>NC_089493.1:110076665-111302499 GCF_036850765.1 Saccopteryx bilineata
TAACAACCCTCCTCTGTGAAAAAAGGTTTTATAGGATCAGACAGTACTTCTAGATAGTAACTAAAACAGGGGGAACAGACAATAAAAAAAGAAAGAGTCCAGTGCAGAGTTCATGTTCTTCCCCTGCTCTTAGAACTATTTATCGCAAAAAGGTAAATACGAGAAATTATCATTATTATCAGTTCAGATGGTCAAGTCTTCTCTAAATCCCTTTAAACCAAAACTCTTCACCAAATCCACTTGGCATTAGATATAATACTTTAAAGTGCTTCACAGTAAGATTTAAACAGCCATTTCCATGTTAGAAATTAGGGGATTTCTTATTAGGTTATACCTTCATTAGGTTTATTTATACTTGTTTAAACATGATTTTTTTATGGAGTCATATTTTTGGGTAAAAATCCTTAACCCATCTGCAGAAGCACTGAATTAAATTTAAGTGTATTTTAACCTTTGATGAACACCTGCTAAGAGGTATAGCAAACTAGAACTGGAATGATACATTACTCCAGGTTCAGACTACTATTATAATGGTACTTCCTATGTCCAAAGCCATTTCTCTATCTCCTCAAATTTTAAAATTTCTCTTTGCTATTCCTTCCATTGAATGGGACAAATGTGTGTGTGTATGTGTGTGTGTGTGTGTACATGTGTGTATGTAAATAATTTTTGGTAATTATTCAGGAGACCAAAGAACAAATAGTAAAAATTTTGATTGAATCAGGTATGTAATGCTCTCACTTGATTTGCAATCAAAATGTTTCCTTAGTAAAGACCACAGACCACATTATCATATCACATACTTAAGGACAAAAAGACAAATAATTGTGATGAATGAAAGCAAATCTTGCCAATGAATTTCATTCCCTATAAGTGAAATTACACTACCATGAAAGCTCTTATTCTGTATAGATGTCCTGAAGATATTTTGTTTTGTCAGTTCTCCAAAGTTTTCATTTCTGATTGCTCATTTCAACTCTGGAAATCAGTCAAATAAAAACAAACACTCAAAACGTAGCTGAAGAAGCAAGTTTCAAAGTTCTGCTAAATTGGGGACGTGCACCAGTTAACATTTCTTGCAGATACTGTGTTAATTTTATAAGTATTTGTTTTCTAGCTACATTTATGGAAGGACAAAATGTGCTTTGAACAAAATATATATATGTCCTATTACAGAGATACATGCCTGAAAAAAATATATATTTTGGTAAATTCACTCTTGGTATCAAATACACTTTTATTTCCATAGAAAATTTAGAATCAGAAAACATTTCTTTGAAATTTTATGTTCACATTCAAGTGTCAGGACTGAGATATAATTTCTGAAAATATGGATTCAAGCTATTTTAACAATGTTTATATTTACATCATTTTAAAATCATGGCAAGTTAAGTATTCTTTATAATCAGGACAGCTACCCTAACAAACTCTAAACAAACTCATGTAAATATTATTTGAGAGACTCCACATGTTGAGAAAGTGCCATATGTCTTCCAAAAATTGGGCCATTCCCAAGCATAGACTTTATATCACACCTTCTTTAAGTGTACCTGTAAGAAATGCACAGACAGGGAAGAGAAATGTGTTTTCTATAGTGATGTTACACTGAATAAAATTTTTAATTATTTTTTACCTTCATTCTTGCAGTTTGGGTATTAGAGATAATTACAGTAGCTAAAAGCTATAAAAATATAAAGGGCCCTGGTCAGTTGGCTCAGTGGTAGAGTGTTGGCCTGGTATGAAGATGTCCCAAGTGTGATTCCCAGTCAGGGCACACAGGAGAGGCGCCCATATGCTTTTCTACTCCTCCCCTCCCCCTTTCTCTCTGTCTCTCTTCTCCACCCACAGCTGTGGCTCCAGAGGTTCAAGCACATTGGCCCTGGGCACTGAGGATGGCTCCATGGAGCCTCTGCCTCAGGCATTAAAAAAATAGCTTGGAGCATGGCCCCAGATGGCCAGAGCATCGGCCTCAGACAAGGGTTGCCAGGTAGATCCCAGTCGGGGTGCATGCAGGAGTTTGTCTCTCTATCTCCCCTCCTCTCACTTGGAAAAGAAGAGGAAAAAAAGTAGAAAAGGAAGAACACTAGTAATCCCATTAATATTATGGGAAATGTTAAAGTACTTTATCCAAAAGAAATTCTGAAGTTAACCAGAGTTAATTTACTCATCATTTTTTCTTTGTTCAATAAATATTGTTCACATACCACCTCTGTATTAGGAAAAAAATTAAATTGATAATTATTAATTCATAATTTAAAATCAATTACATATGGGAAAGTGAATCTGCTTGCTTTTCAGTGTTCTGTAAAGCAACTTAAGGATGTTTAGGTCTAATGCAGTCTTAAAAATTAGGTCTTCCTTTAAGGTTGTTTAACAACTTCTTCTAACATACAAGCTAGAAATTGTAGTCCAACGAACTTTATATTCAAATGAGAAAATAGTAGTAGCAATTATTTCTCCATTGAAGTGAATATTATTTCACTTGTTCATTCAGATATTGAGTACTTTCTACATGCAAGGTACATACTATTAGTTCTTAGAGATGCTAAAATAATATGTTCATAAAAATTTGTCAAGCTAATTCTTGTCATAAAAATGCAAAAGCCACTTAAAAATTTAGTCTGACCAGATGGTGGCGCAGTGCATAGAGCATCGGACTGGGACCCAGAGGACCCAGGCTTGAAACCCTAAGGTCGCCAGCTTGAGGATAGAATCATCTGGTTTGAGCAAGGCTCATCAGTATGAGCCCAAGGTTGCTGGCTTGAGGTAGGGGTCACTCGGTCTGCTGTACCCCTCAGGTCAGGGCACATATGAGAATGCAATCAATGAACAACTATCAATGAACAACTAAGGAGCCACAATGAAGAATTGATGCTTCTTATCTCTCTCTCTTCCTGTCTGTCTGTCCCTATCTGTCCCTCTCTCTGTCTCTCTCTGACTCTAGTCACAAAAAGATTTTAAAAAAAGAAAGAAAGAAATGCAAAAGCCAAGAAGAACCAAAGCAATCATGATTAGGAACAAAGTCCGAGGCCTGACAGTACTACATATGCGTGAGAAAGCTGTAGTAACTAAGACATTGTGATGTTGGCATAATTATAAACAAATAGACCAAGGAAACAATTTTTAAATTCACTAATAAATTTATGTATATAGGATCACATGATTTATAACAAATGTGCCACTGTAGAACAGTAAGGAAAGAAAGGTCTTTTCAATAAATGGTACTGGGACAATTAAATATTCATATAAAAGAAAAATGAATCTTGACTTTTGCACCATGCTGTATATAAAAATCATGTAGAGATTGTACATCTAAACATCAAAAGTAAAACAATAAAACTTTAAAAAAAAGAAAAACCATAGAAGATAATCTTCAGAAATTTGAGGTTGGCAAAGATTTATTAAACAGGACACAGTAAAAGCTACATAAAGGGAAAAAATGATAAATTTGGTTGTACTAAATTTTTAAACTGTCATCAGAAGAATAGTTGAGACTGTGAAAAGGAAATTTCTAGGATGGGAGAAGATATTTGTAATACATATACCAATAAATGACTCCTACCTTGAACAAGTAAATACTTCTTACAAATCAATATTAAAAAGTCAGGTTAAAAGGGGACAGAAGATATGTCATCTTGTATAAACAAACATGTAAAAAAGTTCTCTACCCTTGTGTATTGTTGGTGGGAATGCAGACTGGTGCAGTCACTGTGGAAAATAGTATAAAGTTACCTCCAAAAATTAAAAATGACCTGACCAGGTAGTGGTGCAGTGGATAGAGCGTAGGAATGGGATATGGAGAACCCAGGTTTGAAAACCCGAGGTCACCGGCTTGAGCGCGGGCTCATCTGGTTTGAGCAAAAAGCTCACCAGCTTGGACCCAGGTCACTGGCTCAAGCAAGGGGTTACTCGGTCTGCTGAAGGCCCGTGGTCAAGGCACATATGAGAAAGCAATCAATGAACAACTAAGGTGTCACAACGAAAAACTGATGATTGATGCTTCTCATCTTTCTCCATTCCTGTCTGTCTGTCCCTATCTATTCCTTTCTCTGACTCTCTCTCTGTCCCTGTTAAAAAAAAAAAATTAAAAATGGAAATGCTTTATGTCTCAGAGATTCTACTTCTGGGAATATATCCGAAGAAACCTGAAACACTAATTCAAAAGAAATTATGTGCCCCTATGTTTACTGCAGTGTTATTTACAATTGCCAAGATGTGGAAGCACCCCAGTGCCTTCAGTAGAAGAGTGTACAAAAAAGCTGTGGTGCATTTATGTAATGAAATACTACTGAGCTTTAAAAAAAGAAGGAAATATTACCCTTTGCAACAGCACTGATGGACCTAGAGAGTATTATGCTAAGTGAAATAAGCCAGGCAAAGAAAGACAAGTATCATATTATTTCACTTAAATGTGGAACCTAATGAACAATATAAACTAGCAAACAAAATAGATTTGGCCCTGGCTGCCTGGCTCAGTGGTAGAGTATTCGCCCTGCATGTGGATGTCCCTGATTCAATTCCTGATCAGGGCACACAGGAGAAGCGACCATCTACTTCTCTACTCCTCCCCCTTCTCTCTCTCTCTCTTTCTTCCTCTTCCAAGCCATGGCTCAATTGATTTGAGTGTGTTGTCTCTGGGCACTGAGGATGGCTCCGTGAGGCCTCCACCTCAGGTGCAAAAAACAGCTTGGTTGCAAGCATGGCCCCAGATGGGCAGAGCATCAGCCCCAGACAGGGTTTGCTGGGTGGACATGGTCAGGGTTCATGCAGGAGTCTGTCTCTCTATCTTCTCTCCTCTCACTTAAATTTAAAAAAATAAATAAAAATAAATAAATAAATAAATAAAGAGAAACAGTTCCATTCTAGGAATAGACCCAACAGAGAAAGATAAAATATACTTACCAAAAAATATATATAAGTGATAATGTAATAAATATTATTTCATCAAATAAAATCATTAGAATCAGAATGAATAAATTAATTGACATTGTAATAATACTCTACTGCAATAAATTAAATAAACTAGAGCAGTGATTTTTAACCAATGGGCCACAAGAATTTTTAAAATATGTAGTATCTGACTATTTAGTCAGGGGGCACTGACCTCTTTTTCCTTAGATTGATAAATAAAAAAATAACAACAGTCAACAAACACAATAGCTGTCCAGTGTGAGTGAATCAAAATGATACCAATTTTTTTTGTCAAATTGGCAAAAAATATCTTTGTGTGCCACTGGGTTTTAGTAATTGTATATGTGTGCCGAGAGATGAAAAACTTTGAAAATCGCTGAACCAGAGAGCTATATAAAACAAAATGGGTGAATCTCAAAATGTAATACTGAATTAGAGAAGACAGACCGCCATAAAGCACATACTGTATAATTCCACTTCTATAAAGGTCAAAAGAAGGCAGGACTAACTTAGGGCAGTAGGTACTAGAATACTGGTTAACTTCCCTAGGGAGGACCTAATGACTTGAAGGGGACAAAAAGGGACTTCTGGGTGTTAGGTTCTGGGATTCTGGTTTAGATAGATGTGTTCACTTTGCAAAAATTTTGTTAGGCCAAACACTCATGATTTATGCACTTTTCTGTATGTATGCTATGCTTTGATTTAAGTCACTTTTAAAATTACAGTATAGAAGCTTCTAATTTTGTTCATCATTTGTTCTCACAGGAGAACTTGCCCTCCCACCAAAAACAACTAGAAAAGCAGACAAAATATGGAGCAGCTGTTTTCAGATGATTGATGACCAGCAATTTGGGGCTCATTTCCCTAAAAGAAGGGAAATAAATGAAGTTATCTCTGTGGTTGCTCCTGCATTTCTCCTGGAATCAACTTTTCTTTTTTAATTTAGAAAATGAAATTTAACAGGGTAGCATTGATCAATAAGAGGACATAGGTTTCAGGTGAACATTTCTATAGCATTTGACCTGTTGATTATGTTGTATGCCTATCACCCAAAGTCAAATCATTTTCCATCACCTTATATTTCTAAACTGCAGTGCAGGAAGGGACAGGCACCAACCAAGGTATCATGGTCTTGTTGAACTGAGGAGACAGAAATTAGAACTGAGGAAGGCCAAGGCAGCTGTAATTTGGAAAAACAATACCAAATAGGAATCATCTACGCAGAGAAGCAGCTCCAGAAATCTTCATGGGAGTCCTTTTGGTTTTTTTTTTTCTAAATTGTAGGGTGCAGACATATACGTAATAAAATTCTACAAGACTTGCAAAGAACTTGAGGAAGCTGGAGCTAAAATGTCCCAGAGCTCACTAGGGCTGTGATATGTTCAAATAATTTAAATAGCCAGAATAGAGATGTCATAGAAAACATGGAGCCCTAAGTAGAAAGTCCAAAAGGGTCACACCTTTTGCCAGGTGAAGTAGCTCTGGAATAAGAGATACATTATATCTATCCCTAAGAACTTGAAAACAAGCTTTGAAAGAACCAAGATGATCCACAAGTAACTTAATTGTGGGGGAGGGAAGCGTGTGGGGGGAGGGACAAACTAAAACACATTAAAAAAGAACACCAAACACTTACAAATTTGATGAGACTGAAATCAGAAGTATGTTCTTCAACCATGCTGAATTAAATAAAATCAATAACAGATAAGAAATTAAAGAATATAATTGAAAATAACTCAGGTCACAAAAAAAGAAATCAAGAAAAATTATAAAATATTTTTAGCTGAATAATAATGAAAAACCACAATTTGACCTTGTGGTAGGCAACAATTTCTTAGGACACAAAACACGCATTCACCACTTAAAAAAGTGATTTTAAACAAAGAATTTAAACAACGACATTTGAGAGAGAGCAGAGGATGGAGAACGATGGAAAAGGAAGAGCAAAGATATATCAGTAGAGGTTAAGTGTGACACTATTAGGGAACTTGTCAGAACTATTTAAGGATACAGGTGGAGTGACTTATATTAAGATGCCAAATCAAAAAAACCAAGAAGTCAGGTAACAGGGACATCAGAGAGGGCATAAACATAGGTGATGAAACTCACTAAAGTTGGTATGTGAAAGAGCACCTGGGTGAGGACCAATTCAGTGGATTTGGAAGAGGTCATCAGAACACGGTCTCAGACAGCAGTTTAGGTATTCACTGGCACTTGAATTATAGACTAAATATTTTAGAATACATCCTTAATCTTTCTATGCTGCTCCCTGCCCCCCGCCCAAGAATGAATTGTAAAAACTATCTGCAGTTTTCCACTAAATCTAAAGAGGGCATTTATACAGTAATTCTGTATCACTGGAAAGTTAAAAATGACAAAGCCCATGTAGAATATGCATCATTTCTTCATTTTGGCACATTAGAGATTATTTCTTAGGTTGCACTGATGCCACTGATGGACAAAAAACAAGTCAAATTATTCATTTCATAAAATAATATTTTAGACATTTAAAATAATGTGAGGAACCCTGGATGGTGGCACAGTGCGTAGAGTGCTGCCTTAGAGCTCACTGGTACAAGCCCATGGTCATGGGCTAGATTCTAAAGTCACTGGCTCAACCCCCAAGGTCGCTGGTTTGAGCCCTGGTCAGGGCACATATGAGAAGTAATTGTGACACAACTAGCTGGGACAATGAGTTGATGCTTCTCTCTCTCTCTCTCTCTCTCTCTCATACACACACACACACACACACACACACACACACACACACACACACACTAAATAAATAAATAAATAAATAAATAAATAAATAATCTGAACATTTTCAAGACCTATGTAGCTATTTCAACCCATGGGTAGCCTGAACCTTTTCTTTATCACTTATTCTCTCTTCCAAGGGTCACCTCTCTGTTTGGGGCTCTAAAGACTCACAGGTGAGGGACACAGGGGCTTCTCTCCTGCTTTGTTTTCCCGTCGGATATTAAGGACATTGACAACTGTGGCAGGGCTAGGCATCCCCGTGGGAGTCTGTAGCAATAGCAGACCCTTGAAATTTTTTACTGTGGCCACATTTTACTCAATATAGATTACTTATTTTAAAAATTTATTTATTGATTTTACAGAGAGAGGGGAGAAGGATGGTGGGAGTGAGAAGTATCAATTAAAAGTTGCTTCAGTTTAGTTGTTCACTGGTTGCTTGTCATATGTGCCTTGACCAGGCAAGCACAGGGTTTCAAACCAGCAACCTCAGCATTCCAGATTGATGTTTTATCCATTGTGCCACCACAGGCTGGGCTCAATATAGATTCTGATGCTACTTCTATTTAGATGATCAGGAAATGGTGACTCTACAGACATGGAGTCTAGTATGTAGTTTCTGGGGAAATACTTGATCTTTTAAAGCAAAGTCATTATGTATATCCACAATGCTCTGCCTAATATAAGCATGGAAATAGCAACCAAAACTGACTTCAATCCAGCTTTGTGTATGTCCCCCAAAATATTAACAATAAAATATCTTCTCTGAGGTGGCTAAGAACACAGATGTGACAGTTAATATCCTTACAGCAGAGAATGAGCAACTACTTGGGGAAAAAATTCCTCCTCTACCCCTTCATCGTAGAAACCAGGACTTCTCGGTACCCGGTACACAAGTTGAGGCAATGGAAAGTATAACTAAAATGGTGATTTCTTAATGACCCCCTAGAGGCCCAAAAGCATGAATGCTGATTTCCTAAAGTATCTAATCTTTCCCAGGGGAAGGTAAATTCTCCCTTGTGATATATGCTCTGGCTTATTATGACAACATCAGGTGAATACCCTTGTATTTAAAACAACTCAGAATAATTCTTAAATCCCGACAATATTCACAGCATAAGAAATTATAATAGTCACATGTGAAAAATAAACAGGTACTCCAAAGAGGACTAATTCACTTAAGGAATAATGCCAGAAACATTAAGTGTGACAGTTTTGCTTTAAAAAAAAATGTGGTTAATTTGATTATTATTCATTTTGAGTTTTTTTTTGCCAGATTTCAATAAATTTTTATGACAGGATTAAGCTTCTAAGTAGAGGGTTTTTTGGGTTTTTTTTTTTGTTTTTTTAATAATGGAAGCACTTTTCCAAACTTGACCATGGTTAACTAACGGGAGGTTAAATGTTGTACACTCCGGATCTGTGTTTATCCTCAGACGTATTTCTTCACAATGCATGCACATTTAGGTCTGGCTTAGAATGAGTAGGTATGTGTATTGCAGACTCTCATTAATTCATAACAGCTTAAATTGTGATTTTTATTTGGCACCCTACTGTGGAACCCAGTAGAGAATGCCGAACTGCTCAGCTAAACATTCTCAAATCCGTGACTCTCCATCTGGTTATTCAATCAGAACAAAATCCCTGCAAAAAAAATCCTCTTCCTAAAACGTACCCCATTTTCCTGGCCACGAATCATTTTGGAGAAATGTGAACAGTTTGCCTGGTTGTTCAAGAAGTTTATTTGCGGGAAAAACTAACACTATAAATATCAACAGCACTTAGAGGGAAATAAAGAAAGAACTCCCTCATTCTGCATAATGGCAGCCTTGTTAGAAATAACTACACAGAGAAAATGGAAACGTTGCATTTATTATTTTGAAGCATTTTTGAAAACTTCAAATCACCATAAACAATCTCGTACGACTCTATCAACATATAAGGAAGAGCAAAATTAATATCATCATGTTTTATAGAAAGTTCAAAGTCATGGTAATTTAGTACCTAACACCAAGTAAGGCCTCCATAAAAATAAATGGAAAATAAACCTGTTCTAAACAAGTGAGCATATTCTGAGGTTCCCAGGAAAAAATGAATTACTCTCTGCCTAGGAAGATGCCTGGGATATAGTGGTCTGTGGTAAATATTTCTCCCAGGAGGACTGGAACACCCCACTCACAGTTCCTGAGACTTTTGTTCCTAACAAAAAGGTAGAGAATTAGATTCCCACCTTAAGTAGTTATTAACAGGGCCTTTTATAAAGATAATGTATTTGGATCAATAATGTTTTAAATGTGCTTTTCATTGCTTTAGTTCATTGGCTACTGCTATCTTGGAGGTGATTGGAAAAAGTAAACATTGTAATTATTTTTTCCTCTTCTTAAAAGGTAAGTCTGTTTCCAATTATCCAATATTAAATAAAAGAAGGTTTCATGTATGATAATGGAAAAGTGATAGAAATTTTATGGGTTAGAAATAGCACATTTGCGTAAATGTTCAATAGAATAAACATCATGTAAATCTGACATAAAAGGTGGTGCTTGGAGTCTCTTACCTCTAGGATACAGAAAAAAATACTTAAGGGGACAAGGTGAGATACTTTGACTCACTCAAGAAAGAACTGTGACAAGAAGTTGTAACATGTCCTTCCTCCAAGATAGCTGCAATCAGTTTTTTCCTTCCGTGTATGTGCAACCATCCCACTTTTGTGAACTGGAGACTATTCTTTCATTCTCTTGAATCTGGGCAGGTCTATAACTGCATTGATCAGCAGAATATGACACCAGATGATTTCCCAGATTAGTTTATGAGAAGACAGGTAGCTTCCACCTAATCTATTGAAACTCTCACTTCTGGGGGGAGCCAACTAATGCTTAACAAGTCTAACTATTCTGAGAATGTCATGCTGTGAGGATACCCTAGGCAGCCACATGAGGATGACTCTTGAGAGAGAAATGTCTAACCAGTCATTATTGCCTGGCACTGGACATGTGAGTTGAGAGCCTTCCGATGGTCCCAGCCTCAAATACATCTAGCTGAATCCCACGTGAGAACTGATTTGCAGAGCTTACCAATCCTCAGAAACAGGAGATGTATTAATAAGTTGTTGTTTCAAGCCACTAAAGTTTGGCAAGCTGAAAAACACCACAACAAACAACATTAGTCAGGGTCTCAGAGTAACTATGAACAGTCTTCTATTGCTCAATGTTTTAAATATCAGTGAGATTTTTAGAATAATATAAGGATATAAGGTAGGAACCTAACTACTGCTCACTATTCCACAAGTTGCTAAAATTGGAAAACTGGGAGTCATGTTAAACTCTCCCCTTTCAGTCATCCGCTCATCCGGATGAGTCGCCAAATTTTTCCATGAACCTTCTCACTGTTGCTCAATTCTACCTACTCCTCCTCACTCACATTGTCGTCACCTTATAGAAATCTGAACTCGTTTATTATACAACTCATTTTTCCCTTCAGGCTGTTTAAACCTTCCATCAAACCCCTGCTCTATCATCTATAACCCAATCCTCTATATTCCTCATGCCACTACTCAAATAGTATTTTTACAGATAATTCAAGCCTCTCATCTTTCTACCTAAAATCCTTCAATGGCTCTCAGTGATGGTTACAATGAAGTTTAAGCCCTCCAGTCTAACACATGAGAGCCTTCACATTCTGGCATCCCCTTACCTCTCAAGTGGCAGCCCCCACCATGCCCTTCCTTGTAAGTCCATCTCACCATATCAAAGTTCTTGGAGCTATCTGTGGGAGTCAGTAGTTACCTGAGTGTTGGCTTTGCCAAATGCTCTATATTCTTTTTCATAACCCACGCCTTTGCCTTTTTCAATAATTCCTATTTGTTCTTCAAAATTCAGCTCTTGTAGAAAGGCTTCCCTGAACTGTTCTATCAAATTTGCACACCTCTTGTCTGGACTCCCATAATTAGTTTGCTTTCCCGCTTGTGAGGTTAGTGCACCTTGCATTAATTTCCTGACTCTCTTAATTAAGTGTGGAGGCTGGGATCATGTCTGACACATATAAGGCCCTCAATAAATATTCCTTGAAGAAATAAATGAATTCTTGAAAGCCATGTTATTTTCATTTATGCAGTGAAAAATCACAAATATCACTTTAACTATGAGTAGGAAATTGTTTCTCGGAGGAGGAGCATGCAATTCAAATTATAGGCAAATAAGAAGTCTCTCAGAGGAGGACACCTGAGCAATGATGAGAAGAGCTTGCCAGACAGAGTGCAGAGTGGGAGGGGCCCAGGAATGGGAGGCTGTATAATGGGCTGAAACCAGAGGATGGGTGGCTCTGAGAAGTACATTATACTTTATTACGGAGGCAATGGGGAGTCGTTAATAGATGTTCAGCCAAAGAGAATGTTTGGGGTTACATGTTACAAAGCTGAAGTGTAGAAAATAGACTAAAGGAGGCATAGGAAGGAGGACGGAACAGCTAGTCCTCTAAGGCAATAATAATTCAGGTAAATTAAAAAGACATGGAATTAGAATTGACAGGATATACTAACTGACTGGATATATGGGAGCAGCAACTGGAATGCCTCTCAGAATTTTTGCTTGCATCATTTTGAGAATGGTGACGCCAAATTATAATATAGTTAAATTTATAATGGTGTGGAGAGAAAAATGATGCTATACTGTTGGATAGGAGTGTACAAAAGCACAACTATTTTGCAGGATGTTTTAGCAATTCTTATCAAATTTTAAAATATATATTACATTTTTAGGAGTTTTTTGTTTCTTTAAAAAATTATAACAAGTGAAAATATGACGTCAGAGTAATGGCGGGGTAGGAAGTGATACCGATAAATCTCCCCCAAAACTCAACAAGATCTTCAACCAGAAGCAGAAAAACCTATACTTGGAGCCTCCAGATGCTTCGCAATACACCCAAAGGTATGGTTGAGTGAAAAATTGGCTAAATATATAACCAAACCCCGAAGAAAATAGGGAGTAAGAAATGCTCTGCCTTCCTCACTAACCTAAACAGGACGGCTTTCTCTGGTAACTGTGAATATAGAAACTGAGGCGGACAAAGGGGGTGAATAGATCCAGGCCGTGGCACAAACGGCCGAATCAGGCTGTGGCACGGAGATCCAAGCCGAGGAAAAACTGATCCTGTGGCAAACCGGGCAATACAAGCTAACACTCACGCCAAACCCAAACAAAGAAAGACAAGCGGGGAAGCCATTTTACCTGATCCCTGGTCAGTGCGCAGTTAGTGGGCGAGAGATTTCTTCCTAGGCCCCGAGAGTGGGTGCCCGTGTTGCCCCATGGAGAGGCAGAGTCAGAGGCCTTTCAGTGGGCCGAGGGCAGAGTCTCTGGGCAGCCCCAGCGCCCTGGGAAAGCCACGCATGGGAGGGAGGGAGAACTAATTCCAACGGTGGAGATTTTCCGTGCGGGCGGGGGTTTCACTCAGAGGGAAACGCGGCCGGCCTCATATCCTGGTTTGTGCGCGCAGACAGGGAATGAGAGATTCCTCCGAGTGCCTCGGTAGTGCGCGCTGGTGTTATCGCACAGAGGGGCAGAGTCAGGGGCCTTTGTGTGGGCCAAAGCGGAATCTCGGGCCGCCCCAGCGCCTTGCAAAAGCCGCGCACGGGGACGGAGCGAGACTCAATTCCAACGCTGCAACTTTTCCCTGTGGTTGGGGGTTTCACTCAGAGCGTGAGACTGCTGGCCGGATATCCTGGTCGCAGACAGTGAGTGAGAGTTTCCTCCAAGCGCCCCGGAAGTGGGCGCCCGCCTGTGTTACCGGACAGAGTGGCAGAGCCAGAGGTCTTTGAGTGGGCAGAAAGCCCGCCTGATTATGCTAGCAGCTCTGACTGACTGAGCCTTACCCAGAGCACTGTGCTGAGTGGAAATAGAGTGGGGAGTTGCCAGCTCTTTGAGCCTCTTACTATCCAGGCAGAGGCAGCAGCAACCCCATACCTGGATTCTCAGGCTACTAATTGAGGAAGGAAAGACTAGGAGAAAGGCTCCAGGAACACGGACTCTCTCACTGTCGGAGCCTATAAATGCTAATGAGCCTCGACTGCCAAAGAGACTAAAGCACAATACATGACATTACCATAGAGACTTATCAACTGCAAACCTCTACCTGAGCGTGCCAAAGGGGCAGAACCCGGGGTACAGAGTCACCGACCAGGAAGAGGGAGAGAAAAGAAAAAGCAAGAAGATAACCTCTCAAAATCAAGAATAATCTGCAGACTTTATAACCTATCCCATTTTATTATATTTGTTCGTTTGTTTCTCTTATCTTCATTCTTGATACTTTTTTTCCTCCTCCAATTTGACCGATTAACTCTCTGCCGGTCTTACTCTCTCCTCTCCTTGAACTACACTACCCATAAGTGTTACATCTCCCATTATCTTTTCTCTTCTCTTCCTTTCTCTCTATGAGGGTTGCACTCCAAAACCCTTAACTCTCTCTCCCTCTCTCTCCGTTCTTTTTTCTTCTTTTAGTGGTTCCCTCTTTTTTTCTCTCTCTCTCTTTCTTTTCCCCCTCTATATTAGTTTCTTCCTTTCTCCTTTACATCTCCTCTCATTCAAACCTCAATAACAAACAAATTATCTTATCTGGGACTCAAACTTATGTTTGTGGCATTTTGGAGGGTTTTTACTTCACCTTTTTAATTCACTAGCAGTGCTCCCATCCCTGGCTCTCCATATTATCTAGTTCTTGTTCCACTAAATACAATAGTAATTTTTAAATTTGTCCCCCCATTTTTCCATTTTCCTCTTATTCCTCTCATCATAACTCTTAGACAACCAACACATAAAGCAAATCATTTTATTCTTGACCCAAATTTTTTCCTTATTTGCTTTTTGTGGGTCCATACGCTCTTTTTTTTTCTTTTTTCTTTTTTTTCTTTTTTTTTTTTTGCCCCTTTATTACTTTTCCCCAATTCAGGCCCTCCATCACAGGCATTATTTGTTATAATTCACAGTTCACCACAAGATTTTCTCAAGAAAGAGGGCAGAGGAGAGGAGAGGAAAAAAGGAGGGGGGGAATAATTTCCTTTTTTTAAAATTTTTATTTTATTTTATTTTTCTTTATTTCATTATTAATTTTTTTTAAAAAAAACAACTCTTTTCGATTTTTTATTTTTTTATTATTTTTTTTTAACTTTTTATTCTTTATTAAATCTCATTAATACTATCAACAAAACCACCCTCAGAAGCCATTAAGGAAGAGAAAATCAAATATCATGGATAAAAAAGAAAGAGAGGTAACACAGATAGATGAGGAAAAATCTATGGAGAAAAAATTTAATATATTGGAAACCTTGGAGATAAATGACAGAGAATTCAAGATAGAAATCCTAAAAATCCTCCGAGATATACAAGAAAACACAGAAAGGCAATTTAGGGAGCTCAGAAAACAACTCAATGAACACAAAGAATATATGTCCAAGGAAATTGAAACTATAAAAACAAATCAAACAGAGATGAAAAACTCAATTCACGAGCTGAAAAATGAAGTAACATTGAAAATGTTACTTGAAAAATGAAGCTTAGCTAATAGAACAGGTAAGATAGAAGAGAGGATTAGTGAAATAGAAGACAAACAACTTGAGGCACAACAGAGAGAAGAAGAAAGAGACTCAAAAATTAAAAAAAAATGAGATAGCCCTATAAGAATTATCTGACTCCATCAAAAAGAATAACATAAGAATAATAGGTATATCAGAGGGAGAAGAGAGAGAAAATGGAATGGAGAACATACTCAAACAAATAATAGATGAGAACTTCCCAAGCCTGTGGAAAGAACTAAAGCCTCAAGTTCAAGAAGCAAACAGAACTCCGAGTTTTCTTAACCCCAACAAACCTACTCCAAGGCATATCATAATGAAATTGACAGAAACCAACAGCAAAGAAAAAATTCTCAAGGCAGCCAGGGAAAAGAAGAATACAACATATAAAGGAAGGCCCATTAGATTATCATCAGATTTCTCAGCAGAAACTCTACAAGCTAGAAGAGAGTGGACCCCAATATTTAAAGTCCTGAAAGAGAGGAGCTTTCAGCCACGAGAACTATACCCATCAAAGCTATCCTTCAAATATGAAGGAGAAATAAAAACATTCACAGATACAGAAAAGATGAGGGAATTTATCATCAGAAAACCCCCACTCCAGGAATTACTAAAGGGGGTTCTCCAATCAGATACAAAGAACAGAAAAAAACAGAGCCACAAGTAAAAGCTCCAAGAAGAACACAATAAAACCAAATTTAAACTGTGACAACAACAAAAAGAAAGAGGGGGAGAAGATGGAGATTAACAGTAGCAAAGGACAATGGAGTGCAAAAGTACTCACAAAATAGTTCGCTACAATGAACAGGGTAGGGACCCTTTTCATTACTCAAAGGTAACCACCATTGAAAAAACCACCACAGAAGCACATGAGATAAAAAAAGATAGCAACAGAGGAAAGATGTATGGAATACAACCAAATAAAAACAAAAGATAGAAAAACGAAAGAGAAGGATCAAACAAGACACAAAACTAACAGAAAGCAAGATATAAAATGGCAATAGGGAACTCACAAGTATCAATAATTACACTAAATGTAAACGGATTAAACTCACCAATAAAAAGGCACAGAGTAGCAGAATGGATTAAAAAAGAAAATCCAACTGTATGCTGCCTACAGGAAACTCATCTAAGTAACAAGGATAAAAACAAATTCAAAGTGAAAGGCTGGAAAACAATACTCCAAGCAAATAACATCCAAAAAAAAAGCAGGTGTAACAATACTCATATCGGATAATGCTGACTACAAGACAGGAAAAGTACTCAGAGACAAAAATGGCCATTTCATAATGGCTAAGGGGACACTGAATCAAGAAGACATAACAATTCTTAATATATATGCACCAAAC
This sequence comes from Saccopteryx bilineata, assembly GCF_036850765.1. Taxonomy (NCBI): domain Eukaryota; kingdom Metazoa; phylum Chordata; class Mammalia; order Chiroptera; family Emballonuridae; genus Saccopteryx; species Saccopteryx bilineata. Next base: position 110,093,241 of record NC_089493.1, read on the forward strand.
CAAGGAGCACCAAAATATATAAGACAGCTACTTATTGATCTTAAAACAAAAACTGACAAAAACACAATCATACTTGGAGATCTCAATACACCGCTGTCGGCTCTAGATCGGTCATCCAAACAGAGAATCAATAAAGACATAGTGTCCTTAAACAAAACACTAGAGCACCTGGATATGATAGACATCTACAGGACATTTCATCCCAAAGTGACTGAGTATACATTTTTCTCCAGTGTACATGGATCATTCTCAAGAATTGAACATATGTTGGGCCACAAAAACAACATCAGCAAATTCAGAAAAATTGAAGTTGTACCAAGCATATTTTCTGATCATAAAGCCTTGAAACTAGAATTCAACTGCAAAAAAGAGGAAAAAAATCCAACAAAAATGTGGAAACTAAACAACATACTTTTAAAAAATGAATGGGTCAAAGAAGAAATAAGTGCAGAGATCAAAAGATATATACAGACTAATGAAAATGACAATACGACATATCAGAATCTATGGGATGCAGCAAAAGCAGTGATAAGAGGGAAGTTCATATCACTTTAGGCATATATGAACAAACAAGAGAGAGCCCAAGTGAACCACTTAACTTCCCACCTTAAGGAACTAGAAAAAGAAGAACAAAGACAACCCAAAACCAGCCGAAGAAAGGAGATAATAAAAATCAGAGCAGAAATAAATGAATTAGAGAACAGAAAAACTATAGAAAAAATTAATAGAACAAGGAGCTGGTTCTTTGAAAAGATCAACAAAATTGACAAACCCTTGGCAAGACTTACCAAGGAAAAAAGAGAAAGAACTCATATAAACAAAATCCAAAATGAAAGAGGAGAAATCACCACGGACATAGTAGATATACAAAGAATTATTGTAGAATACTATGAAAAAGTTTATGCCACTAAATTCAACAACCTAGAAGAAATGGATAAATTCCTAGAAAAATACAACCTTCCTAGACTGAGTCAAGAAGAAGCAGAAATCCTAAACAGACCTATCAGTAGAGAAGAAATAGAAAAAAACCATTAAAAACCTCCCCCAAAATAAAAGTCCAGGCCCTGACGGCTATACCAGCGAATTTTATCAAACATTCAAAGAAGACTTGGTTCCTATTCTACTGAAAGTCTTCCAAAAAATTGAAGAAGCAATACTTCCAAACACATTTTATGAGGCCAACATAACCCTCATACCAAAACCAGGCAAGGATGGCACAAAAAAAGAAAACTACAGACCAATATCTCTAATGAATACAGATGCTAAACTACTAAACAAAATACTAGCAAATCGAATACAACAACATATTAAAAAAATAATACATCATGATCAAGTGGGATTCATCCCAGAATCTCAAGGATGGTTCAACATACGTAAAATGGTTAACATAATGCACCATATCAATAAAACAAAGAACAAAAACCACATGATCTTATCAATAGACGCAGAAAAGGCTTTCGATAAAATACAACACAATTTTATGTTTAAGACTCTCAACAAAATGGGTATAGAAGGAAAATATCTCAACATGATAAAGGTCATATATGACAAACCATCAGCTAACATCATATTAAATGACACTAAACTGAAAGCTTTCCCTCTTAAATCAGGAACAAGACAGGGTTGTCCACTCTCTCCACTCTTATTTAATGTGGTACTAGAGGTTCTAGCCAGAGCAATCAGACCAGACAAAGAAATAAAAGGCATCCATATCGGAAAAGAAGAAGTAAAGGTATCACTTTTTGCAGATGATATGATCCTATACATCGAAAACCCCAAAGAATCCACAAAAAGACTACTAGAAACAATAAGCCAATACAGTAAGGTTGCAGGATACAAAATTAACATACAGAAGTCAATAGCCTTTCTATATGCCAACAATGAAAGAACTGAGAAAGAACTCAAAAGAATAATCCCCTTCACGATTGCAACAAAAAAAATAAAATACTTAGGAATAAACATAACAAAGAATGTAAAGGACTTATATAATGAAAACTATAAACCATTGTTAAGGGAAATTGAAAAAGATATAATGAGATGGAAGAATATACCTTGTTCTTGGTTAGGAAGAATAAATATAATCAAGATGGCTATATTACCCAAAGCAATATACAAATTTAATGCAATTCCCATCAAACTTCCAATGATGTTTTTTAAAGAAATAGAGCAAAAAATCATCAGATTTATATGGAACTATAAAAAACCCCGAATAGCCAAAGCAATCCTAAAGAAAAAGAATGAAGCTGGGGGCATTACAATACCTGACTTCAAACTATATTATAGGGCCACAACAATCAAAACAGCATGGCATTGGCAGAAAAATAGACACTCAGACCAATGGAACAGAATAGAAAGTCCAGAAATAAAACCACATATATATAGTCAAATAATTTTTGATAAAGGGGCCCACAACACACAATGGAGAAAAGAAAGCCTCTTCAATAAATGGTGTTGGGAAAACTGGAAAGCCACATGCAAAAGAATGAAACTGGACTACAGTCTCTCCCCCTGTACAAAAATTAACTCAAAATGGATCAAAGATCTAAACATAAGACCTGAAACAATTAAGTACATAGAAGAAGACATAGGTACTCAACTCATGGACCTGGGTTTTAAAGAGCATTTTATGAGTTTGACTCCAATGGCAAGAGAAGTGAAGGCAAAAATTAATGAATGGGACTACATCAGACTAAGAAGTTTTTGCTCAGCAAGAGAAACTGATAACAAAATAAACAGAAAGCCAACTAAATGGGAAATGATATTTTCAAACAACAGCTCAGATAAGGGCCTAATATCCAAAATATACAAAGAACTCATAAAACTCAACAACAAACAAACAAACAATCCAATAAAAAAATGGGAAGAGGATATGAATAGACACTTCTCCCAGGAAGAAATACAAATGGCCAACAGATATATGAAAAGATGCTCATCTTCTTTAGCTATTAGAGAAATGTAAATCAAAACGGCAATGAGATACCACCTCACACCTGTTCGATTAGCTGTTATTAGCAAGACAGGTAATAGCAAATGTTGGAGAGGCTGTGGAGAAAAAGGAACCCTCATCCACTGTTGGTGGGAATGTAAAGTAGTACAACCATTATGGAAGAAAGTATGGTGGTTCCTCAAAAAACTGAAAATAGAACTACCTTATGACCCATCAATCCCTCTACTGGGTATATATCCCAAAAACTCAGAAACATTGATACATAAAGACACATGCAGCCCCATGTTTATTGCAGCATTGTTCACAGTGGCCAGGACATGGAAACAACCAAAAAGCCCATCAATAGATGACTGGATAAAGAAGATGTGGCACATATACACTATGGAATACTACTCAGCCATAAGAAATGAGACATCAGTACATTTACAGCAAAATGGTGGGATCTTGATAACATGATACGAAGCGAAATAAGTAAATCAGAAAAAACCAGGAACTGTATTATTCCATACGTAGGTGGGACATAATAGTGAAACTAAGAGACATTGATAAGAGTGTGGTGGTTACGGGGGGGAGGGGGGAATGGGAGAGGGATAGGGGGTCGGGTGGGGCACAAAGAAAACAAGATAGAAGGTGACAGAGGACAATCTGACTTTGGGTGGTGGGTATGCAACATAATTGAACGACAAGATAACCTGGACTTGTTATCTTTGAATATATGTATCCTGATTTATTGATGTCACCCCATTAAAAAAATAAAATTATTAAAAAAAAAAAAGTAAAAAAAAAATAGTCAATACCCATATTTATATTGAAAGCTATTTGAAGTAAAAACCAGTAAATGTAATAGAAAAGAGTAGATGTAAATAAAATTGACTGAAGTAAACAAGCAAAAAAAAAAAATTATAACAAGTGTTTGCAATCACATAGCATTCAAAAATGTTCACTGTAACATTTGTAATACTGAAAATTTAGTAAAAACCCTTATGTACATTATTAAAGGAGTAGCTAAATTTAAAATTTTCTAGTTATGCCTCACCAGGCAGTGGCGCAGTGGATAGAGCGTTGGATTGGGATGCAGAGGACCCAGGTTCGAGACCCCGACGTCACCAGCTTGAGCGTGGGCTCATCTTGTTTGAGCAAAAAAAAAAGCCTACCAGCTTGAACCCAAGGTCGCTGGCTCCAGCAAGGGGTTACTCAGTCTGCTGAAGGCCCGCGGTCAAGGCACATATGAGAAAGCAATCAATGAACAACTAAGGTGTTGCAACGCGCAATGAAAAACTAATGATTGATGCTTCTCATCTCTCTCCATTCCTGTCTGTCTGTCCCTGTCTATCCCTCTCTCTGACTCACTCTCTGTCTCTGTAAAAAAAAAAAAAAAAAAAATTTTTAGTTATAAAAATAGTCACAGGGATGTAAAGTACAGCATAAAGAATATAGTCAATAATATTGTAATAATTACAGATGGTGTCAGATAGGCCCCAGACTTTTTGGAGTGATCACTTTGTAAAGTATATAAATGCCTAATCAATGTGTTGTACCCTGAAACTATAATAAGAAATTTTTAAAAAATAAAATTTTAAATTTAAAAATATATAACTAAATTAATTTCCAATGGCTTTTGAGAATTTAACCATGTATTTTGTGCTCATTAAAGATGTTTTGTAGGCCCTGGCCGGTTGGCTCAGTGGTAGAGCGTCGGCCTGGCATTCAGAAGTCCCAGGTTCGATTCCCGGCCAGGGCACACAGGAGAAGCGCCCATCTGCTTCTCCACCCCTCCCCCTCTCCTTCTTCTCTGTCTCTTCCCCTCCCACAGCCGAGGCTCCATTGGAGCAAAGATGGCCCGGGCGCTGGGGATGGCTCCTTGGCTTCTGCCCCAGGCGCTAGAGTGGCTCTGGTCGCAGCAGAGCGATGCCCCGGAGGGGCAGAGCATCGCTCCCTGGTGGGCAGAGCGTCGCCCCCTGGTGGGCATGCCGAGTGGATCCCAGTTGGGCACATGCGGGAGTCTGTCTGACTGTCTCTCCCGTTTCCAGCTTCAGAAAAATACAAAAATAAATAAATAAAAGATGTTTTGTAATATAAAAGACATGCTATTTGGAAAGAGGTGCTTCTGACATTGGTGTCCATTGTCTGTGAAATAATCTTAAAATATAATCCTTTTGGATTAAGTAATAAATTCTTATGTGATTCCCAAAGCGTCATTTAAATTTTTTGGACCTCAGTCTAATGAATTCCTCCACAGAAATAAGAAAAAATATATACCTCCCAGATAATTCAATGAAGCAATTCAAAAGTTAAATTTGTCAGTGTATTAATTTTTGTTCCTAAAGGCAAAATAAAATACAGTCTCAATTTCTAGCTCTATTAAAAAAAATGTTTTTTAAAGGAGAAGGCTTATGAGATTTCAAATGGTCCTTCCAGCTCTAAAGATCAGTGACTCTATAAGTCAGAACACTTGGTCGGAGTTACATTCTACCCAGATCAGTAGTTGATCCTCAACAAGAACCAAGGGATTTATGTGGAGATAGGTTGTCTTATTTAAGCACTTCCTGCTGAGTGAAGTAGTATTTCCTTTTATTTGTCTTAATAGTATTCTGTTGATTATCATGCTACTTTTAAATAAGATGTTTTCATTTGTTTAACCACTATTATTGAGAGCCTACTATGTGCCAGGTACCACACTGGATACTTGAGAAACAAAATTAAATAAGACATTCTCCCCTTGGTTGCATTTAAAAAAAAAACTGTAATCCATATTCAATCCAAAATACATCATCTTATAAAGTAATATTTATCATGTACATGATCCTGCTCTAGGAACCATGCCAGGCTATCCCATTAAACTTGATGGGCCTGAGAATAGTAAAACTATACACTGTATAATGTATTTATAGTACCTAGCAAGGCAACAAGATCCCCTGAAGAGGGGAGGCAGAAACACTGAAAAATCCTCATGAGTGCACTTGGAACTGAGACCATTAGCAAAGTCACTGACTACTTTGTGACTCCATTTCCTTAGCTACAAAATGAAGATCATAAAGTTTACTTCTAATATTCCTAACAAGATATTATAAGGATTAAACAAGTTAAAACACATTAATTACTTTGAGCTTTAAAAAAAGCACTAAATAAATATTAGGTATTGTTGTTTGGTAGCATTACATAAAAATCACATTAAAGTCAAAAGCATACTGTAGTTATTCTAATGGAAGTTTAAATCCCAAGATGAAAGCGGGGTGAGTTGAAGGACTAAAATCAGGACCCACTCCTAGTCAGATCAAGTTAGGAACTGAAATTAAAGCTGAAATTGGCCGAATGACTGAAAGATGGTTCCTCACACAGGACAGAACTAACTAGATGTCTAGTTTGTGTCTATGAAGTTGAGACGGCGAGCATGAGCTCAATTTGGGTTGACCACCCTTGATTTGTTTTAAAACAAATCATCTGGTTGCAGCTTTCGGAGAAAAACCCCTGACTGGTGGGATTATTCCTCCATTGAAGGTCACACTACCAGCTCTCAAGTGCCAAAACAAGAACATTGCTACACCAGGGTATTTGTTCCATAGTAGCTTCAAAGGCAGAACTGTTTTTTAATCTTAGGAGGTTAACTGTAATAAAATTCATTTATCTCTGCTCAAAATTTTTAGGTTTGGTTTAAGTATCTTATTATCAAATATCTGGGCCCTCAAAGAAGAGAATTTCTCACAAATGTTTTCTGGCTGAGACACTCAAAACTGAAGGAGACACTGACACTCAACAAAGAACCTAAACTTACTAACTCTCCACCTGCCTCGGCTACAGATCTATCTCTGAGCTCAGCAAGAGGAATCAAGAAACTGTTCAGTGCCCTCCTCGCGTCCCAGGATGGAAAGACTTCCTGGCAAGGCAAATAACAAACTGAGTCATTTGGAGGTGTTTCTTTCTCTTTCTGCTTCTGTGCTGTAGATATGTGGATAAAAAATGACCAGAATGGGGTTTCCTTTCTCTTTCCACCTCACTCACAGTAATTCTTGTCGTTTCCGAGAAAGGGAATCAACAACAGAGATGGGGCAAGGAGAGTTTTGGATCCCAAGAATTTAGCACCCTAAGATCTTCCGATGCTAAGCATGGCTGACAGTTGAAAGCAAACCTCAGGAATTGCTTTCAACCACAAGCTTGCATTCAAGTAGAGTGGATACAAAATTATTGGCTAGAAAAATATCAAACTTTAACTAGGTCTTTTAAAGTTCCATAATAGTGTTTTTAAAAGCTATATTTGGTAAAACCCAAGCTGTTTCAAAATAGACTTATTTGGATAACAAGTGAGAATTATATTATTATTAATCTTTTAGGACTTGAGTAGATGACCTACTGTTTGAATCTCAGGCAAAGCATAGGCCTTTTACTATTGATTCTAACCCAGGTGACCTCACATACTTTTTGGAAGGGTTAACTGATTTCTTCAGAAAGGTGAATGTCTATAATTAAAGTAAGCAAGAACAAGCCCACAAATTCTAATAACTTACACAACATTCTGAGCAGTAGACTCAATTTTTCCCTTATACCAAATCTATATCTCTTTTATCTTGGGAGATTAAAAAGAAACATAAAAGAATGTCATCCCTTGGAAATTAACTCTTCATTTATATTAAAGTTATAAATCACCAGCCACCAACCACTGACTGAAATTAATCATCCTAGTTCCTATGGCATTTCAACTTAGCTTCCAATTCTCCAGGCCTCATGGGGTGAAAAGAAGGTGGTAGAACTCTCTGCTTTTAGTTTATAAAATGCAGTTATTAAAATTCTCATTCTTGCTCTCTAATTACATTTTACACACACACATATACACAGTAGAAGAGCTGAGAACTTAAAACTTTTATATATTTAATGTCTTTTATTTCCAAAACTTTGTTCAAGATATATTTATTAAGCACCTACTACATTTTCTAGGTACTCTTTCCATGTTAGTACTCTTGATTTTTCACTTTTGGGGTTTCATTTCACAAGATACTTCAAACAACCTACTCACAACTAACCTGTCAAATACATACATACATACATATGTACATACATATATACAGCAACTACACAGTGGTAGTCAACCTGGTCCCTACCGTCCATTAATGGGCATTCCAGCTTTCATGGTGGGTGGTAGCAGAGCAACCAACTTTGGTTAATAAATAAAAGGATAGATTTAACTATAATAAGTTGTTTTATAAAGACTTATTCTGCCAAACTTAGCGAAAATCTGACATAAAGTACTGGTAAATAATTATTATTATATGCTTTAACTTGCTGTATCTCTGCTTTATAAATTTTATGAAGTAAAGTTACTTCCCTACTTTATAAATCACCATTACTGTGGAATCGGTGGTTGGTTAGGAAATTTTACTACTAACAGAGATACAAAAGTAGGCGGTAGGTATCAAAAGGTTGACTACCCCTGAACTGCAACCTACCCACCACTACCCCTGTCAAATCCATTCATACATACATATATGATATATGTAGACATACACCCATACATACCCAGCAGCTGAAACCTCTTGGTTCCTCTGAGCTGTCACGAGAACTCTCAATACTCTTATCAGCATATTTTAAATGGGGGTGATTAATTCAAGATATCCTAGAAGGATTTCAATCCAATCTAGATTCCATACTTTGCCACTGCCACCTCCAAACATCCACTCAGGACCCTAAAGCTTTGGGCTGGTGTATATTTTCTAACTGTCCATACAATATCCAGAATGCTGTTCTGGCTAAAGCTTTTAATCTTCTATAGGAATCTCCTAACAGGATAATTTTGAATCATAATTAAATCATTTTATTCCTCACATCTTTCCATTTCAATTTGGAGCAAGTTGCCCAGACAAGGGACTGATCTCAAGCTTAGCATGAGAGAACCCCCTGTATGCTGACATGAACTCTAATATGGTAACTGTGTTGGGTTCCCTCACTATGTGAAAGATGGCATCACTATTGACACTATGATTCTCTTTCTAGATTAGCTCTGATAACTGAATTAGTTTGAGGAGCAAACAGGTTCATAAGGGAGCCACCTACAATCTATATTCATCATGAATTTTTAGTGAAGTAGAGCTACATTATTTCATTATTGTCACTGTTTAACATCTGATAGATTAGATAATTTAACTCCAAGTTTTCCTCACTGTCATCTTCTTGAGTATATCAGATTATAGCCTATTTTAAACAGAATGAAACTCTGTTTGCAAATCCAGCATAGAAACCTGGAGAGAGGGAGTACCCTTCAAGTATTATTGTGATAAATGTTTGAAACTAGTTCTGAAAAAAATGTTATGTACAGTGACAGCTTTTTTATCTTCTCCATTTTAAATTTCAGGGTCTCTGTAAAATAAGATATTTTTGGCTTTTCCTTTGAAAGATAAATATACATAATGTACAGATATGTGTTGTAGAATTGGACTCACGAAATCTGTATAACTATGTCAACCAGTGTCACTTCAACAAAAGCAATTAGAAAAATAAGTAAGTAAAAGGAAAATATATTTGGATTCTCTAGAAACAAAAAGGGACATTTTATATAGTTCTAAGAGTTTAAAGCACAGAATTCTGCATGCTTTGAATGTCAAGGAAAAAACAATTTGTTTAGAAATAAAACCACATATCTGTGGGCAAATAATCTTTGACAAAGTAGCCAAAAACACAATGGAGAAAAGAAAGCCTCTTCAATAAATGGTGCTGGGAAAATTGGAAAGTCATATGAAAAAGGAATAAAATTTGAATACATTTTGTTCCCATGCAGAAAAACTAATTCTAAATGTATCAAAGACCTAAATATAAGGTCTGAAATAATAAATTACAAAGAAGGAAACATAGGTACTAAACTTATGGACCTTGGCTGTAGAGAACATTTTATTAAACTAAGAGCTTCTTCACAGCAAAAGAAACCAATAAGAAAAGAAAAAGGCAGTCGTCAAATGAGAATTGATATTCACAAACAACAACTCTGACAAGGGGTTAATATCCAAAATACATAAAGAAATCACAAAGCTCAACAACAAACAAGTAAACAATTCAATTAATGGAAAGAGGACCTGAACAGACATTTCTCCCAAAAAGATATACAAATGGCCAACAGATATATGAAAAGATGCTCATCTTTGTTAGCTATTAGAGAAATGCAAAAAAAAAAAAAAAAAAAAATGAGATACTACCTCTCACTTGTTAAACTGACTGTTATAAACAACATAGGTAGTAACAAGTGTTGGAGAAGCTGTGGAGAAAAGGAAACACTTATTCACTGCTGGTGGGAATGTAAAGTAGTACAACCATTATGGAAGACAGTATGGCAGTTCCTCAAAAAATTAAGAATGGAACTACCATGTATCACAGCAAATCCCCTTTTGGGTATCTACTGGAAAAACTCAAAAACATTGGTATGTAAAAACACATGCAAACCATGTTCATCACAGCATTGTTCACAGTGGCCAAGACATGGAAACAACCAAAGTGTCCTTAGATAGAAGACTGGATAAAGAAGATGTGGCACATATATTCAATGGACTTCCAAGCCATAAGAAATGATGGTATATTGCCATTTATGACAACATGGATGGACACTGAGAACATTATACTAAGTGAAATAAGTACATCAGTAAAAGCTAAGAGCTATATGATTTCATACATAGGTGGGATATAAAACTGAAACTCATGGACATAGACAAAAGTGAAGTGGTTACCAGTGGGAGAGGGTTGTGGGGGAAGGGCTGGGGGAGGGAAGTAGAGATACACAAATAAACAATGATGAAAAATGATTTGACTTTGGGTGATGGGCACACAACACAATCAACAGTTCAAATGCTATAGAGATGTTTACCTAAAACCTATGTGTTCTTATGGACCAATGTCACCCCATCAAATTTAATTTCTAAATAACATGTAAATTATAATTTAAAAATGATGGCATAGTTACTCCAAGGTAAATTATTCCACGTTTCCTTCAGTTATTGGTAGTGGGCTTTTATCAGTCTGTACTATCAGTTTTGCAGACCTTAGGCCAACAATCCTAGAGGCTGAGAGAACCCCATTAGGGGAAATCAATCCTAGTCAGGCTAAAGAAACTTGCATCTGCATTTCTTCCAAGCTGAATCACAAACAGTCCACACCCATCATGATCCCTCTTCAAATAATTTCTTCATTTACCTGTGTGGCATTTCCTGAAAGTAAGGAATAAACTTGACTGGATGAGCTATTATCTCCTTAGGATTTGTGAAGGACCCAAACAGAATGGAATGCTTTTCATTATCCCTCCCCTCAAACCCCTCCCCATTTCCGGTATCCTGGCCACCATTTGTACTGTTTGCCTTTTCTCAGTTTCTGTGTTGCTCAAGGAAGACAGATAAGCCCTTTAAATGATTACTACCACCCTGCATTAGCTTTCAAGACCATTGGCAATTTTTCCACGTTTAGTAACTGATTTGTGATACAAGTGTTGACAATGTAAAATGATAACTAAAGCACAGACCAGAACTTCTCAGAATGAGTGGAAAAAATACCCAAAGCTTCTCTGGGAACATTTTCCTAAGGATTTCACCCACAGATCTTTTCAAAGCATGTGTGAATTATAAGGCAAGATCTATTTTCAATGCTTTTTAATCAGCAGAAATACCCAGAACAATAATATAGGTATACATCCTGGGCTTTTTTTAGAATGGGGGGAGGTCAATATGATAATTTAAAAATGATTTTATTTTTCCTACTTTATCTCTTTAGATTATTCAGAAGAAAATAATTTAATTTCTCAATTTGACATTCTAGAAGAGTTACAAACTGCCTTTTATTTAGCTACTAGATATGTAATAAATACTTATACAGGGAGAGAACATATTTTCCTTCATCCTGCTGCGTGTACACTCATGCTGCTGGAGGTACGAGGATGCAGCCAGAATTCTTTCTGAGGTACAAGGACAGATAGATGCTACACTTCATTCAGCTCAAGAGGCTAAAAGGAAAAATAAAGGCCAGAGGGTTTGCTAAATATTTGCTTCTGTTCAGAGCGCTGCTAGCTTTTCTTCTGCTAGTTGATTGAATGCCTTTTGTCAAATAAAACCATGTAGTCACATTGTAGAAACTGCTATGTCTATCTAAACAGTAGTAATACTGACGATGCCTTGTCCCACACTGTTCCACATTGTCTTGGGTGCTAGACAGAATACAGCCAAGGAGGAGCCCTCTGAAGTGTTCCCCTTTGGATTAACTTGGAGTGGACATGTGTAGCTTGACTTAACTTTTCCTTCCAAAGGACACCAGACTAAGTTAAGAATGCCTGTACAAATAATGCCAAGGGAAAAACTAAAATGCTTTTGCTTAACCATATCAAAAACCAATGACTGGGGCAGCAGAGTCGAGAGTGACACTGGTGTCCTTTGGACATGGCTGTGCACTGGCAACATGTATGTGATGTGTAGGTTTCAAAGGGCAGCACTCTCTCCCCTGACTGTCTTTCAACACCTACGATGCTCCTGTCACTGTTCAAGATGAAGGAAATACAGTGGCAGAGAGTGAGACAGTAAAGAAAACCATGCCAACCTAATTTCGGATCATAAAGAAACAAACAAAAATAATATATAGAATAACACAGGGCAGAGAGAGACAAGTTAATATAGAGTTGATAGTCTATCCAATAGAAAAAGAACTCCATGCAAGGGGGCAGAGGGCAATCCAGGCACATGCAAAGCCGTGAGGTGAGAGACACTAGAAAATGCTCAAAATCTCCGGGCACAGAGGTAAAGGTTATTTGTTGTTGTTTTGAGGACTGAGTTTGTGATAGAGAGCTAAGAAACAAAGAAATAAAAGTATATAATAAACAAGAATAGGATAACTAAATATGTTTATTTTTTTAATCAATCTGTTACTTTGGATATTTTCTGAAGAGGACACTTTATTATTATTCTTTCTCTCTCTTTTTTTTTTCCAGGAACTAAATATAATATTTGGCTTTTATTTCCCTTTGAGCACTCAGGAAAGGCCTGAAGGTCTACTATTGATTTAGACTATTTTCTCAAACATGGCCCCTGAAAACATGTTGTTAAGCTTTATACTGGGCCCACAGTTGAACCTCTTCTTACTTTCTCTTTCTTAGAGAAGTTTTCTCCTGGCAACACCTAGACATTGATTTAAGTTGACCATTGGATGGTACCCACTCAAGTCCCCATGGCACAGACCCCCTGGTTCTGGCTTTGACCAGGACTCCCCAGGAGTCTACTGATCTAGCACTCTAATCAGGCAGGCTTACTTGGTGCCAGGTGACACAGTTTTCACAAAGGAAAGACCACCTTGTTTGTGTGATAGGGCAAGGTGCTGTTGGAGACCAGCAAGCTCTGGACAGTGTCAGAGGGAAAGCAGGAAGGCATCCTTGGCATGTCTGTACCACCCCCTTCCAAGTCTGTGTCCCACTAAGCTTTTGTCTATGTGTGGGATCCAATAGGCTTTCTTCTGTTTAATTGATTTTGGTTTTCAACACATAACAACAAACGATTGCCAAACAATCAATTGGGTCATTGAATAGTCAGTCCAATTTGATCACCAAGATCACATCTGGTTATTTTGCTCATTGTAATGACCAAACAGAATGAGCCATGAAAAAACTTGCACTCTTTAGCAATTAGTTAATCTCACAAACTTCTAAACAAGAACCTGATGAAAAACAGTCAAGTTAGGATTGTTTGAAAGTATGGTTTATATGATGAGTAAAACACAAATTTATAAATAAACACACCAGAAATCTATTTTTCTCATTGCATCATTGAAATATATCAACGAGCCGGGTGTGGTGGCGCACGCTTATAGTCCCAGCTACTCGAGAGGCTGAGGCGGGAGGATCGCTTGAGCCCAGGAGTTCTGGGCTGTAGTGCGCTATGCTGATGGCATGTCTGCACTAAGTTCAGCATCAATATGGTGACCTCCCGGGAGTGAGGGACCACCAGGTTGCCTAAGGAGGGGTGAACCGGCCCAGGTCGGAAATGTATCAACGAGTAATACATTTAAATAGCAAATCTTAGCAAATCTGATCATAGTTAAATATATTAACGGATTTTACTACTACTTAAATTATCAACTGTTTATAATTAATGAAGTCTCCTCACACATGTGACTGGTGTGTATATTAATTTCATACAACAGATTTTGCTTAATAATGAGGTTTTGTTGTAAAATTCTATTTCCCATATAATTTGTAACCAGTTTTAGTAAACTAAAATTTGTGGTAAGGCATTTATGAGAAAAAGGAAAGAAAGATGAGTTTCTCTACATAAAGGATGGAAGAAGGACAGCTGGTTTCTTCCTCCGTCAAGAACTGGGACAGAGGGAGGGTTTGGGCCACAATATGATTTAAAAGAGTACATTCACATGTATTGTCAAGACAGTGTTTTTGTTAAATGGCTCTGTTGGGTAAACATGACTGACTGTCCCTCTTTCTCATTCATCTCATAATCTTCTTGTCCACTTAAATCTTTCTGACATACCATCTCCAGGTTACCTGGAGCTTTTTCAAATCTCCCAGAGACCAGTCCCTCTCCTTTCTTATACTTTCATAACCACCTGCCTCTTGTTGTCCTATGTGAAGAAGCCTTTTTTTAAAAATGTATTTTATACCAAAGAGATCAATAGGTTATTTGAAGGAAAGGTATTCAATATTTACATACATATGTAAATAAGTTGTAAATGTGCATTTCTACTTATGTTTTATTAATTTCACCAAAGGAAGCAAAATTAATTCAGAAGACACGGGGTCTTAAAAGAACCAGAGTACCATCAGCAACACTTAAAGAGCAAAAGTCTTAAATGAATAAATAGAAAACATAGACAAGGTTATTCACTAAGAATATGAACTGTAACAAATAAGGAAATCTAGTTACTGATTATTTTATATTTCTTTTTTATACTCAGGATCCTTTTCCTCTTCAGATTATCCTAGAGCAGTAACTTTAAAAATCACCTTAGCTATGGAGACACACCTACTTTCCCACACAGTTTTATAGAAAGGAAATCTAATAAGAAAATTTAAAATATAGACTCTAAAATGCCTATTGAAAAAGTTTCATAATTGCTCTTAAGTTCAGTCAACTTTAAAAACTTTCAGTAGTCTCTTTGAATCAATAAATTATAACATTATCTTACCATACAACTAGCTAGTTTGGAGTTGAAAAAGAACAAAAATGTATTTGAAACCATTGACATGGTTTTTTTTAAATTTAGTTTCTATTCAATTTAAAGGAATGAAACTATTGTACAATGATTTCACGGTTCTCATCAGATTAAAAAAGAAATTTACTAACCTGAATATAGGTTGAGCTTTTTTTTAAATGGTTGAGTTATATACCAAAAGTCCTAAGAATAGGTGTACATGGTAGAAATGACAGCATTTTAACCATGAAGGTATGAGTGGCATCCTTTCACAGGCACCTGAATCAAACACACAAAAAGGTAATACATTGCAAGGGCATTCAGTGCACTTTTCTTTAGTTGCCATATATAGCTAATAGCCTGACTTTTTCCTTTTAGAAAATAAATTGCAAAGATGCAAGTAACTGAATTACATAACATATTCCCATGCAACATATCAAAAACAATGAATTTAATTATTCTGTGGTCTGGGTTGAATTCAACACTAAAATCTTTTTATTGAACTTCACAGCAACAAAGAATTTCAAACTTACAGATGATTATCTTTGATGTTAGATAGAACCTTGATCATACTATGATTGCCTGATACTGAAAATGGACAAAGTACAAAATACAGTATTTCAACCAGGATTTGGGCTGATCTGAGAAATATGAGAAAACTGGGAAGGAATTATAGATATAGAATGACTGGATAGATCATTTGATCTTGCTTCTGAGGCTGAACTTAAAAAACCTCTGTTTCAGATTAAACAGTTCTTCATTGCTTTTTGTTTTCTTTTTCTCTGAACACAAAATACTTACACAGATTAAAAGAAACAAGCAGAATTGAGTAGAATTATGCAGCATGTATTGTACCTACATAGGTCCAGAAGGTTTCTGAAATTTGAATAATCCTAGTTTTACTCAAAATGCCACTAAGAAGTATCAAATCAAACTCTCTGAGCACACACAGTGGTCTTTTCTAGAATGTGTGTGTGATCAGTAACATCAGTGATTCTATCTCATATTATATCAGAAAACAGAAAAAAGAAGTCATCTCACATTTTTATTAATCAAGCTATGCCATCAGCTTAAATATACAGTTAAAGAAGTCAGCATTTCATGGCTCATCATTTTCAAACATTACATTGCACACAATTATACAGAAAATATTTTGACTATATATTTGACATAAAAAAATAGGCATAATGGCAACAACAATAATGGCAAAGCTTTAACTTATATTACCAAGATAATGGCAAATAAAATTAAAATTTATAGAATTTGGTTATAATCTTGAATCATCTCATTCCCATCATTTAAATAAATACTTTTACCACATTAATGTGCATTTTTGATGGTATTTTTTGGTAGAAGATCTTTGGTATATATTTAGTTACAGTATGAAATATTTTTATTGTATTTTCTTATATAGCTTAAAATATACAAAATTAAGTAAAACTATGCTTTAGTTCACAGAATAATATTACATGCTATTCTTCATTAATAATCAAAATATTAAAAGGTAATTATTGAAAAATTCAAATTTTTATTTAAAAAACTAAATTTAAAAAGAAATAAACCTTTGAGAGTAGATGAACAACAAATACTTAATTTGAGAGGTTGTTACATATGTAGAATAAATACTATAACAAGTGAATAACTGAATGTAAATATGGTAGTATTATCTTCATTTTGAAATATGTAAGAAGTTTTTCAAATAAATTTGAACTGTAATCAGATGAAGCAAAACAAATAATACACCAAATTACATCAACAACTTTAAAGGAAGAATAGCTATTAGCAAGTTCAAAAACTAATTCCTGAATAACAAACTGGTAAGCAACTATAAGTGTGTTCTTATTCAGAAATATGCCATGCCTCTTGAAATTTATTTATATCACAGTTTTTTTAATTTGACCATTATTCATTCTTTCACAATTAATACTGACTTCAGACTAAAAATAAAAGCTCTTGCTGTTTGTAATGAGTTAAATTCATAAGACTCTGAATAGTGTTTGAAACTGAAATTCTTAGTGATTAGAAAGCCAGTCTAAGGAGAATATTTTTGGTAAAAGTTAGTAAAACTTAACACACAAAACAAATAAAGCAGACCTTCAAAGTCCACGTCACTGGAGAGGCTGGAGGATCAGCTGAACTGTCTCCAGAAAAGGAAAAAAGCAGGGAGCAGAGCTGTGCTGGCCCCTAGTGGAAGAGACAGTGCACGAGTCTCTTTCTTTGGGGTCTCAGAGGCATGACCATGAAAAGAACACATTATTTTAACCCGTGCTTTCTATCACACACCTCTGAAAAAAACATAAGTGGAAAGTATCTGGGGTGACTTATTCCAAGGATGCGCCCAAATCTCATGATTTTAATTTTCTGCAAAGACAAACAGAGAAGTCAGAGGGGTAGAGGTGACAAGGAGTAACAAGACCAGCTGTGTGAGAATATAACATAGTGAAAATAAGAATTGCGCAATTTTCTTTTCTCTTGATAAAATTCTGCCAAAGCTGGTCACCCTAGTCTATTCTCTGTCAGGCAAACAATTTTCATGAAATCAAGTGATAGCCTGTTGGTCAGGTTCTGTCTGTATTTGGGACACAAGTCACCAAACACTACCTACACACATCTCTTAACAGTGAATTGGAATTTTCAAATGTCAATATTATGTACAGAAGTATACCTATTTTTCCTTCAGAGCATTTTTAGTAGAAAGGCAAATTTAAATTTGAGCCACGCCTCCCATGTCTTTTGGGACTGGGAAGGTATGGTTCTATTGGACAGCTTCTGCCTTTGGAGCAGTGAGTCCCCAGCTCAACGTGAGCCAGCGAAGGCAGCGTCCCTACACTCACCAGGGGAGTCAGGCAGCACTTAAGCTTCCCTAGTGCCTTCTTGGTCTCTTCCAATTGTGAGACTCTATGATTTCCTAAAGAAATGTCTTATTACATTTTTCTACATTAGAAAATGGATGAATCATAAAAAGCTAAGAACTGTATGATTTCACATATAGGTGGGATATGAAACTGAAACTCATGGACATAGATAAAAATGAAGAGGTTACTAGGGGAAGGAAGATATGGGGAAGGGGGTGAAGGAAACTTGTAAAGAGGGACAAATACACAGCAACAGAAAATGGTTTGACTTTGGGTGATGGGCACACAACACAGTCAACAGTTCCAATGCTATAGAGATGTTTACCTGAAACCTATGTACTCTTCTTGATCAATATCACCCTGTTAAATATAATTTTCTAAATAAAAAAAAAGAAATGGAATTTAGTGTACTGTCCCTATAAATGTTTCAAGGACTACATATATCCCCTAATTTATTGTTACTGATGATATAGTTGGTAAATATTTATGATGAAGACACAGAAAGATCAAATCATACTATGGTTATAACAGGACTTACCTTTGGTAAGTCAGGTGTCAAGCTTTCCATAACTGCATACTGATTTAGGTGACTAAAGTGCAAGTACCCCACTATTTACTCTAGATCGGCTTTGCTTTATCAAGCGCTACATGAGCCCTGGCCACGTGGCTCATTGGATAAAGCAGTCGTCCCTGAGCACTAAGGTCTCAGGTTCCATCCCCAGTTAGGGCACATACGAGAAGCAACCAATGAGTTGATACCACTCTCTCTTTCTTTCTCTCTCTCTCTCTCCCCTTTAACCCCACCTCTCCCTTTTTAGTCCTTCCTCTCACTCTCTCTCAAATCAATAATAAAAAAAAGACAGCTATATTGTTTTAGATAGCTGGGCTAATGTTTATTTAGTTCATACATGATGAGAGAGGTTCATACATACATTCTTTCTTATTAATAGTCTTTCCCTCATCTTTAATCATGGAGAGCATCCTATTTTCAACCTATGCATTAAACAGATATCTCACACTTAACCATATGCTTAAGGTTTATTGTATACACTATACTGATGCTCAATTTAAAAAATAATATTTTAGCTAATATAATTGGGTTTTTTCATATCATATTTTACACATCTGTAAGTTTATATCAGAGAGCATGAATGAACTATTCTCAGTATCACACCAGTGAAGGGCTGTGTCTCTGTCCCTCAAAGTCCCTGCCTTGCTGCAGGATGAGAGAACCAGACCAACTGCCCCTTGTACCTCTGGTTCTTGTGAGACTGCAGGGTGGTGAGACAGCCCAGGCTCATACCAGCATAACCCCTTCGGCTCCATCCAGTGAACTGAGTAGCTACCCCGAAGCTCTGTCATCTCAGGTCAGAATGGTTCTTATAGAAAACTTAGCGCTAGAACAGGACTCATGTCCTAGACCAGTGGTCCCCAACCTTTTTTGGGCCACGGACCGGTTTGATGTCAGAAAATATTTTCACGGACCGGCCTTTAGGGTAGGACGAATAAATGTACCATGTGACCGAGACAACCGTCAAGAATGAGTCTTAGACAGATGTAACAGAGGGAATCTGGTATAAAACGGAAATAATGTAAGTTATTTATTCTTTCTCTGTGGACCGGTATCAAATGGCCCACGGACCAGTACCGGTCAGTGGCCCGGGGTTTGGGGACCACTGTCCTAGACCACCTGACTGCCTTCCAGTTAGCAAGCATCCTTTAGCTGGCTAAGAAACCTAATAAGAACTTTGATTGATTGATGGAGAAAATATATAGTAATAGATTTTTTTATATTGATTGAAATTATTAGTAGTACATTTAAAAGAGAAGGAATAAAAGGAGAAAAAATAAACTGATAGGTCTAGTTCACTGGCAAGAGAAGCTTCCTTCAAAGGACATAATTCTCTCTGAAATCTGAACTTAGCAGGAACGTAAGTTCTGCCCTCCTCCCAGCCCAGTCACATCCCAGAGCCACGGTCTTGTGTTCCCCTCTGCACTTTTGCAGGTGACCCTGATGAAGAGGTGGAGCACTCTGCGCTCTCAGGCTGGTTGTCAGGGTCCGGTCCTGAAGCCTGTCCACATGTAGGCCCGCGGCCCAGCATGCTGTGGGACAGAGCAGGATCGACCCACGTCAGAGCCCGCCATTAGTGGGAGGAGAAAGACATGTGACAAATAGCAGGAAGAAAAAAATGATAGCCACAGTGGGCTCAGATGAACTGCTGTGAAAATTCCGAGCAAGGGTGGTGCTTTCAGCTCTAAGTGGTGGTTAAAATGATTGTTTCAGGGAAGACTGCGAAGGACATAGAGATGCGATGACTTGGGGAACTGCGATAGCAGAAGAGCAAACTGTAGATGAGGAAACACTGCACGTGGTGACAGGATATTCCCCCTCAGACAGTCTGAGGAGCAATATATCTGCTCCAGCATCAGAAGGGTGGGGCTCCAAGTGGCCAATCAGGGCACAGGCATGAACAAACAACTACTATTGAAAAAAATCACTGTACATTTGTAAACAGTTCAAAGCCCACAGAAATGACCTGTGACCTCATTAACAGTGATAAATTTCATGCTTCTCTCTCTCTTTTTTCCCATTTTACTGACTTTATTTGGGTGACACTGGTTAAAATTATATAGCTTTCAGGTGCACAATTCCACAACTCCTCATCTGTACACTGTATTGTGTGTTCACCACAGCAAGTCAAGTTTCCTTCCTTCACCACTTCTGCCCACTTTACCCTCCTCCACCACCCCCATTACACACCCCCACAATTGTTTCTCTTGTTCTCCCAGCCCATTCTATCTCTTGTCATTTTTCAAGTACAATGAGCATTACTTCACAAACCAAACCAATAAAACAGAAAGCCAAGACTATGTACTCTAAAATTAGGTCCACATAAAACCTTCCTTCCTTTGACCAAGGTTATTATTCTAGTCTTTTGGGACTACCTTTGAGTGTAAAAGCAGAGGTTGTTATTCATTATAAAATGCTCCCAGGCCCTGGCCAGGTAGCTCAGTTGGTTAGTGTCATCCTGATGTGCCAAGGTTGTAGGTTTGATCCCAGGTCAGGGCGCATACAAGAATCAACTAATGAATACATAAATAAGTGGAATAACAAGTTGATCTCTCTCTCTCTCTTCCTCCATCCTCCTCCTCTCTCTCTAAAATCAACTTGCCTGACCAGGCAGTGGAGCAGTGGATAGAGCGTCGGACTGGGATGCAGAGGACCCAGGTTCGAGACCCCCAGGTCGCCAGCTTGAGCGCAGGCTCATCTGGTTTGAGCAAAGCTCACCAGCTTGGATCCAAGGTTGCTGGCTTGAGCAAGGGGTTGCTTGGTCTGCTGTAGCCCCACGGTCAAGGCACATATGAGAATGCAATCAATGAACAACTAAGGTGTCGCAACGAAATCATCTCTCTGTTCCTGTCGGTCTGTCCCTATCTATCCCTCTCTCTGACTCTCTCTCTCTCTGTCTCTGTAAAAAAAGTAAATAAAATTTAAAAATCAACTTAAAATTAATTAATTAATTGAACATTCCCATACTTAATTCAAAACTACCAGGTAATGAGGAAAATTATCTTTATTCAATGAAGGACATAAGAATTTTAATGAAGAAAGTAAAGTTAAGAGTATTGCTTAAAAAGGACATAGAAATATGAATTGATACCATGTACATAAGTGATATATTTCATTTTTAGCTTATTTAAAACAAATTTTAACCTTATAATCAAGCAAATCCACTACTGGTCAAAGACTCAGAAGAATTAAAAGCAGGAACTAGAAATATTTGTACACATAGCAGCAGTGTTTATAATAGCCAAAAGGTTAAAAGTAACCCAAGTGTTTGACAGATGAATAGATGATCAAAATGTGGTATAAACATACAATGGAATATTAAGCCCTAAAAAGAAAGGAAATTCTGACACAAGCAACAACATAGATGAACCTTGAAGACATTGTGCTAAATGAAACAAGCAGTCACAAAGGGACCAATATTTTATTATTTCACTTATACAAGGTTCCTAGGGTAGTCAAATTCATAAAGACAAAAAGCAGAAGAGTGGTTCCCAGGGGCTAGGAGGAGGGGAGATGGAGAGTCATTGTATGATGGGAACAGAGTTTTGGTTTTACAAGATGAAAGAGAGAATGCAAAACAACACGAACACACTTAATGCCACTGAACTGTACGTACACTTATATATGGTTAACATGGTAAATTTTATGTTATGTGTATTTATCACAACATACCTAATATTATTCAATAAAAATCATGATCCCCCATTTCACTGTTCAAAATCTAGGAGTTTGAATTTATGAATATAAGCAAGCTAGCAACATATTCTCTGGTCCTATAATGTACCTTTGTTGTAAATCATGTTCATGCTTCTGTTAGTACAAGATAAAGGCATCAGATGAATTAGTGAAAACTTACCTTGAAGATGTTGTAAATATAAAAATAATATTAGATCAGAACAAGAAACAAGCAAAATAATGTTAGCAATCATAAATAATACATGAAATAAGTTTGCAAATGCAAATTTACTTCGTTTTCACACTTACTAATATAGTAAAAAGTTTACTAAAATAGAATATTAAAGCTTGAAAAAAAAAGTCTGAAATTTTACGCACTATAGGTACATTCAAGGATTAACTTCTCTTTTTTCTAAATAATTTCTATATTTACTAGCCACTAGCCTATATCAATGTAGAAGTAAGCATGTGTATGTGGTTATTTTAAATGTCATTCATAAAGTAAAATTAAGTGTACCATAAATAAACTCATGTTTTATCAGTTATTGATGCCAATAAATATATGATCCCATAAGCAAATGACAGCAATAGCAATTCCAAAAAACACTTAGCATTTGTGTTTTTATATCTTTCAATGACATGAACAAGTGTTCCCTTAAACTTCTATTTTATATACGCATCTGCCTGCCTGATATAATCAGTATTAAGAAAAAGACCTGCTAAATACTGAGTAGGTAAAATTTTTCTTCCATAAATCATTACTTCAAATGTGTTGTCACAATTCTCAAATATCCAGTTAATTAAAATCCAAGTAACAGTTGGTTTTACTCAACAACTGTCCAACCTAGCAGTCCAGTGAAAGATGACCACCCCTGTAATCTTAATAATACCTCTAGCTTGTCAGCGTATCTTGGCCTGAGCATGAAATTTAACTTGACAGATAATGGAAATGAGCTATTAACACAAACCAACCTGTTCTTGGAACATGTTTTAATATTTTATATGTTAAAATATTACGTGGCATAATATTACAACATTTTTTTTCACTCTGTCATGTCACAACCCCATTCTGGAAATGATTTCTCTTTTATAATATATATATTTTTAATGCTGAGAACTTAATTCCGAATCCTCCAACCCTCCTCACCCTTCTCACATGATCACCAAAGGTTTCTAAAAATTATTTAGTACTTTTTTCTTAGGCTATTTCAACTCTCACCTTTTGAAACAGCCCATAAGTGATAATGAAATGCATAAAAAGGAATGAGAAAGGGAATCCAATTACATCTACCTGCATAGCTCAGTTGCACACCAAGTAACAATAAACAGGCATTCTTAAATCACAGCATTTCACTGGAAATGGGGCAGAACCTGTGTATTTTAACAACTTTTTACAACTAGTAACCACTACAGCATTTATTTTACTTTCTAAAAAAAAAAAAAAATCCAGAGAAGGTTCATAATTTAAACTAAAGGGTCTTTCAGCCTTGAAGACAAAAAGCACTTCTGCTTCGCACCTGAGTAATAATGTGGGATGCACAGGTGAATTAAAAAGACTGGATTCAGAAATAGTTTGTCTTTGGCCAGTCTGAAACATATGACTCCTTTCCAGCCGTGCAGTCATTTATTATCCAGCAAAGAAAGGCTGGGGTTTCGCTCCACAAACACAGTGGTGGTCCTCAGCTTATGATGATTTATCATGTCGGCTCCGAAATGCATGACACAGACTGTTCCACAGCCGTCTCCCATATAAGACACCCACATCTGATGGGACTTCAGGTCTGATTTACTTTTGTGCCACTAAAACCAGAGCATTTTCGTCACCTGCACACATTTTCTCTCTCAAATGTGACACTCAAAACACATTTTAGGGAGTACTTTATTTTAAACGATATGTATCTGAACATATATAGCAAAAGCCTCTCTGGTTTCATGGGGTTAGTAACCTGATACTCATTTTTCCTCTTAGAAGGGACTGTTTTTAAGACTTAGAAGTATTGCACCCAAAACACATTTTAGGCATTACTCTATTTTAAATATGTATGTGGAAATAGTGAGAGCTTCTCAGGGAATGTTGTATTAGTAACTAGATACTTATTTTTCTTCTAAGAAGGAACCATCATTACTTAAGAAAGTACGAACATTCTGTAAGAGCACAGAAAAATAGAGTATTAATAAGGAGTTTTAGCTCTGATGGAAATTTGGATGCATCAGTTTAGAAATTCCAGTTTTTAAGTATGCAACTATGCCTTCAGATCTATATCATACATTCAACTATAGACACAGTTGTAAGTACTGCCTTATATATGCTATACCTACATGCTCAGAATATGTATATAAAGCCAAAGGTTCCAATTTTTATAACTCGCTACTCTAGTCAGATGGGATAATACAAATCAGAAAACAATACATTTTTAGAGTTCACTGGTGTATAGATTGATATACTTCTCTTAGATATATGCGGTAGAATGAGTTTTTATGCTAAATTAGCATATGAATGGATTCTGTTAAGCTTGTCATTCTCAACAAGGATAAGTTACAAATCCATCGCAGATAGTGTGGCATAACTAACAAGTTTACACTCAGAGGAAACTGTTCTATAGTGCTAAGTGGAAAAGAGGTAGAAAAAACTAAGAAATCATTAAATGAAAACCTGTTTAAAGATAATGGAAGCAGCCAGACATCTAATAGAATACAATTAAAATAACCACCATTGAAAAGCAGAGTAAAGGTACTCTAAGGTATCAAATAGTGATGAAAAATTTGGCTTTCTAATGCTCTATGTCTGAGCCTGTCCAGTCAAATATGACAGCTACTAGCAATAGTGTCGATTGAGCACCTGAAATATGGCTAGCGTGAATTTGTTTAAGTGTGACTGCTTGAAAATTTGAATTTACACATGTGGTTTGCATTATGTATCTGTTTTACAATAATTAATCTAATGGATAAAAGTTACAGAATGTGAAAGCTGGTTAAGAACTTAATAATCACCTTGTCTAAACTCTACATTTTATCAACAAGGAAATTGAGGCTTAGGTAGATAAAGTAATGGGGTCCAGTTAAGCCCAGAATTAACTATAGAGTATTTAAAAGGCCAGTGTTGACCAGCTCAGCTCTCTATTGAGAGTCACACGAAGGAAAAACAATGACTTGTCTCAATCGCTACAATGAAAAATTCTCTACTTCCAGGCAGTTTCAACACCCTTATTTTTGAGATATAATGAAAGAACCCTGATCTTCACTTATAGTCGTTGGTGCACTTGTCTTCATGCTCCTCTTGATCTGATGGTGGAAACTCACTACAGCCGTGCCTTTTATGCACTGTTACCAGTATTCATGTGTATTTCAATGAAGAGTTGCAATTCATGTCATGCACTAAAATAAGTTAATTAAAAGCTGAGCAAGTTTGTAAACTGAGGCAATTCAATATAAGGTTTTTATTTGTCTTTAAAGCACAATAAAAGTTAAATCATCTTTCACACAAGCTCCTTTTCTTTCTGGGGAATTTTCTACTCACCCCCCCCCCCAATCATACCTCATTCCTTCCAAGCCCCATGTCTGAAGGGCTTCTCCTTTCTAGTCATTTCCACATTTATGGGATAAATTTTTATTTTAGTTAAATAACTTTCATTTTTATCACTACAATGTGTCCGTAAAGTCATGGTGCACTTTTGACCGGTCACAGGAAAGCAACAAAAGATGATAGAAATGTGAAATCTGCACCAAATAAAAGGAAAACTCTCCCAGTTTCATACCTATTCAGTGCAATTCGATGTGGGCTCACGCACAGATTTTTTAGGGCTCCTTAGGTAGCTATCCCGTATAGCCTCTACAGACTCGTCACTGACTGATGGCCTACCAGAACGGGGTTTCTCCACCAAACTGCCGGTTTCCTTCAACTGCTTATCCCACCGAGTAATGTTATTCCTATGTAGTGGCGCTTCATTATAAATGCGCCAATATTCACGTTGCACTTTGGTCATGGACTCGAATTTAGCGAGCCACAGAACACACTGAACTTTCCTCTGTACCATCCACATCTCGACTGGCATGGCCGTGGGCTGCTCCTCTGTATACACAGTGTTACATCATCATCTGCGCATGCGCACATGCTGCCACATCATCCTACAGAAACTGGGAGGGTTTTCCTTTTATTTGGTGCAGATTTCACATTTCTATTGTCTTTTGTTGCTTTCCTGTGACCAGTCAAAAGTGCATCATGACTTTACGGACACACTGTATTGCCATGATACCAATTTTAAGTTTATATAGTAATGTCTATTTCTAGATTCCCCTTGTCTGGAGTCTGGAACTGAGTTGAGATGCAAATGAAAAACAAAATAAACTAGAAATCTCCTTAACTGTGAGAATATTCCCCCTCAGCATGGGTTGAAGAAATTTCCAAAGCTGGCAGACAGACAATGGGTTTCTTTAAGGACATCTACTGATGTACGTATATAAAGCATTGGGCAAAAAGAGGTTTACAGTTGTGAGTAAACAAAACATAGTTTATTCTTGTATTATTTATTAATTATTGTATTATTTTCCATGTGAAAAGCTTAACCTACTTTTGCCCCACCCTGTATATATATGAAAAAAGAGAGAGAGTTCTGTATCCAACATGTGGATATAACATGGAACTCCAGGTTCAGTACAGTAAAACAGCTTTCTTTTCTGAAGTAGATCTCAGAAACTTTAATGTGCTGATGTATAATCTGACTCTCC
This sequence comes from Saccopteryx bilineata, assembly GCF_036850765.1. Classification (NCBI taxonomy): domain Eukaryota; kingdom Metazoa; phylum Chordata; class Mammalia; order Chiroptera; family Emballonuridae; genus Saccopteryx; species Saccopteryx bilineata. Next base: position 110,120,158 of record NC_089493.1, read on the forward strand.
AAGAGAGGGATGCATATGCCGAGTTCTTCAAATCTATTTAAATGATGTAAATTTTGTTCTCACAGAGCATCTTGAAAGTATCCCATAGAACACATTTGGGGAAACCCTGGACCACAGCATTTCCTGCAAGATACTTTTATAAAAACACATACCGTATATTGTTGTGGAATAACATTTATTTTATCTAGTAATTTATCCAATAAACTTTTACTAGCTTGTTACAGATTGTACAGCGTCCACTTCTCAAATTCATAGATTGAAGCCCTAAGCGCTACCCCACTCTCCCAAAGTGACTGTATTTTAGAGATAGGTCTTTTAAGGAGGTAGTTAAGGTTAAATGAGGTCATAGGGTGAGGCCTTAAGCTGGTAGGACTGATGTTCTTTATAAGAAGATGAAGAGACACTAGAGATCTAGTTCTCTTTCCAAAGGCCATGTGAGGACACAGTGAGAAGGCAGCTGTCTGCAAGCCAGGAAGAGAGATCTCACCAGAAACCTACTCTACTGGCACTCTGATCTTGAACTTTTGTCTTCTAGAACTGTAGAACATAAATTTCTTTTGTTTCAGGCACCCAGTCTGCAGTGTTTTGTTATTGCTGCCCTAGCAGACTAATCCATAGCTTCTATCATGTTTTAGGGGATACAAATGATGAACAAACAAACACAGTCCTTGGCCAGTAAAAGTTTTCATCCTAATTCAAGGGGGATATGGGAAACACTGAGTAACTTTCTGGTGTTAAAACAAAAAATTATTTGCCTCAGGGTCAACTACAACTTGCCCCATAGCTTACCTTCCAATTTCTATTCTCATTGCAGGGGATAATCAAATTACTTGTTTTGTAAATTCTTACTTGAAGAAATGGGCCAGTTGCACTTCTTCACTCTCTCTCTCCCCTTTTCTAGCAGGAATCAAAGCCTGAGTCCCTCCACTCTTATTGCAGAGTGTGGAAGGATATTCCAACCAGGAAGTGAGGAATATATATTCCATGCTCCTCCCACAACAGTTTCCCAGGAGTCCAAATGCAAAAGCTCCACATCCTAAACTCCTACATTTCTTCCGCTGTGGTTGCTGGAACCACATGGGGAGCACCCTCTGCCCTTGAATCTCCAGAAAACAAGGCAGTGATCTGGAGCCACCCATCTGCCACATGCTACAGGGGCGGCTTTCTTGTCTGTCTCAGAGACAACGTTTTGGTGACTAAGCCACACACCATGAACTATTCTTCCTTGCTTTAAAATTACACAAAAAGAGCAATAATTTGATTTCTCTCTTGCCATTATAAAAAAGAAAATAGCTAATTATTACCAAGACAAATAGCTATTTTTAAGCAATCAATAGTTGTGTTCAGAAATAGGGTTTAAGCAACATAACAACTTAAAATAGAGTGAGTACATTAAAAAACAGGAAATTTGGAGACTATTGGTGTTATGTTATTTCTACTACTTTTTCCACAGCACTGTCTCTGAATCATTGCAACACCTTGTATCTTAAAATTCCAAACTCTCTACTAAACAATGCGCAGACACGGTCAATCACTCTAGCCATGTCACTAGAGCAAATAAAAGAAATAGGGCTTCCTTTATCCATGCTGTTCATTAAACAACGTAATTTATTTTGTCAAAATATTTGTGCAAGAAACAGATATTGTTTTGCAAAGAATTGATTTGCAAAACCATCAACAAACAATTAAAATATAATACTATTAAAACAATTCAATTGCTATTGTGATTATATAGTCTAGATCTGGTTATGCTTATTTATCATCTTTGAGCCTCAGTTTCCTCAAACACAAAATAAAAAGTATTTGATTTCTAAAATATCCCAAAGTGCCATGACTGAATAAAAAAATTCTTTCTTGAAACTTAAACTGTAAAGCTATTGTTAAAATCTGTTCCCTCTTACACTTTGCAATTTTAAATTTTAGGCATATCATGAGACACTAAGAAAATAAGCTAGTTCTACTCCAATTTTAGCCATTGCTAATTTGAACAATAAGAAAAAGCAAAACCATGCCAACTGCTTGCTACTATTTTCTTTCTAGAAAGAGAGAAGGCCAGTCTCTTGAAAGAAAAGAATCTGAGATTTGTACAAATAAATTATGTGTGCTTATATAACAACAGTTAAATATAATATTTTATTTTCATTCTTAAATATCATTGTGCATGCTCACATTGTTTTCAAATACTCTGCCTTGTGGTTGGGTAAGAATTGGCATTTCAATACCATGCAGAGTAAAATTATCCCATTAAGGACATATTTGTTGCTCTTCATCCCTGTTCTGTTATTGGACATACCCAGGACCCAGAGAGTGTGGGGCTGGGGTGCCTGGACCTTAGTTTGGGCGTTCACTACCTGCACAGATAGTAACCATCTGGTTGTAGTTCCAGAGTTTTCCCACGGATGTGGATCACAGTGAGGAAAACTTGGCATTTCAGATGAGCGATAGGTGTTAGGAAACTCTAGCCAGTTCAGCAATTCTTTATCAATGGGGCAGATGAATTTGGAGGTTTTTTAATGATTATAGTGGAAGCACAAACAAATCCACTTACTGTAGAAATACATCTCACTGAAGCAGACATTAGTCCATACTTCAAATTTTCCTGTCTATTAGTTTTATGGTAAAGCATGGTTAACCATCGTGAGTTCAAAAAGAGGATGCACATAAGGATGTTTGTCAAAAACTAATTCGATAATGACTTTGCCTCTTAAGAACTGTCTGTGAAGATACTTTGCCCTCTTTAAAAGTAATATATTTTCAGGTAGTCTTATCTTTTTCTTTTTTTTCTTTTTTTTGTATTTTTCTGAAGCTGGAAATGGGAGAGACAGTCAGACAGACTCCCGCATGCGCCCGACGGGGATTCACCCGGCACGCCCACCAGGGGCAAAGCTCTGCCCACCAGGGGCGATGCTCTGCCCCTCCGGGGCGTCGTTCTGCCACGACCAGAGCCACTCTAGCGCCTGGGGCAGAGGCCAAGGAGCCATCCCCAGCGCCCGGGCCATCTTTGCTCCAATGGAGCCTTGGCTGCGGGAGGGGAAGAGAGAGACAGAGAGGAAGGAGGGGGGGGGGGTGGAGAAGCAAATGAGCGCTTCTCCTGTGTGCCCTGGCTGGGAATCGAACCCGGGTCTCCCGCACGCCAGGCCGACGCTCTACCGCTGAGCCAACCGGCCAGGGCCAGGTAGTCTTACCTTTTGAAATAAATTAAGTTGCTTGGATTTACTAGTTTTTAACTGGTATCAGGATTTGGAAAATAAGTAATCCTAAGAAAAAAGACTCCTCAAATATTGGTGGCCCTCAAACTACAATATTTTACATACCTAAATTTATTTTTAATCATGAAGAGTAACAAAGAGTTTCCAAGTTTTATTTTGCCAAGCAAGAAAAAATTTTAGATTACCCTTATCTACTCTCACCATTATTTCATGAAAGAAAAATTTAATAGTACAGAAGCAGAAAGAAGACAATCTTTAAAATGACAGTTCTTTGAATTAAAACTAATTTTATGAAGATGTAGTCTTGATTTTCCTTATTTCACACCCACTTAGAAAAGACTTCATTATGAATAGGCATGGTTCAAGTAGCAACATTTGGGAGTCACTGATTTACTGTGTAACCTTTTCTTAATTCTACCTCAACAGCCTATTTTCCTTCTCGATTTCCCTTACTTATCATTTCACTCATATTAATTCTATTTTAGATGTAGTGACAATGTATCATATAACATTTCACTCATATTAATACTATTTTAGAAGTAATGACACTGTATCATATAGATGTTCATTTCTAGTGTCCTACTAGACAAGGACAAGAATTTTTTTTTTGTCTTCTGACTTCAGTGCCTAAGGTAAAAATTTTGTAAATATTTTATGAATAAATGAATGAGTGAGTGAATGAATAAGAGAATAAATCAGTGGAGGAATAAACAAATAAATAAATGAAACTCAGGCACACCAGACATGCTTACTCAATTCCAAGAGTCAGCCTGTTTTTCCCGCCTGTGGAAAGAGACAGCAGTGCGCACCTGATACCCCTACAAAGAAGGTGCATAACTAAGAGATCAATCTTGATCTACCCTTGTGGATATACAGCACAGATCCACACAAAAACACAGAACCAATTCAGAGTTTCAGATTATAGGCTTTTGGGGTATCCAGAGATTTCTCCAGCTACAACTTTGCATTCTGGAATCCCATGGAATGATTCACTGGTTATATAGAGCCTGGGCAAGGAATCTTGCAATAGCTTCATTTTTGCCTATATCCTTCAGGTAGTGTTGCTTCAGGTACAATGAATGCAGGTAAACATAAACCGAAAAAAGAGGATCACAGTGGAATGAAAGACTGTCTTCATCCTTTCAGTTCCTGGCAGTACAGATAATAAAGCAGGAAATGGAGCATCAGTTTTATGGGGGAGGGAGATTGTCTATTATTTGATGTTCTTAAAGATTCCTATATTTACAGGTCTCTTGGCAAAAAGACTACACCTTCTATAGTCTGGGCTCACTTTCCAGGTTGTCATGTTTCAGATATGAAGAACAGGATATGCAATAAGACTTTGCTTAAATGACCGGGTATTTACAGAACATTTAGATCTGGTTACTCATCTGTCATCTAGCTGTAGTTACCCGTGTTCTCTGGATCCTTCAGTGGTGTTACAGAATTTGATATTTATCATTTTGCTATTCAATCTTACCTGTACCTATTTAGTTTTGAAGTGTCAATTGACTTGTATTATGGTGCATGACCAAAAAGCTTTTGCTTATCAGGAGTAGCGTATCAGAAAATATTTGGTTAATGATAACAAGAAATGCTATAAGCTATTACTCATCAGCAATGTGCCTGGACTTTAAGATATATATATTTCTTGATCACCAACTTTTGAATTTCACATAAATACAGCAGGGAACTTTCAGGCTACTTTGTGTAAATGGCAGACTGGGCCAAATAACAGTGATTGTATTAATAGTCACTGTTTCGTAACTCATAAAATTCACATTAACTATGAATATGGAATAAATATGAATATGGCATAAACATCTGATAAAATAAAATCTTAAAGCATATATCAAGTCAGGAATAAGAAATACCCCCCTCAAAAAAAAAGCCAAAACAGAACACACCAGCATGTAAAAAGTTATTAAATGGTTAGCATCAAACTGAAAAACATATATTCGTGTTTACTCAAAGTGATATTCAATAGATGACAAAACTAAGAGAAGTAAAAACTTTTAGGTAATTTTCTTTCTTTCATATTGCAAATAAATGGCTGAAAGTTCATGTTTTTTACTGGCTGACACTAATTTTGACAGTTTTTCAGCATAAAACCATATTTCAAATATTGTGTTCAGTATACACAACTGTACAAAGAGGGGATAAATCTATCACTTTGGAAATTATTCCAATAATAGAAAAACTTATTCGAAAATATTTATAGGCCCTGGCCGGTTTGCTCAGTGGTAGAGTGTTGGCGTCGGCCTGGTGTGCAGGCATCCCGGGGTTCGATTCCCGGCCAGGGCACACAGGAGAAGCGCCCATCTGCTTCTCTACCCCTCCCCCTCTCCTTCCTCTCTGTCTCTCTCTTCCCCTCCCGGAGCCAAGGCTCCATTGGAGCAAAGTTTGCCTGGGCGCTGAGGATGGCTCTGTGGCCTCTGCCTCAGGCGCTAGAGTGGCTCTGGTCACAACAGAGCGACGCCCCGAATGGGCAGAGCATCGCCCCCTGGTGGGAGTGCCGGGTGGATCCCAGTCAGACGCATGAGGGAGTCTGTCTGACTGCCTCCCCGTTTCTGTTCGGGAAAATACAAAAAAATAAAATAGGCCCTGGCCGGTTGGCTCAGCGGTAGAGCGTCAGCCTAGTGTGCGGAGGACCCGGGTTCGATTCCCGGCCAGGGCACACAGGAGAAGCGCCCATTTGCTTCTCCACCCCTCCGCCGCGCTTTCCTCTCTGTCTCTCTCTTCCCTTCCCGCAGCCAAGGCTCCATTGGAGCAAGGATGGCCCGGGCGCTGGGGATGGCTCCTTGGCCTCTGCCCCAGGCACTAGAGTGGCTCTGGTCGCAACATGGCGACGCCCAGGATGGGCAGAGCATCGCCCCCTGGTGGGCAGAGCATCACCCCTGGTGGGCGTGCCGGGTGGATCCCAGTCGGGCACATGCGGGAGTCTGTCTGACTGTCTCTCCCTGTTTCCAGCTTCAGAAAAATAAAAAGAAAAAATAATAAATAAAAAAATAAAAATAAATAAAAATAAAAATTAAAAAATAAATAAATAAAAATTAAAAAAATATTTATTTACCATTTATGCATTTAAACCACTCCTACGGTTATTAGTTAGTTAACATATGTTTAAGTGTATGTATACTATGTATCAGACATTATGAAGAGAGAAAATCAATTATGATTTGCTTGATTTTCCAAACAGACATCTTAACATGGATAATTTTGCTTGTTAAAAATCTTCCAACCTTATTCAGCATTCACACATTATTAGAAATTGAAGATTCAAAGACATATACAACATGATTCCATAGAACCAGATTATGCTGGTGTCCAGAACCAGTTTTATCATTCCATCTCTTGTGAATGTGCTTGCATTCTTCCTGTCTCTCCTGGTCACTTGGCTGACACCTTGAAACCCAACCATGATGCATCACCACCAGTAAGAAATGTCTCTGAACCTCTCCTGTGACCACTGCTTCATCTTTCTACCCCACTTCCCCCCTTTTGTCCATGTGCTTTTATAGAAATTCTCTCCCTCTCCTCAAGCCCTCCCAACTGGCCTCCTCACTTTTTGGTCTCTTTATCCATCACTCCATCCTAGCGAGTTCTTCCTGTGCACAGTTCTGACCAAGTTGGTTTCAGCTATAGACTTTCAATTCTTCCCTGACTCCAGAAGCAGGCCTGAAATCTTTGGCTTGGATTCTCAAGCTCCTTGCTGATCTACTCCCAACTTACGTTTCCACTATTTTCTGACTCCTTCCCTTCTCCCTTTCTTCCCTCCCTCTGTGCTTTTCCTGTTTTTCATTGTGCCTGTGACCACTATTCTCTACCTCTTCCTGCTCTCTGGAGGTGGGAATTCCAGATATTCTTGAAAGTCCACCTCCAGTAGTACCATTTCTAGAAAGCCTTCCCAGGGCCCTCCAGTAAGAACTAATCATCATTTCTGCATCTGCCTTTCCCAACTCTATCTGTAACTCTAAAGAAATGGATCACATTCTTCCTTATACTGGGGCTTTTTTTTTTTGCATCTGTTTTATCTGCTCTACTATGTTTTAAGCCAGCTGACATTTCCTTTCCTGATGCATCTTTGTAGCCTCCCCAAAACTTGGCATAGTGCAGGCATTCAAAAATACCTATTGAATGAATGAATGAGTGAACTGAGCAAACAAACTAAAAGTGACTAAAGATGAAAATAACAAAATTAAATCGAAAGGTACAACCATAAGGAAAGAAGAATGTACAGTATTGCTCAAGAGGTTATAATGACTAGATATATATAAGGGTTGACATTTTAAAGAAATAATTTATGCTAAGTACTTAGAAAATTTTCCCAAAGGATTTACTTTTGTATCATGATAATTTCCTACTAAGTGATGAAAGGAAATTATCACTAGGATTGATACTGAAAGTTTTTTTCTATTTTTCATTACAACTATTTCCATCCACATGGGAAAGGGCACCATGGGGACAAGTCTATGCTGTCACTCAGATGGCCTGGTTGACTTGCTGGTCTTGTATATTTCTGAGTTTTGTGATTTTTATCTATAGGCACTCCCGGTAGCAACTCAACATTAATCAAGGGAATTTAACTGTAGACACATTAGAGATGACAAATCAAGATTAAAGACATATGATAAATGTGGTAAAAAAATCTTCTCTGCTTATTTTTTCATATTTACCCATCAACAATTGCACCTCTGGTAATGAATACTTAGACCTAAGATTTTTTTTAAAAGAGTAATCCATCTTGTGGAATGATATCTGTGAAACAACTTAAGAACTGTTGCCCATGAGGGGGTGGGACATAGAAAACAGTTTCCACAAAAAGAAAAAAACTAAAGACCATTCCAATCCTCAGCTTAGTCTTACCCTTCGGTGCTGGTCAATAAACTTGGTACCAGAGATAAACAAAACATTCCATTCAACATTATGTCAACCTTCAGCAAAACGGTCATCTATCACTGTACATTAAGGTTCCAAGCACCTGTAAAATCTGATCTACATTCTTTCAGACCATTTTTTTCAACTTTGTGTCTGTCAGAGATACCCCCCACCATATACATATTATTTATGTTGGGAGTAACTTTCTAAATGTCACCCAAATGAATTAGTATCATGCTGGGCCTCGGAGTTAAGAGTCGCCATGCGCATTTATGTGTTTTCTCTCCCTGAATACTGACACATTTATATGCTTTCCCGTCTGCTCTGGCTTTGGCAGGGATGCAGAGTACAAGCAGTTTATTTTACTATGACATGGTGACAAAATAGAACTTTATTTATGTGGAATTGGTTTAAAAATGCCCTGGCCAAAAAATATGACACTAGTTAAGAAAATCTAATAAAATCTCTTGTAGAAATGGTGAAAAGTATAGCATTTTATTTGGAACTTAGTAATGCATACTGTACCTGTGTCTACCAAACGCATCAAGTTCATGTTGTTCAATGTTGTTGTTTTTTTAAAGTAGTTCAAACTCTGGTAACTTAGCCAGCCACTTTTATCTTCTAGCATTCTCTCATTCACTCATTTATTTCTTCAACAAATAGAATATTTATCATAAACCTACTTTATGTAGCTAAAGAGGAATTATGTTAGTTTTTAGATATATAGAACATCAAACTATTTCTATCAGTTTTTATGAGTTCCCTAAGGGTCTCAGCAGACATAACTCACTAATCACAAAGATATCCATCAAAGCTGAAAGAAAAAGAAAAAACCTGATATTTGTTTTATAAAATTTTTATGGTACATGCTATATCATCCAACAGTCATTTTTCAGAGTGACAAAAATAGATCATTTCATTTATATATTATGTCATGTGGCTTGCCCATGGTGACATAGCATCTGCTACAGAGATAAGGCCAAAATGCTTAGGCACCCCCAGTTTCATGTCTCTGTATGTATACAAACAGAAATGAAATCAGAGTTTTTCACCCAAATCTGTATTATTCTTGAAAGGCACCACAATGAAAGGCTGAATGAATATTTTAATGATACTGTCCGCTGCTCAAAGCATTTTGGCCATCAGAGATCCTTTGCAGGTCACAGAAAAGAAAGTCCATCTGTTTTAGAGATACAGGACACTCTTCCATGGCCATCATCCCTATCCCCTCCTTTCTCCTCTTCTGCTTCCCTCACATTCCTGGGTCAGGTGCTGCTACTGGCACAGACCCACTTAAATAAGGGGCACTGCAACATGAAGAGGCCTTAGGGAGCAAGAGGTGCCTAGGCCAGCGTTCACCAGCATGTCTGTGGGAAGTGTTCACAGCTGATGCTGAAATGAGCCATGCTGACTGAGTCCGGAACTCTGAGTGAGTCCCTGTCATGGCTCACTCACTAACATGCTATGTGATCCTGGATAAAGGAATCCACTTGTCTGGATTTTTATTTCTTCACTCATCATGCAAGTTGTTTAGGTATGAGGGTAACACAGGTAATCTCTACAGATCTTTCCTGCTCCACAGTCAGTTCTGACTTGACTCCTCCTTTCCAGGCAAGTGCCAACAGTCAGAAACCATTTTCATCAACCAGAACTAAAATGACATAAAGCCCCCCAATATGAGAAACCAATCACATTGCCTGAACAAAATAACTTTGATTAGGGTTTCAAATGCAGCTGCTGGTATAAATATCATATTGAAACAGCAATATTTCTGTTTGGTAGAATTTACCTATGAAGCTATCCGGTTCAGGACTTTTGTTTTTTAGGAATTTTTTTATTACTGCTTTGATTTCACTAGTTATAATCTGTCTATTCAGATTCTCTCATTCTTCTTGATTCATTCTGAAAGATTATATCTTTCTAGAAATTTATGTTTCTTCCAGATTGCCCAATTTGTTGACATATAGTTGTTTGTAATGTTTTCTTACATTCTTTTGTGTTTCTTTGCTGCCAGTTGTTACTTCTCCTTTTATTTCTGATTTTATTTATTTGGGTCCTGTCTCTTTTTTTTCTTGATGCATCTGGTAAAAGATATGCCAATACTGTTCATCTTTTCAAAGAACCAGTTCTTGGTTTCATTGATCTTTTGTACATTTTTGAAAATCTATCTCACTTATTTCTGCTCTGATCTTTATTATTTCCTTACTTCTACTCACTTTGGGCTCTGTTTGTTGTTCTTTTTCAAGTTCCTTTAAATGTTAAGTTAGATTGCTTAGGTGAGATTTTTCTTGTTTCTTTATGTAGGCCTATAAGGCTATCAATTTTCTTCTTAGAATTGTTTTCGTTGTGTCCAGAGACTTTGGGTTTTTGTGTGTTCATTTTCATTTGTTTACTGGTATCTTTTGATTTCTTCCTGATCTCATTGGATTCATTGTTTAGTAACATATCCTTTAGCCTCCATGTATGTGTATGTTTTTTTAGTTTTTTTTTCTTGTTATTGATTTCTAATTTCAAACCATGGTGGTCAGAGAAGATACTTAATATGATTTCAATCTTCTTAAATTAATTAAGACTTGTTTTGTGTCCTAATGTGGTCTATCTTAAAAAATGTTCCATGTACCCTTAAAAAATATATAAATTCTACTGCTTTGGTGTGAAATGCTGTAAAGATATCAATAAATCCATCTGATCTAGTGTGTCATTTAAGGTCACTGTTGTCTTTTTTATTTTCTGGCTAAAAAATGTATCCACTGAAGTCAGTGAGGTATTAAAATCCCCTACTATTATGTATTACTGTTGATCTCTCCCTTTATGTCCATCAAGATTTGCTTTACATATTTAGGTGCTCCTATGTTGGGTGCATAAATGTTTACAAGGGCTGTATCCTCTTGTTGGATTGCTCCCTTTATCACTATGTCGTGTCCTTCTTTGTCTCTTACTATAGCCTTTGTTTTAATGTCTATTTTATCTGACATAAGTATTGCTTTCCCAGCTTTATTTTCATTTCTATTTGCATGAAATATATTTTCCCATCTCTTTACTTTTAGTCTGTTTATATTTTCCATTCTGAGGTGGGTCTCTTCTAGACAGTTTATACGTGGGTCTTGTTTTCTTATCCATTCAGCTACCCTATGTCTTTTGATCGAAGCATTTAAGTCCTATACAACTAAAGTGATTATTGATAGGTATGTATTTATTGCCATTTTATTCTGTTAACTGTGCTCTTTTTTTCTTCCTTTTTTTTCTTTCTTAAAAGAGGCCCTTTAACATTATTGTAATAGCTGTTTGGTTGTAATAAATTCCTTTAGTTTTTTTCTTGTGTGGGAAGCTCTTTATTTCTCCCTCAATTTTAAATGATAGCCTTGCTGGGTAAAGTAGTCTTGGTTGTAGGTCCTTGCTTTCATCACTTTGAATATTGCTTCTGGCCTAAATGTTTTTGTTGAGAAATCACCTGAAAGCCTTTTGGGCACTCTCTTGTAGGTCACTGTCTTTCTCTTGTGGTTTTAAGATTCTGTCTGTCTTGAACCTTTGGCATTGAATTGTGATGTGCCTTGATGTGGGCCTCTTCGGGTTCATCTTGTTTGGGACTCACTGTGCTTCCTGTACTTGTGTGTTCTTTTTCTTCCCCAGATTAGTAAAGTTGTTGGTCATTATTTCTTCAAATAGGTTCTTGATCCCTTGCTCTCTCTCTTCTCCTTCTGGTACCCCTTTGATGTTACACTATCAACCTGTTCTTATAAGGATATTCATTAATATAGAATTTTGCTTATGTTCAATGATTTTATATATGTATATATGCAGATGTGTGTGTGTGTATGTATGTGTGTATAGCTTTCTCTCTTCAATAACTAGGCAAAAGTCTAACATTTCCATTGGAAGTGATAAACTATAGTGCTGATTACCTTGAACACATATAACACAGGACATGATTGGGTTACATGTTACCAGAGGAAAAGGAAAGAAGGTTTCCAGAAAATGTTTTTTTAAGTGAGAGGAGAGAAATAGACAAACTCCCACATGTGCCCCAACCAGGATCCACGCAGCAACCACTGTCTGGGCTGATGTTCCAATCAACTGAGCTATATCCTTAACACCTGGGGCCAATGCTTGAACCAACTGAGCCACTGGCTGTAAGAAGAGAGAAGGGAGAGAGGGAGGGGAAGAGAAGCAGATGGTCGCTTCTTCTCATGTGTGCCCTGACTGGGGAACAAACCCGAATGTCTGCATGCCAGGCCAACACTATACTATTGAGCCAACTGGCCAGGAATTACTTTTTAAGGCTCTTTTTTTTAAAAAAAAAAACACTCAGGCATTAGGCCATTAGGCCTTTACATACACATAAACAGCTACTAAGGATAATTCAACAAGGCCATTTCCAGGTGTGTTTCCCAGACAGCCAAACTGCCAAAACAGTTACAACTGCCTCTATTAACCCCTGTTGCCTAACTGCCTGCATGCCATACAGCACACGCAGTAACCATACCCAGCTCTCTGGGTCCCCCTGTCTAAGACAGACAATACTCAGAAACACAGACAGCTCCAGCTCCAGCTCCAGCAACATTCAATTTTATATTTCGCCCTATGTGATCAGTACACACACTTCTTTTACATACTGAAGAATAAAGTGAGTCTGAAAAAAGTTTCATAATTAAGAAACTACTTAAGAGACTGTCCCATTAGGAAACACAAAGATCAAACTCCTTTGAAGTCTTCCTGCAGGTATGTGTTTCATTATGGTCCTTATGCAGTGAACACTGAGCACTGGCTCAGAGGCGAGCTTCCTGACATTGGAGACATTAAGAGCTATTAACTATGCCTTGTGGAAACTAGTCTTGTCACCAGGTGTTGCGGCCTTACCCAGATATGGGAGACTGACAATCTCCTCCCACATAATACTGTCAGGTTCACACATGCATGTGTGTAGACACACACACTCACACTCACACACACCTGCAAAGGAGCCAGAGTTAGGACACTGAGTATGGGCACTTGGTTCTCAAGAGCTTATATGAGGCTGCCATCCATATAAATCAGAACAGAGTTGAAAGAGTCAAATCACCTGCAGGAAGCCTCCAGTACAGGACCACTTTCCAACATTATCTTCTGGAACTAGCTTCTTGGTAGATTAACACACTTCTTCAGGCCTGATTTTTTTTAACTGTCTTATCAGGTTGTACATATTGACTCCACAAACTTTTAGCCTTTTAGTTGCTTAGTAACTAAATGCTAAATAAATTATTCTACCATTCAAAACATGGAGTAAGAAAATCACTGTCATGTACTTCTTGTGGTTGCGCCAACAGTTGCAAATGTCTTTGGAGGGAGTCCAGAGTGTGTGGCATGAATTCAAGCCTCAGTTTTGCTTTCAGTGGGTGGTGCTGTGTCCCACTCCTCCATGGCACACTGACTGAGGGGGCAGCTGACCCACTGCTTCCTCCACCAAATGCCCCTCATTCTCCTCCCTTCCTCCCCTCCACCAGAAATCCTATCATGGAGTGAACGCAAGTGGAGTTGACTGGTTGGACTGCTAGGTCCCAAGTCCTCTGTATGTGATTCTATTCACTCATATCAGGACATTCACCTCTTCACTTTTTCTAAACCCCCCCGAAAGTGTCTTTAAATATTCTAATTTTCATTTCTGACCACATAAGCGCACATAGACATGCGTTTGTGGCTGAGAAAGCAATCCAGAATTTCTAAAATAACAATGAAGAACAAGTCAGGATGAAAAAAATTTGTGTTCATAAAACAGAACCAGAGCTCTGTTTGGGGCTAGCAGAGAGAAGTGGAGAAAGCAGAGGAAAACAGGTAGAGGTAGTATCAGATGAATACCTACGTGTTTCAAGTCATTAATAAAATAATTACTTCTATTTCTTGAGAATACCTTTCTCATATACATTCCCCTATGCTCTTATGTAAACTTGGTGCTGATGTCATGCTTTTGCTGTCTCTTTTGTGTTATATTTCACCCTTGTTGCCTTAACCGGTCACCTCGGTCCTTTCTTTCTCTCCCTTCTCTGAGCCACTCTCCTTGAAGAAGGCCTTGGCATTATTCCCTGATTTCTTTTCTAGCTGGTACCTTTGCATCAGATCCCTCCAGCATGAGAAATGTAAAGTCATAGACTGTAGTTATAGGCACAGTCTGGCTCGGCAGCATCAAACATAGCTATAGCCAAAATAAGCAAGATCATCTGTGGGAACACCTATTTAAATAGCCCTGGTGAGTCCGTGCTTCAAGCCATCCTGAGCATGGAGCCACGCTTGTGATGTGTAACTCTTCTATGTGCCAAAAAATCAAAAAAAGGGTGGTTCATACAGGAGCCTAATTGCTCCAGTAGAACTCTGACAGCCATAATGCTGTCATCACTGTACTGGTTTTTAAACTAATGACAATGTATGAATGTGAGAAGGTTTAAGACAATGGTTCTCCAACATTCATGTGCAGAATTATTTGAGTGAGCTTGTAAAAACCCACCTCCTGAGAGTCTGATTCTGACGGTCTGGAAGGAGACCTGGGAATCGATGGTTTTAGCAAGCTTCTCCAGGTGTTTCAGATAAAAGTCATCCAAAGGCCAAACTTTGAAAAACACTGCTCTAAACCTTTGATGAGAAAGTCACCACTACTACACAAGGCCTGGAAGACCTTCTAAAAAGGCATGGTCTTTAGAGGGTCATTTTGGCTCCAGGTATGCTGCTGACCCATTTTCTGACCTTAGCCTCAGTCTTGCCCCATAGGCTATGGAAGAATTCCCTTCCTGACACACATGCTCCATTGCTGGTGAGGAGTAGACAGCAGCTAGGCTCTCTAATAGACACCCAAAGCTATTGTCTGTGTAGGGCAAGAGCAAGGGAAATACAGGCCTGTCCAGAGTAATGTAACAATGTCTCAAAAATGCCCTTTGCATATGAATATATACCAGACGTGAAGTAGGGGATATAAGAAGTATTCCCAGACCTTCTACTCAGAATCCTTTTATTTTTTCTTTCTTTTTTTTCTTTCTCTAAAGTAGGGGAAACAGACACAGACTCCTGCATATACCCGGCCAGTATCCATCCAGTAACCCCTATCTGGGACTGACACTCTACCTACCTGGGGCCTCTTGCAACTGAGCCATTTTTAGCACCTGAGGCAAAGGTTCAACTAGCTATCCTCCTAAGCCATGTCTACAGAAGGGGAAGAGAGAGAACAGGGAGGGGAAGGGAAGGAGAAGCATATAATCACCTCTCTTTTGTGCCCTGACTGGGAATTAAACCCCAGGTCAATGCTCTACCACTGAGCCAACCGGCCAGGGCCTACTCTGAACTCCTTGAAACCACCAGATGTTGAGGCAGTTGTGAGAGCTATCTCTAGGACAGACACATCTCCACCTTCCTCTGTCTTAAAACATAATTTCTCATAGAAGCAACATTTCAAATAGAAATGACAGAAAGGGAATTAGAACCCCAGGTCAGCCCTATGAACAATGCTACCTTTTGGAAGTATTTCAACTCCATCTCCATAGTTGTGGTCTTAGATCTCCTCATTTTTTGTCTGGACAATTGCAACAGCTTTCAAAGTGGCTTACTACCTCCACTCTCTCCTACCATCCATTCTTTCTCAAGCCTGCTGCCAAAGTTATTTCTCTCACATATCTATTTTTTATTAGTGTTAATATCCTTGTTTCCATCTACTCGGCTCCATGCTATTCTTTAGTGCAGTGCTTTAAAAACATAATCAAATATGTGGTACAAAATGAAAATCAGCAGCTGAAATAGCTGAAAAGGAAATGATAGTAGTAGTGTATGTTTTATCCAGAAAGGACTCTAGAAAGTATTCCTTAGTTTAATAAAAGATAATAAAATACCCAGTAACCATCCAGCTTTTCTTGTCTTTAAAGATAAGTGTCTTTTGGCGCCAGTCAGTTGCTCAGTGGATAGAGTGTCAGCCCGGCGTATGAATGTCCTGGGTTGGATTTCCAGTCAGGGCACACAAAAGAAGAGACCATCTGCTTCTCTCCCCATCCCTCTCCCCGTTTTCTCTCTCTTTCCCTCTCGCAGCCAGTGGCTCGATTGGCTCAAGCATCAGCCCTGGGCACTGAAAATGGCTCGGTTGGGCTGTCAGCCTCAGGTGCTGAGGTTAGCTCAGTTAATTTGAGCATTGGCCCTAGATGGGGGCTGCCAGGTGGATTCCAGTCAGGGAGCATGCGGGAATCTGTCTCACTATCTCCCCTCTTCTTACTGAAAAAAATAAAAATTAAAAATTAAAATAAAGAAGTCTCTTTTAAGGGTTAGGCATACCAAACACAATGAAATTTTCTTTTAATAATTTATAATTTACTTCTTTCTGGAATTCTAGAATTTGGTGTGTAGGTAGCAGATATGTTGTTTTGACTCAACCAAAATTTCTTTTCTCTCTTTTTCTATTTTTTCTTTTTCTTTTCTTTTCTTTCTTTCTTTCTTTCTTTCTTTCTTTCTTTCTTCCTTATTTTTGGTAGTGCAGTAGAACGATTAATATAAATAACGGCAATTTTAGTTTTTGGCACAAAAGCTATTTTGAGACCTGAGTTGGCAGACTTTGAAGTTTTATTATATCATTTTTTTTAGTCTTTTAAGATGTTGAAAAAGAACATCATAATGCTCCAGGAATATTTTCCACTTTCTTTTGGTTACAAATAGGCCTCCCTTTCCACCAAAGGTTAGGACATATCCTCCCACAGTATTTTAGAGCGGTTAAAGAAACAGTAAGTGAGAAAAGGCCAGTAAGCTTATTCTATTTTAAATATTTTCCTCCTTTCTTGTTTTAGTCCCCAAAGTCACACAAAAATGCTGCTTAGATCATGTGAACAGAGGCTAGAATATGGCCCTCCTCAGATTATGTTGATTCTAAGCAGCATGTTAGCAAAGAAGGTATTCATGCTGACAGGGTAACAGGGTAATTTCTATTTTAAAATAATAGATTATTTGTGTAGTGACCATAATAACTCTATCTGCCTTAAACACAAAGATACAAAACCATGCATAGGGTTGTGATAAAAATAGTTGAATCGATGTACTTGGCCATACAGGCTATTGTACCTGGTATTCCGTACCTTCTTGGTAGAAGGCATGTTTTGACTCTTTGCTGGTGGGAAATGGGACTACTATACCCTTTAACCCTTCCTACAAAATGAGTTACCAAAGCTTCATGCAGAAAAGTGTACCTACCTTCATTCCAAGCCAGGCCTGGCTTGCTCTGACTTCCCAGGCTTGCTCAGAGTGCCAGGTGTACCCTATAGCCTCTAGTTACATGGCACAGTCCAGAGGGATCCTAAGGGATCCTAGATAGAACATCACTGCTTTTTGTTTGTGAAGAAAGTTGCTAACTGAAGTGAAGAGACACTAAAAACACTTAGTGAAGAATGGCTTTTCTTGTCCAGTAGATTGGCTACATTCACAATTTCACATACTCTTCTCCATCCCTCCCTTGAAAACGCCTTTTGAGGCCTGGCTGGTTGGCTCAGTAGACAGAGCGTTGGCCCGGCATACAAACGTCCTGGGTTTGATCTCCAGTCAGGGCACACAGGAGATAAAACCATTTGCTTCTGTCCCCTTTCCTCTCCCCCTTCTCTCCCTCTCTCTTCTCGCAGCCAGTGGCTCAACTGGTCTGAGCACTGGCTCTGGGCACTGAGGATAGCTCAATTGATCCGAGCATCGAGCCTAGACAGGGCTTGCCGGGTGGATCCTGGTCAGGGCACATGTGGGAGTCTGTCTCACTATTTCCCCTCCTCTCACTTAAAAAAAAAAAAGAACAAAAGAAAAAGAAAAGAAAACTCCTTTTGAAATGCACTTTTGCTCTATATACAAAGAATATTTAGTGCTTTAATTTTCCAAGACTGCTTCTGAACATGTACAATTTCCTAGTCAAATTCCTTGAAAAACTAAAATGGGTTAGTATGTTTTTAAATGAATATAGTTTTATTACTTTCTCATAAATACTAATTATCATGGACTCAAACCAAATCCCAATAAAATGTTTCTAATTATATGCATCCTAATTTATGAATCAATAGTTTGTTTATAATCAGTATATTGAGTATAAGCCAATGCACATGAAATGTTTGGCAACCATTCTATGCAGCAAGTTAACAATTTGTGTGTGTATAAATTCATTTGATCAGCAACCCCTTTCTGTATAGACTATACAAAACAGATCCCTCATGAATGTTCAGAAATTCTTCATTTAATGGGGTCCACATGACCGTTCTTTAGTGAAAACCATTGCAAAACACCTCCTTCAAGTGTTAATCACGAGAGTGGAACAGTCAAGACCTGGAATCAGGAGAGCCTTTGAAGCCCTATTAGAGACTTGGTTTGAGCCTTTGAATAAGTTACTTATATACATGGAAAGCAGTTTCCTCAGTTATAAAACAGGAAGAGTAATCCTGGGAATAACATACTAATGTGAATAAAGCTCTTAAAGATCCTCTCATGAGAGATGCAGTAAAAGGACAAAATAATTTTGATGGTACCTTGTCAACACTCAAAAAATATGCTTAGGTATTAAGCATTAGAAAATATAAATATAAATACAATTGGTGCCTATAGTATAATCACATAATCCCATTCAGTGTGCTCACCCAGAACTATAATTTAGTTATGCATTTCAAGACAATAAACTATTCAACTTTGACATAATCTATTCAGCTTCGTTTTACCAGAATTATAGACTTACTCGTGATGGGGAGGGTAATGACTTGCTTTTATCTGTTTTATCAATTTAGTTCTGATGTGTTTTATTAGTTTAGTTTGTTTTTTCTATCCACGTGGATGTTTCTCTAAATTAAGAAAGGGATTTTTTAAGTCACTTAAAGAAATGGTTCTGGTTGGGCTCTTTGTCTTCCAAAGAACTATTCATTATTCAGTTTTAAATGTTGTTACTTTCAAAAGATATGTTTCAATTGGCTATCAGATGTGCTAATTTGATTCTTTTTGCAAATATCTGTTAGCTTTGTTTCCCTTTTGGAATCTGCAGAATTGATCAAATTGAAGGTAAACTGAAAATGCTTCTTTTGGATCCTGACCTATGGAATAGAGTTATGCCTTAATCAAAGGACATCATATTTCATATTACAATCACTTTGACTTTCCATGTAAACATAAATTCAACAATTCCATAGTTATTGTCCATCTTTTTCACTTCACTAAATTTATTGTCTTAGGCTAGCTTCTTTTAAAAATAATCATCTTCTCAACCAGATCAGTGAATCTTGATTATAATTGTTGTTAGTTTCAGATGTAGATTCTTCTATTTTTAAGAATAGTTAATATATATTTAAATTTCTTTTCTTTTAACAAAGGACAAAGATCCCATGAGATAATAATATTTATAAAGAATTTTATAATCTTTAACATGCAAATGTTTGAATCATTTCATTTTGGTTTTGGTATATAGATACACACCAATTATACATAGAAATATGTTCCAAATAAAAAATATAACATTCTTATTTATTCTATCAGAAATAAAAGTAGAATATTTTGGAGCAACTACAATATTTCTTAGAGTACATTAGACCAGAAGTTGTTTCCTTCTGGGTTTATTTCCTATTCTCTCACTGCAATAGATTCTTGTTAAATTATGACAAATAATCTTCATATTCTTATGAAAATTTTATATTTCCATTTAAATATAATATTCAAAAATAAAAACAATCACAGTTTATAAGACAGCCCTAACCATCTGACAACAATTTGTAAATCTAGCTTTGGTTTGGGATAAGCAGCATATTGAAGATAAGAAAGCAGATAGGTTCGTGGCGTTACAGGCATGAGGAACAGCTGAATCTCCATTTTTTTTTTTTTTTTTAATTTTTTTTTTGTGGCAGAGAGAGTCAGAGAGAGGGACAGATAGGGGCAGACAGACAGGAAGGGAGAGAGACGAGAAACATTAATTCTTCATTGTGGTTCCTCAGTTGTTCATTGATTGCTTTCTCATATGTGCCTTGACCAGGGGGCAACAGCAGACCAAGTGACCCCTTGCTTGAGCCAGCAACCTTGGGTTCAGGCTGATGAGCCTCGCTCAAACCCAATGAGCCCATGCTCAAGCTGGCAACCTCGGGGTCTCAACCTGGGTCCTCCGCATCCCAGTCCAACGCTCTATCCACTGCGCCACCGCCTGGTCAGGCTGAATCTCCATTTTCAAGGTGGCTTCTCCCCTCTTGCTCTTAAGCCTCATTTATTATCCCAAAGAAACACTTCAAGGAAGTGTACAAAAAGTGGAAGGAGTTGTTCATCAACACACTTTCCTTTTTTTTTTTTTTTTTGTATTTTTCTGATGCTGGAAACGGGGAGAGACAGTCAGACAGACTCCCGCATGTGCCCGACCGGGATCCACCTGGCACACCCACCAAGGGGCGACGCTCTGCCCACTAAGGGGCGATGCTCTGCCCCTCCGGGGCGTCGCTCTGTTGCAACCAGAGCCACTTCAGCGCCTGGGGCAGAGGCCAAGGAGCCATCCCCAGCACCCGGGCTATCTTTGCTCCAATGGAACCTCCCTGCGGGAGGAGAAGAGAGAGACAGAGAGGAAGGAGAGGGGGAGGGGTGGCGAAGCAGATGGGCGCTTTTCCTGTGTGCCCTGGCCGGGAATCAAACCCGGGACTCCGTACACAAGGCCGACGCTCCACCACTGAGCCAACCGGCCAGGGCCCATCAACACACTTTTCTATGATTACACTGATATTCCAAGCCTTCCTACTATTTTTCACCCCAGAGAATGGACCTGTAAGCAATGTAAAGACAAATTCAGAGAAATTCCTGAGTTGATCAAAGAAATTGTTTGGGTCGTTTTTTTTCTCTTCAAATCAGTTATCTCAAGGAAGAACCCTGTGTGCTCTGGGGCAGATTCAGCACAGTCTAACATCCCAACTGATCAGTAGATCAGTGTCAAAATCTTATCGTCAATCCCTTGCTTTTTTCATAGGAAATGTTTCTGCTTCTCTCTGTGTCCATACACTATACTGACACCTCCCAGCTTGTTAGCTTCTCCTCTGACATTCAGATTGACTAACAACTGTCATCAGCGCTGCACAAGAATTCTTGGACTCTGCAGTCTAAGTAAAAGTTAGCAAATCATGGCAGCAGAACTCTTTCTTCTAGTGAGATTCTAAGACAACATGGGGCTACTCTGGCTGGAGAACTGGAAGGAACCAGACCTTTCTTCTTTGAGTTTCTCCTTTTCAGACATCACCTTCAGAAATCCCTGCAGTAATTTCACAGGGAATAGGAAATCTCTAAATCAGATAGAAAAGGGAAACCTTCCTGTGAACTCTTACTTTCCCGAATATTTCACTCATCAGCTTCATCTAAACAAAACAACAAAATGCACTTGCTACCATCCCCAAGTCACCACGAACTGAGGTTCAGTTTCATTTTCACCTTCATGATTCCACAGATTGGACCTTCTAAAAGGGGAGAGAATTCGACCTTTCTCTCCTTTGTACTGTGATTCTCCTACACAGTACTTTGTACTGTGATTCTCCTACACAGTACTTTGTACTGTGATTCTCCTACCACAAAGGAGTACTTTCTTTTCTGGTCTTTATCTGATGTTCCTAGCTGGTGAGCTTCAGGAGAGCAGGGATCTTGTCTGTGTCAGTCATCTCTCCACAACAGCAAAGGGCTGCCTGTCCTAAACACACAGCAGCACCTGGTAGCCATTGTTTGATAAGGTAAATAAGACAGAAATTGATTCAAAATATACAAATGCATTTGATACACAAATACTGAGATTTTTTTATAACCTTTCTTCACACACAAAAGGAAGGGCTGCTATATTTGTTACTAAGAAAGCAACTTGGCCTTGCTCTTAAAATGTACCCACTAGTGTGAATGTTGTCTATCTATTTATGCCTAAGTAAAGGATATAAAAGTACGTTTGTTTCCTTAATGATATGGAAATTAAGTCTCAGCTGTATCCAGCAGCAACAAATATACGTTGAACACTGGGCACTGAAGGTACCATGATGAGGACGGACTCATCATTCTCATTGTCCCTGCCCTTGAAAAACGCGCAGTTGGGTAGGGCGTGTGGTCATTGCGCCTCAAGGAAGGGGCACTGTCGTATGAGCACCTGGGTTTGGGTGCTCTGACCTAAGCAAGAAGGCTCCAAACCTGATCATGGAAAAATCAGTAGCAGCAAAGACAGCGAACCAGGAGAGAAGAGCAGGCGTAGCCGAGGGCCAGCGTGGAGCAAAGCTCCATAGTGGAAGCTAGCCGGACAAGTACCGGGCCGAGAGCGGGGCAGGGAAGAGCAGCTTCTTAATGTGAGACAAAAGGAAAATTTTTCTAGGCAAAAGGTCAAGGCACTTCTAAAGTAACTTCTGTTATTCGTCTTTACGCAGCCGGATTCTTTTCCCACATTGCCCTTGTCGCCTGCACCGACCTCACGGCTTGCCTGCCTGAGAGTGGGAGGTCCTGCTGATGGACAAGCCGTCACCGGCGAGTCACAGTCGGTTATTTCCGACAAACCCGGGTTATTATTGAATGTAGTGGAGCGGTGAATGCAATGGTTAGAAACGGAACACAAAAAGCCTAAGAACGGCGGCGAGGCGGCTGAGAGGACAGCCACCGCCACGGAACAGGAAGCCTTTTCTCTTCTCGGGGCATCATCCATCATGCTGGGGGAAACGGCGGGGACGCCACCGACTACTTCTTAATAGGCTTCTGCACAGAGAGTGGCTTTGAAGCGGCAGCTGCCCACAGTAAATTTCACTGACCCTGAGAGCCTTTCCCCAAGTTTTCCAACTGTTTTGTCTCCTGAGCTGTAGCTCAGTGTCGGGTCCAAGTTACAGCACCTGACAAAACTAAGGCGCCTCCGCCGACTGAGAGTGGAGAGTGTCCAGGGATGTTGTCTTTTCTGAGCTACCCCAACAGGGAGACATGATGCCATGCCATCTGGCCAGAAAGTGTATTCTTTCCAGGGTGAAGCAGCTGAGCAAGGGATTTTATTTGAGGGTCTGATGTTTTCCTGCACATATAACAAAGCAAATAAAGTGAAATACAGACCACTCCCTACAGAAAGCACCGAGGGGGTCAATTCTTCTCAATAAAGCAGATTTAATAAAGTCGAACATGAACAAAGGTGTTAGAGTTCATTCAGGCTTGAACTCTTCTACATTATGAAGTTGCAAAGACATGAAAAGCAAAGGACAGTGCCAGAAGAGAAGTAGTATGGAAATTAAGAAAATTCAGCTTTTTCCTCTTCTGAACAATTTTCATAACAATTCCAATTAAATTTTGGGAAATGTGATTCTCATGTACAAAGAAGATATAAATGAATTACATAAATGGTTATGTGGCCTTTGATACCCAAGGTTGATGTTCTGGGGGTTTTCTCTGAGCTTGTGACGTGAGCTGCTTTTCCAGGACTGGGAATAGGTTTGTTGAGCTCTGCTCTCCTATTGTACAGTCTGTGGCTGTGGAGGACTTCCATGCAATTAGGGGCTGAACCACAGTGAACCTACTTGACATTTAGGGTCCTGAAATCACACTCCGGTTTTTTTAATACTACCAACTGAACTACTAGGGCCCCCCAAACCCTAGACCCTTACTTTTGTACTTTAATTCTTCCATTGCAAGCAGGTTGACAGAGGCAGATACAGTTTTGAAGCATGTTGTCACAGGTGTAATGTTTCTTAGCTGTTTCAGAGCCTTAGGACAGGGGAAGAGCAGAACAGGGGGAATCTCGGAATTCCACTGTGCCTGATTCCGTTGATGAAGATCTAAATAGATTCTTATAAAGTAGATACAACTTAGTATGTACTTAATAAAGTCATCTCTTTGGATTCTTCTCATTCTCCTTAGTCATGAAAATGACAGAAGAAAAAAATTGATGTATCAATGATTCTTTTATTATAAGGAGAAAAATTTTAAAATATATCTAACTATCAGTTGGGATTATGACCATCAACATAATAATCATTTTCACAGTGGTTGTCGTTGAGCAAAGATCTCAGGCAGGCACTTTTCATACCATCTCTCCTGAGGTCAGGAACCCTCTGCTGTTTGACATGGCATGCTGTTTCATCAGGAACATTTGCTGATGAAATCATAAATTAATGGATGAGCCAAAGAGCAGAATTCACCAACAAGTATGGAGGTTACTGAGTCAGGGTCATGACATTGCATGTCTATACCTTTAGGCCAACTTCAAAGTAAAGGAAATGCTCAATTAATTTTATATTTTAATTACTGGTATAATAAACCCAACTAATTATGAACGAATATGAACCAATTACTATCAGGGAATTAAGCCAATAATTACCAGTAATGCCAAACGAACAGCATTACTAATTAACACTCCATCTCCACTGGGTGAGTCAAAAGTGAAATAATAACCCAGGTCAGGGTGAAGAAAAAAAACAGCTGCGCACAGATCACCAGCACTAACATGAAGTTCCACAGATTTAAGACTAAGGCCACTCTGTGCCTGAGTAGGCTGACCATGTAAAACTGCTGCTTTTGTTAAAACACCCAAACATTATCAGCTTCATATAGTTCAACCTAACATTTTCATGTAGGTATCCTTGTGAGATAAAAATAATTGTAACAATTTCCTATAGGTTAGGTATATCATTAATCTTTTGCTCTCTGAAGATATCTTAAAAGAAATTATGTTAAAATTTTTCACTTTTTTGCATTTATACAACCTATGTTTATATATTCATTTGTACATTCAACATTTACACATTGAATATATTCAACCAATCTCTTCCCACAGGAACTCAGACCTCTTAGCAGAGAAAATAATTATATTTTTTACATAATTATAATTATATAAACACATAAAACCGCAAATTTTAAGGTTCAGGTAAATACGTTAGCTTGCTTGGAAAGGCAAACTGGAATGAGCTTTCCAGATTCCTTCAGCATTTCCCCATTAATCCAGAAGTGACAAGAACAGGCTTTTCAGGGGTTCATTCCCACTTCCTTCTCGAAATACAAGTCCTGGTTTGGAAAGAGAGGTCCTGAGTCTTGGAGTCATGTGAAAATATGAAACACTGGCTGTGTATATTGTGTTAAAAAGAAAATAAATAAGTGGAGATCTTGGAGATTACTGTATAATTATATATATATTTATATTTTATATATATAAATATATATATTTAATATAAATATATATATATTTCAACATACAATGTATTTATCAAGTACCAAGCATGCACAAAGCATTTTCTGGGCACCATGGAGAATACAAGAATAATTAGGGCAATGGTCCCACCTTCATAGATCTTAAGCCAAAAAGAAAGAAACAAACACAATAAGCTATAAGGGGAGGTAACGACTGACAGAATAGGAAAGAGGAACAAGAAAAGTGAAGACTGAGCAGTAGGCTTAGAGGCAACATTATAGGGCCAAGGATGGCTTTACTGAGTAGTATTTGACCTGTCAGCTGAAAACTGGGGGGGGGGGAGGAGAGAAGAACTGAAAGATCTAGAGCAGAAATAAACAACTATTAGAGAGACGTTTTAGGAAGAAAAATATGACAGCTGTAAAATGGACTGTAAGTACAAGGGGTAGAGCAGCTGAGGATGACACATGTGGTGGGAATGGTGGAAGAGCAGGAAGATGAGCTGTCAATCAGGAACACTGGAGGAAGAGAAAAGTGGTTAGGGGCTGAGTGAATACAATGTCATGATCATGGACCTGTGCAAATCAGTGTGAGAAACAGAAAGCTGACTTAATAGG
Organism: Saccopteryx bilineata; assembly: GCF_036850765.1. Lineage (NCBI taxonomy): Eukaryota > Metazoa > Chordata > Mammalia > Chiroptera > Emballonuridae > Saccopteryx > Saccopteryx bilineata. Next base: position 110,145,948 of record NC_089493.1, read on the forward strand.
ATGTGGCAAGCAGTTGAATGCAGAGCAAGAGGAAAAGGAATAAGATGAAGAAAATGCCAAATTTCCTGGCTAGGATGACTGAGTGGTTTCCTTACCAAACGTGGTGACATCATATTGGAGGGACACTAACATACACCTGTTTAGGAGGGAATGAAAAATACAGATTTGGGTTCAGGAGAGAAGTCAAGGACAATTTTGGAGTCTATTTCCTAGAGTTGAAAATGGACCAATTTACTGATTCAGAAAAAAAATGTTAGAAAACTCATAAGAGAAAAAGTTTCCTTGGAGAATGAAACTTGAAGTAACAATAAATTACAACAGGTTCTTAAATAAATTCAATTGGATAGTAAAATAAGCTTTGAAGATCAAAGGAAACAAAATAGATGTAGAAATGAACTGAAAGTTCTAAAGAGAAAAAGGAAAAGAAATAGCACAAGAAAATGTATTGAAAGGATGAAAATTGGGAGCCTAACTAGAGCAAAAGGAAATGAAAGTGTGACAAATCACATTTTGAAATCAAAATTTGCATGGACAAAGTCAGATGTAGTGCTAACCTTAGCTAAGAATAGGTGAATCTCTGGGACAGCCCTATTCACATTTGTGTCCAAAGCTACATATGGCAGATGGGGGTGGGGAGAGCAACATATTAATAAAAGGATTTGACAGACTCCAAAAGAGTTGAGTAGAAGTGAAATAAAAGGACACTGGGATGGGCCCACCAGAAATATTTGTTTGAAAGATAGCAGGAGATTTGTTTTTCCAGTGTTACATAAACTAATCACCAGTATTTAAACTTTACTGACTCTCAGTAATCCCAACTTCTAGAATGACTTAGCCGTTAACAGACGTGCTCCTGCATTGTTTCCACACAAAGTCAGTGACTGCCTTTTCTTGTTAGAAACATGAGTCACTCTTTCTCTTTAAATATTCCCTCTACTCCTCCCTTTTTATTTGCTAATGTAATTCTAAAAGAATGGCGTGTACAAACCTTCAACAACTCTTCTGCATTTGAGAACTTGTCTTTAAAAATAGCAGATACACGTATTTTTTTTTTCTGAAAACTTCAGGGGTTGCTTAATATTCCAAAAGCTTATATTTCCTCTGCTATGTAAAATTTTGTATCATAAATAATTGGGCCATTTGAAGTCTAATTTTGTGAGAATATAACCAGACATCAGCCTGACCCATCGTCGATCTGGAAGGTTGAGGTTGCTGGATCAAAACCCTAGGCTTGCTGGGTCAAAGCAGATATAAGAAGCAACTACTATGAGTTGTTGCTTCCCACTCCTTGCCCGACTTCTCTCTCCTCTCTCTAAAATCAATAAATAAAATCTCAAAACAAAACAAACAAAAAAACCCCCAAACATTGAGTGGAGCTACCGCAACTTGGCCATCTGATACACAAGAAGCAATTCCAGGCATACATGCCTGGCACTGTGTATCATCATGGCCTGTGCAGAGCAGCGGTGGAACTCCGATGAGAGAGAGCAAACTGGGAATACATGTAAAGGCACGGGATTATCTGCAGCATGCCGCATTATATATAAGTTTCTCTGTAAAAGTTTAATATGGCTATATATATTTTTTATATCGCCAACAACCAAATGAAAAGATTAGAATAATACATATTATATGTGTAACTACTATACCATGTTTAAGTTACAAGTATGAACCTGGGAATTTTTTAGCCCAAAACTATAATATTTATATCAAATGAAATTAAAAAAATTTTTAATAACTATATCTGAATGTATTTCTCCAGGGATATACAAAAATTAGTTCAGAGCTTGAATACATAAAACAAAAAACCAAGCACATAATGAAAAGCAATAAAAAATAAATGAAACTGTGATGAAAAAGAAATAATTATGGTGCCCAAAATTTTAGCTAGAAAATAATCAAGCTGGGTCCTCTGACTTCTTGACCTACTAATGATGTAATGATGATGATGATGATGATGACGAAGAAGATGAGTGCCATTCTAAAAACACTTTTCCAGCACATATTATCTCATATAGTCTTCAGAACAATACTGAAAAGAAAATATTCTAATTATTCCATTTTGCAAATGAGGAAATTGAAGCTTCCCAGAACTCTTGACAGGACATATGAAACCAGGCAGAAGAAATAAAAACATACATAAAGAACTTGACTAATGACATCAAAGAAGAAATACCTACCATAGAAAGATGCTAGAGAATGAGGAAGTACAACAGATGACTAAATGTTATATCACAATGAAATATATACATTGAAAATACAATATAAATCAAGACAAAATTTAAGGTATATATTTTTTTCTTCCAACACACTAACACTCCATCCAGAAAACAAAAATTTTAAAAAAATTGTACATTTGTGCTGTTCATAAAGATAACAGTTGTTCAGTGAGTACAAATTAAAAGAACACATACATTAAAGTTTTACAAACTCAACTATTAAAAATGGACTTTTAAAATGATCTTGTTTGGCTGAGGAAGCACCTACAGAAAGCTTGGTAGTTCAGCTATTTTCCAAATAAACTTATTTAGTCCATGGTATGTACAAATCCTAAGGTGACCAAGACAGACAGTTCTACTGTCTTCTCTTTGGCAACACTAGTAGAACCTGACAGGTGACAAATGGGAGAAAACCTGGGGGCCATAGTTGATATCGGAGGCTGATCAAGTAACAGACACAGGAGGAAGAATCAAAGTTCATGACACCCTGCAGAAGTAGAGTCACAGGAAGAAGCAAACTAAAAATGAGAGTTGCAGAGAAAACATCTGCAGGCAGTGCTACTGTTGGGGGAGGCAACCCTCCGGCAGTCCCTTGCCAGGCAGCATCAACTTAAACCAACACTCAGCCATGGGAATTTTTGCTCCAGATCAAAAGGACAGCAGCAATGCCATCTGCTGTTTGCTTAGAAAAATGGTAAGAGCAGATGTTTCCATGTGCTGACCTACCATCCCTTGACTAAGAGACCACTTGAAAAATAATCATGAAATAGCACAGGAAAACATCTGGACAGTGTACGGCAGACCACCAATCACGCAGCACAGGAGAGAAGTAACATGCAAAGAGCCCATGAAATAATTGTAGGCAGGTTCCCAGCAAGGGGTGGGGCCCCCTCCTGTACATGTCATCTGAGAACCCGGCCTGGACTGGTCAGAAGGTGCCCCATGGACCTGAGTAATTCCAGTGGGCAAACCCTACCCTATTTCAAATATCTTCACAAGGCTCATAGCCACACACTCACTTCTCAGACTTCTTTCTGTTGTTGCCTATACTATTACTCGATTTTGTTTAGCCCATATTTTAGGCATCACTGAAATTAAATGATGAGTGGGAACTTAAGGACAAGCCATGGCCTGTCGATGAAAAAAACTCAAATACAAAGTGCCTGTGCAATGCAGGATCAGAATATGGTAACAGGATTTGCATCTTACCTCTCCTGCTACTCCAAGCTTGGGAGGACCTCGCCCCTAGGGTGAGGCCAGTTCAGGCTAGGGCCCTTAGGAACTGCTGAGTCACTGCCCAGGCACCAGGTAGGACAGCAGAGACTCAGCCTCAGAAGGAACCAAGTTTCATTTAAGATCTGCACCTCAGGCATGCTCCTCCTCCTGTGTGGTCACACCTGCCACACCAAGGAGTTCATTGTCCTGCTTTGGGAGCCCTGCGTGAAAAGCACTTCCTGCCTCCCTGCTGAACCCAAGTCCTTGGGCCCCATTTCCCACCAGCTACTCATCATCGCAGCCTCTCAAGTTATTTCTCAGCCGGAACATATGTACTCAGACTAAATATTACTCAGAAAATTTAAAAATCATTATTTTTCCCTTTGTGTACATGGAGGACAAAATGTTTACATGACCTCTGTTTCCTCTAAAACATGTTACACTTTTATATTTAGGAGTTTGCTTTCAAGGCACTTTTTTTTTCTAACTTGATTTGATTACTTGTTTCATGCTCTTTTAATTTATTTTCTGATCTAGTGACCCATTGCCTGATCTGTCCTCAACAGTTTTGTTTTTGCTTTTTGAAATTTGGTGGGGCCCAGGACAGGGGGTCAGGGGGAGGAGAGTTGGCTCATTTTTAAACAAACACTTCCTTCCTTCACCTGATACAAATGAGGCTTTTTTTTTTATTGATCAGAGAGGAAAACTCAGTTTTATTTTTTTTGTTTTGTAGACCCACCAACACATAGTAAATGCTCAAGGGTTTTAATAAGTAATTAAAAAACAAGACTTTCAGGAAACATCTTATTCAGAATGTGTGCTGTATCATAAAACCACCAGAAATAATGTAGCTTTTTCCTAAAAAGAAAACACAAGCAGGACGGGGATCTTGAGCTCTGGAATAACGGCCACTGGCTCTCCCCAAACTCTGGGGGACGCATGGTGGTCGTCGCACCTCTCCTCTCCTACAGCAACACAGCTTCCAGAGGAAAACCTCTCAAACAGAAGGAATTTCTGTCTGTTCTAACACAAGTGCAGTGTTCGAATAAAGTGTTTTCTTAGAGCTTCTCTGATATAGCACAGTATATGGCACCATTATTTACATCATACATTCTCAAAGTGAGACAGAAGATATTATTTAAAAGATAAAGATACTTAATTTTCAAAACTGAAACAGATTTTTTTCTCTTTCAAAGTTGTGTCTTGTTAAGACAAACACATAGCATCAGCATTCTCTTTTCACATGACACTTTAAAAAAATCCTTTGGCTGGCCCTTAGACTTCTTTCTTTTGTTTTCCCTCCCTCCCTCCCTTTTCCTTCCTTCCTTCCTTCCTTCCTCCCTCCCTCCCTCCCTCCCTTCCTTCCTTCCTTCCTTCCTTCTTCCCTCTTTTCCTCCCTCCTTCTCTCTGTCCCTCCCTCCTCCCTCCCTCCCTTTCCCTCTCTCTTTCTTTTCTTTCTCTCTTTCTTTCTCTTTCTTTCTTTCTTTCTTTCTTTCTTTCTTTCTTTCTTTCTTTCTTTCTTTCTTTTTCTTTCTCTTTTCCATACTCCCTTCAGTGATTACAAAGCTTTTCTTTTGAGAATTTAATTAAATTTATATAAAAATCTAAATGTCCATCGGAGGAAATTATGGTAAAAAACATAAGCTGACTAGCATTTGGCTAAAGTCAAGATGTGATTATAATATAAAGTACCTCATTTATATGAACAATTAGATGCTTGATTCTGTGACTCAAAATGGATCTAAGGGCATAACAAAAATTTTGAGCAGTGGCAGAACTACTGCAACACTTGTAATGTTAGAGCAGATAACTAATCAGACATGAATGGGGAGAGGGGGACAGAAAGGGGAAGAGAGTATCAACCTTAAACATAACTATCATCTGATAACCAGATGACTGACTGTGGTTCCCAGCCTCTGATATGGCCCAGGCAGCTACACACCCATGGGGGAGTATGCGCTATGGGACTGACAAGGCTATGACACTAGGCACAAGGGCAAAATGACAGAAAAAGACATGCTCATGGCCTCAAAATACGAACAGTGCAGGTATACGACTGCCCACTACTGGCAAAGGTGTGTGCATGCAATGGCCAGGAGCCTACTGACTGGGAAGGAGGAGTCAGGAGGTGGGGGAGGTACCCAGTTCAGCATAAAAACCTGATTATGTAACCAAGTGGAGCACTCAGACTGGTCTGAGTTGTCTTCTCCGGAAATCTTTCAAGTGCACTTTCTCTTTGCTAAATGAATCTGCTTTGCTATTTGTGTTTCTCAACTGAAATTGTTCTCTCAAGAAGATAAGAGCCAAAGAACCCAGAACAATACTGTGGAATGGGTGACACTAAGATGACAATTTTTAATGGATGATATATATCTCTATGTGTGTCCATAATACACACACACACACACACACACAAATTTTATTTCCCATGATAATACTCACACCTCAATGTAGAATGTACAATCTAATCTAAAATTAGAAAGTATAATACCCACAAAAATGACAACACAGTAACCTTATTTTCATCCTTTTGAACTTGCATACATGAAACAAAGAACAAATTCTTCTCAAACATTCCTATTAAGGTCATTTTTTCTTCTTGAAGTATAAATTGTGTTTCTAAAAGTTCCTCTGGTAAATGGAAAGACCTTCTGTGTTAATTTGCTACAGTTACCATAACAAAATGCCCCAGACTCAGGTGGCTTGAACTACAGATCAAGGTCCTGGTAGGACTGATTTCTCTTGAGGCATTTTTTTTGCCTTGCAGGTGGCCACATTCTAGCTGCTTTGTTCTCACATGGTTGTCTGTGCACACATGCACCCTGGTATCTTAATTTCTTATTCTCGTAAGGACGTTATTTTGAATCAGGGCCCACACAAATGGTCTCATTTTAACTTAATTACTTCTTTACATTCACATTCTGGTGTTAGGACTTCAAAATAGGAATTGTGAGAGTGAACAAATCAATCCATAATACTACTACAGATAAACTCTGTTTTCTTGTGAAAATATCTTTACTTCATTCTCATTATTAAATATATTTCGGCTGGTTACAAAATTCTAAGTTGACAGCATTGTATGAATGTTATTTCACTGTTTCCTGGCTTCCACTGTTACTGTTTATAAGGTTGTTCGTTTCCAAGTTTTATTCCTTTTTAGAAAATTTGTATTTTCTCTTTGGCTGTTTTTAAATTTGTCTCTTTAATGTTCTGCAGTTTTATTATGATATATCTATGTATAGACTTATAAATATTTTCCTGCTTGGTATATGGTAGAAATAGCTTGATTTGTGGAGTTATATTTTTCATGTTTTAAAGATCAGTTATTTCTTTCTTTTTTTAAGTGTGATTCATTCTTTTTTTAAATTTTATTTAGAAAATTAATTTTAGGCCCTGGCCGGTTGGCTCAGCAGTAGAGCGTCGGCCTGGCGTGTGGGGGACCCGGGTTCGATTCCCGGCCAGGGCATACAGGAGAAGCGCCCATTTGCTTCTCCACACCCCCCCCCTTCCTCTCTGTCTCTCTCTTCCCCTCCCGCAGCCAAGGCTCCATTGGAGCAAAGGTGGACCAGGCGCTGGGGATGGCTCCTTGGCCTCTACCCCAGGTGCTAGAGTGGCTCTGGTTGCGGCAGAGCAATGCCCCGGAGGGGCAGAGCATCGCCCCCTGGTGGGCAGAGCGTCGCCCCATGGTGGGCATGCCGGGTGGATCCCGGTCGGGCACATGCGGGAGTCTGTCTGACTGTCTCTCTCCGTTTCCAGCTTCAGAAAAATACAAAAAAAAAAAAAAAAAAAAAAAGAAAGAAAATTAATTTTAACAGGGTGATATTGATCAGTAAGAGGACATGGGTTTCAGGTAAAAGTTTCTATAGCATTTGAACTGTTGATTGTGTTGTGTACCCAACACCCAAAGTCAAATCATTTTCCATCACCATGTATTTGTCCCTCTTTACTTCCTCCTCCCACGCCCTCCCTAATAGCCCCCACCCCCTGGCAACCACTTCACTTTTATCTATGTCCATGAGTCTGTTTTATATCCCACTTATATGTGAAATTATATAGTTCTTAGTTTTTCCTGATGTACTTATTTCACTCAGTATAATGTTTTCAAGGTCCATCCACGTTGTCATAAATGGCTATATGTCATCATTTCTTATGACTGAGTAGTAGTCCATTGTATATATGCACCACATAGTTATTTTCTATTAATATTGTTGCCCCTCTATTCCCCTTATTATATCATCTGGGCATTCTATTAGACATATACTGGAATACCCTGCATTTTCCATGTCTCTTAACTTCTCAATTCTATTTTTAATTTTCTTTATCTCTTTAAGCCACATTTTGATAATTTCTTTAGCTCGTACTTCCAGTTCATTAATAGTATTTTCAAGTTTTTGATCTTCTGTTTGGCCTGTACATTGACTTTTTAACATCAACTATTTTTTTCACTTCTACAAATTTAGTTCTTTTTCTAACCTGCTTCATACTTTTAAAAGAATCTCTTGATATTTGTACACTTTTTCTTTTGAAATTTTATTTAAATATTTTATAGCATTATTTAATATTTTTACCTTATAATTCAAATATCTAAATCTTTCATAAGTTTAAGTTTTGGATTTTGTTTCCAATGGCTCTTGTTTCTTATTTGACGATGTTAAAAAAAACTATATAATTTTTTTAATGTTTTATTTTTAAATAAATTCAAACTGAGAAGAACTGCAAGAATAATACAGAGGATTTTCCTATACTCCTTATCAAGAGATCCCCAAATTTTTCCCAAGAATATAATCAAGGATCACACAGTGTACCTCATTCCTACATCTTTCCTGTCTCTTTAAGTCTCAAATAGTTCTTCAATCCTTCTTTAATCTTCATGGTATTGGCTCTCCAATGCCAGCGCTGCCTCTAGCTCGTCGAGCTCCAGCCGAAGGAGAAGGGGGGTAAGTAAAGAGGTCTCTATACCATGGTATACCATGGCTCGTACCAAGCAGACTGCCTGCAAATCGACCGGTAGTAAAGCACCGAGGAAGCAACTGACCACCAAAGCCGCTCGCAAGAGTGCGCCCTCTACTGGAGGGGTGAAGAAACCTCATCGTTACAGCGCCTGGTGCGAGAAATTGCTCAGGACTTCAAAACAGATCTGCGCTTCCAGAGTACAGCTATTGGTGCTTTGCAGGAGACAAGTGAGGCCTATCTGGTTGGCCTTTTTTTTTTTTTTTTTTTGTATTTTTCTGAAGCTGGAAACAGGGAGAGACAGCCAGACAGACTCCCGCATGCGCCCAACTGGGATCCACCCGGCACGCCCACCAGGGGCGATGCTCTGCCCACCAAGGGGGGGCAATGCTCTGCCCCTCCGGGGCATCACTCTGCCGCGACCAGAGCCACTCTAGTGCCTGGGGCAGAGGCCAAGGAGCCATCCTCAGCGCCCGGTCCATCTTTGCTCCAATGGAGCCTTGGCTGCGGGAGGGGAAGAAAGAGACAGAGAGGAAGGGGGGGGGGGGTGGAGAAGCAAATGAGCGCTTCTCCTATGTGCCCTGGCCGGGAATCGAACCCGGGTCCCCCGCATGCCAGGCCGATGCTCTACCACTGAGCCTGGTTGGCCTTTTTGAAGACACCAACCTGTGTGCTATCCATGCCAAACGTGTAACAATTGTGCCAAAAGACATCCAGCTAGCACACCACATACGTGGAGAACGTGCTGAAGAATCCACTATGATGGGAAACATTTCATTCTTTAAAAAAAAATTTCTCTTCTTCCTGTTATTGGTAGTTCTGAACATTAGATATTTTTTTTCCATGGGGTCAAAAGGTACCTAAGTATATGATTGCAAGTTGAAAATAGGGGACAGAAATCAGGTATTGGTGGTTTTTCCATTTTCATTTATGTGTGAATTTTTTAAATATAAATGTGGGGACATAAAGTATTGAACAAGTTTCAGCAGTTCAACTTTATAACAATATAAATAAACCTGTTAAATTTTTCTGGACAATGCCAGCATTTGGATTTTTTTAAAACAAGTAAATTTCTTATTGATGGCAACTAAAAAAAAAAAAAAATCTTCATGGTATTGCCATTCCTTTAAGATTACAGGCCAGTGATTTCATAGAATGCTTCTCAGTTTGGGTTTTTATGATGCTTCTTCATGATAAGATTCAGATTCTAAAACTATTATGCTGTTATCTCAGGACAACATGAGAGGCACATGATATTAAATTTTAGTATATGTTTCTATTTCTTGACTGAATTATTACTATAATGGTAGCTATAATTTTCTAAATATATTACTTCCTCTACATTTTAATACTCATCATTCTACTATAGAAAAGACTTTCTTATCTCCATGTACTTATTTATTTATTAATATCAGTGAGGATTCATGGATTCCTATTTTATTCAATGTGATAGAATCCATTAGTATTGTTATTTTAATGCTTGAATTGTCCCAGATTTGGCCAATCAGAGCCCCTTCAAACTATTTTACATATATTTTCCCCATATCCTCATCATTTGTTGAGTATATATTTTTTGATATAAGATGTTTATCTTATATTATCCCTGCCTCAACCCTGAAATCAAGACATTTCTCCAAACAGCTTTAGGTATTTTTTAGTGAAGAATGGTATTAGAAATGAAGATCTCTGTGTCAGGTGTGCTCTTTACTACTGAGATTTCTCAACTCTTAAGTGGACAGAGCAACAAATGTATGTATGCAGACATATACATGCATGTCTATATATACACAATTTTACATTTGTATTTATTTCTATATTTAGCTACATATATTGAAAATCATAAATTCATCCATTAACTGCAATTTAGTCCAATGCCAGAAGGTGCATCCTATATTTCCCCTTTTCATATTAGTAACATCCATCCCCAAAAGTAAGACTATTATTCCCATTATCCTCAATCCATTCAATTATTTACTTGACCCACCTGTGTGTAACCAATGTCCTGACCCTTCTGGGCTTTTGCCCTACTTGGCCAATCCTAATGAACTCATATTTAATTGGACTCAATCTGTGGGAATCCTGGAAGCCTACAATGAGTTCAATTTCCTATGGAAGATTTGGGTTTCCTTCCGCCAGGAGCCTAAGGCATAACTAGCACGAAATAATGTAATTCCTCTTTACAGCAATACTGATTAACTCAGAAGTTTTAGGTTAGTAATCTCATAATACAGCAAGCCTCAGTCTAGCTCTCCTAATCTCATCTCTTGCCCTTTCTGATTTCAGTTCTCATGATAAGAGAAATAATTTTTTTGGAGAATGGGTTTTTTTGTTTGTTTGTTTTTTTAATCACGAGAGACAGACAGACTGGTAGAGAGAGATGAGAAGCATCAATTCTTGGTTGTAGCACCTCAGTTGTTTATTGATTGCTTTCTCATATGTTCCTTGATGGGAGAAGGAAATGCTAGGTGAGCCAGTTACCCCTTTCTCAAGTCAGTGACCTTGGGCTTCAAGCCAACAATCTTTGGGCTCTGCCAGCAACCATGGGGTCAGGTCTATTATCCCATGCTCAAGCAGGCAACCCAACACTCAAGCTGGTGAGCCCACACTCAAGCCAGCAACCTCGGGGTTTCAAACCTGGGTCCTCAGTGTCCCAGGCCAATGCATTATCCACTGTGCCACTGCCTGGTCAGGCACTGGAGAGTGGGTGTTTTGTTTCTTTGTTTTTGTTATTTTTTTGTTTGTTTTTGTTTGTTTTTTTGCTTTGTTTTGTTTTTGGCTGCTCTTTGTTTCTTTATTGCTTTGTTTTAATATTACAGACATTCACTGGCTTCTTACAATCCTACAGATGCTTTGAAAATCAGGCTTCTAATTTATCCAGATCCAGTAAAAGTAAATACCTTCAGAGTATCTAATCAGCCATAGTTTCCCTTTATGTATCCATATGCTTATCTGAATTGATCTTTTCCTATGCCACTAAACTATTAATGCATTTGAAACACCATCTCTGCAATAGCCTGGTTACTATTTCAAGGCAGGAAAAAAAAGTAGGACTACAGAAATTATTGGGTAACACTTCTATTTTGTTCTTATCAGAAAATAGGAATTCTTTATAGCAAGGTTGTGATTGGAATAAGTCTTTTTTAAAATCTTAAAGATAAAAAAGTTCTTTAACATTCTTTTGATTTACTCTCCTAATTTATTTATTTATTTAATTTTATTTTAGAGAGAGAGAGCCAGAGACAGAGAGGGAGAGACAGGAAGGGAGAGAGATAAGAAACATTATCTTATAGTCGCATCACTTTAGTTGTTCATTGATTGCTTCTCATACATGCCTTGATGGGGGTGGGGGGGCTCCAGTCAAGCCAGTGACCCCTTGCTCAAGCCAGCAACCTTGGGCTCAAGCCAGTGACCATGGGATCTTCTTGATGATCATGGGCTCAAGCCGGCAACCCTGCACTCAAGCTGGTGAGCCTGTACTCAAGCTGGATGAGCCCATGTTCAAGCCAGCGACCTTGGGGTTTTGAATCTGGGACCTCAGCATCCCAGGCTGATGCTCTCTCCACTGTGCCCCTGCTGGTCAGGCCACTCCCTTAATTTAAACATGGGGAAAATGCAGTCCAGAAAGAAAGAATTTCTACCAAAGTAAATGGCATTTTGGTGGGCTTGCTTAGATTTATTTAGAACTCAGCTCTCTCATCTACTATCCCTCATTTATTTCTGTCCAATCTTCATTTTCTAACCAAACTTTATTATGCTTTTTTCATAAGCATGTTTTAATGTTTAAAATAATACATAATTATTTTAGAAAAAATGTTCAAAAGCATAAAAAGTAGAAAGAAAATAAACTTTATTTATAATCCTACTACCTGGAGATACTACTGTTAACATTTTGGAGTTTTTAATGCTTACATCTTTTATTTTCATAGCTGAGGTCATACCATATAGTTTTGTGTCTTTTTTCATATAATATCATTAATATTTCCTCACTTCATTAAAATCTCTTTAGAAGCATTATTTTTGATGCTACATAATATTTCATCATATGGATGTACTTAAGTATAGTGAACTATTCACCTTCACTAAATATTTAGATTGTTCCATTTTTTCCAACTACACATAATGTTTTAAAGAATACAATTTTTTATTTAATATTAGTCTATACCAATGATTATTCCCTAAAAACAGATTTCTAGAAGTAGAAGTACTAAGTCAAAGAATGTGACTATAATTAAGATTCCTGATATATACTGCCAAATTACTTTCCAAAAAGATACATTTTAATCTACTCACAGCTGGGTTTAAGAGAGCTGATCTCATCATGTCCTTATCATGGTCTTCTATTTGGGTTTGACCATTCTCATTCATTATTTTTCTAAAATTCCAAGTTAAAGGGCTCTTGAAGTATAGAATGGAGGCTGGGGATTACACAGACAGCCCTCCAACCAGAGAGATTTGTGTAAGAATGACCACAGGAGCAAGTGAAAGTCATGTGTATGCGGAATAACCCATCTTCTCCTCCTTGTGGCAACATAGCTTGTGTGGAGATCACAAGCTCATGAGTGAGACATAACAGAAATGTTGCATTCTTATTAGCTGTGTAATCTTGGATAAGAGAGGTAACCTATTTGATTGAAATGTTTAAATGCAAAATTGCTTAATATTTCTTTCTTTTTAAAAAAAAAAATTAAGTGAGATCAAGGGAGGCATAGAGACAAGACTCCCACACACACCTCCACTGAGATCCACCCAGCAAGCCCCCTATTGGGTGATGCTCTGCCCATCTGGGCCTTGCTCCATTACTCCATAACCGAGCTACTTTTAATGCCTGAGGTGGAGGACAGGGAGCCATCCTCAGCTACTGGGGCCAACTTGCTTGAGCCAATAGAGCCATGGCTATGGGAGATGGGGAGAGAGAAAGAGAGAGAGAGAGGAAGGGGAGGGGTGGAGAAGCAGATGGTCACTTCTCCTGTGTGCCCTGACCCGGAATCAAACTCCAGACTTCCACATCTACACATCTGGCTGATGTTCTACCACTAAGCCAACCAGCCAGGGCCTAATTAATCCTTCCTATCAAGCTTGCATATCTACGCTTAAGACAATTTTATGAGCTAGATAAAACAGGATAGGCTTTTCCCACAGGTCATTGTTAGTATATACACTCTCCTACCATTTCTCTGACTTGATATAATGTAACTTGGTATATTGGATGTTGGCATGTTTGTACTGTGGCAGCATGAAAACAGGAGCTTTCAAAAGCCTTTCCTAGAGAAGTGGTCACCCAGGATATAAAAACCAAAATAGGTAGTTTTTCATAAGCTATTTCATCACATTCCAAATGACTGGATCCCACCCCTGATGTATATCTACTTTTAAAAAGCCTTTAAAAGCTTCCCTCAGACCTACTGAATTGGAACTTCTGTGGGATGGCGCTCTGGTATCTGTAATTTTCAAAGCTCCCTAGTTGATTCTGAGTCACGGTCAAGGCTGAGGTTTAACGGATAATGTGATTCATGGATTCTGGAAAGTAAAAGTTGGAAATGGTCACCTAAACCTTTAATTAAACACCCTTGATTTATAGATTAGAAACTAAGACCAACAGAGGTTCAGTTACTTGCTCACCATCACATGGTTTGGCAATAATAAGATAAAAACCTAGAATTCGGCCCTGGCCGGTTGGCTCAGCGGTAGAGCGTCGGCCTAGCTTGCGGAGGACCCGGGTTCGATTCCCGGCCAGGGCACATAGGAGAAGCGCCCATTTGCTTCTCCACCCCTCCGCCGCGCCTTCCTCTCTGTCTCTCTCTTCCCCTCCCGCAGCCAAGGCTCCATTGGAGCAAAGATGGCCCGGGCGCTGGGGATGGCTCTGTGGCCTCTGCCCCAGGCGCTAGAGTGGCTCTGGTCGCAACATGGCGACACCCAGGAGGGTCGCAACATGGCGATGCCCAGGATGGGCAGAGCATCGCCCCCTGGTGGGCAGAGCGTCGCCCCCTGGTGGGCGTGCCAGGTGGATCCTGGTCGGGCGCATGCGGGAGTCTGTCTGACTGTCTCTCCCTGTTTCCAGCTTCAGAAAAATGCAAAAAAAAAAAAAAACCAAAAAAACCCCCTAGAATTCTAGCACATTGTCAGAATGTCTTCAAGAAGCTTATTAGATAGAAGACAAATGTCTCAAAGAATGCAAATATCAATTTTTAAAAAGTACTGCCATTTGGCATGGGGTCTTTACTGCTCTCATTTTCAAATGATATTTCATACTGTATGTATATGCAGAATGAAGAAATTAGATCTCCGTTCTCACCTGTATGGAAGGCCAAAAAATGCTTGCTTTGCCATTTGCTCTCCCAGGAAGTGGTGACTGCAGCTGCACTATTGTTGTCCTCTGTACAGGAAGTCCTCTGAAATTTTCTGGTTTTCAAAACTGTTTGCATGTGCAGTGATCGGAGTTTAGATGTTTCAGGAAGGTTTCCATTGGCTGCCACCTCCAAAACTCTTTTTAGTTTCTAAAATGTAATTATTCATATTTCCATGAACTTTGTGAAGACCTCTTTCTTAATATATACTGTTTCTTCACTAGATATTAACGGTTAGGGCAGTGAATGTAGCAAGTTGCTTAAGTATACAATAGTGGAAGCAGGATGACATCAAAGACTTTGGGTAGGAAAAGGACTTAACCAAACCAACTTTTTACAGTTTTATTTTGACTATGGACAGCCTGCTAATGAACTTTTAATCACATTATTTGTAAAGTTTTCACTGAAGTATTATTTTAACTTCTAAAAGTTTTTTTTTTTAAAAACCCAAAACACAAAAAACCTAACTGTACACAAATGCCTGGCTAATTCTTATTCATTTGGGGCCATGCTGGGAAGTGCTGGGTCTTAAAGTGTTGCTTAAAGGCCCTTAGTTCACAGCCGACACGTTCTGAACATTATATTGGTTCTAGAAGGCCTCAGTATCTAGTGCTACAGTTCCTCCTCTTGGTGTTTTTCTTGGATTAGATTTATAGCCAACTGGTTGTAATTGACCCTCTACAGGGACAAGCTAGGATATGAACACATGATTTTCCTTTAAAAAAACAAAACAAAAAGACACAGCAAGAAAGAGTGACCAAGAAAAAAATTACCATTGATATTTATCTTAAACTTCCTTCATTTCCAGCTTCTCTGGCAGCAAGTCAAGCTGCTGTCATAGAGCAGAAACCTCAGGGAAAGAGGGTCCTAGGGACGGGGCGCTGTCCTGACACAACCAGCCGAGAAGAAGCATCCGGGAAAAGACAAGCCTTCTCTGTCCTTTAAGGCACAGGCAGCACCCGCGCCTTCCTGCAAAAGGGAGGTTTTTCCACTTGGGATTCAGGCTGGCATCTCCATGCAGAAAAATTGATCATAACTAGTCTAAAGACAAACGGGGACAGGGGGGACAGATCTCTATCAGCTCCTCATGAAAAACAAAGGCCTGTCACTGAACAGAGCCCTCCCGGCCCTAACAGCACTGTCCTACGTCTCTCCATGGGACTGATCCCAGCTCTCTCTGTGGAACTCATCATGGATTCCCCTATGCTTCCTCATTTACTAGGCCACCACCCCAAAGGAAAAAACTAAGGTTTTACTTACTAAATGAAAGTCTGAAGTTCCTTTTAATTTAACTTACATTGGTTTTGAACAGAGAGAAAAAAGAAATTGAAATAACTCCATATGGGGTACATGAAATGATTATAAATTTATCCTCCCAAGAAACTTTCACTACCCTGCCTACTATACAAACTATAGTGCCGATTTGTAAGAATATTATTCCAACAATTTAGAGTCAGCCCTGTCCCAAGTTCTCCAACCTTATGGTCAGGAAATACAATGCAAATCATTCTATTCAACAGCTCACACTTTACCCTTCAAATGGACCCTAAAAAGTCAACTACAACTGAAGCCTGTTTATGGTCAAGTCCTAATAGTGTCAGTCATCAAATGAAACATCTCCAGTCATTAGCACTGAATGGAATGAACGTCATATATCCGACTGCCTCACCTGGGAGTGACTGAGTGCTGCTTTCTGCACAGAGCTCTTGACCACAATGGGAGAAGGCCTACCTGTCAGATTGCTGAACGACACCAATCGGAAATAAGAGGACCATTCACAGTGGCCGCCTGATGCGGGGTTTCAGCTCCTCTCGGTTCTGTCTTGTCAACCTTTACACCAGACTTCCGTTCTGCAGGACGGACAGAAGCAGACAAAAGGTGGCCAGCACATGGCATTCAATACCTGTAAACTTGGCTGCTGAGTACAGAAGGGCATGTGGCAGCAAACCCTTGGCACTGCTGGCTTCCAAAAGCATTTCTTAAGCACTGTGCTCTGTTATGAGAACTCTTGGCTTCTAGTAATCTTAGGAGCCAAGGGCTGGAGTGCTTCAATGTGCCTAGGTCTTACCAACATTACTGCACTAATTCCTCACAACTAGGAGGGAGGTAATAGCATTACACCCATTTCATACACAAAGAACCCAAGTTTGAAAAAGTGAAGTAACTTGCCAGAGGTCACAAGGCTAGTAGCAGAGAACAAATTAAAAACCATCCTAAGGCCATGCTCTGGACCACTACGCAATACAAGGAAGTTAATGGCTTCTTCAGGGCTGCTGTTCCCTAACCTGGGCTGTTCACGCTACTTCCCCTGCAAGGGCAGGTACACTGAAGGAGAAAATAGTCCCCCAAGAGAGACAGGAAGAACAGACTGCTTTTTGGGCTGTTTCATTAACTCAGTGCCTTGGACTCAGCATACCTTAAATGAGACTTACGTTTGTCTTGTCAAAATTTTTATGAAATTTGGGTGGCGTGTCACATTTCTATAGAGGTGGTATAGCAGTTCAGTGTTCTAGCAGTAGCTTATCCTTTTCTCATTTAGCAAGAGCTCAAGCTATTTTCTTTTTCATAGAAAGCAGCAGTAAAATAATATTAATGATTCAGTAAATGTCTGTATGTGTGAGGCCCTGGGCTGGGCACTTTGCAACTTGCTAGAGGCCATCAGTAATTGCATCATTTATAAGAATTTAACCACCTATGGGTGGACCCGTTTGCCCTCCCAGTGGAGAAAACCCCTATGTTGACAGGTCAGAGGGGTCATATCAGTACTTGGACTCCCAGGTTATTGAGAATAGCACTATTCCTTGGACACTTGTTCAGAGAAAGGAGTCTTTTTACATCTGGCCCAAGCGCTGAGTCAGCAACTGGATATATATACTCAAGGTATACTAAGGAGAAATTATTAACCATGCATACTAGCCCCAAATGGCTTTTCTGATTATTTGTTAGCATGCAGGTGGCTTGGCGAAGAAAACTGCAATTCTAGAATGTTAGTTTTTGTAGTATGAGAAAATCATAACTTTTTTTCCCCAGGAACTTGTTTTGCCACAGATTTAAGGCAGTAATTTGTTACAGGCAAGACATTTATAGGGGCTACGTTATCGTTATCGGAGCTAGAATCATCAAGAAATTCTATCAGAAGACACAATGTTTAAGTATAGGTCTAATTACCGCAATCATTTCTTTTTTTGTTTCCTTTGCAGAGATCCACTTAATCCCATCTCTTAGTGTGGGCACGAGCTGACAGTTGCATGACAAGGAATGTTTCCCTTTGTAAAAAACCCACTTCCTTTCTGTGTAGTTTTAGCCTAATTGAAATGTTTCCTATTAAGCTCAATCAAGGCAGCAATTATCTAATTACTCACTTATGCTTTTCCAGCCAAAAATTTGCTTAAGCTGGTATACTGGAAGGACAGGGTGCATATTTATTATTGCTTTAACATTTTCCTGTTTGGCTTTGGACAATAATCATAAACATTTACTTCTAGCTCACCAGAATATATCTTATTAATTCTGTTATTTTCTATAAAATTGTATCACTGTAAGCTATAGCCCACTGCCAAACACAGCCCTGCCTAGGAAATGTGCTTTAAAAGGCTTGTGGTTATGCTACATGAATGGTGTCATTGGAGAAGGGTAATAAGAAAAGAAACTAGTGAAAAGAAATCACAAACATATATTCAATCATTTCAAAGCCACAAGTTTTATGGCTTTACCAAATAAAATGTAACTAAGATTTAATTGAGAAAATAATTTTTATAAGATTTCTTTAAAGAAACATGTATCCTGCATGTCTGGATTTTCTCCTGATACAAATCCCTTAGGTCTCAAGATGATCACAACCAGTCAACAACACAGGTGGTCCACACTTTTTAGGTATAAATTAAAGACATATATCATTAAAACCAGAATTAATTTTGGAGTTAGTGACCCTATGAGGTCATTCCTGATTGACTCAGTTTTGATTGAGGTTATACCAAAGCACAGCAGGCAAATTGGGTATGAGGAATTGATATTTTCACTTCCAGACAATAAATTTTATTGTTGTTTTCATCATAAATGTTAACTAATTTGAGATTAATACAACTCTCTTCGTGGAAAGAAGGTCCCCAGAAAATATGTGTACTTGAGGGTGAATTTATAAGGAGGGAATGGAACACTTCATCAATCCCCTAAATGTGGCCACTTGTCAGTCGCTCACCTAAGTTTACCATAAACCCAGAAAATGACTACACTCAATGAGAACTACAACAAGTCTGTAAGGAAAACAATCCACTTACTGAAAAAAGACGAGAGTTTTTGCAGTGCCTTCGTAAAGAGAAGAACTATTTTTCATTTACACATAATGATAAATCAGCCACACACTGTATTAGCAATCTCAGAGATAATGAATTCTGTACGAAGAAGACACTTCACTTTCTAACAACTGATTTATCTCAGGGAGTAAAAGAAATGTCCTTCCCAAAACCATGTTATATTCTCTGCTTCACAGTTTAGAAAAAGGTATACAGAAAAAACATGCACTATAACTTAAAGGTGCTCCCAAAGATTCTGCATTCTGTTATGTTTGTTCCCTTTGCAAGAAGAAGTCAAGAACAGAAATTAGATAGAGAAAAGGAGATGGATGCATCTCTTTGTGAGAATGGGGAAAATAAAGTAATCAAGACATTTCCCTTTCACTGCTACTTATTCAAGAATGTTGAAATTTGTGAGGTGTGTTCAATAAAAGGGCTGGAAAATTAATTTTTGTTTCTGCAGGTGACCATTCACTAAAGAGGAAAACTGAGTCAACATTCTGTCTGCAGTTTGATGCATCCTTGCTGTTCGCTCCTAAGCAGCTTTACATGCTCTGCAGGGGGACTAAGTCCATTCTACAACAGCTGAGTGGGACCCTGGGGTAATAGATCCTTCTGTCTGGATCTGCCCTCAACTGACCCTGAGCAGCACCAGGAACAGAGCAAGGCAGGTACACTGATCCTACCAACACCTCTTCCATATACGGATCCTAAAACCTCTTGTTCAGTGTCCAGCAATAAACAAAGGGAAACAACCCATTAAACCATCAGAGTTCTTATTTCAACATTAACTCTCAACATTTTCAAAGTGAATTACCACTGCCTTTATTTCTCCTCTTACTTTGCACTAGTTCTCACATTTCTAGCCTTCTTCCACTGCAATAATTCAATAGAACTAATTATGTCTTTAAAAATAGTTAAATAAGCAAATAACTGAAGTTCTCTTTCCGTTTCCCCAATGCTGGGTCAAATGGTTCCTTAAGTTTCTCTGAAGTGATTCCCAAGCATGTCTGGCCAGAGGCTTCTTTTGGGTTATTTTTATGATGCCCCCAAATACTTCCCAAAGTGTGTTGCAGTGGTACTTGGTTTAATCCAATTTAAAGTGATACTGGCTGGCAAATCTTGGGATTATAAAAATTTAACACTAGAAAATGTGAATGTCCTACAATTTCCTATTTACAATTATGGATTCCATATTCTAAATATATGTTTATTCTAAGTCTTCCATTTGTGAATTACCTTTCTATTTTGTGCAATTTTTTATTATTTTATTTTTTATTATTATTAAATTTAATGCAGTGACATTGATAAATCAGGGTACATATGTTGAGAGAAAACATCTCCAGATTATTTTGACATTTGATTATGCTACATACCCCTCCCCCAAAGTCAAATTGTCTTCCGTCACCTATCTGGTTTCTTTGTGCCCCTCCCCCCTCTCCTTCCTCGCCCCACCCCCGTTAATATCACATTCTTGTCCATGTCTCTGAGTCTCTGTTTATGTCCCATCTATGTATGGATTTATATGTTCTTAGTTTTTTCTGATTTATTTCACTCTGTATAATGTTATCAAGGTCCATTCATGTTATTGTAAATGATCCGATGTCATCATTTCTTATGGCTGAGTAGTATTCCATAGTATATATGTACCAAAGCTTTTTAATCCACTCGTCCTCTGACGGACACTTGGGCTGTTTCCAGATCTTCGCTATTGTGAACAATGCTGCCATAAACATGGGGGTGCATTTCTCTTTTGGAATAGTTCTATGGTGTTCTTGGTGTATACTCCTAAAAGTGGAATAGCTGGGTCAAAAGGCAGTTTGATTTTCAAATTTTTGAGGAATCTCCATACTGTTTTCCACAGAGGCTGCACCAGTCTGCATTCTCACCAGCAGTGCAGGAGGGTTCTCTTTTCTCCACACTCTCACCAGCACTTATTCTGTGTTGTTTTGTTGATGAGCGCCATTCTGACCAGTGTGAGGTGATACCCCATTGTGGTTTTAATTTGCATTTCTCTAATGATTAGTGATGTTGAGCATTTTTTCATATGCCTATTGGCCATCTGTATGTCCTCTTTGGAGAAGTGTCTATTCATTTCTTTTTCCCATATTTTGATTGGATTATTAGTCTTCCTGGTGTTGAGTTTTACGAGTTCTTTATAAATTTTGGTTATTAACCCCTTATCAGATGTATTGTCAAATATGTTCTCCTATTGTATAGTTTGTCTTTTTATTCTGTTCTTATTGTCTTTAGCTGTGCAAGAGCTTTTTAGTTTGATATCATTCCATTTGTTTATTCTGTCCTTTATTTCCCTTGCCCATGGAGATAAATCAGCAAATATATTGCTCCGAGAGATGGCGGAGAGCTTACTGCCTATGTTTTCTTCTAAGATGCTTATGGTTTCACGGCTTACATTAAAGTCCTTTATCCATTTTGAGTTTATTCTTATGAATAGTGTAAGTTAGTGATCTAGTTTCATTTTTTTTCAGTTAGATGCCCAATTTTCCCAACACCATTTATTAAAGAGGCTGTCTTTACTCCATTGTATTTCCATACCTCTTTTGTCAAATGTCAGTTGTCTATAGAGCTGTGGGATTATTTCTGGGTTCTCTGTTCTGTTCCATTGATCTATATGCCTGTTCTTATGCCAGTACCAGGCTGTTTTGAGTACAATGGCCTTGTAGTATAACTTGATATCAGGAAGTGTGATACTTCCCACTTTCTTCTTCTTTTTTAAGATTGCTATTCGTCTTCTTTTTTGGTTCCATATAAATTTTTGGAATATGTGATCTATATCTTTGAAGTATGTCATTGGTATTTTAATTGGTATTGCATTGAATTTATAGATTGCTTTGGGTAATATAGACATTTTAATGATGTTTATTCTTCCTAACCATGAGCACAGTATATGCTTCCACTTGTTTGTATCTTCCTTGATTTCTTTTATCAATGTTTTATAATTTTCTGAGTACAAGTCTTTAGTCTCCTTGGTTAAATCTACTCCTAGGTACTTTATTTTTTTGGTTGTAATAGAGAAGGGGATTGTTTCCTTAATTTCTCTTTCTGACTGTTCATTGTTGGTGTATAAAAATGCCTCTGATTTCTGAATATTAATTTTATATCCTCCCACTTTGCTGAATTCATTTATCAGGTCCAGTAGTTTTTGAATGAAACTTTAGGGTTTTCTATGTACAATATCATATCATCTGCAAATAGTGACAGTTTTACTTCTTCTTTTACAACTTGAATGCCTTTTATTTCTTCTTGTTGTCTGATTGCTGTGGCTAGGACTTCCAGGACTATGCTGAATAAGAGTGGTGAAAGGGGGCACCCCTGCCTTGTTCCTGATCTTAAGGGAATTGCTTTTAATTTTTGCCCATTGAGTATGATGTTGGCTGTGGGTTTGTCCTAGATAGCTTTTATTATGTTGAGGTATGTTCCCTGTATTCCCACTTTGCTGAGAGTTTTGATCATGAATGGGTGCTGGATTTTATCAAATGCTTTTTCTGCATCTACTGAAATTATCATGTGGTTTTTCTCCTTCCTTTTGTTTATGTGATGATACATTGATTGATTTGCAAATATTGTACCAGACTTGCCTCCTCAGAATATGAACTTCCCTTTCGGTACTGCTTTTGCTGTGTCCCATAAATTTTGAATTGTTGTATGCTCATTGTCATTCATTTCTAGGAATTTTTTTATTTCTTCTTTGACCTCATTCTTAATCCATTTGTTATTTAACAACCTGCTATTTAGTTTCCATGTGTTTGAGAATTTTTTTTAGCTTTTCTGTTGTGGTTCATTTCTAGATTCATGCCATTGTCATCAGAGAAATGCTTGATATGATTTCAATCTTCTTAAATTTGTTGAGACCACTTTTTTGCCCTAACATGTGGTCTATCCTAGAGAATGTACCATGAGCACTTGAAAAGAATGTATATTCTGCTGCTTTAGGGTGAAAGGTTCTGAAGCTATCTATTAAATCAAGTTGATCTAGTGTGTCCTTTAAGTCTGCTCTTTCTTTGTTATTTTCTTTCTTGAGGATCTATCTGGTGATGTTAGTGGGGTATTGAAATCCCCTACTATTATAGTATTGCTGTTGATTTTGCCCTTTATATCCATCAAAGTCTGCTTTATATATTTAGGTGCTCCTATATTGGGTGCATAGATATTTACAATAGTTATATCTTCCTGTTGGATTACTCCCTTTATCATTATGTAGTGGCCTTCTTTATCTCTTAAAATATCCTTTGTTTTAAAGTCCATGTTGTCTGATATAAGTATTGCTAACCCAGCTTTTTTTACATTTCCATTTGCATGAAATGTTTTTTTTCCATCCTTTTACCTTCAATCTAAGTGCATCTTTTGTTTTAAGGTGTGTCTCTTGTAGACAGCATAAGTACGGGTCCTGTTTTCTTATCCATGCAGCTACTCTATGTCTTTTGATTGGATCATTTAATCCATTTACATTTAAGGTTATTATTGATATGTAGTTGTTTATTGCTGTTTTATTCTTTAAAGCTGTATTCCTCTTTTGCTATATTCTTTTCCCACTTTGATCTGTTTACAACAGGGCCTTTAACATTTCCTGCAGCATTGGTTTGGTTGTAATGAATACCTTGAGTTGTTTTTGTTTTTTTGTCTGGGAAGCTTTCTATTTCTCCTTCAATTTTAAATTGCTGGATAAAGTAGTCTTGGTTGTAGGTTCTTGTTCTGCATTACTTTGAATATTTCTTGCCATTCCCTTCTGGCCTCAAGTGTTTCTGTTGAGAAGTCGGATGTCATCCTTATGGAGGCTCCTTTGTAGGTGATAACTTTTTTTTCTCTTGCAGCTTTTAATATTTTCTCTTTATCGCTTAGCTTTGGTATTTTAATTATGATGTGTCTTGGTGTAGGTTTCTTTGGGTTTCTCTTTAATAGAGTTCTCCATGCTTCTTGAACTTTTGAGAGTTTCTCCTGCATTAATTTAGGGAAGTTTTCAGCTATGATATGATTGAACAAAGTCTCTATCCCTTGTTCTTTCTCTTTTTCTTCAGGAACCCCTATGATGCAGATGTTGTTTCTCTTCATGTTGTCACAGAGCTCTCTCAGAGTCTCCTCAGACTTTTTGAGTCTCTTCTCTTTTTTCTTCTCTGTTTTCTTGCCTTCATTCAAGTTGTCCTCCAACTCGCTGATTTGATCCTCAGCTCTATCTGTCTTGTTTTTAATTCATTACATTGTGTTCTTCATTTCTAATATTGTATTTGTCATTTCCGACTGATTCTTTTTTAATATTTCAATATCTTTTTTTATACTTGCTATTTCTTTATTGAGGTGTTCGTAATGACCATCCATTGTTGTTCTAAGATCCCTAAGCATCCTTACAATCATTATTTTGAACTCCGCATCTGGAAGTTTGGTTATTTCCATATCACTCAGCTCATCTCCTAAAGGTTTTTCTTGTGGTTTCATTTGGATTGGACTTCTTTGTCTCCTCATTATGTCTGTGTGTTTGGGTGTGTTGTTTGTAGAGCTGGTTGAGTCTAGGCTTGGTGTTGTCTGCCTCCAGTTTTCAATTGTGTTATTTCTAGGTCTTCTAGGTTGGCATCAGCTATTATTTGTAATCCACTTTCGGATTTGGGCTGCATTGAAGTCTTGATTTGTTTGTTTTTTAACAGGTGGTAGTCTTGTTTACTGATCTCAGCAGGGGGCTAATTTGAAACTGTATTCAGGAATGAGGTAGGTGTAACCTAAGACTCTGAAGGTCTCTTGTACCAGTTAATCTCTCTGGTGGAAGGGTGTTTTCTCAGCTTCAGTAGGAGGAGGTGTATCTCAGATGTCCATGGAGACCTAAGTTACTGCCCCTCCTCCCTACTTCTTGTTTTCAGCTATGTCTTGTTGTGCTGATTGGAACTGGAGAGATGTCTGGAGATCTGTGCCCCAAAAGCAATTTAGTCTTTTGTTTTGTGGAAGGATCAGCCCCTCCCCCAGCTATGGCCACCTCCAGCACTGGATGAGTCAGCTCCTCAGGTCATCCCCTGCATTCCTCTGCCCCTCACTGTCTGTCCCTCTCTGTTCCCTTTCCTCTTGGAAGACAAGCTGGCCCTTTCAACACACCTCGCTCTCTGGTTGCAAGGCAAGTGGCTGTGAGCAGTATTTTCTGCTCTTTTCCCTGGAGTGAGAGACCCTCTGGGCTCTCAGCCTCACCACCCCTACCCTGTTCCTGTAAGCAGGGGAGATTCAGACACTCCCCCCACCTCAGTTCCTGTAAGCAGGGGAGATACAGGCACTCCCTACCAGGTTTTTGTGGCTTATTCTTTGCTCCTTGGTTTTTGAGAGCTGTTCTTGTAGTCCAGAGTTGGTTTTTCACGCTGATTGTTCCTAAATTGATTTGTATTCCAGTTTGGTGGTGAGAGCTGGGAGTTTGTGTGTCTGCCTACTCTGCTGCCATCTTCAGGAATTTTCCTGCTGGCCCCTTCTCTAGCTGTAATCTGTCTCTCCTGCTCAGACATCAGAGTCTCCTGGAGAAACCAATTTCTCCTGTGATTCAGTACAGAGCCCAAAGTTCTCCTTGGGCTGGAGCGCTTTGGGGTCAGTCTTCAGCTGCAGCATGCGCTGAGGAGAGGAGGAGCATGGGCGAGCCACGCAGACTCCGGTGGTTGATGCAGTTCCTGGGGCTCGCCCACCACAGCAGCAGGTGCTGTGTAGCGGGGAGCCGCATGGTGTCTGGCTCCGTGCCTGACCCCGGGACACCTACGGTCCCCAGATGCCACAGCAGCCCCAGAAGTGAACTCCACCCCTATTTTGTGCAATTTTAATATCTTCTTGGTCTGTTAACTTATTTTGCTTCAAAGTCTCGCAATGTTAATGCCTTTCAGGTTTTTATAGCAGTGGAGGCTTTGACAGAGAGAACATGAACAAAATCATAACTTATTCTCTATTATTCTAAAAATACAAATAAACCATTGGTGTCTTTAGTCTTTGACTATAGGTCATGGGTAGCCTCTGATAAAACTATTTACTATTCATCAGTCTATTAGATCTTACAAATCAAAGTTATTCACTGCAAAGAACACCTACTGTGGAAAAATCTAATTTTAAAAACTTTTCATTTGCCCTTGCCCACATTAAAAAAATAGATTACACAGTTTACAGCATATGAAGCATTATCACTATGGCTACATACTGGAATCAACCAGAAGCTTTGAAAAACCATGGATGGGTTTTAGCCTCAGTGATTCTGATTTAATTAGTCCTTTGTGTGCCTGGATATCAGGATTTAAAAACACACCCAAGGTGATGTAAGTGCAAGGTTAAAAATGAAAGTGTATTTAGAATGAAATTATACAACACATACATTCACAATTAATGAATTTATAAGTTTTCCTTTAAGTGTCTTACCATTAATTTGAGGTAAAACATAGTACTTCATTCATTCATTTGACATCAATATCATTTATGTCCACTGCATAGGTCACAAACTGCCACCTCTTTCATGACCTAAGTGGCATAAAAACAACCAAAACACCCCCTTGCAATAAAAGGAAGAAAGAAAGATGAGAGAGAAATTTGAGAAGAAAGCTAGTTTGAAGGGGAAAATCGTGTAGCAGGCAAAACAATGGCTCCCAAAGATGTTCCATATTAACCTCTGGAGCCCATGAATAAGCTTCTTTACATGGAAAAAGGAATTTTACAGATGTGAATAAATGAAAAACTTGAAATGGAGAAAATATCCAGAATCACTCAGGTGGGCCCATTCTAATCACATGGATCCTTAAAACCAAAGAACATTTCCCAGCTGTGGTCAGAGGATATTCTAACTATAGAATAAAGATGTAGAGAGATGCAATGGTGCTTCCTTTGAAGATGGAGAAATGAGGCCATGAGCCAAAGACTGCAGGCCTCCAGGAGCTGAAGAATGGTAAGGAAATACATTCTTCCCTAGAGCACGTCGAAAGGAATACATCCCTGCTGACACCGTGACTTGGTCCAGGATGTTGGAATTTCTGACCTACAGAGTTCTAAGATAAAAAGTTGTGTTCTTTTAACCCACTGAGTGTGGCAGTTTGTTATAGCAGCCATAGGAAACTAGTACTGATACGGAGAATCAACAGGCAGAGCTAAGGGAGTGTTATATGGAATCACGTGATTATGTCACACAGACCTCCAACAGGGAGCATAAATGACCCAGGGCCCCAGCTGCTGCTCTGAACTCCACCTTGCTGTTGGTGCCGAGACCATGCCTCCCATGGCCACTCCCAGCCAATGACTGAGCCGGCAGCAGTGCGGAAGCAGGAAGGTTCCCGGGAGTCACTGAGCTCCGGGCTCCTCTGACTGGCAACTCGGCTTGTGGACTCTATTCTGTGATGGCTATGCGGAACATTCCTCAGACTGTACTGAAGTTGAGGGGCTTCTACCAATTGTCCTTTCTTCCTCTGACCTTCACTCAGGGTCCAATTTACACAGAGCTCAGGCAGAACTATGCCATCTCTCCTGGCTCCCTCCCCATTTTCTTGCACAGACATTTCCTTCAGGATCAACTACACAATCTGAGTACAAAATGAAAATGTGAGACTCTTTGTTCAAATAAGCCAGGCAGAGAAAGACAAATATCTTATGATCTCACTTATATGTGGAATCTAATGAACAAAGTGAACTGAGGAACGGAATAGAGGCAGAGGTGGGGTCACAGGGACCAGAGGGACAGCTGTCAGAGGGAAGGGGGATGAGGGCATGGGATCAGAGAAGGTGAAGTGAAATTATATATACATAACACATAGATACAGATAACAGGACAGCAAATCCCAAAAGGAAGGGGGGAGTGAGTTAGGGGGAGGGGGGCAAAGGAGGCATAATGGGGACAAGCAGGAGGGGTGAGGGTGTTATATTGAGTGGGACATTTGAATCCATGTTAACACAATAAAATAAAATTAATTAAAAATTTTAAAAATGAAATATAACTGAAAAAATCATTAAGAATTTCAACAGTGTGCACGCAGTTTGTCACATTTTTGTGCAATAGATTGTAACCCTTTGTTTTTTTCTGAACAAATCCATTTTGGTGATGGGAAAGAAAAGAATTTCAAGACAGGGAGAGCAGAGCATTAAAGCAAGTATTCTAAATGCAGAGCTTTGTGTACCTCACCCATGAGGCTGACCCTGGTATCTTCTAGTAAAATCCTTACACATCTAATCTAAGTTAGTATCTGCTTGAAGGACCCTAAGAGGACATTCTAGGATTCTTCTTCTAAAATTATTTCCTTTGGCCATGAAACCTGGCTGTGATCAAATGACTGAAAGTCACAATGAGTTTCACCCTGCCCTTCTAAGCCTACAATATGGTTTCTACATTAATTTTATTGATTCAAGCTAGTTTTCTGTTCAGTTTCAACGTTTCCGTTTTGCACCATAAATAGTACATAATATTTAAGTAGTGAGGGTTTTGGGCCAAACTCATCAGAAAAGCTATGTAGTGAGAATCACTGATTGCAACATTTCACGTGAAATAAAAAACACCAGGGCAAAATTAAGGCAGCAGAATTCATAAATGCATTCCTTCATTTCATGTTTAAAGAAAAGAAGCTGGGCCCTGGCTGGTTGGCTCAGTGGTACAGCATTGGCCTGGCGTGTGGATGTCCCATGTTCGATTCCCAGTCAGGGCACACAGAAGAAATGCCCATCTGCTTCTCCACCCTTCCCCTTCTCGTTTCTTTCACTCTCTCCCTCTCTCTCTCTTCCCCTCCTACAGCCATGGCTTGATTGGAGGGAGCTGGCACCAGGCACTGTGGATGGCTTCATAGCCCCCGCCTCAGGCATTAAGAAGAGCTCAGTTGCTGAGCAACAGAGCAACACCCCAGATGGGCAAAGCATCACCCCCTAGTGGGCTTGCCTAATGGATTCTGTTCAGAGGTGCATGCAGGAGTCTGTTTCTGTCTCCCCTCCTCTCCCTGAATAAAAATAAGAAAAGAAAAGAAGCTGGAAACTATGGGCTACTTAGGGGAAAGCACTAAAATCTCCCCCTCCTGCTCTATTTGCAATTCCAAGGGCAATTACTTCTTTTGCGAAGGTGTTTTCAAAACATTTGGCAACTTGAAACATCAGGGCAAATCTCTGTGGCCTTAGGCAACCTCTCTAGGCTTCAATGTATTGAGCAAATTAGACTCTATCTACTCTCAGAGATTTCTTTCAGCAATAAAATGCTTCAAATTCATAAAAAACATCCACTTTAGTCAAGTCTGTGAGATTTTATAACTATTATATTTTCTTCCTTGGTATATGTAGGGCCAGTAGCTGCAGCCACCATCACAGCAGCCTGGCCTGTGCAGGTTCCCATTTAATTCAGACAGACAATAATGAAACAACGCAGCCAAGAACTGGTGGGCCATCCTTTATTCTAGACTCCTACCAGCCAACAAGTAAAAACACACTGGGCAACAAAACCCACTCCTTCAAGGCTCACAAAGCTACTGACGCATCCAGGTTTTCCTAGATTCAAAGGCCCCACCAACCTTATTCACCTATGTTCCCCATCTCCTTCTTTCTGCACAAACTGGCTTCTCCTTCAGCTTCCTGCTATCTTGCTGTCTGCCTCCTCTGCCATCCAGTGGCCTCTCTTTCCTAAAACAAAGTGGTCTCTCCTCTCCAAAAATGACCTCCTAGATCCTCCTTTTCAAACTTTTCATCGCAAAAGCCCTCCTCCAGCACACATTAGCATAACCAAGCCCCTTCCCAAGCAGGAAAGTAATTAGCTGTATCACCTGGCAATGGCCATTCATGTGGGCAGTACCATTTTTAACAATAAAAGTAAGTAAACCCCCCAAATACAGATTCCACAAACGTATTTGCCCAACAGTATATAATCTACCTGGAAGCTTATGACTTTTCAGGGTTTTCCAAAGAAACCTTTTTTGCTTAGCATGCTTATCATTAGGATCTCTTGAGGTATTATAAGTGACATAAAGAGAATTAAGTAAAAAATGCAGTTGACACAGGTCCAAATGATTAGCCCAAATCCCCTGTGTTAATTAGAGATCAGGTTCTGGACTGAAACCCTTGACTAGTCATTGTATTGTCTTATCTGCACAATGCCACCTCTTGTCATCATAAAGAGCCAAGTTGTTAGCTTCAGCATTTTTGCAATACCAAGTGAATTAAGACTTGTCACTTTAATAAGTTTGTGTAGATAGGGCACAGCCTGATCAAAACACTGGATTCCCTCCGCACCCAAGAACACTAATTATTGGACCCGTTCAAACTGAGGTTATTAAATAGTCACATAACACTGATGAGACCCACGCACTCGGGGAGCTGGAAGGACTGGGGGTTGGAGGACCACCAGATCTCCATTTGTGCACCAAAGGCCCACAATGAACAGGACCCACTGTCCTTGGAAGTCAACCCAATGGCAATCATCTGTTACTATGCGGAATATCTTTTCGGGGCCCAACCCAAGCAACTCATTCACAGAGGTGACCTTTTGTGTAATGTTTTGGTGCCCTGGGTGACTATCTCACTGTTCTTCCTCTTTATCCAGCTTTGATATTATTCAAGTTTTCCCTTAAGTCCCTTTCCATTTTATTATTTGAGGCAAAAGGGAGGAGTAAAATGATGGCTCCTACATGCCTGATGTGGATTTTTAAAATCTCATTTTTCAGGTTTTTCTCTTTATCCAGGTAATATTTTGTTTTTATCACAGAGTTATCAATATAGAGAGGACTCTTATGTTTCTTTAGTAAAAGATTACCTCCCAGACCAAAAGCAAACCAGACCCACATACAGTGTGTCTGTAAAGTCATGGTGCACTTTTGACCAGTCACAGGAAAGCAACAAAAGACGATAGAAATGTGAAATCTGCACCAAATAAAAGGAAAACCCTCCCAGTTTCTGTAGGATGATGTGGCAGCATGTGCGCATGCGCAGATGATGACGTAACACCGTGTATACAGCGGAGCAGGCCACGACCATGCCAGTCGAGATGTGGACAGTACAGAGGAAAGTTCAGTGTGTTCTGTGGCTCGCTAAATTCGAATTCGTGGCCAACGTGCAACATGAATATCGGCGCGTTTATAATGAAGCGCCGCCACATAGGAATAACATTACTCAGTGGGATAAGCAGTTGAAGGAAACCGGCAGTTTGGTGGAGAAACCCCGTTCTGGTAGGCCATCAGTCAGTGACGAGTCTGTAGAGGCTATACGGGATAGCTACCTAAGGAGCCGTAAAAAAATCTGTGTGTGAGCCCACATGGAACTGCACTGAATAGGTATGAAACTGGGAGAGTTTTCCTTTTATTTGGTGCAGATTTCACATTTCTATCATCTTTTGTTGCTTTCCTGTGACCGGTCAAAAGTGCACCATGACTTTACGGGCACACTGTACATGGGTACTATTAAAAGCTTATATTTGCCTGACCTGTGGTGGCGCAGTGGATGGAGCATGAACCTGGAATGCTGAGGTCACTGGTACAAAACCCTGGGTTTGCCTGGGCAAGGCACATATAGGAGTTGATGTTTCCTGCTCCTCCCCACCTTCTCTCTCTCTCTCTCTCTCTTTATCTCTCTCCCTCCCTCTCTCTCTCTCTCTCTTTCTCTCTTCTCTCTAAAATGAATAAGTAAAATCTTTTTTTAAAAGGCTTATATTTATTGAGTTGAAATATACAAAAAAAGTTAAGCCTTATAAAAATATTTATCTAATATCAGATTTTGAGACTATTTGACATTTCCTGGGACAGAAATATTAAAAGGGACACAGGACATTTAATTTCATGTAGGGTCTATGACAGCCACTACAAATGATATGAAACATCTTTTCTCCTCATTGGGAATTAAGATGCTTTATTGGCTCATCATGATCCATTCCCAAATTTGACACGTTTATTATAAAATAGTGTAGAGACTCTAAATACTTGTGAAAATCTTTAAGAAAGCAGTCCATGATATAGAGTGACCATGTCACTCAGACCTTGGAATGGTCAACTACTGCCTTTACAGCACCGTCGTAGATGACTCACCTATGAGCCAGCTAAAATCGGTAGAGCCTGGTTTCCCAGCCACGTCTCCAGAGTTTTTAACCAGTCTACATACTATCCGTCCTTTGTTTCTGTCACTGCCATAGCTGGCTTGCACTATTCCTGTCCTCACACTCTATCACACTCCTTGTGTTTTCTCTTGGTTAATGTCTTCATTAATAACTAGTACTTTGTTCAGCTAACTTCTCTTGGCCCACCAAATATTCATCTTCTAAGTTCTCCGTGCTTCATCTGCTCATATGGAAGTCATGCTAGCCAGCCCTGAGCAGGTCCTCACAGATGCACAGCATCAGACATTAATGGCTGCCTACTTCATATGGTAACAGTACATACAGCGGGTAAAGAAAGGCCTCTGAAGCCAGATGTCTGCGGGCCACAGCCTGGACTCTCTACTTTCTAGCTTGGGAAAGTTACTTAACCTCCTTGTGACTATTTCAAGGAAAAGGTAGAGATAATAATATATTGTTGTGAGCAGCAAATATAACTTGTTGACTAGTCACAATGGCTACAATAGGTCCTATTTGTTCTCCTTTTTACTGTTCAAATGTTTACTCTCCTCTCCTTAACTTCCCCTCAGTTATTGTCTGTGTGAGGAAACGGCCTTACAGAGAACTTAGAAGCAAAGGAACCAAAACAATTCAGTTGAGAAATAAAAAACAGTGGGCTGAAAACGGAGAGCTCCTCAGCTAGGCTGTTCAGCATTCTCTGAAGACTCGCAGGCAAAGCGGAGGCCATAGGCTCTGTCTCCTCCAAGCGTCTTTACACAGGAACGGGTGACAAAGACACAGGGTATGAAACTAAAACAAATAGTAATGAGGTTCAAATGAGGAACAAGTATTTCAAAAGAAAGGAGAGAAAAGGAAGCCTTGGAGTTGTTCCTACTTCTACTGATCAGTGTTTAACTTCACTCAGGGAAAAGGAAGGAAGAAGAGGGAAGGGCCTGCCCAGACCTGGGCTGGGGAGCAGGCAGTGCCTGAACCGCGGGGCAGTGTGTTCTCAGACCCAAAGCAGGTTCGTGAAGGGTTAGCTTGTGGGAACCCTGATGATAAACACACTCAAGATGAAGGAAAGAGAGTTCCCTGCCCCCAATTTCATGTATGCCAAAATTGAAACAGAATGATGTAATTCTTAAAAATGAAACAATTTAGGATTCGGTGCAATATTAATTAAACCCCTATTTGTGCGCCAGGCACTGAAGAAGGTCTGTGCCCTTGCAGAGCTACATACTAGAGGAGAGACAGACTTTCTCAATGAGTGACCGAAAGAGTAAAGAGGGGACAGAGGAGAGGAGGCTGAACTGAGGATGGCTTCCTGCAGAAAGGAAGAATTTACACTTAGCTATGAATAACAAGTACAGATTAGACTGCTGGAGATGAGAGAGAAACTTAACTCGGCAAGAAAATTACTGTGTAAGGTAAAAATAAATATTACTTTAGTATATACATGACATGGAAATTAAGTGCTTGACTGACAAGTCACAAAAAGTAAGGTTTAAACTATACTACTTGAACGTGCGTAAAGTGCTTTCATTTATGTTTTATACACTTAGAGATGCTAGGAGAAGCCTAAAGCATTCTTAGGAGAGAGCCTGCTTATTACCACCATTTCAAAAGAGAAATCTAGGGAACTGAGAGGTTAGCCACTTGCTTAAGGTTACACAAACAAAGCCAGCTTCAATATTGGAACCCATTTCTCTGGATTTCTCACCTACAGAGCTGTCCGCCCACTCAGCATTTTCCCCAAGTGTGAACTCTAAAATACTAGTTCTGCAGAATGTTAGCAGGTTCCTATTTTATGATAAAGTAAGCCTTATATATGCTGAGCAAACAGAGTTTTAAACAAGTTTCTTACTGGGAGACTTCTCAAAGCCTCAAAAATGATCTCGCACGCACAATGTGAATTTTTAAGCAGGGTATGTGGCATGTGACTTTCTTAAATTTATTTGATCAAAGAACACTTTTTCTATGGTCTGTCTCTTGGATTTAGAGTAATGTGAAATACATTGGAAAGTGCTGCACTAATGTGTACTGAGGTGAACAAGAAGTTATACAGGTTTTGAGTATGGGCAGAGAAATATAAATTTGAGGCAAAAAATTGACAAGATGATTCTGGAATGAATAATCCACTTGGAAAAACTTACCATTAAGCAGGAAGGAGCTGCTACCCTGAAATTAGATCACCTCACCTCCACAACTATCTAGGCAACACTAAGTCTGATAAGTATGCATACACATATTTCATTGTGGAAAATTCATATATGAATGATGTCTAGAGACAGTATTTGGTGTGAATTGTGTGCCAAAGAGGAGTCTGTTTATTGCATCTGAAGAGGGCTGAGAAAAAAAAAAAGAGATGCAAATTGGAAAGAAAGTCTCATCAGAGACAATGGAAGATGTTATGGCCCACCTGCTTGAGAAGTAAATAAAGAACTCACAAGGGAATTGAAACAGTAGCAGCAAATTTACTTATGCATTATTTATTACTTATAGTCTTCCTCCCATATGAATGAGAACTTCTAAAAGGAAGCAATTTTTGTCATTTTTTTTCCCTCTCACTGATCTACCCCGAACCTAGAACAGTGCCTATCATACAGCAGATCAATGAACAGTGAGTGAATAAATGAATAAAAGAATACTCAAATAAGAATCTTTGTTCTCTCCACCACTCAGAAACAAAAAAATAAATATTTTTTATCTTTTCCCATTTTAGTTAATGATAACTCCAGTTGACCCAGTTCTCTGGGCTCAAAATCTTGGAGTTTACAAAGTAACTCTTTTTTTTTTTTTTTTTTTTTATAAATTTTTATTAATGTTAATGGGATGACATTAATATTTCAGGGTACATATATTCAAAGAAAACATGTCTAGGTTATCTTGTCATTAAATTATGTTGCATACCCCTCACCCAGAGTCAGATTGTCCTCCGTCACCCTCTGTCTAGTTTTCTCTGTGCCCCTCCCCCTCCCCCTAACTCTTTCCCTCCCTCCCTCCTGCGTCCTCCCTCCCACCAACCCTGGTAACCACCACTCTTTTATCCATGTCTCTTAGTCTCGTTTTTATATTCCACCAATGTATGGAATCAGGTAGTTCTTGTTTTTTTCTGATTTACTTATTTCACTCCGTACGATGTTATCAAGATCCCACCATTTTGCTGTAAATGATCTGATGTCATCATTTCTTATGGCTGAGTAGTATTCCATAGTGTATATGTGCCACATCTTCTTTATCCAGTCTTCTATTGAAGGGCTTTTTGGTTGTTTCCATGTCTTGGCCACTGTGAACAGTGCTGCAATGAACATAGGGCTACATGTGTCTTTACGTATCAATGATTCTGAGGTTTTGGGGTTATATACCCAGTAGAGGGATTGCTGGGTCATAAGGTAGTTCTATTTGCAGTTTTTTGAGGAACCACCATACTTTCTTCCACAATGGTTGCACTACTTTACATTCCCACCAACAGTGTATGAGGGTTCGTTTTTCTCCGCAGCCTCTCCAACACTTGCTATTACCCGTCTTGTTGATAATAGCTAATCTAACAGGGGTGAGGTGGTATCTCATTGTAGTTTTGATTTGCATTTCTCTAATAACTAATGAAGCTGAGCATCTTTTCATATATCTGTTGGCCATTTGTATTTCTTCCTGGGAGAAGTGTCTGTTCATGTCCTCTTCCCATTTTTTTATTGGATTGTTTGTTTGTTTGTTGTTGAGTTTTATGAGTTCTTTGTAAATTTTGGATATTAGGCCCTTATCTGAGCTATTGTTTGAAAATATCAGTTCCCATTTAGTTGGCTGTCTGTTTATTTTGGTATCGGTTTCTCTTGCTGAGCAAAAACTTTTTATTCTGATGTAGTCCCATTCATTTATCTTTGCCTTCACTTCTCTTGCCATTGGAGTCAAGTTCATAAAATGTTCTTTAAAACCCAGGTCCATGAGTTTAGTACCTATGTCTTCTTCTATGTACTTTATTGTTTCAGATCTTATATTTAGGTCTTTGATCCATTTTGAATTAATTTTAGTACACGGGGACAGGCTGTAGTCGAGTTTTATTCTTTTGCATGTGGCTTTCCAGTTTTCCCAACACCATTTGTTGAAGAGGCTTTCTTTTCTCCATTTTGCGTTGTTGGCCCCCTTATCAAAGATTATTTGACCATATATATGTGGTTTTATTTCTGGGCTTTCTATTCTGTTCCATTGGTCTGAGTGTCTATTTTTCTGCCAGTACCATACAGTTTTGATTATTGTGGCCCTATAATATAGTTTAAAGTCAGGTATTGTAATGCCCCCAGCTTCATTCTTTTTCCTTAGGATTGCTTTAGCTATTCGGGGTTTTTTATAATTCCATATAAATCTTATGATTTTTTGTTCCATTTCTTCAAAAAATGTCATAGGAATTTTGATGGGAATTGCATTAAATTTATATATTACTTTGGGTAATATGGCCATTTTAATTATATTTATTCTTCCTATCCAAGAACAAGGAATATTTTTCCATCTCATTGTGTCTTTTTCTATTTCTCTTAGCAATGTCTTGTAGTTTTCGTTATATAGGTCCTTTACATTCTTTGTTATGTTTATTCCTAGGTATTTTATTTTTTTTGTTGCAATCGTGAAGGGGATTATTTTTTTGAGTTCGTTTTCTAATATTTCATTGTTGGCATATAGAAAGGCTGTGGACTTTTGTATGTTGATTTTGTATCCTGCGACCTTACTGTATTGGTTTATTGTTTCTAGTAATTTTTTTGTGGAGTCCTTTGGGTTTTCGATGTATAGGATCATATCATCAGCAAAAAGTGATAGCTTTACTTCGTCTTTTCCGATATGGATGCCTTTTATTTCTTTGTCTTGTCTGATTGCTCTGGCCAGAACTTCTAGCACCACGTTAAATAAGAGTGGAGAGAGTGGACAACCCTGTCTTGTTCCTGATTTAAGGTGGAAAGTCCTCAGTTTTATGCCATTTAATATGATGTTGGCTGATGGTTTATCATATATGGCCTTTATCATGTTGAGATATTTTCCTTCTATACCCATTTTGTTGAGAGTCTTAAACATAAAATTGTGTTGTATTTTATCGAAAGCCTTTTCTGCGTCTATTGATAAGATCATGTGGTTTTTGTTCTTTGTTTTGTTGATATGGTGTATTACGTTAACCGTTTTACGTATGTTGAACCATCCTTGAGATTCTGGGATGAATCCCACTTGATCATGATGTATTATTTTTTTAATATATTGTTGTATTCGATTTGCCAGTATTTTGTTTAGTATTTTAGCATCTGTATTCATTAGAGATATTGGTCTGTAGTTTTCTTTCACAAAGTAACTCTTCTTTCTCTCTCACCCCCATCTGTTCAAGTCTACATTTATATGTATCCCACTTGATTCTCTTCTTCCCATCTCCGCTGTTACCATCCTGGTCTATGCCAACATCAACTCTTGTCTGTCCTATTTCAATAGCCTCCTGATTGTTCTCCCTATTTCCTCACACACCCTGCTACCATCTCTTCTCCATAGAGCAGCCAGAGTTATCTTTTTCAGGGATAAATCAGGTTCCATTACTCCCGTGCCCCAAACCCTTCAATGGCTTTCCATCAAACTCAGAAGTCCTTACAGGGAAGGTCATGATCAAGCCCCAGCTCCTGCCCGGACTCAGCTCCCCTCTGTCCCTCTCACTCATTGTGTTCCAGGCTCGCTGGCCTCCCGGCTGTCTGTAGTTACATGCACACTCCACCTGCCAGGCCTTTACATCACTGCTCCTCCACCTGCTCTCTCTTCCCCCAGACCTCTGCGCTCCAGTCCCTCCTGCCTTCAGCTATCTCAGATGCCAAATCACCCGGAGAAATCCTCTGACCACACCATGTAGAAGAGCAGCCTCACCACCATGATGCCTTCCATGCTTTTATCTTAACTTTTTTCATAGCACTTGCCACTCTCTGACTTTATATGGCTCTTTTCTGCCTTCATAGCCCACTAGAATGCAAGTGCCATAAAAATCGGGGCACTGTTTTTGCTTAATTCTGTAGCTTCAGCACACAGAACAGTGTCTGGTATGTTGTAGCCCCTGATAAAATGTGCTCAATAAATCAATTACTTGTTTGTCAAGTAATCATATATGCCGGGATCTTTAAGTGTATTATTTCATATGGGCCTTAAGAGGTAGTTGGTATTATTAACCAACACTATAGATAATGATTGATGCCCAGAGAGGTTGTCGCTTGCTCAAGGGGACACATCTAGCAAGTAAAGGAGTCATGATTTAACTGACATGTGTCAGTCATTCTAACAGTCTTGCTTTAATGATTGTTCCCAGAAATGTATTATCTCTCTGCCTTCCTTCCTCTTTTTCTTCCTTCTTTCTTCCTCTTTTTCATTCATTCCATGTTAAGCACTGTGAATGGCTCCAGGGATACAAATTTAAATAAGACACATACCCTACTCACCAAAAGTTGCTCTGTCTAGAGGGGGGAGCCAGACATATAAACCATATTTCCAAGATATATATTTATTTTCTCTCAGAAAACAGGAGTCATTTTACTCAGCGTATTTTCCACTCTGCATTAAACTACAAGAAGTTTTAGTCAAAGTCATTTCCTAAATGTTGTAACCTGCTTAGCTCAACTGCCACAAAGCATGTAAATACAATATTCTGCATTTTTTTTTTCTTGCAAGTTGTTTCTGGTTCTTTGGAAAGTAGATGAAATATAAATAGTAAACCACATAAAATACTATTTTATTGTTCCTTACACAAATACATATTGATATTTATCATCAAGGCACAGCCCCGAGCACAGTGAGGGAATAAAGATGACTGTGACATGGCATCTGCTCTTCAGTGAGCTCACGGTCAGGCAGAGAAGCCGGGAAGACACAAGTGTAGTGCGTGACCCCAGCAAAAAGCATCATAAGGAAAGTGCAGGTGTGATGAGTGTGCAGAGACCCAGACCTCTGGGTGGGATGTTGGGGATTCAACCCCGGGGCCAGGGCCCTTATTCATTTTTTTTTTTTTTTTTTTTTTTGTATTTTTCTGAAGCTGGAAACGGGGAGAGACAGTCAGACAGACTCCTGCATGCGCCCGACTGGGATTAACCCGGCACGCCCACCAGGGGCGACGCTCTGCCCACCAGGGGGCGACGCTCTGCCCCTCGGGGCGTCGCTCTGCCGCGACCAGAGCCACTCTAGCGCCTGGGGCAGAGGCCAAGGAGCCATCCCCAGCGCCCGGGCCATCTCTGCTCCAATGGAGCCTTGGCTGCGGGAGGGGAAGAGAGAGACAGAGAGGAAGGGGGGGGTGGAGAAGCAAATGGGCGCCTCTCCCATGTGCACTGGCCGGGAATCGAACCCGGGTCCCCCACACGCCAGGCCAACACTCTACCACTGAGCCAATCGGCCAGGGCCAAGGGCCCTTATTCTTAATCATCTCTCTCTGCTATGCTCACTCAGGTTGGTGTGAATTTAGCATTGGTAAATACTATAAGAAACAAAGTTTTCATCTCAGCCATTTTAATATAAACTGTCCAAATGCTTTCTCTTTTGTGGAGTAGAGGCCCCACCAGCCCTATAAGCTTTCTCTGCACACAGGTCTGGTCTTCAGGATTATACTCTGGTCAGGCTACTAAAGATCTAATATGACTTACATGTGAAGAAGGAGCCACATTCTCCCATATGCCTTCCTCTATAGCTTTGAGTTACTTAACTTCTCTGTACCTTATCTGTAAAGCAGCTTTAATAAGAGAATCTACAGCATAGTGATAGGTGTGAAGGTTACAAAGATGATTACTAAGCAGGGCAAAAACCAAGGCCACTTAAATAGGTAAAATGCAATAACATTCAGGTAAAACTATCACAAACTGCTAACAGTCTAGTGAATATTGTGTGTATAGTAAATAGTGTATAGCTACATAAATCCATTGTCTTTATTAGAGATAAGGTCTAGTACATGACATTCTGGTGCAGCTTTTCTGTTAAGTCCCTAGTTTAGAAACCATAGTGTAGCAAAAGAGCTTCAGTGATTATTTGCATTTTTAAAAGGTAATAGATACGATGAAAAACTGAGAGTATCGAGGAAAGCTGAGCACTGCATCAGTTCTTAGTAATTCTTCCTCCTCATCATATACCCAACAGAAACGTTCATATGTTCACCAAGAAACATTTATAAGAAGATTCATAATGGGACTACTCATAATCGGTAAAAACTGGAAATTACCCATATACTCATCAATAGAAACGATAGTATAAATATTCACTCAACACCAGAGAGCAGTTATAATAAACCAATCAAAACTCATGCAACAACATGGATGAATGTCACAGACAATGCCGAGCAAAGGAGCCAGGCACAAAATGAACATTCTCTACCACTATATTTATGAAGTCCAAAAACAGCAACAGTAATCTATATGATGTTAGAAGTTCGGTTAGTGGTTTCTTAGAGGGCATAGTAATGAGAAAGAGTTACAAAGAAGGGCTCCTGGAGTTTTGGTAATGTCTGCTTCTTGCTCTGAGCACCAGTCACGTGGCATAAGCAATTGGTAAAAATTGGTCAAACTGTATATTTAAGATATATACTTTTTTAATGTATGTGATTTTTTTCAATAAAACACTACCTGCAAACACTCTTAGAATAAATATATCCTTTGATTATGATTAGCTCATTGGTGCCACATGTTCTATGAGGCATTAAGACAACATTTTTAAATGGCAAAATAATAAAAGAGGCATCTGGTGGTAAAGCAAGTAAATAGCTCGTCTTTATTTTCTAAAAACAACCTGCAGCCAGCCACCAAATTCTATTTTGAAATATCATCATTGCTTGGGAGGAAAAACTATCAACTGACTATTATTTATAGAAGACCCTGTAAAAGGTATTAAAGATGTCAAGAGTGTTTTATCTACCAACATGAAACCTGTCTCAAACAAAAATAAAAATGGCTGCAGAGTCAACATATGGATTTCATGTTAGGGCTGCATCTGAGGGCACCTGGGCCACAGTTATGTGTGAAGTCAGTGAAAATGCATAATTCATGAAGTAACTGAAAAACCCACCAGACAGGAAGATGGATGGATTGAACATTTTCTATGCTACTATTTCTGTGCTAATGATCAGGTAAACACCTCTGAGAAAAACAAAATCCAGAATTGTTCCAGCCGTTTTCTAAGCACCTCTTGCCTCTGGCGTGAGTAGCCATTAGCCTGCTGAGGGGTCCTCCAGAAGAGGGACCAGCTGCAGAGCCCCTGGGAGGTCACACCCTCCTTCCCACCCTTAAGAGCCTAGTAAATAGCTCATTAGCCAGAAGCACCTGCTGTGGAGAAACCAGTGTGGGGTAGAGCCAGGACTCAAAGCAAGTTTGCTGATTTCAAGGCCCAGTCTCACAACTATTACACAGCACTGCTTTCTAATTTAAAACACCATTTTTTTTGCCTCCTTTCTAGAAAAAAGAATAAGAACAGGGCAAAGTCAAGGGCTTCATTATGATTCATACCCATCCCTTCAGATCCCAGCTCAGGGTCTCAACCAGCCATTCAAGGGCAGTAGGGCTCCAGGCGACAAACTTATGTGAAATCAGTCAATCCTCTAAGGATACTGCTCTTCATAATGTTACTTTCCAAGCTATTCCATTAGGTTGTTGTCCTTCATACCTCTGTGCACACATGCAAACACATCATGACAAAAAAGAATTCTGAAGACAGCTAAGGTCAGAGTTGCAAGTCTTCACGTTCAATCTCATTTTGATCCACAGGCAGCTCAAAGCAGCTTTTCAAAACTAATCTCTTGTTTTTGGTTCTTAGTTCCCATCTGTAGCCAATGTGGTCTCTTGTTTGGTTTCTCTTACTTATTCTTTAAGAACTACCTCAATATCCATCTATTATACTTTATTAAGTAGCCATGATTAGATAATATAATGATACATAAAAGTTTTTAAAAAGGTTTGTTAAATACTATGAAATCTAATACAGCATCTGTTAAGAATTGAACGCATTTAGCTAGTTATCATACATTTTGCTTTTAAATACTGCACTTAATGGATTAGATTTGTTTTATGTATGTTTTGCAATTTATATTCCCTTATGAATAAATATATTATATACTTTTCACGCATATATATATATAAAATGTGATTCAAAGTTAATATTTTTCAAAGGTATATATACAAAATCAGTGCATGTAGAATTTAAGCACATTGCATACAAAAGGGAAAGAATAATAGCATAAAACACAGATAGTATGTATCTTGCCTATATAAAACAGAGTATATAGCCATACTATCCCTAGAATATTTTTTCCTTTTTTTTTCCTTATAAAACAGAGCTCATTATCTACTGGCTGAGTAAATAACAATGAAGTTTTATAAAATCAATTTTCTAGGTATTGGTAAATTTATTATGTTCTTGGCTTCAGCCCACCATCTACGTATTACTATTACAAAGCAATTAAAAAACAAACAAACAAACAAAAAGACCTTTAACACTGGCCAGGTGGCTCAGTGGAAGAGCATTGGCTGGGCATGTGGATGTCTCAGGTTTGATTCCCAGTCAGGGCACAGAAGGAGCACCGATCTGCCTCTCCACCCCTCCCCCTCTCCCTTCTCTCTCTTTAGCTCTCTCTTTGCCTCCTGCAGCCATGGCTCAGTTGGAGCAAGTTGGCCCCCAGCACTAAGGATGGTTCAATGGCCTTGCCTCAGGTGCTAAAATAGCTAGGTTACCAAGCAATGGAGCAACAGCCTCAGATGGTCAGAGCATTGCCTGTAGGGGGCATGTTGGGTAGATCCCTGTCAGAGCGTGTCCGGGAGTCTGTCTCTCTGCCTCCCCACTTCTCAGTTAAAAATTTTAGAAAAAAACCTTTACGTGAAATATAATGTAAATTGTTTAAATAAATATATTTTTGTTTAAATATCTGAATAATAAACACTGTCTCATATTTGAGAAGTGTGGGCGTTTCCCACCATTGTCTCATCCATTCGAAGCACAGTCATTGACCTCATTTTCTAAACCTGTTATGGTGTTTTCAAATGTTGAATAAAAATTTCATGTATTAGTTTCAGCATTGTATTTTGAAGAATAGCTCTATATTTCTGTCTACACTTCAAATTACACTGCAATCTTAAAATTGTGTATAACAGCAAACATATTTATATGCTTATTAAACAACTTGCTAAAGTAAAGTACCTGTAAAAAGATTTATCAAAATTGTGCAAAATCAAGACTGATGACAAGGAAACCTCTAGCAG
Organism: Saccopteryx bilineata; assembly: GCF_036850765.1. NCBI lineage: Eukaryota > Metazoa > Chordata > Mammalia > Chiroptera > Emballonuridae > Saccopteryx > Saccopteryx bilineata. The sequence continues at coordinate 110,189,187 of NC_089493.1, forward strand.
AGCCACTCAATAATTTATTATACTGGCTGGAAGGTGGAGGGGGGGAGAGTGTCTGTAAAATTCCATATTGCCCAAATTGATCAATATTTAATTTCCTAAAACACTGCTCCTGAATTGCAGACAAACCTCAAACAAAATTATTTCCTTAATACCTATTTCCTCCCGCATTTTAATGTTTCTAAAATCGGGATTGTTTTACAAAGAATATATATGTTTTATGGTAGTTTCCATTTTTAAAAAGAAAGCCATACTAAATTAATGTCAAGTCTGACAAGAGATAGAAATTCAGAATCACATAAATATATTATTACTTATCAAGGAAAACTTTTATTTAAGTGCTCCCTAATTTGCCATTTCTTCTAGTAATAGTCATTAAAGTTACTATTCACCCTACCAACGATCTCCTAAAACAAAGAAATGGCATAACCCTGGAAAAAATCAATTTTTTTAAACATTTTTTTTCTACAATAGCAAGCAATGTCTAGTCATTTATCACTTACCAATGTGAAGGAACAAGACAGTAATCTGGAGAGTAGAAAAATAGATAATAGGGACAAAGAAAAGCTTACTGAAAAATAAAGAGGTTAGTTGCCAAACTGACATATGAATTATCTGTTGCAGAGGACTCTCTTATAAAATGGCATTGTTATTCCAAGAACTGGCCATCACCATCACCTAGCTTGGCCAGATTATATGCAGCCCTTTCCATCACTATTCATGCAAAAGCCTTGCTACAAGTAACCTCTGATGTCCTGGAACTTATTTTGGCATTAAGAACTTCCAGGCCACTCAGAACTTGCCCAAGAAACCAATTTTTCTTGATAAGAAAAAAAAAGCCTTGTTCATCTATCTTGATTTTACTGGCACACTTTAAGAGAAGATATTATTGATAGCCATTCATCTATCATATAGTCACTCATCTTTTCAACAAAAGTAGGATGGGCACATTTTAAAATATACTAAATTCCATTTAAAATCTCTACCCGCTCAAGGATTCTGCATTTACTTCTGATTGTACGCATTCTCCCACTATCATTACTCACCCCCCCCCTCGAAATAACCCTCAGGCTAGAAGGACCTTCTGGATTTTCAGACTGCCTAACACTGATTGCGGGAGAAGACTACCAGATGAATTTGTCAGGCTTCTCATTCCTCCAAATATCAATGAGTGTATCCTTTGCTCCAAAGCAAGAGCATATTGGGCTGAATAACTAAACAGAGTTCTAGATATTTGCCTTAATTATTTTTATTCATATTTGTGTAAAATATGTACAGTTAGATATATAATCTTGATACTTCTCTGACCCTCCAGAGCCTGAAAAAGAAGGTATGTGTGTAGGCAGTGGTGCGATTTAAATAATTTAATAACTGGTTCTCTGCCCTAATGACCATTTTATGTATAAAAAAACGATATACTATAAGGTAGTTTATTATTTCACGCGTTTAATATTTAAATAAGAACCATAGAAGAGGTACACAAAACTCAATTATGTTTTAAGAAAGAGTTTTAAAGTACAGTGTGTCCGTAAAGTCATGGTGCACTTTTGACCGGTCACAGGAAAGCAACAAAAGATGATAGAAATGTGAAATCTGCACCAAATAAAAGGAACACCCTCCCAGTTTCTGTAGGATGATGTGGCAGCATGTGCGCATGCGCAGATGATGACGTAACACCATGTATACAGCAGAGCAGCCCACGGCCATGCCAGTCAAGATGTGAACAGTACAGAGAAAAGTTCAGTGTGTTCTGTGGCTTGCTAAATTCGAATCTGTGACCAAAGTGCAACGTGAATATCGGCGCATTTATAACGAAGCGCCACTACATAGGAATAACATTACTCAGTGGGATAAGCAGTTGAAGGAAACCGGCAGTTTGGTGGAGAAACCCCGTTCTGGTAGGCCATCAGTCAGTGTGAGTCTATAGAGGCTATACGGGATAGCTACCTAAGGAGCCCTAAAGAATCTGTGCGTGAGCCCACATTGAACTGCACTGAATAGTTATGAAACTGGGAGAGTTTTCTTTTTATTTGGTGCAGGTTTCACATTTCTATCGTCTTTTGTTGCTTTCCTATGACTGGTCAAAAGTGCACCATGACTTTATGGACACAATGTATTAATGAAAAGCTATTAAATATTACCTGACAAAAAACAATACAAGTTGTTACCCCTGCTTGTTTGGGACTTTTTCTCTTTACAGTTATATGTTTGTTTACTGAAGTAACAAATACAAGGGAATTAAAATGTAGTTTTCATCAAAGGTATAATGAGTTTTATGAAATGAATAAATAAATATTACAAGCACAGTTCTGTCAAATTTTTTTCACCTATAAACTGAATGAACATCACTACGGGCGCTTAGAATACACTGTTGCACAGATGAATGTTAAAAAAGAGTAAGGAATATAAATTTGTGATTTCCACATTGGGCAGCTGCCCAGGCGCCCACCTTAGAGAGAACTCTGATTACAAGTGCCATTTTAACAACCGTTTCGCCGGACTGAACAGAAAATTAGGTATCAGTTCTGCCAAACTTGTGGGAACCAGAGGAATCCCACCACTGAGTGTAGATGTGTGTGTGTGTGTGGGGGGGGAATGGGGTGATTCCAGCCATTGCAAGAAGCCCCAAAGCTCACAGTGTCCTGCAGCCAACTGAAAACAACATCAGTATAAAGGCACCTCTCCTACCATTGATTTTTAAAGTTTGTCTTATGATGACTCGCCTGATCCATTTGGTAGAGTAGCACCCATAATTTTCACTATCTGGTGTAATGCAGAGATGACCTGACAAAGAAATACTGTACAGCTCAGCTCACCATCCACTAGGAGATGATACTGGAGTAGGGGGAGACACTTTCATTAAATGCTGTTTGCCCATTCATTAATTTTTTTATAGTTCCATATAAATCTGATGATTTTTTGCTCTATTTCTTTAAAAAATGTCATTGGAATTTTGATGGGAATTGCATTAAATTTGTATATTGCTTTGGGTAATATAGCCATCTTGATTATATTTATTCTTCCTAGCCAAGAACAAGGTATATTCTTCCATCTCATTATATCTTTTTCGATTTCCCTTAACAATGGTTTATAGTTTTCATTATATAAGTCCTTTACATTCTTTGTTATGTTTATTCCTAAGTATCAGACTAAGAAGTTTTTGCTCAGCAAGGGAAACTGATAACAAAATAAACAGAAAGCCAACTAAATGGGAAATGATATTTTCAAACAACAGCTCAGATAAGGGCCTAATATCCAAAATATACAAAGAACTCATAAAACTCAACAACAAACAAACAAACAATCCAATAAAAAAATGGGAAGAGGATATGAATAGACACTTCTCCCAGGAAGAAATACAAATGGCCAACAGATATATGAAAAGATGCTCATCTTCTTTAGCTATTAGAGAAATGCAAATCAAAACGGCAATGAGATACCACCTCACACCTGTTCGATTAGCTGTTATTAGCAAGTCAGGTAATAGCAAATGTTGGAGAGGCTGTGGAGAAAAAGGAACCCTCATCCACTGTTGGTGGGAATGTAAAGTAGTACAACCATTATGGAAGAAAGTATGGTGGTTCCTCAAAAAACTGCAAATAGAACTACCTTATGACCCAGCAATCCCTCTACTGGGTATATATCCCCAAAACTCAGAAACATTGATACGTAAAGACACATGCAGCCCCATGTTTATTGCAGCATTGTTCACAGTGGCCAGGACATGGAAACAACCAAAAAGCCCATCAATAGATGACTGGATAAAGAAGATGTGGCACATATACACTATGGAATACTACTCAGCCATAAGAAATGATGACATCGGAACATTTACAGCAAAATGGTGGGATCTTGATAACATGATACGAAGCGAAATAAGTAAATCAGAAAAAAACAGGAACTGTATTATTCCATACGTAGGTGGGACATAATAGTGAAACTAAGAGACATTGATAAGAGTGTGGTGGTTACGGGGGGGGGGGAATGGGAGAGGGATAGGGGGTGGGAGGGGCACAAAGAAAACAAGATAGAAGGTGACAGAGGACAATCTGACTTTGGGTGGTGGGTAGGCAACATAATTGAACGACAAGATAACCTGGACTTGTTATCTTTGAATATATGTATCCTGATTTATTGATGTCACCCCATTAAAAAAATAAAATTATAAAAAAAAAAAAAAAAAAAAAAAAATGCTGTTTGCTGTTCCTCCTTTAAAGTTCTTCCCTCAGTTTCATGTCTGAATTATTTTAACAATGAAGTTAGGTAAAGAATTGTTTAGAACAAAAAATAATTTATACCCAAACTGCAAATATATTTTATTGCTTCTAATACATTTATTCTTGTGTGACCAAAGAAATCCAGCAAACAACAAAGTGCCCCACTCCACAAACCACATCTGCCCAGTGCATTTGCACCCTCTGCCCCTTGCCACGTCTCTGTGTCCCCATCCTCCTGACCTCTGCCCACCTCTGCCCTTCCTTCTGGCCATCACCACACTGTTGTGTGCGTCTGTGTGTTACGTATATGTTCTTTGGCTAATCCCTTCACCTTCTTTCACCCAGTCCCCCAAATCTGTTTCCCTCTGACAGCTGTCAGTCTGTTGCCTGTGTCCATGCCTCTGATTCTATTTTGTTCATCAGTTTATTTTGTACATTAAATTCCACATATAAGTGAGGTCGCTGCTCGGAGCCAATATATTCATTTACCTCAATGATAGAGTAAATGCTTTTCCTTGGAGAACTAAGGGATATTAAAGATCAAAAAATTTAATTTGGTTTTGTACGAAAAATATTAATTCAGAAAGATCTGGTGAAAAGAATGAAAAAAGGAAGGAGGCTTCCATTTGTCCCTAAGTGTTAATTTACCATCTCTGAGACATCTCTGAATTGGTGTGTTGTCTAATTGTAATGAAAATCATCTGACTCATTTGTTGCCCCCAGTAAAAGCAACTGCCTAGTCCTGGAACGCTCACTGAATGTTACAGATAGATTGCTGTCTTGACATTATCTTCTCAGTGGTCCAACTAGTCCAGGCATTCATGTTTACAAGACAGGATCAAACAGGCAAAGTTAACTATAAATCCATATTATAGATAGTGGGGAGAGACAGGGTTTAGGAAATATATCATAGTTTTGTAGGCTTTAACAACTTAAGATATTTTGACATAGTATGAAAACTGTCTCTAGAGCTCAAATAATTGTCTAGACTAAGTGGAATAAGAATTAAAAACTTGCCTGACCTGTGGTGGCACAGTGGATAAAGTGTCGACCTGGAATGCTTAGGTCGCCGGTTCAAAACCCCAGCCTTGACTAGTCAAGGTATGTATAGGAGTTGATGCTTCCTGCTCCTCCCTGCTTCTTTCTCTCCCTCTCTTCTCTCTAAAATGAATAAAGTCTTTTAAAAAAATCAAAACTCAGTTTGAATAGAATGGTGGGCAGAAAACTCAACTTAGAGTAAGAACATCTGGTTCAAATCTTACCCTGCCATTTATAATACCTGTGACTTTGGACACACTGACCCTTTTAGCCTTAATTTCCTTATCAAAAATTTGGAACATATAAGTTCATACATAATGGGATTGTCAAGAGTATTCAGTAAGAGGAAACATGAAATATAATAGCATAGCACCTGAAATGCACTAGATACTCAATAAATGTTTTACAGAAACAATTTTCCTCCACAGAAGTTATGTGTTATCAACTCATATCAAAATCTTCTTTCAGGGGGTGGGGAGGAACTCATATTCTTTCTGATACAGTTATTGCCTGACACCTGCATCGCTTGAAATATTATTGTCATATGTGAAATGATTTGAGGTTCATTCACATTTTAGTGAGGACCTACTTTCTTCCTCAACAGGTTTGCAGTGTAGCATAAGAAACACAAATTACTGCAATCCAGGATGTAACAGCCACAACAAGGCAGACTGTTGGCTACTGGGCGAAAGAGGGGCCGGAGGAACGTGGGCAGCAGGGGGAGGGTACATGAGCCTGAGGGAGCCTGGGATGCTTCAGCGAGAAGCAGGACTTGGACTCAGGCTTGGGAATCAGAGGAGAAATCTGCCAGACATGCATGAGAGAGAAGTTTTCCAGACAGAATTTAAAGAAAGACATATATCCAAACTCTAAAATATTTCTAAATCTTTAAAAAGACCTTTTTGAAAATGCCTTAATTCTAACTTTCTATGAGATTTTGTGTCTATTTGAAATCATTCATAATTGCACGCATTTTTCCCCAGTGACTCTAATTGAGATAATATTAAAAGTAATAGAGATATTTGTCTTTTGAGATTCATAAGACCAGGGGTCCCCAAACTATAGCCCGCAGGCCGCATGCGGCCTACTGAGGCCATTTATCCAGCCCCGCCGCACTTCTGGAAGGGGCACCTCTTTCATTGGTGGGCAGTGAGAGGAGCACAGGATGCGGATGCCACAAAGCGCGGCATCGCTCACGTACAGTACTACTTCCAGTGACGCAGGACACACGGCTTTGGAAGCGCGTCATATCACTTGTTACGGCTAGCAGTGAGAAATATGAAACTGGACATTGACCATCTCATTAGCCAAAAGCAGGCCCATAGTTCCCATTGAAATACTGGTCATTTTGTTTATTTAAATTTACTTGTTCTTTATTTTAAATATTGTATTTGTTCTCGTTTTGTTTTTTTACTTTAAAATAAGATATGTGCACTGTGCATAGGGATTTGTTCATAGTTTTTTTTATAGTCCGGCCCTCCAATGGTCTGAGGGACAGTGAACTGGCCCCCTGTGTAAAAGGTTTGGGCACCACTACATAAGACCCTCTTTAGCAGCGGTTCTCAACCTGTGGGTCACGACCCCAGCGGGGGTCGAACGACCAAAACACAGGGGTCGCCTAAAGCCATGGGAAATACATATTTTATTTAAAAATGTATTGTATAATAAATATGCATTTTCCGATGGTTTTCGGCGACCCCTGTGTTTTGGTCGTTCGACCCCCACCAGGGTCGTGACCCACAAGTTGAGAACCGCTGCTCTATAGGAATGAGCAGTGATGGGAATCAATTGACAAAATCACATCAAACATTCTACTTTTCTATACTTGTCATTAACCCAAGACAATACAGCAGACCCTTGGAAACTGGTGTATGGAAATACCCGTGGAAGTCAGTTTTCTCTCAAAACAGCTCCATCCAGAATCACACCATCATCATTTTCCATCACCATCACAGCTAATACATGTACAGTGTTTATGTACTAAATCCTGTTGAAAGTACCTAATAAGTAGATGGGAGCCCGTTTGTCCCCCAAATGATAAACATGTTCTCAAACCAAAAATCAATGGCTTTTTCAATTTTGCTAGATTTCTTACCTGATAAACCACCTTCCCATTGGCTGGAACACTCCCAACACAGATTTACAAAGCACTTCTGATTTCTTTGTAAGCATATAATAGGGTCACTTCATACAACTAAATCATACTGAAATAAGTATCATTTCTCATAGGCTTTTGCATTCTCACTTCATACCATACCACTTAGTTTTTTTCTCTGGACAACTTTTCACAAATAAACTAAATGTTCACTCTTCACAGAAGGTATAATACAGTGATGACCAGACTGGAATAACCAAGTTGCGCTGGTAAATTCTTACAGAGTGTCAGCTGGGCTCACTCCCTGATGAAAGTGATCTGCTCCCATCCTGCACAAGTGATTCCGGTCCACGCTTCAGCAAAATGACAAATAAGTACCTGCCAGGACTTTGGGACTATGTATGAAGTGTGAAATCAAGGATATTAAATCCAAAAGTCTATTATTGTATATGATCACTGATGTTAGAAGACAGCTTGATGTATAATCTATGTAATGAAAACATAGCTGTAATATATAAGAATAAAGTTTAAAAGCCACTGCTATCAAATTTCATTTTTATGTTATCTTGATGCATCAAATGTGTATTTTGTATATGTAATTCACATATTTCATCCCATTTGCAATTAACCTACTATAAGAAAAATTTAACATTGAAACTTCTGCTTTTTAAAGAAATGGAACAAAAAATCATCAGATTTATATGGAATTATAAAAAACCCCGAATAGCCAAAACAATCCTAAGGAAAAAGAATGAAGCTGGGGGCATTACAATACCTGACTTTAAACTATATTATAGGGCCACGATAATTAAAACAGCATGGTATTGGCAGAAAAATAGACACTCAGACCAATGGAACAGAATAGAAAGCCCAGAAATAAAACCACATATATATGGTCAAATAATCTTTGATAAAGGGGCCAACAACACACAATGGAGAAAAGAAAGCCTCTTCAACAAATGGTGTTGGGAAAACTGGAAAGCCACATGCAAAAGAATGAAACTCGACTACAGCCTGTCCCCGTGTACTAAAATTAATTCAAAATGGATCAAAGACCTAAATATAAGACCTGAAACAATAAAGTACATAGAAGAAGACATAGGTACTAAAATCATGGACCTGGGTTTTAAAGAACATTTTATGAACTTGACTCCAATGGCAAGAGAAGTGAAGGCAAAGATAAATGAATGGGACTACATCAGAATTAAAAGTTTTTGCTCAGCAAGAGAAACTGATATCAAAATAAACAGACAGCCAACTAAATGGGAACTGATATTTTCAAACGACAGCTCAGATAAGGGCCTAATATCCAAAATTTACAAAGAACTCATAAAACTCAACAACAAACAAACAAGCAATCCAATAAAAAAATGGGAAGAGGACATGAACAGACACTTCTCCCAGGAAGAGATACAAATGGCCAACAGATATATGAAAAGATGCTCAGCTTCATTAGTTATTAGAGAAATGCAAATCAAAACTACAATGAGATACCACCTCACCCCTGTTAGATTAGCTATTATCAACAAGACGGGTAATAGCAAATGTTGGAGAGGCTGTGGAGAAAAAGGAACCCTCATTCACTGTTGGTGGGACTGTAAAGTAGTACAACCACTATGGAGGAAAGTATGGTGGTTCCTCAAAAAACTGCAAATAGAACTACCTTATGACCCAGCAATCCCTCTACTGGGTATATACCCCAAAACCTCAGAAACATTGATACGTGAAGACACATGTAGCCCTATGTTCATTGCAGCACTGTTCACAGTGGCCAAGACATGGAAACAACCAAAAAGCCCTTCAATAGAAGACTGGATAAAGAAGATGTGGCACATATACACTATGGAATACTACTCAGCCATAAGAAATGATGACATCAGATCATTTACAGCAAAATGGTGGGATCTTGATAACATTATAAGGAGTGAAATAAGCAAATCAGAAAAAAACAAGAACTACATGATTCCATACATTGGTGGAACATAAAAATGAGACTAAGAGACATGGACAAGAGTGTGGTGGTTACCAAGGGTGGGGGGGGGAGGGAGGACATGGGAGGGAGGGAGGGAGAGAGTTAGGGGGAGGGGGAGGGGCACAGAGAACTAGATGGAGGGTGACGGAGGACAATCTGACTTTGGGCGAGGGGTTTGCAACATAATTTGATGACAAAATAACCTAGACATGTTTTCTTTGAATATATGTACCCTGATTTATTAATGTCATCCCATTACCATTAATAAAAATTTATTAAAAAAAAAAAAAAAAAAAAGAAACTTCTGCCTCTACCACCCTTAAAATAAGATGATTAGGAAATTAGAAGCTAGCCCTGGCCAAAAGATCAGTAGTAGAGCATTGGCCCAGTGTGGGGGTGTCCTGGGTTCAATTCCCAGACAGGGTACACAGGAGAAGTGACCATCTGCTTCTCCACCCCTCCCTCTTCCCCTTCTCCCTCTCTCTCTCTTTCTTCTTCCTGCAGCCATGGCTCGACTGGTTCAAGCACATCAGCCCTGAGTGCTGAGGATGGCTTGTGGAGCCTCCGCTCCAGGAGATAAAAATAGCTCTATTGCCAGCATGGTCCCAGATAGGCAGAGCATCGGCCCAAGACAGGGGTTGCCGAGTGGACCCCAGTCAGAGGGCATGTGGGAGTCTGTCTCTCTACCTCTCCTCCTCCCACTTAAAAAGAAGGGGGAAAAAAGGAAATTAGAAGCTAAATTATATATCCGAAAAATAACAAACATGTCCACAAATAGCATAAACTGTATATGCAGAAAGTAGTAAACAACTCTCCATTATCACAGATGTTAACCTCAGTTTCAAGGCATCAACAGAATGTTTAATACTTTCTAGGGTTTTGATAAATTTTAGTTGAATCCTGACTCTTAGTATTTCATGATACCATCATTTAATACACGTAACACTTTTAGAACATGTCTGCATGTGTGCAGTAGCCAAAATTCCAAATTTTAATTGTAGTTATTTGGCTTAAAGGACTCAATTTTTAGAATAGACCCAGCACTTAGGGTATTCAGTGTAAAAACAAGAGCTCTTGGAGTTAAAAGGGTCACCACAAAGAATCCACAGTGTTGGGCTGTGTTTAGCTTGTCATTCCTAGTGTTAAAATGACAAAACCTATTTGATCATAAATAGTCTCCAGAGAAGGCCAGTGTGCTTTGGGGATATGCCAGTTTGGTCCAACCACCATGAACTTGTAACTTTGAGAGCACAGTATCAGACTTCTTGGGGAAATAGTGGTGGAATGTGGAGCTCACAGTCTAGTTAAACAAAAGTTAAATTGCTGTTTAATTTAAAAATATATACTCAAAAGGACCCTAATAATTGGAGAAGTATTTGAAAATAACAGCTTCAAAAAATAAAACTTCTTACCATCCAGAGCTGCTGTTCTATGAGTGTGAAATAAAAAACCAGACTTTATCCCACTGAAATCTGAGAAGCAAAGAGCTCGTTTTAACCATTCATATGTCTGTGTTGGCTTTACAGATAAAGATCAACTCAATGGCATTTTAGAAAATTAGTTGTGTCTAATCCCCAGTGCCTTAGTTGACATTTCCTTTATTAATAGAACAGGATGCACAGGGCGGTGGGAGACCTCTTACCAGGATCACTGTAACTGCCGTAGCGCCTGCAAGCGGAGCTGCTCTGTGAGTATACCGGGCTGCTCTTGGGAAAAGTACTTCTTCAGACTCCATGGTAACTTTATCTTTAACCATCAAAGTTTCTTGAGCATGTGCAGATTTGTTTCCAAAAGTCTCTTAATATCCAGGTTAAAAAGAAGACATTAAAATTTTGAGTCCTAAGAGCTATCTCTAATATTTTGTTAGTGTACAACTTTCACAATAAGCATAAATGATATTTTCTGTAAAATATTAAACCCTCCCCTTACCAACCACTCTCCAAAATTCTCATGTCATCCAATAACCTTCCTTTTGTTCTTCCCATTCCCTTCCTCTCTTCATTCATTTTTAAATTTCTCATTTTCATTCTCTTAAATATCTGAATATTATTTTGCTTCTTGATTTCTAGAATCATTTCATATCTTTTAACATAAGACCAAAAAATGGAATGGCTGATACACATATGAAAAGACAGTCAAAAGCATGGATCGGAAGTTGTTAAGGAAGATAAAATAACACTAAGGTAACACTCCTTTCAGATTGTAAAACATAAAATAAATTGATAGGCTCCAATGTTAGGGAAGTTGGCGCCCTAATACATGAATAATGGTGCAGTTCCTTTCAAAGGTAGCAGTTTCTATCTGAATCCAAAATGTGCAGAATCAACCTAGTTAAATGGTCATATTACCTAAAGCAATATAAATGTAATATAATTTCCACTGAAATCCCAATATCATTTTCTAAAGAAATAGAACAAAAAATCACCAGGTTAGTATAAAACATAAAAAACCTCAAATAGCCCAAGCAATCCTGAGGAAAAAAAAATGAAGCTCGAGGTATCACACTGCCTGATTTCAAATTATACTATAGAGCCATGATAATCAAAACGGCATGGTACTGGCAGAAAAACAGACATACAGACCAATGGAACAGAATTGTAAGCCCAGAAATAAAACCACATATATATGGGCAAATAATCTTCAACAAAAAAGCCAAAAATACACAACAGAGAAAAGAAAGCCTCTCCAGTAAATGATGCTAGGAAAATTGGAAAGCCATAGGTAAACGAATGAAACTTGATTACATCTTGTCCCCCTGCACAAAAATTAATTCAAAATGGATCAAACACCTAAATATAAGATCTGAAATAATAAATTACATAGAAGAAAATGTAGCTACTAAACTCATGGATCTTAGCCATACAGAACATTTTATAAATTTGACCCCAAATGCAAGGGAAATAAAGGCAAAAATAAATGAATGGGACTATATCAAACTAAAAAGCTTCTACAAAGCAAAAGAAACTGACAACAAAATAAAAAGGTAGCCAACCAAAGGGGGATTATACTTATAAACAACAGCTCATATAAGGAGTTAATATCCAAAATATATAAAGAACTCACAAAGCTCAGCAACAAACAAGCAAACAATCCAATTAAAAAATGGGGAAAGGACTTGAACAGACACTTCTCCCAAGAAGATATATATATGGCCAACAGATAAATGAAAAGATGCTCATCTTTGCTAGCTATTCAAGAAATGCAAATCAAAACTACAATGAGATATCACCTCTCAGCTATCTTACTACCAGTAAGACAACTAATAACAAGTGTTGGATTGGCTGTGGAGAAAAGGGAACCTTCGTTCACTGCTGGTGAGAATGTAAACTGGTACGGCCATTATGGAGAAAAGTATGATGGTTCCTCAAAAAATTAAGAATAGAGCTACCATATGACCCAGCAATCTCTTTATTGGGTATTTACCTAAAAAACTCAAAAATTTTGGTACACAAAGACACATGCATCCTCATGTTCATCACAGCATTATTCGTAGTATACAAGATGTGAAAACAACCAAAGTATCCTTTGGTAGAGGATTGGATATAGAAGGTGTGGTACATATATACAATGGAGTACTGCTCAGCCATAAGAAATAATGACATATTGCCATTTACAGCAACATGGGTGGACCTTGAGAACATTACAGTAAGTGAAACTACTAAATCAGAAAAAACTAAGAACTATATATATGATCTCACACATAGGAGGGATATAAAAATGAAGCCTATGGGCATAGATAAAAGTGGAGTAGTTACCAGGGGAAGGAGCTTGGGGGGAAGGAGGAAGGGGAAAGGGGAGTAAAGAGGGACATTTACTCCATGATATAAAATGATTTGACGTTGGATGATAAGTACACAAAGCAACCAACAGTTCAAATACTATAGAAATGTTTACCTAAAACCCGTGTATTCTTTTGTAAAGCCAGTAGCCACGGCCACCATCACAGCCGCCTGGCCCATGCAGGTTCGCACTGGATTCGGACAGACAGTAATGAAACAATGGAGCCAAGAACTGGTGGGCCATTAGCTTTAATCCTAGCTTGCATCTGGCGGGCAAGTAAAAACACACACTGGGCTCCAAAACCCACTCACATTCAGTGCTCACAAAGCTACTGACTTATCCGAGTTTTCCTAGAATCAAAGGTTTCTAGCTCACCAGACTTATTCACCTCTGTTACCCATCCCCTTCACTCTGCACAAACTCTACACAAACTGGCTTCTCCTTCAGCACTCTGCCATCTTGGCTGCTTCTCCTCTCCTCCACATGGCCTTTCTCTGCTCTCTCCTCTAATGCTAATCTCAGGAACCGAGAGAGAGCAAGTTCCCGGTCTGCCCCCATTTTATAGTGTAGAAATCAAAACCTTTAATCCAATATACAAACAAGGAAGTCTTTGATACAAAGTCACTTATCTAAGGCATAATTGGATTCCTCATGAGAGTGCACCACCCCACATCATGCAATCAGTCAAGGGTGTGGGGAAAAGTTTAGTCTTAAAACTAAGCCTCAGGTTATAATGACCCAGCCTGCTCACAGCCTGTCCCCCACATCCAATACAAACTATAAGCGAGCAAACATATATATCATATTTAAAAACTTATTTGACCAACATTTTGTGTGTGTGTGTGGCAGAGACAGAGAGAGTCAGAGAGGGACAGATAGGAACAGACAGACAGGAATGGAGAGAGATGGGAAACATCAATTCTTTGTTGCAGCTCCTTAGTTGATTGATTTCTCATCTGTGCCTTGAAGGGGGGGTTACAGCAGACCAAGTGACCCCTTGCTCGAGCCAGCGACCTTGGTGAGCTTTGCTCAAACCAGATGAGCCTGCACTCAAGCTGGTGACCTCGGGGTCTCGAACCTGGGTCCTCCACATCCCAGTCCAACGCTGTATCCACTGCACCACCACTTGGTCAGGCGAAATCTGTGTATTCTTATTGATCAATATCACCCAATTAAATTTTCTAAATAAAAATTTTTAAAATGTGCCTACCTTTTGATCCAGCAACTCCACTTTTCAAAATCTATCCTACAGAAATACTTGTAAAACTATACAATACTATCCATTATAACAAGGGTCCCCAAACTGCGGCCCCCTGAGGCCATTTATCCGGCCCCCGCTGCACTTCTGGAAGGGGCACCTCTTTCATTGGTGGTCAGTGAGAGGAGCATAGTTCCCATTGAAATACTGGTCAGTTTGTTGATTTAAATTTACTTGTTCTTTATTTTAAATATTGTATTTGTTCCTGTTTTGTTTTTTTACTTTAAAATAAGATATGTGCAGTGTGCATAGGGATTTGTTCATAGTTGTTTTTTTTATAGTATGGCCCTCCAACAGTCTGAGGGACAGTGAACTGGCCCCCTGTGTAAAAAGTTTGGGGACCCCTGCATTATAACAATCATGTATAGGAACTGTTGATTAAATTATGCTATAGCTATACTAATGTGCCACTTTAAAAAATAATAGAGTAAATCTGTATTATAGATATGAAAAAAATTCCATATTTTTAATGAAAAATATCAAATAGCAAAATAATATCCATAGTGCAATCTTTCTTTAATTTACAAATACATACATGCATGTGTATTTTCAGATTCATATATTTAGTTGTCTACTCAAAAAAATATTTAGGCACAAATGACTCAAATTTAATGACTCCAAAATTGAACTACTAATCTTTCCTTCAACACTTTGCCCTATCTTACTAAACAAAACCTTTCTCTACTCACTTGTTCACTCAAGAGACCAGGGACATCTTCTTCTCTTATTCCCCACTTCCAATCCAACCCTAAACATGTTTCAGACCTGTCTACTCCTCACTGTCTCCATTGCCATTACCCTGTTTCAGTCTCCATCAAGTTTCACTTGGTTTTTACAATAACCTCCTATCTTATTTGCTTTCTTCTACTATCACAATTTTCTAATTCATTTTATACTCCTTTCTAAAACACAGTTTGGATCCTCTCGCTCCATGCCTAACACCCTCCATGGTGTCACCTTGCACTTAGAGAAAAATCTACTCTTCCTTTCTTAGACTGTATCACCTGCATTAACACAAAACTGACTACTTCTCCAGCCAAGGTCACTGTTACTGTAGCAGAAATAAAATATTGTCTCATCTAGGTTTCAAAAGAACTGTTTAAGAACTACAACTTTCAGTAACTACTCTGAAGATAGCAATGGGTTTATTACAAAATCAAATTTAGCTCTTGCCCAGACCTGTGCCTTTTTATTGGTTTCTCTGGGATTCTTGTTCCCTTTCAATCTATTCTCCACACAGTATCAAGAAATGTAATCTATTCACGTCATTCCTTTATTTAAAAGCCTTTAATGGTGTATATCAGCCTGAACTGGCCCCCATCTAGCTCTCCAATCTTATGTCATGCCATTGTAGCCGTGATTTTACTACACTTGAGCCAAGTGGGTTCTTCTCAGTTGCTCAAATACACAATCTCTTCTTCATCTTAGAACTTTGTATGTGCTTCTCTGTCTGAAACATTTTCCTTCCACACTTGAGATGGCTAGCTCCTTCTCAAATCTTTGGTCTCAGCTTACATGTAATTTTTTCAGACAATCCTTCCTTGACTTCTAAGTAGCCTACTCCTACTTTTATTTCTCCTTGCACTTATGCATTCTCTTTATACCACTTGATACAAATTGAAATTGTTTGTTTACTTATTTGCCATCCATCTTCCCAATACTCTGGAAATCCTATGAAACACAGACATAATAGAGGCACTGGGGAGCTGTGAGTCAGGCCTGCAGAATCAGGAGGAACTCTTGGAATATAATATTAAGTCTTGAACTTAAGGAAATATGCTAGGAAAGGAAATGGGAAAGGTCAAATGGACAACTGGTGAAGCTAGACAAAAGCGTGTAAGAGGATATCAAATTCCAGAAGACTGTTTCTTTGGGACCTAGCAAAGGAAGTGAGGAAGAGGTCATTGAGGCTGGAGGGGAACACTGAAGCTGGAAAGATAGGTGCAACCAGATGAGGAAGGACTAAGGAGCCCCCTTATCCTGCAAATACTGGGGAGCCACAGAAAGCTTAAAGAAAGAGAATGAAATAACTACATTCATGATTTTTTGAATGAGGAGGAAAAAAGACTAGAATTTATCTTCTAAAAATAAAATTTTAGAACTCTTCTCATTAATAAAATAAAGATATGGAACACAGTCTAAAACATGAGATAAAATTAATATAGTTTTCATTAAATTTAAATCTATAAGAAAAACACATGTAAATATTTAATATAAATTCAAATATATCTGAAGAAGTTAATATATTTTTTAATAATGTAGATTTGGGAATGTTGGTCAATTATGTAAAAGAACTAGTGCCAAAACTGGGCTAGATAAAAGTCAGGCCATGTAGCTCATTTATAGGAAGAAGGGCAGAGTTATTTGCCCTAAATAACAATTTAAAAAATGTTTTTGAGGATTATCATCCATGTATCACTTTGGTAAACTTTACATAGTAAGGTTGCTGAATCCCAGAAAAATGAAAACAGCTCAAGGTCCTGGCCAGTTGGCTCAGCAGAAGAGCACTGGCCTGGCATGTGGGAGTCCCGGGTTCAATTCCAGGTCAGAACACACAAAAGAAGCAACCATCTGCTTCTCCACCCCTCCCCCTTTCCCTTCTCTCTATATCTCTCTTCCCCTCCTGCAGCCATGCCTCAGTTGGAGCAAGTTGGCCCCAGGCACTGAGGATGACTCTATGGCCTTGGCTCAGGCACTAAAATAGCTCAGTTGCCGAGCAATGGAGCAATGGCCCCAGATGGGCAGAGCATTGCTTGCTGGGTGGATCCCAGTTGGACGCATGTGGGAGTCTGTCTCTCTGCCTCCCTGCTTCTCACTTAAGAAAAATTAAAAAGAAAAATAAAGAAACCAGCTCAAGATACTTATACATAAACAAGTTATAAATTGAAAAAAATTTTAAAGGCTTGGAAAATACATGAAACTTCATATTTCCCATTTAGAGATTAACCCAGAAATCTGGGAGGAAAAAAAACCCTAGTAAATATGAAAAAAAAAAAGGCACATTTTTTCAAATCACAGGGTTTAGCTATGACCTGATTTGACCCCAAATTCCACTGGATATTCTGTTAGAAAGTAATTAGAAATACACAATGTACTTGTTCAATTTGTTTGTACTATGTAAAATTGATTTTTTTTTTTCTTTAATACTAAAATTTGGTCCATCTGTTGGGAAAACAGAAAATGTTCTAAATATATACAAAGAGTGGAAACACTTCATTCCAATGGCTGTATCCTGTGCTATATGCATTTTCATCAGTATGTTTGTCTTGCAGACAAAATGAATATCAGATGGTGGTTTTGAAAAAGGGCAGACCTAACATGAGGTGATTAGTTTCAAAAACAGATTTTTATTCTTGATAAATTATTACCAAATACAATCATCTGTTGATTGAGGATAGAAAACAGATTGGTCATACTACAACCCACAGGTTAAATAAAAAACGGAAATAATAAGTTTATTTAACATGGTCTTGCATTAGGTTCCCAGCAGTGCAAATCTAAGGCAAATAATTAGATTTCCAATTTAAAGATATACATTTGTTAAGCCAGACATTTCCTGAGGTCACCTATTTCTCTCTTGGCCAGTTTCATTATACTGGCAATGTATTTAGGACATTTTCACTTAGAACTGTATATTACCATACCTTGTATATTACCTTGATCAAGCCAATATTGTCATCTGATTCAGGGATAACACAGAGAGGGCAAAGGCAGATTGTGATGAATCCTGGCTGCAAATCAGATTCAAATACACTGTCACATAAAATTACAGAAAACTAGTACCTTAAAAAGTAATCCAAGCAAGGGCAGAAGGGATAGGGAGAGACAGGGAGAATTTAATGAAGACACAACTGGTCAACCAAACAAATCAAAACATTGTCTACTAAGTGAAAGGGGCAACAGATACAGTACGCTCAATTTTCTAAATATTCCCTTCTTCTTTTTCTCAGGACACACACTTAATTTTACACTGAAAAATAAAAAGATATAAAACAACTGCTCTGATCAATAGTATATCATTTTCTTACCAAGCATACTCCCCCTCCCTCCTCTTCCTCCTCCTCTATTTCTGCAGTAATTTACATCTTTGCTAGATAATAACTCTCCAGGGAGCAAAGAATCCCATTACAGATGATTCCTCCATGCAGACTTCAACTCTGTAAATCAACAGGCTGAGCTCTCTAACAGATTTTAAATCACAGCTTGATGTAAACTGGAACAACTTGCAAATTGGTGAGGCTGGAAATGGGAAGGGGAAGGAGAGTTTGGTACCAGAGTAAGTTCCAGGAAAAGAGCTTATAATACAATTTGTGCTTTTGTTAACTTTATCCAGTAACTATTGTGCCTTGATACAGAAGAGAGGTCCAAAAATAACAGGGATTGAAAAGTACATCGAAGGAGATTCTCTCCCTAGAATATTCCCAAAGGATTCTAACAGACCTAGCAGAGTGCATCAGAAGATTAAAGTTAGCCTCCTTGGAGATAAGATTTCTAAAGGAGATATAGCATTTAAAAAAATAAAGTGATGTTAGATGACAGAGGTAGGGGGATTATTTCCAAACTACACCTTTGAGAATTAGATGGCTCATAGGGGATTTATTTTCTTACAGGGTTTATATACCTTTCTTATTCAAAAAAATAAAAAATCCTCTAGAAATCCACTGATAAAGTAGAAGAAATCTGAGAGATTACTATTATCATTTTTTATGTAGTACAAATATCATTAAAATAATAGGTAATGATAACAATTAGAATGTAAAACATAGCTAATTATAGAAAAACTTATTTTGTAATAAGAATATTTTACATATATTATACTAATGCCAATCACATTAGGAAATAGTCTTTCATGTATTTCCATTATTAAAAATTCAACATGTGGCCCTGACTGGTTAGCTCAGTCGGCTAAGAGTGTTGTCCCGAAACAACAGGTTGTGGGTTCGATCCCCGATCAGGGCTGTATGGCCAAGAGCCGCCATCGTGGACATTCACATGCAGGTTCCCATTGGATTTGGGCAGATGGTAAAGAAATGGTGGAGTCAGAGGATGGTGGGCCATTCTGTTTACTGGTGTCTCACCAAGACAGGCAAGCCACAAGAGAAGCCAAGGGAAAAGCAGAAAACCTGCTTTTCTCATGAAGGGCAAGGGATCAGGGAGGCCCCTGCAATGGTGATAGCAGGAACCAAGAGAGAGCAAGCTCCCAGTCTGCCTCACTTTATAGTATCAAAATCAAAACCTTTTAATGGAATATACAAACAAGGAAGTCTCTGATACAAAGTCACTTATCTGAGGCATAATGGGATTCCTCATAAGAGTGCACCACTCCACATCATGCAACAGTCAAGGGTATGGGGAAAAGCTTAGTCTTAAAACTAAGCCTCAGGCTATAATGACTTGGCCTGCTTACAGCCTCTCCCCCACACACAATCAATCTATAAGCGAGTAAACATATATATCAATTTACAAACTTATTTGACCAACAAGGGCACACACAGGAAGCAACCAAAAAAATGCAGGACTGAGTGAAACAACAAATGCTTCCCTTCCCCCTCCTCCTCTTTCCCTTCCTCTCTGTCTCTCTAAAAATCAATAAAAATTAAGCACTGGCCAGACAGCTAGGTTGGTTGGAGTATCGTCCCAGAGAGTGATTCCCAGGTCAGGTCACATAAAAAAACAGCTGACTGGATGTCCCTGTCTCTCTCTCGCTTGCCTCTCTCTCTTTCTCTCTCTCTTAAAAAAAAAAACAAAACCCAACATAATTTGGTTTGAAATGTTCCTTATAAAAAATGTTAACATTATGGTCAATTTGAACCAAGTGTTTATTGATATAGAACAACTGTGAGAAGAACAGAGACAGGGAAAGCAGTTTAATATTCCAAAGCAAATTGCTTCTGCTCTGGCCAGGTTGTTTGGTGGTTGGAGCGTGGTACACATATGCCAATGCTGTGGATTCAATCCCTGCTCAAGGCACATACAAGAATCAATCAATGAATGCATAAATTCTCTCTCTCTTTCTTCCTTCCTCTCACTCTCTAAAATCATAAAAATGTTTTAAAATTGTTTTTGAAGGTCAGTTCCATGTAAGACCTTATCACTTGAGATGTGTGTTTAACAGAAAACTCTTTTATTATTATTATCAATACATAAGATAAATCTTTTCCTCTCTGCCTTTCTACCCCTCTCTACCAGCCTGGTCCTAAATCAACACTTCATCTTTCTCCTCTTTTCTTCTCAAATTATTTTCACTTTGTAACTTTACCAGTGGCGGCTTCTATAACCAGCACTCCAACTTTACTCAGTACCATATTCAACCTTCATTGAATTGTTACTTAATCTTGCCCCTCCTTCTTTTATTATATTTCCTACTTTGAGGGGGTTTTTCTACTTTTTTTTTTTCCTACTACCTTCATCCTAGTACCGGGTGTCATCACCTCTACCCTAGAATACTACTATTTCATTCTGTATATACTTTTTGCTTTGAGTTTATCCTATATTTTCAGCCTAGGCACACATTTCCAATTAATCCTCCTAAGAGAGTACGCTAATCATGGAATCTGGAATATGAGATAATTGCCTTTTCTTAGTTTTATGGTCCCAGGGCACAACCTTTGACTTCGCCCAAAAATTCTGAAAATTAATGTCGTCTATGAATGGAATAGAACAAATCACTTCTTCTAGACAAACTACACCAAGCAAATGCTTTTGTTAATCAACATTACTAAACTAGAAGAGGTTTTAGAAGATAACCTAATGGAAACCTTGATGCAGGCATGATTATCACTTTAAGGTGATTTCTTACAGGGTCCTTTTCCTCTTCCAGCCTCACTTCTTCAGCCCAACTCTCAAACATTGCCTTTGAGTACTGTGATTACCAGCAGGCTAAACACACCTCCAGGATGGGTATGCACCTCTGATGAAAACCTGAGTGCATTCTTGCCTGGCCAAGCGGTGGTGCAGTGGATAGAGCATCAGCCTGGGATACTGAGGACCCAGGTTCAAACCCTAAAGTCACCAGCTTGAGAGCAGGGTCATTCAGCTTGAGCAGGGGGAAGCCGGCTTACGCATGGGACCATGGACATGACTCCATGTTTGCTGGATTAAGCGCAAAGGTCACTGGCTTGAAGCCCAAGGTCACTAGCTTGAGCCTATGGTCACTGGCATAAGCAAGGGGTCACTGGCTCTTCTGTAGCCCTCCTACCCCCCCCCCAGTCAAGGCACATATGAAAAAGTTATCAATGAACAACTAATAAGCCACAGCTATGTGTTGATGCTTCCCATCTCCCTTCATTTCTCTGTTCTTGTCTATCCCCACCCCTCGCAAAAAAAAAATAATAATAATAAAGTAAGAAAGGAAACCTGAGTGGCATTTTATAACAATCTTTGCTGCAGTTGGTTGTCTGGAGGGGATCTCACTGTCAATCTTTATTCCAAAAGTCAACCTTTTCCTTAGCGTGGATTATTATGTAGGGACTTTCCCATGCTGCCGGAAAAATGTGGACTCACTTTTAAATGGAAGAAACAGCCTTAGGGTACAGGTGGGCACCACTGTGCTGCTTTAAGAATGTGTGTTTGTTTTAAATTGGTGCCCCATCTCTAAAGTTCAAGAGGAACCTTTTTAAATATCAGTGCTTAAAAAGATCCAATTTCCCTGCACCTTTGGTCAAGAGTTCATAGTTATTTCCTCTGTTAGAAAGAGCACTAATTTACCTTCACAATAGTAAAGAAATTAAAAATAAAGGATTCCCTTTTCTCTATCATTGATTCATCAGTAAATATTTTTCTAAAACTATCATTGCCTTTGTATGCAAGAGGTTTAATTCTCTACTATCTGACATTTACAGTCTCAAAAGTAAATAATGAATGCTGAACTTCAGAACACCCTTCCAAATACTCTTTATTCCTGCTTACACTTACTTCAAACAGTACTTCCTTGACTTCTGACTAACAGTCCCCTCTCACTAATGTAGCACTTACACATTGTGTTACAGGGGTGGTGAGTCTGTTTCCTCCTGGCTGGCATGGTCTGGGAACTCCTGAGACAGGGACCATGTTTTAGCCACCTCTGAATTTCAAAACACAGCATAGTAGTTAACACGTACTGAGTGCTCCATAAATTTATTTGCTGAATTGAATTGGACTGACAAATTGCTATTCATGCCATGCTAATTACTGTTTAAGGCCAGGCCTCCTCAGAGGACAGCAGCAAAATGAAGCAATTATCCAGATCACTGAAGACAAAAAAAAAAAAAAAAAATGTGCTAATTTGGGCAAAGTGAGTAAGCAAGATTTTGCCTAACTGAACTAATCCATCATTTCATTCCAATGTTGAGCTTTGTTAATGGCAATTTGACCTTTGTGAGGCAGGCCTATTCTCTCCCGTGCTTTGTATTATAACTGAGTCATCTGTTTTGGACTGATGATGAACATACCCTACACCTCTTGTGCACAGGACAAAAATCGCATCCTAATCCCTGTCTCATGGGAGTGCCGGTGGTTCCAAGCAGGGTCATTTGAGGGCAGTGTGTAGACAGTTCTGTGTAACCCATGATTGGACCCACATTTTAAAGACCACGCCCGAGTACTATAGTGAGTCACTGGTATCTTCTTTATACACCAAAGTCAGCAGCTTGCATAATTAATTCAACTTTTAGCATATGGTTTCTCTGAATGAAGTCTGCATCATCCTCTAGATAAGAAATAAGGTGGGTATCTCAATATATATATTTACCCTTGGGATGAAGATAAACTTTTATCAATTTTTAAAGACTATTAGAGGAGGAAAATAATGTTGCTTTTTACACAGAACAATAGGTTTGTTACTGATGATGTATATAGGTGTTGGCATCTTTTCTTTTCTGGTTCATTTGTATTTGATCTAAGCAGGAAAAGCAAACTTACACAACTAAGCAACAGAGTAGAAATTTAAATACTTGACCTCTAATCTTTTGTCATTCTGTGACTGTGATTAATTTCCTTATGTACCTGTGTCTAGCTTCAGAAATGAGGCAGAGGAGTTTTTATTGTGTTCCATGAGGCAGCAAAATTTTTAGAAAACACTTTGTGTTTGTAAATGTAAATCTTTCAACTTACAAGCTGTTATTTTGTTTGCGAATAACTGAAGAAACTACATTAAATATATAACTATATTCGAGATCAATACTGTCAAACTTAAAGGGTTTTTTAAAGCTCTCTAAAAGCTTATTAAAAGCAGGATGAGTACTTTTTTAAGTTAGTGTGAGACAAAATATTTGCTGAGAACTACAAGACCGAACTATACAATTGTAGACAGTATAGAGTAGTAGAGAGAATCTGGATATCAGAAAAAACCTAGTTTGAAGTCTCAACTTCAGTGGTCATGAACTTTTGAGACAGTGGGCTAGTCATGGAAACTTTATGAACCTCACTTTGCTCACATCTAAATAGAAATAATAGTTTCAACCTTATCTAATTCTTGAGGTTGTTTTGAGAACATGAGATAACATAAATATTGGGCAAATGAGTTTGTAAAATTTGTGTTTTTTTAGTTTGCTCACTTGTATTATTAAAAATGGCACTGGGCAGCACCAGGTATATGTGATCTGTGAAATTGCAAATTACTTTCCTGCTTGGGAAGGGCCATTGTTATGTTAATGTGTACTGGAGGAGAGGTTTTTGTGCCAGAAAAGTTTTAAAAGGAAGAAAAAGGAGAAGGAAAGAGAGAGAAGCCAGTTTTGCAGAGAAAGAAGCTGTGTTGGCAGAGTGAGTGCATATGGAAAACCAGAGGTGAGGGGCTTTGGGACTGCTGAGGCCTTGGATTCTAGGAGAAGGTGGAGAAGATTCTCCTGGTTGTGGAACCGGATAATGCGTCAGTAACTTTGTGAGCTCTGAATGAAGAGGGAAGTGTTTTCTCTGTGTTTGCTTGTCGGCCAGTAGGAGACTTGAATAAAGGAATGGCCCACCATTTTTTGGCTCCACTGTTTCTTTATTGTCTGCCCGAATCCACTGAGAACCTGCATGTGAATGGCCACAACGGCAGCGGTTACTGGCCATACAATAAGTGAAAGTAATTTTTGGCCTGACCTGTGGTAGCATAGTGGGTAAAGCATCAACCTGGAACACTGTGGTCACCAGTTCAAAACCCTGGGCTTGCCTGGTCAAGGCACACATGGTAGTTGATGCTTCCTGCTCCCTCCACTCCTCTCTAAAGTGAATAAATAAAATCTTTTAAAAAATAAATGAATGTTGTTTTGAAACTAAAGAAAACAATACAATATAAAAACATAATTCTAATTGTTTTGGCTGTGGATGTTGCTGGTGATGGTGTGTAAAGCCAGAAGCCACGGCCAGGGCCACCATCACAGCAGCCGCCCGGCCCATGAAGGTTCGCATTGGATTCGGACAGTCGGTAAAGAAACCATGGAGCCAAAAACTGGTGGGCCATAGCCTTTAATCCTAGCTTGCACCTGGCGGGCAAGTAAAAATACACACTGGGCTCCAAAACCCAGTCACACTCAGTGCTCACAAAGCCACTGACTTATCCGAGTTTCCTAGCATCAAAGGTTTCTAGCTCACCAGTCTTATTCTCCTCAGTTCCCCATCGCATCTCACTCAGCATTCCACCATTTTGGCTGCTTCTCCTGGCCTACTCCACGTGGCCTCCTTCTGCTGCTGGCTCTACTCTCTCCTCTCTGCTAATCTCAGGAACCAAGAGAGCCAGCTCCTGTTCTGCCCCTATTTTATAGTGTAGCTTCACAACCTTTAATCCAATATACAATACAAAGTCACTTCTCTGAGTCATGATGGGATTGTACCACCCCACATCAAAAAGGGTGGGAAAGGCTTAATCCCAAAACCAAGCCCCAGGCTACAAAGATCCTGCCTGCCCACAGAGACACACATTAATTTCACCTGGGCAACGCCATCTTTAACAAAGTGAGCATAATATATTTTATCTGCCCAACATGGTGAAAGTAATGACCTGAGGTTTACCATCAGACATGTTGCTAATGCTCTGCTTTTAATTAATGCAATGATCATAACAGCAAATTAACTTTTGTTCAGATTCAGCCATCGGCAAGGCTGAAATATTTGTTTCAACACCAAGTGAAAAACTAGAGGATAACAAACAAACACATATACTGTATAGCTCTGCCCTCCAAAAGATGTATTTGAAGAAAAGATGTATTTCTTCAAATTAAAGAGTCCTCTTCTCATCTGGCTTTCTCCTCATTCTTGTAGGACAAACAAACGTGTTAGCAACCTTCTTTTTTTATTAAATTGACTGTGAAAGAGTAAACTTCAGACAGATTTTCAGGTCTAGGATCCTTTGATTTGCATGTTACAGATGCAATTTTAGCAACTCCTGTTCAAGCTTCCTAAAAAAAGGAAGGGAGGGAAGGAGGGAGGGAGGGAGAGAAGGAAGAAGGAAGGAGGGAGAAAGGAAGGGAGGGAGGCAGAGAGAAAAAAAGGGAAGGAGAAAGGGAAGAAAAAAGAAAAAAGAGGTGTAATAAAGAGGCTAGTGAATAAATTCAAACTGGTGTGAAAAAAAAACTAAACAGAACACCAGGTGGTCACTACCGGAACCTGCACAAAGGAAAGAAGCCTTAGTCCAGGTATACAGTCATTGATACTTCACCATAGGTGCCAGGAGCTAACCCAGACACAATCCACTGTGTTTTATGTAACAGGAAAGCACCCAGAGGATACCAACAATGGTCCTAAAGACTAGACTTCCTAAAGAAAGAAGCAATCTTTAACTAGGTTTCTCTCTTTTCAGCTTGCTAACATCCAGGAAGCAATCTATGGCTCTTGGTAAGGATTCTGTTGCACCACAGGAAATAATCTGCATATCATTAGTTCTCAATTATTCTCAGTAAGACTTTTCTCCAACACTAAATGTTGTGGGTTTTCCAGAAAAGGCAGAGGCATTACTGTAATTCTCTGGGTTTTGTCAAAATGATAAGCCTTTAATAAAGGTATTTATGAAGAGTCCTGGCTGAGCTGGTAACCTCCCATTGGCTTTCTTCACTAGCAGCAGGAAAACGACCTGTGAAGTATTTTGTTATTTAAAAAAATAGGAACCAAAAGGAGCTGCTTTCCCCCATCAACTTTAAATTCCACATATTTCTGCCTATGAAGAAATAATTAAATTAGATAATATCAATATAACATGTGCTCCAACCTAAATGAGTGATCAAAACTATTTTGTGGGATATTATGATGTCATGTGAGGGAAAAAAAGTGTTTCATACTCAAATAAGTTTGGGAAACACTAAATTAACTAGGTTTAAAAGACATTTTTTCTGTTGGATTTCTCAGAGCTACAGTATGCTATCATATACTGTGATTATTCTAAAAAAAGGATTTAAAAAATTTAGTTATGAAATTCTTTTTCTGAAAGAAATGTGGTTAAGAAATGTAGGTCTGTAATATGGCAGAAATATGTCAGCGTTCATCGTGACTAATAGATGTCTTCATGTGGTTAATTCTACTTAGGCCAATCTATGTAGCCACAGAGAACCTATTGTCTTGCCAGGTTCTGTTTATTTAAGGAGTTTATATAGATTGCTTTGAGAGGAGAGAAAACCAGATTTGATCAGTACCAACAATTCCAAGGATTTTGTTCCTAATAACAACAATCTTAAATGGTTTAAGCTACCTTTTCCATGAAGTCACAAGGGCCTCAATATTGTTTCACCTTAATTTAACTGGAGAGAGAGTAGGGACCACACGTTCACAGAACTACTAAAGTCATGACACAAACCATAAAATACTTGTGCATTTTCATTTCTAGAAATTCTCAGAAACTGGTTTCACAATTTAAGAGAGGATGTATGTAAATCCAGTATTTGCGGCCACTGTCACAGCCACCTGGCACATGCAGGTTCCCGTAAGATTTGGATAGACGCTAATGAAACAACAGAGCTAAGAACTGGTGGGCAATCCTTTTATTCTAGCTCACACTCTGCTAGCCAGTAAAAACAAACACATAGGGCACCAAAACCCATTCTTTCTGGTTGTTCCTAGAATCAAAGGCCCTTACCACCAGTCCAGAGGAGCTCACAAAGCCCCTCACCTCTGTTCGCCTTCAGCATCTGGCCATATTGAATGCCTCCTCTCTCCTCTGCAACCACGTGGCCTCTTCCCAAAATGGCCTCCTAGCTCCTCCCTCTTCACAAACTTTCTGCAGAAAACACCTCCTCCAGCACATATTAGCATAACCAAGCTCCTTCCCAAGCATGAAGGCAATCAACAGTATCACCTGGCAATGCAACCACATGGTCAGTGGCCATTTTTAACAATAAGAGTGAGCAAAACCAAATACAAATTTTATAAACTTATTTGCCCAACAACGTACAACCGCATGTAGGAGGTAACATTTAGGGTTAATGACTTAATACCCAATCATCTATATCTACCCTCCAGGAACTCATATTTGAAATCAAATATCCTATCTCTGTGTCTCTGACATTCTTTCCTTAGTTTCCCAGACTGTTCAGCCATTACTTGGCTGGTGACAACTGTCAGATGACAGTTTCTGCTACTATAGAAGCTCAACCCAGCTGTTCATTCCAGAAGCCTTTTCCTATAATCAGAATAAAGATGACCAGTTTTGCCTGTTTTGTTTTTTGCAAGGACAGAGGGAAGCGCCTAGACTTTCTCTGTTTTCATGAAGCCCCTTTGCTGGGCTGCAGCGGAGCCTCCCACGATACCACAGTAGCTCCGGCGCGTGTCCAGCGGCTGTGGCAGCTCAACCATGCAATTTTATAGCAGGCAGCAAACAAGGCAGAGAACTCAGGGTTAAAAACTCCAGTGAAGTTTTGTCTTCTACACTAATGAAAGTTGACTAAAAGAGCAAATCAGATGGATCTCCTAACAAAATGAAAACAGCTGTTTGGCCTGGCTTGGTCTCTGATTTAGGTTAAGTAATTATTGCTCTAGTGTAGTTCAAGGTTGTTCTGTATTAGTGAAATAGGATATCACATGAAAATCATCCAACATTTTAATTTACTGTAGCATCAGAAATTCCACTGTATAAAAATTCCAGAAACGTAATCTTCTAAAAACTTTACCTAGAAACCTTTTCAAATACCAATTGATTAAATCTTTCAAGACATAATTACTCAATACATAATTATATTATAGTAATAACTTTTAGTGTCTATGCTGAGAAAATATTCTAATATTTAAATTTAAAACACTAAGTTCTTCAAGTTTTACTGAAATAATGTATTATTTCCTAATGCCTAAATATCTGTAAAAATCATTTTTTGTATAGAGATTTTTTTTATTAAGATTAACCAGTGAATAACTATTTCTTGAGTCCCCAAACAAGTCTCATTAATAGTGTACATCATTTTTATTTTTTTAATTCAGTCTTGGCATACCAATAGTGGTAGAGAAGAAAAAATTTTAATGAAGAATTCGATCAAAGGAATACTCTTGAAGAAGAGGTTCCTGTGTTGAACCTACTTCACAGTAAAATAACTTACTCAAGTAGCTTCAGGTTCCATTTCTTCTTTGTGGACTTTTGCTTTTGATTTTTCAAGCATCATCATTATTGCTATTTCTCCCTTATTTCAGCACTTTATTCCTACTTCTGCTTGTCTCTGGTAACAATGGACAAAACAATGACAGGTTGTTGATGTTTGTTTGTTTTTATTTTCCAGTAATTATTTTTAAATGTCTAAAATATTTTTTAAAAATATTATCTGGCCTGACAAGGTGGTGGCACAGTGAATACAGCATCAGACTAGGATGCATAAAACCTATGTTCAAAACCCAAGGTTGCTGGGTTGAGCATGGGGTCACTGGCTGGAGCGTGGGATTATAGGCATGACCCCATGGTCACTGGCTTGAGCTCAAAGGTCACTGGGTTAAAGCCAAAGGTCACTGGCTTGAGGAAGAGGTCACTGGCTTGGCTGCAGCTTCTCTCCCCATCAAGGCACATATGAGAAAGCAATCAATGAACAACTAAGGTGCTGCAACAAAGAATTGATTCTTCTCATCTCTCTCCTTCATGTCTGTCCCTATTTGACCCTCTCTCTGTCCCTCTCACTAAAATATATATATAATATATATTATATTATATATGTATATATATAATATATATATATCTGATATAAGATGTTAAGTTTTTGAAGAAAACAATGACTGAAAGTCTTGGACACTGTGAATTTTTAAGTCAACTTCCATTATACCACTGGATGGATACTAAATGTCTGAACAAATAATAATACACCCTAAAAACTACTTAAATTATAGAATAACAATTCTTCAATAAAGTGACATCTTTTGAGCATTTTAGTTCACTAAGGTACATTCAACTTAGTTCCCAACAAAAAAAAAAGGAGAAGGAGAGGAAAAAGATTGCATCAGAAAATTAATATTTTAAAGAAAATTATGTAGGTCATGTAAAGCTCAGGGGAAAGTCTCAGATGTTCTTGTTATAATTATTATTGTTGGCTGTAAAATATGACATGTTTACCTTTCCAGTGGGATAGTTTTGTAGCTTTACTAAGTCTAGGTGGTGTTTCTTGCTCATCCTTGCCAGTCATCCTAACCAGTGTCTGCCAGCACACCAGAGTAACAGAAACAGCAGAGTCACGTGTTTCTTATTTCTCCAAAATGTTTCGGCATTAAGATCCTTTTTGGGGTGGGTCAATATTCTTTCATGAAAAAAATATCATGTTTGGGGTTTCCATTCAGAAACTGTGTTGTGGAATTAGATCAACAGTGTACAACTAACCTAAGAATTAGAGAGGCACTCAGTGAAAGGTAGTACTGTACTTCCCCAGGTATAAGATGCTCCCATGTATAAGACGCACCTTGATTTGGGGGCCCAAAATTTGAGAAAAAAAAAAGTATTACATAAAATTATAGAACTCAAGTTTTATTCATCATAAAATTAATACAACTCCTCATCACTGTCAAAACTCCCATCCATTAGCTTGTCCTTGTCCTCATCTGTGTCTAATGATGAATCACTGTCTTCAACAATGAGCACAAAAACAAGCGTGAAAAAGCAGGAAATGCAAGTAAAAAATCTACCACCACTGTACAAGACGTACCCAGTTTTTAGACCCCAGATTTTTCAAAAACGTGTGTGTCTTATACATGGGGAAATACGCTATTTAAAAGGAAGGTTCACTTTTTCCCCTTCATGACAGTTAACATAAATTCTAAAAGAACGTTTACTTTTTCCCCTTCATAACAGTTAACATAAATTCTATTAAGGTAGATCTTCAAAGGTGACAGGGCACAAGGAGCAAG
Organism: Saccopteryx bilineata; assembly: GCF_036850765.1. Classification (NCBI taxonomy): domain Eukaryota; kingdom Metazoa; phylum Chordata; class Mammalia; order Chiroptera; family Emballonuridae; genus Saccopteryx; species Saccopteryx bilineata. Next base: position 110,219,795 of record NC_089493.1, read on the forward strand.
TCTACCTTCTTAGCTGTCTGTAGTCTGAGGAGGGGACAATAGGAGAAGGGTCCCACCACTTCACACAGTGTTTTCCTTTCAGGAAACACAAAGCCTGCTGTTGTTACTGCATAAATCTCAGTGAATAGGCAAATGCCATTAACTCTAATTTATCAAGAAAGTCTGCTCCCTTGGAGCCAAGTAAATAATGCATCTTTAATTACTGAGTCAAAGTATGAGGTCAGATTCATTGCGTTCTCTGTAGACATGTTTCCAGAAGCAGTGTTGGAGCAGTACTTTCAGATAGACTCCCTATGCTAAAGGGAGAAGCTCCCTCTTTGAAAAGTCAGTTCCCTTCCTCTCAAATACTTCTTTTGAGACCCTAATCTCTCTCCAGCTTTCGCAGTTACTCCTGATATTTCTACACCTTTGAATAATAGTTCAGTTGCCACAAGTTCTTGAGCTCCATTTTGGGAACAAATCTTTCCTGAATCTACACTGAAAATGTCTTGCTCCATATTTATACTTTTTTCCTATTTTTTTCTGGATTAGTCTCCTAAGATATTACTATTTTCCTCTCTTCTTGACAGAATTCCAGGGATAAATCTAGTGGAAACTAAGTAATTAGCATCAATGATGAATTTGTTGATTTAGAAATTTGCTTTGGACCTAGTGCTCAGCTTCAGAGAGGACACATAGCAGGAAGCGAGAAAATGGACACCCATAGTGACTAATGTGATGGGCTGAGGGCTTCAGACCTTTCATACGTATTTGTTGAGAAAAGTGTTCCTATAACCACTTGGTTGGTCACGTTGTATATAGGTGAAGGTCCTGGACTGTCTGGGTTTGATCCAAGGTCTCTAAATCTCAGTGGATAAACTGGCACCAGGTGGCTCAAGGAAATTGAAATCAACCATTGGATATTTCAGTATGGGTACCTCGAGACTGGGAATCTGATCCAACTTTTTTTGAAGAATTTATTCAGAAAGAGAGTCCTGGCCCTGGCCAGTTGGCTCAGCAGTAGAGCATCGGCCTAGCATGTGGAACCCAGGTTCGATTCCCAGTCAGGGCACACAGGAGAAGCGCCCATCTGCTTCTCCACCCCTACCCCTCTCCTTCCTCTCTATCTCTCTCTTCCCCTCCTGCAGCCAAGGCTCCATTGGAGCAAGGTTGGCCTGGGTGCTGAGGATGCTGAGGATGGCTCCATGGCCTCTGCCTCAGGTGCTAGAATGGCTCCAGCCACAACAGAGCAACACCAGATGGGCAGAGCATCAGCCTCTGGTGGGCATGCCGGGTGGATCCCGGTCGAGCGCATGCGGGAGTCTGACTGCCTCCCTGCTTCTAGCTTCAGAAGGGTGTAAAAGAAAAAAAAAAAAGAGAGTCCTCTGTCATGAAGCAAAATCCATGTGAAATGGTACTCTACTTCTTCCTTTGTTTCCTTGACCATATGCGTATACTCTGAGGATGAGCTGGACATTTTTGAAGGAAAGTGGAGTTTTCAAGATTGGCATTCTTTACACTCCTCCACCTTCTTCCCTATTTTCTTCTGGGCTAAACACAGAGCCACTCTCTAACAACCCAGAGCCTTCCAACAGCAAGCATTTCTGCGTGTGCTCATTAAAGAAAGACATGACACCTTGTATAAAAATGAGATTAGATAGATGAAGCACACAGACCACCCTGAAGAACAACTGCACTTGAAAGGTGTGAACAGTATCTTTTTACAACCACAATGTTTGCACCCTTGCAGCCAGTCATTTCAAAGCATATTTCCCACGCATTCTTCCGTTTCCTCTTGAATTCTTGAATGAAGAAATTCATGTTCTAAAGAAGTCCTTGACTCAAAGTGACCAAGTAACAACTCAGTTCACAATATTTCATTATTTATTATTTTCTTTTCTAAAAAAGATTTTATTTATTGATTTCAGAGAGAGGGGAGAGAGAGAAAAGAAAAGAGAAAGGCGGGGGGGGGGGAGGGAAGAGGGGAGAGCAGGAAACATCAACTCGTAGTAGCTGCTTCTCATATGTGCCTTGACCAGGCAAGCCTGGGGTTTCCAACCAGCGACCTCAGCATTCCAGGTCGATGCTTTACCTACTGTGCTATCACAGGTCAGGCTATATGTTATTTTCATTTCAAGTTTAAAAAATTTAGAATGTAAAATGGGTATAGAATATAAAATACTGTTTTATCATATCTACTTCTATAAAACCTTTATTAAAAGAACTTAGAAAGATATTTAGGCAACTATTCTACACTAATATACAAGTTTCTTTGCATCACAAATACTTCCTCACTTGATGATGGCTGAAATATGAGATGTCTCAACTTCTATAACCTGTGAATAGTGGCAACCATGTCGAAAGCTAGGGCCTTTAGCCTGGCCTGTGGAGGTACAGTGGATAAAGCGTAGACCTGGAATGCTGATGACTGATTCAAAACCCTGGGCTTGCCTGGTCAGGGCACATATGACTGAGTGGATGCCTCCCGCTCCTCGCCTGCTGTTGCTGTCTCTCTCTCCGCCCTCTCTCTGAAATAAATAAACAATCTTTTTTTTTAAAAAAAAGGCTATAGAGCCTTTACTACAGAAAATTCAGCCATGAATATAATCACTTGAAATTTTTTATAGTAAAATATTTATTCCTACTCTCAAACCACAGAATTTTTTAATTGGAAATGCCCTTAGTAACTATCCTTTCCAAAGTCATCATTTTACATCTGAGGATATTAAAGCCATGAGAGTTGAAGCAACTCATCCCATGTCACCCGGTTGGTCAGTAGATGGGCCCAGAGTAGTGCTTTCCTCTTCTCCAGGCAGTAGTGGTAAAACAACCACACTTTAGAAGAGCTTTCTCTTCCAATTTTATCCATAAAAGACAAATATGTTCTATTTATGAAATCCCAATTCCTTAAATTAAACATTTTAGTCCTCTACTCTTTAGCACTTTCTAAGCAGTAACAAATTCGGACATAAAGAAGTACATGAGCCCATGGTCATTGGCTTGAAGCACAAGGTCACTGTCTTAAGACCAAGGTCACTGGCTTGAGCAAGGGGTCACTGGCTCTGCTGTAGCCCCTGGTCAAGACACATATGAGAAAGCAATCAGTGAACAACCAAGGAGACTAAGGAAGGCCCTGGCCGGTTGGCTCAGTGGTAGAGCATCGGCCTGGTGTGCAGAAGTCCCAGGTTCGATTCCCAGCCAGGGCACACAGGAGAAGCGCCCGTCTGCTTCTCCACCCCTCCCCCTCTCCTTCCTCTCTGTCTCTCTCTTCCCCTCCCACAGCCAAGGCTCTATTGGAGCAAAGATGGCCCGGGCACTGAGGATGGCTCCATGGCCTCTGCCTCAGGCACTAGAATGGCTCTGGATGCAACAGAGTGACACCCCAGAGGGGCAGAGCATTGCCCCCTGGTGGGTATGCCGGGTGGGTCCTGGTTGGGCACATGCGAGAGTCCGTCGTCTGTCTGACTGCCTCCCCATTTCCAGCTTCGGAAAAATGCAAAAAAAAGAGAAAAAAAAAGGAGACTAAGGAACCGCAATGAAGAATTGATGCTTCCCATCTCTCTCCCTTCCTGACTGTCTGTCCCTATCTGTCTCTGTCACACACACAAAAAATGAAGGGTCAGATCACTCCTATTCAAACATTCCTATTTCTTTAATCTCAGACTTTCTCTATAGTTTTTTATAAAGCTGTTGGAATTTTGCATTTAAAAAAATTAAAGTCCTACAAAAACATTACATGTAAGTTACAAATATTATTTTTATGTGACAAGATTTTTAAACAATACATTCTGAGTTTCTGAAATAAGTGTGAAATGTACTGCTGGGGGTTAAGGGGAAATGGGGTAGTATACTGGGGATAAATTGTGATTGATGGACAAAGACTTGACTAAGGAAGGTGAGACACAATATGGTATATAGAGATGTGTTGCAGAATTGGGCACCTGAAACCTATAAAATTTTGTTAACTGGTGTCACCCCAATAAATTCAATTTTAAAAAATTGAAAATAAAAACTTATTGTTTTAAAATACTCCTGATAAAAAGTGAAGACATAGATGAAACAAGATTAACAAAATTATACTTATAATTTAATTATAACTGTTATAAAATTATAGTTGGTAATGGATATATGTGGTTTATTATACTACTTTATTCAGTAAATATTTGATATTTTTTATAATAAAATGTTTATTTTAAACTTCAATCCATGTATTTCCTGCCTTTGGGGAGAACTTAAACAAATCTCAATTTATATCAGTGGGACTGTTCTAATCAATAGTAAAAAGGTAAAGAAAATAAAATCAACGTCTTCATTTTTTCTATTAATTGTATAAAAAAATCATATAACATGACCTTAACTGTCTTAACCATTTTTTAAGTGACTAGTTCAACAATGTTAAGTTTAATCACATTGTAGTGCAATAGACATCCAGAACATTTTCATTTTGCAAAACTGTAAACTCCTCACTAAATAATAACTCATTAAATAACATTGGAACAACCCATTAAATAACAGCTCCCCATTTCCCCTTCCCTCAGCCCCTGGCAACCACTATTTCTTGCTTCCATGAATTTGATTACTTTAAATATTGCATGCAAGTAGAATCATACAGTATTTGGCTTTTTGTGACTGGTTTATTTCACTTAGCATAATGGCCTTAGGTTCATTCCTGTTGTAGCATGTGATAGGATTTTCTTCCTTTTTAAGTATGAATGACAATCCATTGTATGTAAATGCTACATTTTTTCTTTGTCTATTTATCCACCAATGGGCATCTGGATTACTTGCACCTCAAAAAATCTTAATATATTTTCTGAGGAAACTGAAACAAAAGATGCTGTGAGAAAAACTTAACAAAGCAACAAGGAGAAAAAAGACACACAATAATTAGAACAAAGTCTATCCACTTGATATTCCTCACTTCAGGGTCACAAGAAACTGGGCATAACTAATAGAAATGAGTCAGTGGGTCTATAAGAAACTAAGTGTATTTTTAATCTACTTTTGTTTTCTAATACCCTTTTATTTTGGTATCCTTTGTTGATGGAACTATTCAGAAAATATTAATAAATGTAAATACATTTTTATTTCCTTAGTCTAGGGAGATAGCTATAAAACATGTGGCTTGACTGAGAAGGTACCATGGATGGATAAATGGATCAAGATTCGGAAAATTCCAAATTTTTCAGACTAAAAATTTTGTGATTAAAAAAAATTACATTTGTCCTGGCCAGTTTGCTCAGTGGTAGAGCATCAGCCCAGCATGTGGATGTCCTAGGTTCCATTCCTGGTCAGGGGACACAGAAGAAGTGACCATTTGCTTCTTTCTCCTTCCCTCTTCCCCTTATCTCTCTCTTCTCCTCCCACAGCCATGGCTCAATTGGTTTGAGTGCATCGGCCCTAGGCACTGAGAATGGCTCCATGGAGCCTCCACCTCAGGTGCTAAAAATAGCTCGGTTGTGAGCATGGCCCCAGATGGGCAGAGCATAGAGCCCAGATGGGGGTTGACAAGTGGGTTCTGGTTGGGGCGCATGTGGGAGTCTGACTCTGTATCTCCCCTACTCTCACTTGGAAAAGAAGGGACAAAAATTACATTTAAATCTCAAATCTGTTTCAAATTAAAGGTGTTATATACAGTACAGGTATGCCCTGGTTTATTCTGATGATGAATTAAATTGGCCCTTTGCTTTCTAAAGGCTGCGCATTGTGTTCCATTTAGCAACTTAGAAAAGTTTCCTAAATGACACTGTGATGTCATGGGGCGATAACTATTTATTATTTATTAGAGAGAATAAACCTACCATAGAGTGTGCAGCTCTTCAGATGACTGTACTCTACTTGATTCCACATGGGATAAAATCCATCTAAAATCACTTGAGTTTCTTGGGAACTGAGAAGCCATTGCCATCTTATCTGAAGTCAATTCTGTCTTTTGCCTCTAGTTCACTTTCTCAGCTTCCACTCCAAGGGGTCACTGATCCCTTGGGCTCATTAAATTTCTGGCTTGAATTATGTGAAGTGATTAATGGCGGTGAAGCTCGTACATGTTGAGGTCATTGTGCTGAGCATCCTGTATGTCGGCGGCAAATACAGCAGTGTACATCCACCAACTCACTTTCCCCCTTCGCGGCTATAATTTATTCATCCCAGAGTACACTCAGCCATCTGCTAGTTATTTTGTTTTCTTTAAGCATTATTTCCTACTACTGGCTAGGCCAGGGCACAGGTGAAACGTGGTGAGAAGCAAAGGGAAGTTGCTGTTGTTGGACACAGGAGGGGTGAGTTGAGCTCCCCAGGAGGAAGAGCGTTCAGCTCCACAACTAACTGTATTGTCAAATATCAAAATCCCTGTCTAATAGGAGCATTTGGGCCAGGCCCAATCATAACTAGCTAAGGCTAGACCCCTGGAGTGAGGAGAGTAAAGCTGGGGAATTTAAAGCATCTTTAATGGTAGCCCTGTAATAACCTGATGCTCTGAATCTTTGCTAGAGTCTGTACAAGACCTGGCTATAAATTTTACATTTGGCTAAGTGTCTCATAAAGAAACACCCACCTGATTTCAGACATGCATTTTTGGCAGTCAAGGTACTCGCTGAATTAGCTATGGTTCTATTTTTAACTGTTTTCTTTCTCTGCCTGAAATACAATGATTCTATCTGTATAGTTTTACAACCACACCCTCTACTATTGCTTATTAAACTGTCTCTTGGGCTGTGAGATTACTTCTTTTTTATATGCTCCAAACACTGGAACAAATTTTATTTTTTTATTTCATCTGTGAGCTGTTTTTAATGAAAAAAAAACTACACTAAATAATTTATCAAATTGCATTTCAGCATATTTGTACTGTAACAATCTCTGCTATTATGAAGTGATAAAAATAGCAAAACATGTTTTCTTCAGCAAGAATTGAAGTATCTCTTGCGTAGGGAGGTCCAGTGTTGACTTGAGGAACTCTGGTCTAGCTGGTATTTGACCTTTGGCAGGAGGCTGCCCTGGGTCTTATATTCTCAACAAACTGGGCCCAAGACAATAGTGTGCTTTATAGCCCAGAGCCTGTCCGGTGTGTTTCTCCACGGAAGACCTCAAGCTGAAAAGCCAACATGCCTGACAAGCACCATCAAGGTACCAAGGGCATCAGCACTAGACATTGGAAAACAAATGGGAAAGCACACACAGCTCCATCTGGAATCCTAATGGGCCGCCAATGGTTCCCAGCGAAGGAAGAATTACCCGTGTTATTTTATCATCCCTTGCGCTAACTTCGTTGTTTATGTACAGCAATAAATGATTTTTTAAAAACATATTTGGGTCATTATGTCATATACCACCAGCAAGTAAGGTTGTTTTATTGTGCTTGGAGTCAAAATACACTGCTGCACCCAGATGGACGGGAAGTTTAAAATCTCTTGTCCTTCTGTATTCATTTCTCTTGGATAAATGAGTTAAGTTTTTAAAAGGGAAATTGAGAATTTTTATGGCTTCTACTCCCGCATCGCCAGTAAAATTTACACTAGTATTTTTCTCCCAGCAAAGGTGCTTGGCCAATGATAACATGAAATAGTCAAGCAGAAAGCCAAAGAGCTTCCAACCAATAGGAAATGCCAGAGTTGATCTTTTCTTTTTTTCTTTTCCTTTCTTTTTTCTTTTTAACACTCTTAGCAAGTTGGAGTCTTCTGCCAACGCTGTGCTATACTCAGAAAGTAACTGCAGATCCAGAGATTCAAGCTGACTCTTATGCAATGATAAGTGGATTTCTTCCTTCCTTTCCCGTTACTGCAGGCAGTTTTAAAATACACCTGCTCTCTTAACTCCTTTACCACACGTACCCAACATTCACCAACAAGATAAAATATCTTCTCAGTTTAAAAAAAATTCCAAAATGCTTATCTCCTTATAAGGAATTCTTCTGTATGCTCTTCCATCAGTGATCTGATTGGTTTCTTTTTCTGTCCTTTCCAAAATTGTCAAGCTCAAGTCAAATAGCTCTGCTTCCATTTCATTATTAATGAAGGAAAATTTTTTTTCACACGAATATAGGAAGTTAAGGACTTTCTACATCAAGGGAGGAGAAAGGAGAGGAAAGCCTAAGGAAAGCAGCTGTTTGGACGTGACCGGCCTACCTACCCAGAGAACTGATTCTTGTGTGAGTGTGTGATTTCTGCAGCCGAGGATGCTGGCTTTCCTGTTTACTTAGCAAGCTCTGTCACTGGTTTACAGGTGGCCTGGAAAAATGATTTAGGAATTGTTTTTGCTCACCATAAATGAACATCAAATTATTTTACAATGTGCCCTGGTGCATACATCATGACAGGTTGGAGGTTAAAGACAATCTCGAAGCAGAGATGAGGGAGGTGGGGGTGAGGGAGTCGAGTGCAGGGGGGAGCTGAGTGTGGGGAGGGGCTGTGAGGAACTTGGCTTCAGAGTTCTTGGTGAAGCAAATTGTTCTAAGTTTTTCAAACGTTTACAAAGAGGTAAGTCATTGTGCTCTTCAGCCTGCAGACAGGTACCTCCCAGTCCCCTTCTCTGGCAGAGTTTCTCAGTCCTGGCTATTCTCGCAATGTAACAGACTTGAATTTTTCAAAAGTTCCCCTTTACTGTACAGTACTGACATCACGATAATCTTACATTTACTGCTAATAACCAGTCTTTTTTAAAAAGCAGTTCATTTGATTCTGAGTCTTACCCAAATTCTCTACAGGAGGAAAGCCTAAAATGAGCAACGTCGCTTTCATACGAAGAAGCCATTTCTTGATCACTTAGCAACTAAGGCTAGTATTCCATCTCTTTTCCTTCTCCCTTTCTCACGCTAATTGCATGTCTTTCACTTTTGTCCTATTAATAATATTTCTCAAAAAAGTCAGTGATCTCTTCCCTTTTCTCTTGCTCATGTTCTAACCCTGTCCTCCTGACACATTTCCAGCTTACATTTCAGCAGAATCTGATCCTCATCATATTACACATTTCCAGAGAATTTCAAAGTCATTTCCCCCTACCTCTACATTTGCCCATTCCAGAAGTCTTCACAGATCATCCATATCAACTCATGTCCCTCCTTCAGCAGGCTGCTAGGAATCATCTCCCACACTAACCCCATATGGTTCTGTTCAACCGAATAACGTTGGCCATGCTGTTTGCACACTGACAGGAGAAATCACTCAGGAAGATGTTTCTACGTTGTGCAGATGTTTTCTATTTTTTTCTATGATTCTTCAGCTCCTGTTCTTTTGTTTTTCCATTTGTATGCATCTTCTTGCCCTAATTTAAATGTAAAGCTTCTTGTGGATTCAGAAAGATCGTATCAAAAACTTTTTGTGTGTTTCTAGAGCTCTCCCTCCTGTGTTTGCTATACTGTAAAAAGGAAAATCAAGAAACATGGACATCTGACTGAGCCAAAGTCTGAAATTGCTTTTCTGGTTGTCATGCTCTCGGGTCTCTTAGAGCTAAGCATATCTCTAATGGCCACTTACTGACCTTTGTTGTCACCTAGACATATTTGTCATGTCCATTGGACTCAAGATTTCTGAGGTAACATAAGGTAGACCCACCTTCTATCTGTATAAAAATGAAGGATAAAAGAGCTGAGAAATCATAACATCTGAAATGTTGTTTTTCTCCCCTCGAGTCGGCCCTCCAGCATTTGTAAGAGTCCTCTCTCCTTTCCCAAACTCAGGTGTTACGTGCTTTCCTAATTTATAACTTCTCCAATAAAAACAGCAAGAGGTGATATTACTTAAACTTCAACTGAAACGAAATATCATAAAAATATTTACTCTTTTAAGGGTTTTCGATTTTAAACCTCATTTTCTATTATGGAATAAAGTATCTCCAGAGAGAGGAGTTGAGAAAAATATTGGGGGGGTATTTTGGGCCTTACAGATCGTAGAGTGAACTTGCATTCATTCTGGGGGGGACTTTTCTTAGTAAGGGACTAGTACAGCAAGTCACTTTCTACTTTCCTTAATACAAGATTCCTGCACCCTAAGAGTCACAGTTGCCAGAGGCCTGTATCTGCACCCTGGCCTGGACTCCTCGCATCAGTGCCATTCGTACACCTACATGCACTTCCCCAGTCTCCTCTTTCCTTCCTCTGGAAAATAATTCATAACCCCATGATTCAAAGTTTCAGTTATTTCCAATACCCCAAACAACTGAACCGGACACCAGGGAAGCAGGGAACAGTTGCTAAGTAGTTATTAGGTAAGGTACAACGACAGAGAGGTGGGAGTGAGGACCAGCAGCCCAAGTCCAGACATGGTTCCATTGTCAAAGCACCATGGTAATTAGCAGATACTACTCTGCCTCTCTGACCAAGTCCCTGGGAGCGTCTCCCAATAAAATTTAATTATTTTTGTTTTAAATTATTTTTATTTTATTTTATTCATTTTAGGGAAGAGAGACAGAGAGAGAGAGGGAGAGAGAGAAGGAGGGAGGAGCATCAACTCCCATATGTGCCTTGACCAGGCAAGCCCAGGGTTTTGAACCGGCAACCTCAGCATTTCAGGTCGACGTTTGATCCACTACACCACCACAGGTCAGGCCTCCCAATAAAGTTTAAAGCATTCAGTGACACATTCAGTCTTCTTTCTTATTGGCATTATTATTATTATTATTATTATTATTATTTGTATTTTTTCTGAAGCTGGAAATGGGGAGAGACAGTCAGACAGACTCCCACATAAGCCCGACCGGGATCCACCCGGCACGCCCACCAGGGGCGATGCTCTGCCTACCAGGGGGCGATGCTCTGCCCCTCCAGGGCATCGCTCTGCTGTGACCAAAGCCACGCTAGTGCCTGGGGCAGAGGCCAAGGAGCCATCCCCAGCGCCCGGGCCATCTTCGCTCCAATGGAGCCTCCGCTGTGGGAGGGGAAGAGAGAGACAGAGAGGAAGGAGAGGGGGAGGGGTGGAGAAGCAGATGGGTGCCTCTCCTGTGTGCTCTGTCCGGGAATCGAATCCGGGACTTCTGCACGCCAGGCCGACGCTCTACCACTTAGCCAACTGGCCAGGGCGGCATTATTTTTAACGGAGGTAAAATTGACATACAACAAACAGCATATACAGGGGTGGGCAAAAGGAGGTTTACAGTTGTGGGTGTGTACAACAGAGTTCACTCCTGTATTACTATTAATTTCTTAACTTTTTAATTATGAATCAATTATTATATTATTGATTTGTACTACAAATATAAAGCTATTTTTGCACCTGTATTTAAAAGGTACAACTTGACAATTTTTTACATTGCATACTCCTGTGAAACCATTACAATTCAAGATGCTAAGGAACATATTCATCACCCACAAAAGTGCCCACAACCCTTTGTCAACCCTCTTTCCCATTCCTGCCTCTGCCTAGGCAACCACTGATTTGTTTTCTGTCACTACAAATTAATTTATATTTTCTAGAATCTTACATAAGTGGAATCCTATTGCATGTGCCCATTCTGGTCTGACTTCTTTCACTCAGCACAATTATTCAGAGATTCACCGTGTTGTTGTATGTACCACTAGCATGTTTACTTTTGTTGCTCAGTCGTCTCCCATCGCACGGATGTGCCTCTCTGAGAGGCATTTATTGAGCCTCTAATATGTAGCAGGTACTGTGCTAGGCTCCGGAATATACAGGCACTAAAGGCTAGGTTCCAGCCCTCAAAGATCTATTTAGTGTCTAATGTGGAGACAGAAAAGTAACTTGATGATTATAGTAAAGTTTATGGTAAAAACTTGATGATTATAGGAAACACAGGGCTTTGGGGGCCTCTGCAAAGACCATGTAAATCAGACACAGGGGGAGGTTCAGCAAAGCCTCTTAGAGGAACTAATGCTTAAGGTTTAGATGGTTAGGCAGAAATTTGCCACAGGGTAAGGTCAAAGAGATACAAGTAGTTCTATATGCCTGGCATGGTGGGGATAGATGAGGTTAGTTGGAGAACCTTTTATGCTAGGTAAGAAACTAATTATTAAAGGTATTAAAACAGCAATTGAATAACATCATTAAATTTATTTTTTACTGTGGAAGAAAACTAGGCTAGTGATAGGAAGACCAATTAAAAGGATATCAAAGTAGACTAACAAGAAAGGACGAAGGCTGAGACTCAAATGGCAGATGTAGAGACTGAAGGAAGTGGAACGACCAGAGAGGAAGTGACAGAGGAAAGAGAATTCCAAGTACTCACTGATTGAGTGAACGTGTAGAGAAGAGTCCAGGAGATTCCCAGAGTGAAGGCTCAAGCAACTAAGTAAATAGACAATGGGTTGAGGAGTGAAAGTAGGGCGGGGGAAGATGACAAATTTATTCTAATATTTTTAGTTCAAGGTTGTGTGGGACATTCAAAGGGAGAAGTCCAGAATTTAGGTGGATGTAAATATGGGTTTATACTACACAGAAGTTTGGAGATGGACATATACTTTTCCTCACAGTTTCAGGCTTGAAGAAGAAAAAGGACAGAGAATGGACAAGAGCAAAAGGCTTAAAATATAGCTCTTGGAAACACAGCTTCTGTGGGGAGAAATGAGCTCTTGTATCTTAATTTTGCTATTCAACTGGTTTGTAAGTTCCTGAAGAAAAGGCTTTGCCCCTAACTTTCCAGCAACTCAGTGTCTCTGACAGAGAAGGGGTTCAAAACTAATTAATTATTTGCCAATTGGAAATATAATCAGTCTGGCTATAATTTGCTCTTTCTGGGAGAGACCCATGTGGCACACTAAAATGCTGAAGCACAGGTGTGTGAGGGTGAGGGTGTGAGTTTTCACCTCCACATGGATGAGATCAATTTCTGCTGAGTAGGAGCAACCTGGCAATTACAGAATTTTCTGACACTTTACTAAATATGTAAAAGGGGAAAGTGCTTCCAGTTTCAATTCCAGTAAGGTGACTTTGGCAGAGTCCATGCCAGTCAAGTGCAGCAATGGGCTTAAATATACAGTTAAGTAAACACTGAAATGTCATGTTGAACATCAATTTTGCCATTTTTTTCACATCATGCAGAACTTAGCAGGTGACAATTTAGATACATTTTTGCTTAAATGATTAAAAATCCCAATTCTCTCAACAGCACCACCACCAAAACTAGGAAAGCCTCTGGTCTGCATTAAATATGAAGATATTCTATCTTTAAACTAGACTAACTTGCAGTAAATGAGTGTAAGAAGGTCAGGAAAACTTCAGTGAATCAATCCTCATTTTCTCAACACATCAAGTGGAGAAGCAGGGATTTAAGCAATTTCTGCTAGGGAAAGTGCTTCCCTGGTAACGCTCTTCCTCCACTGCCTCTCCCCTGTAAAACATTAAGGGGTGACCTTTACTTGCCATAGAAAAACAGATATTGGAATCCAATACTCTGAGTTTGTTGATGTGTTTTTAAAGCTGGTGAGCAAATAGAGTGCAGAATGTAAAATATTTTTGCTTCAACTGCCACATGGCTAGCTGGAAGCTGGGTTCAGGACACAGTAAACTGTCTATTCTGATTTCCAAGAACAGCAAAAATATTCAGTTGTGTTGAGGGACAAAAATTCTTACTCATGATATCATCAACCTATTGTTTCCAAAATGTCCTCTAATTCCTTCTGGGTAGAGAACTTTACATATGAAATAAAAACAAATTTAATTTTACCATCTCCAAAAGATGACTAACAAATTTTAAAGGAATTTCTTAGACTGTCTCATGGTTTTTTGTTTTATTTTGTTTTGTTTTTCAATTTTTTATTAATTTTAATTTATTGTGTTAACATGAGTTCAAGTGTCCCACTGAATATAACTCCCTCATCCCCACCCATTTGTCCCCCATTGTCCCCATCCTCCCGTCCCCTTGGGATTTGCTGTCCTGTTATCTGGTATCTATGTGTTATGTATATATAATTTCACTAATCCCTTCACCTTCTCTGATCCCATCCCCTCATCCCCCTTCCCTGTGATAGCTGTCCCTCTGCTCCCTGTGTCCCCACCTCTGCCTCTATTCTGTTCCTCAGTTCACTTTGTTCATTAGATTCCACATATAAGTGAGATCATATGATATTTGTCATTCTCTGCTGACTTATTTCACTTAACATAATAATCTCCAGGTCCATCCATGCCATCACAAAAGGTAAGATTTCCTTCTTTTTCATGGCCCCATAGTATTCCATTGTGTATATGTATCACTGCTTTTTAATCCACTCGTCCACTGATGAAAACTTGGGCTGTTTCCAGATCTTCGCTATTGTGAACAATGCTGCCATAAACATGGGGGTGCATTTCTTTTTTTGAATCAGTGATATGGTGTTCTTGGGGTATATTCCTAAAAGTGGGATGGCTGGGTCAAAAGGCAGTTCCATTTTTAATTCTTTGAGGAATCTCTATACTGTTTTCCACAGTGGCTTCACCACTCTGCATTCCCACCAGCAGTGCAGGAGGGTTCCCTTCTCTCCACACCCTCGTGTTTGTTGATTTTTGAAGTTTCTTGTACAAAATAGAAAACACGAATGTAGTTTGAGTTCCAGGTACACTTCCTAACTCTTTACAGAAATCTTATTTAGATATACTTTGATTTTAAAAAATCAATACACAAAATATTTCTGAAAAAGATAAGTTAGGAGAATATTTATTATATATTTAAAAAGCATTCTTACATTACTAGATTCTACAATATACTAATCTCTTCAGTAAACTTTTAAAAAGGGTGAAGGGCGAAAAGAAGGACAAATATACAGTGATGGAAAATGATTTGACTTTGGGTAATGAGTACATAACATAATTGACAGTTCACATGCTATAGAAATGTTTACCTGAAACTTAAGTACTCTTATTGATCAATGTCACCCCTTTAAATGTAATTTTATAAATAAAATTTTAAAAATTAATTTATAAAGCTTTTGTTCACACAACATTTGGGGAAACATGCTTATTGTGTAATCCAAGGCATGTGTGAATTTCTTTTATAACAGTGAGTCCATTATACTTAAGCTATCATTCTCTTCTGCTACCTTTTACATATTCAATTTCTTCCTAACATGCCAGAGCCTACCAACTCTGTGCCACCAGGTCAGATCATTTTTCCTGCTCTCTAGACCTATGTATTTTACTCTTTAAGACACATCATCACCACTTTTTAACCCTTGGAAATATACATTCAGTGCATTCAGGATGATGGCATCATTTCACTTTCCAAGCCTGCTCCCCTTCTAGGTTCTGCTCAACTGGCCACCAACAGTCCAAGTTAGGATCCTGGGGTCATCCCAGATCCACTCCTCCTGTAGCCTCAGAGACAATGCAAGTCCTGGTATTTTCCACCTCCTTAATATTAGTTAAATGCACCTACTTACCTTGCTCTTACCTTTCATCTTAACTCAGACTGACTCCACTCCCCTACACAAAGGCACAGCCAGCCAGCCAGCTGTACTGCTCTCTAATCTGCTCCCCGGATCACAGCCAGTGAAATTTTAAGCCGCAAATCTAAGTAAGTCATTCCTGCTTAAATTCTTTTTTATTTTATTTATTAGTTCTTTTATTTTTATTTTTCAATTACAGTTGACATAAACTATTATATGAGTTTCAGGTATACAGCATAGTAATTAGATATTTATATACCTTATTAAGTGGTCATCCCAAATAAGTCTAATACCCATCTAACACCATACAGAATTATTACATATTATTGATTATATTCCCTACATTGTACTATATATCCTGTGACTATCTTTATAATAGGCAATATGTACTTCTTAATATTTCACCTTTTTCACCCATACCCTAACCCCTCTCCCATCTGGTGATCACTAATTTGTTCTCTGTGTCTATAAGTTTGTTTCTGTTTTTTGTTTGTTTTGTTCTTTAGATTTCACATATAGGTGAAATTATATGGTATTTATCTTTCCTTGTCTGACTTATTTTACTTAGAGAAATACCCTCTAGGTCTATCCATGTGTCACAAATGGTTTCATTTTATTATGGCTGAGTAATATTCCTCACTGTTTACATGTACCACATCTTAATTAGTCCTCTACTGATGGACATTTAGGTTGTTTCTATGTCTTGTCATTATTGGCAAGGATGTGGAGAAAAGGGAACCCTTGTGCACTGTTGATAGGATTGTAATTGGTGTAGCCATTATAAAAAACTGTATGGAAATCAGTTTTTTATCAAAACTGATAAATATCAAAACTCAAAAAATTAAAAATAGAACACCCATATGATCCAGCAATTCCACCTCTGGGTAGTTAGCTGAATAAATTTAAAACACTAATTTGAAGAGATATATACACCCCTATGTTCACTGTAGTATTACTTACAATAGCCTGTTTCCTTTTCTCCTCACATTCCTGTTTGAGCCTCAACCATACAGAGCTACCTGCAGCCTCCTATGTGCCTCCTCACTGTTACCTCACGTGTTCTGCCTAGGATGAATTTGTGACCCTCTTAAACGCTTTCACAACTGCTTCTGCTTATTTGCCCTTGATGTCTCATTTTAGGATATTACCTTTCCAGGAAGTTTCCTCTGACTAGTCACCACTCCTTACATACAGAGGACAGTGCCCCTCCTACACGTTCTGGAAGTTCCCTGTACTGACCCAGATTATTGCACTTACCACCCTTTCTCATAACTGCTTGTTTACTTGCCTGTCTCCTCCTTTAGACTACCAGTTTCTTGGGGATAGGGACTGTGCCTTTCTTTCCAATACAACCCCAGTGCCAAAAACCAAGTCACTCAGCAGTTAGATAAAAGTATTTAAGAATCAACATAAGTCAAGGATTAAAAGGCAATTTTCCCCATTTTGTTATTAATGATATGTTTAATTCAGTGTATTTAGCTTTCTTTTTTATATAATAGCATGATCTTAGTTTCCCAATAAATAAAACACTTAAAATTAAAATACAAAATGTTTCCTTTTCTTATTTATTTAAATGCAAACTTAAACATGTTTCTTCTTCTAAAAACAAACAGTAAACTATTACTTTAAACTAAAGAAATACTGGATATAAAATCAGTGTACAAAAATCCACTGCTCTCTTGTATACTAACACTGAACCTTCAGAAAAAGAAATGCAAAATACAATTCCTTTTGCAATTGCAACCAAAAGAATAAAATATCTAGGAATAAACTTAACAAAGGATGTGAATGATGACCTACATACTGAAAACTACTAAGCACAATTTAAAGAGATCGAAAAAGACACAACAAAATGGAAAGATACTCCATGTTCATGGATTAGAAGAACCAACATAGTTAAAATGGTCTTACTGTGTAAAGCAATACATAGTTTTAATGTAATTTCCATTAAAAATCCCAGTATCATTTTTTAAAGACATATAACAAAAAAAGTTCATCAGAATTTATGGAACCCCTAAAGACACTGAATAGCTAAAGCAATCCTGAAAAAAAAGAACAAAGTTAGCAGTATCAAACTACTTGACTTCAGGCCCTGGCCGGTTGGCTCAGCGGTAGAGCGTCGACCTGGCATGCGGGGGGACCCGGGTTCGATTCCTGGCCAGGGCACATAGGAGAAGCGCCCATTTGCTTCTCCACCCCCTCCCCCTCCTTCCTCTCTCTCTTCCCGTCCCGCAGCCAAGGCTCCATTGGAGCAAAGATGGCCCGGGCGCTGGGGATGGCTCCTTGGCCTCTGCCCCAGGCACTAGAGTGGCTCTGGTCGCGGCAGAGCGACGCCCCAGAGAGGCAGAGCATCGCCCCCTGGTGGGCAGAGCGTCGCCCCTGGTGGGCATGCCGGGTGGATCCCGGTGGGGCGCATTTGGGAGTCTGTCTGACTGTCTCTCCCCGTTTCCAGCTTCAGGAAAAAAAACAAAACAAAACAAAAAACTACTTGACTTCAAATTATACCGCAGAACTACGATAATTTAAATGGCATGATATTGGCAGAAAAGCAGACCCAGAGACCAATGAAACATAATTAAGGGCTCAGAAATAAAACCACACATAAATGGGCAAATAATTTTTGACCAAGGAGTCAAAAACACACACTGGAGAAAAGAAAGTCTCTTCAATAAGTAGTGCTGGAAAAATTGGAAAGCCACGTGCAAGAAAGTGAAACTAGACTATAGTTTGTCCCACGCACAAGAGTTAATTCAAAATGGATCAAAGATCTAAATATAAGATCTGAAGCAATTAATTACATAAAGGAAATATATGTTATAAACTTATGGGCCTTGGTCAAAGAGAACATCTTATGAATTTTATGAATTTGACCCAAAAGCAAAAAGTAAAACCAAAAATAAATGAATGGTACTATATCAAACTAAAAAGATTCTGTACAGCAAAAGAAACCAACAACAAAAGGAAAAGGCAACCAACCAAATGGGAGATGATATTTACAAACAACAGCTCTGAAAAGGGATTAATATCCAAAATATATAAAGAACTCACAAAGATCAACAACAAATAAGCAAATAATCCAATTAAAAATTGGGGAGAGGACCTAAACAGACACTTCTCTCAAGAAGACATACAAACGGCCAACGGATATATGAAAAAATGCTTATCTTCACTAGCTATTCAAGAAATGCAAGGCAAAACTACAATGAGATAACACTTGACACCTTAGATGAGCTATTATCAACAAGACAAGAAATAAAAAGTGTTGGAGAGGTTGTAAAGAAAAGGAATCCCTCATTCACTGCTGATGAGAATGTAAACTGGTACAGACATTATGAAAAACAGTATGGCAGTTCCTCAAATAGCTAAGAATAGCCTGACCTGTGGTGGCACTGTGGATAAGGGTACACCTGGAATGCTGAATGTAGGTAGAGCGCAGAGCGCATTCCTAGCAGCTGTGGCTGATGCAATGCTGTGAGAATACTCCAGCTCCTGAAACCCTCCTAGGCACACCCAGAAAGGAGCTCCCCCGCTGTAAGGAAGTAACTCAGCGCCAAGCAGGCAGCTTCCTGATCTTTTTAGCCATTGGATTTGAAGAACACGCTGTAACACCCTATAGGCTGAACCCATGTATATAAGCTAGCTTACTTCCTGAATAAAGTGGATCTGCATCACTGAGCCTGGTCTCCAGAGTCGGGTCTCTGCATCTCCATCGTCCTCACCCCCGGTGGGCCTTGTCCACAGCTGAAGTCGGTTCAAAACCTCAGGCTTACTGGGGATATGAGAAGCAACTACTTGAGTTGATGCTTCCCATTCCTCTTACCCTTTTCTTTCTATCCTCTCTCTAAAGCGAACAAATAAGATATAAAACAACAC
This sequence comes from Saccopteryx bilineata, assembly GCF_036850765.1. Lineage (NCBI taxonomy): Eukaryota > Metazoa > Chordata > Mammalia > Chiroptera > Emballonuridae > Saccopteryx > Saccopteryx bilineata. The sequence continues at coordinate 110,238,951 of NC_089493.1, forward strand.
AAAACAAAACCTAAGAATAGGGTTACCATATGACCCAGCAATCCCTCTTCTGAGTGTCTACCTGAAAAACTCAAAAACATCTATTTGCAAAGATACATGCACCCCTATGTTCATTACAGCATTATTCACGGTGGCCAAGACATGGAGACAACCAAAGTGTCCTTTGAAAAAGGACTGGATAAAGATATGGTACATATATATTATGGAATACTACTCAGCCATAAGAAAAGATGAAATTCTGCCATTTGCAACAACATGGATGGACCTTAAGAATATTATGCTAAGCAAAATAAGTCAGTCAGAAAAAGTTAAGAACTATATGATTTTACTCTTCTGTGGGATATAAAACTGAAACTCACAGTCATAGACAACCACAGGTAACCATATGGTGGTTACCAGAGGGAAGGGAAAAGGGGACCAAAAAAAGGTGCTAGAAACTAGTTTGACTTTGTGTGATGGGCATACAATGCAGTATAGAGATCACGTATCATAAAAACGTATACTTAAAACCTATAAGATCCTATTAACCAATGTAACTCCAATAAATTTAATAAAAAAACAAACTAAAAAAATACTTCCATATATCCATAGAAATTTCAATACTTTGATACATATCATAAAAGGGATTCTGAAAGATTACAAGTAAGCAGATATCAGAAATACTGTCAGTTTTGAATGTACCTTTGGAACTACTGCCTCAGTATTTATGGGAACACTGACTTTGCGTTAAGCGACTAATCATTCTCTTTAGTTTCAGCAACTTAAATTTTTATGTACACTATTGGGCTTTCTTAAGGTAGAGTACAGTCATGAAGTACTAAAAAGCAAGAAATATTTCAAGTTTGTGAGAAAAGTAAATTTTGAAACTACACCACTAACTCTGTCTTCTGACCTGTGGTGGCACAGTGGCACTAACTCTGTCTTCTGACCTGTGGTGGCGCAGTGGCACTAACTCTGTCTTGACTTAAATTAAGTAGTGATTTCCAACATTTTTTGGTTTTAAAACTTGTGACAAAATCTCTAACCCTGAAGATTATGGTATTTATTTGCCATTTATTTCCTTTTGGGCAAGATGAGAAAATTGGTCTAAATAAATTATTTTCAACTGGTGCACCACAAAAAATTTTAATACATGCAATACCTGATCACATAGGGGCACAGTTAACACAACAGCTAATACAACAATACCCATCCAGTGTGTATGAATCAAAATTATACCTATTGTTTTTTCAAATCAGCAAAACATATATTTTTTGGTGTGCCACAGAATTTTAGTAGTGTATGTGTACCATGAGATGAAATAGATTGAAAATCGCTGGTCTTGGCCCTGGCTTGTTGACTCAGTGGATAGAGCATCAGCCCAGCATGTGGATGTCCCAGGTTCAATCTCTAGTCAGGGCACACATGAGAAATGAACATTTGCTTCTCTCCCCCTTCTTCTCACCCTTCTCTCTCTTCCCCTCCTGCAGCCAGTGGCTCGATTGGTTTGAGTGTTGGCCCTGGATGCTGAGGATGGCTCAATTTATTTAAGCATCAGCCCCAGGTGGGGTTGCCAAGTGGACCCCAGTCGGAGCACATGCAAGAGTCGATTTCCCCTTCTCTCACTTAAAAAACATGAAAAAAATAAAGAAGAAAATTGCTGGTCTAGATCAATATTTCCCAAACATTGTCCAACAGAAAAACCTTTCCTTCTTTAAAAATAAATATTATGATGACTTAGATATAAAATATTAAAAATATATATTGGGGAAATGAAAAAGGAAGATCTTGTTTCCTACTGCCTTACCCCCACAGTGTGCTGCTTCTAAAGTGCCAGAAATTCCATGAAGCGTAGCTTTAAAACCAATTGTGTGTGATATCTCCAAAGATCCCTTTCAAATCTGAAGTAATATGATTCTAAAATTCACAAACATTTCTGTATACGCAGTTCTCTGGAACGGAGACGCTAAATAATCAAATCCCTATACTGGGACTTCCGAGGGGACATGAAAGTGTGTGGCGTGATACAGGCGCGTTTTAAATTACTACAGTACAAAGAAGAGATCTCTGGGAATCATTACCATAGAACTAATGGGCTCTGTAATGCTTTTGTAATTACTATTTCATCTATTACTTTCCATCATTTAAAGGAGTCTGTGAGAGTATGGACAGTTGAAAGAAAAGACCAACTGCTGGAAAAAACTACACTGATATTCAAAATTGGAAAGTGAAAAGAGTGCATTTCATCGAGAACCACAGAATAATGACAGGAACTGAGTTTGAAGAAACCCCCAGACATTCAGAGACTCAAAGTAATGAGTTGAATTCCCCAAAGTCTCAAGCAGTTTCCACCCCAGGGTAACAAAAACAAGAACTCATGTTTGTTTGCTTTGTAATCTCCATTTGGATCTGGAAGGTCAGGCTCTGAACAGCAAAACCATTGTTCAACATCAGTCATACTGATCATGGTGCACACCTGATGAGGAGGTAGGAAACATGGGTTCTCTATCCGACTCTGTGATTGACTCACTCTGGGGTGTTTGAAGAGTAACAATTTCTCCACTCCAGTATCCATGAAATGATCTTTTCCCTCTGGATGAGGAATTACAGAGATTATGGTGTCCTAGTACTTCAAAATATGCTCAAGATGATCACATTGACACTTTATTACCAATGTTTTCATTTCAATACCTAAATATAACAACAGTTATCACTTTACCGAAGGATTATTCTGTGCCAGACCTGTTTTAAGTGCTTTACATAAATTAATTTGCTTAATCCTTACAACCCCATTATTTAGGTATATTATAATCCTCATTTGCAATGATCTGGCTTCACTATTCCACCATGGAAGCTGTCAAGTTTTCCCAAATCTATTGCCATGAACAGGAAGGCCAGAGCATATATGATGCCTTAATTGCCTGTATAATCCAGTGATTTTTAACCAATGTGCTGCAAAGATTTTTAAAACACCTGACTATTTTAGTCAGGGGCACTGACCTCTTTTCTCTTGGATTGTCAAGGAAAAAAATGACAACTGCCAACACAACAATAGCCATCTGGTGTGAATGAATCAAAATTATGCCCCCCCTTTTCTGTCAGAATGGTGAAAAATATATTTTTTAGTGCGCCACAGAATTTTAGTAATTAGTTTATGTGTTACATGAGATGAAAAAGGTTCGAAAATTGCTTGTCTATCCATATGAACTGGTTTGCTCTCACACTATTACAGACTATGACATACATATATTGGCCGTATACTTTTTCCGTCCCCTAAAGAAGGATGTTAATGCTTTGCACCATGCAGATAGCTGAAGGAAGAGGTATTAAATTTAAGCTTCAAAATGGCACTTTAAATTAAATCAAACTTCCACTAATACTTTTAATAATAATTGCAAATTCTAAAGTTTCTGTTAGAGATACTTTGTGATTAATATCAAAGTGCCAAAGAGATAAAAGACTGTAAAGTGAAACCTGTCGCAGGCATTCTCTGTATGTCCGTGAAGGAGATGTCAGACTAATTTCTTAAAATCTGCATACATTCATGATTGTGCTCCACTTTTACTTTCGCCCCTCTCTCACTAATTACAAGTTCCATCACCATCAGATTGTACAGGATAAGGGACTCTTAAATCCTAGCAGAAACAAGAAAACAACTGAAAGTGAACCACACTGTTATAGGCAGTTGAAATGTTGAACTATGTCTGCCGCTCTCACAACGCCCCTGGTCCTACTCTGTAATGGTTCCCCGAGTCTGCCTTAAATAGGACAATGGTATCTGAAACATTTGGCCTTACTGTAGTTTGTTTTAAGACACTGTAGTTCAAAAGCCTCTAAGCAACTACTGAGTTGCACTAATCACAAAGAAATCTCTTATACAGGAACTACGAAAATATTTCTTCCAAGAAGTTCAATAAGTTCTAAAAGTCACAACAAGTCAAAGAATTTGAAAGGCCTTGAGGCTAAAGAAACACATACTTCCGTAGTTGTATGAACCCCAAACCAAGGTGGAAATCAACTCACATGAGTCTGGAAAGAGCGCACTGCAGGTGGAGGAAATAAAGCCTGGCTGTCAAGTGCAGACCCTCAAAACATGCAAAGAAGACACTTCGGCCAGGCAACTGAGATATGATTTGAAGTGTAGGTTTTGTGTAAGAATGCAAGGATACCTGATCCTAATCAACTGTTGTGAAGGCAGTACAAAGTCAGAAGTACGAAAACAATAAGAAAACATGACCTAAAGTGGCACTGTAGCAAAGGGCGGACTGTGGACCTTTGCGGTACTTCACTAAGAGGCAGAAGCAGGAGGCTCTGGATCTCACCAAACCCAGATTCTAACACAAAAATATGAATGAATGCTGAGTAATTACTTATCAGACAGCACAATCATTTCAGAAACACGGAAAATATGTAACATTACAAGAACTATTAAATCAGTCCCAGCAGATTTTTGAAATGGGGCAGTAAAGAAGTTCAGACTGGTCAAAAATCAAAATGCAATCTTGTGCTTTTAATTTGCTTTGCTCTTAGAAAACAAGTGTTTTAACAATATCCATATATGGTGACAGAAAGCAAAACCTTTCCTGAATTTCATGAGAAGTGGATGCAGTTTTCAATGTACTGCCCACTCTGTGACAGGCCCAAATTGTCTTCATCAGGCGTATCAGGGGAAACAAAGCAAATACATTCATAGCACAGAACTATTGGTGTTGAATTTCATACTAGCCCTAAAAGGAATATATATTTTGATTTGCCTTATTTTTAGAGGAAAAGAAAAGCAACACTTAAAATTAATGTGGAACTCACCACAATTACCCAAAGAATGAAGACTCTTCCTATTATAGACAGAAAATTATTCCTTACAAATTTCTTTCCTTAAAACAAAATAATCTTGTGTCTAGCCCTCATCACAAAGTTCTTCAACTGTCTACAATGTTTATCTATTTGGACTCTTTTAAAAAATGACCGCTACTTCCCTCAACATATCTGAAAGGGAGCCAAAGAAGACCTTCAGGAAAGAATGCTATCGCCTGAGGCCCTGGCTGGTTGGCTCAGTGGTAGAGCGTCGGCCTGGCGTGCAGGGGTCCCGGGTTCGATTCCCGGCCAGGGCACACAGGAGAAGCGCCCATCTGCTTCTCCACCCCTCCCCCTCTCCTTCCTCTCTGTCTCTCTCTTCCCCTCCCGCAGCGAGGCTCCATTGGAGCAAAGATGGCCCGGGAGCTGGGGATGGCTCCTTGGCCTCTGCCCCAGGTGCTAGAGTGGCTCTGGTTGCGGCAGAGCGACACCCCAGGAGGGGCAGAGCATCGCCCCCTGGTGGGCGTGCCGGGTGGATCCCGGTCGAGCGCATGCAGGAATCTGTCTGACTGTCTCTCCCGGTTTCCAGCTTCAGAAAGATAAAAAATAAATTAATTAATTAAAAAAAAAAGAATGCTATCGCCTGAGAACTTATAAGAACAGTAACACATTTAGATTTTGCAAGATTAAGGTAGACCATACAAATACATATTTCTGTCAGCAGCCATGTCATTTCCCATATGCTAACCACCACTTTATATTAACACATAGGTAGGAAACTACTGTAACCATAAACTGGCTCATGTGTTTCAATCAACTACATTCTATTCAAGGAAAGCTATGGGACTGGGGAAGGGAAGAGGCAGTACAAACTTTCCATATCTTCCTTATTTTCAAAAACAAAAAGTGTAGCTCTGCACTCTGGTGAGAAGGTGCAAGAGACCTACATCATTCAATAGACTTAAAAATGCAAAGCTTGTCCATAACCATTGATATGTCACTGGCTGCCTGTCTATGATATGACAGCTGAAATATCCACAGAATAATTCAAAACTTCACTCTCATATTAGTTCAATGAGAGAGTACTTACCTAAATGCTCCGAGTTTCCATCTTGCTCATCTGTGAACAGAGGTGAGCCTGTCTGTCTCAGAGTTCCTGAGCGGATCAAGGGAGCTGATGTCTTGTGAGCACTCAACTTTTCAGGCTTAAATCTCAGTGGGAACCTGAGATTTAGCCACTCAGACTAATAACCAGAGCAGCCATACCCTCTAGTTTTACCCTGGCTGCCTTAACTTCAAATAGTAGATGTCCTCTTGGAGCCTTGTAACTAGCTATTTTCAACTCTGACTCACCTGAAGGGGGTTTGTTCTTAAAACATATGTTGGACCACTCCTCCCACCCATCCAGAAACCTCTGAGTCAGAAACTGCAAGGGTAGGGTTAAGGTAATTTTTATTTATTTTAAATCTCCACAGAAGATTATAAAGCAGTCAGGGTTAAGAACTACTAACGTAACCTGTCAAATGTTCTTGAAATTCCAATACTTCAACACATAGTAACTGAATAAATCAAGTCAGTAAGTCTTGCCAAAAAAAAAAAAAATCATGAATATAAAAAGATTGAGAGTCATCCCAGATCACAATGGATTCAAGAATTATTAAAATAACAACAAAAAGGTACACACTTTAGACAATGTTGAGTAATAGATATATAATGAACCATAACTGGAATCATATGTATAATTTCTAATCTAGTAGCCACACTTTTTAAAAAGTGAATTTTAATAATATATCTTAATTATCATAATATATCCAATATAATCATTTCAACAAGTAATCAATATAAAAAGTATTGAGATATTTTACATTGTTTTTGTACTAAGTCTTTAAAATCTGGAGTGTATTTTACACTTAGAGCACTGCTCAATTTTAATGAGCAACATTTCCAGTGCTCAATAACCACATGTGGCTAGTGGCTACTGTACTGGACAGCACAGCTGTTAACTATATGTACCTATAAACATAGTATGTGATATAGTTCATAAAGCCCCAAAATACTACATTAATATAATTTTTCATACTTGTATGAAACGGGTATGAAATATGGAATGACTGTCATATGAAATAAGAAAGCCTATGATTATTTTCAAAAGCTCCTGGTCATGATTTATTTTACTTAGTGTGAAGTGAGTTCAAAGCGATTTAACTGCGGGTTAGTATTTTCGTAGGAAGCTACCTTGAATTTGAGAACTACTGAGCTACCACTTCTATTCTGCAAAGTAGAGATGATTTTGGCTTGGGAAACGATGGGAGATGGGCCTGATTTGTCATCTCCTTCTACTCAAATGAATGAATTCTATTAAAGCAGCTTGTGCTTCTAAGACTTACTACAACCACAGGAATATATGGTCCCGTGTTGCTGCTGTATTAGGAAAATTGTAGCCCTCAGGTTTAGGCTGATTAATTAGGAAAAGGATTAGTACTTCTAGAAGTACAAAGTTAGTATTAGTGCAAAAATATATAATAAGAAGGGTAGAAAATAAAGTGTACCTTTAATGAAGTTTCGCAAAAATATGTTTCCTAGAAAATTGCTTTTCCTAGGAAATTGGACATCTTTCATATATCTTCACATATGTACTAAGTGACTCCATGTAATAACCTGAAATGTGGAACATGGAGTTGACCAGTTTTTGCACTGCACATAGATTCACAATAGAGAGTGCAAGCTGGAGCTGGAAGGCAGCTCTCCTTCTGCTTACCAAGTAGAGAGGTGCCTTGGATCCTTTTCCTAATTAATCAGCCTAAACCTGAGGGCTACAATTTTCCTAATACAGCAGCAACGTGGGACCATATATTCCTGTGGTTGTACTAAGTCTTAGAAGCACAAGCTGCTTTAATAGAATTCATTCATTTGAGTACAAGGAGATGACAAATCAGGCCCATCTCCCATCGTTTCCCAAGCCAAAATCATCTCTACTTTGCAGAATAGAAGGGGTAGCTCAGTAGTTCTCAAATTCAAGGTAGCTTCCTATGAAAATACTAACCTGCAGTCTATACTTGTAAGAAGTTGGAATGGCCCACTCTCTGAGCATAAGGCAAATCAGAATTTTAGTTTTCCTGACTAAAAGTCAGGTTTACCACCTATGTGTTTGGTTTTTAAAGTATAATAGTACATAATACCTACCCTTCAGGCTTCTCAATCCAAAATAACCACCCCCTATACCCCAAATATTCCCATCAATCTACCTTATCCCACCTTTTCCCATTGGACTGAGTACTAGCTCACTACCTTGTTCGCGTATTTGTTTACCTCTTTAACACTGGGGACCTCCAGCAATATAAAGCTCCATGAGAAAAGGAACTTCGTTTATCTTTTCTGCTTTATTCCCACTCCATAAACCTAAGTACTCCATAAATACTCTTTAGAATAATGTTTTGAAGAAATATCCCTGGGTTCTTTTCTGCTGTCGAAGATCACTGAGAAGGCAGGAGCAGCAAGGGCACCACGTGTGATGGCACAGTGGCCGGGAAGAGCACAGCTGGCTCTGAACAGTACAGACAGGAAATACACTGATGGGAGCACTAGCTTCAGTGGGAGGGAAGGGCAGAACTCATTTCCCAGCTACCAGGCAACACTAGAAGTGACCCAACATAGATAAAGTAAAAAGTAAGTAAAGTAATAAACGTAAGTCATGAAACCATAAACATCTTGGAAGAAAACAGAGGCAGTAAGCTTGCCGACATCTCTCATAGCAATATTTTTTGCCGATTTATCTCCACGGGCAAGTGAAATAAAGGACAAAATAAACATATGGGACTATATCAAACTAAAAAGGTTTTGTACAGCAAAAGACACCATTAACAAAATAAAAAGACAACCCACACAATGGGAGAACATATTCAACAATATGTCTGATAAGGGGTTAATAGCCAAAATTTATAAAGAACTTCTAGAACTCAACACCAAGAAGGTAAACAATCCAATTTAAAAATGGCAAAAGAAATGAATAGACACTTCTCCAAAGAGGACATACAGATGGCCAATACGCATATGAAAAAATCCTCAACATCACTAATTATCAGAGAAATGCAAATTAAAACCACAATGAGATACCACCTCACACCTGTCAGAATGGCGCTCATTAACAAAACAACACAGAGTAAGTGCTGGCAAGGATGTGGAGAAAAGGGAACCCTCCTGCACTGCTGGTGGGAATGCAGACTGGTGCAGCCACTGTGGAAAACAGTATGGAGATTCCTCAAAGAATTAAAAATGGAACTGCCTTTTGATCCAGCTATCCCACTTTTAGGAATACATCCTAAGAATACCAAATCACTGATTCAAAAAAAGAAATGCACCCCCATGTTTATGGCAGCATTGTTTACAATAGCCAAGATCTGGAAACAGCCCAAGTATCCATCAGTGGGTGAATGGATTAAAAAGCAGTGGTACATACACACAATGGAATACTACGCAGCAGTGAAAGAGAAGAAAATCTTACCTTTTGCAATGGCATGGATGGACCTGGAGATTATTATGCTAAGTGAAATAAACCAGGCAGAGAAAGACAAATATCCTATGATCTCACTTATATGTGGAATCTAATGAACAAAAGTGAACTGAGGAACGGAATAGAGGCAGAGGTGGGGTCACAGGGAGCAGAGGGACAGCTGTCAGAGAGAAGAGGAATGAGGGGATGGGATCAGAGAAGATGAAGGATTAGTGAAATTATATATACGTAACACATAGATACAGATACAGGACAGCAAATCCCAGAAGGAAAGGAAGAAAAAGTTAGGGAGAGGGGAGCTAAAGGGGTGTAAATTAGAACATGGGGGTGGTGGGTGAGGGTGTTATATTCAGTGGGAACTTGAATCCATGTTAACACAATAAATTAAAATGAATTTAAAAAATAACATTTGTTAGCAACTATTTACAAAAGTGTATGGTCCTTTAGATATTGTCCTTTTAGTTCCTATTACAGTTATCATCCTCCTCAAATCTATTATGTGTATTTTTACAATAGTCATTGATCTAAAATGGAAATCCAAAACTCATCACAATTTTATATATTTGGTATATATATATTTTGACTTTCCGTGTTTTGCACAATAAAGTTCAAAAGTCTATGTCTTAAGCGAAATAAAAAAAAGAGTAAATAAAGTAAGACTAAGTGAATTTACCTAGACGAAACTTTTAGGCAACAATGACCTACGATTCGGTCAGAATAGGTGAGAAACAGATTGCGATTGAAAACAGGATAATTTGAGAAAGGGTCTATTTACAGCTACGTGGGCAGTGTTTGAGGAAATAAACAATGGATCCTTCAGCACCCCAAGATAAGCGGAGTTATTCCCACCCCTGAAGCTAACAGGGCAAGGGACATCTAGGCCCTAAGAGGACAGCTGCATGAAAAGGGCTGTCTGATAGAAGACGTGGTCTTTGTCCAAGGGACACAGCCAAACCACTATGACCAGGAGGAACACAGGGGATAAGTAAGAATTCTGGCCCTGTTCTGCTTCCACCCACCTGATCTCCCCCAGGGCCTCCCATTGGCTAAAATCAACTAGAAGTGAGAGGAAGGGAGCCCACGGGGCCCACCGAGCAGCACAGCGGCAGCCCTGGTTGCAGAGCAGGCTGGGAAGAGTGAAGTGTGGACAGGGAGAGTACCCAGCACACCCTGTGAAATGCATGAAAGGAGGTTTGACATTGCTTCATTTTTCACTCTCAGGTTAAAACCATTATTTGAATTATTTAAATTTAGAACTGTTGACACTAAATTCAAAAAGGCAAGTTATATATACTTAATAAATTTCCTTAACTATGCGTAATGCAGGAGGTCGAGGCCCTGTAGGTTCAGACTGGATTCAGTCAGAACAAAGAACATATATGGGCCGTAGGGCGGTGTGTCACTGCCATTTTCAGGGGTCCCCAAACTATGGCCCGCGGGCCACATGCGGCCCCCTGAGGCCATTTATCCGGCCCCCGCCGCACTTCCGGAAGGGGCACCTCTTTCATTGGTGGTCAGTGAGAGGAGCACATTGACCATATCATTAGCCAAAAGCAGGTCCATAGTTCCCATTGAAATACTGGTCAGTTTGTTGATTTAAATTTACTTGTTCTTTATTTTAAATATTGTATTTGTTCCTGGTTTTTTTGTTTGTTTGTTTGTTTTTTACTTTAAAATAAGATATGTGCAGTACACATAGAGATTTGTTCATAGTTTTTTTTATAGTCCGGCCCTCCAACGGTCTGAGGGACAGTGAACTGGCCCCCTGTGTAAAAAGTTTGGGGACCCCTGATTTACCATAGTCTGGCGGGGAAGGAGAGACCAGGCCAGGAAAGGAGCTAGAGAACAGGGAGAAACCGCTTCTCTGCATGTGGGCATGCAGGCAGGGAAAAGAGCTGCTTCTCAAGAAAGTGGGCTGGGGCAAGTGCCCCAAACTTCTATGGGCTGCCTGAAGAGAAGTGGCTTTTGACCAAGAGGCCAAGAGCTGTGTCCTTGATTATATAAGGTGCTCACATTAAGGCAGTGCACAAGGTCCAGCGTCCTTGGTTACAGAAGGCATGATGGCTAGCAGCAGAAAGCAAGCGAGCAAGCATTTTTATCCATGCTATGATAAAACTGAACTCACAGCATTAGAGTTCTGTTAAAGCATTTAAATGAAGAACTAAAGAAGTGTGTTTTGCAACATATAACTTGCTACAGTGATGGAGTTATAGAACTTTGAAGAGTTGATAGTGTGAACTTTAGGCCAGTGGTTCCAATTACAGCAATGGGTCAAAATAACCTGAAGAGCATTTTTAAAGGGGCAAATCTGCTTACTGCACATGGAGTTTGGAACTAATATTTTAGAATTCTCCTTATAAATGTTAAATATCTTGGTTCTTTAAAAACCATTTTTATTTTTCCATGTTTGTTTTTATGCTTTTTTTTTAAGAGAGAGAAACAGAGAGAGATGGACAGACAGGAAGGGAGAGAGATGAGAAGCATCAACTCAGTTGTGGCACTTCAGATCAAAAGAATCTAGGGGTCAACTTGAGGAGGCTCATATTAACCAAAAATGGACAATTTGAGCATCAATTTTTTTAAAAATAGATGCAATGCTTAAAGCACATCAAATATATTTAAATCCATGAATTAGTAATTAGCCCTTTCTTTAAATGGTCTTCTTGGAATAAAACATATGGTAGATTAAAGATGAACACAAATTCTTTGTTATTCTTCCCATTAGACATGAAATCTAATTCCCTTCTGTTATCATGGTCTGGCTTTAGTGACTTTCCTGAACAATAGATGCAATGGAAGTAACATTCTGGTCCTTAAATGCCTAGATTATATTAAGCTTTATAACCTCTTTCTGGTTCTCCTAGAACATTCTCCCTGGAAGACCTGAGCTATCATTATAAGGCAGTTCCAAATAACCTACCCTCCCAGCCGTCCTCACCAAGTCATCAAACATGTAACAACATCTTGGATCTCTCAAACTAATTCATCTACAACTGAATACCACCAAGTGACTTAAGCTGGTGTCACATGGAACAAAAGAATCATCCAGATGAGCCCTGACCAAATTCCTGACCTATAAAGTTACGTGACATAATAAAATAATTTTTATTTTAAGCCACTAAGTTTTGGAATAACTGTTATGCATCAATAGATAACTAAAACAAATGTTTATACCTGAACACAGAGTTTGCAGTAACAAAACCTTAGTTATGTGACCCTGGTTATGGGACTAGGTGGTGGGGGGAAGCTGGAAGAGCTTGCAGAACACCAGTATGGATGACTAAAAAATCTGGGCAGAGTGTAAGGACTTGGGAGGCAGTAAGAGAAAGCTAAGGGGGTTTGGGGGGTCAAGGGGGACACTTCTATATGGCCAAAAACTTGACACATCTGTGGCTTTCAATAATCAAAAAATAGAAATGAACTTTTGAAAAAAACAATATTTTCATGTTTTTAGCAGAATTTAGAAAGGAAAAAAAATCTAGGACTTTCTATTTTTAAATATTATAAAATTGCTTTTCATCTCTAATGTTTCTCAGCAAAGTATTCTCAAGTCAGAATTGCCCCAGGGCAAAAGTCAAATTTAGAGCCCTACAAAAAAAGCCTGCCAGCAAAACAAAGTTGTTGCATGGGGCTCTAAACTCCTTTGGTGAGCCGTCCAGAACATTTCAGTGCCTGCATAGTAGAGTCTTTAAGTATCCTGCAGGTATGCCTCTTAGACTCCCTCTGCTAGACAATGAAGGCTCCAAAAATCTTGAAGTTGTGCCTCACAGACTTTTTCAACTAGAAAATAGGCTTCTAATAATTTTAAAGTCATTGCCCCACAGATCACAGACATTCAGCTTAAGGTTAAGAAGGGCAAGGTTTTGGAATAAAATGCAGATTGGCTTCTGTTTAATTAAGTGGACTATAACAGGAAGACCACATTTTTAAAAAAGAAATTGTATCAGCCCTGGCCAGTTTGCTCAGTGGTAGAGCGTCAGCCCAGAGTGTGGAAGTCTTGGGTTCAATTCCCAGCCAGGGCACACAGGAGAGGTGCCCATCTGCTTCTCCACCCTTCCCCCTCTATTTCTCTCTTCCCCTCCCACAATCAAGGTTCCATTGGAGCAAAGTTGGCCCAGGCGCTGAGGATGGTTCCATGGCTGCCACCTCAGGTACTAGAATTCTCCGGTTGCAATGGAGCAACGCCCCAGATGGCCTGAGCATCGCCCCCTGGTGAACTGGTTGGGTGCTCCCAGTTCATGCTAGGTGGACCTGGTTGGGCACATGCGGAAGTCTGTTCCTCTGCCTCCCTGCTTCTCACTTCAGAAAAATACCCCCCCAAAAAATTGTATCAGCTCTGTCTAATAGACACAAAGACCATCCAAAAGGAAAAGGAGAATTGGACCTCCAAATTAACACTGGCAAGAATCAAATTGGCAAGGTTATTCCTTTGTAAACATAGCAAGAAAAAGGAAGAATAGTTCAGAGTGTGAAGACAAAATCCCAAAGGGTAATGTCAAGAGCCATAGAGAATTATTTCCAAAGAGAACGACCTAGCCCTAACCAAGGACTGAATGACATCTGACCAGGTAGAGTTCATAATTGCTATAGACCTTCATGGCTATGTGCCTCCAGTTTTACCAACCTTTGTGAATGGAAATGTATATTGTAGATTATCTTATGCCTTTGTCACCATCATATGTCAGGAGTATAGGGTGGGAAATGAAGCAGACAGATAAACTTGTCTCTAATTCAGAGACCATTAGATCAAAAGGAACTATGCCAGAGAACACTACACTGAGAAATCACACCCAAAGAACTTCATTAGCATCTGTATCTGATTTAGATAATGTCTTCATTCAGGCTGTTACAACAAATTATCATAAACTGAGTGATTTGACAAACATATTCTTTCTTACAATTAGGAAGCTAGGAAGTCCAATATCAAGGTGCTGGCAGATTCGGTTCTGGTGAGAACCTACGCACTTTCTGCTTTGCAGATGGCAGTCTTCTGGCCATGTCATCATGTGGCAGAGAGCAGAGAAAGTGGAAGCAAGTTATCTAGTGTCTAGTGTCAGCTGTCTCTTCTTATAAGGGCCCTATTTCCATTCATGAGAGTTTGGGAGGAATTGGGAAGGAAATAACTAACTACATTTTGTACATGGAGGGAATGCAGGGATATAAATACTCTGACAGAGGGCAGCCTGAAGTAGATTATGTGTAGCCACTAATTCACACTGCTCCTCCCATGGAAAGGTGGATCTCACTTCCTTCTCCTTGAATCTAGGCTGGCTTTAGTAGCTTATTAGGTCAGAGAATACAGAAGAAGTGATATCTTAGGATTTCTTCTGACTTAGAAGCCTTGAAATTTGCTCCTAGCCCTTTAAAGCATTCTTTCTGATAGACAGGATCTGCCATACACAGAAAGCCAACTACTCTTGAGACCTTCCTGCTGGCGAACCAGGAGGTAGGCTCCCCAGGTGACAGTTCTAGGTGAGATTCAACCATCCCCATTAAGGACCTAGACATAAGTGAGCATCGGAGTTGCAGACCGGAGACAAAGATTCCTATCCCCTCTTTTCTTTAAAAGTTTAGATAAAGGCCTAAAAGAAGACACCATGAGACTGCATAAGTAGTAAAAATTCTCTTGAATAACATACCAAATCTGTTTGCATAAAAGGACAGATACACACATCTCCATAATTTACACATTCTCCCAGTTCATGAAACGACTCACAACCCTTTCCCACAAGGTCCACACACAACGGGCCTGCCATACATTCTGGCTGCCACCCTGCTGTGCACTGACCTAAAACTACAGACTTGGAGTCTGTAACCAAGTCAACACTGAAAGATAATTTATTTTTAAACATAAGGGGCAAGCATTCATCCATATCCATCACACCTTTCCAAACCCGCAGGCTGTTCTTTCTCCCCTACAAATGTCTAAAAACCTTTATCTAGCCAAGGTATTGATTTTAACCCTGAATCCAAAAAGACTCACATACTTCAAAATCTTCTCATTCCCATCTCTGAAAGCATCTAAATAAATTTCTGCATGTGGACAGTTGGATTTTTTTTTAACCCCATCTCAAAAGAAAATCAAAGACCATTTTAGATAATGTCATAAATTATTTTATTTATTTCAAATTTAATGTAAATCCTCCTCTAATTTTTTACTATTATATCTAAAGTAAGGCAGTACCACTATCTTCCCTTTGGATTTAGAACTTTCAAATATGTGTGCATTGCTACAATAACCTCTCTTTAGTCATGGGCTTTCTAACTGTTTTTAGCTTTTGCAATGTTGACATTCCTCACCTCATGTCTGTTTTAGAAAAAAACAAATTCGTTTTGCTTTCATCTATGATACAATATGACAGCTAGAACCTAACTCAGGATTACAGATGGGTCCCGATTTCCTTTTCCTTTATACAGTATTTATTTTCTCTGACCAATCAATTTTATACATTTAAATTAGGAAAATTTTAGCAAGTCCAGCTACAGATTGGACAAATTGTTATAAATGCAGAACTTGCATAGTTAACTGTAGTACGATTTCCTTTGACTTTTCTAGCTCCCTACTCATATCCTCAAAATGTCACTGGACCTAAAAATCTTGTACAATTCTCCCAATCAATTCAACATTTAGCAATTATGAGATAAACTGTAACAGTCCTTTGAAAACAAAAGGCTTACAGCATTGACTGATTCTAATGAATAATTGGAAGTAAACTCAATCTTATTCTCCTTTTTTTCTCTCTACTGATGAATTACATTGTTGTCATTTTTTAGACTGTTATGTTAATTAGAGTTTTTCATACAAGTACAAGCTGCTCTTCATGTCAGTGGAGGCTTTGGTGTTCAAGTGCTTTCTCCATTTTAACAATATATGCATAATAAGATCTAGAACACTAATAATATCTTAACAAATAAATATCAAGAACCCAGAGACCCACACAGATTACACAGAGGGAACTTCAGCCCAAACCTCAATTCACAGGGCCTAGAATGGGTTTTATTTTATTTTATTTATTTATTTATTTATTTAATTTTTTTACAGAGAGAGAGAGAGAGGCAGAGAGAGGGACAGACAGGGACAGACAGACAGGAACAAGAGAGATGAGAAGCATCACTCATTAGTTTTTCATTGTGCGTTGCAACACCTTAGTTGTTCATTGATTGTTTTCTCATCTGTGCCTTGACCGTGAGCCTTCAGCAGATTGAGTAACCCCTTACTCAAGCCAGTGACCTTGGGTTCAAGCTGGTGAGCTTTTGCTCAAACCAGATGAGCCCGCGCTCAAGCTGGCGACCTCGGTGTCTCGAACCTGGGTCCTCTGCATCCCAGTCCAATGCTCTATCCACTGTGTCACCACCTGGTCAGGCTGGGTTTTATTCTTAAGTATAAGCATAGAAACAGCTTTCTGCCAGTGCAGCAATGATCATATCTGTGCAATTTTGAATTTGGAATGTGTACATGAGATCCTAGAGCTGGACTTTCCAGACTCAAGTCATAGTAGAACTACAATCTATTGATCCAAAGCTTTCCAGGTTTTCAAAAATAATTTTAAAAAATAAATGAAGCATATCAGTGGCAAATTAGTCTCCACATTTTACTAAAATATTCATACAATTCAATCAAATCTGTTGAAGTCAATTTGGCAAATATTTATTAAATGCCAGGCATTTATTATGAAAAACACAGTCCATACTACCTAACAAAGCCTTATATCTACTACCATTAGTTTATCATATGGTAAACTTTACTTCAGTAAAGATACAACTCATTTGACCACCCTGTGTGTGCAACTGTTAAAGTAGACCTTCAATGGCTGTCTTGGTTTTATATCATTTTCATAAAACAATATAAAATTATAAAGTCATCTCTTTTAGGTCCAGGCCTGTCAGGTATGGTAATCAGTCATTTTATAAAAGTTACTTATCCTCCATGAGTTTTAATGTTCTTAGATAAAAGATGGTCTATGGCGATACCACCCCGAACGTGCCTGATCTTGTCTGATCTCGGAAGCTAAGCAGGGTCGGGCCTGGTTAGTACTTGGACGGGAGATAAAAGATGAAGGGGTTTGTTTGACCAGATGATATTCAAAGCCTTTTCCAGTTTTAGGGAACATGGATTCTGTTCTGTCACTGGTAAGAAGGAGCCTTATCTGACCTAGACAGATGTAGCTCTGAAATGTACCATAACAATATATGAAATATGACTGGATTTGGGGACATTAGGGCTTGAAGGCCATAGCAAGATCTTCTGACGATCTCTCACATACGGTCAAGTTTTTGCAGAAGCTGGCAGTTGGTCTGGGAGACTGGTCCTTTTCCACTCAGAGGAATGTACAAACTGGTACCGTTGTCCATCTGCTTCTGAGAGCCTTGCCTAGCCTTGCACTCCTAGGTCAGATGAATGTGAATGCTATCTGCACTGGGGGTGGCCCGTTCCCTCTCTCAAAAATTCTTCTTTAAGGAATTCTTCTCTCAAGAAAGGATAAACATCTACATGAAGCCTTCTGGGGCTTTTTCAGATAGGGGTCCCTTCCTCCCTGGTCACTATTATAACTTGAATGAATCTGTGGTTATATTTTACTATCATTATTTAGGTCTCTTCTCATAGGTTAAACCATCTGTTTCTTCAGGGTAAGGATCACGTCTTATTTATCTCGTATCTAACACAACAGCCCCCATATAGGAGACATTCAAATAATAGTAATAGCCAACATTTATAGGGTATTTTTAAAGTTGCAGGCACTTTATAAAGAGCTTTTAACCTTATGGTCCTTATGAAGTCTATATTGTTATTATCATCACCATTTTACAGATAAACTAAGTCAAAAGGTTAAGTAACTTGTCCACAGTTACACTCAGGTAGATAGTAGCAGCGTAAAAATATGAATCCAAAGACTCTGGCTCTGTAGTCTGCACTATTAACTATTATGTAGTGATTAATTAATATGTGATAGCACCTTTCAATACGTTACTATCACTCAAACTGTTCTTCCCTCCTTCTGAGACAAGGTATATTGTTCCTAGGCTGGGCTTCCGGATGATGTTATATGAATTCAAACTATATTTTTTAAAACATTATAATTCCATATGGAAGAGGTTAAGAAACAAGCAAACAATAAAAAACAAAAACATAAAGAACAGAGTTTTTATTGGGGGGGGGTGTTGGTGTTTATCGCCAGGAGAAAATGGCCACAAAGGTGCACCTGCATGCATCAGCCTCTTTGACAATCTTCACAGAGCTGACAAGTGTAAACAGGGCCTCCTGCAGGTGGAATCTGGCATCTGAAATGCCATTTTCCAATAGCTACTCGAGGTGACGGCACTGGCAGAGTTGGGACCATCAGGCTAGAGGAGAACTGTGCCACAGTTCTGGATCCAAACCTAGAAAACACTCAGCAAGCCCCACACCAGCAAGGTCTGGTCACAAATTCAAGGGCTTTCAAAGGGACCAGGCAGCTAACAAGACTGAAGGATATCTTGTTATGAAACTATTTACAAAGACTGAAATAAGTATTTCATTTCTCTCTTAACTCTGTTACATTAAAAATTAATAATATCCACGGGAAAAACAAGGCATGGTAGGAACCACAGAGAACTAAAGGGGGAAACTGAAATACCAGCCCAGGCCTTGCTTGTCAAATCTTTCAATTCTTCATAGGTCATCAGAAGTCTAGATTTTAATGTGAAATCTTCCAATTGTTAAAATATTAGCAATTGATTCCATTAGAACCCACAAACACACACACACACACACACACACACACACACACCATGTAAATAAACCCTAAGTGTGGAACAAAATGTAACTGCAAATCAGATTTTGTCCACAGCTCACCAAGTTTGCAGCCTTGAAATAGAGACTCCAAGTTCACAGAAAACAATTTCATGGGCATTCATGGCTACTTGAGGTCAGAAATAAGGGGGGAAAAAAGAAATGGAAAAGATGTCTGGGGTTTGATTCCTGGTCAGGGCACACAGGAGAAACATCCAGCTGCTTCTTTAGCCCTCCCTCTCTCCTCCCCCTCTTGCTCCTCTCTCTCTCTCTCTCTCCCTCTCTCTCTCTCTCTCTCTCTCTCTCTTCTCTCTCCCCCACCCTTGCAACCATGACTCGATTGGAGCAAGTAGGCCCCCGACCCTGAGGATGGCTCCATGGACTCCAACTCAGGTGCTAATAAGAGCTCAGTTGCTGAGCAACCAAGCAATGCCACAGATGAGCAGAGCATCATCCCCAAGGGCCTAGTGGGCTTGCCTGGTGGATCCAGGTCAGGGCACATGCAGGAGTCTGTCTCTGCTTCCCCTCCTCTCACTGAATTAAAAAAAAAAAAAAAAAGAATGGCCCTGGCCAGATTGCTCAGTGGTAGAGCATCGGCCTGGCATGCAGGAGTCCTGGGTTCGATTCCTGGCCAGGGCACACAAGAGAAGCGCTCATCTGCTTCTCCACCCCTCCCCCCTCTCCTTCCTCTCTGTCTCTCTCTTCCCCTCCCGCAGACAAGGCTCCATTTTAGCAAAAGTTGGCCCGGATGCTGAGGATGGCTCTGTGGCCTCTGCCTCAGGCATTAGAATGGCTCTGGTTGCAACACAGCCATGCCCCAGATGGGCAGAGCATCGCCCCCTGGTGGGCATGCCGGGTGGATCCCGGTCAGGAGCAGGCGGAGTCTGTCTTACTGCCTCCCCGTTTCCAACTTCAAGAAAAATACAAAAAAAAAAAAAAAAAAGAATAAAAAATAAAAATGGAGAATAGAGTTAAGCAAATTAGACAAGGTGAGGAAAAGCACAGTAATCCTAGAGGTTAAAGCAGGGGAGAGCCCAGAAGTCAGGAAATTCACTGGGTTAAGACAATAGTATCAGAAATCCAAACCAGAAAGAGCAGTTTGAGCCAGGGGATGTTTTGCCCAACAGAGCCATTCTTTCTAGCTGTAAACTGAAGCTGACAGTGGGTGGTAGCCACCCCTGAAACTAAAGTTTGCACCAGGAAGTGAACGCAGATAGTTGGAAAGAATGTCTTCTCCCTGCAGGTCCAGCTGGGATTCCAGGGGAATTCTTAAGGCAAAGGTCTCTGAACTTTCCATTCTAAATAGGAAGCACACCTCAGAGAGAAAGAGGTTAAGCCCTCCTATATTTCAGAGCTTCCCTTGTCGGCCAGGGCTCCTTAATGTTCCACAAATAAAGCATATTTTGCTATGACACCAGCAAACAGCACTGGTCCCAAGCAACAACATTCAGGCTGATTCCTCAAATGTCAGTTTGCACAATCTGCCCTCTTTCTTGTAGACCACCCAGTCTTTGTACAATAATTCTACACTGTCTCATTTATTTTATTCATGGCAGCAGAGATCCCAATTTCCTTAGCTGAGTTTTGTTCTCTCCCTTATGCAACTTCTGATTTACTGGTAATTCCCTAACTCTTTATTAGTCAGCTCAGTAAGATTTGGGTTTTTTTCTCTCTAATCAGCCGAAAACTACAATGGAATTGATCATCTTTTACTTTTCTATTCTACTTGGAAAAAAGTGAGGAGCAAAAATAGGGAGAGAAAAGAAATAAGTACAAACATGATTAGAAGAGAAAGAAAACAAGAGGGCAGGTGCTGCACATAGGTGGTGCCCAGTTCATGGTGTCCTTCCCCCAATGTGAAAGCAAGGGACACAGAAACAGTCTTAATGAATTTACCCTATCACTTAGTGCAGCCCATGTTATTGCATTACTGTAATGAAAAACACATCAGAATATGTCTAGACACATGACATACTCCTGGTAGAGAGTTCCCTGAACTTCAAAAAATTGTGGTTCAATTTCCTTCTGGGAAACGCTCCAATGGCAACATTTCAGGTTCTTGAAAGGCTCTTCGGAATGACTGCCTAAGGGGAAGCCACCTCTGAAAGGAGACTTAAAGCACCAGGGCACTGTGAGGGCTGGCAGAGCTTGCCATGGGAAAATGGTGAGAAGAGCACAGCCCCTGCAGAAAGCCCACATACAATAATCCACTGAGAGCTCCTGCCATATATAGAGTAGCTGTGGCAGTCTAAATAAAGCACTGCAGAGAGCCTGTAAACAGAAAAAAAGAAATGAAATACTTTGTTTTGGTGATTCTTTAATTTTAAGTATGAACGGATTAAACAAATCCAATTGGTATAATTTTCACCAACGTGTTGATTTAAACCAAATTCTACAGGCACTGGCAGCCAGGGAAGGAGAGCAACACCGTATCTCCATGGTATAGTAGCTATTCCAGGGTAAAGATACTATGCCTGTGTTCTCACTGAAGAGTCATGAATAGAATAAGTCCTAAATCACAGCCTTTATCTATAGATGGTGATTCTGCCCATTCTGGCCGTGCACCTCTGGAAGATTTAAGTCTGTGAATGCCTGAAGCTGGGGAAAACCACAAGATTGCTTATCATACATTTATAAAACAGATTATACCGGGTTCGATTCCCGGCCAGGGCACACAGGAGAAGCGCCCATTTGCTTCTCCACCCCTCCGCCGCGCTTTCCTCTCTGTCTCTCTCTTCCCCTCCCGCAGCCAAGGCTCCATTGGAGCAAAGATGGCCCGGGCGCTGGGGATGGCTCTGTGGCCTCTGCCCCAGGCGCTAGAGTGGCTCTGGTCGCAACATGGCGACGCCCAGGATGGGCAGATTATCGCCCCCTGGTGGGCAGAGCGTCGCCCCTGGTGGGCGTGCCGGGTGGATCCCGGTCGGGCGCATGCGGGAGTCTGTCTGACTGTCTCTCCCCATTTCCAGCTTCAGAAAAAATGAAAAAAATAAAAAAATAAAAAAAATAAAATAAAATAAAACAGATTATAAAATAAAATAAAGAGAACCCTCTATCCAATACAACTAAAATTCTCTGAGGTTTTAGCACATATGGGACAGGATGTTTAGAGAGATGTGAGAACTGGTCTCTATCTGTACTCAAAAGGTCAACTAGTACTTCCTGAGTGCATAACAGGTACCACAAATAGGTCAATGGTCCAGCAGGGTGAATACAACAGTCATTAGGGAATCAAGATTGGGAAAGAACACTTGTTATTACCTGTCCTGTTGATAATAGCTAATCCAACAGGTGTGAGGTGCTATCTCATTGCAATTTTGATTTGCATTTCTCTAATAGCTAGCGAAGATGAGCATCTTTTCATTTATCTGTTGGCCATTTGTATTTCTTCCTGGGAGAAGTGTCTGTTCATGTCCTCTTTCCATTTTTTTATTGGATTGTTTATTTGTTTGTTGCTGAGTTTTGTGAGTTCCTTATATATTTTGGATATTAGCCCCTTATCTGAGTTGTTGTTTGAAAATATCATCTCCCATTTGTTTTGTTGTCAGTTTGTTTTGCTGTGCAGAAGCTTCTTAGTCTGATGCAGTCCCATTCATTTATCTTTGCCTTCACTTCCCTTGCCTTTGGAGTCAAATTCATAAAATGTTCTTTATGGCCAAGGTCCATGAGTTTAGTACCTATGTTTTCTTCTATGTAATTTATTGTTTCAGATCTTATATTTAGGTCTTTGATCTATTTTGAATTAATTTTTGTGCAAGGAGATAAACTGTAGTCAAGTTTAATTCGTTTTGCATGCGGCTTTCCAATTTCCCAGCACCACTGATTGAAGAGGCTTTCTGTCCTCCATTGTGTGTTTTTGGCTCCTTTATCAAAGATGACTTGACCATATATAAGTGGTTTTATTTCTGGGCTTTCTATTCTGTTCCATTGGTCTGTGTGTCTATTTTTCTACCAGTACCATGCTGTTTTGATTATCGTGGTACTGTAGTATAGTTTCAGGTATTGTAATGTCTCTAGCTTCATTTTTTTTCCTTAGAATTACTTTGGTTATTCAAGGTTGTTTTATGGTTCCATATAAACCTGATGATTTTTTGTTCCATTTCTTTAAAAAATGACATTGGAATTTTTTTTGGGGGGGGCGGTTTGTATTTTTCTGAGGCTGGAAACGGGGAGACAGACAGACTCCCGCATGCGCCTGACTGGGCAGGATCCACCCGGCACGCCCACCAGGGGGCGATGCTCTGCCCATCGGGGTGTCGCTCTGTTGCGACCAGAGCCATTCTAGTGCCTGAGGCAGAGACCACAGAGCCATCCCCAGTGCCCGGGCCATCTTTGCTCCAATGGAGCCTTGGCTGCGGAAAGGGAAGAGAGAGACAGAGAGGAAGGAGAGGGGGAGGGGTGGAGAAGCAGATGGGTGCCTCTCCTGTGTGCCCTGGCCAGGAATCAAACCTGGGACTTCTGCACGCCAGGCCAACACTCTACCACTGAGCCAATCGGCCAGGGCTGACATTGGAATTTTGATGGGAATTGCATTAAATTAGTATATATGGTCATTTTAACTATAGTGTATCTGTAAAGTCATGGTGCACTTTTGACCGGTCACAGGAAAGCAACAAAAGATGATAGAAATGTGAAATATGCGCCAAATAAAAGGAACACTCCCAGTTTCTGTAGGATGATGTGGCAGCATGTGTGCATGTGCAGATGATGACGTAACACCGTGTATACAGCAGAGCAGCCCACAGCCATGCCAGTGAAGATGTGGACAGTACAGAGGCAAGTTCAGTGTGTTCCGTGGCTCGCTAAATTTGAATCCGTGAGCAAAGTGCAACGTGAATATCAGCACGTTTATTCGGTGGGATAAGCAGTTGAAGGAAACTGGCAGTTTGGTGGAGAAACTCCATTCTGGTAGGCCATCAGTCAGTGACGAGTCTGTAGGGCTATATGGGATAGCTACCTAAGGAGCCCTAAAAAATCTGTACATGAGCCCACATCGAACTGCACTGAATAAGTATGAAACTGGGAGAGTTTTCCTTTTATTTGGTGCAGATTTCACATTTCTATCGTCTTTTGTTGCTTTCCTGTGACTGGTCAAAAGTGCGCCATGACTTTACGAACACACTGTATAATTATTCTTGAAAAGGAACGCTCATCCACTGTTAGTGGGAATGTAAAGTAGTACAACCATTATGGAAGAAAGTATGGTGGTTCCTCAAAAAATTAAGAATAGAACTACCATATGACCCAAAAATCCCTCTACTGGGAATATACCCCAAAACTAAAAAACATGAGTATGTAAAGACACATCTACCCCCATGATCATTGCAGCATTGTTCACAGTGACCAAGACATAGAAACAGCCAAAATGTCATTCAATAGAAGATTGGACAAAGAAGATGTGGTACATATATACTATGGAATACTACTCAGCCATAAGAAATGATGACACAGTACCATGTACGACAACATGGATGGACCTTGATAACATTATACTGAGTGAAATAAATAAATCAGAAAAAGCTAAAAACTGTATAATTTCATATATAGCTGGGACACAAAATTGAGACTCATGGACATAGATAAAAGTACAATGGTTACCAAGGGGAGGGGAAGAGAGAAGAGGGAGGGGGGTGTGGGAAGGGAAGGAGCTTAAAGAGAAATAAAATATAGGGTGACAGAAGATGATTTGAGTTTGGGTGATGGGTATACAGCATAATCGATTGTCCAAATGATATGGAGTTTTTTTCTCTAAATCTATGTACTCTGGTTGACCAATGTCATCCTGTTAAATTTAATTGTCTAAAGAAAAAATAAATAAATAGAAGTTGGAAAGAAAAAGCTTGGGAAAGAGAAATAAATCTAAGATTGGGAAATAATTAAGAAGCAGGTCAAAATTGAATATAATTAAATGTACTGTAGAATGCTGAGGGTTCAGAGAAGCTATGGGAGTTTGGTCAATGGGCTAAAGTAGTAAAGGGTATCAGCAAACATAGAATTTTAGTTGGGCCTTGAACCCTGAGTAGACAGAGAGAGGCATACTAGAATGGAAAAATATAACAGCAAAGACAAAAATTGGGGGATAAATTGTATAGGGAGGGCCAAGAGCAGCAATTACCATAAATTTGTGGACACTTCAGCTTGACTGGCATTTCCTGAGTTGGGGCAGCCAGGTGAATCAGGATAGAAGTAGCTGAACTCTAAAGTCTTAAATGCTGGACTGGCAGAAGTAAGACCTCTTTCCAGGTAATTTAGCCCTGATGCAATGGCTAACCCAAAAGAAGTTTGACTTTCCCTAAGAGGCAACCCATGTACTGCTAAAAACACACACAACAGTCCCACACAACCACCCAATCGTAAGACCAGAATGCCAGTCAAAGAAGACCTTTTCTGAAACTACCTTCATTGTGCCATCAAGTGTCACCACTTATGTTTCCTAGTTCTGGAGTTGATTCAATTATGTCTCCTATCTAGATCTTCCTCCCTAGCCTGAACCTCTAAACTGCTGTGAATTATAAATACCAAAACATTACAAATGTGCTTCTGTGTGGCTGGACAAACCAGACCGTAACCCTTCAGGACTCACAGTACTTCTGTCACCATTGCTACGACCCCATTCTATGAATTAGCCTGCTTGTGTTCCCTGGCCTGTATACTGTACTAGTCATTCTCTCCTTTACCTTGTCTCAGTTCCAGGTTGGAAACATTTCTGTTGCAATTATTAGACACCAACTATGTGACAGATACTGCACTAAACACTGAGGTCACAAAGACAAATAAGACAACCATTCTCAATGATACAGTCCAACAGGAAGCTGGATCTGCCTTTATTCATTCATTTGACCTCAGTTAAGTCCCCCTTATATGCCAGCCACAGCATTCAGCCTTGGGAACACAAAAATGCATACACATGGTACCTGCTCTCAAAGAACTTGTGGTCTATTTGGAAGAGACAGAGAGGAAGGCAAAACAAAGAGACCACACAATAAAGCAGCATACACACTAGAACAAACTACACTGAGGAAATAATCTCTTGTACCTTGGGGGACACATTTGTTCAAGAAAGTCTTTATGGGGGGCTGTAGAGGCGAATTTAACAGTGGGCACATGGGGTGTGCGCCCTGGCCCCGACTTCTGAAGGGCCCCGCAAAACCCCAGCTTTACACTTTTTTCTAATGACACCATGTTTGGTTTCATATGTACAACTTTAACGTTAATAATACATAATAATTTTTATTTATTTTAAAATATAGTTAAAATGTATTTTTATTTTCCCTGTCTCTCTTTTTTTTTAAGGGGCCCAATATTTTCTTCTGCGTCCAGGGCCTCAACTGACCTTAATCAGCTTCTGGGGGGTGGGGGGGCTGCTACATGAGCCGAGATTAGAACCTAAGGAGATGTTTGAGACAGACCACGTGGAGAAAAACACTCAATGCAGATATAATCCCAGTGGAGGAGGGGAATATGGCTCCCTCAGTTATTCAAAACAGTCTTCCCACTGAAAACAATAATATGGAATAACATAAAAAATGTTAAAGAAGCTGACAAGAAACTATGAAATAACTAGGCTAAAATTCAGGTGAAACAGGAGCTCAGAGAAGTAAGCAGAACTCTGGCGTTGCTTTTCGTCTAGGATATTTGTTAAATACAGGGGGTCCTGGAGTTACAACATAGTTGCATTCCTACAACACTGACGTAACCCAAATTTTGGTGTAAGTTGAAACACACCCTAGCCTGTCACTTACCTATCCTAACACAGTTGTTAAATCATAATCTAGATCATAAAAACACAACTAAGCTACAGAAAAAGGAAAAGAACATAAATATACTGTATTGTATACTGTACTATAAGAACAGAAAAAAAATGACGACCCAATTTTTTCAGTTTTTATGGGAGTGAAAGTCATAAACTTGAAAGGTTCTATGTCAAGACTGTCATAATTGGAGGGCCCTGTAACTGAGTTTTCATTTGTAGCCCTCTCAGGGTGAGGGGAAATAGAAATCAAAGCTTAGGTTCTGCCAGGTAAGGAAACTAATTGAAGAGATTTCTACACTAAACTATTTTCCCAAAAGGGCTACACCCTCAAGGGAAGAGTGGAACTAGAAATAAACTCACCCTATATCCCAGGGGACCAAGTATACTTTTGGTTTTTGCTGAGCAGCCTAGAAGAAAAAGTTCCTGAGACGTACTAGTCATAGATGTCTTTGAGTGAATCTGAAGACCAAATTCACATCATTTAAAAAAAGAAAAGTACCTCACTAGAACCAGCAGCAGGGGTAAAATGCAGAAACAGATCTTCAAAGACTTCAGGTATTGAATCTTTGGACATAAAATATTAAAAAATGTATTCTTTTTTTTTTTTTTTCTGAAGCTGGAAACGGGGAGGAAGTCAGACAGACTCCCGCATGCGCCCGACTGGGATCCACCCGGCACGCCCACCAGGGGGCAATGCTCTGCCCCTCCAGGGCATCGCTCTGTCGCCACCAGAGCCACTCTAGCGCCTGGGGAAGAGGACAAGGAGCCATCCCCAGTGCCCGGGCCATCTTTTGCTCCAATGGAGCCTCAGCTGCGGGAGGGGAAGAGAGAGACAGAGAGGAAGGAGAAGGGGAGGGGTGGAGAAGCAGATGGGCGCCTCTCCTGTGTGCCCTGGCCGGGAATCGAACCCGGGACTTCTGCACGCCAGGCCAACGCTCTACCACTGAGCCAACCGGCCAGGGCCTAAAAAATGTATTCTTATGGTATATAAAGTAAAGAAAAAGTGGACATAAAATTTAAAAGGAAAAGGGAAGTATCAGAATGTGCCCTAGCAAATTTGAAAAGAATTAGAGATCTAAAATTCAAATTAATTTAAAATGCATAGTTTTTGCAATTGTAGTAAGAATTAGATCCGGTAAGAATTATCAGTGAATGCTGTACTAAGGACAAGATTTTTGTAAATGGCAGGATATTGGGGTTTGTTGTTTTTGTTTGGTTTTGCATGCAAAGCTAATTTATTTATTTGATTTTATTACTTTCCACTGATATATGCTTAATTTTGTTTTAATTATGGTAAGAATACGACATGAGTTCTACCCTCTTAACAAATTTTTAAGTGTTCAATACAGTTCTATTAACTATAGGCACAATGTTATACAGTAGATCTCTAGAACTTATTCTTCTCACATAATTGAAATATTAAACCCTTTGAACAAGAAATCCCCATCTCCCCCTCCCAGGAGTAGGATATATATACAATTTGAAAATATTACCACACAAACTGCTTATTAGTTGCAAAGGGGGTCAATAATTATACTGTGAAGAAATTGCATAAATTGACTGATTGATCAAAATTAACATCACTATCTCCAGATATAATACCCTGAGAAAGATACAGTATCACTCCTTGACATAGTATTTTGGCAAGAATGCATAGCCTGAATCGAATCACACAGAAACATCAGACAAACCCCAAATTAGGAATATTCTGTTTTTAAAAGTTGAGCATGGTGGCTATGGTCTCCCAAAATGTAAAATGTCATTAAAGACAAAGAAAGGTTAAATATATGTCCTAGACTAAAAGAGTCTTAGAAGAAATGACAACTAAATGCAGTACCTGAGTCTAGACAGGTCACTGTACTGAAGAGAAAAAATGCAGTCGGCCTAGCGTGCGGAGGACCCGGGTTCGATTCCCGGCCAAGGCACACAGGAGAAGCGCCCATTTGCTTCTCCACCCCTCCGCCACGCCTTCCTCTCTGTCTCTCTCTTCCCCTCCCGCAGCCAAGGCTCCATTGGAGCAAAGATGGCCCAGGCGCTGGGGATGGCTCTGTGGCCTCTGCCTCAGGCGCTAGAGTGGCTCTGGTCGCAACAGGGCGATACCCAGGATGGGCAGAGCATCGCCCCCTGGTGGGCAGAGCGTCGCCCCTGGTGGGCGTGCCGGGTGGATCCCGGTCGGGCGCATGCAGGAGTCTGTCTGACTGTCTCTCCCTGTTTCCAGCTTCAGAAAAATTCAAAAAAAAAAAAATGCAATAAAGGACCATATTAAATCAATGGAGAAAATTGAATATGGCAGTAGATTAGAGAAAAGCAGTGTACCAATAATTTCTAATTGTTAAATTTAAATTAATCATGTAAAAAGCTATTAAAATTGATTACTTCACTGTAGTTACATGAAAATATCCTTATACTTCAGAAATAAACTGAAGTACTCAAGGGCCATGATGTATGTACCTTATCCACAAATGCTTCAGAAAAAATATTTACATATATATACACACATATCTGTATATTGAATATCTATATATAAATTATATGTAATAATTATACATAGAGAGACAAAGAGATGGGGCACAAAGTATAAAGCAAATCTTGTTAATAGATATATCTGGGCAAAGGGTTTGCAGGTGTTCTTTGTACTGTTCTTATTTTTGCAACCTATCTTTATGTTTTAAATCTTTGAAGTTATTTTCAAATAAAAAGGCTAAAAAGGAACATAAATTCAACAGTGTAGACATAGATGAGGGAAAATAAAGCAGAAGAAATTATTCAGAATGCAGCAAAGAGGAAAAAGATACAAATATTGAAAGATAGGTTATGATAGATGAAATAAGGAATGAGGGCTAATATATGTTTAACTGGAGTTCCAGAAGGAGAGGGAATAAAATGAGGCAGGAGCAGCGACAAAATTTGAAGAAATAAAATTTTATCAGTTCTAACTATTTTGGAGAACTAGTACAAGACACCAATCCAAATTCATATATGAATGAATCTTGAGCAGAAAATAAGGTAAAATGCTCATGAATAAGCATCATAGTAAAAGGCAAAGTGAAAGCAGCCGGAAAAGTACAGGGCAAATTCTCTCCAAAATAGCAGTAGTTTGACAGCTGACTTCACAAAAATAGTGAAGCCAAAGGCAGTAGAATTATATCTTCAATGTGTTGAGAAAAGAACACCAACCTAAAATTCTATAGCCAGCAAAGATATCTTTATTATAAAGATGTTTTCAGGCAAATAAAGAGATTTTTCTTCTAGCAGATCCTTCTGAAAGGAATTTTAACAATTTATACTTCAAGAAGGAAAAGGATTCGAGATGGAAAGTCTGAGATACAAGAAAAAGCAACAGCAAAAAGCATGCCAAATACGTGAGTAGACAGAATGAATAAAGGCACAGAGGTGGAAAACTGCCTGGTATGTCTTGACACTTACCAGGAGGAGCTCGGGTGTGAGTCAATGGAGCAAAGTTAGTCTCTCAACCTTATAAAATACAAATCCTATTACTGAAAAATAAAATTAATCATGTTCTCTGAAGATAGATTTTTAAGTGAATATACTATATATTATAAAAAACGTACAAAAAATTAAAATTCAAGAGGATGGGATTAAAAACAAAATATAATTAGAATTTCTGATTTCTCCTTCCCATATTCTAAGGAATTGACTTGTACACAACCAAGGGTTAGCAAACTGGCCTGCAGGCCAAATCTGGCATATCACCTTTTTTCGTAAATAAAGTCTTATTGGAACATAGTCATGCTCATTTGTTTGCATATTGTCTATGACTGCTTTCACGCCACAAGAACAGCTGCATAGTCTGGCAGACGTACAGACCGTGAAGTCTAAAATATTTGTTATATGGGGCCTTACAGAAAAAGTTTTCTAAGCCTTGGACTTGAACATGGGCAGGTACAGGTGAGTACAGTCACCATACTATGCACATGAATATAGAGGCAGTGGGGAGTCTTCAAAGGATTTTAAGCAGAAGAAATGCTACTCTGGCAGCCATGCAGGAAATGGAATTGAGGAGAGAAGCCTGAAGAAAGGGAAGCTGATTACGAGAATTTTTTTGTGTGTGTTATGTTGATTAAAGTGCTTTCTCTGAGACCAACTTCCTTGTCTATAAAGTGGGAGTGATAATTCATAGTTTTTTGGTGGGTCAAATGCAATAATGTGTAATGAAATGCTTCTTAAACTGTCAAAGCAACATAAATTAATGTATGATGATTTTACCTGCAGTAAATTTTCATTAAATATATATCTTAGAAGGAGATATATTTATTTATTTATTTATTTATTTATTTACAACCTCTTTTTCAGTTGCATTCTTTGATATTAATACATCATGTATAATTGTGTCATAAAGAAATCATTTGGTATCAAATTTTAGAGGTGATTTAATTGTATTAATTGATTTAAAACCACTTAAGTCACTTGACTGGAAAAATACTTCTAAATGCTTCTAGATTCAGGCCTTTACTTCTTATTAACACCTAATATGTATAAAAGGGATCCTCGGGTTACAACACAGTTCTGTTCCTAGACAATAACGTAATCTGAATTTTCGTGTAAGTCAAAACACACCCTAGCTTAAGTCACTTACCTATCCTAACACATTTGTAAAATCATAATCTAGAACAAAAAAGAAACACAACTAAGCCATAGAAAAAAGAAAAGGTCCTGACCAGGCGGTGGCGCAGTGGATAGAGTGTTGGACGCGGAGGACCTAGGCTCGAGACCCCGAGGTCGCCAGCTTGAGCGCGGGCTCATCTGGTTTGAGTAAAGCTCACCAGCTTGGACTCAAGGTCGCTGGCTTGAGCAAGGGGTTACTCGGTCTGCTGTAGTTCCCTGGTCAAGGCACATATGAGAAAGCAATCAATGAACAACTAAGGTGTCGCAACGAAAAACTGATGATTGATGCTTCTCATCTCCCTCTGTTCCTGTCTGTCTGTCCCTATCTATCCCTCTCTCTGACTCTCTCTCTGTCTCTGTAAAAAAAAAAGGACATAAAATACTATAATGTACACTATACTACAGTAACAGAAAAAATGACTCAAGTCTCAATTTTTTAAATTTTTATGCAAGTGAGCATCATAAACTCGAAATGTTGTATGTTGATACTGTCATAATCCGAGGACCCCCTGTATCTTGTGTAAAAGACATAAGAAGACATAAAGAACCAATATGGCAGAAAAAGGTCTCTAACCACAAATTTATATTTTCTTATACTTCATGAGACTCCCAAAACATTAGGAGCTAAATAAAGCAATTCAAGTCTTTAAAAAAAAAAAACTTAAGGTATTTCTCTTGTTACTATTTAGGATGCTTAATTATGATAAGTATCTACGTCTCATTGCTGATCCTTTTGCAGATTTAGGGACATGGTTTTTGAGAGCACCCATCCATACCCCGATCTCATAAGACAAGTGCTGAGAACAGAACTTGGTTGTGACATGTTATAGAATATATGTTGCAGTAATAGTTTATGCCCCCATAACTTTTATATGCCTCTGTCGCTCATGTGTGGATAAATGCATGTTTAGGAACACATTTAGAGATATGGTTTTAAAACATGAGAGCAAATTGATGAAAGAAAAAAACATACCGTCATCAGTGAAGCCAGAAGGTGAGAAACAGTACCTCATGCATTCTAATAGAAAGACAGGCTGTTTTAATTTAAATTAGTTTCAGCCTTCTTCGTTGAAAACAGAAGTAAATCATGTAAGGAACTAATTCATACTGGGAGAGACAACAAAGAATGCCAATAAAATTTATTTGTAAAACAAGAAATTACTACAAAAATATTTCTACCACATTTCCAGTGTTGTTTTAAATAAAAGAAAAGAGGCCCCTTTCCAGGAACATTTTTAAAGGATATAGTTTAAGGGAAACTTTTATTTCTTTTTTTATATAGTATATGGCTGGGTCTCATTTATTATGCATTAATTGCAGACAAAACCTTGGTTCTCTGCACACACACACACAAAAAGGCTTGACATGAGCAACATGGTGGTTTAGGAAACAAATGGGTCCTTGATCCCTAACTCTGGCTGTGTCCAACCTATTCACGTTACTGTTTGCTCCTCTGGTAACAAAGATCAGCTGCCCCTATCATAAGAGGTACACTCTTTCATAACTTCCCACCACCACTGTCTTGGAATTCACACACAGGTATTTTATTTACGTGTCTTTGGAATCCAGATAATCAATGAGTCCAGTTTCCCCCCAACACACACATTTTAGCAGTTGTCTTACCTACCTAATTAAACTAATATACAATATATCCGACCAATGGCCAATTCAAAACAATATTCCTTCTTTGATGGGTATACAAGAAACATGTGGTAAAAGAATATGTCTGGCCTGACCAGGTGGTGCACAGTAGATAGAGCATCGGACTGGGATGCAGAAGACCCAGGTTCGAGACTCCGAGGTCGCCAGTTTGAGTGTGGGGCTCATCTGGTGTGAGCAAAGCTCACCAGCTTGGACCCAAGGTCTCTGGTTCGAGCAAGGGGTCACTCAGTCTGCTATCCCCATGGTCAAGGTACATATGAGAAAGCAATTAATGAACAACTAAGGTGTCGCAACAAAAAACTAATGATTGATGCTTCTCATTTCACTCCATTCCTGTCTGTCCGTCCATATCTATCCTTCTCTCTGACTCTCTCTCTCTCTAAAAAAAGTTTAAAAATTAAAAAATAAATTAAATAAAAGAAGAATATGTCTGATCTCATTCAAGAGTGATAGACATATACCAAAGTGTCATTGTTTTACTCAATCTGTTATTCATGAGCTTATCTAAACTTTTAATAAATTCATATATTTTCAATCTCTCCCACATCCTGGGATAATGCATTCCACAAGTTTCTACTCATCATAGATCTCTTTTAAGCTTCTGAGAATGCCCTAAGTTCTAGTGAGCCAGGATTCAATAAATAAGAAAGCATAGTTTTCATAATTCTATGGATTTTAATTATGTGCCCGTTCATAGCCTTCTTCCTTTGTAAACATAAAAAGGCCCTTCTTTTTTTATGCTACACTCAGAACAAATTTAATGAGTGAATTCACTAATTTAAGCAAATTAATCAGTATAGGATCCTATTCTTTTGCCCATGTCAGTGAACTTTCACTTTAATCATGTCTTTATTGAGGGTTACTGACCAGAACTGCACACCATGTTTCTGGTACATAGCAAGGCACAAAGAGAGATTGTTTATTCTTAAACAATTTATAAGCAAGCCTGGAAATGATTAAGATACTTATGGAATCACCACATATACTGGAATCAAGAAGGGCTTTGGGTGAAATGGCGCTTGTCAGCGAAGACAGGGTGTAGAGGTGAGAAGCAAGCTGCCCCGATCAGGCTAACCCCCTCTAATCCAGAGCTGCCTTCCCCACTGGCCAAGATGTCACATCGGGTTTCCCAGAGTAAGGCTTCTTCACACAAGACTTTGAAATATCAAGAGTTCTGGGGTTTTTTGAAAGCAGAATTTTCAAATAATCCTGCAAGACAGGCTTAAGTACAGTGACCATACAAAAGGCAAAGGAGAAAAATACTAGAATATTTGTCCATTTATGATCATATTAAGCCGCATTCCGAAGTGATTACCCACTTATAAAACATCCAATAGAAGTTCAAGGGCATAAATCCCCTGGAAAGCTAACTTAGAAAGTTTCTTGGCATGTACAGAAACAAAGCAAAGATGTTTACATGGTATTGAGGAAAATTAAAAACACGCTAAATTAATCCTACCTCAGAATACAATACGTCAGTGTCATTACCAGACAATGTGTGTCTATCAGCCACTTTTTCAGAGGCCCAGCAGCACTAAACAGTTTAAAGTAATTGACTTCCAATCCACCCTTCCTCTTTTTTAAAATATACACTTCTTGTAACCATTCATTTTCAATTAATTTGTAAGAAAGAAGGTAAATGCCTGGGTCCCATGCAGACACTTCTCTACTACCTACCCATTGAAGACTTACCTTCTAAACTGAACAAGCGCTGAGCCAGAATGCAGCTTCAGAATGTCTGCTAATACAGTATTTTTGATAGTCATCACAAAATATTACCAAGTTAACTAGTCATTAACTAGGTATCACATTCATAGGTTATATTTGAGTCGTAAGAAATATCCCGGTTTCTATTCAAGAAAGGGAAATATCCGAATTCTATTTACAAACGTCCTTTCAAGGTTCAGTGTTTTAACACTCAAAGACGCCAACCATCACATGTACCACTGGCCACTAAAGAAGAAAAATGCTAGTTATTTGTAAGGCCACAGCAATAATAAAATACACCTTGATTTCAAGGAACTTTATCTTGAAATCTATGAAATATGTTGTTTTCATGCTCATTGTGTTTTCCCCAGATTAAGCTCCAAGTTCGACAGCACTCCTTCTCCTGGAACCCACTGTCTAATTTCCAGTACCCTCAGGCTGTCCTAGAGGCTTCTTCAATAGTGAAGTTGGGGAAAGTGTATCACTGTCAGGAACCTTCCACACTCAGTCAGAAATAGGTACGAAGTAGGGATTTACCTGAGACAAGGCCTCTCTCTGGTTGACTACAAAAAAATGAAGAGTCATGAGACTAGTTTCCAGAAATATCACTTAACACAAGAAATCAGCCCATGTCTAGCAAGCTTATAAGAACCACTGCTCATAAAGTAGCCCTTTCAACCCCCCATGCATGTATAGATAACACAGTCACCATCAGATATATTATCGTTAAGTACCAAAAATAACAACAATAATGAAAACCATATACAGTTATGTGACATAGTTGTCATATTTGTCCTGGGAGAAGGTGTCACCCTTAAGCATGGTTCTCAGGCTCATCCCGGCCAGCCTGCCACTGCTACAAAAGGCTCTTTTAGGATCTGGAAACACAGTATCCTAGTTATCCTAGTTAAAGGCTCTGCCACCATGCTCTCTGGCAATTGCTCAAGAAAAAATGCTGACTTGTCTTATTTGGGCATAAACCAGAGTGGCCTCCTGTGATCCCACTGAAATTAATCATTTCTCCAGACTTCTGTACTCTTGGAACACATCTGTAATGTCCAAATAACCTCCTGCCTTTCTTCTACATCAACAAAATAGATAAATAAAACCTTTGTACATCTGAGATAGAAAATCCCCAGAAAGCTCTAGAAAGAAGCCGAGAAACCTAGTTTTTTAATCCTTTCTAGAATCAGTCTCCATATCTCCCCAGGAATGATGTTCATCTCTGTCCAAATAGATCAGGTAGCATCTTACTTCAGAAAATAAGGAAAGAAGAAATAACTATTACTCATATACACGACTTAATACAAATGGATAAATCTTAACCCTTTCTGTAGCACTAACAATAAAACCCTTTCAGGAATAGTAACAAGAAAAACTGCTTTCTCACAACAGAGAAGTTTGTGTTTAAGGACTTGGTACTCTTTTTCTAGGGTTGAAAATGATGTTTTCTGTATTTTATAACCTACAACTTATATCCGTTATTGAATGAAAATGGGATAGCATTCCATTAATGGAATTAGAAACCAAGATCCTCAGTTGTGCTAGATATTCTTCATTTGCCTCTCCAGATTCACTTTTCTGAAGCTTTCCACCTGACTTCCTTCCCTGAAGGCTAATTTCTAATGACTTTGTAAACTGCATTCCCTCTTGTCTGGTTTCCACTTGAATTTGACCAACTGAATGTACCTATAAGAATTCAAAGGCAGGAGGAGGGAGAAGGTTGAGTATTTCCCCAGCTAAATCCTCTCCAGGCATAGCTTCAAATGGTTTCTTTCTAATTAAGATCCAGCTCCAGCCCTGGCCGGTTGGCTCAGTGGTAAAGCATTGGCCTGGCGTGTAGAAGTCCAAGGTTCTATTCTTGGCCAGGGCACACAGGAGAAGCGCCCATCTGTTTCTCCACCCTTCCCCCTCTCCTTTCTCTCTGTCTCTCTCTTCCCCTCCCGCAATCAAAGGTTCCATTGGAGCAAAACTGGCCTGGGCACTGAGGATGGCTCCATGGTCTCCACCTTAGATGTTAGAATGGCTCCGGCCTCAGCAGAGCAATGCCCCAGATGGGCAGAACATCGCCTCCTGGTGGGCATGGCAGGTGGATCCTGGTTGGGCACATGCAGAAGTCTGACTGCCTCCCTGCTTCAAACTTCAGAAAAATACATGGCCCTGGCCGGTTGGCTAAGCGGTAGAGCGTCGGCCTAGCGTGCAGAGGACCCGAGTTCGATTCCTGGCCAGGGCACACAGGAGAAGCGCCCATTTGCTTCTCCACCCCTCTGCCGTGCTTTCCTCTCTGTCTCTCTCTTCTCCTCCCGCAACCAAGGCTCCATTGGAGCAAAGATGGCCCGGGCGCTGGGGATGGCTCTGTGGCCTCTGCCTCAGGTGCTAGAGTTGCTCTGGTCGCAACATGGCGACGCCCAGGATGGGCAGAGCATCGCCCCCTGGTGGGCAGAGCGTCGCACCTGGTGGGCGTGCCGGGTGGATCCCGGTCAGGCGCATGCGGGAGTCTGTCTGACTGTCTCTCCCTGTTTCCCGCTTCAGAAAAATGAAAAAAAAAAAGAAAAATACAAAAGAAAAAAGTAAAAGAATAAAGAAAAAAAAAAGATCCAGCTCCTACAAAGCAGCCTTCCCCTCCTGCGTTAGCCATGGCCAGGGCTGCTAACAATCTCCCCTTGTTGTTGCCAGACCATGGTACTGCACTGTCCCTTGTTGATTCCTAAAATCTGCCCAATCTTCTCAATAGTTCTTCTACCAATCTCTCTTCAGTGTGACATTTCCTGCTGGAACCTGATTGATACATCAGATTTTACAATCATACCTGTTCTCTACTGCTTTGTGTGTATCTTTTCTTCAGTTTAAAGCTAAGGATACCTCTTGTGCAGATACTTGCTAGTAACCGCAATTTTCAATCATTAGAAGTACTTAACCATTTTACTACTGTGAAATCCTGCCTGAAATATCTGACAGTGAAGAGGACCACTCTCTCTTCAAGAATCCAAGTGCTGTTATCCTCGCTTGGGCAGATGACAAGGAAGCTATATGCCTCAAACTCTGCTCACCCCTTGCAGAGCTGGTATGTGACTCCTCCCTTTACCTGGTTTGCAGGAGCTACTCTTCCTGAGGGCTCTCCCCGCACCCAGAACTTGCTGTCTATTCTCTCTCTATAGTATAGCTGGGTGTTTTTATTAACTTATCTATTGTGCCACTAGATTATAAGCTCTATGAGGGCACACACTAACTTACACACATTAGTATTTATAGCCCCTAAAACTATGAGACTAAATAATATTTGTTTAAAAAAATTAACAAACTTAGCATCATGCTCTTGAATTTAATGGGTAATGAAGCAATAAGAAACAATCAGTTAGAACACATGTGCATTATAAATATACACTCCCATTGCTTCATTCAGTATCCCATTCATCTACTGTTCTATCAAACGTTTAGGGCTGTTGGACAGCAAGGTCCTGGAAACACAAAGTTGTGTGAGGCCCTGTCCCTGCCTAAAAGCAGCATTGTTGATTATGTGGACCCTATGCAGGTCATATTTTCACTGTAGATGAGTTACTCATACAAATTTTTCTCAAAGGAACTGGTTTCCTTTTGCACCCCAGAAAGAAGTGCAAAGACCCATCTGAAACTTTTTTTTTTTAATGTACTACCTTAATCATTTTTTTTTTTTTTGTATTTTTTTCTGAAGCTGGAAACGGGGAGAGAAAGTCAGACAGACTCCCGCATGCGCCTGACCGGGATCCACCCGGCACGCCCACCAGGTGCGACGCTCTGCCCACCAGGGGGCGATGCTCTGCCCCTCCGGGGCGTCGCTCTGCCGCGACCAGAGCCACTCTAGCGCCTGGGACAGAGGCCAAGGAGCCATCCCCAGCGCCCGGGCTATCTTTGCTCCAATGGAGCCTTGGCTGCGGGAGGGGAAGCGAGAGACAGAGAGGAAGGAGGGAGGGGGGTGGAGAAGCAAATGGGCACTTCTCCTGTGTGCCCTGGCCGGGAATTGAACCCGGGTCCCCCGCATACCAGGCCGACGCTCTACCGCTGAGCCAACCGGCCAGGGCCCTCTCTGAAACTTTGTGCAATGTTTTTTATCGAATGGTATAGCTTTCCAACACTAGCACTTCTTGCCTTAGCATTTCTCTTCTTCACTGAATATCTCCCTTTCCTTTTCTTTCCCTTCCTTTCCACTCACTGAATAATCCTTGGCCACATTTTCCTTTGCCCTAGTTTTTTTACTATAAGCTGTTGCAAATGGTACTTAAAAGAATTTGAAGTATAAATAACAAAACAACAGATTGCTTTCCCCCCCACTTAAATTTTATATATCTTTGAAATGTTGATAGATCCAGCCCATTTTTCATTTAAATTAATTTTAAAAAGTCATAATAGTATTATAATAGAAAATTCCATTAATCATTCAAAAGTACTTGATACACACCAAACTATTAACAATATATATAAGTCAAGAAATGAGAATGGAGAAAGGATGCCACTGCAGATATTAGCTTTCTATATTATACAATTTTTGAAATGTTATCCCCTGGCCAGTTGGTCCATTGTGTGGAAGTCCTGGGTACAATTCCCAGTCAGGGCACACAGGAGAAGCGACCATCTGCTTATCCCCTTCCCTCCCCTTCCCTCTCCATATTTCTCTCTTCTCCTCTCATAACCATGGTTCTGTTGGAGTAAGTTGGCCCCAGGCACTGAGGATGGCACCATGGCCTCGCCTCAGGCACTGAAGTAGCTCAATGACCAAGCTAGGGAGCAGCAGCCCCAGACAGGCAGAGCATCACCCAGTAGGGGACTTACAGGGTAGATCTGGGTCAGGATGCATGTGGAAGTCTATCTCTATGCCTCCCTGCCTCTCACTTAAAAAAAATAATTAAAAAAAGGAAATGCTACAAGAATTTTACTTACATATGAAAAAAAAAAGATATATTTAAAAGAAAAAATAAAGAGAAGACAGCCTAGATTATCTTTGTTTTCCCATGTTCACATGGTAGTTAAATGAACCTGCAGATTGAAGATATATAGGGTGGTAATTTGATTATTGAGCCATATGTGACCTAGCTGAATGAATATAATAACAGACAGATGAAGGTATATGTCATGGATATGAACTGATTTCCCTCATTTCTTATTTTAGCAGCCAGTCATTTCCAGAATTGGCTTTAGACCCTGAAAACATCCCCACCAGGGATGCTGTCCTGAGTCTGGGACATCCTCTAACAGCTGGAAGACATTCAGTGACTCTAAATGGTGAGCGCCAGGGGGAACGTGTGAGGATGGGCACCTGTCCTGGGCCCTCCCCGAGCTGGCCAACACCTTACTCTGGCAATGATCTCTCCCTGGGGTTCTTTTAAATATTAAGTTTTAGAAGCAGTCTAGAGAATGACAGTTCATTTAAATAGCCTTCCTTTCTAGAGACCACATTGTAAGAGTTTTAAAAGTTTAATAGGAGTCTGCTTTAGAGAATGAGGGGAAGGCAAGAGTGTGGCCTACATAGCCTTATCTTCAAACTCCTGGGCCACCCTCTGCAGAATAATTCTAAAGATTAATAAATCAGGTTCTCTCTACTGCATAGTAAACTAATGTACCCACAAATATCAAATTAAATGTGATAATAAAATATTGAGGTTCCATATTTGTATTCTTATAGCATATTTGAGCTGTTTAACATTAAACCCCCAAAGGTTTAATGAAAGAGAAACCTAAGTGACTCAGACACTGTAGGTAATTTCAGCACTGTCGTGTTGTACAGTATTTACTAGCACAGTTCTTTTACCGACTGTCAGTCAGTCTGTAACTCAAACAATCATTGATAAAGTGTTTTACAAAAGATGCTATCAAATAAACAGAGGACTTTGTATTACTTCAAAGCTTATTTATAATGTGTTTAGAAAAAATTCAATGGAAACAGGAAAATAATGTCTTGATTTTCTAAACTTTACAACATCTGCTTTTACTTACTTTTCGGCATTGGAAAGGTCTCTGGATTTCAAGGGAACTGCTTTACTTTCCCTAAGTTATACACTGAGGCATCATCTATGAACCCATGAAAATCTCTATGGCAAGAATAACAAAGGGATTTTAGAACATGGGACACAGTATACGGAAATATGCCTCAAAACAAAAGCCAGGTGTATAAGGAGCACACCCCTCCATAAAAATACTCAAAAGCATATATTGTTCTTTCCAAAACCATCCAGCACCAGTTATTTACATGCCACTCACAATTTTTGCTAAATAGTATGAAAGTATTTCTTAAAGAAAAATAAATAATTTTTTTTTACACATATGTGTGTATGTGTAAGAGTGTTGCTGTGTTTTTCCCAAAACCAAATGAGAGTATTAAATAATGTTCAGTAAATCCCCAAATTTTGACCAAAAAAAAAAAAAAAGCAAGGACACTAAAATCTGCTGGGAACAACATCCTCAATGTTAATATACTCCACTGGAATTTGCCTTCTTTCTTCTAAGTCAAAAGGATTTAAAACCAAAGACATTTTATAAATGTTTTCTAAATTTTCAAAGAAAGCTATTTCTTTGCATTCAATGAGAGCTGCCCATAAAACACACCAGTGTCCAATTTCTGTGAAGGGCATACAAGTCTCTCATTCCTTGATCTTTCTGACTAAGCAATCTTTATTTCATTTAATAAAAATTACCTTAGAGAAATGTAACCATTTCTTCTGCTACACTTCTTGATTTGAGATTTCCATAAATTTTGCATCAACAGGAGACATCAGGTAAAGAAAGAAAGCTGATCTATCAGTCATGATACAAAATCAATTTTATTCAGGGCTTCCTTGAAAACCTGTTGAGAAGCTTCCAACATTTTTGGTGGCTTCTTATAAAACTGATTTTAAACACTTAGGTTATTTGTGGTTAATATACAAAAGGAGGCCCTGGCCAATTGGCTCAGCAGCAGAGCGTCAGCCCAGCATGTGGAAGTCCCAGGTTTGATTCCTGGCCAGGGCACACAGGAGAAGCGCCCATCTGCTTCTCCATCCTTCCCCTGTTCCTTTCTTTCTATCTTTCTCCTCCCCTCCTGCAGCCAAGGCTCCATTGGAGCAAAGTTGGCCCAGGCGCTGAGGAAGGCTCCATGGCCTCCACCTCAGGTGCTAGAATGGCTCCGGTTGCAATGGAGCAACGCCCCAGATGGGCAGAGCATCACCCCTTGGTGGGCATGCTGGGTGGATCCCAGTCTGGCACATGCGGGAGTCTGTCTCTCTGCTTCCCCACTTCTCACTTAGGAAAAATAAAAAAAATTAAAACACACACACACACAAAAGGAAAAAGAAAACCAAAAAAAAGGAAAATGGAGAAAATAGCCTACACGGAGCACACTCCCAAGGCTTCACCACTGGGTTAGCTGACATTTTCTTCACTTCCCCAGTTGAGCTGACCTCAACATTCTTGGTGTCCGAGACTTCTAAAAGAATGTAAACCACATTATCTTCCCCAGAGGCAAAAACAGAAACAAAGTTGGATGATATGTCAGAATAAGGTATAGATACACCATGTGTTTAAGGAAGAAGGGTCCAGGCAATCCCACCAAAGGTCAAACTTTGAGGACATGCGTTTGTCCACATAAAACAGAAGATTGGCGGCCCTGGCCAGTTTGCTCAGTGGTGGAGCGTCGGCCTGGCGTGCAGGAATCCCGGGTTCGATTCCCGGCCAGGGAACACAGGAGAAGTGCCCATCTGCTTCTCCACCCCTCCCCCTCTCCTTCCTCTCTGTCTCTCTCTTCCCCTCCCGCAGCCAAGGCTCCATTGGAGCAAAGATGGCCCAGGCGCTGGGGATGGCTCTATGGCCTCTGCCTCAGGCGCTAGAATGGCTCTGATTGCGGGAGAGCGACGCCCCAAGATGGCAAAGCATCGCCCCCTGGTGGGCATGCTGGTGGATCCCGGTTGGGCGCATGCGGGAGTCTGTCTGACTGCCTCCCTGTTTCCAGCTTCGGAAAAATACAAAAAATAAAAATAAATAAAAAAATAAAACAGAAGATTGGCTTTGCCATTTAGTCAGAGGACCTGCTTTAAAGAGCTAATTGAGAGCCATTGTTCTTGGTTTCTGCCACACACCTGTGACATCCAGATGGGAGAGAATACAAAGAGATCCCTATCTCTGAAGGATTTTTTAAAGGGAACGATACTGGAAGTCAGGAGTAGAAAGGGGGGAAAGGAGCAAGGTCCTTCTTCGCCATCACCGAATGTTGGCAGTACTCCCTTTCCTGATTGCTTTGATGCTGTGCTAAATTCAAAAAGTTTTAGGCATGATTAATTTGATGCTTTGGTTTTCCTTCGTTTTCCATATTTTTCATCTAATGTTTTAAAATGGTTTGTGTTCAAGAATCAATTTAACCGCAACAGAAGAGACTCTGACTTAGAACTTGTATGACTTCACTTGAGGTGGAAGTAAAAAGGAAATCAATTCTGAAAAAGAAAGGAAACAGTCAGGCTCACAAGACTTCCTCTTTTTCTTAAAAACATTTTAGAATTATTTTCACCCTAATATTATCTTTAAATCAGCACTTTAAGCCTGACCAAGTGGTGACACTAAGGATAGAGCTTCAGCCTAGGACGCTGAGGACACAGATTCAAAACCCCAAGGTCGCCAGCTTGGGCTCATCTGGCTTGAGTGCAGGCTCACCAGCTTGAGTGCAGGATCAGTAACTTGAGCATGGGATCATAGACATGACCTCATGGTTACTGGCTTGAGCCCAAGGTCGCTGGCTTGAGCAGGGTGTCACTTGGCTCAGTTGTAGCTCTACAGTCAAGGCACATATGAGAAAGCAATCAATGAACAACTCAAATGCGACAACTACAAGTTGATGCTTTTCATCTCTCTCCCTTCTTGTATCTCTCTTTCAATTTCTCTTGCTAAAAAAATAAATAAATCATCACTTTGAAAAAGATCCTTTAGCCCTGGCCGGTTGGTTCAGTGGTAGAGCATCAGCCTGGCATGCAGGAATCCCGGGTTCGATTCCCGGCCAGGGCACACAGGAGAAGCGCCTATCTGCTTCTCCACCCCTCCTCCTCTCCTTCCTCTCTATCTCTCTCTTCCCCTACCGCAGCCGAGGCTCCATTGGAGCAAAGTTGGCCCAGGCACTGAGGATGGCTCTATAGCCTCTGCCTCAGGCGCTAGAATGGCTCTGGTTGCAACACAGCGATGCCCCAGATGGGCAGAGCATTGCCCCCTGGTGGGCATGCCGGGTGGATCCCGGTCGGGCGCATGCGGGAGTCTGTCTGACTGCCTCCCCGTTTCCAACTTCAGAAAATACAACATAGGGCCTATTTTTCTCATCCTATGCACTTTGTGTAACTGCACTGACTTCCAGAGCTTCAATTACCATCCATGTATCGATACTAGTAGTCACCCTCTTTGGACCTGCTCATCTAAATTTCTAATAAACAACAGCTTACTTGGTATCTCATAAGCCCTCCAATGCATCATGTTCAGAAGTGAACTCATGTCCTTCTTCTCTGTCTCTTCCCTTCCCCAGCTTTCCCCCTATGTTCCTTGCCTTCAGTGTCTATGCATGTAGCACAAATGATTTAATCCAAGGATCTCTTTGACTCTTCTGTCTCATCCTAGTCATGACCAAGC
Organism: Saccopteryx bilineata; assembly: GCF_036850765.1. Taxonomy (NCBI): domain Eukaryota; kingdom Metazoa; phylum Chordata; class Mammalia; order Chiroptera; family Emballonuridae; genus Saccopteryx; species Saccopteryx bilineata. The sequence goes on from NC_089493.1 coordinate 110,283,354, forward strand.
CCTGTCAACCAGCCTTCTCAAATACCACTTTGATATCCATGTATCTCCATCTCCACCATGATCCTAAGTCATCACTATCTCTGCCAATTTTGCCAAAACAGCATCCTAGTCAGTCTATTTGCCATTAATATTACTCCTATCGAATCCATTTACTCTCACAAAACCCTTGTGGGAATCCTTCTTGAAGTAATTAATCCTCATAAAACACAAATCTGGTCATGACACTCCGTTAATGCTCCTCAGTAATTTCTCATTATGCTATAATCAAGTCTAAACACCTTCATTTAAAAGACTTTATCTAACCTGTGCCACTTCCCAGCTGCTTCAACTTTATTTCGTTTCCTTTCCATTCACATTGAGCATCCTTCAGTCCCCAGAACCTGCCATACTTTCAGCTGAAACATACTGTTCTCACTGCAATCCCCAATTCAAATGTCACCTTTTTAGGGCCATCTTTCTTTGCGTAAACCTAGATCAAGGTCCTGGCTATGCTTGTAAATCACGCTAACTTCTATTGTATCACTCATCACATACTGTTGTAATTGTGTACAGTGTTTTCTTCACTTTATGCTCCATGACAACAGAGACCACGTTTGCCATATTAACTGCAACTAAACACCACATTAGAAACTCCTCGGTACCTAAGTTGTCTTTAGAATAAAGCTAGGAGAGTATAAAAATGCAGCAACTCTGCCACACTGCTTGGAAAACCATAGTGACTTTCTAAGTGGCCCTTCCAAAGGTAGTAGTAAAAGAGTGGGCTTTGTAAACACACCTAGACTAGAACTTTGATTCCACCTATTTCGCCCTGTCTCCTTCCTTAAAGCTTTGGCAAAAGGGAGTGGTGATGCCTGCCTATCTCACATGATGACTGCGAGCACTGAATTAGTACCTATAAATCTCCTGGCACAAGGTAAAGGACCTAGCCCATAGTAAGTATTCAAAAAATGTTTGTTTTCTTTCTTCTTCCGTTCTCAAGTCCCCCTCAGGTACCTACAGTTACCATGTGGAAATCACACAGCCACTGTACAAAACAGGAAACATTCAGATCTGATCTTAGCAGGTTTCATTCTGTAGGTCATCTTCACAGCAGTTTGGTGTATTATTTTTCCTATAGAAATTAGGGATTGTTGTTTTTTTTAAGTGGTTCTTCCACAATAATAAATAAGGGATATTTTATAATTTTGTGTTTAACACAGCTAAAATTCAGTACAGTGGCCTGACCTGTGGTGGCGCAGTGGATAAAGCGTCGACCTGGAATGCTGAGGTCACCGATTCGAAACCCTGGCTTGCCTTGTCAAGGCACATATGAGAGTTGATGCTTCCAGCTCCTCCCCCCTTCTCTCTCTCTGTCTCTCTCTCCTCTCTCTCCCTCTCTGTCTCTCTCTCCTCTCTAAAAATGAATAAATAAATAAATAATTCAGTACAGCAACTTAAGTAAAATCACTTATTGTTTAATAAAACTTTATATAGGTTCCAGGTGTACAATTCTAAAATATATCATCTGTATATTGTATTGTGTTTACCACTCCAAGTCAAGTCTCCTACCATCACCATTTAGCTCCACTATACCCTCTTCAATCTCCCCCCAACCCTGTCTGTATTTTTTTTTTTTTGCTTAATACCTTCACCTTTCACACCAAGCCTCCCAGCCCCCCCCACACCCCTCTGATAGCTGTCAGTCTGTTCTCTACATCTTTGAGGCTGTTTCTATTTTGTTCATTAGATTCCATATATGAGTAAAATCATATAATATTTGTCTTTCTCTGTCTGGCTTATTTCACTTAACATAATAATCTCCAGGTCCATCCATGCTGTTGCAAAAGTTAAGATTTCCTTCTTTTTTTCTACAGCTAAGTAGTATCCCATTGTGTAAATGTACCACAATTCTTTTATATGCTATCTACTGCTGTGTCATAGGCAGTTCCACTTTTAATTTTTTGAGGTAATTTCATATTGTTTTCAATATCGGCTGCACCAGTCTGCATTCCCACCAACAGGCCACAAGGGTTGCCTTTTCTCCACATCCTCACCAACACTTGTTGTTTGCTGGTTTAGAGATAAATGGTAGCCATTCTGACAGGTGTGAGGTGATAGCTCATGGTGGTTTTAATTTGCATTTCTCTAATGATTAGTGATGTTGAGCATTTTTTCATCTGCCTATTGGCCATCTGTATGTCCTCTTTGGAGAAGTGTCTATTCAGGTTTGTTGCCCATTTTTTAATTCATTGTTTTGGAAGTTGGGTTTTTTGTTGTTTTGTTTTTTGGGGGGTTTTTTGGTGTTGAGTTGTATAAATTCCTTATAAATTTTGGATATTAACCACTTATCAAATGTATCACTGGTGAATATATTCTCCCATTCAGTGGGTTGTCTCTTCATTTTGTTGAAGGTTTGTTTACCCTGAGAATAAGAGTTATAACAGAACAGGAATCAATTCTTTCAGACCACACAGTACTATTAAGTGGATTCACAAATTTGTTTATTCATTCAAAGAGTATATTGAGCCTACTATATGTCAGGCACTGATACACTGTTCTAGGGCATGTACATCTATGTACTTCTAGAGATAATGTAGTATCTGAAACAAGTTCATAGTTTTATCTAACAAGTATTATCCACCATGATTAGTCTTCTTCCTAACTATAGCAACAACATATGCTAAGTACTTACTATAATACCAAGTACTTTACATCATTTACTCTTCACAACAATTATATAAGGCAGGAGTTATTATAGTCCCCATTTTACCAGATGAAGAAAAAAAGATGTGGAAAGAATATTTAATGCGTCCAAGGTCACCCAGCTGACAACCAAAACAAACCCAAATACAAACCAAGTCTCTAAAGTCTAAATCAGGCTACTCAAAGTCTGATCCTCCATGGGCTGGCAGTGTCAACAGCTCCTGGGAGCTTGTTAGAAATACAGAAACTACTGAATCATAATCTCAAGAAGTGTGGCCCAGCCATGGTTTTGACAAGCCCTCCATGTGATCTTATGCACGCTAAAGTTGGATCAGTGTTGCTCTAAACCACTATTCTACATATGCTTTTTAGCTTCCCTAATTCACAAATTACTAATGGTACTAGATCATATTATTGCTTGCTTGCATTTAAGAATTTTTAGCTTTCATCGCAGTTGTCCTTTTGGGTTGGTGAAAATACAACTTTGCACCATATTCTTTAAGCAGGATGACTATGCATCCTAATTCTCCTGGCACAGCCCCATCAAACTTGTTGCCTTGATATAATTAACTGTAACCTTTCACTCTCACAAGTGCCATAGTTTGGGTTAGAAATCACAGGGCGGCCCTACCTATAAACCACTCCTTGCCCTGGTGCCACTCTCTTCAACTTCATGTTCTCCCATTCATCCATCACTTCTGTGTACTAGCGACAATCATAGTTTTCTTTCAGTTCCTTTCATTTTCAAACTCACTCGTAATGAAAGGGCTTAACACTTCTGTTCCTTCTTCCGGGGAGGCTCTTCCTCTAGATCTCAGAATGATCTGCTCCTCCTCAGTGGCACCCCAAGAGTAAGATGATAGGAGCAGCCACCCTGTGTACAGGTAATTTAGAGAATTTTATAACAATAGTAAAAGCAACTAGAACACGGTCATCAGCAATTCTTAATAATGTTAGTGAAAATATACTGCTCCCTTCCCCCCCAAAAAAATTGTTACTTGCCCTTTAATAAACATTGTATTCTTCAAGGAAGCTAATTCGGAGAAATCCCAGGTATACAGGTAGACTTCAACAAACAAAGACATAGATAATTACATTCATCTCAAAAGAAAATCACTAATAGACTTAGAATAGTTATATTTTGAGTAGCTTGTGTCTCTAAACCCTATGTTACTACATTGCTCAGTTTAAGCAATAAAATCGAAATAAATTATGGTAGCACAGTGATTGAAAAGATGAAGAAACAGAACTTGAGTTACTTCAGTTCTGTCATGCTTGTTTTTAACTTCTTGTGATTTTTATTTGTGTTCAATATTTAAAACATAGGGAAATCCAAGGGAGCCAGAATAGCCAAAATAGTCTTCAAAAGAAACAAAGTTGGGGAATTCACACTTCTCAATTTCAAAAATTTCCTCAAAGCTGCAGTAATCAAGACAATGTGGTACTGGCATCAGGACTGTCACATATGTCATTGAAATGGAGTTGAGAGTACAGAAATAAATGCTCACATTTACACTCAATTAATTTTTGACAAAAGTGCCAAAACAATTCAATGGGGAAAAAAGTCGTTTCAGCACATAGTGCTGGAACAACTGGATATCCATATGCAGAAGAATAAAGTTGGATCTGCATCTCAAATCAACTCAAAATGTACCAAAGACCTAAATGCAAACTATAAAACTTTTGAAAAGACGAGAGGCATATATTTAGGTTGCTTCCGTATCTTGGCTATTGTAAATAATGCTACAATTGAACACAGGAGGCATATAGCTTTTGAAATTGGTGTGCAACTAAGGAATATAAAATAAAAAATTGAAAAAATATAAACAATATAAGAGTATATAATAAAAGAAGATAGGTTTAAATCTTTATGATATCTTTTAAAACTTTCTTTTTTAAAGATTTATTGATTTTAGAGAGGAGAGAGAGAGAGAGAAGCAGGGGGAGGAGCAGGAAGCCTCAATTCTCATATGTGCCTGGACCAGGGAAGCCAGGGTTTTGAACCAGTGACCTCAGCGTTCCAGGCCGATGCTTTATCTACTATGCCACCACAGGTCAGGCTTGGATTAAATTATAGTTTCTTAGGTATTACACCAACAGCACAAACAACAAAGGGAAAATTAATTCATGAAAATTGAAAACATTTACCTTGAAAGGATACCATCAAAAAGAGCAAAAGACAGCCAATAGAGAAAATATTGTAAATCATATATCTGATATAGAACTTGTATCTAAAATATATAAATAATCTTTACAACTCAATAATAAAAAGACAAATAATGCAATTAAAAATAGGCAAAGAAAATATACAAATGCCAGTAAGAAAATGAAAAGATGCTTGACATCATTAGTCATCATGGAAACGCAAATCAAAATCACAACGAACTACCACTTCATACCCACTAGGATGCACAGAATCAAAATGTCAAGATAATAACAAGTATTGACAAGAATATGAAAAAGTTAGAACCCTCATACATTGCTGGTGGGAATGTAAAATAGGGTATCATTCAGTCTGGAAAACATTCTGGCAGTTCCTCAAAAGATTTAACATAAAGTTGTCATATAACCTGGCAATTCCACTCTGGTTATATACCCTCCAAACTACAAACATGTGTTCACATAAAAACTTGTATATTAGTGTTTATAGTAGCATTAAGTATCCATAATAACAAAACTGTGGAAACAACCCAAAATGTCTACCAATTGATGAATGGATAAATCAAATGTGGTATATCCATACTAGAATATTATTCAGCAATGAAAAAGAATGAATACTGATACATGCTACAATACAAATGAACATTCAAAACATGATGTTAAGTGAAAGATGCTGGTCATAAATGAGAGCAAATTTATTAAATAGTATGTGTATCTCAACAGAGTTGTTCAAATAATAGAGGTTTAAAACACTGAAGCACAATGCAAACAGCATACTATGTAAGATATGTTATTTTCCTCTTCTAAAAAAAGACAATGTCATTAAAATGTACTAATCCATTACTCTCCTGTAATATTTATTTCTGGCTATTATTATCATTCTTTTCATTACCTGATTACTCCTAAAAATAATTTTGGTTAAAGAGGAAGTGAATATTAAAAATTATTCATCCTAGGTGGTAGTCTAGAAATGTCAGTTGCTTTGTTTTATTATTTAGATTTTGCTCAAATATCAGCATCTCAGAAACATTCTCTAACCACTCTTTTTAGAATAGATACCACTTCATGCCCCAAATGACATCACTTTCTATCCCCTTATTTAGCTTTACTTTCTTCATAACTTTTATCATTTTAAATATTATATTCTTGCTTTGTTTATTCTTTTTATTAGAATGTTTATTCTCCTTTATTAGAATATTAGTTCATTAAAGGACTACCTGCCTTGTTCATTCTGGTATACATTCAGTCAATTTTTGATGAATAAATAAACACTAAAAAAAATAGCAAAAAAAAAAAATAATAGCTATTGCTTACATTCACCTACAAAAATGATTTAAAAATAGTTTTATCTTTGTGCACAATTTGTTTTTGTTTTCTTTTTACTTTGAGATAAAAACATTGATCTGACTCTTCTCATCAGGGGTATGTGGACATCATATTCTGCTAGAAACTTCAAAGATATTTAGACAATCAAAATCCCTTTGTCTAGGAGTTTAAAATTTAAAAAAAATGTATGAAATTTTATACCTTTGCATTCATTGTCTTCAATGAGGCTTATGAGTTGTAATCCATTCAACTCTGCAATGTTTCTTTCTTAATGTTACAAAAATAAAACAAAATTTTTTAAAGCTAATCAGCTTAGATTATACCAGAATTCATTACTCTAGCCTAGTGATAAAAACCAGTCTCCTTTATTGAACCTAAATATTTCTGGACTTTGTTAAACAGATTTCAAAACATTCACTTTTGAAAACTTGACAAATTTTTATAGAAACTACTTCTTAGAGTCTAGATTTTCTTTTTATTATTGTTATTTTATCTCCTTTTCAAAATAATAGTTATATATTTAAAACAAAGCAGAACTCTGTTGTAATGTGGTTCAATATTATAATTGTTCAGGTAGGCCACAGGTCAAATCCTGTCCCTCCCAAAACATGACAATCATACATAGTATAAACTTGATCACATTGTTAGCCTATAACCTTTCAGTTAGTCATAAGCTGGGATATGAAAGTTAAGAAAAAAAGGATATTACTATATGTACAGTTATTTTAACATAATATCCCTTATATTCTTTGGAATACTGTTCCATAATATCTTTTGAATGATAAATTTGGTGGATTGAGATTTTGTGTAGCTCCTCAGCTACTTAACCAAACTAAAGGCTGCTTTACAGATGGTTAAAGGCTTTGGATCTGAAGTCAGAATGCCTATGTTCGAATCCCCAACCTACCATTTACTCACTGCCACGTTGTTCAATTTACTTATCCTTTCTATACCTCATTTTTATGAACTTTTAAGGTAAAGATAATAACAGTACCCATCTCAAAGGGTTTTGATGATTAAATAAATTAATTCATGTGGGGTACTTAAAACAGTGCTTGTTACAGAGGATGCTATCAATAAGTGCTAGCCATTTTTTTAGGTTGAAAGGAAAAAGACTTAAAATTAAAGGCTTAGTTACCACTAATACATCAATTAAAAATAAAAAGATACCATTTCACACATTTTAATATAAAATGAGTAGGAAGACTTGATTTTAGCCTCAGATTTTTAATGTATAATAATACTCTATTTTTGCAGCTAAAGTAATGACTTTCTGAAAGGAAAATTTAGGCAGAAACCTAAAAGATGCAAGATTGTTTTCTTATACTTTTGCAACCTAGTAGAAAAAAAAGAATCCTTGGCCCTCCTGCTAAGTTTAGACTAGACGCTTTCCTTAAACAGTCACATATTTCTTCATTAAACTGTTTTTTAATGGCCCTTTTGATGACTGCCAGTTTCCTCCACAATAAAAGAAGTTTTGACCTGTGAATTCATTTTTTTAAATCTAGTAATAACTTTGAATACATTAACTGAGCATCATGGACCAAATAAGGAGCCAATTAGTTATGTTTTCCATCATCTGACTGAAATAAAAATGAATCAACTTCATCACTAAACTTAAAAGGTTGTCTTCATTGGCAAAGGAGTCTAAACATTGTTCTGCTAATTCAAGTTCCTTTTAGAAAGTAAGGAAAGTTGAATTATCTGTGACCTGAAAACAATGAGTTTCATTTTCCCTTTTCTTCTGTAAAGGCTAGTCAAGAGACCTACTACAGTTCTAAAGAAGCACTCCTCATAAAATTACTCTAAAAGAACTCATTACTTAGAGCATTGCCTACCAGGTATGATCTAGCACCACATTCATTTTCACAAACAGAGGTTATTTATTTTTCCTTCCTCATTCATTCTTTATTTTCCTTTCTCACTCATCTAGATACTGGGATGACATGATGAATGCATCTACTCATCAAGCTACCTTCTCTGTTAAACAGACATCATAGATAATCAACTCATCAACTAGTTTTAACAAGTCAGAAATGAGACAACCATGAGTTAGTCTGTAATCGTAGTGCAAACACTCTAACCATGTTTGCTTTTTGTAAAAGCACGTCCTTTCTTTTCAAGCCCTTAGTTTTTCTAGATAGCAGCTAAAACTATTTTTAAAAACACATACATCGAACACAACATCATCGTTTTATGCCTCTCCACGTAGTTTGTGGGAGTTACATCAAACCCTACAGGAAACACTGCCTCACCAATGCATACTGAAAAAGACCCTCATTTTCAGGTGCACTTTCTTTGGGGTTTCCAAAAAGAAAGTCAATCAGTTTTAACATTAAATATGTCACTACAGCTTTGGGGATTTTCATATCATAAAATTAAAAACACAGTTGGGACTTATTGAAAATTCACAGTTGAATGTTTAAGTATATATTAGAATGTTTCTCTTGAAAAATGTATCTTTAGATTCAGATGGCCTTTTACATCCCTAATTATTTTTTAATTATTTGCTTAAGTTGTTGTTAAAATATCATAATACCTAACAAGCTCTTATTTTAAATACTTTAATTTGCAGATGCTGTCTCTGTAGGATTCACTTTTTTAAAAAAGTTGAGGAATAATGATATCTTGATATAACATAAAGATAATTATAGAGGTAATGCTATAAAGTAAAGATAATTAATAAATCATTTTATGTTTAAAATCAATTAGCTAACTGGGCAGCTAAATGAAAGAGTACAAAATCCTTCCTAATGCTCAGGGGTTCTTCCTGTGAATACAGGTCTGCTGCAGACTTTTCTGTCAGGCAACGTCTCTGGGTTGAGAATGGATCCCTGCCAAGTCTCTGAAAATCGATTGTTCGAAAATCTTAATTATAAGAAAGTAAACAAAGAGCGGGTTGAAGCAATGCAGAGTCCTAATGAGTTAATATAACAAAACTCAAGCAAAGTCAACTCTCTTCAAAGCCAGCAAGCCCGGCTCTGACAGTCATCCATCAAACTGAAGGTCTCCTTAGTAAATGCCAATTATAGGGCATATATGCACAGACGTGGCTAGCATAAGCCATCGGATCACTTCCTTCTGAGAAAACTGGTGACCAAGAAAACACCCAGGCAGTGCAAGTGACCAGCCCACCCGACAGTAAGACTTGCTTCTGATCGGAATACCAACCAGTATTATTTCTCTCCCTCTTTTTTTCAACTTTGGAAAAGTTCAGAACCACACAGAATTTTGTTTGGGGTTATACAAATTCCTTCACAATTTGTATAGAAGTCTAACATAACTTTTTAAAAGCCATGACATGCCCATAATGTATACAGAGTCTCTGACTTCCGCCGTAAGCGAGGCTTTTTCCTAACTTAATCATACTCAAATTTCACCCCTTTTAAAGATCCTGATTCAAAAATGTTCACTCATTCTCCACAGTCCACAGATTTATACCATCTCTTCCTGTGGTGTTTTATGTGCATAAATTAAAAAAGAATGGCCTCCAATGAGAATTAAAAGGTTGAAAAATACTATAGACTTTCTAAATTTCATATCCTTTTTCTTATTTTAATTCTCAAAATATGTGTGTTAACAAAATATATATAACAAATATATTTTCCTACACTCATAAAATAATCCATTCTTGTTAGCCTTATTACCTAGAGGAAATGCTGGCTCAACTCAGGCCCATGTAACCAGCATATATGAGAAATAAACATCTGACAACTCTTGAGAAATAGCTAAAATATGCCCTACTGGTACTTCAGCTCTTACTGTGAATTCAATTAGAATTCATGCCATTACATGATTCCCAACTTTCAAAAATGTTCCTCGGCTGCCTTTTCTGTTACCTACATGGCCAGACGCTGAGCCCATCCTCAAACAGGTCTCCTAATGGTACTTGATGACATCAGGGAGAGGGGAGGGAACTTTCTTAGAAATTATGGCCGGAGATCTTGTCCAGAAGCCATGGGCCAAAATTTCATTCCGTGGCATTACTTGTTTAATGCAGGTAGGTGGGTTTTCAAAAAGAAGGATTATATTCTCCTGTGATGACAGAGATAATTAATAGAGTAAATGAAAACATTCATGTTTGATATTTTTATGCAAATGGGTTAGAATAGTCTGCATTAGCCCCAAGTTGATGTCTTATCTAATTGCCCTATAGTGACATCTTCCATCACACATATGGACCCGTGCTAAATTCATTTATTTCCATCTTGCCTGATAGTATGATGAATGGTCTGAGCTCCATTCAATTATTTAAAATGTGCAAAGAAACAGAAACAATGAAACTGGCAAAACCCTCTACATTCTTAGGAACAATTTAGGCTAATTAGCATCAACTTCTCCCCCATTCATCATACCCCTTTAGAAATATAAACAAACTGTCAGCTCTAACCTAACAAACAGATCACTGAGCTACTTAACACAAATTATTCTTACATGAAAAGCTCCTTCTCAGGCAATATTCTCCTTTAGGGCATCTGGGAAGCTGAGCTATTAAAATTGAAGACATATGTTCCAGTCAAATTCAACTCCCGGATTGTAATGATCGCTGTTGTGACAGTTTTCAGTCAGCATACTTGCTGCTGGCAACATAGCCCCAAGCCTGAGAGAAACAAAAGCCAAATGGAATGATGCAAGCAGAGCCCCAGATACAGAAGACACCTTCACACACTACCCAGAACGATTTAGTTAGCGGGGCTCACTCTTGTGATCTCCTGTTGCAGCTCAAAGGTTTACTGCATTTCATTGAGGATATAAGTGCAAAAAAGGTAACAAATGTGGTCTGTGATGAGATTGGGAATTTCATCATGTGTTATTTTTAACTGCATCCTAGGAAGCTGATGCTGCTTAGCTTTCAATATTTGGTTGAAGCTTGTAAATCCTGGCCTATAATTTCAGAGAAGCTAAAGAGGGTATAGTTGGAAGGGCCCAGATGGAGAGAAAGATAGCTTGCAGATAGATTGGGTATGACCCCCAAATAGACTACTTAGAAACTCTGAACTCCTTTCTTTCAACCAAGAGGAATAAAAATGAATGTTTATACCAGTGGTAGTCAACCTGGCCCCTACCGCCCACTAGTGGGCAATAGCGGAGCAACTAAAGTATAAATAAAAAGATTTAACTATAGTAAGTTGTTTTATAAAGATTTATTCTGCCAAACTTGGCAAAAAGCCCACATAAAGTACTTGGTAAGTAATTATTATTATATGCTTTAACTTGCTGTAACTCTGCTTTATAAATTTTATAAAGCAAAGTTACTTCCCTACTTTATAAATCACCATTATTGTGGAACCGGTGGGCGGTTAGAAAATTTTACTACTAACAGAGATACAAAAGTGAGCGGTAGGTATAAAAAGGTTGACTACCCCTGGTTTACACCGTTACATACTGGGACTCTGTAGTTAATTCCCTTCCTGGGTATTAGAGCCAGGTGACCGTTTCTTCATTCATAAGTGCAGCCACATAAGCACCATCTTCTCATTTTTGTCTGAGTTACACTCCGTAAAGTCAACATGAGCACTGAATTAGTGAATTCTGAACCTACGTTAAGTTCCCGTGAGCCTCTGGTCTCAGCCTTTTCATCAACTGATTGGTATGCAACCTTATTTTATGTGTGTTTTGTGTTATCTGTTTAAAGACACCTTATTTTATATATTGTTGATTTATTAACATTGACCCACAACCAACAGCACTATACCTCACACTCGAATAAAGCTTATCAGACACATGAATATTCTCATGATACATCACAGCCTTCTTGCGTTTTTAGGAACACTAGACAGCATTTCAGCACTATGCGTGGGGACCACATTAAACAGTAAAATCACCAACCAAAAAAGCAACAAAATGTGAAAAACACTGCACTAAATAGACCATGAAAGGGCCACTTGTTTACAGTATAAGAGTTAAACAGGAAGGCAGAGTGTCATCTTATTCAACCTTAGCTGGAAACATGACTTCAGATGACTAAAATTTTTTATAATTCTGCACATCTGTGAATGACCATGAAAACACCGCACATATTGGTTTTGAGATTACAAATAAATTTTGGCAAGTAGGCAAATTCACAAGTACTAAATCTGCAAATAATGAGGATCAACTGTATATACATTCATACATATACAGTGGCCTTAGATTTCCCTCTGAGTTATTTTAGTAAGATAGTGCCATAGTCTGAAAATCAAGCTTCATTTATAAATGTAAAGTAATACCCCAACTTTTTAAAAAATTTTCCCAGCTTTTTTTCTCCCTCTATGGGTGGTTTTAACAGCCATAGTTATTTGCGGATGCAACACTGTGTGTATAATAAATTGCAACTGCAATTGACTAACCTCAGAAGGACTGACAAGTGACTAATTACTCCCACAGGTGGCCAACTGCTTTGGCAATTAGCCCATTGTAGGCACAATTCATAGCATGTAAGAAAGAGGCTTCCTTTTCAAAATATCCACACCTCCCTTTTGGAGGATGAATGGAAAAGAGAGGACTTACAGGAAAAAGGGGGGAGGTGTGAATGGATAAGACGTAAATGGAAAAATTAATGGTTTCTTCAACAAACAAATAATTTAATCTGCTTTTTCTCCCAAAGTGGTAGAATTCCACCCAATAAGCCCCCACAAAATAAACTACAGTAATAACCTTAAAGAGAGCTCAGGCCATCTAGCTAAACAGTTTAAATAATTCTAAGGAAGATGTTCCATAAACAAATATTTTCTCTTTAGTTTCATATATGTTTCAGAAATATTTGAGTGATACACTAGCAGTTTTGGAGACTATTTTAACACATTCTTCATATCATATAGAAATTGCATAAGAGTTGTACTTAAAATGTATATTTTTTCAGTTATTAATCCATAATTACACTATTTCATTAGCTTCCTACAAAAATGTCTCTAAGCCCTAGATAACATTCCTATATCATAGTAACATGGTCAAGTGTAGAATTTAAATTTTAAAGATTTCTTTCCATAACAGGCTTCAATTGAGACTTAGGTGTTAAAATGTCTGTACCACCAATATGATCTACAAATCAATGCAATTCTTATCAACATCCCAATGGCAATTTTTTACAGAAATAGAAGAAATCAATTCTAAAATTTCTATGGGACGACAAAAGGCCCTCAGAAGCCAAAGCAATCTTGAGCAAGAAGAGCAAAGCAGGAGGCATCACACTGCCTGATTTCAGAATGCACAAGAGCTAGAGTAATCATAACAGCACGCAACTGGCACAAAAACAGTTACAGAACAGCAACGGAACTGAGTGCAGAGCTTAGAAGTAAATCTACATATTTCTATCTAGCTGATCTTTGACACAGGTTCCAAGAACACTCAAAGGGAAGAGGACAGTCTCTTCATTAAATGGTGTTGAGAAAACTGCACAATCACATGCAGAAAAATGAAATTGGACCATTATCTCACACCATGTACAAAAATCATTTCAAAATGGATTAAAGACTTAAACATAAAACCTGAAACTAAAGCTACTAGAAGGAAACAGGAAAAATGCTTCTTGACATTGGTCTGAGCAATGAGTTTTTAAATATAAACCCCAAAGCACAAGCAACAAAATTAAAAAATAGATACATAGGACAGCATCAAACTAATAAGCTTCTGCACCACAAAGGAAATAATCCACAGAGTGAAGCAACAATCTGCAGAATGGAAGAAAATATTTGCAAACCATCTGATAAGGAGTTAATATCCAAAATATATAAGGAACTCAAATAACAGCAAGAAAACAAGCTACCCAATTTAAAAACAGACAAAGGAGGCCCCGGCTGGTTGGCTCAGTGGTGGATTGTTGACCCGATGTGTGGAAGTCCCAGGTTTGATTCCCAGTCAGGGCACACAGGAGTAGCGACCATCTGCTTCTCCACCCCTCCACCCTTTTCTCTCTTTGTCTCTCTCTCTCTTCTTCTCCCACAGCCATGGCTCGATTGACTCAAGCGCATTGGTCCAAGGCACTAAGGATAACTCCGTGGAGTCTCCACTTCAGATGCTAAAAATAGCTCATTTATGCATGACACCAGATAGGCAGAGAATAGTCCCCAGATGGGGGCTGCTGTGTGAACTCCAGTGGGGGCACATGTGAGAGTCTGTCTCTCTATCTCTCCTCCTCTTACTTAAATGATAATAAAAATAAATAAATAAATAAATAAATAAATAAATAAATAAATAAAACAAAGGACATGAATAGACATTTTTCAAAAGAAGATAACAGTTATATGAAAAAGTACTATGGAAAGTGCAAATCAAAACCACAATGTAAAAGCACTTCATATGTTATGTGAAACTACCTAAGTGTTTGTTCATCAGCAAATAAACAGATAAGATATGTATATGTAAATATAATGGAATATCATTCAGCTTTAAAAAATAAAATCTTGTTATTTGCAACAATCCAGATAAACGTGGAGAACATTATGCAAAGCAAGATAAAGCCAGATATGGAAAGACAAATACTCCATGTTCTCATTCACATGCAGAATCTAAAAAGTTGAACTCTTAGGAGCAGAGAGAATGGCAATTACCGGGTAGCAGGAAGGGGGAAACGAAGAATTCTTGGTCAAAGGGTACAAGGCTCAGATATGTAGAATAAACAAGGTCTGGAGACCTAATGTAAACCATGGTAATTATTCTCAAAAATATTGTACTATATACTTGAAATCTAAGGGAGTAGATCTTAATTGTTTTCACATACACAAAAATGTAACTGTGTGAAGTAAAGGATATATTAATTGGCTTACTATGCTAACCATTTCATAATGTATACATGTATCAAAACATTACATGGTACATCTTCAATACATACAGTTTTTATTTGTCTAGTATATCTCATTAAGGATAGAATAAAAAAAAAAAAGAATTAGGCAATTTTTCTAAAGTTGCCACCCGTGATCTGTCCTGTTCACCAGAGGCAGGGCTCTACGGAACTACAGACTAGGAGAACTGCAGCAGACAGGCTGTCTACACACCAGACTAGGAAAATGCTGGACTCTTCATTACCATCCAGCTAAGATGATTCCTGTTAGTAGGGAAAAGATGAAAACAGCTGATAGTGTCCAGTTTGGTGAGAAAAGGATGACATCAGTGCTGTGCTGAGAACAAAATACACTGTCCTGAGAACAAAAATTAGAGAAAAATTGTAGCATCAAAATGTAAAAACCAAATGTGTTTGAACCATAAATTTCTCCTCTAGGAACTTATGCTACAGATACATAAGTTTGTATACGTGCACATATACAAGCATTCTCACATACAGATATATACATATACTCACACATAAATACTCACACATACATACAGGTACACATGTGCATCTAAATGAAGATACCACATTGCAGGGTGCTTATTGCATCATGGTTGGTAATAACAAAAAAGAAAAACAAAAGTGGAAACAATCTAATGGTCATCATGGTGATTAAATAAATTATAGGATGTAAGTGCAGCAAAGTAAAATACTAATATCCAGTTTTTTGAAAAATGAAATCACTTTCCATATTGAAATATATGGAATATATACCAAATACATGTCCAAAATAAAATATAAGCCAGTGAGAAGCAAAAATTTTGTCTATTTTGATCACTGCTCTATCATCTGGCTCTAGAACACCATATAGCACACAGTACCTCAATAGATATTGTTGAATTGAAATAACTAGGATATTCAGTAAAAAGATACTGCAGAAAAGGCATGAATAGAAAAGACAGAAATTAACAACACCTTGACCCAGTGTTCAAAATTAGCATCACAAATGAGGTACCCATGAACATGTATGTGTGTGTCTAGTTATGGTATCCTACAAGAACACATTATCACTTATATAGTATTCCACCCAAGAATGCATAAAGAAACATCACATAAACCCAAAACAAGAATCAGTTGAGGCCCTGGCCGGTTGGCTCAGCGGTAGGTCATCAGCCTGGCATGTAGGAGTCCCAGGTTCGATTCCCGGCCAGGGCACACAGGAGAAGTGCCCATCTGCTTCTCCACCCCTCCCCCTCTCCTTCCTCTCTGTCTCTCTCTTCCCCTCCCGCAGCCGAGGCTCCATTGGAGCAAAGATGGCCCGGGCGCTGAGGATGGCTCTGTGGCCTCTGCCTCAGGTGCTAGAATGGCTCTGGATGCAACAGAGCGACGCCCCAGAGGGGCAGAGCATCGCCCCCTGGTGGGCATGCCGGGTTGATCCTGGTCGGGCACATGCGGGAGACTGTCTGACTGCCTCCCCTGTTTCCAGCTTCAGAAAAATGAAGAAAAAAAAAAAAGAATCAGTTGATTAAATTCTTCAAAAATGCCAATGTTAAATAACTGCTGAAAAACTGTTCCAGTTTAACAGGGACTAATGAGATATAACAACAAAGTACAATACATGAGGCTAAACTAGACAATATTGAAAAGATACATACAGTATCTTGTTGGACCAATTTTTATAAGAGTTTTTTATCAATGACAAAGTTATTGAAGTTACATTGAAGTTGACAACAGTGTGGTGTTTATGAATATCCTTAATCACAGGAATACAAGCTGAAATATTTAGGGACTGCTATAGATTTAATGATTATGTCTCTACCAAATTCATATGTTCAATCCTAATGCCCAATGCGACAATATTTGGAGGTGGGGCCTTAAAGAGATGGCTAGGTCATTGGTGTGGAGCTCTCATGAATGAGATTAGTGCCCTTATAAGAAAAGATGCCAGAGAGTATCACCCTTGAACCACATGAGGACACAGTGAGAAGGACAACCATATATGGACCAAGAAGCTGATCCTTAGTAGACACTGAATCTGCCTGTACTTTGACCTTGGATTTCCCAGCCTCCAGAACTGTGAGAAATAAATTTCTGTTGTTTATAAGCCACCAGTCTATGATATTTCATTAAAGCAGCCCAAATAGTTTAAGACAGACATTAAAGACCACAATGTTCGCAGTTTGCTTTCAATTGGTTCAGAAAGAAATAATGTGGATGAATGGATACATGGATGGATGGATGGATGGATGGACGAACAGATGGATGGATGGGCATATGGAGAGACAGAACTTTAAAGAAGAAATGATAAATCAAATAAGGAAAAATGTCAACAGCAATGAATCTGAGTAAAAGATTTTTTCTATATTTCTTCCAACTTTTTTGTAAGTTTGAGCTTTTTCCTAAATAAAAACTCTTTAAAAAGATACATACATGCAATTTCTATAAGTAAATACCAAAAAACATCACAGTATTTAGCTCCAGGGAATGGAAATGCATGGTTTTGGGGGTGGGGTGGGGTATGGGATTGTTGAGAGGAAGGGAGATTCTTGGCTCTCATTTAATATCCATCTATACCATCTAATTTAACATGAACTACCTTTGTAATAAAGGCAATGCCAATTAATTTTAAAGCAGCAGTGTGGAGTCAGTGTGTGCCCTTCTGGAGTCTGAAAGGCATGGACTAACATCCCATCAGTGCCCACTCTGCTCAGGGTGTGGTCTTGACCAAGCCAAGTGATTTTCTTGAGTCCGAAAGTCCTTAGACAACCTCAGTTTCTATTCCTAACCCTGTCACAAACTCACTGGGGATGCTGGACCAGTCATTTCACTTCCTTGGGCCTCAAATCTCGTCTCAAAAATGAGAGACTGCAACCATGATTTTTTACCAGTCCATTTTTGCTGCAAAAGAAGTTTGGTTTTCCAGGATATTATCTCCTTTAACATGAAGAGTTCTTCTGTATTTTATAATTTTCAGGGCCAAAGACTGTCATCTAATCTCCTGATACAAATTTAAATGGTTTTTATTTCTTTTCTTTTTATTGTATCTATATTAGAAGATGGATGTTAGCCAAACCTATTGTAGTAATTATTTCACAATATATGTAAATCAAACCATCATGCTGCATGCCTTAAACTTACACAGTGATGTTTGTCAATTATGTATTTCTCAATAAAACTGGGGGAAGAAAGAAACCTAATTTTTTTTTGTAATTAAATGTTTCTTAAACCTTTGAAGCTAAGCCCACATTGATTCCGAATAATATGAACTTCCCCAAAATTAGACTAAGGGTATGGTATTCTTTCCCTGCCCCTTCTGCTCCCTCCCCTCCCCAGGGAGCACTGTCAGCTGGGTCTCTGCGTCTACCTAGACCCCTCCTGGGCCTAACCCAGTAGGGCCTGTTCTCACATCTCTTTCCCCTTAACGTTTCGGCCTGTGAACTGCTGAAAGGAAATTTAATCCACATGCTTCTGAGTAATTTACACTTAATGCATCGAAATATTCGGTTGTAACAGTCATTTGTTGTCATAAGAATCCTCCTGAGTCTTTTTAAGGCTTTTTATTCTTAGCAGTCTCCATTTAGCAGTCATAAATAGAATCTGAACTCCAGAAGGAGAGCTCTTTATTTTTATTATTCCTCACTTATTTGGTAGACCTTGCCAGGCTTTTCTGCCCTGAGGTAAGAAAGTCTTTGTTCTGAGACACTTTTTAATGTTCTTTTTGTTATATAATCACTATTTGCAGGGCATCAACAATGGCAGGCAAAGAATGTATATGTATCTTCTTTAATCTTCAAATTGAGATAAGCATACTTTCCCCTAATTTTCTAGATTCAGAACCCAAAGCTCTGTGAAATTAAATAATTTATCTGAAATCCCATAGTTTAAAAAGTGTGAGACTAACTCCAAACACAGCACAGCATGCCTTCTAAATTAAATGAAAACAAACAACAGGTGATGCTTTAACTTCTGTAGCTACAAGCATCATTAGCAGACCCCCTCACCCTTATCTCCAGGCAAACTTTATTCCTCCCAATTTCAAATGTCACCTCCTTTTCCAAGGTTTCCCTCCTCTTTGCTGTACTGTACATCCTTCTTTGTCACAGCACACTGTAATATAATAATAGTTTTCATATCCATTTTCCTTTTAGACTATGAGTTTCTTGAGTCAGGGTTATGTCTTATTCATCTTTGTCTTACCAGACCCCAACCCAGAGTAGACACTTAATAGATGTCTGTTAAACTGGATATCTCCTAGTTGAGATTGAGGTGCAGATGTCATTCATGGTTCATTACCCATTCAAGGCACTGGACATACGGTAAGCTAAAATAAGCAGATCACCTCCTGCACTCAACATTAATCAGGCTGGAAGCCTACTTCTCTACTTCCTATTGAGTGTATATTTCCTTTGGAACATAGACCAGTAAAGTAAAGCTGGCCATTGGAGACAGTATGAAACAGTAGTCAAGTGATTAGACAATGGACTCAGCCCACCCACTTGACTTTGGACAATTGACTTAACCTCGGTTTCCATATGAATGAAATGAGGAAAATACCTACCTGATTGGATAGTTGCAGAACATGATTTATATTGTAGACATTACATGTAAAAATTGAGTTAAATAAATATAAGCTATTATTATCATTCTCTGTCTCATCCAGCCTATTTGTTCCTCTTTCATTGCTAAACAACTTAATTAGCCATTATAAACTTACAAATTTAGTGAAATGATCTAATATAATTGTTTCACATACTATGAAGACGTTTTATCATGTATTGTGAAGTAATGTATTAATGCTATCTAAAAATGCCTGACCAAACAGGTTTAGAATGTTGAGAAGTTTTACACTAAGCACAACTATTAATTGACCACTCTTTTCTCCCAACATAGATATAGCTCTTCTTTTTCACCTTTAACATTTTTACTAAACTCTTCGTTTTTATTTTTCCTTTCGTATTTCTTCTAAGTCTGCTTGTCTGACTCTGCATGAACACAGAAAATGTTGATGAGGCCAAAGTCATAAACTCACTCCCTTTGCAAGTAGATTGTTCACTGATGGCGGCAGAATATACCCTAAATCTTGGCCAATGCTACTGATGAAAATCATTGATCACAAGAGGTGTCAGTGGGTGAGAATACCATTCTACACTTTAAAAACCTTCAACATCTATTAAAATGTAATAACTGGATAAATGGAAACTACTCACATTCAAAGCCATCCATTATAATGTTATTTCTAATTATTAAAAAAAAAATTAAGGCCCTGGCCGGTTGGCTCAGTGGTAGAGTGTCGGCCTGGCATGCGGAGGACCCGGGTTCAATTCCCGGCCAGGGCACATAGGAGAAGGGCCCATTTGCTTCTCCACCCCCTCCCCCTCCTTCCTCTCTGTCTCTCTCTTCCCCTCCCGCAGCCGAGGCTCCATTGGAGCAAAAGATGGCCCGGGCGCTGGGGATGGCTCCTTGGCCTCTGCCCCAGGCGCTGGAGTGGCTCTAGTCGCGGCAGAGCGACGCCCCGGAGGGGCAGAGCATCGCCCCCTGGTGGGCAGAGCTTCACCCCTGGTGGGCGTGCCGGGTGGATCCCGGTCGGGCGCATGCGGGAGTCTGTCTGACTGTCTCTCCCCGTTTCCAGCTTCAGAAAAATACAAAAAAAAAAAAAAATTAAGAAAATGTTCAATAATAGGAGACTGGTCTAATAAACTTTCTACCTGTACAATGGAATTTAGATAATTGTTTGCAAAGATTTTTAAATGACATTTTAACACAATGGTAATTTTAAAAATCAGAATACAGAAATGCTTTTAACTATGTAAAGTTACTGTGTATTTAAATATATTTATACTAACATTATATGTATAATAAAAGCAACAAAAAATGCACTAAATGTTAAAATGGATAATAAAATAAATTATGGGTGTTTTATTTTCCTTATTATAAATAGTACTAGATTTTAATTTTATTAACTGTGTTAAATAACTTATGTGAATTCCCTGACATTTCAGTTTCCTTTTCTGTAAAATAAAGACAATGAGACTATCTGTTTCGCAGTATTATATAACGTATCATTAAAAAAACATTAAAATAATTGATAAATTTTAAAGGTAATGTTTAAATATTAAATTATTAGAAAACAATATAACTTTATTACTTATATGATTACAGCAGTTAGGATTGGAAAATTTACCTGTTTGTTTATAAGTGTTAAAGAAAACATAATACACATATAGTTCTTTCTTCTGGGACTTTGACCAGTTCCCTAGGATTTCTGCTCCTTCACCTCCATCTTCTAGCTGTGGCATTGTTATCACTGAGAAAGCTGGGGAAGTATTAAGAAGGGTGGTAATTTATGGAAGGAGATAGAAAGAAGATCAAATAGAATATTCAGAACTGGATTCCATTTTAGCCACATAACAGAGAGCAAAGCAAAACTCTAAAGCACAGGAAAACAGGAGGTTTAGAATCATTCACACACCAAATAAAATAGATAATGAACATCTCAGAGTATTGGACATCATATCAGCAATGACTTCAGGCAGAGGCAGCCTGACTGAACTGCCTCTGCCTGGGCAAACCAAAGGGCTAAGAGGGAATGAGGTGTCCAACACTGAACACAAAACAGAAGCTCGAGGTGTCCCAGTAGGGACAAAAAAAAAAATGACCCAGACATGTGGGTTATATTTCTCAGTGCCAAGTCACCACGACACTAACTGCAGGGTAAATGCCTTTCTTTATGTTTCCCATCTTTGACTGTTTCTATTTTTAATTTTCAGAAATAAGGTTATCTATTCCAAAAGAAAAAAAAACCCAGATATTTTGAGTTATTAAGATGAAGAAACTAAGTAATACAAGTGTAACAGAGTATATATCATAAATACATAAAGATCTATAAAACAGAACTGAAATAGAATTCTATTAGTAAAATTCATAAAATTATAGATTATGATGAAATTTTATTTAATCACAAATTCAGAATAGTCCAAGATGAGAATTAGCTTGCCTCTGCTGTCTGACCATGTATCTGTGAATAGTGCTACATAATAAAACAATAATCAGATCAGAGCCCTCAATGGCATTAAAATAGACATTAGTAATTTTATATAGCTTTAGATAAAAAGCTGATTTAGCTTTAAAAGTATGAAGTAGACAATATTCCAAGAATTGATTCAGAAATGTGGCCCGGAAATAAAACTAATATTCGTAGCTAAACAGCTTCTAAATTCTCCTATTAAAAAAGTAGTTACTGCCTGACCTGTGGTGGCGCAGTGGATAAAACGTCGACCGGGAACACTGAGGTCGCCGGTTCAAAACCCTGGGCTTGCCTGGTCAAGACACATATGGGAGTTGATGCTTCCTGCTCCTTTCCCCCTTCTCTCTCTCTCTCTCTCTCTCTCTTTTTCTCCTCTCCAAAATGAATTAAGTTTAAAAAAAAAAGTAGTTACCAAGGTCAATATTCGTGTTTTTATTTATCAAATACACATAGTGCCTACTAAGTACAAGACACTACTACTTCAAGATTTTTTCTCATTCAAGTACTATATCATCCCCATAAGTATTATTATTATTATTATTATCCATCCCTATTTCACTAAGAAAGAACTGAAGCAGAGAGGTGTTAACATGCTTGAGGTGTGCCCCAGAACTCACATCAATTAGTGAAGTTTCCAGAGTAGAAACTTGACTATTCCCTCTCCTATAACCATTACATGCCTTTGCTTGTACTCGCGTATACATACAACGCAGGTGAAGTCTGAGAACCACCGAGAAATATGTGAGAATCAGCTGTGGATCCTAGTAAAGTGGCAACAAGTCTCAGTTTCCCTGAGACAGTCCAACTTCATATCTCTTATCCCAGTTTAATTATCAATAGCAGCTCTTGTCAATGTCAATAATGTCCAAGTTTGGGCAAGAGATTACAGAGTTGACCTGTTAGAAAAGCTCTATTCCACTACCTTGGGAGAACCTCTTAAGCTTTGTTATCCATAATTTCCCTATGTGAAAATTGGGAATGCTAATGTTTGCTCTCTTCCTGCTTTCCAAGATGATATTATTGTGTTATTATGAAGAAGAACATAAATGTAAAATATTTTGAAGTGTTACAAGTGTCAAACTGCTGTATAGGAAACTTCTAGAACTGCTGAGCTCCCATCATGTGCAGTGTATGAAGGGAGATGCATTAAATTTGTTAACGAACTTTTTGTTCATGAGTACATAATGCCTTTTATTTTATTGTTACAAAACAAACATTTGTAATAGAAACCTTGGTGTCAGAAAAGAGCACAAACAAATCATGAAGTCATTCTTAACCATTATTACTGAATCAGAAACTATGTAAAGAAACTTGAAAAGGAAGCTTTGTTAATTTCATTATATAACATCCACTTTCTGGTTGACTCATTATTTCCATATACACAAGAAAAAGGACCAGAATTTAAAAATAAACTGTCTTGATATTTAAAATAATTTAAAAGGCTAGTACTGCTAAGTAATTCATCAGAAAGAAAAGCTACATATGCACTTTACAAAGAAAAAGGCTATTGAGACCTTGTTGCTCTAGCAATTAGTCAAAATTCAGAAAATCATCTACATATCGGGAATTAAACAGTGTGAGCTCTATCATGACATGTACATGTATGTGTATGTGTGGACCTCTTTGTGTTCTGATTTTTTGATCTGCAAATTCACAATAATAGAAGGGGGAACATCTAAAATGGATAAGATATTACATCCTCAGTTTTCAACTTCTGGTTCCCTATCTCCATCCATTCATTCCCCTCACCTTAATTTCTGACATACTGACCATTTCATCATAGTCTATAACTTCCTTTATTCCATTTTAATTTATCATCTCATTAAGTGTACTCATCTCCTTGATTGAAAATAAGAGAATAAATTTAAATATATTCATTGTGTTTATTCTTAAACTTGTCCCACTTCACAAAAGCAGAATTTGGGTCAATTTCCTCACCTATAAATTGAGAAGTCTCAATCAGTTAATCCCTATAAAATTCACAGCTTTGTAAGTCACAATATATCATGTGAATAGAGGGCTCTTAATAAATGCTTTAGACTGAGACAAGGATATATGATGGTGTGGACTATTCTACCTTGCTTTGGAGGTGGGGTAGTACCGTAACAACTAACTCTACTTCAGTTAAGCAATAAATCTCTGATCAATAAGGAAAAGAAAAAACCAAAGGAAGGGAGAAAAAGAGAAATGGAAGGAGGAAAGGAGAAAACCTTTCAGCATCTAAAACAAACATGTCAGATTTGAGACATTTCCCAATTGCTCCAATGAAATTTGATTTGTTAGGCATTAGAATGAGAAATACAAAGCCAATATATATAAAAACAATTTTGGCTTTTTGAAAAGTCTTTTCATCTTTACCTGTTATAAAGAGTGCTTGTGACAGCAAATGATGTCATATAGTCGGTATGTGCCTTAGCTCTACTTCTAACACTTGCCTAAGAACAAGCAAGTCACCTGGTTTTTATAGACCTGGGTTTTGTCATGGTTCCTGAGGCATCTCTCAGAATGGGAATAATTGTAGGGATTATAACTACACTCTTTCACAAATTTCACATTGTAAAACTGCCATACAGTTGACTAATTGTTTTTTACTGATAATCTGGGGTCTTTATGAAAGAAAAAAACCCAGAAATTTAATGAATAATATTTTTCCAGTTAGATCTCTCACAAAGATGTGAAAATTATTAACATTGCATGTCTAAAATCAAAATAGCTTAAACGCTTATAATGAAAGTAAAAGATTATAATACATATTATTATTAAAAATATTTTGAGCCTGACCAGGTGGTGGCACAGTGGATAGAGTGTCAGACTGGGATGCAGAGGACCCAAGTTCAAAACCCCGAAGTCACTGGCTTAAGTGCAGGGTCACCCAGCTTGAGCGCAGGCTCATGGGCTTGAGCATAGGGTCACCAGCTTGAGCATAGGGTTGCTGGCTTGAGCATGGGATCATAGACATGACCCTACAGTCGCTGGCTTGAGCCCAAAGGTTGCTGGCTTGAAGCCCAAGGTCGCTGGCTTGAACCCAAGGTCCTTGGCTTGACAAATGGGTCACTCACTCTGCTACAGCCCCCCCAGTCAAGGCACATATGAGCAAGCAATCAATGAACAACTAAGGTGCTGCAATGAAGAATTAATGTTTCTCATCTCTCTCCCTTTGTCTGTCCCTCTCTCTCAAAAATATATATGTATGTATGTATGTATGTATGTATATATATATATAGAGAGAGAGAGAGAGAGAGAGTATTTTTTATAACTTCATAGTATTCCAAGAACCAAAGCTTATGACTTTGTTGACCTCTGCTTTCTATAAGGAACATTTCAATACTTGTGAAAAAACTGTATACTTGTTATAAAACAATAGTTTGTGAACACTACCTTCAGACTTTCTAACCATGTTCTATGGAATCAAAGAGCTCATTTTTTGTGAATTTCTATTAGTTATATATTTTTTTAAAATTTTTATTTCATTGATTTTAGAGAGAGGAAGGGAGAGAGACAGAGAGAGAGAGAGAGCCAGGAACATCGACCTGTCCCTGTATGTGCCCTGACCAGGGATTGAATTGGCAACCTCTGTGCTTCGGGGCAATGCTCCAACCAACCGAGCCAACCGGCCAGGGCATATTAATTATGTTTTATTTTTTTAATTACTTTTAATGTTTATTTTATTGATTTTAGTGAGAGAGAAAGGGATAGAGAGAGACAGGAACATTGATCTTTTCTTGTATGTGTCCTGACCGGGGATCAAACCGGCAATCTCTGTGCTTCAGGACGATTCTAACCACCTGAGCTATCCAGACAGGCAATTATGTTTTATGTTAGGAGGTTATATTGGTTTGCAAAGGCATTAGTTAGTAAGAAAACTACTTCCTAGAGAACTTGCTTCATTATTAAATGCAAAATAAGATATTAAATAGTAGGATGAAAGCAACTTTCAGTTTTATCAAAATTACCTAACAGGTTTACAGAGAACAGGTAATTATCATCAGACTCTAGTATTAAGCACATCCTCTTGAAACGGGGCATAAGATAGACTCTTTTAAGCATGAAGGAATCTTCATCTTTTATTTCACAGAACCCGAAACATAACATGTACAGATATAAGATATGGTAAAGATACAAGGACGACAGTGCTAGCTTGGGTTGACAAGCACAGGAGAGAGGACCATGGGATCACGCCTAACCACATCTCCTTAGGCCAGCCCCTGTGCTTACTTCGCCAGGGTCAACTCCACCCACAGGATCTCCCCAGCAGTTATATCTAGTTACATAACTTTATACAATATACGATCCAGTTCTATAAAGGGCCCCATCACATTGTGCTTAATCATTGTCAGTTAAATGCATGGCAATGAAAATATTTCATTCCTAAATAACTTTATTGGTAACTGATAATATTCACAATGGAGCAATAGACTGTTTAAACCAACACTTATCACATGTTATCTGGTTTTAAGATACTGGAAGCGCTTGGTTCCCTATTTTATGCCATACCTCACTATTTAATTTCAGAAACTAAAACCATTCATTTTTGAATACTGACAAGTCACTGATACAAGGATGCTTTGGAGTCAGTGCATGCCCAACGTCATGGAAGATATGCAGCCCAGGAGCAAGGAGAAGGAAATTCTGGGCCTGGCTCTGCTTTTGAAATCTTTGAAAAATTAATTCTCTACCAGTCTCAACATTTTAATGTACAGAGTCAGGCAGTTGAGCTCAATGGAAGGTTTCTAAACTTTTGTTAAAATAAAAACTCTCTTTCTTTTTTTCAGCAAAATGTACTAACAAACCCAACCTGTTCAAATGATGAGCGAACGCGCTCTGGTTGGAAAGAGCACAGGAAACCCGAGCTTCGCCCGTCACCTTCCTGTCTAGCCCCCAGTTCAGACTGCAAATCACTAAGCTTTAGAATCTCTAAGGTACCTTCTGTAACTCCATGTGGATGAAAAAGAAAATAAATAAAGCAGATACTAGTTTTTAAAGGCTGATAATGAGCTGTCTGAGGCTCTGGAAAAGAGTGTAAGATAAAGAGAGAGGGAAGGCATTGATGGCCATCTCTAGTGTTTCTAGACTCTGGCTACTGGGGCCTTGTTTTAGGAAACCCATTTTCTCTATCACTTACTTTTGGTTTGAAAACCCAGAACAGTCAAATAATAGAGTCAATTAGAAAGTATAATTTTATTGTAATGAATGTCATATTATTATCTGTGTTAGGTCACTCTCCACAGAAAACCAAAGGATGTTTAAGGCATAGGGTGCCTCCAGTACATTTCCTCTGGTATATAGTAAGCCTATCCCAAACATGCTTTAGAGCAGTGGTTCCCAACCTTTTTTGGGCCACAGACCGGTTTAATGTCAGAAAGTATTTTCACGGACCAGCCTTTAGGGTGGGACGGATAAATGCATCACATGACCAAGACAAGCGTCAAGAATGAGTCTTAGACGGATGTAACAGAGGGAATCTGGTCATTTTTAAAAAATAAAACATTGTTCAGACTTAAATATAAATAAAATGGAAATAATGTAAGTTATTTATTCTTTCTCTGCAGACCAGTACCAAATGGCCCACGGACCAGTACCAGTCCACGGCCCAGGGATTGGGGACCACTCACTGCCTTAGAGCAATAACTAAATTGAAAGATGAAATCTGGCCCTGGCCAGTTGGCTCAGTGGTAGATTATCTACCCGGCATGTGTATGTCCCGGGTTCAATTCCTGGTCAGGGCACACAGGGGAAGCCACTATCTCCTCTCCACCCCTTCCCCTCTTCCTTTTCTCATTCTCTTTGTCTCTCTCTTCACCTCCCGCAGCCATGGCTCCACTGGTTCAAGCACATTGGCCCAGGCACTAAGGATGGTTCCAAGGAGCCTCCACCTCAGGTGCTAAAAACAGCTCAGTTGCAAGCATAGCCCTAGATGGGCAGATCATTGGCCCCAGGCAGGGGTTGCCAGGTGGATCCCAGTCAGGGCACATGCGAGAGTCTGTCTCTTTATCCCCTCCTCTCAGTTGGAAAAGAAGAAAAAAGGAAAGAAAGAAAGATGAAGTCCAAACTAAAACAGAGTTAAGTCCCTTATCAAGCGGCAGTTCAAGACAATATTAAGCTGAATCTGCAGATAGCAAATTCCTACTATTTGGCATTCAGGAAAGATCTTTCTAATGAAAAACTAGTGTGTTTGATGAAAGTTTGAAACAAACTTGAGGATAATTTAGTGAGACGGGAAAAAAAATGTTTCATTCATTTATTTAACAAATATTATTTGAGCACCAATGAGCTGGGAAATATTTGAAATGTTGGAAATATAGCTATGAAACAGACAAAAATACCTGCCTTCATAAAGCTTATACATATTCTCATTGTTTCCTTTATTCATTCTTTTCCTTTATTTTTTTCTTTTTCTCTCTTTCTCTCTTTCTTTTCTCCCTTCCTCCTTCTCTTTGCTATATTTCACCTTTTTCCATAAAGAACTAAAGCTGACAAGGGTAATATATTCTATGAAATAAAAAGTTAACTTAAAGTTTGCAGGCCCAGAGAAACACTATAGCCTTCTTTGAAAAGAACAAGCCACTGGTGAACCCTAGCTATTTAGGTTAAATATTAGCACTGTCATTACTATAGTATAAAACAAGGGAGTGAAAGCAAAGAAGAATAAGAATGAAGGGGGGGAGGGGAAAGGAAATAAAGAAAATCAGAGTCGTACACTTGAAACCAGTATGGATTTGCAAACCAATGTCATCCCCAATAAATTCACTTACTCAAAAATTTTTTAAATAAACCATATCTTAAAAATAAAATATAAATAAAATCAGAAATTTGAATTACATAAGATCACCGTTATCAGAGACAGCTTTGACAGAGCCCAGAAAGAGCTCTCCAATAGTCCTTCCTTCCTTTTGGGCACATAATTGCCTATTCCCAACTATACATCCCAGATTCCCTTGTAGCCAGTTATGGCCAAATGACTAATTTCCAGCCAATGCAATATAACAGGAAGTGATATAAGCAATTTCAGTTCACATCTTTATTAAGAAAGTTGCGAGAGTAATGGCAGGGTAGGAAGCGATACCGATAAATCTCCCCCAAAACTCAACAAGGTCTTCAACCAGAAACAAAAAAAACCTATCCTTGGAGCCTCCAGATGTTTCGCAATACAACCGAAGGTATTGTCGAGCGAAAAATTGGCTAAATATATAACCAAACCCCGAAGGAAATAGGGAGTAAGAAATGCTCCGCCTTCCTCACTAATCTAAACAGGGCGGCTTTCTCTGGGATCTGTGAATATAGAAACTGAGGCGGGCAAAGGGGGTGAATAGATCCAGGCCGCAGCACAAATGGCCAAACCAGGCTGTGGCACGGGGGTCCAAGCTGAGGAAAAACTGTTCCTGTGGCAACCCGGGCAATACAAGCTAACACTAGCGCCAAACTCAGACAAAGAAAGACAAGCGGGGCAGCCATTTTCCCCGATCCCCTGGTCGGCGCGCGCAGATAGTGGGTGAGAGATTCCTTCCAAAGCCCCGGGAGTGGGCATCCGGTTTGTCCCACAGAAAGGCAGAGTCAGAGGCCTTTGTGTAGGCCGAAAGCGGAATCTCTGGGCAGCCCCAGCGCCCTAGGAAAGCCGCGCACGGGAGGGAGTGAGAACTAATTCCAATGGTGGAACTTTTCTGTGCTGGTGGGGGTTTCACTCAGAGGGAAACGCGGCCGGCCTCATATCCTGGTCTGTGCACGCAAATAGTGAGCGAGAGATTCCTCCGAGTGCCTTGGCAGTGCGTGCCCGTGTTACCACAAAGAGGGGCAGACTTAGGGGCCTTTGCGTGGGCCAAAAAGCGGAATCTTGGGCCACCCCAGCGCCTTGCAAAGCCGCACATGGGGACGAAGAGAGAGGCAATTCCAACGCTGGAATTTTTCCATGCGGTTGGGGGTTTCACTCAGAGCGTGAGACTGCTGGCCGGATATCCTGGTCTGCACGCGCAGATAGTGAGCGAGAGTTTCCTCCAAGCGCCCGGGAGTGGGCGCCCGCCTGTGTTACTGGACAGAGTGGCAGAGTCAGAGGTCTTTGAGTGGGCGGAAGCCCCGCCTGATTACGCTAGCAGCTCTGACTGAGCCTTATCCAGAGCCCTGTGCTGAGTGGAAATAGAGTGGAGAGTTGCCAGCTCTTTGAACCTCTTACTATCCAGGCAGAGGCAGCAGCAACCCTATAGCTGGATTCTCAGGCTACTAATTGAGGAAGGAAAGACTAGGAGAAAGGCTCCAGGAACACGGACTCTCTCACTGTCGAACCCTATAAATGCTAATGAGCCTCGACTGCCAACGAGACTAAAGCACAATACATGATATCGCCATAGAGACTTATCAACTGCAAACCTCTACCTGAGCGTGCCAAAGGGGCAGAACCCGGGATACAGAGTCACCGACCAGGAAGAGGGAGAGAAAAGAAAAAGCAAGAAGATAACCTCTCAAAATCAAGAATAATCTGCAGACTTTATAACCTATCCCATTTTATTATATTTGTTCATTTGTTTCTCTTATCTTCATTCTTGATTTTTTTTTTCCTCCAATTTGGCCGATTAACTCTCTGCCGGTCTTACTCTCTCCTCTCCTTGAACTACACTACCCATAAGTGTTACATCTCCCATTATCTTTTCTTTCCTCTTCCTTTCTCTCTATGAGGGTTGCACTCCAAAACCCTTAACTCTCTCTCTCTCTCTCTCTCTCCTCTTTTTTCTTTTTTCTTCTTTTAGTGGTTCCCTCTTTTTTCTCTCTCTCTCTCTTTCTTTTCTCCCTCTATATTAGTTTCTTCCTCTCTCCTTTACATCTCCTCTCATTCAAACCTCAATAACAAACAAATTATCTTATCTGGGACTCAAACTTATGTTTGTGGCATTCTGGGGGGGTTTTACTTCACCTTTTTAACTCACTAGCAGTGCTCCCATCCCTGGCTCTCCATTTTATCTAGTTCTTGTTCCACTAAATACAATAGTAATTTTTTAATTTGTCCCCCCATTTTTCTGTTTCCCTCTTACTCTTCTCATCATAAATCTTAGTCAACCAACACCTAAAAGCAAATCATTTTATTCTTGATCCAAATTTTTTCCTTATTTGCTTTTTCTGGGTCCATACCCCCTTCTTTTTTCTTTCTTTTTTTTTTTTTTGCCCCTTTATTACTTTTCCCCAATTCAGGCCCTCCATCACAGGCATTGTTTGTTATAATTCACAGTTCACCACAAGATTTTCTCAAGAAAGAGGAGAGAGGAGAGGGGAGGAAAAAAGGAGGGGGGGGGATACTTTCCTTTATTTAAAATTTTTATTTTATTTATTTTTCTTTATTTCATTATTAATTTTTTTTAAAAAACCAACTCTTTTCGATTTTTTATTTTTTTAACTTTTTATTCTTTATTAAATCTCATTAATACTATCAACAAAACCACCCTCAGATGCCATTAAGGAAGGGAAAATCGAATATCATGGATACAAAAGAAAGAGAGGTAACACAGCTTGATGAGGAAAAATCTATGGAGAAAAAATTTAAGATATTGGAAACCTTGGAGCTAAATGACAGAGAATTCAAGACAGAAATCCTACAAATACTCAGAGATATACAAGAAAACACAGAAAGGCAATTTAGGGAGCTCAGAAAACAACTCAATGAACACAAAGAATATATGTCCAAGGAAATTGAAACTATAAAAACAAATCAAACAGAGATGAAAAACTCAATTCACGAGTTGAAAAACGAAGTAACAAGCTTAGGTAATAGAACAGGCCAGATAGAAGAGAGGATTAGTTAAATAGAAGACAAGCAACTTGAGGCACAACAGAGAGAAGAAGAAAGAGACTCAAAAATTTAAAAAACGAAAGAGAAGGATCAAACAAGACACAAAACTAACAGAAAGCAATCTATAAAATGGCAATAGGGAACTCACAGGTGTCAATAATTACACTAAATGTAAACGGATTAAACTCACCAATAAAAAGGCACAGAGTAGCAGAATGGATTAAAAAAAAAATCCAACTGTATGCTGCCTACAGGAAACTCATCTAAGTAACAAGAATAAAAAAAAATTCAAAGTGAAAGGCTGGAAAACAATACTCCAAGCAAATAACATCCAAAAAAAAGCAGGCGTAGCAATACTCATATCGGATAATGCTGACTGCAAGACAGCAAAAGTACTCAGAGACAAAAATGGACATTTCATAATGGCTAAGGGGACACTGAATCAAGAAGACATAACAATTCTTAATATATATGTACCAAACCAAGGAGCACCAAAATATATAAGACAGCTACTAATTGACCTTAAAACAAAAACTGACAAAAATACAATCATACTTGGAGACCTCAATACACCGCTGACGGCTCTAGATCGGTCATCCAAACAGAGAATCAACAAAGACATAGTGGCCTTAAACAAAACACTAGAGCACCTGGATATGATAGACATCTACAGGACATTTCATCCCAAAGTGAATGAGTATACATTTTTCTCCAGTGTACATGGATCATTCTCAAGAATTGACCATATGTTGGGCCACAAAAACAACATCAGCAAATTCAGAAAAATTGAAGTTGTACCAAGCATATTTTCTGATCATAAAGCCTTGAAACTAGAATTCAACTGCAAAAAAGAGGGAAAAAATCCAACAAAAATGTGGAAACTAAACAACATACTTTTAAAAAATGAATGGATCAAAGAAGAAATAAGTGCAGAGATCAAAAGATATATACAGACTAATGAAAATGACAATACGACATATCAGAATCTATGGGATGCAGCAAAAGCAGTGATAAGAGGGAAGTTCATATCACTCCAGGCATATATGAACAAACAAGAGAGAGCCCAAGTGAACCACTTAACTTCCCACCTTAAGGAACTAGAAAAAGAAGAACAAAGACAACCCAAAACCAGCCGAAGAAAGGAGATAGTAAAAATCAGAGCAGAAATAAATGAAATAGAGAACAGAAAAACTATAGAAAAAATTAATAGAACAAGGAGCTGGTTCTTTGAAAAGATCAACAAAATTGACAAACCCTTGGCAAGACTTACCAAGGAAAAGAGAGAAAGAACTCATATAAACAAAATCCAAAATGAAAGAGGAGAAATCACCACAGACACTGTAGATATACAAAGAATTATTGTAGAATACTATGAAAAAGTTTATGCCACTAAATTCAACAACCTAGAAGAAATGGATAAATTCCTAGAACAATACAACCTTCCTAGACTGAGTCAAGAAGAAGCAGAAAGCCTAAACAGACCTATCAGTAGAGAAGAAATAGAAAAAACCATTAAAAACCTCCCCAAAAACAAAAGTCCAGACCTAACGGCTATACCAGCGAATTTTATCAAACATTCAAAGAAGACTTGGTTCCTATTCTATTCAAAGTCTTCCAAAAAATTGAAGAAGAAGCAATACTTCCAAACACATTTTATGAGGCCAACATAACCCTCATACCAAAACCAGGCAAGGATGGCACAAAAAAAGAAAACTACAGACCAATATCTCTAATGAATACAGATGCTAAAATACTAAACAAAATACTAGCAAATCGAATACAACAACATATTAAAAAAATAATACATCATGATCAAGTGGGATTCATCCCAGAATCTCAAGGATGGTTCAACATACGTAAAACAGTTAGTAAAACGGTTAACGTAATACACCATATCAACAAAACAAAGAACAAAACCCACATGATCTTATCAATAGACGCAGAAAAGGCTTTCGATAAAATACAACACAATTTTATGTCTAAGACTCTCAACAAAATGGGTATAGAAGGAAAATATCTCAACATGATAAAGGCCATATATGATAAACTATCAGCTAACATCATATTAAATGGCACTAAACTGAAGGCTTTCCCTCTTAAATCAGGAACAAGACAGGGTTGTCCACTCTCTCCACTCTTATTTAATGTGGTACTAGAGGTTCTAGCCAGAGCAATCAGACAAGACAAAGAAATAAAAGGCATCCATATCGGAAAAGAAGAAGTAAAGGTATCACTTTTTACAGATGATATGATCCTATACATCAAAAACCCCAAAGAATCCACAAAAAGACTACTAGAAACACTAAGGCAATACAGTAAGGTCGCAGGATACAAAATTAACATACAGAAGTCAATAGCCTTTCTATATGCCAACAATGAAACAATTGAGAACGAACTCAAAAGAATAATCCCCTTCACGATTGCAACAAAAAAAATAAAATACTGAGGAATAAACATAACAAAGAATGTAAAGGACTTATATAATGAAAACTATAAACCATTGTTAAGGGAAATCGAAAAAGATATAATGAGATGGAAGAATATACCTTGTTCTTGGTTAGGAAGAATAAATATAATCAAGATGACTATATTACCCAAAGCAATATACAAATTTAATGCAATTCCCATCAAAATTCCAATGACATTTTTTAAAGAAATAGAGCAAAACATCATCAGATTTATATGATAAACTATAAAAAACCCCGAATAGCCAAAGCAATCCTAAAGAAAAAGAATGAAGCTGGGGGCATTACAATACCTGACTTCAAACTATATTATAGGGCCACGACAATCAAAACAGAATGGTATTGGCGGAAAAATAGACACTCAAACCAATGGAACAGAATAGAAAGTCCAGAAATAAAACCACATATATATAGTCAAATAATTTTTGATAAAGGGGCCAACAACACACAATGGAGAAAAGAAAGCCTCTTCAATAAATGGTGCTGGCAAAACTGGAAAGCCACATGCAAAAGAATGAAACTGGACTACAGTTTGTCCCCCTGTACAAAAATTTACTCAAAATGGATCAAAGATCTAAACATAAGACCTGAAACAATTAAGTACATAGAAGAAGACATAGGTACTAAACTCATGGACCTGGGTTTTAAAGAGCATTTTATGAATTTGACTTCACAGGCAAGAGAAGTGAAGGCAAAAATTAATGAATGGGACTACATCAGACTAAGAAGTTTTTGCTCAGCAAGAGAAACTGATAACAAAATAAACAGAAAGCCAACTAAATGGGAAATGATATTTTCAAACAACAGCTCAGATAAGGGCCTAATATCCAAAATATACAAAGAACTCATAAAACTCAACAACAAACAAACAAACAATCCAATAAAAAAATGGGAAGAGGATATGAACAGACACTTCTCCCAGGAAGAAATACAAATGGCCAACAGATATATGAAAAGATGCTCATCTTCTTTAGCTATTAGAGAAATGCAAATCAAAACTGCAATGAGATACCACCTCACACCTGTTCGATTAGCTATTATTAACAAGACAGGTAATAGCAAATGTTGGAGAGGCTGTGGAGAAAAAGGAACCCTCATCCACTGTTGGTGGGAATGTAAAGTAGTACAACCATTATGAAAGAAAGTATGATGGTTCCTCAAGAAACTGAAAATAGAACTACCTTATGACCCAACAATCCCTCTACTGGGTATATACCCCAAAAACTCAGAAACATTGATACGTAAAGACACATGCAGCCCCATGTTTATTGCAGCATTGTTCACAGTGGCCAGGACATGGAAACAACCAAAAAGCCCTTCAATAGACGACTGGATAAAGAAGATGTGGCACATATACACTATGGAATACTACTCAGCCATAAGAAATGATGACATCGGATCATTTACAACAACATGGATGGACCTTGATAACATTATACGAAGTGAAATAAGTAAATCAGAAAAAAACAGGAACTGCATTATTCCATACGTAGGTGGGACATAAAAGTGAAACTAAGAGACATTGATAAGAGTGTGGTGGTTACGGGAGGGGGGGGGAGAGGGAAAGGGGGAGGGGGAGGGGCACAAAGAAAACTAGATAGAAGGTGACAGAGGACAATCTGACTTTGGGTGATGGGTATGCAACATAATTGAACGACAAGATAACCTGGACTTGTTATCTTTGAATATATATATGTATCCTGATTTGTTGATGTCGCCCCATTAAAAAATAAAATTTTAAAAAAAAAAGAAAGAAAGAAAGTTGCGTTCCCAACCCCCTTATGACTCCATCACCACCGACGCAGGCTGGGACAAAGAAACAGTGGTGGTAATCCAGCTAGTTTTATGCATGTGGGGATCATATTCTAGGGAAATCAGAAAAAATTAAAGTAACCTCTATTCCTTGACCTTATGGAAAAGAAACTCCTGTGTGTCTTCTTTCTTTTGTGTCACTATATTTTAGAGTCTTTTTGTTATGGAAGCTTAGATTATACTCTGATTAACATAAATTCCTTCTACCATCTTGATATGGTTGTATATGGGATTCTGTGTTCCTTCTACCATCTGTCTATGGTATTCTGTGTTCACCAGTCCAAGTCCTTTCTCTTTCCATTACTATTTATCACCCCTTTATCTTCTCCTCTTTAGTTTTTTGTTTCATTCCTCATGACAGTAAAATAGTGATAGAGTCAATTACAAAGACTGTGTACATGAACTGGGCAAATATAGACACAGAATACAGTATATATGTAGGCACAAACCAATTATATTTTATTACTGAGATTGCCTTCCTTCCTCAGAGACTTTTCTCTAGTTATTTGGAGAATACCATATATAATATTTAAATCTTATGCTTTGAACTCATACATTCATTATGTTTTATATCTGCCTGTATATTTACTACTAAGATATTGAAAGCTATTTATGAGTTCAACATGAAAAAATACTTATATATATTTTAATAATCCAGGTTATTAAGCATCAAAAGTGGTAGAGAAAAAAAAATGTTAAACTGGTGCAGCCACTGTAGAAAACAGTATGGAGATTCCTTAAAAAATTAAAAATCGGCCTTGGCCGGTTGGCTCAGCGATAGAGCGTCGGCCTAGCGTGCGGAGGACCCGGGTTCGATTCCCGGCCAGGGCACACAGGAGAAGTGCCCATTTGCTTCTCCAACCCTCCGCCGTGCTTTCCTCTCTGTCTCTCTCTTCCTCTCCCGCAGCCAAGGCTCCATTGGAGCAAAGATGGCCCGGGTACTGGGGATGGCTCCTTGGCCTCTGCCCCAGGCCCTGGAGTGGCTCTGGTCGCGGCAGAGCGATGCCCCGGAGGGGCAGAGCATTGCCCCCTGGTGGGCAGAGCGTAGCCCCTGGTGGGCGTGCCGGGTGTATCCCGGTCAGGCGCATGCAGGAATCTGTCTGACTGTCTCTCCCTGTTTCCAGCTTCAGAAAAATGAAAAAAAAAAAATTAAAAATCGAACTGCCTTTTGACCCAGCTATACCACTTTTAGGAATATACCCCAAGAACACCATAGCACTGTTTGAAAAGAAGAAATGTACCCCCATGTTTATGGCAGCATTGTTCACAATAGCGAAGATCTGGAAACAGCCCAAGTGTCCGTCAGTGGACGAGTGGATTAAAAAGCTTTGGTACATATATACTATGGAATACTAAGCCATAAGAAATGATGACATCGGATCATTTACAGCAACATGAATGGACTTTGATAACGTTATACTGAGCAAAATAAGTAAATCAGAAAAAACTAAGAACTATATGATTCCATACATAGGTGGGACATAAAAATGAAATTCAGAGACATGGACAAGAGTGTGGGGGTTACGGGGTGGGGGAGGAGGAGATGGAGAGGGTTGAGGGAGGGGAGGGGCACAAAGAAAACCACATAGAAGGTGACAGAAGACAATTGGACTTTGGGTGATGGGAATGCAGCATAATCAAATGTCAAAATAACCTAGAGATGTTTTCTCTGAACATATGTACCCTGATTTATCCATGTCACCCCATTAAAATTAATTAAAAATAATAAAAATAAAACATCGTTCAGACTTAAATATAAAAAAAACATGGTAGTATAATAAAAGTGTTTAGCATGTCTTGACACTCCATTTTTCTTCAGACTTTCATTGTTTGCTTTTCCTCGTATGTACCATAATAAAACAGAGTTACAATCAACGTGTGATGACAAATGGCCTCCGTTGGGTTTGCATTCTTCTAAATATATTGGCATTTGTAAGCTGGAAAAGATAGATGTAATCAACCACCCTCAGACAAAAATAAGATGACTGCTCTGGCAATATGTTCAACCACATTAAGCCCTACTTTGAAATGATGTTTGCAAGAAGTCAATGTAACTAAGACCAATTTATTTGTACTGTAGCTAAAACTGAACTTAATAGACATATTTAAGAGATGAACAAGTAAATACATTTTTCTAAATAGACCAACTATATTAGAAATTTCAAAGATAAAGAATAGATCCAGTTTTACTAGACACTATTATTTGTTGTTGTGCAATACTTAAATCATTTTTCTAATGGCCCTCTGATGTTGTTCTAATAAAACATGCTATTTTTAAGAGTAAACAATCTGTTTAATTTCACATTATCAGTATATCATAGAGTTTCTTCAAATTAGCATATGAAAGGAAGTAGCTGTGAGGAAGTGTGGGGCAACTTAAACTAAATGTCATTTTATTGGGGAGGGTTATTGTTTGTTTTTATTTTTGTTTTTCAGAAACAAATTCTATGGTATTCTGGTGAGTTCTTTTGGGTACATATCTAGATACTATAGGCACTTCAGCTGAAGATAACAGTTGTTCTGGCTCCAAAGAGATTGAAATAATGTCCTTTTTATCCAGAATAATATCCTGCCCCAAATGTGGGCTTGCCAGATAAGAGCATATCACCAAGTCTTTGGCTAATGTGTGTACCATGACCACTCAATCAAAGAGAGTTTCTTCAAAACCAAGTGTCCTAAGCTCTTTGACATCTTCTCCCTGGGCTATATCCTCGCAACCCTGGCTAAAAGAGGTGGCTCTTTACACATGGCAGTGAGGCACAGGTCTGGGAGAGCAGCACTGCCAAGGTCGCAATGAAGTTGGCCAAGAATTGATCCTACATAGAATTAGAAACAGGACAGGGCCCTTCTCAGGTCTCCTTCTCTGCTTCACTAGTTTGTAGGAAAGTCTGATGAACACATTAATAAATAAACATCGAGAGGAATTGTTTCCCATAAAGATCACACATCACTGGCAAAAGTATCGAAAGCCTTCCTGTGCACAGAAGACACAGGAAGGACTGGAAGAAAGGGTTTAGAAAACGCACTGATTTTTAAAATCTCATTATTGAGTAACTCCAAAGTACTCAAAGCCTTTTCTCAAGGTTTATTTACTTTATATATAAACACTAACAATCCAAGTAAAGAGCATTTTCCTAATATTAATTGTTTCTCCTA
This sequence comes from Saccopteryx bilineata, assembly GCF_036850765.1. NCBI lineage: Eukaryota > Metazoa > Chordata > Mammalia > Chiroptera > Emballonuridae > Saccopteryx > Saccopteryx bilineata. Next base: position 110,322,494 of record NC_089493.1, read on the forward strand.
GAAACCCTCCTGGGGTTAGGAGACTATATTTCATATCATGCCTATTCAAGCTGCTGACAAAAGAGTTAAGGAAATTCTACTGATAACTGCGTTCAGTCTCCAGATATTTAAGTGGCTTAAAATTCTGGTGTGATAACTAAAGCATGGAAGAAACATCAAGTCTAATGAATTGTTTCATTCTATACCAGTATAAGATTTCATATCTAGTAAAAGCTAAAGCACATTCTAATTGAGCAAAAAAACAAGAAATGCCTCAGATATTATAATTGTAATTATTTAGCACTTCAAGTAAAATATTTAAAGATTTGAAGTATTTCCTCTACTTAAATTGACATTAAGAATTAAAATTTAAAAATACATGTAATAAAAATATATTTAGACTTATTTATGTAAAATAAGACCAGAAGAACAATTCTATAACAAAGGATAGGAAAGTTGAAAAAGACTTTTCAATGATGAGCTCAGCTCTTTAAAAGAAAAGTTAAAATTGAGCAAGGATAGTCACAAAACTTACATTGATCAACAAACCTTAGGTGAACATATGTTATATATAAGACACTGCATTACAAGGGTCATGGTGGCAACGTACAACCTCTCACTTGTACCCACCTCACAGATGAGCATGGTCCCGAATGCACAGACCTATGTCCTCGCCAGAGTAGCTAATCTTTAAGTAGCCTACTCTTAATGAGAGTTTTGGGAATTTAAAGAACTGTCTTATGCCTATACATTCATTGTGTGTGCATCTTACAGCCCACAAGATACACCGATACTAAAGGTCTATGTTACATTCTCTAACTCAGCATTACATTTTTTAGGTCCTTAGAAACATTATTGGAAACCCTTACCAGACAGATCTTTCCAAACTAACCAGAAAGGAACTAACTATCCTTTTAATAAAAAATAATAACTATGTTTTCATTTTCAAAGTTTGCGATTAAAACCTACAGTGAAAGAATCCAGCTGAGAAGAAATTTCCTTTTGGTTCAAATAATAATAATAATAATAATAATGTCATTAAATTTATCGGAACAATATGAAATGAAGATGTTGTTGTTGGGTCCTTCACTTGTAAGGGAAACCAAAGAGGCTTGCTGGCTTAGCTAAATCCATAAATTATTCATCGCATAGCATTTCAACAATAATTTTAAACATAAAAATAAAGGTACAAAAGAAAATCCCACACTCAATGATAATCAAATAAACAATTACACATCTTTTTTTGTATGTGATTTAATTGCCCAGATTTCAAAGAAAGCCACATAATCTCACATATTGTTCTCATATATTTTAAGCATGGCAGGACAGTGTTTCAAAACATTAACCTGGAGTATTGGGTGCTATTCCAACTGCCGTTTCAAGATCCTTTGACATGGCAGCTTAGTTTGTTAATCTTGGCTTATACTTTTAAAAACAACTTACTACAACTTTACGTGATAGCATTCTATCTTTCTCAGAGTTTATAACCTAAAAAATGCACTGTTAACTTGCTTTTGATATTGACAAAGGGCATTGTTACTTATTTTATTTTTGAACATGCAGCTAAAAGGCACATGAATCATTCTATTGAAACTTGGAATGCAGGCAAAACAGTGGATGTGAATGGAGACTAAGTAAATAATTCCTCTCATCATCTAAACCTTGTTTCAGGGCATCAGCCCTGGAGAAAGTCATCTTCTTAGCAGTTGCCTATTGCCCTAAGAAAAGAAATAACGAAAAATTTATTCCCAGAGAGCAGTATATTTACTATACGATGTGGCTCAGTGAAGTGTTTTGTGTTCTGGAAATGTACAGTTAATTCTTCCTGTCAAAGCCTTAGGAAAATGGGCACATCGTAAACACACTTTTGCATTCTAGAGCTGGCCCTTGTTTTATTTCAGAAGGGGTTGTTTCTGTGTGTTCCATAAATCAACAGCACTCTTAGATGTGCAGAAATGAGAATAAGAAATTTAATAGTATCTTGTGTGACAGATCTAATATAACATATATTAGAGCACTCTTTCATTCTCCAGATGGAATTACAGAGGGAAGTAAGGGTAGAAAATAAAATCTCAAGAGATGAAATTGAATTTAGCTAAAGAGATACTTCTTTATGATGATTTCCAAGCTCTTTCAAAGTGTCAAGTCAGAGCCAAAGCTCAATACTGCCATCTCCTTCTTAAATGTTAAAATACAAGGAAAAATCTCAGGATAAAAATACAGAATAACCAAGAAAAATTAGTAGCTACTGGAAACATCCTATTCACCAAACACATCATTTTTATGTTTGTCAATTTAGAAGGAGGTCCAATCACTAAGACAGTATATATGTTCTATTAAATCAACAAATATTTTAACTACAAAATGACTAATATTTTTTCTAGATTCCCTCCTCCCCTCAAAAGGCAAAATATATAGCTAACTTATTCAATGTATCATTGATAACAGTTCAAGTTATTTTTCTTATTTTGAAGATATTTAAGGATTGAGATGACTTCTCAGGCAGTCAATGAAGTCAGCCTTAAATTTCAGCAGAGTAATTCAGTGAGTTGTATTTTACGGGCTCATTATTTTCTGACTCTAATGGTTTCCTTACCTAGAAATTGATACCTGAAAATCCACCATTATAATCCCTTTTTAACTGAAAGTTTTAAGCTCTCCTGACATACAACTAGAAGTAAATTTGTGATTTATATCAATGCCATAGATCTCACGGTGCCTTGTTCTGCTTTAGGGTGACAGTCAATTCCTGGACAGTGCCAGCTGATGCCTCTTCTCCCAGAATAATTATTTAAAAACTCCACTTTACTGATCTTGATAAATTAGAAGATTATCCTAGTGTTGGGTCCTTGAGGGCATGGTTTAGCCAAAGAGAGAAGACCACTGTGGCAAACAGGGGGCCGTTATCAAACTGAGTGGGTGAAGAGAAGTAGAGTGGGAATGTCAAGGTGAAGAGTGCTTTTCAGGGAACCATTTTGGTGTTACATTAATAGAACTTACAGGGCAAAACCCCTGTAGTATAAAGTGCAACACAATCTCAGTTGACTAGAGTAAAAAATATATTTAGCAAAAATAAATATTAAAGCACTGGATTTGTTAAAGCAATAACTTTTTGAGCAACTTATCTTATTCAAAAATATGCTAATTTGGAATCCCTCGTTCCCGAACTAGATAGATTACTGCTGTCGTCATTTCTCAGATCCAAAGCAAGGAGGAATGGACACATTCAGAATCAGCCTGGGTCAGAGCTGGGCGGGGCACTGCTCCACCATGTGCACTCTCACAAAAGCAAAACACTTTTTCTCCCACTGGCATATTGAGATCTATGAAAGAAGTCTAAAAGGAACCAGGAAAGTTACCTTCCTGTTAGCTGTTGGACAGTTTACTCATCAACAGAACAGCTCTGTTGACCTAATACATAAAAAGCCCACATACTTAAAGGTGGGGTCCAAACTGAAGAAGGGCCACTGATCCACAAGGGAGAAAGAGGATGTGCTCTCTTCTACGAAGAAGTCATAGAGGACCGACACTCTAACAACCTAAGTGCTGCAAAGATGCAGTGTTCAGACTTTGGAAATAGAAAATAAGATGGGAATATTTCTGTGACTCTATCAAATGAAGAACACACTTCACATAAACTACATAAATTGTATTAAAATTTAACCACAAAATATAATGATATGATAATGTTTTTATACCTTCTAAATTCAGTAATTCAAAACTTAAAAGTTTTTCTTTATGTAAACTGACTATGAAATTAATTAGATGTAACAGTAGTTTCCCTTTCCTCTAATAACTAGGAATTTTTATGTAAAAGTTACTGGAGCAAATTATCTTTTCACCTACCACTTCCAAGTTTAATCTGTGTTTTAAACATTTGGGCCTTAGACATTTGAATGAGAAACATATATTCTTCATGCATTTAATGTCATTTGAACAAATCTGTCTTGGAAATTTATTATGAAATGTATTACAAAAAGTAAAAATGGCAAATGTTTTTAAATAACCGAAGGGGACTTAACATTTATCAAGACTGCCTTTAGTTCTCTAAGAAAGCAATGCCTAGTTTTAGAATTCATCCAGAGTTAGAAACATAGAACACTAAGCATAGTCACCACACGGTGATGCAGAGGACACAGGTGGGGCAACAGCGCAGCACATGGAGCATCAGGTCTATGGACTTCACCTTGGTGTCTTGAATAAAAAGCCACTGTAGACTACAATGTCTGCCATTCCTCAAGTTTCACTGCCAGGCATGTTGGCTCAATTGTGGGGATAAAAATAGTGGAGGGAGGCCCTGGCCGGTTGGCTCAGTGGTAGAGCGTCAGCCTGGCGTGCAGGAGTCCCGGGTTCGATTCCCGGCCAGGGCACACAGGAGAAGCGCCCATCTGCTTCTCCACCCCCCCCCTCTCCTTCTTCTCTGTCTCTCTGTTCCCCTCCTGCAGCCAAGGCTCCACTGGAGCAAAGTTGGCCCAGGCACTGAGGATGGCTCCATGGCCTCTGCCTCAGGTGCTAGAATGGTTCTGGTCGCAAAAGAGCAACGCCCCAGATGGGCAGAGCATCGTCCCCTGGTGGGCGTGCCAGGTGGATCCCAGTCGGGTACATGTGGGAGTCTGTCTGACTGCCTCCCCATTTCCAACTTCAGAAAAATACAAAAGAAAAAAAAATAGTGGAGGGAAACAGTTAGAGCTGGGCTATTTTATCTAGTGCCCTCTTCCAGGTGTTAGGAAGTGGCAGCATTCCCATTGGCAGGCCCAGCAGTAATAATAAAAGAACACAACCCAAAGTTTCTCCATATATAAACTCAGTAGGAAAAAATATATATGCTGCACCTTGAGGAGTGAAAACGTCCTGACTAGTGTAAACACTGTCAGCTTCATCCTTCATTATTTCCTCTTATAAAGGGGAAACTCAAAGAGCTCTGTGGGTGTTATAGAACTGAGGTCACTTGCTAAATGAGGACAGGACAGTCTGAAACTAATAAAAGGGCCAAATAAACGTTTCTTTGCAAACTGTATCATAGCTAATACAGGCCTTTTAATCTTAGTGACTTCATAAAGTACCCAAATGTCACACTGAGGGTGACCGTGCACCCTTTAAAAGTGGCTTTCAAACTTTTCCAGAACTCTAGATCACTTCTGCTGGGTCTAGTTTAACGACCACACTTCCTCCTAGGTACAGCTTATGACAATTTTTGAATAGCGTGGCCCTGGTTTTCATAATACTCTATTGGAATGATCATGTCTTCGGTATTGGGCCCTTCCTTTTGGCTGATGTCAGGATGGCGCATGATTTTCACCCTGTGGTCAGTTGTATGAACATGAGCTCAATTAATCCCAAATTCCTAATTTCACTGACCTGTAAATGCAAATGAGTAAAGGAAAATGGAAAAAAGAGCAAGAGGGGCACATAATTTATAACTTATTGATTCCAGCATGTAATCCATTTTAAATTAGAAAGTGCTAGCTTCATTACATACCAGGAGCTGTAACCCTTACCCACAGATTCAAACTATGCATTGTAGAGCTACACAGAAGTCCAATCTAACTTTCATGGTATAATCTTTCATTATGTTTTATTTTCTGGACTAAACACCTTCCCGTCAGAAATGGTTCCTAAGACCCTTTGTCATCTTTGTCATCCATTTAAGTGTATCTTATATTTTATCAATATTCTTAAAAATCTTCCCACCAGAAATGGGAAAGAAAGATTTATAAGAGAGAATTAATATGAGGACAAAAACAAATACATGAAATAACAAAGTACTACAGAAGCACGTGGAAGGAAAACTTACCTGGCTAGAGAAGTCATTCGTCAGTAATCAGTAAAATAATGCAATAATACTAAAGCAACATCAGACCTCTTTTTGGGTCTTTTTTGCATACAGATGTTACTGTTATGCAAATATTGGCAACAGAAAGAGCTCTGCGCTAGGTAAAAGTCATGTCACAGTACTATAGCACCCCCTCAGATGTCTACCTGTGGGTCACTGTTTTCCAACCTATGTAGCAATTAGTAAGCAAAACTAGTAAGAGCTAACATGAGTTGAACATAAGGCATGAACCAGGCACTGTGTGTACACTCTTTATGGATTATGTCATTTAACCATCATAATAATCCTTTAAGGTAGACATTATCATTACACCAATTTACAGGAGAGGAAACTAAAGCTTAAAGAAATTATTTTCTGAAAGTTACTGAGCAAAACTTAGGTGCATCTGTTTCCAATGCCCAAGCTTTTAAATCTCACAATATATTGCTTACTTTTTTTTAATGACACACTTTTTTTAAATTTGATTTTTTATTGATTTCAGAGAGAAAGGAAGGAAGAAACTGAGACAGACACACCGATCTGTTCCTGTTTGTGCCCTGACCAGGGATCGAACATGCAACCTCTTCAGGATGACACTCTAACCCAGGGGTAGTCAACCTTTTTATACTTACTGCCCACTTTTGTATCTCTGTTAGTAGTAACATTTTCTAACCGCCCACCGGTTCCACAGTAATGGTGATTTATAAAGTAGGGAAGTAACTTTACTTTATAAAATTTATAAAGCAGAGTTACAGCAAGTTAAAGCATATCATAACAATTACTTACCAAGTACTTTATGTCAGATTTTCGCTAAGTTTGGCAGAATAAATCTTTATAAAACAACTTACTATAGTTAAATCTATCTTTTATTTATACTTTGGTTGCTCTGCTACTGCCCACCATGAAAGCTGGAACGCCCACTAGTAGGCAGTAGGGACCAGGTTGACTACCACTGCTCTAACCAACTAAGCCATCCTGCCAAGGCATATTGTTTATTCTTAAAAACAGATAGGTAGGTAGATAGGTAGGTAGGTAGGTAGGTAGGTAGTCAGACAGAGTCAGACAGACAGAAATGTCTATTATTTGGATTTCAAATATGAATCTAGTGAGGACAAATGGGAAACAAGGTAAAAAAAAGGATTAAAATAATCATAAAATTCTCTGACTTTTTTGTTTTTACATTGGGTTAGATTTTCTTTAATTGTGTTATTTGGTGGAGTTAGATAAGTGAGGGTAACTCCTGCACTCCAGTTGATGGGAGGATAGCAATTATTTAAAAACACAGAACAATTATAATTAGGTTAAGAGGCAGAAAATCATTTATCCAAATGCTAACTATTACTTTACATATAATAATTAGCTCCAGAGGCATACCCACCTAGCACTTTTTGGCCGCTTGCAAGTTCTTATTAAATATTTACTTTATGAGTTATAATTACTGTTGTTCTATCTGAACAAGGATGATCAGGAGTAGACAGTCTTCAGGGGAGAATTCTAGTTTTTCAAAATCCCTTTCTTTTGGTGTTTTAAAAGACTCCAAGTCTATGGACCCATGAAACAGCCATTATATTTTTATGGTTTAGCACAGTGAGGAGGAGCCTACTGGGATACGCAGAATTTCAGTTAGACTGCCCAAATCTGTGGCAAGACCTCATTGTATTGTCAAGAGGAACTCTTGTCAAGGAAATCTAATGTCAGTCAAATAAGTTTGTAAATATGATATCTATGTTTGCTCACTTATAGTTTGCATTGGGTGTGGGGGATAGGCTGTAAGTCGGCAAGGTCCTTATAGCCTAAGGCAGGGGTCCCCAAACTACGGCCCACGGGCCACATGTGGCCCCCTGAGGCCATTTATCCGGCCCCCACCGCACTTCCGGAAGGGGCACCTCTTTCATTGGTGGTCAGTGAGAGGAGCATAGTTCCCATTGAAATACTGGTCAGTTTGTTGATTTAAATTTACTTGTTCTTTATTTTAAATATTATATTTGTTCCCTTTTTTTTTTTTTTTTTTTTTACTTTAAAATAAGATATGCGCAGTGTGCATAGGGATTTGTTCATAGTTTTTTTTATAGTCCGGCCCTCCAATGGTCTGAGGGACAGTGAACTGGCCCCCTGTGTAAAAAGTTTAGGGACCCCTGGTAAGGCTTAGTTTTAAGACTAAGCCTTTCCCATCCTTTTAATACTAAGATCTTTTCAAAACTAAGCTTTTCCCCACACCCTTAACTGTTGCATGATGTGAGGTGGTGCACTCTTACGAGGAATCCCATTTATGCGTCAGATGAGTGGCTCTGTATCAGAGACTTCCTTATTTGTATATTGGCTTAAAACAGCGGTTCTTAAAGGCTGGCTTAAAGGCTTCCATTTCTACACTATAAAACATGGCACTTTCTCTCTCGGTTCTTGCCATTGGCATTGCAGAAGAGAGGTAGTCAAGACAGTGGAGTGCTGAAAGAGAAGAGAGTTTGTGCAGAGAGAAGGAGATGGGAACAGAGACAAATAAGGCTGGTGAGCTAGAAACCTTTGATTCTAGGAATACTGGGATGAGTCAGTGGCTTTGGGAGCCCTGAATGGAAAGGGAAGTGTTTTCCCACTGTGTGTATTTCTCACCCGCGTTCTTGGCTCCGCTGTTTCATAACTGTCTGTCTGAATCAAATGTGAACCTGCACGGGCCAGGCAGCTGTGATGGCGGCTGTGGCTACTGGCTTTACACCTAACAATTTAGAAGAAGTATTTTTTGCTCAGATATATTAGCAGTAACTATGTTATTTGAACTATAGTCCCATGGATGATAACAAAATTTTCAAAAATATGGGTAATATATAAGGAAGTAGTCCCAAGGTCTTTCATCATATTTCTTATTATTCTATACACAACTTAGGTTAAAAATATTGTCTATGTTCTAATTTGACTCATAAGTCAGGGCACTGCTCCACTGTGACCTGGCTGAGGGCTTTCCTCCCTGCTATGTATACACTACAATCAGGAGTTCAATAGCTTTGTCATTAATGAGGGCTGGAACGAGCATTCGTTGTACTGCCTGTCATGGAAGTGGGAGTTCAGACATTGGATCAACAGGCCATCATTACAAAGCCATCAATCAAGGCTTGATAGCACTGATGCTTTACTAGAGTCACTGAAATGGAATCTGACCAATATCCATGCCCTTATCATTCTATACCTAAATTAAGGGAGGAAACTCATTTGCGGAACTTAATTATACACATAGTATTTAACCTTCACTCTCTGTTTGTGATGTCACTTTGCCAATGTGTATATTTCACATTACAAGCTACTGAGACAGTCAAAAGAATCTGTAGCAAGGAAGAATGTACATGTGTGTAATTTTATATTTTTGGCAAAATTATGCAATATATGCAATGCAACAAAAAGTAAGAAGCTGTTTGTCACCACCTTGTTTTCCATGCGTAGTTCAGTTATAGCAAAAAGCTCACAGGACTTGTCAGTCTGATACAATTTAACAAGCATTTATAAACTAGCTGCTAGATACAGGCACAAAGGAACATTCAGGATATGCTAGTCACCTCCCTACTCTCAAGGAGTTTCCCTTGTGAAGAAAATCCTAAAAATCCATGGTTCTTTTATTTTTTGTCTTTAATGGAATTCACAGAAAGAGGTTCTTCTGTAAACTAATAATTTGTACTTTTTGCTCCAGGCCTGTGTTTGGGAAAAAAGACCATGGTACTAGGTCTGCTTTGAAAAAAATAGCCAACTGAAACACGTTTCTACAACACTAATGTTAAAGGGCAATTTCTTGTCCAGTCTGATTTGAAGAGCATTGGGTTCATTTAAAGTGAAGCAAAAGAGAAAAGCAACATAGTGGTAGAAGTAGCACTTGTCATAATAACACAGCCCCAAATTAGGTAGGACTAATAATAAAAACTACCTTGTTTGAATGTCAACTAGTCCAAAGCATATTTACAAGCATTATTCTATATACCCTGAAAAGTGGGTATTTTTACCTTGTTCTACAAATGAAGGAACTGAGGCCCAAAGGGCTTAGGAAATTTGCCCGAGGACACATAGTTATGAGTGGCAGAACCAGGACTCAAAGCCAGGAATGTCTCACTGCAAACTCCAGTAATTTCTGCTCATCAGTTGCCTCTCCAGAAAGACCCCTCTATGGATACCTATGTGAATAGCTCTCATGTAGTCGAAACAAAGTTCTTGGATTTGAACTTTAATTTGATGCTACATAAGGCATTTCCAGCACCCTCAGTTCTCTGTAACTGAGACCTTCTCTTTCACAACTAGTGATTCTCTTGCCTTTCTCCCCCTCAAAGGCAAACGCTTGAAAGAGTATGTGGCAATTACTAATTATTGGCACAGAATCAGAATGGGTTTCAAATTGCTCTTTTTAACTTTTATAAAACTAAAATCCTATACTTTCACTGATCAATGCAAAGTAAAATTTCAAGACCACAAAGACCAGTTAGTTCTCTAGCTGACTGCTACATTCAATTGTCTTGTCTCAAGCCATATACACTGGCACGTAGAACACTCAACACTAAAAATCTGTTCAGGGAGCCAGAGTGGACTAAAACCAACATAATTTATTATTCCAGTTTTGAATAGTTGTGGATTTATTTTGGTAGGGATGGGTTACACTGACATCAGTAAGGGCTATATCAAGTTGTCATAAGGAGAAGAGGCTATTAAATTTTTTAAAGACGAGAAGAAACCAAATATTTTGCTATTGGCCAAAAAAGCAATGAGAATGCAATTCTAATATAAAAAACCTAAGACTTCAACAAGCAAACTTACCAAGAGCAAAGTCATATTATACTCTCTCTTTAGCAGTTGGAAGATGATTTTATCTGGCCTGTGTTAAATACCACCATTCCTATAGAAACAGAAATTCCTGTCTGTATCTCCTTACTTTCAGATCAACAGGCATTCCTCAGAAATACCCACACTGCAATGGTTTAAAAATCCTATGTTCAAATTAAGCCAGGAAGTGCCTAGCCTCACCAGCCACCACCAGAAGCCGGGGAGGCACGGAGTAGCTTCTCCCCACTGCCTCCAGAAGGAACCAATCCTGTTGAAACATTTAGACTTCTAGCCTCCAGAACTGAGACAATAACTATCTGGTGCTTTAAGTCCCCCAAAATTAGGTTGTTTAGCAAGGATTTCTCTCTTAAAGTGAAGCATGAGTTAGACTGCATTACATTATTTTGATGTGTTATACAAAGGAAACCCCCCCCCAGTCCAAAGAACTGTAAGTCTCCAAGTCAATGTGGTCCATTATTCTATATCTGAAACAATTATTTCTTGGTTTTCACAAATGCATAATCTAAATGGTGCCACCAATACAGTAGCTACCAGTGTCACACATGGTTATTTGAATTAATGCTAATATTGAAATAAAATGAAAATTTCACTTTTTCTTTTTTTATTTTTTTATTTTATTTTTTTGTATTTTTCTGAAGTTGGAAATGGGGAGGCAAACAGACTCCCGCATGTGCCCGACCGGGATCCACCCAGCATGCCCACCAGGGGGCGATGCTCTGCCCATCTGAGACGTTGCTCTATTGCAACCAGGGCCATTCTAGCGCCTGAGGCAGAGGCCACAGAGCCATCCTCAGTGCCTGGGCCAACTTTGCTCCAACGGAGCCTTAGCTGCGGGAGGGGAAGAGAGAGACAGAGAGGAAGGAGAGGGGGAGGGGTGGAGAAGCAGATGGGTGCTTCTCCTGTGTGCCCTGGCCTGGAATTGAACCCGGGACTCCTGCACACCAAGCCGACACTCTACCACTGAGCCAACCGGCCAGGTCCAAAAATTCAGTTTTTCAATTTCACTGGCCACATTTTAAATGTTCAGTAGCCACATGTAGCTAGTAACTACCATGTTGGACAGCACAGATGTCGAGCACTTCTATCAATGCAGAGAGACCCACTGGAAAATGCTGGTCTAGAAGGACAAGAGACAGAGAGCAGGGAATCACTGCTACAACCACAGCTGCTATTTACAGAAATTCCCAGCTTATCCTCCAATGCTAACTTCAGAACAGAATTGTATAATGACAGCCATACTCACAGTCCCATAAATATCACTTTCTTGGATTGACGACCAAGAGGAACCTACCTACTGGTGCTTTATTACACCCCAGCTTCAAGTCACCATCTAGTCTGGCGATGCTATTGTCTGGACCTTCCTGCTGGCAAGCTACTTTGTGTACTCCCATTTGTCTGGATTGGAACATAATTGTTGGGGTGAGAAAAAGGAAAACATGATATTCCCCCTTCAGCAATGACCCAGAATTACCCAGTATTCCTTTCAGGATTATTCTTAAGTGACTAAGAAGCACATTTAGACCAGCAACAGCCCTGAACTTCACAAAAACCATAACTAAGCCCTTGAGATATAAAAGGATTGATTCTGAATAGAGAGAAGCTACATATTTCTCAAATTCCCACATTCTGTCATTGAGATAGAAACACTGTATTAAGTACATTTTAAATGAGTGCTCAAAACAGTTCACCCAGAAGGCAGACAATCAATACTCCAGTGTGCCTATAGCTTTCAAAATAGGTTTAGAGTCTTTTCTGATTAGATTATATGGTTACAAAGTTCTCATAATTATAATTAAAGAATGCATATTTGTTTCTTGCCTGAATTAAAGTCTCCAAATTCATTTGAAAAGTATCTTAAGGCTCTAGTCAGTTGGTTCAATGGTAGAGCATTGGCCCAGCATGTGGATATCCTGGGTTCAATTCCTGGTCAGGGCACACAAGAGAAGCAACCATCTGCTTCTCCATCCCTTCCCCTCCTCTTCTCTCTCACTCTCTCTTCCCCTCCCACAGCCACAGCTCAATTGGTTTGAGCACATGGCTCCAAGGAGACTCTGCCTCAGGTGCTAAAAATAGCTCAGTTGGGAGCATTGGTCCAGAACAAGGGTTGCTGCATTGATCCCGGTGGGAATGCCTATGGGAATCTGTCTCTGTAGCTCCTCTCCTCTCACTTATAAAAAAGAAGAAGAAAAGTATTTCAATAATTTTTCTTAAGACCAATGTTTTGGGCATTTATCAAAAACTTTTAAAAGACATTTTTTTTCTAAACAAGGGCTCAATACCGATAGTATACTGTAAGAATGACAAAGAATAAAAATAAAGCTGAATCCTGCTGTTAAGGCAGCCTAGATTCATTCTGTAACAGAGTATCTCACTAAAAGAAAGCAATGACCTGTCTGAGTCTATAGATGGCATGACATAGATCCTTGAGACAGCAGCAGAACACGTTTGCTGTGTTTAACATGAGAACTGGATCTGCCCTTTGATAACTTTTAACTTTTCTACTTATAACAAGCTTATGCAACATGTTACGGTATTAAAAGCATAAATCTAAGAAAAAATAATACAATATATTACTACAACTACAAATATGGTAGAAACTCTGACCTAAGCAAAAATTAAAGGAAATTATTTCTTAAAATTCACAGAAGCTTATGTGTATGGCATGGCTCTTTTTGAGAAACATCAGCCCCGATCGAGACATAAAGCCAAAGATTTGGTGGCCTCTCACTAAGCCTCTGGCAGTGACTATTTCAGATAATTAAGTAGTTTATGAAACACATACTTCTGAGACATTCCTTGCTTGATTAAACGAGGCAACAATACACTGTGGATATGAGCTCTAAACAGATGGGGAAAATAACCATAGAAAGGAGGTGCCGGCTTTGGTCAGATTGTAAAGGGTTCTCCTAAAGGGCAAGCAAAATATGCCTCATCAAAAAGGCTTGGGGATATCTGGCTGCTAAAAAGAAAGAGCCAAAGTTAAATGCCCTACTACTAGGGGAGAGAAAGAAGGTAATGATTGGAGGAAGGCCCAAGGCGAGGCTTCTGGGTTGCTGGTAATACTCTATTTCTATTTTTTTTAAGTGAAGGAGAGAGATTGGGATAGACAGACAGGAAGGGAGATGCGAAGCATCAACTCATAGTTGTGGCACCTTAGTTGTTCAATAATTGCTCTCTCATTTGTGCCTTGATGGGGGGGGGCTACAGCAGAGTGAGTGACCCCTTGCTCAAGCCAGTGACCTTGGGCTCAAACTAGGAACCTTGGGGTCATGTCTATGATCCCACACTCAAGCCAGCAACTTTGCACTCAAGCTGGTGAGGCCACACTCAAGCCGGCAACTTTGGGGTTTCAAACCTGGGTCCTCTGTGTCCCAGGATGATGCTCCATCCACTGCACCACTGCCTGATTAGAGTTCTCAATTTCTTGACTGGGGAAATGGCTACACAAATCTGTAAACTTGAAATAATTTGTCCAGCTTTATACTTAAAAATCTGTGTATTTTTATGTGTAAATGTCAAACTTAAATTTTTTTTTAATGTAAAGAAATTAAGCACTTCCTGCCTTAACAGTCATACTGACTAACCTCAGAATTTTTGTGGGTGTCTATGAAAGAAGCAAAAGACTTTATTTAGTGTAATGCTAGCCCATGTCATTGAGTCAGACATGTGCTGTTATGATGACATTTCATTTACTAAGTCCCTGTGTGAACATTCTGGTGCTATTAGCCCAAGTTCATTGCTGTATTCTAAACACGATGTTTTATAGTTGACTGGTACTAACTAATGCAGTTGTCAGTTAGCAGACATATGTGGACGACCTTGTAGGTATATATCATTGTTGGCACTGGCCAGTGCAGTGAGAGAAGTATTCTGACCACAATGAAATAAAAATTATGGGCCCTACCCAGTTATCTCAGTACATAAAGCATCAGCCCAGTGTGCAGATGCCCCAGGTTCAATCCCAGGTCAGGGCACACATGAGAAGCGACCATCTGCTTTTTTCCCCCACCCTTCCCCCTTTCTCTTTCCCCTCTCACAGCCTGTGGCTCAACTGGTTTGAGCATTGGCCCGGGTGCTGAGGATAGCTTGGCTGATTCAAGCATCAGCCCAAGATAGGGGTTCCCAGGTAGATCCCAGTCAGGGTGCATGTGGAAGTCTGTCTCACTATCTCCCCTCCTCTCGCTTAAAAAGAAAGAAAGAAAGAAAGAAGGAAGGAAGGAAGGAAGGAAGGAAGGAAGGAAGGAAGGAAGGAAGGAAGGAAGGAAGGAAGGAAGATAGAAAGATGACATGTCTTTATTAAGCACATGGTAAGTGCTTAATAATGTTAGGCATTGTGAAAATTATATAAATAATTGTCATTTGTATAGTTGTGATAATTCAGTGACTAAATTCATCTTGAATATCTATATTACTGATATCTACCTTAGCTTAAAAATTCCTTGATTAGCCCTGGCCGGTTGGCTCAGTGGTAGAGCGTCGGCCTAGCGTGCGGAGGACCCGGGTTCGATTCCCGGCCAGGGCACATAGGAGAAGCGCCCATTTGCTTCTCCACCCCTCCGCTGCGCCTTCCTCTCTGTCTCTCTCTTCCCCTCCCGCAGCCAAGGCTCCAATGGAGCAAAGATGGCCCGGGCGCTGGGGATGGCTCTGTGGCCTCTGCCTCAGGCGCTAGAGTGGCTCTGGTCGCAACATGGCGATGCCCAGGATGGGCAGAGCATCGCCCCCTGGTGGGCAGAGCATCGCCCCTGGTGGGCGTGCCGGGTGGATCCCGGTCGGGCGCATGCGGGAGTCAGTCTGACTGTCTCTCCCTGTTTCCAGCTTCAGAAAAATGCAAAAAAAAAAAAAAAATTCCTTGATTATTTGACGGATGGGGGATAGAAGGATGTACATTGAATCAAAAGTTCTGAATAATACTTAGCACAGAACTAAATTCTACTATCCCTGGTCAGTTTGCTCAGTGGTAGAGCATCAGCCCAGCTTGTTGATGTCCCAGGTTCGATTCCCAGTCTGGGCACACAAGAGAAGTGTCCATCTGCTTCTCCATCCTTCCCCCTCTCCTTTCCTCTGTCTCTCTCTTCCTCTCTTGCAGCCAAGGCTCCACTGGAGCAAGTTGGCCCAGGCACTGAGGATGGCTCCATGGCCTCCACCTCAGGAGCTAATATAGCTCTGGTTGCAACAGAGCAAGGGCCCCAGATGGACAGAATATCACCCCCTACTGGGCTTACCAGGTGGATCCCAGTTGGGTACACTGAAGAGTCTGTTTCTCTGCTTCCTTGCTTCTCACTCAAGAAAACTACAAAAATAAATAAATAAATAAATTCTATTATAACTAATAATATGATGACTTTTAGTCATCTTATTATGTGCCCTGTTCTCCACTATCTTTAAGATAAATCATCCTCAACTATTAATTTTAAGGGTCTTATCAAATTATTAGTTGATCTTACACTGACATACCATAAAAAATAAACAAACAGTGGAAAAGCATAAATTTAAATAGCTTATCATTCCTATGCATTCTATGTAGGAAGAAACAAAAAGTATTTATTTAAAAATCAACTATATGAATACAGGAAACGAATTTTTGCCTCTCTTACTATTAAAATTGCGGATATTTCTATGTATCAGAGTCATTATTACAATTAAGTTGACCCAGAATGCTGAGGTCCCTGGTTTGAAACTGAAGTCAACAGCTTGAGCGCAGGGTCGCCAGCTTGATTTAGGATCATTGACAAGATCCCAAGGTTGCTGGCTTGAGCCCAAAGCCACTGACTTGAGCAAGGGTTCACTGGCTCAGCTTGAGTACCCTGGTCAAGTCACATACAAGAAGCAATCAATGAACAACTAAAGTGAAGGCACTACGAGTTGATGCTTCTCATTTCTCTCCTCATTCTGTCTCTAATATATATCTCAACAATCTAGCAAGCACACTCCTAGGTATTTATCCAAATAAATTCAAAAGATACCCACACAAAAATCTGCACACAAATGTTTATAGCAGCTTTTATTCAAATAGTCAAAACTTGAAAGCAACTAAGGTATCTTCAATAGGTAGGTAAATCAATAAACAAATTGTGGTGTATCTCATAAAATGGACTGTTATTAGGCATGAAAAGACAGGGGGTTCCTTAAATGCATATTTCTTAGTGAAAGAAACCAGTCTGAAAAGGCAACATATTGTATGACAGATACCAGAAAAAGAAAATAATATAGATAGTAAAAAGGTCATAGCTGTCAGGGGTTATATGGGGTTGGGGGAGAGATACATAGGTATAACAGAGAATTTTAAGACAATGAAACATTTGACAAAATCAGTATGGTAATGCTTTTTAAATACTGTACTAGTATTAAAATGTTACATTTATGTTTAAGAATTTTTATTTATTCATGTGTCAAGTACGTTTCTTTCCAAAATTTGACTATGGCCATATACAAAAATTCCAATTTTAGCCCCTTGTTAGAAACATAGACATAAGCTGATTTTCTGTAAAATTTTCTTTTGTTTATGTCAAGAGTGTGACTATATTACGCTGAAATATAAGCAAATAAGAAAACTTTTTTTAGTGGCTCTTAAATGCATCATTTGTGCCAGCTGCTTGATTTTTATACACTGCTGCATTATAGGATTATGAGTGAAGCACAAAGAATGGGATGATGCAATATAAGCCAGCACAATGATATAGTCACCCTTATCAAGAAGTGGCAATGAGCTCTGCTAGTCTCAAAAGTAAAGGCTAACTCATTAAAGGAGCCATGAGACACCAACCCTTCTTCATAATTTACAGTCCATTACCATTTAGCATGTCTGATGTCAGTTAATGAATTTTACAAGTATTCATTGACTACTGACACTCAACAGGCTATGTCGAAAACAAGTCAGGTATGGGCACATTCATCAATATCAAAAAAAACAGTATCCCAGTTTAAAGTGCTTTTACTTATGTTGCTTGCATTCCTAGACTCTTTTTGTCTTTGTTTTGCCCCAAATTTTGTTTCTGAAAATATCTGCACATATTCCACTTGCTTCTCTCTTAAGTGATCATCAGTCACTTTGTTATAGTGTAGTGACAACAGAACTAAATGTAATATCCCTCCCCCCAAAAGGCATTACTTCCCCAGGTGATTTTTTAAAAAGCTACTATAGAAACATGATCACACTTTTAGAAAATGAAGCCCTGGCCGGTTGGCTCAGCGGTAGAGCGTCGGCCTGGCGTGCGGGGGACCCGGGTTCAATTCCCGGCCAGGGCACATAGGAGAAGCGCCCATTTGCTTCTCCACCCACCCCCTGCTTCCTCTCTGTCTCTCTCTTCCCCTCCCACAGCCAAGGCTCCATTGGAGCAAAGATGGCCCGGGCGCTGGGGATGGCTCCTTGGCCTCTGCCCCAGGCGCTAGAGTGGCTCTGGTCGTGGCAGAGCGACACCCCGGAGGGGCAGAGCATCGCCCCCTGGTGGGCAGAGCGTCGCCCCTGGTGGGCGTGCCGGGTGGATCCCGGTCGGGCGCATGCGGGAGTCTGTCTGACTGTCTCTCCCCGTTTCCAGCTTCAGAAAAATACAAAAAAATAATAATAAATAAATAAATAAATAAATAAATAGAAAATGGAGACAAAAACAAAGACAGTAGGAGAGATAAACAAATAAATAAAAGAAAGAAACACTAGGTCTTCTAGAAGTTTTAAATCATGAACTGCCCCAAGTAGGCTATGTACTTACTTTAGCATTCAATAGTCATATTCACAATTCCTAAGGACTTTAAATAATCTCTTTTTATGTAAACTAATGTTCAAAGTAAACAATTTTTAATAACTTGAAAGTTTCAGAGAAAAGATTACGGTTTCCATTGTACCAAGTTTTTGAAATTATAATTTCCAAATTAATGTGATTTTCAATATAACATTCTAGCCGCTGCTGAAAATGACAATATTCTAATATCTATATGGCTCTACCTTACACACATTTGCCACATATATTAATTTGCTGGCTTTAAGCAATATCTCTTATCTTTTATCTATTTCATGCTACTCAATTGCCTATACACTTCTAGTAACTTGGTCTGCTAATTGCTCTTCACCGAAATGTTAAATATTGCTCATGAGTTCCTTAAAAACCTTCCCAATACACTAACTACATATTGAGTTATATTGATTTTCATAAGGAAAAATTCATTTTGAAAAAGGAAAAGCTATTTTAAATGTTTATATTATAACCTATGAAACAGTCTTGAACTGAATTTTTTTGGTAAACCATGTTGCAGCTTTTTACCAATGTTTTTGGTTTGATATAAATGATATGGTACATTTGCATTCAAATTCATGGAACTTTTCAAATCTGTTTCCCATTTAGCTGGTCAGCCAAAAACAATATTTTCATTTGTAAACAGCTGTTTCATAATCAGCTCTTTTGTACTATGTGGAATTTCATAAAAGATAGAAAATTTTATTTAAAATCCAGAAATTGCATTAATCCACTGCAAATCATTGATTAGTTTTTGTATACTACCATACAGTTTAGCTTATAAGGAAAGATTTTAAGGAAAATTTAATCTTGTTTCTAAATATAACATTACTTTAAACATGAGGTCATCTAAACATCTGTCTCCAATATATCACTGGGGACTTAAATCAAAAGTCTGCTAAACATGTACAATCATTTTGAAAATAAATAACAGGACAAATTTGTCTTGATTATGATTATCATGCATTTTAAAAGGAAACATTTATTCTAATAAGAAAAGTCTGAACTAATTTAAACTTTATTGACATTAACTTAAACTAGTTTCATACAAAAATATTTCATTTATTTGCTGCTTAATAATACTTATGTTTTAACTTTCCAACATCATACCTTATTCCTTTATCTCTTCATATATTCTTAAATGCAAAATAGTTAAGAAAAATTTTCAAGACATAAAATGTTTCCACTCAGTAACTAAAATACTAATGATATTTTTTCTGAACTTTCCTTCCTTTAAGGCAAATATGAATACTTAACAAGAACTAAAATAGCTCTATTCATTTAATTGAATCCTGCTTTATGTTTTAAAATAAAATAAATATGGCTAATTACAAAAGACAGTTAAGGCAATAACTTCACTCCAAGACTTTACAATCAGCAAAAAAAATTAATATATTTTAAAGACAACTTAATGAAATTTAAACTCTATACCTTATTGTAGATTTTCATCTGTGTCTAGAGAGAGTATTTTAATTCAGCCACAGGATTACTTCAAAAGCCAGCTAATATGTGAGTTGAATTAGCATTAAAAATAAACCAAAATACTTAATCTTCAAAACAGTTTCTAAAAAGTAAACAAACATTAGCAGTTGAAAAGCTGGAAAAAAACAAATTAAAACATTACTGAATAATACATTTAAAAAGAAAACAAAGCAAAAAAATAAAAAATAAAACACCACAGCAGAAATCACCAAGAAGTACGGCTGAAAATGGTATTTAGAGTCCAGGCTGATCTTGCATCTAGTAGGTTGTCACAATATGTAACCATAGAAGGTGGTAGTTATGGTTTTTCTGAACCATCTCAGTTCTTTTCTTCTTTCTGCCTATGTTTTAGAAGAGGTGGTAGCATGGGCTATGGCAATTTCAGGTCATGTATTCACCCCGGTAATAGATTCAGGCTAAGAACTTGATGGCACTGTGTATGGAACTACTTAAAGTCATGAAGTGTGTCTGTCTTACTCATCTTGGATGCCCATAGCCTAAAACTGCATCTGACACATATCTGTAGCTTGGTGATGCTTGGTAAATAAATAAGTGAGTTAATGAAAGAAACATCTGACTAAAAATTTTTTAAAAAGTTGCCCGCTTCAGTTAAAACTGTCTACTAATAAACTGCCTTAGATTTCCCACCTATAAAATGAGGCTAATTTTTGACATCCATCGTCAGTGAGTTTTAGTGAAAAATGAATAAGAGATGTATATACAAAAGTATCTGGAAAACTCACATAGTGAACCAGTGCAGTTATTATGATGATTAGCAGCAATACAGAATGGGGCAAAAGTAGGTTTACAGTTATGAGTAGCTGAAACAGTTTATTCTTGCATTATTTTTTTTATTCATTTTTAGAGAGGAGAGAGAGAGAGACAGAGAGAGAGAGGAGAGCAAGACAGAGAGAGAGAAGGGGGGAGGAGCTGGAAGCATCAACTCCCATATGTGCCTTAACCAGGCAAGCCCAGGGTTTCGAACCGGCGACCTTAGCATTTCCAGGTTGATGCTTTATCCACTGCGCCACCACAGGTCAGGCTATTATTTATTAATTATTGTATTATTTTCCATATGAGCAACCATAAACCTACTTTTTCCCCACCCTGTATATGCAGGTTAAAACTATATATGCAGGGAAACAAATACTGAATGTGAGATAACGGATTTATTTGAAATATTCTTTTGAAGAAGCTTAAAATTGAGTTAGCTTGCTTACCAAAATAATGTAATAAGTTGAAATATAGAGAAATTCACTTTGGAAATGAAGAACTTGGGGGGGGGGGGCTAAGAAATCCCTTCAAAAATGTTAAGTCGTGATAGCATTGTTTTAAACTTCATAAGATCTTGAAAACTTAATAATTAATTTTTTTTAGATTTCCAGTAAGAAATTCAAGTTTTCTTATATAGTTAATACAACTGAGTTTATCTCAGATTTTAGCCTTCCCATTCCTAAAGATTTAATGCTATACTAGGTGGCTAAAGATGACTATTCAGCATAAGCAATATAAAAAGCATATATTCTTGTGTTTTCCCCAAAATTTAAACAAGCACAGATATGATATGATCTAAGTAGGAAGTGTTTGAAGATCTTTGTGTTAAAATAAAACAGATTTATTTTATTATTATTTCTTTCAATTAACTCATTTTAAAAAATACTAAACTAGGCCCTGGCCGGTTGGCTCAGTGGTAGAGCATCAGCCTGGCATGCAGGAGTCCCAGGTTTGATTCCCGGCCAGGGCACATAGGAGAAGCGCCCATTTGCTTCTCCACCCCCCTCCCTCCTTCCTCTCTGTCTCTCTCTTCCCCTCCTGCAGCCAAGGCTCCATTGAAGCAAAGATGGCCCGGGCGCTGGGGATGGCTCCTTGGCCTGTGACCCAGGCGCTAGAGTGGCTCTGGTCGTGGCAGAGCGACGCCCCAGAGGGGCAGAGCATCGCCCCCTGGTGGGCAGAGCATTGCCCCTGGTGGGCGTGCCGGGTGGATCCCGGTCGGGCGCATGCGGGAGTCTGTCTGACTGTCTCTCCCCGTTTCCAGCTTCAGAAAAATACA
Source organism: Saccopteryx bilineata (assembly GCF_036850765.1). NCBI lineage: Eukaryota > Metazoa > Chordata > Mammalia > Chiroptera > Emballonuridae > Saccopteryx > Saccopteryx bilineata. The sequence continues at coordinate 110,344,353 of NC_089493.1, forward strand.
AAAAAAAAAATACTAAACTATAAAAAATAATTTGGCTTTAGTATAGTTTCCATTTGTGTACTCTCACATTCAAAATTTGGGTTCCTATATCTTTTATAATTTTCCATTCCTTTCTCAGTGGATTTGCTCTACATGATGTGATAGTAAGTGGTCCCTTGAAAAATGACTTAATTTAGCTTTCCCCATTCAGTTACTCAAAATACCTGTAACAAGATATGCAGGGTACTGTGTCACTCTTTTTCTAGATCAGGGGTCGGGAACCTATGGCTTGCAAGCCAGATGTGGCTCTTTTGATGGCTGCATCTGGCCTGCAGACAAATCTTTAATAAAAAAATAATGTTAAAAAAAAAACATTCTCATGTATTACAATCCATTCATTTCCTACTGCTCATGTTCATGGTTGCGAGTGGCTGGAGCCAATCACAGCTCTCCTCCTGGACAAAACCAAAAAAAAATTTTTTTTTTTTTTGTATTTTTCTGAAGTTGGAAATGGGGAGGCAGTCAGACAGACTCCCGCATGTGCCTGACCGGGATCCACCCGGCATACCCACCAGGGGGCGATGCTCCACCCATCTGGGCCGTTGCTCTGTTGCAACCAGAGCCATTCTGGCACCTGAGGCAGAGGCCATAGAGCCATCCTTAGCACCTGGGCCAACTTTGCTCCAATGGAGCCTTGGCTGCGGGAGGGGAAGAGAGAGACAGAGAGGAAGGAGGGGGGGAAGGGGGGAGAAGCAGATGGACGCTTCTCCTGTGTGCCCTGGCCGGGAATCAAACCTGGGACTCCTGCATGCCAGGCTGATGCTCTACCACTGAGCCAACCGGCCAGGGCCACAACACCAAATTTTTATTGGATAATGCATAACATACACGAGTCGTTGTATGGCTCTCACGGAATTACATTTTAAAATATGTGGCGTTCATAGCTCTCAGCCAAAAAGGTTCCCAACCCCTGTTCTAGATCATGCTGAGTTTTATTTATTTATTTATTTATTTTAACTTTTTTTTTTTTTTTTTTTGTATTTTTCTGAAGTTGGAAACAGGGAGGCAGTCAGACAGACTTCCGCATGCGCCCGACCGGGATCCACCTAGCATGCCCATCTGGGGCGTCGCTCTGTTGCAACTAGAGCCATTCTAGCACCTGAGGCAGAGGCCACAGAGCCATCCTCAGCACCCGGGCCAACTTTGCTCCAATGGAGCCTTGGCTGCAGGAGGGGAACTGAGAGACAGAGAGGAAGGAGAGGGGGAGGTTATGGGCGCTTCTCCTATGTGCCCTGGCCGGGAATCGAACCCGGGACTCTTGCATGCCAGGTCGACGCTCTACCACTGAGCCAACCAGCCAGGGCCTGAGTTTTACTTTTTCAAAATATTCACATCAGTAAGTTTTTCACACATTTTCATCTAAATGTTTTAATATGATATAGACCCCATCTTCAGGGACAGTATTTCTCAACCTGATTTCAACAGACTGCACATTGGAATCGGCTAGAGCAATTTTTTTTTTTTTAGGTGAGAGGAGGGGAGATAGTGAGACAGACTCCTCCTGCATGCATCTCGAACAGATACACCTAGCAACCCCATCTGGGGCTGATGCTCGAGTACCGATCTATTTTTAGCACCTGAGACTGATGCACTCCAACCAGCTATCCTTAGTAACCAGGGCCATGCTCAAACCAATCAAGCCACTGGCTACGGGAGCAGAAGAGGAAGAGAAGGGGAGAAGGAGGGGCTGGAGCAATTTTAAAAATTCTAAATCCTGGGCCAAATCTGCCCTCCCCCAAAGATGCTGATTTAGTCAATCTGGAGTGTGGCCCTGAGTATCAGTATCTTTTCAAGTTACCCAGGTGTTTCTAAGGTGCCATCCAGACTGAAAACCACTGCCTTGATGGAAGTTTCCAGTCTTGGAGGGAAGATTACTTAAAAAACCAACAAACCACCTATTTATGCAGTACATACTTATGCCAAGCAGCAGGCTAAGTATTTCGTGTAATATCTCATTTAACTTGCAACGACCTTATGGGAAAAAACTGTTACTAACTCCTACTTTATCAATAAGCACATGACAATTAGAAAAATTAAGAAATTGCCCACTACTGCTGTTCACCAGCTGAAAGAACTCAATGACAGCTCCGTCCAATGCCCAGGTGGTATCTCTTCATGACTGATTGCCATCATGGTAGAAGCTATGCCATACATCACATTCTTTTATAAGAGAATGTCAGAGTCACAGTGAAGAGAAGTGACGGAAAAATTACCTTCAGGGATATAAAAAGCACTAAAATTAGCAAGATATTAGAAATGTTTTCTAATCCAGTTTTCTCCTTTGCCTGATTGTAGAATAAATTGCAAACTTTCTCAAAAGTGTAGTATTTGAAGCAAAGAACACTCCCAGGCAGTGTTCTAGTCCAGCTGCATACCTCTCGGTCGTCATGGACACAGGAAGGAACAATGAAATCATTATTTGACTATTATTTTTTAGTTGCTAGCCAGCATATGATTCTGTGTGTAAACTGCATCTCTGCATTCCCTTCAAATCCGGAGACCTGTTCCTCCTGGTCCTGACAGAATTACCACAAACAAGACCGTCTTTCTCAGGGGGAAGCCATCTTTATCTGTCAATATTAGTCAGTTCAGAAACAGAGATGCAGGCAGCTGAAAAAGCAGCTTCACTGTTTTAAGTTTACAGGTGGCCTTATAATGGAAAGTTTTACACACTGAAATTCCTTTTTCAAGTTAAAAAAAAAAGTTTGGCCAAAAAGGGACAAAATTTGTCCCCATTGTATTTTAATGCAATGTTTCTAACCAGCTTACAAAATCAAAATACCACATTTTAGTGAAGCTTGGTAAACTAAGCACCAATCTCCTGGCAAGCAGACTAGTCAACTGATACCAGCCTTTCCATGCTGCACATTCTTCATGGTTAAAATCCGATCAGGCCTGACCTGTGGTGGCGCAGTTGATAAAGCGTTGACCTGGAATGCTGAGGTTGCCAGTTCAAAACCCTGGGCTTCCCTGTCAAGGCACATATGGGAGTTGATGCTTCCTGCTCCTTCCCTTGTTCTCTCTATCTCTTTCCACTCTCTCTCTCTCTCTCTCTCTCGCCAATAAAAATGGATAAATAAAATCTTAAAAAAAAAAAAAAGTCCGATCAGGCACACATACCTGTTATCACAGGGCCGGGTATACACATGACACTTAAGAAATGCTTTCTGAGCCTGACCAAATGGTAGTGCAGTGGATAAAGCATCGACTGGGATGCTGAGGACCCAGGTTTGAGACCACAAGGTCAAGGACTTGAGCATGGGCTCGCCAGCTGGGGCGTGAGGTCCCTGGCTTGAGCTTGGGATCATACATATAAACCCATGGTCACTGGCTTGAGCCCAAGATTGCTGGCTTGAGCAAGGGGTCACTGGTTTGCCTGGAGGCCCCCAGTCAAGGCACATATTAGAAAGTAGTCAATGAACAAGTAAAGTGCCACAACTATAAGTTGATGCTTCTCATTTCTCTCCCTGATGTCCCACCCCCACCCCAAAAAAAGAAATGTTTTCTGAATGAATTCATGGACATTGGGGAAAACTAATTCAAAAAAGTTTTCTGAAAATAAAATTATATCCACAGTGACAACAATGGCATCATGTAAATAATAGGTCAGCAGCTTAAAGCCCAGCTAAAAAGTACTTTGGTGTATATGCTTATCTGTGTGTGTGTGTGTGTGTGTGTGTGTGTGTGTGTGTGTGTTGCTTGGGAGAAACTAAGAGGAAAAGATGAGAAGGCATTTAACTGACAATTGTGTAACCATTAGCAGCAAGAATCAGATACTTGGGTTTCCATGAAAGATACCTATTGTGTTTTCTCCAACATTTGGGGCAATGAAACAGACAGGACCACTTTATCTTATAGGTGGCTCAAAAGCCTTTTCCCTGATTGTCCTGTCGTAACTTTGAGTTTTTGTGGGGAAAGGCACTGTTTAGACCCCATCCCATGGAATAAAATATAAATAATTACATTTATCAATTTAGCTACAATAGAATTTTCCTAGGGTAAAAAGAGGGTCTTAAAAAATCAGATTAGGGCCCTGGTCAGTTGGGCCAGTGGATAGAGCATCACCGGGCATACAGATGTCCTGGGTACAATCCCTGGACAAGGCATAGAAGAGAAGTGACCATCTGCTTCTCTCACCCACCCCCTCCCCCTTCTCTCTCTTTCCCCTCCTGCAGCCAGTGGTTTTGCTTGGTTTGAGTATGCCACTTGGTGCTGAGGATAACTCAGTTTGTCCCAGCATGACAGCTTCAGGTGCTAAAAATAGCTCAGTTGATTCGAGCATCTGCAACCCCACTGGGTGGATCCTGGGGGGGTGCATGCAGGAGTCTGTTTCACTATCTCCCCTCTTCTCACTTAAAAAAATCAGGTTAGACTGCTATTGACAAGAGCCAGAAAAGTATGGGATGCCACGGAGGATAGCCCTGGACACTCCCCGAGTGAGAATACTAAACACTGGGGTTGAGGGATCAGGAAAAAACACAGAAACTAATGAGAAAAGGATAAACAGTTAATTACATACTTTGGTAATAATTTTGCTTTCAAATCCTGAAAAAAGGACTGACGATCCTAGTTAATCTATAAATAAGCAGTTGTCAATCACTTGGTCTCTATCACTTGGGTGAGATATTGAAATAACTATTATAAATTAAGGACAAGGCCTTTATTACTTGTCTTGGTTAATAATGCTTGATAAAATTTGCTCCAAATAATACTCTCCAATTTTAAGATCCCAAAAGTTACTATGAATGACAAATATAATTGAATACCCACAAAAATATAAATGCCTTTTTCTTCTTAAGAAAGTAGGTTGTGCCTGTCCAGGTGGTGGCACAGTAAATAAAGCATTGGCCTGGGTCGCAGAGGACCCAGGTTCAAATACCTATGGTCACTGGCTTTGAGCACGGGCTCATCTGGCTTGAGCGCGGGCTCATCCGGCTTGAGCGTGGGCTCACCAGCTTGAGTGCGGGGTCACTGGATTGAGTATGGAATCATAGATGTGACTCCATGGTCGCTGGCTTGAGCCCAAGATCACTGGCTTGAGCAGTGGGTCACTGGTTCAGCTGCAGCCCCCCAGTCAAGGCACATTTGAGAAAGCAATCGATGAATAACTAAGGTGCTGCAATGAAGAATTGATGCTTCTCATCTCTCTCCCTTTTTGTCTGTCTGTCCCTATCTCTCTCTCTGTCTCTCTCACTAAAAAAAAAAGTTGGTCATGAGGGAAGGGAATGACTCAAGTTATTTGATAGGTGACCCTGGAATGTGATTTGAAAATCACTCTCATAGACTCTCTAAGGAATATTGAAAAGGAAATTCCCAGAAGCAACCTAATGACTATTTGGGAATAGAAAGACCACTACATCTGGTGAAAACTAAAATTATATTAATGATATCCAGGTTTGAGAACAAAACAAAACTTTACCACCCCAAATTAGAATTAAGCAAAAATAAGATTAGGTTTCTAGAAAGTAAACAAAAAAATACAGTTTACATTATAAATTGTAGAAGAGAATTACATTTAGCATATGTTCATATAATGTGTCACTCATCTATGTAGATATTTTTAAATGTTTGGAATATGCCTAAATACTCCTACATTTTCCCTCTTCATTAATAGTAACTACCACTAACTGAGTGCACAATTATAAGCACTTTCATGTATTAACCCAACTGATCCTTCCAACGCCCTTATAAAGTAGATTGCTATGTATCTCTATTTTATGGATGAAGCACAGAAATGTTAAACTGCCTGCTCAAGGTAGCATAGCTAGTGAGTATCAGAGCCAGAATCTGATGCCAGGTAAAGCATCAGGATGCCCTCAGGACACTACCTACCTGTATTACCTCTACTCTCTTTATAAGGTAAAGTGCACTATTAAAACATGGGTGCCTCTGGGTAGGGTGGCATATTTCCTTCTTTGTTGATCTCATTTGTACCTATTTAATTGCTTAACTCCCATAAGTGTACTCAAAAGTTTGCCATCTATGTAATTATTTTTGGAAAGCTGTGTAATTCCAAAACAAAGACCTGAGAACAAAAATAAGGTTGATCAATTTGTGTATGTGTGTGTGAAGAAAATACAGACACACACACACACACACACACACACACACACAAATGGGTTAAATAACTCCTTGGGACACCAGAGTAGAAAATTAACAGACCAGAAGAGAAAATTAAGATTAGGTTGCTACGGCCTGACAAAGAGGTAGCGCAGTAGATAGAGTATCAGACTGGGACATGAAGGACCCGGGTTCAAAACCCTGAGGTCGCTGGCTTGAGTGAAGGCTCATCTGGCTTGAGCAGGGGCTCACCAGCTTGAGTGTGGGGTCGCTGTCTTGAGCATGAGATCATAGACATGACGCCATGGTTGCTGGCTTGAGCCGAAGGTCACTGGCATGAAGCACAGGGTCACTGGCTTGAAGCCCAAGGTCGCTGGCTTAAGCAAGGGGTCACTTGCTCTGCTGTAGCCCCTCTTCATCAAGGCACATATGAGAAATCAATCAATGAACAACTGAGACAAAAGAGCCACAACGAAGAATTGATGCTTCTTATCTCTTTCTGTCTGTCTGTCCCTATCTGTCCCTCTCTCTGTCTATTACCAAAAAAAAAGATTAAGTTTCTGTGGCCCTAGCTGGGTTGGTTAGAGAGCATCATCCCAACATGCCAAGGTTGTGGGTTCAATCCACAGTCAGGGCAAATACAAGAATCAACCAATGAACGCATAAATAAGTGGAACAACAAATTGATGTTTCTTTCTCTCTCCTTTCTTCTCTCTTTGAAATCAATAAATAAATTTTAAAAAATTAAAAATATTAGGTTACGTTGAACCCACTGAAGTGTCCATCATGTGACTACATGTTTCTCTCTGTGTCTACAACACAAGCAGGAGTGACTCAGCTCCTCCTGAGGGAGAGTGGGGCAAATACAACTAATGCAGTGGCCTTTGAACTAGAGAAAATAAAACTACTTCCAACAATAAGCAACTTAACAATTAGATAGTCCATATTTCTTATTAACATTCCAAGGGAACCAGATATTGGGAAGAAAGAGGTCTATATCCATGCATAGTCAAGGTCCAGGAAGACATGCATTCAGGAGTGCAGAATCAATGAGAATTTAAATACCTAGGATTAAAGTCCCTCCAAGATTTACTTAGTATAACCAGAGCAAGAAAACTAAGATTCTTTGGATTTCCTTTTTTCCCTTTCCAAGCTATTAGGAATAAAATAACTAGTAGTGTGTGGTTTCTGGGGTAATGTCTGACATTGGGGGCAGGTGAGTAGCAATGATTCTCTTCATCACCCATGACATGCATCAGGCATGGAGGGATATGCACCGACTTGTCCAGATCATTTTGGAAGCAATATATGCTCCAGTATCTGGATGAAAGGCTTAAAGTTTTTTAAGTTAACATTCAAAATTGAGAACCAAAATAATTTGGACATTCATTCATTCATTCATTCAACAAATATTGATTGAGTAGCTATCCTATGCCAGGTTCTGTTTTAGGCACTGGGGATATAGCAGGGTACCAAACAGACCATGATTCTTATCTTCAGGGAGTTTATCATTTACTGATAGAAATAAGAAGAGAATATTTTAATATCTGACACTATTCTACATCATTTATTTAACAACTAATATTATGCATTTTTACATTTAAATAAACATGTCGACGTTATAGTTCAACACAATATAAAAACTAGAATTTTTTGAAAATTAAATATAGGGTTCTTTTCTTAGCTACACAATGCTAAAAATATATATAAATGTATTAATATTAAAAGTATGACCTCTCTCATGTTTCCTCAAATACAAGAATATATGAATTCATATAAACTGCACAAAGTAAAACCAAAAGCGGACATATTCCAATGTAGAAATAGTTAATTTGCTAACAACTTATACATATCAATGACCACTACAACCCCCATTTTCTCCAACCTTGAAGCCTCCTCTATTACAATTCTTTGGTTTCCACTTCCCCTTTGATCCTCCGCTGCTGTCTGAATATTCAACATACATACATACATACATACATACATACATACACTTATCCATCCATCCATTATTAACTGCACAAGTCTGTATGTGCCAGGAACCTCTGGGATCCATTCACCCTTTTCCCTTAGGACCAGACTCTCACAGAGGTTGAAAGAGACCTAAGACACTTCTATTTACTAAGACTCTCAATATGCAAAAAAGAAATGCCAACTAACAGACTTATTAAAACGTCGTTTTAGATACCTACATTTTACATGTAAATGCTTTTAACACATACAATTGCAATGACAAAGGCAATGACTTTGTGTCTAGATTTACTTAAAAGCAATGTCAAAAGTTTACATTTATGAGGTGCTCTTTGTGAATGTGAAGCCTCATTCCAACGGCCCTCCTGGTCCTGCTCACACCCTTTTCCTCTTGGCTTCTGGCACATTCCTATCTCATTGCCAAAGAAAAGACACCAGGCAATCTGCACATGTGAGTCACTCACTCTCTTTCCCTACTGCTTAGATCCCTGGAAATGTTCATGGAAGCAAACCTCTGAAGGACCCAAGAATTGGGGTTAAGGGTCCTAAACGCCCTGAGGTTCAGGGCTCCTATTAGTGGTATTTACACACTTAGTACAAGTTTAAAATAATAAGGTTTTCATGGCTCACCCACAAATTACATAATATTGTTCTAGAGGGAAATGCACCCTGATTGCAAATAACTAATCTAAAACTAGAGATTTCTGGTACATTATCCAGACATTTATAATGTTACATGAAACTATATTTTTTCTAATCCATAGTAACTGCATTTCCTATTTTTTGTTATATAGTTGTCTTCTATGTTTTTACTATACATGGTAACCATTCATCTTTTTTTTTTTCATGTAACTTGCTTACAAAAAAAACTTGCCATCCATTTCTAACTTACATAAATCATGGAAAGTAACAGACTTCCCTTTTGAGTTTAAAATACAAAGTATTTCTGTGTACAATTACATACAAACAGCCATCGGGCATCTTATATTGGTTATACATCCTATATTCCATTCTAGAAATCACGCTGTCTAGCACAGGTCCATTTGCACTGAGAAACACCTTAGGTCAAAAGTTTTACTTTCAGTGCTGTTATGTGAAATTATCACTCCTATAAAGAACATTCCTTCCATGATCAGCAAAATAAGATGCTATGTAAGAGTTCAGAGTACTTGGCTTCTGAATTTGAAGGCATTGTGTTCACCTCTCCCACATTAATGACACATTAGCAAAACAGATCTCAGTAGAACTGTATTGCTTGATGACAAATGCAATTTGAATAAAAACAGATTTATTGAGTGGCTACTATAGTCTAAACACTGCAATAGGCCTGGAGATAAAATAAATAAATAAAACTTGGTCACTTAAAAAAAAAAAAGAACAAGAAATAGCTCCAATACAATCTTTTTAATTAATCATATATAATAATAAAAAAATAAATAAAGTAATTATGGCAAGCATCCATGTAAACCATAATACTATGCAATATGTCAGCATACCAACAAAAGCATTATAAATACATATAATACTAGATAATGGCTATTTAAATACCTACTATTGCCTGACCAGGCGGTGGCGCAGTGGATAGAGCATCAGACTGGGATGCGGAAGACCCAGGTTTGAGACCCCGAGGTTGCCAGTTTGAGCGCAGGCTCCTCTGGCTTGAGTAAAAAGCTCACCAGCTTGAACCCAAAGTCACTGGCTCAAGCAAGGGGTTATTCAGTCTGCTGAAGGCCCACAGTCAAGGCACATATGAGAAAGCAATCAATGAACAACTAAGGTGTCGCAATGCGCTACGAAAAACTAATGATTGATGCTTCTCATCTCTCCGTTCCTGTCTGTCTATCCCTGTCTATCCCTCACTCTGACTCTCTCTCTCTGTAAAAAAAATATAAATAAATAAATAAAATAAAAAAATAATAAAAAAATAAATACCCACTATTGAATGGACAAATAATACATTTTAAATTTTGGAAAATATAAATCCAGTAAGGGTCACATAGATATTATTACCACTGCTTTTTCTTTTTTAAATAAATTTGGTGCCTGTGTCTCTACTGTTTTTCTCCCTTCTTTGCTTCTCTGTTTTGACCTTCTAATCTCCAGCATGTGTGTGCTTGAAAGAATAGAAGGAACAGGCCAATGCAGATCTCCATGAAAACATTAAGGAAACTGGAAAAAAAAGTCTTATTTCTTGATGCCCCATCAGGAAAACATGAGATTATATTGCTCTCTAAAAGAAAGATGCTGATATATCTTATAATTTTGATACCATCACATTCCCACTTTCAACTTAATATAAAATAAAAATTTTCTTAGTGCAATTATAATTGCTCAAAGAAAAATGAATCACTGGATCTTTAGCATTTCTTATATTAAGTACTTTCAATATTCAACTTTTTTATAATTTTCCAAAAAAGTCATAGCTGCATAGACTTCTCATTAAGAAAGAAATACTTTGTTTAATTTAGTAATCATTTTAAAAAATGTTTTAAGAGATATGGGAAAGTTATATTGCCATCTTGTGGTTAAAAATTCATTTACATGAGCAAGGACTTCTGGTATTTCCCTTTAACTCTATAGTACAGTGTGTATTAATCTAAAAAAATATTTTCCTGTTTGGAACTTATGTTTAAGAAAAATATATTCTTCACATATCTCACTTACTTTCTTATGTTAAAGCCTGCTAGATTAAAACAAAACAAAACAAAAATGTCATTCTGAGTGGCTGCCTCAGAGAGAAATAAAGAACTATACATTCAGCACTCCTGACCCTGCTCACTGAAGCTTATATTTACTATTAGTGTAATATACACTCTAACCGAAAATTTAAAGAAACAAAATTCTGTAATCTAGGAGTTTCACCTTCACAAGGAATCTCCAAGACCGACAAGTAATTAAATTAAATTAATATGACATTTATGCTAAGCTCATCAACAATTTTGTTTGGCCTAGTACTCAAATTATGAAAGCAAAACCACCACAAAGAAAATAAATATTATAGCAACACTGTTCCTTCCATCTCCTTTACTTAGATACATGAACCTATTTTTCCAAAAATAAGAATCATAAGTTAAAAATTAATTAAAAACTATAATCCTTTATATTTTTCAAATGTATAATCCTCTATGATCTATGCAAAGCAACTGATCCAAATGTTTTACAACAGTGGAAGCTAAAATCTAATTAGAAGTTAATACACTTTTACAAATGTTTGCAGAAAGCCTTTTTTTCTTTTTTTAGCAAATCACCAAAATTCTAGGAAGACAGCGCCATCTATAGGTATACACAGTAGTGAATGGAGTTCTTAGTTTTGGATGTGACTGCCCACTGTGACATAGTAGCAAAGCAAATGTAACTGCCCTAGAAGGAAGCTCTCAGCGGTTCCCAACCTGTGGGTCGTGACCCCGGCGGGGGTCGAACGAACAAAACACAGGGGTCACCTAAAGTCATCGTAAAATACATATTTCCCGATGGCTTTAGCCGCTGAGAAGCCGCGCTAGCATCCACAGCAGCACTATGCAGCTTGAACGCACGCCGTTATGGATGTGCGTTCCAAACTGAATGCCTGCGGTCATGCGCAGACGTGATTGCATGATCCGTTGGGGGCCTAAGGGGCAGGGGAAGGGGGGGACGCTCCACAGTCCATAGCAGCGCATTACCTGTGTCCGGCGCTTGCTGACGTCATCAGCGGGCGGGGGCAGCAAGCGCCGGAGGACAGAAGCCTAGGAGGCGGAGAGGCAAGAGGCAGAGAGCCAAGAGAGCCTGCGAGACAGCCTGCTGGTGTAAAAAAGGTTAATAATGTAAAAACAGTACACACACCATACACACAATACTGTGTAAGTGTAAGGTGCTTTGTGTGTAATCATTACACAGTACACAAAGCAACTTTCACTTACACAAAGCACCATACATTTACACAGTGTGAACTACATCGGTCTTATACTATAAGAGACCACTGTAAGATGTAGTTCACACTGTTCCCCAATGGATAATTATCTCCCATATCTCCCACTATTTTCCCATATTCTGAATGAGGAAACTGCTGAAATCAGCGGTTTCCTGCATTGAATCTGCCTCCTATTGATTTCATTGGGAGTGCGGCAGATTTTGTGGAAGAGCGCTCCCAAGAATCTCGGGTTACCACACAATCCGCTGCAGTCTCCTTTTGATTTCAATAAGAGGCGGAGAAATGACAGTTTCCAACACATTTCTTCCTCTCCTATTCAAGTCAATGGGAGGCCGCAGCAGATTCCGCTCAAATATAGACCATGTTGCTTAATTTTTTCCACGCTAGAACTTTTCCTCGAGCAGAAAAATTCCAAAGGTGGAATCCGCCACCCCCAATAGACTGAAAGAGGCCTCACACTGAGGAATCTGCTGTGCGGATTCTGCAGTGTAAAAGATCTGCCTCCTATAGAAGTCTATTGGGGGTGGCAGATTCCACCTTTGGAATTTTTCTGCTCTAGGAAAAGTTCTAGCGTGGAAAAAATTAAGCAACATGGTCTATATTTGAGCGGAATCTGCTGCGGCCTCCCATTGACTTGAATAGGAGAGGAAGAAATGTGTCGGAACTGCATTTCTGCCATACGGGGGAATCTCCCTTCTGCGGAACCCACGGGTCTCCCATTGAAGTAAATGAGATGTGGCTTCCACTGCTGAAACCGCTGCTTTATAGTGTGAAAGAGCCCTGAAAGATACCATGCTGTGCAGAAACTGCAGTATATCCTATGACGTAGTTCACACTGTTCTATATAGAAAACTTGCCACTAATCTGGAAAAAACAGATCCATTAGTTAAGCAGCTATTTACAGAATGGTAGCTCCAATACACTAGGTAAGGAGGTCCATTAGTAATAAATATTTCTCAATATATAATTAAATATTGTTTTTGTGATTAATCACTGTTTAAATTATGTTTGATTTGTAGTAATGGAATACATAATGCATATCAGGTATTTACATTCCGAATCATAACTGTAGCAAAATTACAGTTATGAAGTAGCTACCAAAATTATTTTTTGGTTTGGGGTCACTGCAACATGAGGAACTGTATTGCGGGGTCACAGCATTAGAAAGATTGAGAACCACTGCTCTAAAACAACCCTGCTCAATCTTGAATCTCTGGAGAAGTACCTGTAATTTATTTCAGTGTTTTAATTTATCTCTATAATCATTCTCCAAAGTAGTGATTATAATAATAACAATCACAGCAACAATAATAAAAACCAATGTTTCCTATAATTGTGCTCCTCTGATTTTGCACACTTGATGGCATGTGTCTTCTCTCCCCCCCCCACACCAAAAGAGAAAGGGGGAGAGATGAGAAGCATCAACTTGTAGTTGCATCACTTTAGTTGTTCATTGACTGATTCTCATATTGTGCCTAAGGGGGGGCAGGGGACTCAAGCCAAGGACCTTGGGATCATGATGATCCTGAGCTAAAGCCAGATAAGCCTGCACTCAAGCCAGTGACCTTGGCGTTTTGAAACTGGGACCACAGCCTCCCAGGTTGACGCTCTAGGCACTGTGCCACCACTGGTCAGGTTTTTTTTCTTTCAGTTTCTGCTTCCTCTTTCCCTCTTTTCTTCTTCTTCTTCTTCTTCTTCTTCTTCTTCTCCTCCTCCTCCTCCTCCTCCTCCTCCTCCTCCTCCTCCTCCTCCTTCTTCTTCTTCTTCTTCTTCTTCTCTCTCTCTCTCTATCTTTCAAATTTTGTGCCACAATTCTATTTTAGTTGTCATTCAATTCTACTAAATACATATTTTATTATACTTTCCCCAAAGTGATATCTTTCTCCTACAATAGTCTAGTTTTTGTTTTTGTTTTTGTTTTTTTTTGGCAGAGACAGAAAGAGAGACAGATAGGGACAGACAGACAGGAAGGGAGAGAGATGAAAAACATCTATTCTTCGTTGCGGTTCCTTAGTTGTTCATTGATTGATTTCTCATATGTGCCTTGACCACCGGGGCTACAGCAGACTGCGTGACCCCTTGCTTGAGCCAGCGACCTTGGGCTCAAGCCGGTGAGCCTTACTCAAACCAGATGAGCCCGCACTCAAGCTGGCGACCTCGGGGTCTCAAACCTGGGTCCTTCCGCATCCCAGTTCGATGATCTATCCACTGCGCTACCACCTGGTCAGGCGTCCATTCTAGTTTTTATGGACATTCAACTAAACTCACCCTTGCTTCTAACCTAAAGCTACCAGATTCATGCAAACAAAAAGGCTCAAGACACCTATTTTATTCAAATTAAATTCCCCCCTTTTTCATAGTCAGGTTTGTCCAGTCTGCTTTCGTGCTGTTCTCATTATAGTGAGTCATTCTGGTGTCCTGCCTAGTTACACAAGGGTTCAACTACTTGAGGACTGAGATTCAGTTCATTCCTAATGAATTGTCTGTAGGGGCCGGCAGAAAAGAGGGAACCCACTGACGATGACAGAGCCCTTGATGGGTGACATAGAGGATTTCATACTTATGCTGTGGCTGGCATTAGAGACCTGGCTAACACAAGAAATGCCCTGTTTTACCAAGGGCAGACCCTGCTTGTGCATCAGTACTCGAGCTCAAGAGCAGCGGCAATATTTACCCCAAACAGAAAGACAAGAGGCCTTAGGAAAGTAATACGCTGTATGCAGCTGCCAACCTGATTTTTTGTTCTGCACACTGTGAGGCAGGGTGGGGTAGTGGGTAGGAGTACAAGCTTTGAAAGCAAGGAAAACAGAGTTGAGTTCATGCTCTGTAACTGGTCTCAAGCAAGTTATTTAATTTCTTTCCTCATACTCAAGAAAATATTGATGATTTAAGTCAAGTAAGATGCCCTGCACATAGTAATCATCCAAGGAATGTTAGTACTAAAGATTTATCTCAGTTTCCCATTAGCCTTATCAAAATTATTGGCTAACTAGGTCTGATCCACCTAACCCAAACAAACGCCCACGTTTATTTATTTATTTATTTATTTATTTATTTTGCGTGCACGCACATGAGAGCGAATGAGTGAGAAACAGCAAGAGAGACAAGAAGAAGAGAGATGAGAAGTATCAACTAGTAATTGTGCATATTAGTTGTTCATTGATTGCTTCTCATATGTGCCTTGACTGGGAGGCTCCAGCTCAGCCAGTGACCCCTTGCTCAAGCCAGTGATCTTGGGCTCAAGCCAGTGACCATGGAGTCATGTCTATGATCCCATGCTCAAGCTGGTGATCCCACTCTTAAGCTGGTGGCCCTACGCTCAAGCTGCATGAGCCCACGCTCAGGCTGGCAACCCAGGGTTTCAAACCTGGGACTTCAGCATTCTAGGTCAATGCTCTATCCATTGTGCCACCATTGGTCAGGCATGTAACTTCTTAAGATAGCAAAAAAGAATGAATGAAAAGGACTGAACTCAAAATAAGTATGAGTTTAACTATACAAAAAGAGAATATGATATCTGAGCACCTAATATCAGTTTCAAAACTTAGCTCTGAGCCTGACCTGTGGTGGCGCAGTGAATAAAGCATCGACCTGGAATGCTGAGGTTGCCGGTTCAAAACCCTGGGCTTGCCTGGTCAAGGCACATATGGGAGTTGAAGCTTCCTGCTCCTCCCCCCTCCTCTCTCTCTCTCTCTCCTCTAAAATGAATAAATAAAAATAAAAAATAATAATAATTTAAAAAACAAACAAAAACACTTAGCTCTGAAACATTTCTTGAAAATCATTAGTCCACGTGACTGTTGATTCCACGCTATTTTAACTGTACAAGTTAGAAATTTGTCTGCAGGGCAGAGAGGATTTGAATATATAAATCCAAGAGTTATTTGAAAATGGATAATGCTGAAGCCAAAAAGCAGATAGGCTTGTTCATGGAAATAATAGCGGATATAGGGCAAAGAACTTTAATACACTGTAAAACATAATTTTGAAAAAAAAAATGTGTTATTTTTCAATTACACTTGAAATACAATATTATTATTAGTTTCAGGTATACAACCCACCAATTAACATTTATATAACTTAGGAAGTTTTCACCTCAATAATACCCATCTGACACCACATATAGTTATTACAATTTTATTGACTATATTCTTCCCTGTGCTGTACTTTGCATCCCCATGACTATCTTTAACTACCAATTTGTACTTCATGATCCCTTCACCTTGTTATCCATCCTCCTAAACCTTTTCTCATATGGCAACTGTCAAAATGTTCTCTGTATCTATAAGTCTGTTTCTATTTTGTTTGTTCATTTATTTTGTTTAGATTCTGCTATATGGAATCGTATAACATTTATCTTTCTCTGTCTGACTTATATTATTCAACACAACCTATGTTGTTGCAGATGGCAAAATTTCATTCATTTTTAGGGTGGACTCATATTTTATGGTATATATGCACCACTTCTTCTTTACCCTTTCATCAAACGATGGACACTTAAGTTGCTTCCATAGCTTAGCTACTGTAAATAATACTGCAGTGAACATATAGATGCATATGTCTTTTCGATTTAGTGTTTTGGGTTTCTTTAGATAAATACCTGAAGTGGCGATGCTGGGTCCTTCTCTGCCTCTTGTGATAGCCTTTGTTTTAAGGTCTAGTTTGTCTGGTATACGTATTGCTACCCAGCATGTTGCTGTTTCCATTTTCATGAAATATCTTTTTCCATCCCTTTACTATGTGTGCCATCCAACCAAAAGTGAGTTTCTTTGTAGGCAGCACTTGCATGTTGGGCAAAGCAGGGTCTCAGGAAAACACCAGGGAGGGGCTAAAAGATATGATAGAGACTCAGATATGACCCAGCCTGTGCCTGCAATGCGAGGGCTCAGCAAAGGAACAATCGCCTCTGCCATCTCTTGTGTCTGAGAGAAAGCTGCCCCTCTAGCCCTCATGTCAAACCAGGCAATCCAGGTCCTCTCCCTATGTCTCTGATGGCTTTCGAGCTGCTGCCCAGCTCTGGAGTTCAGAGCAAGTAAGTTCAAGTTCATTTGTGAGGCCATTAAAAGAAATGCCTGGGACTCCAGCCACCATCTACAATCAGCCACTCAGCCACAATCCCTGATGGTTTTCAAAATCAGAAGTTATGAGGACTTCTCTTCTCGACACTGGAACCCTGGGCTGTGAGGCCTGGTATGGGGCTGGGACCCCTCACTACTCAGGGAGGACTTTCAGAGTTGAGGTGCCCCTCCCAATTTCTAACTGCCACACATGGGCGTGAGGCCACCCCGACCCCAGTCTCTGCCCCTTCTTCCAGTCTGACATGGCTTTTTCTGTATATCTTTAAATTACAGAACTTCTCTTCGGCTAGATTACAGGTGGTTCTAAATGGTGGCGGTTCTGTAGTTTGGTTGTAATGTGATGTGGTTGTGGGAGGAGATGAGCACAGTGTTTACCTATGCCACCACCTTGACGGAAAGCAGGACAGCATTTTTGAGGAATGAGAAAGAAGAGGAACAATAAGAAAGTGATGAGATATGAAGAAGGGGGTAAAAATCAACAGCAGAGGCAACTTGAAAGGGAAAAATTGGTCAGACATGTGAAATTCCACAAATATTAAATAAAATTAAAAATGAAAACCAGTAGTTAACAGTTTCAGCAGAAAGTCAGATATGCCAACTACAGTAGTTGAAAATTGAGTGAGAAACTTTTCACAAAGTTTTACATGAAAAGGAAAAGAAACACAGGACCATAGCTTCAGATATGTGACATGAATTTGAGAAACACAATTATGAAGGTAAAAATACAACTGAATGCCTACTGTAGGTTGAATTGTGTCCCCCAAAAAGAAATGTTTAATTCCTAACTTCTGGTATCTGAAAATGTGACCTTATTTGAAAATAAGGTCTTTGCAGAAGCTATCAGGTGAAGATGAAGTGATACTGGATTAGAGTGGGCCCTAATCCAATGAGTGCTGTCCTCATCAGAAGAGAGAAATGTGGACACAGAGGCAAAGAGGGAGAGAAAGCCACCTGTCAACAGCCAAAGAACACAGGGATTATTGGAAACTGCCAAAAGCTAGAAGAGTACCACGGAACAGATTCTCTCTCAGTGCCTCCAGAAGGAACCAGCCCTGCCCACACTTTGGTTTCAGACTTACAATCTCCAGGACTGTGAGACAATGAAGTCCTGTTATTATGAGCCAACCAGTTTGTGGAGCACTATTCAAACAGCCCTGGCAAACTAATACAGACTGTCGATAACAATCCAAAAGATACAGACCTAACAGAATAATTATGATGAGCATACCATAATCACATCGAAGTATGGAAATCATTGACACAAACATAATACAGTAATTCAAAAGCAAAAGGAAAAAAGACAATTAGGAAGAAAAATCAGTTACTATCTAGAATAATTATGAATAATCCTGTAGAAGTCCCTTAACCTGGTTTCATTTATTGCTATTTCTAATTTTTAATTTATTGTGTTGACATGGTTTAAAGTGTCCTATTCACTATAACACCCTCAACCCCTGCATCGTGCCCCCATGACCCATGCAAAGACTCTTACCATTCCCATTTTACCCCCTTCAGTCCCCCTACCCCTACATCCATCCCCCTTTCCCTCTGGGACTTGCTACCCTGTTGTCTGTGTCTATATGTTCTGCACACATAACTTGGCTAATCCCTTCACCTTCCTTGATCCCACTCTCTCTTCCCCCTTTCCCTCTGACGGCTGTCCATCTGCTCCCTGTGACCCTGCCTTTGTTTCTATTTTGTTCCTCAGTTTATTGTGTCATTAAATTGCCATTTTAAGATGCCCCCTACTTTAACCATGACAACATTTGAAAGTGATTTTTTTTTTTTTTTTTTTTTTTTTGTATTTTTCTGAAGCTGGAAACAGGGAGAGACAGTCAGACAGACTCCCGCATGCGCCCGACTGGGATCCACCCGGCACGCCCACCAGGGGCTAGGCTCTGCCCACCAAGGGGCGATGCTCTGCCCCTCCGGGGCGTGGCTCTGCCGCAACCAGAGCCACTCTAGAGCCTGGGGCAGAGGCCAAGGAGCCATCCCCAGCGCCCGGGCCATCTTTGCTCCAATGGAGCCTTGGCTGCGGGAGGGGAAGAGAGAGACAGAGAGGAAGGAGGGGAGGGGGTGGAGAAGCAAATGGGCGCTTCTCCTATGTGCCCTGGCCGGGAATCGAACCCGAGTCCCCCGCACGCCAGGCCGACGCTCTGCTGCTGAGCCAACCGGCCAGGGCTGAAAGTGATTTTTGCATCTCTTTTCAGTTTGGGTCCTGGAATGAAAAATGATACATAAATTTTAAAAAATGACCATGGGCCTCTCTCAGAAGATGGCAGAGATTTTAGACCTGAAGGCAATTTTTTTCACCTAGTTTACTGAATGATTACAATGAAAGAACGTATTGCTAAAAGTACTGTCGCAAGTTGTCTGATGACTAGAACCCTAAGAATAATATTCCGTGGCTTGTGCTTCTGATATTTACTCACTAATACAGTCAACAATCATTTCTGTGTACCTACTGTAGTATACCTAAAACAGCAGGTCCTCATTGCTCTGAGATGTGTAGTCAAGAACAGAATGGGAGGGGTGCAGGAGGAGGGGGTGAAAAGGGGCTGCTCTAACAAGGTTTTCCTAAAATGTTGTATAGAAGCTGTTTTATGTCAACTGAATCATGTACCCAGACACTACACTTATACTTCTAAAATGTCTTTCAGCAAAGGATAGTAAAATAAAAAATGCTTTGAAATGTGGCTATGCAATTCACATTTCATTTGTTCTTAAATTCATACTTTGGAGATCAAGATTTTCTTTAAGAGATAGGACTACATTTTAATTAAAACACATCCCTAAAGGTATTTTATAATTAATTTGAGCAGTAGAGTTGCTTCCTCCTATGTGGTTGAAATAAAGAGATATTTTCCCTCCCTAATTACCCAGATAATGGGTTCCAGCCTCCCTTTGATGTGTCATAAAGGCTCACCTGTTTCACTACAACCTGCTATTTATTATCAAACAATTGCATTTTCCAAAATTCTGAATTTCCAAAGGTGCCATTTATCCAAATCACATGTGTGTCCCCTTTGTACCCACTCTGAAAAAGAATGTTCCTTGATCAAAATTTTAAACTTGATTACCACCCTGGGTGCATCAGGCCTTTTATTACCTAGTCCAAATTAAAATCCAGAGGACTACTAGTATACATACTGCCCATTAAGGCATTTTCTTTACTGCATTTTAACTATTATGGGTTAGGGTGAAAAAAGGTAGAAATCTTGTGAAAAGGAAGATACCGTATTTCCCCATATATAAGATGCTCCCATGTATAAGACGCACCTTAATTTTGGGGCCCAAAATTTGAAAAAAAAATGTATTACATAAAGTTATTGAACTCAAGTTTTATTCATCATAAAATTCACACAACTCCTCATCACTGTCAAAACTCCCATCCATTAGCTTGTCTTCATCTGTGTCTGACGACAAATCACTGTCTTCATATATTGCGTCATCCTGAGCTCCATCTACGGCATTTGAAATGCCATACTTCTATAACCACTATCTAAGATTCACTCAGTTTTTAGGCCCCAAATTTTTTGAAAAAAGTTGCATCTTATACATGGGGAAATACAGTAAATAAGATCAGGAGTTTAAAAAAAATAAGATTTAAAATTAACCTCTACCTTTTTAGTAACCTATCCGGGTTGAAAGCCTGAGACTCCTGCACATCAGTTCAATGCACATGTCATATACGTATACTCTCAATAGTTAACATCCCAGAAGCCTGTTCATGAACCCAGGTTTCCCTCCCCCAATAGAAGGTCTTTCTTTCCACTTCCTCATTTCACTCCTTGAAAGTGATTAATTAGATAAACTGCACAAAGTACTTAAAATTGTGTCTAATGCAAAACTGGAGAACTTGTTTCCAAGATACTTTGATTGAACAATTTGACTAAAACTTCTCCAGGGAGATGCACAAAATAAAGACAGTAATTGGCGTGTGCGCCTACAGAATCCAGGGACTAGGGAAGGGCTGGAGAGGAAGAGACAGCAGCCCGGATTGTGTCAGTGATATCTAGAGGGGGAAAGTTCTAGGAAATAGTCTGAATGGAATTTACAGACTTGGAGGAATATAAGACTCTGGGAGGCAAAGCAGGCGGGTCCTGGAAATACCAGTGTTTGAAGGGAACTCAGTACGGACAGGTCCTCGGCATGCCTTCAAGAAGGAGCCTGACAACCCTGGTAAGAGCTGGGTCTCTCAGAGCTCCGAGGGGAATTCATTAGAGACCCTGGCAGATGACCTTGGATGCAAAAACCCTATGAGAACTTGTAGGGAAAACTCATCTGAGTGGGCCTCACAGGTTTTTACCTGACATAAGAACCGCATGAGATTTGGAAACACGTGGAAAAGCCACACTGGGCATTAGGGACCATGTCTGAGATGAGCGATATTCCTGGCTCCAAGGAAGAGATGTGCATAAAAGAGAACTTTCTGGAGCTATGCTGATGAGCAGTGTAATGATGTAGGATCTGGGGGGTCTTGAGGCCCAGGGACCTCAGGGGCTCTAGCTAGTTTGGGGAAATTCAATCACTGTTGCCATCAGGTTTGCCGCCAACCCATTTGGTGTCTTTTGTTAGAAACAGAAAAAGGTGTCCCTTCTACTCTAGGTGGACAAATCTCTGCTCAGGTATTAATAGATGATGAATCAGAGAATGGGCCACATTTTGGTTCCCACTTGCACCATGGCCAGTCCTTTTGAAGGCAACCATCCGTCCAACTGCACATAGAGGCCCTGGGTAGACTGAGAATTTTCTTTTGGCTAAAAGCTAATTTGTGCCCCCACACATGAAACTATTTGGAAGGAGCAAGATACTATTTAGCATAAAGACTATAAAGATTGTATTCATAGATAAAAGTTCTTCTAAGAGACATAAACTAATAAGAGGTACAAAAATTATAAGGGATAGCATACTTGACTTGATCTCTCCAACTTCTTTTTTTTTTATTTTTATTTATTTTTTTTTTAATTTTTTTTTTATTTATTCATTTTTTTAGAGAGGAGAGGGAGAGATAGAGAGAGAAAGAGGAGAGACAGAGAGAGAGAGAAGAGGGGGAGGAGCTGGAAGCATCAACTCCCATATGTGCCTTGACCAGGCAAGCCCAGGGTTTCGAACCGGCAACCTCAGCATTTCCAGGTCGACGCTTTATCCACTGCGCCACCACAGGTCAGGCTAATTTTTATTTATTTTTTTACAGAGACAGAGAGTGAGTCAGAGAGAGGGATAGACAGGGACTGACAGACAGGAACGGAGAGAGATGAGAAGCATCAATCATTAGTTTTTCATTGCGCGTTGCAACACCTTAGTTGTTCATTGATTGCTTTCTCATATGTGCCTTGACCACGGGCCTTCAGAAGACCGAGAAACCCCTTGCTGGAGCCAGCGACCTTGGGTTCAAGCTGGTGGGCTTTTCCTCAAACCAGATGAGCCCACGCTCAAGCTGGCGACCTCGGGGTCTCGAACCTGGGTCCTCTGCATCCCAGTCCGACGCTCTATCCACTGCGCCACCACCTGGTCAGGCGATCTCTCCAACTTCTAATGGAAATAGTATTCTACTAGTCCTTCTCCTAACCTGATTTTCTATAGAAATGGTTGCATGCTTGTGCAACCATAGGCAAGTTAATTAGGCCCTTTGTGCCTCAGTTTCTTCATCCCGGAATTGCAATAAGGATTAAAAATGTTAATACATGTAAAGCTTAGAACTGGCTCTGGCATTTAGTATTGACTCAATAAATGTTAGCCATTTTTATTATTTTCACATGTTAATGAGAAAGTTAAAGCTGGATGGGGCTGTAGAGGCCATCTGGGAAACATTTATACAGAAAATACTTTTCAAGCTAAGCCTTGGAAAATGGATAGGATTTCAATAGGTAGAGAAAACAAGGGGAAGGCATTCCAGGCATTGGAAATAAAGGTGGAAAGGTACAGGCAACATTCAAGAATGGTTAACAGATCTATTTAGCAGA
Source organism: Saccopteryx bilineata (assembly GCF_036850765.1). Taxonomy (NCBI): domain Eukaryota; kingdom Metazoa; phylum Chordata; class Mammalia; order Chiroptera; family Emballonuridae; genus Saccopteryx; species Saccopteryx bilineata. The sequence goes on from NC_089493.1 coordinate 110,367,374, forward strand.
AAACAAATGGAATGTGTAGGAGAAGGGTAGAAAATAAATCTGAAAGTTACGTAAATTGAGGGCAATTAACAAGGCATGTAGAATTCATTCCTCTCTCTCTCTAGTCAGAAATAAAAACCAAGGAATTTAACTGGCAACCCTTTGCAACCCTATGGACTCTCTTTTCTCAAAGGTCTTCTAGTGCAGTGCTTCTAAAACTTGGAAGTACAAACCAATGACCCGGGGACCTTCCTAAAATGTAGATTCTGATATGGTAGGTCTGGAGTGAGACCTGAAATCCTACATTTTTACCAAGCTTCCAGGTGCTATATCATGCCCCTGCTGCTTATCCCTGGACCATGTTGAGTACCAAGGGTCTGATCCCATGTTCTCTCCTCATTTCTCATCCTTAACCCCTCTATGGTATTAGGCCTTAGTGATCTTCCTAAAGCTCTTATCTTTGGCTTTTGTTCTCTCACCTGAAGCTTATGCTACTACATGAAGCTGAGAATGCAGACTAGAAGCCTGTAAAACTCCAGTATATATTGACTTGTCCTAAGCACAGCTTTTATCATATAAAACCAAGTTGCCATTGAGAACAATATCTATGTATAAGAGCTAGCAACAAATTCAAGGCCAGTCTTCAGAAGTGCACTGTCTAAGCAACTGTCAGTGCACCAATCTCTTTGGTCTTTTAATACAAATATTACAAACCATTTTTTAATATAAGATAGGCTTATGTCATTATAAAAGACATCTATAGCCCCTCTCATGATGTGTGAAACTTCTCTGGAAAAAATCTCATCTAAGATCCCCATCCCACCCTTGCCCCAACCATCCACATGGGCACTAGCTGTAATTGATTGGTGCAGAGGTGGGTCCCTGACTAATACTTGGTTATTCTGAGTCTTTCCTTAGGATTTTACACTAGAACTGAAAATAGCCAGTCAGTCTCTTGCTCTCCCTACAGAACAGAAATCAAAGTCACATAAATCAGGAGCTGCTGGGAACATCTTCTGTTCTGTGGACTGAAGAGCAGACAAGTGCAGAAAAGAAGACTGACAGAGACATCAGAAAAGCATCAGGAGACAGACCCACAGTGTGGCCCCTGACAACCTTGCATATCTCCACATCGGCCATGAGGCAAGGCTTAAACCACAGCCTGACCTGAGTCTTGGAAATGTTGGAACTGAAAAGCCAACAGGGTTTTTGCAGTTTAGACTTTAGGGGGACAGAGGTGTAGGGAACTGGCTGTAAGTTAACAGTCTGCCCAACCCCCCACCTCACTTGTTCTGTGAAGTTACTAAAGGCTGTTAAGCTGTGGTGCTGGATTGTTTATACTCATCCTACCCCATGTCACCCGGAAAGACTGAAGGCAAGTTTCTTCTATCCTGTTTTGTGTGAAGTTAAGATGTTATGTATGTGAAGTTAAGATGTTATGTATGGTGGGTTTTCTGCACTTGGTAAAATTCTTGGGTTGCCTTGGAGATAAGATCAGAGATCTCATTGATTTGCTAATGGTCCACTTTGTTCTATAATTAAAGGAGGAAGTGGTTTTTGAACGTGCTCTATTCTTGCTAGCAGCATTGCAGAGCCCTCCCAAACCCATCCTTTTATTTCTTTAAGCGTATTCCACGCAGTTCCCACTCAGGACCTGGAATTACTAGCCTTGCTGGTTCGCTGTTTCTTCTAGCCTAAGGAAAGATTAGCTGCCTGCTGAGGAGCTGCTGAGAGTCATCGTGTGGAATGCTTTCACAAGGCCATTTCTCATCAATCTCCCTCTGTTGAGCTGAGCACAAGACTTTTCCACCTCACTCCTACTTAGGATAAAGCTGCAGACTTCAGTGCAAATCTATAAAACTTTCTGGCTGTGGTTCTGAGGGACCAACAGCAGAGAAAACTAATGCTCATACTGTCCATCATCTGCCTGTTCAGTTTGGTATTTTAGCTGTGGAACAAGGGACATGGGGAACTGACAACATAATGACTTGTTTTTGCGGTCTGTGTAAGTAATTAAATGTCTGAATCCATTTGGGCAATTTTACTCCTTACCAGGAAAGTCTATGAAAGTATAGCACGCCATTTTAACAGCTGTAGTAATATTACTTGTGACCCTATTATTAGCCACTACCATGCTACCTTGGAAATGCTTAACTATTTGACAAAGACAAAAAGGAAAAGATGGCAAGAGTTCACTTTTGGCCCTGGCCAGCTAACTCAGCTGGTTAGAGCATTGTCCCAATATGCCAAGGTGCCAGGTTCGATTCCCGTTCAGGACACATGCAAGAAATCAACCAATGAATGCATATAACGAACAACAAATCAATTCTCTCTCTCTCTCTCTCTCTCTCTCAAATCAATTAAAAGAGAGAGAGAGTTCATTTTCTGAGTTCCTCTTAGTGCTGCAGCTCCTGATTCCACTCTGTTCCAGGAATGCATCCCAGAGGCTGAATTCCATAAAATACCCTGCTATTTCTCTAATAAGCCTCCACAGCTACTTTTTCTTTCCCCTTAAGAACTCTAGAATGTATATTTAGTCTTTACCATCAAAAGATCATATAATGTATACACAGACAGAAGTGTTCCATTTGATGGCAGCATCTGTAATCAAAACTCTAATACATTTTTTGTATTCATTAAAATTCTAATTCTCTTGTATATTAACTTCTTTTTGGCCCTGACCAGGCATATGGAATAAGATTAGCTTGCACTTATTAAAGTCCAATAAATATAAAATTTTATGAAAATGTTATTGGCCAACCAAAAAAGAGAATGACTTTTTTTTCACTGTAATGAAAGTGTAAATTACTCTTATCATTTACCAACAATTCCATAGTACTAAATGTATAAATCAACTATGCAATGTTTAATTTATCTTATAAATGTACTATTTTTCATTCATATTAGTTAAAATTATAAGAACATGGTGAAATCACGTTATATTTGTGCCAAATATTTATCATCCAACAAAACAATGTAAGTAGGATTAGAATTTGATCTACTTTTAACATCCCTTGAGTTGAGCTGTATGTAATACAGAGTATGATTATCTAAGCAAATATGCTGATGATCGTGAATAAACAGTCATCATTTAGGATGTTCACCAACTAATTTCACTTTCCTATTGGGCCAGTTTTCTTTGATCAGGGGCTCCGAATCAAGTGAATCAAGGACAGCTGGTAGAATTTTGAACATTGTGGAATTTGACCAAAATGGCTACTAAGTTGGTGCAAATTTATCTCTACAGGGAAACAACTAAAAGAGTAGACAGTGGAGCCACTAATATCATAATAATGGAGACACATAGCACGATTACAGTAATAAATTCATGCCTTGTTACCATATTAATGAAATACCATCTTTATGAAAATGTACAGATTTTAAGTGATACATCTGGCTGCTTGTGGTACCCCTGAGATGCAAGCAGTTCATGAAGTTTATGATATAATGGACACAAGTCATAATTTTTAGTAGTGCCTTATAAAAAGTCTAAATTTGTTTGAAAATAATGTAAATTTTACTAGTAGAAGTTAAACATTAGACATCTAGTCATTGCAATTAATATGATTTATTAGTGTTACCATAATATAATATATTAAGAAAACATCTACATTTATATAAATGTTTTCTAGTGAGGAGTGAATTATAGTAATTTACTTATAATAAAAGTGCATCACAGTACAATTAATTTTTCAATCAACTCATAATTTATATTTTAGAATATCTTTAAAATATGTTCACATAACATAATCTCATGGGTAACTTTCTCTAGCCACACTTAGTAATTATTTCCACGATTAGTTTCACAGATTTTTTTCCTAAACATTTTTTTTCCATAGCATAACTCTCCATAAATTAATGTGAGCCCATTCTATTAAAGGTGTTTATATGTGTTAACATATGCATTTAATTTTAATATGCCTATTTAAGACACGAATAGCCTCCAGCAAGCACAGTATACAGTAAGACCTGTGGAGTCCTGAGGTACACACTTTAATGAGAGAGGATTTGCAAGATGTGAGTTAACTCCGAAGAAAGAGGCTACAATTGATAGCAAAACTAAGTCTACCAGAAACGGGATCATTTCAAGTCAAACACCCAGCCAGGCAAAGAGGCCTCCTCCAAGTTGCAGGCCCAGGGCCGCCTGCCTTGCTTCTCAGGCTAGGAACCGAGAAGGAGGGGAACTTGAGAGCGACCGCCGAGAGCGCCCGGCGCCTTGACCCCGGGGCACCCGCCCTCGCCGCCCGCTCCCGGCCTGCTTTGCATTCTCCGCCGGCTCAGACTCAGCGTCGGCCGCTCGGACTTTCAGGAAAGAAGTGGAAACTTCAGTCGGGAACCTTGTCCGAGAAACGTTTTGCAGACACGCAAAAATGAAGAGCGACGAGTCCCCTGCAGGGCAACCTTACCAGCGGAACCACCGGCCAGGATCTGCCGAGAAGCCTCTTTCGCGAAGCCGACGTTGGTCTGGGCCGACATCTCCGCAGCCGGGACGGCGGAGCGGGCTGAGCTGCGGGACGAGCTCGCGGCTGAACGCCGGCCTGCAGAGCCGGGGCTCCGGAGCCTGGGATCCGCGCTAGGCTGGGCCTGGCACCGAGCAGCGGCGACCCCGCGACTGCTCGGGAGCTGCGGTTCCGCGCGCAGACTCACTGCGCGATTTCCCGCGGGTCGGAGCCGGCCCGCCGCGCTGCTGCAGGGGCTCCTTCTCGTCCCCGCTTGGCTCGGCTGGCTCCACGAGGGACTCTGGAGCGGAGGAGACGCGCGGAGGGGCTCGGCTCGGCCAACCGCAGCAGGTCGTGTTTGGGCTCCTAGATTGGCGCCCACACGCTTCCCTATCGGGAGCGTCCTGCAGTTTGTCAGGCTGCACGTGCCGCCTCTGATAAAGCAAGTGGAGAAGTGGCCCTGGTCTGGAGTTCCCTCCGCAGTGCTGCCGCGACCCTTGCTCCTCCTGGCAAGCCAGACACAGTGCGGTTCTAAAGATAGGACAGGTGGACAAACTCCCTGCAGTTAGCTGTCCGGAAATTGTGGACTGTAGCAACTAACTCAGAGCAAATCCAATTTACAATTGTCATACAATTGAGCTAATATAGTAACTATACCAAAAATGGTTTGGGCTGAAGGAAATTTATCTTATACCTCATTAAATTGAGTTTTATTTACTGAAAGATCAAAAAGGAAAAAAAAAAAGGTAGAAGAGGCATTATGACAAGTAAGTGTCTTCTGTACCCTAGAGGTCAGTGGTTTTCAAAATATCCCAGGCAGCATCAGCGTGATGTGGGACTTTCTAAGAAAGGCAAATTCATGATCCCACCAGGACCTACGGAACCAGAATCTCTGGACATAGGGCTCACCTGTGCTTGAATACGTTCTCCAGTGATTATCACACACTGAAGTTTGTGAACCACTGACCTAAATAATCAAGGAAGTTAAGGAAATACTAGTGTAGTCTCTCTATAAAAAGTTTAATTACCACCCCTTTAGGATAGTTAGCAAAAGAGAAATACTAATTTATACTCTTTAAACCACAACTTGCAAATACTATACAGGAGAAAAACATTCTAATATTTTAATGGGCCTACAGGGTGTTATGTTCGTGAAATAGAGAAAGACAAGTACTATCTGATTTCACTTATATATGGAATCTAAAAAATGAACAAACAAAATTGAAACAGACTCGGACACAGAACTGGTGGTTGCCAGAGGGAAGGGAGGGTTGCAGAACTGGGTGAAGGGACTAAGAAACAAATTGGTAACTACAAAATAGTCACAGAGAAATAAGTAGAGCACAGGAAATACAGTCAATACTGTGATAACTATGTATGTTGCAGTAATGGAAATATGGAAGGGAACAATATGTAAAGTATATATATTGTCAAACCACTAAGCTATACACCTGAAACATATGAAATAAAATTGAAAGTAAAGATAAAATTTTAGAAAAATACCACACCTTTTAACAGGCATGATATAAGTACAAGGGAAAACAAGAAACATTGGTACCCCATTATATTATTTCTTAAACATGATATACAGTACTAAATATATTTAGTTTGAAACATAAAATTGCCATTTTTTGAAGGCCAAAATATGAATATCAGCAATATAGTATGGTTCAATTTGATATATATATAACTTCCAGTTAAATGCACAAAACAAACACTGGTTCATACATTTTTATTTCTTAGGCTGAACTATTAAAAGCTGTTAATGATGATACCTAACTGGCAAATTTAGTGATAAATTGGGGAGACTTACTGCTAGTTTCTCATTTGATTATAGTTTTTATTAAAAGTACTAAGTTTGGCCTGAGCTGTGCTGGCACAGTGGATAAAGCGTCGACCTGGAATGCTGAGGTCTCAGGTTCAAAACCCTGGGCTTGCAGAGTCAAGGCACATGTGGGAAGCAACTATGAGTTGATGCTTTCTGCTCCTCTCCCCCTCCCTTCTCTCTCTCATCTCTCTAAAAATTAGTCATGAAATAAACCCTTAAAATTAAAAAATAATAAAAATAAAATTACTAAGTTTGAAATGTTTACCAAGAAATAGTTTTCAAACATTTTTCCTATTCAGATAAAGCTTTTTAGCACTCTCAGTCTTTTACTACTTAAAAATTAGGTCTTGCCCTGGCCGGTTGGCTCAGTGGTAGAGCGTTGGCCTGGCGTGCAAAGGTCCTGGGTTCGATTCCTGGCCAGGGCACACAGGAGAAGCGCCCATCTGCTTCTCCACCCCTCCCCCTCTCCTTCCTCTCTGTCTCTCTCTTCCCCTCCACAGCCGAGGCTCCATTGGAGCAAGGATGGCCCAGGCGCTGGGGATGGCTCCTTGACTTCTGCCCCAGGCACTAGAGTGGCTCTGGTTGCGGCAGAGCGACGCCCCGGAGGGGCAGAGCATCGCCCCCTGGTGGGCGTGCCAGGTGGATCCCGGTTGGGCACATGTGGGAGTCTGTCTGTCTCCCCATTTCCAGCTTCAGAAAAAATACAAAAATAAATAAATAAATAAATAATAAAAATTAGGTCTTGAGTGCAATAAAGAATTACTTATTCAACAAATATTGAGAATCTATAATATATTAAGCACTAAAGTCAAAATCTCAGAGCTTATAGAAAACATTTTCCTCACTTTCCAATGAGGAAACTGAGTTTCCCAAGATCACACAATAAGTAAAAAATATAGGTGGAATTCAATTCCAGGATTTCCTCTCCTAATAGCAATGGGATTATATATTTAAATATTAACCACAAGCCAAATTACATTCTATCACACAGAAGTTTAAAATAATTAAATGTCCCCCAATTTAATTTTTTATTAATACTATATAAGAAGGGATATTTTAAAGTAAAAAAAAAAAAGTCACAACTATTAAACCCCAAGGAATACAGTGAACCAAATTCTACATTCATTCATTCATTGAGAATTTACTAAATTTCATCACTTTCCTATGTGCTGGCAATGTAATAGTTAGAATCCCTAGCAGAGCACATATTCCTACCATCTTGCAATGTAAGTAAAATTGTGCCTTCCCTAGATTATTTTAGGAAAAACAATAATACTCTGAGGTCAATAAAGATTTAAAAGCAGGCTTTTGATGTTATCAATGTATTATTTCTATGAGTAAGTACCTTAAAATCTAAATCTTAACCTGAGGAGGTAGATACATGTTTGCAATCTCACTAAACACTCAATCTCAAGACCCCAATGGATTCATTCAGAAGACCCTCACAGACATCCTTCCAAATACCTTGTTAGAAAATTGCCACCTCTTAAAATTCTTGACTAGAACAGATTTCTTTGAGTAAAAAAGACCTGATATCACATGTAAGCTAGTTGAACATTTCTAGAATAGTTGAGCAATCTAGGTATAAGACTGTTCTGGGTCCTGGCTAGTTGGCTCAGTGGTAGAGCATCAGCCCGGTACATGGATGTCCCAGATTGATTCTGGTCAGGGCACACAGGAGAAGGGACCATCTGCTTCTCCATCCATCCCGCTCCTCTCTCTCCCTTCCCCTCCCAAATCCATGGTTGAGCACATTGGCCCCAGGTGCTGAGGATGGCTCTCTGGAGCCTCTGCCTGAGGTGCTCAAGATAGCTCTGTTGCAAGCATGGCCCCCCATAAGGGTTTGCTGGGTGGGGGTGCTTGTGGGAGTCTATCTCCCTTCCTCTTTCTTGGATAAATAAATAAATAAATAAATAAGAACATTCTGGAGTTTGGGAATCAGCCAGTGTCAATTCAAAGTCAACAAATACCCAATGTTCTAAGGGCTCTGGTTATAGGATATATCCCTGTAATGCTGGGAAATTTAGCACTGGAGCAAAACAATAATAAAATGTACTTGATTTACTACTATTTCATTTTCCCTACATTCTATCACACACTCATTTTATATAATTATTTTATATGATATGCAATATCTTGAGATTAAAGTGCTAATGTATCAAGCTTATATTTTTAAAATTATTATTTATTTAGCTGATCTTTGTTCAGAATTACATAATTGAATTATTGATTTATCAGTTTGCTGAGTGGCTGGAAACTAAATCTTCTGACAATTTCTTCAATGTCTTTAAAATTTTTGTTATTAGGTCTTTGGATCAGCTATTGTTCAAGACCAAAATAATAGTGGCTTATACAAGACAGAAATGTACTTTCTCCCTCATTTAATAGACTAATTGTAAGCCATGAAATAAGGCTCCATCCAGCAGAGAGGAAGAAAGGTGACAAGAATAAAGAAAGCCCTGGAAATTATACAAATCTCACTTGGTCATGAGAGCTATCCCTAGACTGGGAAAAGTAGTATTGTGCTGGGTTGCAGTGTTTACAGGAAAATAAAGAAATTAAAAAATAAATAATAAATAAATTATATATATATATATATGCAAGAAGGGGAAAACATTGAGAACCAGCAGTGTCCACCACAGTTTAGGGAAAAGTTAGGGAGTGAAGAACCATCCTTTAAAATGTCAGTATTTGCTCACATTGAAAGATTTTGTTCTCAGCCCTGGCCGGTTGGCTCAGCGGTAGAGCGTCGGCCTGGCGTGCAGAAGTCCCGGGTTCGATTCCAGCCAGGGCACATAGGAGAAGCGTGCATTTGCTTCTCCACCCCCACCCCCTCCTTCCTCTCTGTCTCTCTCTTCCCCTCCCTCAGCCAAGGCTCCATTGGAGCAAAAGATGGCCCGGGCACTGGGGATGGCTCCTTGGCCTGTGCCCCAGGCGCTAGAGTGGCTCTGGTCACGGCAGAGCGACGCCTCGGAGGGGCAGAGCATCGCCCCCTGGTGGGCAGAGCGTCGCCCCTGGTGGGCGTGCCGGGTGGATCCCGGTCGGGCGCATGCGGGAGTCTGTCTGACTGTCTTTCCCCGTTTCCAGCTTCAGAAAAAAAAAAAAAAAAAGAAAGAAAAAAGAAAGATTTTGTTCTCCAGTCTAAAGTTTGCCTTCATCAATGTCTAACTAAAAGAGTTTGTTCTCCTCCAGTCTAAAGTTTATCTTAATCAATGTATAACTAGAGGATACAATATAATCCTATGGTACTCAACATACTATGACTGGAAACACATTTTAAAATACCATTCACTGAAAGATACATAGCTGTTGCAGGCCCAGAGATTCTTCCTTTATATGTCTACACTGTGCATATATAGATACACAAATGCAAATTTTGGCATTCATGGAACAGGTTTACAAATGTAAGCCGGCTTTTGCCTCACTCTGTAGAAGAGATTATAACTCTTGAACTATGTAAAAGATTATTGTATATTATTCTTATGCAAAAGTATTAGAAGTATTCAAATGTGCTGTTTGCAAGGAAGACTCTTATGTGCTTTAAAACCTGTGGCTCTGAGCATCATTGCTCTAAGTAAGGTCTCAGTGGCTTATCACATACAAATACCAAGCCATCCTGTTATTATTTAGGACATGTCTTAGGTTCGGGGGTATTAGAGTATCCCATCACCTAACAGAGCATTTCTAAATTCCAAGAAACTTTACTGGGCAGTGTGACAAAAGAATGACTTGGAAAACTTTTTTCAGTATTTTATTGTGATATAATAGAAACAACACATGGAGGTCGTTTATACAGGGTGGGCAAAGGTAGGTTTCATTGTTTGTATGGAAAATACTATAATTAATACATAATAATACAAGAATATACTTTCATGTACTTACAACTGTAAGCCTACTTTTCCTTACCCCTATATGACAGTTCTCTTATTTGGGACACAGCGGGGAATCTAGGAATTAAGGCCTTGAGCAGTCAACATGTAGAAATTCATGCACTTTCCTCCTAGGAGCCTACCAGGTCTTCACTTATAACTAATTTTAGACACAATTCTAAAAGGTTGGTAGGATGGGTATGTAATATCTTGTTTCATGGCAAATTAGAAAGAATAAAAGTGAATAGGGGAGGGGAAAATCAGGAAGATTCTAGGAGAGTGAAGAGCAACCTGCAACCTCCAGGCCACATTCCACCTACCTAGCAAATTGTAATAATTACAACATTTGTTTAATGTTTACCTTATCCCAGTGTTTTTCAACTGCCAGTCCACAGACTGGACTGCCAGAAATTTCATGCTGGTCCACAAGAGAGTTAACCACCCTGATGTTGTATTAAGATTATAGACCCAGTGATCTTAAGTTGAATTCACTTATGCTCAGGGTGATTTCTGCCTTAGCAGTCCCTGAAATAATTCTATTTTCACCAGTCCCCAAGTGCAAAAAGGTTGAAAACAGCCGCCTTATGCCATGCATTGGGCTAAGCATTTTATAACCTGTTATCTCATTCACAATATCCCTTTAACAAAGATATTCTTATCTTCATTTTACAAATGTAGAAACTCTATCACAGAGATTAAGTATCTTGCCTTAAGTCACATTGAGTATTTTACTGAGGTATTATTTGAACCTAATTATGTATAATTTAGAGGCCTCTTTCTGAATCCCTAACTTATTATAATAGTCTAATTTTAATTTCAGCTTTTTACCCATACAGAAAAGACTCAAGATGTAAATTTATTCATAGTAAAAAGCTTGTGTCATCCCTGACTTTGAGAAACAATGCACTGATAAGCTGGATCAAAACCCTTATATATCTGCAGTTAGAAAAACACTTTACTTCAGTGCTATAAGTCATGTAAATGTGAATGGTGTGAATTTTCCATTTATTATGTCAGAGTTTCTCAATAACAGCAACACTGACATTTGGGGACAGATACTTCCTTGTTGTGGGAGTGCTGCCAGATACCCTGAGCAATGCAGGGTATTCAGCAGCATCCCTGGCCTCTGCCCACCAGCTGCCAGGAGTAACTCACTCCCCAGTTGTAACAATCGAAAATGTCTTCAGATATGCCAAATGTCCCTTGTAGGCAAAACTGCCCTTAGCTAATGTAAGGCCAGAAGCCGGGGCCGGAGCCACCACCATCAAAGCAGCCCAGCCCAAGCAGGTTCGCATTGGATTCGGACAGTCGGTAAAGAAACAACGGAGCCACAAACTGGTGGGCCATAGTCTTTCATTCTAGCCTGCACCCGACGGGCAAGTAAAAAACACACACTGGGCTCCCAAATCCAATCACATTCAGTGCTCACAAAGCCACTGACTTATCCGAGTTTCCTAGAATCAAAGGTTTCTAGCTCACCAGCCTTATTCTCCTCAGTTCCCCATCTCCTTCCTTATCCCAGATACAAACTCTACACAAACTGGCATCTCACTCAGTACTCCGCCATCTTGGCTGCTTCTCCTGGCCTACTCCATGTGGCCTCCTTCTGCTCTCTGCTCTGCTCTCTCCTCTAATGATAATCTCAGGAACCAAGAGAGCAAACTCCCGTTCGGCCCCCACTTTATACTGTAGCTTCACAACCTCTAATCCAATATACAAAGTAGGGAAGTCTCTAATACAAAGTCACTTCTCTGAGGCATGATTGGATTGTACCACCCCACATCAAAATGGGGTGGGAAAGGCTTAATCCCAAAACCAAGCCCCAGGCTACAAGGATTCTCAACACACATTAATATCACCTGGGCAACGGCCTCTTCGTGGGCAGCGTCATATTTAACAAAGTGAGCATAATATACTCTATCTGCCCAACAGCTAAGAATAACTGGTTACGTTAAAGTGCTAGTAAGTGAAGTCTGTTTTAACTTTCTAGAACCATAGAATGATAGACCTGGAAGAGATCAGTTCCTTAGGTGACAGGAAGAGATTGAGGCCCTCGTCTAATTTACCAAACTACTTAGGGGAAGAGTTGGGTGGGAAAGCCAGACATTTCCTGATTTTAAAACTGATCATCTAGACATTGATGTCTGGGACACTACCATAAATTGAATACTGTAGTTACAGCACCAATAGTGATCCGTTTAAAGAACGTTTCAGATATTTTTCACCTGTTCTAAGCTATCTAGTGGCTTCCTGTCATCCTTAGAATTGAATCCAAAGTCCTAGCAATAGCCCAAAAGATCCTACAGAATTTGGCTTCCCTACCTCTCCAGACTCATTTCCTAACACCCTTTCACTCTGCTCTTATCACACTGATTTTCTTGGCATTCCTTTCAGCATTCCTAAGCATGCTCCCCTCTTGGCATTCCAGGAATGTTCTTTTCCTAGACATTACCATGACTTTCAAGCATCTGTACAAACATTACTTCAATAGGCAGCTTCTATTTGTCTAAAATTGCACTTCTCCTCAACCTTTTCACTCTTTAGGTAGGCGGATTTATTTCCCTTCATTACAATTTTCAACATTTAGATGTATTCTGTATTATTTATTCTTAGTCTTTTCCTTCTTTTGAATTCAGAAATCCTTGCAAAGGTGACTGAAATAGTGCCCAGAACATAGTAGGCAAATAAGAAATATTAATTCTGTGAATGAATCAGTCACAACAGAAAAACACCTCATACCCTTTAAGTAATTATTTTCCATTTACCCTTCTCCCATCCCCTGGCAAATACTAATATAATTTCTGTCTCAATGGATTTACCTGTTCTGAATATTTCATATATGCATCTACAGCTATAAATTTTCCTTTTAGCACTGCTTTTGCTGCATCCTATACCTTTTGGTATGTTGTATTTTCATTTTCATGTTGCTCCAGATATTGTTAAAGGTCGTGTTCCCCTAAAACAGATGTGTTGCAGTCCTAGCCCTCAGAACCTCAGTACGACCTTATTTGGAAATAGGGTCTTTACAGAGTAATCAAATTAAAATGAGGTCATTAGGGTATTATTTGTGTGTTTGCTTAGTTCTCTCTCCTTCTTTCACCCAGTCCCCTAACCCTCCTTCCTTCTAACAGCTGTCAGTTTGTTCAATGTGTCATGGTAAATCCTTCTACTGTGCTACTGAATTCAATTTACTAGTATTTTCTTGAGAACTTTTCATCAATATTCATCAGAGATATTGGTTTGCATTTATCTTTCTATGTCTTTGGTTTTGGTATCAGAGTATGCTGGTCTCATCAAATGAGTTTTGAAGTGTTCTTCAATCCTGTGGAAGAGTTTTAGAGGAAATGCTGTTAATTCTTATTTATTTAGAATTCTCAAGTGAAGCCATCTACTTCTGGACATTTCCTCATTGGGAGGTTTTTCATTACTGCTTCAATCTTCTTCCTAGTTACAGATCAGTTCATTTTTTAAAAAATTTCCTTTTGTTTCAGTATTGGTAGGTTACATGTTTCTAGGAATTTATCAATTTCTTCCAGGTTAACCAATTTGTTGGTGTACAGTTATTCACAGTATGTAGTTTCTTATAATCCTTTTTAATACTGTAACATGAGTGGCAATGTCCCCTTTCATTTGTAATTTTAGTTATTAGAGTCTTCTTCTCTTAATCTCGATAAGGGTATGTCAATTTTATTTTATTTTATTTTATTTTTTGTATTTTTCTGAAGTTGGAAATGGGGAGGCAATCAGACAGACTCCCGCATGCATCTGACCAGGATATACCCGGCACGCCCACCAGGGGGCAATGCTCTGCCCATCTGGGGCATCGCTCTGTTGCAACCAGAGCCATTCCAGCACCTGAGGCAGAGGCCACAGAGCCATCCTCAGCGCCCGGGCCAACTTTGCTCCAATGAAGCCTTGGCTGCAGGAGGGAAAGAGAGAGACAGAGAGGAAGGAGAGGGGGAGGGGTGGAGAAGCAGATGGGCGCTTCTCCTGTGTGCCCTGGCCAGGAATCAAACCCAGGACTCCTGCACACCAGGCTGATGCTTTACCACTGAGCCAACCGGCCAGGGCTAAGGGCATGTCAATTTTTTATTTTTTGCTATTACTAAAAATAAACTTGCTGTGACCAGATTGCTCAGTGGATAGAATGTTGCCCCAGCAAATGGAGGTCACAGGTTCAATTCCTGATCAGGATACATATGAGAAGCAATCAATGAGTGCACAACTAAATGGAACCAAGTGGGATGAGTTGATGCTTCTCTCTCTCTCTCTCTCTCTCTTTCATACTCCTTTCCTCTTTTTCTCAAATCAATGAGATTTGTTTTTAAAAATCAACTTTTGATTTCCTTGATTTTTCTATTTTCTATTTATCTCTCCTCTAATCTTTATTAATTCCTCTCTTGCTATAACTTCAGGTTTAGTTTATTTCTCTTTTCCTAGTCCTTGAGATATGAAGTTAGGTTGCTGACTTGAGATCTTTATTTTTAATACATGTATTTACTACTATAAACTTCCTTCTTAATACTCTTTTTTGCAGTATGTATCCCATAGTTTTGATATATAAAGTTTTTATTTTCATTTGTTTCCAGATTTCTAAATTCTCTTGTGATTTCTTCTTTGACCTATTGGTTAAGAGTGAATTGTTTAACGTCCATATATTTGCAGATTTTCCTGTTTTCCTTCTGCTATTGATTTTCTAGCTTTATTTCATTGTGGTCAGAGAAGATACTTTGAATTATTTCAGTCTTCTCAAATTTGTTAAGACTTGTTTTGTAGCCTAACATATGTTAGAGAATGTTCCATGTGTGCTTGAGAAGATTATATATTCTGATATTGTTAGGTGTAGTGTTCTTTATGTCTGTTAGGTCTAAGTGGTCTATAGTGTCATTCAACTCTTCTGTCTCTTTACTGATCTTCTGTCTTATTCTATCCATAATTGAAAGTTAAATATCAAAATTCTGTTGTAATCTATTTCTCCCTTAAGTTCTCTCAATGTTCATTTCATATATAGAGGTTGGCAAATACAGGTTTACAGTTGTTTGTATGTAAAAAGACATGCAGGTTATAATTATTATAATAGCTTTAGTAACTGTTTTGCATACTCACAACTATAAACCTACTTTTGCCCACCCCTGTATCTTAAAATTCTAATGTAGGTTTATATATATTTATAATTTATTATATAGTATGTGTGAATTTACCCTTTTATCATCATATAATGCCCTTTATCCCTTGTGACAGTTTCTGACATAAGTATTGACCACCCCTGCTCTCTTTAGGTCTTGTTTTCATAAAACATCTTTTCCCATTCTTTCACATCTAGGCTATGCTTCCTCAGATCTAAAATCAGTTCCTTGTAAGCAGCATATAGCAGGATCTTGCTTTCTCATCCATTCAGCTGATCAATGTATTTAAAATGGGGCATTTAATATATTTGCATTTAAAGTAATTACTGATCAGGAAGGACTTACTATTGCCATTTTGTTCATTGCTTTCTGTATGTCTTGTAATTTTTTCCCAATGTTTTCCTTTGTCGTCTCAATTATTTTGTTTTATTGATTATTTTATTTTATTTTTTCTAGTGGTCACCTTACAATTACATATATCATCTTAGAATTACAAAAAAATCTTTTTTAACTTAATAACGTAAATTCAGCCACATATAAAACTACATCTCTGACCCACCCTTGATGTGACTGATGACAAAAATTACTTTATGTTACATAGTATTAACATAGATTTGCAATTACTTTTTATGCTTTTGTTTTTTAAATTCCCCACCACACTTAAAAGTGATTTATGCACCTACATTACAATACTAAGGATTCTATATTTGTCTATACATTTCCCTTTACCAGGGAGGTTTATATTTTTACATGGTTATGCAGTGCTGTTAATCATCTTGTTGCTTCACCTTGAATGGTTCCCATCAGCATTTTATATAGTGTAGGTCTAGTGGTGATGAACTACTCCAGATTTAGGAAAGTCTTAATTTCTTTTTCAAGATTGAAGGACAGTTTTTCAGAATATAATATTTTTGACTAACAGGTTTTTTTTTCCAGCATTTTGAATATATCAGTCTACTACCTTGCAGCCTTCAAGGTTTCAGCTGATAAATCTGATTATCTCATAGAATCTCCTTTGTACATGACAAGTTTGCCTTCATTCTGCTGCTTTACAAATTTTCTTCTTTTGCTGTGACTTTTGATAGTTTGGTTATCATGTATTGGAGGAAAGCCAAAGCACTGAGTGACTTTCTGTTCCCATCCTGTGAAAGTGAAGGTCAAGGCCAAGCACTGGTGACTGAAAGCAGTTGGGTCCAGGGAAGACTCAAGGACTTGGGTGTTCAGCCCAACTGGAGCTTTCTGCAGGTCAGGAAAGACAGCAGATGGGGTGGTGTTATGTCTCAGAAAGGGCAAGAGAAATCTAATCAGTTTGCAAAACCAAACAATAAAATTGTACACTGTATTTTGCTTGTTAGTTTCTTCTGCAAGATGACATATTTCTGCTTACTAAATTCTGATCTCTCCAAGGCACCTCAAACCTAGAGAGATTGGGGTCTTCCACTTGCAGTATTGTTGTTGCTGCCTCATTCCTTTGTGGCTCCTCTTCAAGAAGCCCTGAACATTAACAAGTGGTGCCTCAACAGGGACATGAAGAGGAAATAATTCTTTGAGACTGCTTTTGGTTTTCAGCTTGGAGGAACCAGAGGGATTCGTGAGGAGAGGTAAGTCCCTACTCTGGGATAGAGGAGCAATGGGGAATTCCCCATCAACCAATTTACAAAGCTTATTCACAGTTGCTTAAGACATTATTATATAGTTCAGGAGTCAAAGTTAAGAGAGAAACTGTAGACAAACTATGGTATTTAGTTAGAAGGCATTGTTATTGATTTACTCCCACAGGAAATAATTTACTTAGCTTATGACAGTGGAGATTAATAATGAAGTCTCTTCGGATAGCTCATCAGAGCAGAGAAACCATTCCTTTAAAAGTCTGGTCCTTGTGTACTTTAATTGAAATGGCCCTGATTTACAGTCAGATTCAGGGGAAGATGAAAATTCTTGAAGTTCTTGTGAAATACCTAGATCTTTGTTGGATGACAAGGGTCATTTGGCCTCTGATGAAGAAGAACATTTTTCTTCTAAATAATGAAAGAAGCAACTTTTTGAATTACAGTCTAAACTTTCTGACATGGAGGTTCGACATAGTATTAACCCTTTCAAAACTGACCAAGACAATTGGCCTCTGCCTCCTCCTTCTGTTGCTCTCTCTGCTCCACCACCATTTTCCTTGTATCCAGCCCTACCACAGAAGCCCCTCTGCAAATCCATTTGTAGATTCAGTACCTATTGTTGTACCTGAAAAAATAAGCTAAGGAACCTATTCTTATATCTCTTATGAGAGGGATAATGCAGGCTAGACAAGAAGGGGATTTAGAATTCATAAGTACAGAATTAGAAGCTTTTTCTGTCACACTCACTCCATTTGGACCTAATCCACAATTCCCCCAAGGAGGTTTTCATGTTCAGTATGACCAAATCCCTGTCAAAACTCTTAAAGAGTTAAAAATGGCTTACTCCCAATATGGAACTAACTATTCTTATACACAGGCACTGCTATCCTCCTTCGCAGACTCTGAACATTTGATCCCAAAAGATTGGGAGATGTTAGCTCAGACTGTTCTTTCCAGAGTGGAATATTTACAATTTATGACTTGGTGGGAGGATCAGGCTCATAATCAAGTGAATCGGGCTAACGCTAACCCTCCTATTAATATTACACAAAATGAGCTTTTTGGACAGGGACAGTTTGCTGATTTACAACAACAACGTGGGATGAGTGATTGTGTTGTGAAACAACTTAGATTATGCTGTAAAAATGTTTGGCAGAGAATAGCTACCCCAGGGGAGGTGATGCCTTTCTTCATTAATGTTAAACAAGGAATCTCTGAGCCTTATGTTGATTTTCTTGCAAGACTCCATGATGTGTTAGCTAAAATAATCCCACAAGTAAGACTTAGAGACATGCTACTTCCAGTAGTTGCTTTTGACAATGCTAATACCGAATGTCAAAGGGCCTATGTCCCATCCGTGCCAATGGTGGTAATATAGCAGATTATGTTAAGGCTTGTGCTGATATTGGCACCCCTTTATATAACATGAATCTTTTGGCTGCAGCAATTAAGGGAGTTAGTTCTTATGATTCAAAGACTAAGTGTTTCAATTGTGGAAAGTTAGGGCATATGAAAAAGGATTGTCGCAAGGATCTGAAAAAACGAGAGACTGATCTACCTAATCAAAATAAATCAAATCCAAATTCTAAACCAAAACCTCCTAATCTTTGACCTTGGTGCCAAAAGGGATTTCACTGGGCCAGTGAATGTAGATCTCAGGTACATAAGAATAATCTGCCTTCGGGAAACCACCAGATGGGCTCAGCTTGGGGCGACAAACAATGTGAGCATATAGCCAGTCAGCAATGGGTTGATGAATCAGTGGGCTCAAGAAAGTGGATCTGCTACCTCCATCATGCAACAGCGGGGAGTGCAGCCTTAGATCAATCAGCACTAGACCCTGTTGTGTTACATCCATCTAAGGGAGTAGTTAAAATTAAAACAGGGATTTATGGACCACTACAAAAAGGAACAGTAGGACTTACAATAGGGAGAAGCAGTTTGACTTCTCAAGGGATTCAAGTACATCCCGGTGTAATAGACAGTGATTATGAAGGAGAAATTTTAGTAGTGATGTCTGTAGTTGCTCTTTATACCATTACTCCTGGAGATAAGATAGCTCAATTACTTATTCTACCTTATATTAAACGATGTGCTGAACCCATTCAGAGAGAAGGGGGATTTGGAAGCACGGGAAAGAAATTTATTGGCAAACCTTTATTGGAGATCAGAGACCAGAAATTACTATACAAATAGAAAGAAAAACATTCAAGGGAGTTTTAGACACATGAGTTGATGTTTCCATAATCTCTTCTCATTACTGGCCAAAAAATTGGCCTCTTGTTAATATCAATACAATATTTATTGGCATTGGTATATTAGCAGGTATTCAACACAGTGTAAAAATTTTGAAGTGCCAAGGACCAGAAGGTCAACAGACAACTCTGCAACCCTATGTTGCAGACGTTGCCATTAATTTGTGGGGTAGAGATTTGTTACAACAATGGAGTTTACCTTCATATACCTGAGATATTCCTTCAGGCAAAGAACATTATGAGTAATATGGGATATAATCCCTATATTGATCTTGGTAAAAACAACCCCAATCCCACTGAAATTATTCAGGCAGAACCAAAATTAGATAGAACCGGGATTGGGTTTCCAAATTTAGACTAGTGGCCACCGTTCAAAGAGAAGCCTCCTCCCAATACACATTGTCCTGGAAGTGGTTTACAGACAAGCCAGTGGGGGTAGGACAGTGGCCTTTATCTAAAGAAAAACTGGAGGTACTTAAACAACTAACCAAAGAACAATTAGAAGCAGCCATATAGAACCCTCGACTAGCTCTTGGAACTCTCCTGTGTTTGTTATAAAGAAAAAAAACAGGAGAATGAAGAATGCTAATGGATATAAGAGCTATTAATAAGTAATTCAACCTATAGGAGCGTTACAACCTGGACTTCCTACCCCCTCAGCCATACCTAAAGATTGGCCTCTTATTGTCATTGATCTAAAAGATTGCTTTTTACAATTTCTTTACAGCCCCATGATAGAGAGAAATTTGCCTTTACTATAGCTTCTCCAAATCACCGAACTCCAACAGAAAGATTATCAGTGGAAAGTACTTCCCCAAGGAATGCTTAATAGCCCTACTTTGTGTCAAGCATTTGTAGGTCAACCCTTAAAAAAGTTGAGGGAACAGGTTGCATCCTGTATGATAATTCATTATATGGATGACATTTTATATGCCACTCATAAGCAAGGAGAATTATCTCTAATATTTTCACAAGCTAAAAAGATTTTGAAAGAGTTTGGTTTAATAATTGCGGAAGAAAAAATTCAAAGGACATTTCCTATTCAATATTTAGGCAATACTATGGATAGAGATATTATAGTTCCTCAAAAAGTCCAGATTCAAAAAAATACATTACCCATATTAAATAATTTTCAGAAACTATTAGGAGACATAATTGGTTTTGTCCTATGTTAGGTGTCCCCATTTATCAACTTACTCATTTATTTGATATATTAAAAGGTGAATCTAATTTGAATAGTCCACGACAACACCTGAAGTTTTACGAGAAATAGTGGGTTGAGGAACAAATTTCCCAATGCTCAATTCAATGTATAGATCCTACTTTGCCCATATATTTATTAATCATGCCCAAGCTGCATTCTCCTACAGGAATTTTATGGCAAGAACAGGCAATAATTGAATGGATTTTTTTACTCCATAAAAGTACCAAGTGCCTACGAATTTACTTAGATATAATTGGCTTGATAATATTTCGTGGGAGTAAACGCCTTCAAGAAATTATAGCTCAGGGCCCTGGCCGGTTGGCTCAGCGGTAGAGTGTCGGCCTAGCGTGCGGAGGACCCGGGTTTGATTCCCGGCCAGGGCACACAGGAGAAGCGCCCATTTGCTTCTCCACCCCTCCGCCACGCTTTCCTCTCTGTCTCTCTCTTCCCCTCCCGCAACCGGGGCTCCATTGGAGCAGGGATGGCCCGGGAGCTGGGGATGGCTCCTTGGCCACTGCCCCGGGTGCTGGAGTGGCTCTGGTCGCGACATGGCGACACCCGGGATGGGCGGAGCATCGCCCCCTGGTGGGCAGAGCGTTGCCCCATGGTGGGCGTGCCGGGTGGATCCCGGTCGGGCGCATGCGGGAGTCTGTCTGACTGTCTCCCTGTTTCCAGCTTCAGAAAAATGAAAAAGAGAAAAAAAAAGAAATTATAGCTCAGGATCCAGCTATTATTGTTGTTTCTCTGAATAATACTTTAAGTTTAAATGGCTTTTGAAAAGAACGTTCAACAGCAATTGGCTTTTGCTGATTTTGTGGGGCAAAATGACAATCATTATCCCTAATCTAAACTCATTGATTTTCTTAAGAGAACTTTTTTTTTTTTTTGTATTTTTCTGAAGCTGGAAACGGGGAGGCAGTAAAACAGACTCCCACATGCGCCCGACCGGGATCCACCCTGCACACCCACCAGGGGGTGATGCTCTGCCCATCCGGGGCCTCGTTCTGTTGAGACCAGAGCCACTCCAGCGCCTGGGGCAGAGGCCACAGAGACATCCCCAGCGCCCAGACCATCTTTTGCTCCAATGGAGCCTTGGCTGCGGGAGGGGAAGAGAGAGACAGAGAGGAAGGAGAGGGGGAGGGGTGGAGAAGCAGATGGGCGCTTCTCCTGTGTGCCCTGGCCAGGAATCGAACCCGGGACTCCTGCACACCAGGCCGATGCTCTACCACTGACCCAACCAGCCAGGACCTTAAAAGAACTGCTTTTATTCTACCAAAAATTGTTAAAGATTCTCCAGTTCAAGGTGACACTTATTTCACTGATGCTAATAAGGATGGCTTTTCAGCTTACTTTGGCCCACAACAGCAACGTTGTTTCTCAGGTTATAAATCTGTCCAGAAGGCTGAATTGTTTGCCATCCTTATGTTATTGTCAGATGTAGCAGATCCTATTAATATAGTTTCTGATTCTCAGTACTCTACCAGTGCTGTTTGATGTCTTAAAACTGTTACCTTATCGCCTGACCAAGCGGTGGCGCAGTGGATAGAGCGTTGGACTGGGATGCGGAAGGACCCAGGTTCGAGACCCCGAGGTCGCCAGCTTGAGTGCGGGCTCATCTGGTTTAAGCAAAGCTCACCAGCTTGGACCCAAGATCGCTGGCTCCAGCAAGGGGTTACTTGGTCTGCTGAAGGTCCGCGGTCAAGGCACATATGAAAAAGCAATCAGTGAACAACTAAGGTGTTGCAACGCGCAATGAAAAACTAATGATTGATGCTTCTCATCTCTCTCCGTTCCTGTCTGTCTATCCCTCTCTCTGACTCACTCTTTGTCTCTGTTAAAAAAAAAAAAGAAGTTACCTTATCTAGATCCTCTGTTGATACACTTTTTTCTCTTTTCTCTGACTTACAAAATACTATTCGCACTCATTCTAATCCTCTATATATTGTTCATATTCGTTCTCATTCTAATTTACCAGTCCCTTTGGCTGCAGGTAATCAAATTTATTGATCAATTGCTTATAGGTAATGTCTCCTCAGCTACAGATTTCCATGCACTTACTCATCTTAATTCTGCTGGCCTCCCCAAAAGGTTTTCTCTTACTAGACAAAGGGCTGGAAAGACTGTGAGCCCTTGCCTCACCTGTAGTCCTCTTACCATTATATTCTTTTCAGGAGGAGTTAATCCTTGTGGCTTGCATCCTAATCAGGTTTGGCAAACAGATGTGACCCATGTTCCTTCATTTGGGAAACCCTCCTATGTTCTTGTTTCCATTGACACTTTCTCAGGATTTTTATGGGTCACACCTGCTACTTTATCCAACACTTTTTAGAAACATTTGCTGTCATAGGCATCCCTTTGGGCATTAAAACTGACAACGGTCCTGCATATGCTTCCTCTGCATTTCATCAGTTTTGTCAACAACAGCAAATTAAACATACAACAGGTTTCTCTTATAACTCTCAAGGGCAAGCCATTGTTGAAAGAGCTCATCACACATTGAAGCCATGTTAAACAAAAAAGGGGGAATAAGGGAGAACTCCCCAGGATACAATTAGCTAGAGCTCTTTTTACTTTAAAATTTTTAGATATCAGAAATGATGCCACTGCCTGACCAGGCAGTGGTGCAGTGGATAGAGCATCGGACTGGGATGAGGAGGACCCAGGTTCGAGACCCTGAGGTCATCAGCTTGAGCGCGGGCTCATCTGGTTTGAGCAAAAAGCTCACCAGGTTGGACCCAAGGTCGCTGGCTTGAGCAAGGGATCACTCAGTCTGCTGTAGCTCCCTGATCAAGGCACATATGAGAAAGCAATCAATGAACAACTAAAGTGCCACAACGAAAAACTGATGATTTATGCTTCTCATCTCTCTGCATTCCTGTCTGTCCTTATCTATCCTTCTCTCTCACGCTCTCTCTGTCTCTGGAAAAAAAGAAAAAAACAAAAGAGAGAGAGAAAAAAAGAAGAAATGATGCCACTGATATAGCTGCTGAAAGACACTACCTGAAATAGCCTTTGACTATTACATCACAGCCCATTTATTGGAAAGAAGATAATGGGCAATGGAAAAAGGGATTAGTCAAAACATGGGGGAAAGGATTTGCTCTTATCTCCACAGGTACAGGAGACCAGTGGATACCAACCAGAAGATTGAAGCTTCAGCATGAGTCAGAAGTGGAAGAGAGGGAGATTTGACATCTTTGAGCTGCCAGAAGAAATGGAGAGACTAAGCTAATAGCCAAAGGTCATTAGAGAAGTGAAGATGAAGACAACTGCGAAACAAAAAGCTGAACCGCCTATTTGGGGGCAACTGAAGAAACTTACCCAGGATGCAGAGAATGTCTTAATTGGGACTAAGACTCCAAAAATGTCCTTGACTCTGTTTCTGGTAATGTTGGCTATTGTGCCTATAAGAGTAAGCGGAACTATTCTTATTGGGTTTATATTCCTTTTTTTTTTTTTTTTTTTTTTTCATTTTTCTGAAGCTGGAAACAGGGAGAGACAGTCAGACTCCCGCATGCGCCTGACCGGGATCCACCCGGCACGCCCACCATGGGGCGACGCTCTGCCCACCAGGGGGCGATGCTCTGCCCCTCCGGGGCGTCGCCATGTTGGCGACCAGAGCCACTCTAGCGCCTGAGGCAGAGGCCACAGAGCCATCCCCAGCGCCCAGGCCATCTTTGCTCCAATGGAGCCTTGGCTGCGGGAGGGGAAGAGAGAGACAGAGAGGAAAGCGTGGCGGAGGGGTGGAGAAGCAAATGGGCGCTTCTCCTGTGTGCCCTGGCCGGGAATCGAACCCGGGTCCTCCGCACTGGGTTTATATTCCTAATCCTCCTTTAAATAGACCTGTTAATTGGGAAGACGGCCCTTTTTCTGTATGTTAATGATTCTTTTTGGCTTCCAGGACCATTTGACGGCTGTGGACCCTTAAGGCCTGTAAAAGAGGGACGGGTTATATCAAATTATCCTGGGTTCAGATAGATTACCCATTTGTATAGGTGCAGGAGATCATTGCTTAAAAGGTTGGTTATCTACTATAAAAAATGGGTCACATCATTCTTTATATATTACAAGGGTGGACCTTTCAGAATGAGTCATCTAATGGCACCACTGATAGTGCTCCCAATCTTCCTAATTGTCAACAAAGGCATGCTAATAGTATAGATATTTGGATAATGTGGGAAACACGTAAAGGAGAAATTAGAAGAGTACTTCTTAATACTTCCTATGGAAGAGTCATTGATTGGGCCCCAGGTGCCTCTGCTCAGACCAAATATTCTTTACATACGTTAACCTGGAAAAGAGATAATAACACCACCATATCTACCAATAGCACTGGAGAGCCTATTGTATGGCATGGTGGAGAAATGTCTCCCATGGCTCCTCACTTTACAGGAGGACCTACACATACAGATTTATGGAAAATTGGAATAGGTTTACATCCTATGAATGCATGGAAAGGTTCATATATTTATCAATCAGAAAACTATTTGACATTTACATGCAATGAATCTCATAATATACAGGCTTGTGTAGGTCTACCTTATATGTTCACGATTGGTCCTGTGTTCTGAAATGAATCAATTAAACTCTTTACCTGCGTGAATTGTTCTTTTTATACATGTCTCAATTCCTCTATTAATTATAATCAATTTGTTGATTCTGTGTATATACTTAAAGCTAGAACAGGAGTCTGGATCCCTGTTCAGATGCACAGACAATGGCAAAACCCACCTGAAATATATTTAACAGATGAGGCTCTAAAAAAGATATTATGCAGAGGAAAACGTTTTATAGGTATGTTAATTGCTGCTGTTATTGGAATTATAGCTAGCATAGCCACTGCGGCAGCAGCAGGAGTAGCTCTTCATCAATCTATATAAAACACAGAGTTTGTCCAAAACTGGCATGAACACTGAAAAAATGGAAGAGTCAAAGATTGATTGATAGTCATATTGAGAGTCAAACAGATTTACAACAGGCAGTAGTACTATTGGGAGACCGATTGGTAAGCTTACATTAAATAAAACTTAAATGTGATTGGAATATTACTACCTTTTGTGTAACCCCACAACAATATAATGAGACTAATTTTCCTTGGGATAAAGTTAAAAGACATTTGCTTAATCAAGGTAATATTTTATATATCTATGAAATACAACACTTGCAACAAGATCTGTATGACACTTTCAGAAAAAAAATTGGAATTGCTTCCTGGTGCACTTTTATTACGTAGTATTGCTGATGGACTATCTGAACTAAACCCTTTAAACATTTACAATTATTAGGAGCTTCTACAATAAGTGCATTAATTGTCATTGCTGTTTTATGTTTTTGTATTTGCTTAGTTGGGAGAAGGAGCAGAAGCAACTTACGACATTCCGAAGGACGAGCCTCCTTGTACACCATAATGTTGCAGAATGAGTTAAACAAAAAAGGGGGAAATGTTGGAGGAAAGCCAAAGCACCAAGTGACTTTCTGTTCCCATCCTGAGGAAGTGAAGGTTGAGGCCAAGCACTCATGACTGAAAGCAGTTGGGTTCAGGGAAGGCCCAAGGACTTGGGTGTTTAGCCCAACTGGAGCTTTCTGGAGGTCAGGAATCAGACAGCAAATGGTGTGGTGTTATGTCTCAGAAAGAGCAAGAGAGGTCTAATCAGTTTTGCAAATCTAAGCAATAAAATTGTACACTGTATTCTGCTTGTTAGTTTCTTCTACAAGATGACATATTTCTGCTTACTAAATTGGATAACTGATCTCTCCAAGGCACCTCAATCCTGGAGAGATTGGGGTCTTCCACTTGCAGTATTGTTGTTGCTGCCTCATTCTTTTGTGGCTCCTCTTCATGAAACCCTGAACATTAACAACAATAATGTGTCTCAGTATAAGGTCTCTACATTTATTCTAGGTGGAGTTCTTGAATGTCCTGAATTTGTTGGTCCATTTCTCTCCTGAAATTTGGTGACATTGAGGTTATTTCTTCAAATAGGCTCTCTGACCCTCTTTTTTTTCTTCTTCTTCTGGAGTTTTCATAACACATACATTGTTCCACATGCTGGTGTCCCATAAGTTTTATAGCATCTCTTAATTTTTCATTCTTAGTTCGTTTTGCTCCCCTGCCTTGGTAGTTTTTATTAAACTCCTTTGAGTTTGTTGATTCTTCTGTTTGGTCAAGTCTGACATTGAATTCCTCTGGATTCAATTCAGTCATTGTAGTCCTTAGTTTCAGAATTCCTGTTTAGGTCTTCTTCATAGTTTCTCTGTCTTTGTTAATGTTCTCATTCATTTTTGTTAGTTGTCTCTGATCTCTTAATTCACTGAGGACCCATATGATGGTTATTTTGAATTATTTGGTATTCTACATATCTGTTTCTTTGGGTAGGTATCAGGAGAATTAATTTGTTCTTTGCAATGGCCATGTTTCCTTGTTTCTTTGAATGTTTTGTTATCTTCCATTAGGACTTCAGCATTTGAAAAATCAGCTACCTCTCCCAGGTTTCACAGTCTGGTTTTATACAAGGAGGACTTTCTTCATCATTCTGGTTAGAGATTTTGGAGACCCGTAAACCTTACTCAGGATTATTAACTCTTTTGGATTTGTGTACATAATCTTATAATTGAAGAGGTTTGCCAGTTTCTACTCAGGATCTTCCCCAGTCATCTGTCAGCAAAACTGCAGCCTCTGTGATGCTGTAATATACTGTCATACTGGACTTCCACCTAGCTCCTGTCAGCAGTACTGTGGACTCGGTTGCACATTGACTGTCTTTATTCTCATCAGCTCCCACACTAGCCACTCATTCTTGTCAGTGCTTAGATTTAGAAAAGATAGAACCCAGTCTTTCAGGCAACCCCCTGAAAAGTCAGAACATTGGATATACATTCCATTCCTTTTTCTCACCAGGGAGATGTTGGGAGTTGATGGTATCTTCCAAAATCAAGTCATGCTGGGGGTGAGCCATTTGCAAGTGAATGCTATGAATTTTCCTACTGGGCTTTGACACAGTTGTTTTCACACTTGCCTTGGGTGTAGAAACCCACTTCACTGGTATCTACTAGATTTCTCACAATGTAAATGGTCCATGTATTGTTAAATTTGTGTCTTCATAGGAGAATCTGAAGCTGCCTATTTTGCCATCTTGCTGATGTCACTCCTAACTTGAATCCTTTTAAATGAATTTATATTTGTTTTATGGTCTCAATTATGGTCTGCCTTGATAAATATTCCATGCAGACCTAAATGTGTATCCTGATGTTAATATGTGGCATTCTATAAATGTCAATTAAGTAGTATGATAGTGTTCAAACCTTATACCCACACTGATTATCTGTTTGTTCTATCAACTAGTAAGAGGTAAGTATAAAATCTCTGACTATAATTTTATATTAAGTGTGGATTTCTCTCTGCAGTTCTAACACATTTTGCTTTACGTATTTTGAAGATCTGTTATTAGGTGCATCAAAAATAAAATGGTGAAGGACAAGGAATGCATGCTGAGATCAGGAGAGAATTAAGCTTGGTTTTACAAAAGAAACATATGTAATAACTGAAAATAAATCATGAATGTATACAGGTTGAGAAGGAATAAAATAAAACTGTCTTTGTTTTCAGATGACTTGATTGTGTTCATAAAAGTCTTTTTTAAAGCATCAACAAAGAAAACCTCCTAGAACTAATAAGTGATTATAGCAAAGTTGTAGGAGACAAGGTTAATATATAAAAGTCAATTGTTTTCCTATATATCAGCAAAGTACAACTGGAACCTGAAGTTAACAGCACAATACCATTAGACTAAAAAAAACTAATTTAGGTATAAATTTTAACTAAATGTGAACAAGCTCTATATAAGGAAAACTATAAGCCTTTGATGCTAAATATCAAAGAAGACAAAGAGCACTTACATGTACAATTGACCTTTGAAAAACACTTGGGTTGAGTTACCAACCTCTGATGCAGTCAAAATCTGCCTATAACTTAAGATGGCTCCCTACATATGCAGTTGGTTGGACACAAAGATGCAAAACCTGGAGATAGTGTAGGCCACCATATATTTATTGAAAAAAATCTGCATGTAAGTGGAGACATCCAGTTCAAACCCATGTTGTTCAAGAGTCAAATGTATACAGTAAAAAGGCTATATATCGACCAAGATATAAGTTCCTTCCAACATAATCTGCAGCTTAAATGCAATCCCAATCAAAACTGTAGCAAGTCTTTTTATGACTACTGATAAATTGATCCTAAATTTTATATGGAGAGGCAAAAGACCCAGAATAGCCAACACAATATTTAAGGGGAAAATCAAAGTCAGAATATTAACACTACCTATCTTTAAGACTCCTATAAAGCTATAATGACCAAAACAGTGTGGTATTAGTGAATGAACAGACAAATAGGTCAATGGAACAGAGTAAGTAGAGAGCCCAAAATTAGATCCATACAAATAGAGTTAAGTGCCCTGGCCGGTTGGCTCAGCGGTAGAGCGTCGGCCTAGCGTGCGGAGGACCTGGGTTCGATTCCCGGCCAGGGCACATAGGAGAAGCGCCCATTTGCTTCTCCACCCCTCCGCCGCGCCTTCCTCTCTGTCTCTCTCTTCCCCTCCCACAGCCAAGGCTCCATTGGAGCAAAGATGGCCCGGGCGCTGGGGATGGCTCTGTGGCCTCTGCCCCAGGCGCTAGAGTGGCTCTGGTCGCAACATGGTGACACCCAGGAGGGTCGCAACATGGCGACGCCCAGGATGGGCAGAGCATCGCCCCTTGGTGGGCAGAGCGTCGCCCCCTGGTGGGCGTGCCGGGTGGATCCCGGTCGGGCGCATGCGGGAGTCTGTCTGACTGTCTCTCCCTGTTTCCAGCTTCAGAAAAATGCAAAAAAAAAAACAAAACAAAAAACAAATAGAGTTAAGTAATCTTTGACAGAGGAGCAAAGGCAATTCAATAGGAAAAGGATAGGTTTTCAATACAGTGCTGGAACGCTGGACATCCACATGCAAATAAATAAATAAATCTAGCCCTGGCCGGTTGGCTCAGTGGTAGAGCGTCGGCCTGGCGTGCAGAAGTCCCGGGTTCGATTCCCGGCCAGGGCACACAGGAGAAGCGCCCATCTGCTTCTCCACCCCTCCCCCTCTCCTTCCTCTCTGTCTCTCTCTTCCCCTCCCGCAGCCGAGGCTCCACTGGAGCAAAGAAGATGGCTCGGGCGCTGGGGATGGCTCCTCGGCCTCTACCCCAGGCGCTGGAGTGGCTCTGGTCGCAACAGAGCGACGCCCCCTGGTGGGCAGAGCGGTTGCCCCTGATGGGCGTGCGGGGTGGATGCCGGGTGGATCCCGGGTGGGGCGCATGCGGGAGTCTGTCTGACTGTCTCTCCCCGTTTCCAGCTTCAGAAAAATGCAGAAAAAAAAATAATAAATCTAGACACAGGCAGTGCACTTTTTATAAAAATTAACTCAAAATGGATCACAGACCTAAATGTAAAACACAAAGTGATAAAACTCCTAGAATATTTCACATAAAAATCTAAGTAATCTTGGGTTTGGCAATGACTTTTTATCTACAACATCAAAACCCTAATATATAATAGAAAAATTTGGGAAGTTGAACTTCATTAAAATTAAATTTTTCTGCTCTGTTAAATACACTATTAAGAAAATGGTAAGACTAGCTAGAGTGGGAGCCAATATTTGCAAATTGCATATCTGATAAAGGATATATATACAAAATATGCAAAGAAGTCTTAAAACTCAGTAATAAAAACACAATTATGGGCAAAACATCTGAATATACATCTCATCAGTGAAGATAAACAGATGGGAAATAAACGTATGAAAAATGTCCAATATATCATGTCATCAGAGAATTGAAAATTAAAATATCCCTTACAACAAAAATTTCTGTGTACTTGTATAGTGTACATGTGTATGTGTTGTTGTTCTGTTTCTCTAGAGAAAGCTAATATACAAGGCATTCTCAGCTCCTTTTCTTCATTGTTTCTTTTTCAGAACTGATTGAAGTGCTTGGTACACTTTTTGGAGGCTGATGATATTTACAGACTTTAAGAGTGTTCACCATCTGACCTTCTTGTCTCTCCTGTAATGAAAAGAGGGTTCATTTTCTTTTTCCTCTCATCCTTACCCATTTTCCTCAAAAGTGCTACTTGTAGTAGGATTGAGAACAGACATCTTTGATAATCAACTTGAGAAAAGCAAGAGCTAATCAGTTGCTTTCATTTCTTGTAGACTGGCAACTGTTAGCAGGATGGAGTATAAGAAATCCATATACTCCATCTGTGAATGAGGTGGTGGTGTGAAGGGGGTTGGGAAAAATTAGCTATTGTCTGTAAAATTCAGGAAAAGAATATTAAAAAGTTATCTCAGAGGAAGGACTAGGGAGAAAAATGTCTGAACTCATTAAATAAAGACAGAAGGAAAAAACAGGTTACCAAAAAGAAATAAAACATGGGTTTTCTCTTTACCCTGGAAACTTTCAGCACCCAGAAAATGAGCTTTAAAAAACTAGGCTTAATAATGTACCTTTACCCAAAGAAAAATAGTATAACCACTTTCTCTAAATTTAACCTACAAATTCATTATTTGATTTGAATTTTCTTAATGTTGTGGTCACTATTCCTTCTTAAATCTTTTTATTCCTTACCTAAGAAAAGCACTTTTCCTCCTTTATTTTACTCTCAATTTGAGTTGGTCTTGAACTTTTTCATAAGTCATTGTTCCTGATTGGAGAGCACTTCCCACCTACTCTGACAAACTATACCGCTCTTCTCCCCCCGCCCCCCATATATTTTTATGGTACTTTTTGTCTACAAATAACTGATTCAACTTGGCTGAATTAAAGAAAAACGAATTTTCAAAGTTTATTCTGTAAAAAAAAAAAACCCTCTTCAGAACAATGTCCGTTCATTACAATATAACAGAGTTCATAAATTTTCTAACTTATTTTGTTCCAAGTAACTTACATCCAATTTTTTCACGTCTTCTTTATTCATTCCCCTATTTTACACTTACTACAGTGTAAGTTCCTTTCATTAACTTTTCTAATGTGGAAAACTGCCAAACTTTATATTATTCCTATTACTTGTAAAAACTATTATTTTTTATTATCCAACACTCTGAAGAGAACCTGGCTCACTGTATGTGCTCAACATATATCTGGTGTCTGAATAAATAAAATATTTAGTGTCTGAAGGAGTTAACGGGACATTTCTAAAATCAATACTAATCTGTGAAACAAGAGAACCACATCTGAATTACTAACAGCTAATTAATTATGCCTGTCATTCCTTGTTCAACACGGAGATCCAGGAATTGAAGACAATTTTTTAATTCTTGGAAAGTTCAACATGCTGTCTTAAAGATACATAACAAACTTGAAGCATCCAGATCTTTTTCTAGTCCTTAAATCAAAAAGATTACACCTCCAACTTTGGGTGGAAGCATTCACTGGCCAGCAGATAGGTACCGCTTTTGACACCCAACTGGACTTCAACTTCGCCCCTTGTCATTCAACCGTCAGTTCGCAGCGCGCCCTGCTCCAGCCCCCGGCGTGCCACCCCATCCTCCTCTCACCTCACCCCACACACGGACACCACCGGAAGCCATAACGCCGCAGGCTCCCGGTAAGACCCGGCGACATTAAAGAAGACGCTACAGGATGCGATTTTAACCACGCGGTTTTCCTCCTCTACCCAGACGGGGTTTTGTCCAGACAGTGTTTTGCTCTCGCAGATCGCGGAGTTGTTCTCGGACCCGACAGTCGTCGCATCTGGTCTGCAGCTACAAAGCAAAACTAGCAAGACCGCCTTCTTTCTTCTCCCAAGTCTCCCGAGGACTCGCAAGCTCTCCCCCGCGCCCCGAAACCCCGCCCCGAGGCCCCGGCGCGGCACGCGCATGCCCGGCGCGCACCGCCCGCCCGACCCGCCTCGGCCCCCGCGGCCCCCCGCGCCTTGCGGTCGGCTCCCTCCGCCGCGCCCCGCCGGAGCCTCCGGGCGCGCGCCGTTGAGCCTGGGCCGACGCTCCGGAGAGTAGCGATTGGCTGGCGCGGCGGCTCGTGCCGGACTGGAGCGCAGAGTCAGCTCCCGGGCGGTGCCGGCGCTCCTCAGGTAAACGTGTGTTCTTGGCAGGGCTGGGCTCCCGGAGAGGAGGGTGGGCTGCGAGCAGCCTGGAGATTCCGGCCGCAGCCTCTGTGGAGAAGGGGAAGCGGGGTCTGCGGGGAAGGTCGGCCCGAGGCGCCGGGGTGGCGGGGCTCCCCGGAAGGTCAGCGTCGCCAGGAGCCACGGGTCTTCTTTCTGCGCCTGATGGAGGCATCTCCACTTTTCCCATCGGAGTTCGGCAGCCGAGCATTGTATCACGGCTGTAGGATTGTGTTTGTTTTTCCCTTCAGTGGTGGTGAGTTAAAGGGTATAGTCCTGGTTCAACCTCTGTGACCGACTCTGTGCCCTTGAGAGTCAATCGTTTTGTTATTTCAGTTCTCACACTAGTAACTTTTCGGCAAGGAATGCGGTATCTTTAAGCACACAGAGCCAAGCTGTAGAAAGATACTAATGTCTCTTGGCCTAAATTTCTCTAACTGGAAGGTGACACCACCCAGCAGTATTTGTGAAGTACTTTAAGCTCCATGGATGGAAGGAACTGGATAAACACAAGATAGCAGCATTATTAGACAGGATGGTAGAAAGAAAAACTTTCCTCAAGAACAGGCTTTTTGAAAACTTCTTTTGAACATTTATGCTGATTAAATCACAGTATTAGTGGACAAAGGTAAACCAAAACAAGGGGCAAAACAAAACTACATTTCAGGGAAGTTTTCCTTTCTTCCCCAGGTAATTTTAACATGCTGTCACAGGCTTTTCAGAATTTCTCCTTGGGATCTAGTGTGAAATAAAGCTACATATTCATTTGGGTATCCTATGCAATAGTATACCAAAAAAAATCAATTAAAACAGAGCTGACTTCTGGATTAGGTAACAGGAATTAAAGATACTGTATCTCATGGGTGCGAGGTCATGATGGCAAATAAGAAGAGTGAATGGGAGATGTGCACAGTTTTCCTTCAAAGACCTAGTTTATAGAAATTGTTTGCTGTGTTAATTTTTAAAGGGTAATAGAGCTCCAGAAAAGAGCATGAATCATAATTGTAGAGCTCACTGAATTTTCACGAAGCATATCCAGTCCCAGATTGGGAAAGAGCGTTATTTGTCTCATAGAAGCCCCACTTTGCGCCTCCTGTCCAAAGGTAACCATTATGTTGATTTTTAACATCATCAATGAATGTATTAACTTTATATTAGTTGAATCATACAGTATATAGTCCGTTGTGTCTCACTTTTGCCCATATTGTATTTGTGAGATTTATACAAGTTATGTAACAGTAGTTTGTTTGTTCTTATGCTGTACGGTGTTCCATCCAGTTTTTGGCTAGTACCAATAAGGTTCCTGCGAACATTTTTATAAGTAATTTAGTGAACATATGTATACATTTCTGTTGGATATATACCTACTGGCTAAATGGTTGTATTCTAGGATATACAGGAATGTAGTTCTGGTTTAACTACCAAAAAGTTTTTCAAATTAGTTGTGTCAGTTAACACTTCTTTTAGGAGTGTTTCAGAATTCTGGCTCCTCTAAATGCTTTCTGCAGTTAGTATTATCTTATTTATTTTAGTCATTTTGGTGGGTATATATAGTGATATCACACTGGGGTTTTTCCTGGATTTCCCTAAGGACGAATAAATTTAACACCTCTTTAATACATTTACTGGCCATTCGGATATCCTTTATTGCAAGGATCATCAAATTTTATGTTAAGGGCTGGATAGTAAATACAGGCAGTCCTTGCTTTGTCCAGTTTCAGTTAAAGCAGTACTATGTGAAGCTGGGACTGCCTGTACTAGGCTTTGCAGGCCATATGCAATCTCTATTTCCTTCCTTCCTTCTTTCCCTCCCTCCCTCCCTCTCTTTCTTCCTTTTTCTTATTTTCTCTTTTTTTCTCTCTCATTTCCTCCCTCTCTCCCTCCCTCCCTTTTCTTCCCTTCCTCCTTGCCTCCCTTCCTCCCTCTTTCCTTTCCTGCCTTCCTTCTTTCCTTTCTTTTTTGTCTGTGTGCTTGTTTGCCGGCCTGCCTGCCTCTGTCCTTCTCTCCCTACTTTCTTTCTTGTTTCATAATTTTCTAACCCCTGCTATGTGGAAAAAGGATTGTTCAGAAATGACTGTAATCATTTCAGTAGTGGTGGTGAAATTATTAACTGAGATGGGCTAAATCAAAAAAGTATAAATACCTAATAGTATTAAGTAATGTGTACTGTAGTATTTGGAGTTAAATTTTAAACCCCTAATCATACTTTCTTTGCTTTTTACCATTTTACTCATGACTAATTAGAGACCTGTTTGAGATAGCACTAACCTGTTCCTATTGCTCCTCTCCTGAGGGACAAATGAATGGGAAGAGTGAGAAGAGAAAGGAGATACAAGCCTTCTTTGGTATTGTAGAAAAGTTTAGGGCAAGGGTAAATATCTAAGCAATTCTGGATAAAAAGTACAAAAACATAAAATATCATTCATAATACTTTGAGATAAAATTTGAGCTGTTCCATTTCGGGATGGCTTGATTGAAATTTATGTCTGCTGACCATGGCCAATTGGCTCAGTGGTAGAGCATCATCCCAGGTGTGGAAGGCCCGTGTTCAAATTCCAGTTAGGGCACACGAGAAGAAGTGACCATCTACTGCTCCACCCCTCCTCCTCCTATCTCTCTCTCCTCCTCTCCTGCAGCTATGGCTCAATGGTTGGAGCTCAGTTGGCCCCGGGTGCTGAGGATGGCTTCATGACCTTGCCTTAGGTGCTAAAATAGCTCAGCACAGGCAGAGCTTTGCTGGTAGGAGGCTTACCTGTAGATCCTGGACAGGGTGCATTTGGGAGTCTGTCTTTGCCTCCCCGCCTCTCACTTAATTTTTTTAAAAAAGAAAGAAATTTATGTCTACCAGTAGAGTAGGTTGATAATATAGGAAGTCATAGCTAAGAGCTTCAGCCATGCAGCTCACCTGGGCACCCCTGCCCAGGATAGAAGTTCTCTCTCCCTTAAGTGCACCAATGGGCTGTCCAGGTCATTTCTCTTATTTTGGTTCCCTGCCTTTCACTCAGTACCAAAAAACTTTTGATAGTTTTGAAAACTGTTTTTGAATATTGTACTGCTCACAAAAATTAGGGGGTATTTCAAAATGAATATGAAACGATAAAAAAAGAAGCATTTGATTTTTTTAAATTAAACAAGAACATAAGAGAAGCAAACAACAAGTCAAAGAAAGTTGTTCAAGTATGCATATGAGATGCAAAACCAACTTTGATTTCATTGGTGAAAATGCACTGTACAAAAGCCTGAAGGTGCTGGAGTATCTGCACGTTCCCTGATCCCCTAATCTTTGTGAGCAGTGTTTTTCAGCCTATATTAACATTAGAAGCTAACACTTTTTTTATTCTAGGTGGTTTATAGAAGTGAATTTAGGTATATGTATTTAGAGATAGGCTAAAACTAACGAGAAGCTTGCAGGAAATCTCTATCAGTGTGATTTTTCTTTGATACGGATAATTGAAATCAGCAAACAGATTTAAGATATACCACTTGGCCTCAGCTTCTACCAACAACCCACTGCTATCCCTGAGCCTTTCTTACAGAGAAATTATGGATGCAGTTATGTATTTCTATAAGCATATATTCACATACATACACACATAATTTGACTAGGATAAATACCTTCCTGCTTTATAATTGCCACACGATATAATTGTACTTATATACAAGGTTTTCAATGCACTTCTTGAACCCGAGTTAGAGTTATTAAAAATGATGGCTCGTAAAGGATAAAGGATGTGTGCTTTGGAGGGGATTTTCTAGCAAGTGAGTCCCCTGTCCCCTCTTGGTCCCTGACCTCATGCAGAAGTTAATATGTGTTTATGTAGTACAGATGTTTAATGGTACTAGAGCTTGATTAATGCTTCTGTATGGTAAGGATATATTTGTCATTCCAATTGTTGTGATTAGCTTCTTAGAGTACCTACTTCCTGGACATTGCCTGCCTGCTATTGCCAGTGATGACCCCCTGACACCATTTTCCAGGATTCTGAGTGGAAACAAAGCTTGCCTTTTTCTGGTTGCAGTTTGTTTGTTTTTTGTTGTTGTTGTTTTTTTGGTTTTTTTGTTTTGTTTTGTTTTTTTACAGGGACAGAGAGAGAGAGTCAAAAAGAGGGATAGACAAGGACAGACAGACAGGAATGGAGAGATGAGAAGCATCAATCATTAGTTTCTTGTTGCGCATTGCGACACTTTAGCTGTTCATTGATTCCTTTCTCATATGTGCCTTGACCACCGGCCTTCAGCAGACCGAGTAACCCCTTGCTTGAGCCAGCGACCTTGGGTTCAAGCTGGTGAGCTTTTGCTCAGACCAGATGAGCCTGCACTCAAGCTGGTGACCTCGGGGTCTCGAACCTGGGTCCTCTGCATCCCAGTCTGACGCTCTATCCACTTCGCCACCGCCTGGTCAGGCCAGTTTCTGTTTTTAGATAACTTCATTTAGGTTTACTTTGTTTAAGATGACTCGTTCTCTGTTATGCTCTATTTTGCTTTTACACTTTACTTCCATCAAATAATGTTATTACTAAAATGTCCAGATACCTGGGACAAGGATGGGCAGAAAGGCTAGCTCACTTACTTCCAACATGCCACCTACAGAGATGGCTTTAGCATTGATGAGAGAAAAAGAGAGAGCTCAGACATTAATCAGTTCTTGCTGCTGTTGTTAGTACTGTGTTATCCTCTCTTCCTTTTTAATTTAATGGATTTTGAGACTTAAAGAGAGGATAGGGCTGTTTTAGGACATGAATTGTAAGAGCAGTGCACTACAGCGAAAGGCACTGGGCA
Source organism: Saccopteryx bilineata (assembly GCF_036850765.1). Classification (NCBI taxonomy): domain Eukaryota; kingdom Metazoa; phylum Chordata; class Mammalia; order Chiroptera; family Emballonuridae; genus Saccopteryx; species Saccopteryx bilineata. The sequence continues at coordinate 110,404,593 of NC_089493.1, forward strand.
TAAGAGCAGAGTTAAGCATAGCTTACTACCTCTCTGTGTTGACTTTTTCCAGACTTAGCTCTTTTGTAAAATGAGGCATTTTGACCAAGTATCTATAATAATCTTTACTAAAGTCACAGTAGGAAAATACAGAATTTAGAACTTAGACTTTAAATGACCCTGGAGGTCATTTAAGCTACCCTCAATTTTTTTTTGTTTTGTTTTTTTGTTTTTTCAGTGAAGACACTGAGGCCTTGAGATTGTATTTAGTCACATACCTACTGAAACCCAGTGCTCCTAACTTGAATTCCAGTTTCTTTTCTCTTTATGCTAGTTGTGGTAGATAACCCTGGTATTCACACTCTTGTATAATCCTTTCCCCTTAAGGTAGACTGGATCTAGAAGCTCATTTCTAAAAGAATATGGCAGAAATGGTCAGTGTCATTGTGGATTAGGTAGGTTACAAAAGACTAGAACTTCCTTGCCACTGGCAGGATCCTGCTTGCGCACTTTGAGGAAGCCAGCTGCTATGTTACGAGTTGACCTGTTTAGAGACACACTTAGCAAAGGCTTGAGGGGGGAAATTTGTGGAAAATCTTCCCTTTTCTTATGGATTTATGTGTGTGTGTGATTGACTGACAATTACTGACAATTTACTGTGTGCTGACTCTCCCTATGTAGTTGTGGATTCTGTTCTCCCTTGTAGTGCTGTTCATTTTTTGGTTTATTTATATTGAGGTTGCGTTATTAGAAGCATCCAATTTTATCATTTGTCTGAATTTAACTTTTTTCCCCACTAATAATTATACCTTTTTATCTCTAATCTCGCTTTTTGTGTTCAAGTTAAGTCTGATTTTTATACTTTTTATTTTGAAATGTTTTTAACCTTATCAAAAAGTTGCAAAAATAGTACAGAAAGTTTCTGTAAACCCTGCACTGTACTTCTAATGTTAATGTAATGCATGATCATGGTACAATCATCAAAACCAAGAATTAATATTGTTATAGTACCATACACTAAATCAGGGGTCAGGAATCTTTTTGGCTGAGAGAGCCATGACTCCACATATTCTAAAATGTAATTCCGTGAGTGCCATACAACGACCCGTGTATGTTACGTGTTATCCAATAAAAATTTGGTGTCGGCCCTGGCCGGTTGGCTCAGTGGTAGAGCGTCGGCCTGGCGTGTGGGGGACCTGGGTTCGATTCCCGGCCAGGGCACATAGGAGAGGCGCCCATTTGCTTCTCCACCCCCCTCCCTCCTTTCTCTCTGTCTCTCTCTTCCCCTCCCACAGCCAAGGCTCCATTGGAGCAAAGATGGCCCGGGCGCTGGGGATGGCTCCTTGGCCTCTGCCCCAGGCGCTAGAGTGGCTCTGGTCTCGGCAGAGCGACGCCCCGAGGGGCAGAGCATCGGCCCCTGGTGGGCAGAAGCGTCGCCCCTGGTGGGCAGAAGCGTAGCCCCTGGTGGGCGTGCCGGGTGGATCCTGGTCGGGCGCATGCGGGAGTCTGTCTGACTGTCTCTCCCCGTTTCCAGCTTCAGAAAAATACAAAAAAAAAAATAAATAAATAACATTTTATACACGTTTATACATCAATGTATGTATACATAGCATTTATAGTATTTATGTTATGTACCATAGTTGGTTTACCCAGACCAGGGGTCGGGAACCCATGGCTCGTGAGCCAGATGTGGCTCTTTTGATGGCTGCATCTGGCTCGCAGACAAATCTTTAATAAAAAAAATAATAACATTAAAAATATAAAACATTCTCATGTATTACAATCCATTCATTTCCTACCACTCATGTTCATGGTTGCGGGTGGCTGGAGCCAATCACAGCTGTCCTCCGGGACAACACCAAATTTTTACTGGATAATGCCTAACGTACACGGGTCATTGTATGGCTCTCATGGAATTAAATTTTAAAATATGTGGCGTTTATGTCTCCCTCAGCCAAAAAGGTTCCCGACCCCTGACCCAGACCCTAGTTGGTAGATATTAGTGCTATTTCTATTTTTTTAAAATATAAACAGCATCACAGTTTACGTTTTTGTATGTATATGTTTGCACTCTTTGCTAGAGCATAGATTTCTAGAAGTAGAATTATAGATTCAAAGTTTGCATGTTTAAAGCTTTAATTAACATTCTGGGGCATTCTTGTTATTTTTTAATGACATAGTTTTTATTAAAACAATGTATGTTCATTATAAACTCTGTCAAGCAACATAAATAAATAAAAAGATGACAGCAAAATATTACCCCAAATTCTATAACACGCATCATTAAGCACCAAATACCTGGTATTCTTGTTTTTGTTTTTTTTATTTTATTTTATTTATTTATTTTTGTATTTTTCTGAAGCTGGAAATGGGGAGAGACAGTCAGACAGACTCCCACCTGCGCCCGACTGGGATCCACCCGGCATGCCCACCAGGGGCAACGCTCTGCCCACCAGGGGGCGATGCTCTGCCCCTCCGGGGCGACGCTCTGCCAGGACCAGAGCCACTCTAGCGCCTGGGGCAGAGGCCAAGGAGCCATCCCCAGCGCCCGGGCCATCTTGGCTCCAATGGAGCCTTGGCTGCGGGAGGGGAAGAGAGAGACAGAGAGGAAGGAGGGGGTAGGGGTGGAGAAGCAAATGGGCGCTTCTCCTATGTGCCCTGGCCGGGAATGGAACCTGGGTCCCCCACACGCCAGGCCGACACTCTACCGCTGAGCCAACCAGCCAGGGCTTGTTTTTGTTTTTAGAGTGTCCAGTATTCTTGGCAAGGCCTGACCTGTGGTGTCACAGTGGATAAAGTGTTGACCTGGAACGCTGAGAGTGCCAGTTCAAAACCCTGGGCTTGCCTGGTCAAGGCAGTTATGGAAGTTGATGCTTCCTGCTCTCCCCCTTCTCTCCTCTTTAATATAAATGAATGATAAATAAATAAATAAAAATATTCTTGGCTAGTCAGCAGTCTGAAGTATGGGAATAGAAGAAAGATTTTCAGACCTGGAAAGCCTCAGCATTTATGCTCTAGAAAAATGAACATGTGAAAGAAAGACCTGGAATATAAGAAACAGTAAATCCGCCTGACCAGGCGATGGCGCAGTGGATAGAGCCTTGGACTGGGATGCGGAGGACCTGGGTTCGAGACCCCGAGGTCGCCAACTTGAGCGTAGGCTCATTTGGTTAGAGCAAAAGCTTACCAGCTTGGGCCCAAGGTCGCTGGCTCGAGCAAGGGGTTACTCGGTCTGCTGAAGGCCCCATGGTCAAGGCACATATGAGAAAGCAGTCAATGAACAGCTAAAAGTGTCGTAATGCGCAACTAAAAACTAATGATTGATGCTTCTCATCTCCGTTCCTGTCTGTCTTTCCGTCCCTGTCTATCCCTCTCACTGACTCTCTCTCTGTCTCTGTAAAAAAAAAAAAAAAAAGAAACAGTAAATCCAACCCAGGACAACAGTGAAGTGAGGGACAGCAGAGCAGGCCTAGTGTGCAGATGGTCCAGATTCCAGAGGAGCCTCCTAAGGGAGGAGGTTTCCAGGAAAGAACAGTGATTTAAGAGATCTTATAGGCCCTGGCCTGTTGGCTCATTAGTAGAGCGTCAGCCTGGCCTGTGGATGTCTTGGGTTTAATTCCTGGTCAAAGTACACAGGAGAGGTGACCATCTGCTTCTCTACCCCTCCCCTTCTTCCTTTTCTCTCTTTATCTCTCTCTACCTCCACAGCCATGGCTTCATTGGAGCAAGTTGGCCCCAGGCTCTACGTATGGCTCTGTTGCCTTGCCTTAGGTGCTAAAATAGCTCGGTTGCCAAGCAATGGTCCCAGATGAACAGAACATCACCCCATAGGGGACTTACTGGGTGGATCCTGATCAGGGTGCATGGGGGAGTCTGTCTCTCTGCCTCCCTGTTTCTCACTTAAGAAAAAAAGAAAAATATCTTATAACCTTTAGGCCTAGAGTTTTCTCTGCTGGAGGATTTTTTAAACTATGAATTTACCGTATTTTTTGTTCCATAGACACACTTTTTTTCCTTTATAAGTGGAGGGGGAAATGCCCATGTGTCTTATGGAGCAAAAAATACAGTATTTTATTAAATATTTTAACACCATTTGGTTCAGAATATATATATATTTTTATCTTCCTCCTTAAAACCCTAGGTATGTCTCATGATCAGATGCATCTTAATGGAGTGAAAAATACAATCATTGCTTTAATAGATACAGGACTATTTATTTTTTATTTTTTAGTATTTTTCTGAAGTTGGAAATGGGGAGGCAGTCAGACAGACTCCCACATGCGCCCAACCAGGATCCACCCAGCACGCCCACCAGGGGGCGATGCTCTGCCCATCTGGGGCGTTGCTCTGTCGCGACCAGAGCCATTCTAGCACCTGAGGCAGAAGCCATAGAGCCATCCTCAGCGCCTGGGCCAACTTTTTGCTCCAATGGAGCCTTGGCTGCGGGAGGGGAAGAGAGAGACAGAGAGGAAGGAGAGGGGGCGGGATGGAGAAGCAGATGGGCGCTTTCCCTGTGTGCCCTGGCCGGGAATCGAACCTGGGACTCCTGCATGCCAGGCCAACGCTCTACCACTGAGCCAACCGGCCAGGGCGATACAGGACTATTTTGATTATCTGTTCTTACTGAGTTAGCTTTGATAAATTGTGTTTTCTAAGGAACTTGTCAAATTTGTAGGTATAAAGCTGTTTGTGATATTACCTTTTTATCTTTCTAATGTCTGTGGGTTTGTTTTAATGTCCTCATTCTGGCAATTTATGTCTGTATCTTGATCATTCTGGAAAGAAGCCTGTGAGTTTCACTTCAAAGAACCAGCTTTTGGTTTTATTGATCTTTTCCATGTTGATTTTTATATTTTCAATTTCATTGATTTTTGCTATTATTTCCTTCATTGTGTTTGATTTGGATTTATTTTCTCTTAATTTTGTATATTATGTTTTTTAAGCAGATGCTTAATTATTATTATTATTATTTATTTTTTTTTAGAGAGGAGAGAGAGAGAGAGAGAGAGAGAGAGAAGGGGGGAGGAGCTGGAAGCATCAACTCCCATGTACCTTGACCAGGCAAGCACAGGGTTTCGAACCGGCGACCTCAGCATTTCCAGGTCGATGCTTTATCCACTGCGCCTCCACAGGTCAGGCTTAATTATTAATAAGAGGTTTTCTTCCTCTTTATATCTATATGTTTAGTACCATAAATTTCTCTCCAAGCACTGATCAGGCTACATCTCATACATTTTGATAATTTATTTCCATTTTTTTATACTTCAAAATACTGTACAATTTCCCTTTCTACTTCTTTTTGAACCATGGGTTATTTAGAAGCATTTGGGGATTTTCAAAAGACCTTTCTGTTAGTGATTTCTAGTTCATTTCTGTTGTAGTATAAGAACACAGTTTGTAGAATTTCAATTTTTATAAATGTGTTGAGGTTTGTTATATGCACCAAAATAGGGTTTTTTTCCTGATAAATGTGCCATGTGCATTTGAAAAGTTTATGTACTCTGCCACATTGGGTAGGGTTTTCTATAAATATCAGTCAATCCAAGTTGATTGATATACTGAGTCTTCTATATTCTTGCTGAGCTTCTGAATACTTATTTTCCTGATTGCTAAAGGTGTGGTGAGGTTTCTGACTAATTAGGTATCTGTCTGATAGTTTTCCATCATAACTTATGCATTTGACACTCTTGTTAAGTACTTAAATATTTAGGATTTTTTTATGTCTTGTTAGTGAATTAAATCCTTTAATGTACTTCTTTAGTTTGTTTTTTGGTTTTTTATTTATTTTTATTTTTTATTTATTATTATTTTCTTTGTATTTTTCTGAAGCTGGAAACGGGGAGAGACAGTCAGACAGACTCCCACCTGCGCCCGACCGGGATCCACCCGGCACGCCCACCAGGGGCAAAGCTCTGCCCACCAGGGGGCGATGCTCTGCCCCTCCGGGGCGTCGCTCTGCCGAGACCAGAGCCACTCTAGCGCCTGGGGCAGAGGCCAAGGAGCCATCCCCAGCGCCCGGACCATCCTTGCTCCAATGGAGCCTCAGCTGCGGGAGGGGAAGAGAGAGACAGAGAGGAAGGAGGGGGGGTGTGGAGAAGCAGATGGGCGCTTCTCCTGTGTGCCCTGGCCGGGAATCGAACCCGGGACTTCTGCACGCCAGGCCGACGCTCTACCACTGAGCCAACCGGCCAGGGCCTTTTTTTTTAAATTTTTAATAATTTTAATTTATTATATTAACATAGATTCAAGTGTCCTACTCAATATAACATCCTCACCTCCCATCCCATTTGTCCCCCATTTCACCCTATTTTCCCCTCCCCCTAACTCCCTCCACCCTTCCCTTTGGGATTTGCTCTCCTGTTATCTGTATCTATGTGTTACGTATATATAATTTCACTAATCCTTCATCTTCTCTGATCCCATCCCCTCATCCCTCTTCTCTCTGACAGCTGTCCCTCTGCTCCCTGTGACCCTACCTCTGCCTCTATTCCATTCCTTAGTTCACTTTGTTCATTAGATTCCACATATAAGTGAGATCATAGGATATTTGTCTTTCTCTGCCTGGTTTATTTCACTTAGCATAATAATCTCCAGGTCCATCCATGCCATTGCAAAAGGTAAGAATTCCTTCTTTTCACGGCTGCAAAGTATTCCATTGTGTATATGTACCACAGCTTTTTTTTTTTTCTTTTGTATTTTTCTGAAGTTGGAAACGGGGAGGCAGTCAGACAGACTCCTGCATGCTCCTGACCGGGATCCACCCAACATGCCCACCAGGGGGCAGTGCTCTGCCCATCTGGGGTGTCGCTCTGCTGCAACCAGAGCCATTCTAGCACCTGAGGCAGAGGCCACAGAGCCATTCTCAGCGCCCGGGCCAACTTTTTGCTCCAATGGAGCCTTGGCTGCGGGAGGGGAAGAGAGAGGCAGAGAAGAAGGAGAGGGGGCGGGGTAGAGAAGCAGATGGGCGCTTCCCCTGTGTGCCCTGGCCGGGAATTGAACCCGGGACTCCTGCACGCCAGGCCGACGCTCTACCACTGAGCCAACCGGCCAGGTCCCACAGCTTTTTAATCCACTCGTCCACTGACGGACACGTGGGCTGTTTCCAGACCTTGCATATTGTAAACAATGCTGCAATAAACACGAGGGTGCATATCTTCTTTTGAATCAGTGATTTAGTATTTTTTTTTTATTTAAAATATTTTATTTATTGATTTTTTAGAGAGAGAGGAGTGAGAGAGAGAGACAGAGAGAGAGAGAGAAGGGGGAGGAGCAGGAAGCTTCGACTCCCATATGTGCCTTGACCGGGCAAGCCCAAGGTTTCGAACCGGCGACCTCAGTGTTCCAGGTCGACGCTTTATCCCACTGCGCCACCACAGGTCAGGCTGATTTAGTATTTTTAAGATATATTCCTAAAAGTGGGATGGCTGGGTCAAAAGGCAGTTTTATTTTTAATTTTTTGAAGAAACGCCATACTGTTCTCCACAGTGGCTGCACCAGTCTGCATTCCCACCAGCAGTGCAGGAGGGTTCCCTTTTCTCTACATCCTGGCCAGCACCTATCCTGTGTTGTTTTGTTGATGAGCACCATTCTGACAGGTGTGAGGTGATATCTCATTGTGGTTTTAATTTGCATTTCTCTAATGATTAGTGATGTTAAACCTTTTTTTCATATGCCTATTGGTCATCTGTATGTTCTCTTTGGAGAAGTGTTTCTTTAGTTCTTTGCCCATTTTTTAGTTGGATTGTTTATCTTCCTGGTATTGAGTTTTACAAGTTCTTTATAAATTTTGGTTATTAACCCTTTATCAGATGTATTGGTGAAGATGGTTTCCCTTTGTGTGGGTTGTCTTTTTATTTTGTTCATGGTGTCTTTTGCTGTGTAAAAGCTTTTTAGTTTGCTGTAGTTCCCTTTATTTTGTTCTTTATTTCTAGGACTTTCCACTTTTTATTAAAAGGCTCAGGCCTAAACCATTTCTCAGGTCTTTATTTCCTTGTGAAGACTCCTTTGTTATGCAAAATTTATATTAAATAAATGTGTATGCTTTTGTCCTGTTAATCTATGTTGTTAGTTTAATATTCAGTTCCAGCTGGGGATTTTAAGAGGATTGAGAAAAAAGTTTTTCCTCCCCTAAGGTGTGTATTTTGTTACTTATTTATTTGTTATTTTAAATAATGTTTTAATCTTAGAAAGTATGTCTTATTAAGTATGACCTAAGCTCATGTAATTTTATGTTAGGGTACAAGGATAAAAGTAGGTATTCATCACATACTTAGAAGGCTTTTTGCATTATTACTCGACTTGGTTGGTGTTTGAATGGTAATGTTATATATACCGTTTGCTTTTGAGTGTTGAAATGCTGTGTTGCATTAAGTCTCAACCGTGTCATGTAACCTAATTTTTAAAAAATATTTAAATTCCTCTTTTTAATAAAATATTTTCTGATGTATGACAGACTTTCTTAAACAGCATGTCTCAAAACTAATTAGTACTTTAGTACTTTTATTATCTTTTAAACTTTATGTAAATTGAATCTGGTTCCTTAATAATGTCAAAATAGCTTATTACCAGGGTAGAAGCTGCAGGTATGGTGTGATGTAGCTTATGGTATCCCAAAGTAGAACATTTTATTCAGCGGCACGAGCTGACACAGTGGGCAGGATTTTTCTAATTCACTCAAGTAAGTGAACTGTAGCTCAGGAAGTCCATATACAGGAACTTGCTATCTGGGTTTCTTTCTTCACTGGTCAGAAACTCAGTTTAGGATTTTAGTGGCTTCATTTCTACCACCTTTATTGCATACAGATGATTAATTTTATCTCCATTTAAATTAAAATCTGAGTTTACATCTTTAAATGCATGTTTTTGTTTATTTGCCATCTTAGAATTAAAATCTCATTTAAAATATTTTGTTACATGAATACTAACCAATTGTTCTGGAAGCCCATGTTTAGTCTACCTTCAATATTAGAAAAATTATTTTCAGGCCCTGGCCGGTTGGCTCAGCGGTAGAGCGTCGGCCTGGTGTGCAGGGGACCCGGGTTTGATTCCCAGCCAGGGCACATAGGAGAGGCACTCATTTGCTTCTCCACCCCCCCCCCCTTCCTCTTTGTCTCTCTCTTCCCCTCCCGCAGCCAAGGCTCCATAGGAGCAAAGATGGCCCGGGCGCTGGGAATGGCTCCTTGGCCTCTGCCCCAGGCGCTAGAGTGGCTCTGGTCGCGGCAGAGCGACACCCCGGAGGGGCAGAGCATCGCCCCCTGGTGGGCAGAGCGTTGCCCCTGGTGGGCGTGCCGGGTGGATCCCGGTCGGGCGCATGCGGGAGTCTGCCTGACTGTCTCTCCCCGTTTCCAGCTTCAGAAAAATACACACACACACACACACACACACACAAAAGAAAAATTATTTTCTTCACTAAAGTTTTTTGGAATAGTTTATCTTCTCAAATATGGTCTTAATTTTAGGAAATACTTTGTGAAAAACAAAATACCATACTATTTGCCTATTAGTGAATAAAAATTTAGACTACTTCTTAACATTGTCACATTTAATGTTAATGGATTTTTAAAAGCTGCCATCAAGATGTTTCCTCCAATGCTGTTCATGACAGAAAACTATGATATTGTCATCAGTGGGATATTAAACAACCGTTAAAGTGATTTTAAGAAATGTGTTTATGATATAATATTGCAAAAAATCAAGTGTCTGTACGTATTTATTACATATTAGTATGTAAAGCAAAAATGACAAAGGGACCACACTAAGATTTTAAAAATATTTTTTATTTGTGAATGTAAGGAGTGATATTTTTTCCTTCTTTCTATTTTTGTTTTAGTGTATTCTGGACTATTTTCTAGAGGATATGGTCATTTAAACAGTGCCTAGAATTTATATCTATTTTTTTTCTATCTTTAATAATCTCTACAAAGTCAGGAATGCAGTATCATTTGATATTAATCTTGGGTCAGCTCTGACTTCTAGTGATTATATTTAGAGTATAACCAGTGTATTTGTTTTAAAGGAAATAATAATTTTTAAGCCCTTTGAAATCTTCTGGGTTGTCAGAAGATTGAAAAGTAAGTATATAAAAAAGTTTCCCTGTTATTTTTGAGAAGTTCTTAAAAATGACTAGTTAGTTTCTAATATCTGGCAATGAAATGTGAGCGAGTTAGACAGAGAGTGAGAGAGATGTGTGTGTTTTTAGAAGAGGGAAGAGAGGGAATGGGAGGAGCTTGGCCTTAGAAGGTTTCAGGCACCACAGGGTCACTGTTGACATTGTTGTTAGTGCACCAAGGAACTCCTCTGGTTAGGATTGCAGGTGGAACAGTGGCAGTTTCTAAGTTGTGTACTAATAGCAGAAAGACTGGGTTGCACTAATAACCCCTAAGCTGTGACTTTATACAACACAAGTTTATTTCTCACTTATACAGAATTTAGCTTACAAATCAGAGTACCTTCTATCTTGTGGTGCCACTATATCAAGTGTGACTTTCAGGGTTGTTCAGGAGGAGAAAAAAAGGGCTCAAGGATCTCATAGAATGTCTTAAAGGTGAGTCTTGAAATTGGTTTATATCACTTATGCCCACACAATTTTTGCTACAACTCAGTCACATGACCCAAGTGACAAGAAGGCTAGGAAGTGCAATTTTTCTGTATATTCGGGAACAGGAATTGCTATAATTATAGGCCAGCTTGTCTGGGGTTGGGAAGGGGAAAAAGGTAGAATAGTAAATGATGCTTAGATCTTGTTATGCATTAAATTTTTGTGCCTCCATTCATATGCTGATATTAGGACATGGAGCCTTTGGATGATAATTAGGATTTGATAAGGTAAGGAGGGCAGAGCCCTTATGAATGAAATTAGTGCCCTTGTAAGAGTTACCAGCCAGCTTGCTTCCGCTCTGTGCTGTCTCCCATGTGAGAATATAGTGAGAAGTGGGCCATCTGCAACCCAGAAGAGGACTCTCATCAGAACTCAACAGTACTGGCACCCTGATCTCAGGCTTCCAGGCTCTAGAACTGGAATAAATTCCTGTTGTTTATAAGCCATCCGTCTGGTATTTTTGTTTTAGAAGCCCAAACGTTCTAAGACAGATCTCATCTCTTTTCATTAGCCCAATAGGATTTTTGCCCTCCCGTGATGTTACCCTCATGGCACTTGCAGCTTGGGTTACTGGGTTACTGGTGTGCAGACACAAATTGTCCCAAAGCAGCATGCAGGAGACACGAGTGGCAGGATTTTTCTCTAACCTAACCTGTCAGTGTCACCTGTGTCTGCTCTTTGCTCAAGGCTACCGTCCTCTCCCACAAGCTCCCTTCAGGATAGCTGAGACTCTCATAGATTTCTTGAAGGTTTTGGTTGGTTCCTTGGGTCCATAATGCCTTGTCTGTTCTAGTTTTTCTAGGTTGATTTTTGGGGAGAGAGAGACAGCAATCTTTGCGTTCAGTCACCATCTTAAGGCTTCCTAATTCTGAATAATTGGAGGCCTTCCTAATGTCTGACCAAATCTCCTTTAGGAAAATATTCCAACCTTATCTTAACTGAAAAGGAAACTTTTATTTATTTTTTGTTATAAATGGAATAAATGGTTTATTCTTAGGGTCTAGATAAGATGGTAATTTTGATAAATGGGGAATTTGTTGTATCTGACAGTTACCAAGGATAACAGAAAACCCATATTGGCTTACCTGTGGGATATGATTCTTGTTTTCTAGCAAGCTTATTCTCTTTCTTGCAATCATTGATACTATCCTCACCTCACCCTTTCAGGCCAGGTCAAAAGTCTAAAATAAAACTTAAAACTTAGTTTATTAGAGTGAATACAAGGCTTCAAAGTTTTAGTCTTTCATCATATCCAAAAGGAAGATAAATTAAGACAATTAGATTTGATAAAATAAGCACCTAAACAAAGAAAAGTTATAAAGTTGAAATTGTTAGTTTCCAAAATAAGCCGGCATCTTTGTCAAAAATTTTTATATTGAATTGTTCATTTAAAATATATACTTTTTTGCTAAATACTGTGTTCAACACTAGAGATACAAATTAGAGCAGTATTAATTCCTTAGTATTAAAATATTAATGTACTATTGTTTTATTAGTCATGAACTAATTAATATTTATTTTAATTAAATCAAGAACAAAGAGCCTGACCAGGCGGTGGCGCAATGGATAGAGCGTTGGACTGGGATACGGAGGACCCAGGTTTGAGACCCCGAGGTCACCAGCTTGAGCGCGGGGCTCATCTGGTTTGAGCAAAAAGCTCACCAACTTGGACCCAAGGTCGCTGGCTCGAGCAAGGGGTTACTCGGTCTGCTGAAGGCCCGTGGTCAAGGCACATATAAGAAAACAATCAATGAACAACTAAGGTGTCACAACGAAAAACTAATGATTGATGCTTCTCATCTCTCTCCGTTCCTGTCTGTCTGTCCCTGTCTATCTCTCTCTCTGACTCTCTATCTGTACCTGTAAAAAAAAAAAAAAAAAAAAAAGACTGCCTTTAAGCTCTGGGAATGTTTGTATATTTCTCCACTAGATGGAGCTATATACAAATGATGTTGCTCTACCAAGGTCACATACCAGCTGATAAGACACAGGCACACCTTGTTTATTGCTCTTTGCTTTATTCCACTTTGTAGATATATATTTTTTAAACAAATTGAAGATAAGACCCTCCATCATAAAAGAGGTTATGACTTGCTAAGGTTCAGATGACGGTTAGCATTTGTTAGCAATAAAGTATTTTTAAATTAAGGTATGTACACTTTTTTTTAGATATAATGCTATTATACACTTAATACACTACAGAATAGTGTAAATGTAACTTTTCTATGCACTGGGAAATCAAAAACTTCATGTAAGTTACCTTTCAATGGTTGTTTAGATCAAAGCTGATCTTCAAGATATGTCTGTATTGCTAAGGTTAAACTTAAGGAACCCGTATATTAATACAATTAAATAACTGGTCTGTTTGTTGTATAACTATAAGTATAATAGAATTTTATCCCTGATACCTAAAAATGTTATTTACTAGTCATCTATCGGGAATGTGTACAATGGATTTTTTCTTAGTTTCTCATGGTCGGTCCTTATACTTTGTCAGTACCCTAATGGGCAAAAATATTTTTATATTAAATATACAGTTGAAATTACCTTAAATGGCTTCTACTTAATGATATACCAGAATAACTAACGTCCTGCATTCCCTTGATAAAAACATACTGGTTGAGGCCTATGGTGTGCTTAATGCTCAGACTGGTGCATTGATACGCTTGCGGATGCTTCAGCTCCTATGGTTTCAGTTCATTTATACACTCACCAAGAGTTACTTGTGTTTGTCCCAAAACCTGTTTATACCAGTTATTTCTGTGCTCATTAATTAGATAATGTAATTATATCTAAATAAGCTAATGGAAATAGAGTGTTCTTATAAAAACTTAAGTGAATGTTTCGTAACACTCAGTAAAGATAAATTGCTTAAAAAAATTGCCATCACACATTAGGTGTGAATGAGAAAGCTGTGGAAATAAACTAGATTTTGTACTTGTTTATGGGGCAGAAATTGCTTGGAATTCTGAAAGTTCTGTATAAAAGGTGCTTTTGGGTAGCATTGTGACTACAAATGTACAAGTTTCACATTTTGATGCTTATAACCAAGAAATAGTGTCTAGAAAAATTTTACATGAAAATGCCAACTATCCTGAATTGAAGCTAAATTGAATTTACTTAAATGCTTAGTAATTTTAAAATTTGTTTCTCTCAATATTGCTATCTAATTTTTATAGCTTTATATGCTGTTGTAACTGATGAGGGCATATAAATACTGAACTAGCAATGGGTTGTCTTCCTCTAGATATGCAGGATGGGCAATTTTGGTTCAGTAGTGAGTTAGTTCCTCTCGTGGAAATTTCTCATCCCCTGCAGTAATCCTCTGAAAGTAAGTTCATTACTAAACAAAGGTAGACGTTTTCTCTTCTACGTTTATAGAAAGAACACTGCAATAGGAGTTAGAAGGTCTAGGTTTTAGTCCTAGAATCTAAATAGTAGGACCAATAACAATAAACATTTGCTGAATAAATAAATTGAGTAGCTTTGCTACTTCTTAGTCATCTGATTATAACCTGATCAATTAACAGCTTTTAGAACCTTATCTATAAAATGAGACTTTATTAATTCAGCACAGCATACATTTCTTGAGTGTTGTGAGTCAGAAATAATGAGAAACGTAAGCCTTCTTCAATCAGATTGCTTAATTGGGAGGGACAGATAAGTAAGTAATATACACTGTGACAAGTGTTCTTGTGAAGTTATGCATAGATAGCATAAGTGGATAGCCCTTTTCTTTTCAAAAATTTTTATTTATTGGTTTTACAGAGAGGAGAGAGATGGGGGGAGCCAGAAGTATCAACTCATAGTTGCTCCACTTTAGTTGTTCATTGCTTGCTAGCCGTGTGTGCCTAGACAAGCGCAGGGCTTCAAACCAGCGTCCTCAGTGTTCAAGGTCAGTGCTTTATCCACTGCACCACCACAGGTCAGGTGGATAGCCCTTTTCAACCTATCAATATTAGTTGGACATTTATTTAGTGGGGTTAGGGACAAATAGATTTTATGATCAATCTTAAAATTACAGTAAGTTTCCGAGTTAAAAACGTCCAACTTAGGTACAGCTTGTACTTACAAATGGAGCACCATAAGGGCTCTTGGTCATCAGCGAAAATAATATTATAGAGTTACTCAACTCCCGTGGCAAAGAACTAACCATGCTGTTATCGAAGGCCTGAGATGCTACAGGGCCACTTAGGAGAAAAAGGAAAGCTCTGTGCAAACCTCCCTGAGGCCTATTTCAAGAAACTGACTCCAGCAGACTCAGACCCTGAGTCTAACACCAGTCCTACCCTCTCCAACAAGTCCGTCATCTTCCGCATCATCCAAGATTGTTTAAGATTGATTTGAAAATGTTTAAGTATTGAGATGACGTTAGAGTAATGGCGTGGTAGGAAGCAATACTGATAAATCTCCCCCAAAACTCAACAAGATCTTCCACCAGAAACAGAAAAACCTATCCTTGGAGCCTCCAGATGTTTTGCAATACACACGAAGGTATGGTCGAGCGAAAAATTGGCTAAATATATAATCAAACCCCTAAGGAAATAGGGAGTAAGAAATGCCCCACCTTCCTCACTAACCTAAATAGGGCTTCTTTCACTGGGAACTGAGAATATAGAAACTAAGGCGGGCAAAGGGGGTGAATAGATCCAGGCCACGGCACAAACAGCCGAACCAGGCTATGGCACGGAGATCCAAGCTGAGGAAAAACTGTGCCTGTGGCAACCCAGTCAATACAAGAAAATGTTTAAGTATTTATATGCACAGAAAGGTAAAATGAATAACACTATGTTAAGAAAAACATCTAAGTTGCATTCTGTAGGTAAATGGACCTGTTCCAACTTGCATACCAATTCAACTTAAGAACAAACCTAGAGAATCCATCTTGTTCATAACCTGAGGACTGCCTGTATGCTTACATTTAGAATTTTTATATTTTTTAAAGTCTTTTATTTAATATTTACGTGGTTTACATCCTTTCTTTGTTTAACTTTTCTGATCCCTTTCATTTTCGATGAGTCTATTATAAACATGTAGATGGTTTTTAAAAATCTTGTCCAACAACAACAAAAAAGTCTTGTCCAACAATTTTTTTAATTTTAATTATGCAGATTTATTTCTTTTTCATTTATTGTATATTTGTATGAATTTTTTATTGTGGTAAAATGTATAAAACAAAATTTTACCATTTTAACCATTTTAGTGAACAATTTAATGGCATTAACTGGATTCACATTGTTGGGTATAATTACCACTATCTCTTTAACTTTTTCATCATTCCAAACAGAAACTTCATACCCACTAAACAGTGAGTCCTTACTCTTCCTTCCTCAGCCCCTGGTAACTAGTATTTGACTTTCTTTATGAATTTGACTATTCTAGGCTCTCATACAAGTAGAATCACTACAATATTTGTCCATTTGTGTCTGGCCTCTTACTGTTTTCAGTTTCTATGTTGTACCATGTATCAGTCTTTTTAAAGACTGAATACTGCTCTCAATAATTAGGGGATATTTTATAGCTTCATATTCATTTTTAAAATATCTCCTAATTTTTGTGAGCAGTATATTTCTTACATCTGCATACCACATTTTGGTTATCCATTCATCTCTTGATGGACCATAAAACTGTCTGCATCTCTTGCCTATTATGAATAGTGCTGCTCTGAACTTTGGTGCACAGTCCAGTGGATTTTGAAACATGAAAGATTCATATAGCCATCACTACAATCAGAAAACAGAGCATGTTGTCACCTCAGAACATAGCCTGGGTCTCTCCATGACAATCATGTCTTCCCTTCGTCCGCTCTGTTTGGCAAGCACTCCTGTTGTCCATGACTGTAGTCACTTCAGTCCAAGAAGGTTATATAAATGGAATCAGAAGCGTGCAATTTTTGAAGCTGACTTCTTTCATCCATCTTAATGTTTCTGAGATTTACCCAAGTTGTTTCAAGGATTGAGTTTTTTTTGTTTGTTTTGTTTAGAAATACGCAGTTAAGGTCCCCCATGCCTTTTCATGGCTGGATAGACCATTTCTTTTTATTGTTAAATAGCATTCTCTTGTCTGGCTGTACCATCATTTGTTTATCCATTCACCTATTGAAGGACATCTTGGTTGCTTCATAGTGTTGGTAATTATGAATAAAGCTGCTATTAATAATTGTGTATAGATGTTTGTGTGGACATACGTTTTCAACTCATTTGCATAAATATCAAGGACTGTGATTGGTATCAGGAGTGTGATTGCTGGATAGTATGGTAAGAATCTGTTTAGTTTTATAAGACTCTTTCAAACTGTCTTCCACAGTGGCTTTATCATTTACATTTGCACCAGCAGTGAATAAAAGTTCTTATTGCTGCACATCATTGTCAGGTTTGGGTGTTGTCAATATTTTGGATTTTAGCCATTCTAATGTAGTAGTATCTCACTGTTTTTGCAATTACCTAGTGACATGTGATGTTCAGCATCATTTCATTTACTTATTTACCATCTGTGTATTTTCTTGGTGAGGTTGAGATCTTTTGCCCCTTTTCAGATTGGATTGTTTGCTTTTTTATTTTTGAGACTTAAGAGTGCTTTGCATATATTGGATATCAGTCCTTTGTCAGATGTGTGTTTTGCAAATATCTTCTCAAAGTCTTTGGCTTGTTATTTCATTCTGTTAACAATGTCCTTCACTGCAGAAGTGTTTGATTTTAGAGAAGTCTAGTCTATCAATTTATTCTTTCACAGGATTGTTTTTCATGTTATCTAAACTGTCATTGCCGAACCTAAGATTACTTACATTTTTCTGTATGTGAAATATTCTAGTTTTATCACTCTGTGTTTTACTTTTTAGGTCTGATTCATTTTGAATTAATTTGTGTTTGTGTGTGCATGTGACAGAGAGAAAGACAGAGAGAAGGACAGATAGGGGCAGACAGACAGGAAGGGAGAGAGGTGAGAAGCATCAGTTCTTTGTTGTGACACCTTAGTTGTTCATTGATTGTTTTCTCATATGTGCCTCGACGTGGGGGGGAAGGGGGCTACAGCAGACTAAGGGACCCACTGCTCAAGCCAGCAACCTTGGGCTCAAGCTGGTGAGCCTTGCTCAAACCAGATGAGCCCGCACTCAAGCTGGCGACCTCATGATTTCGAACCTGGCTCCTCTGTGTCCCAGTCCGGCGCTCTATCCACTGCGCTACCACCTGGTCAGGCTTTGAGTTAATTTTTGTAAAAGGTGTTCTACCTGCGCCTCTTTATTATTTTGCATTTAGATGTCCAGTTGTTCCAGCACTATGTTGAAAAACTATCCTTTTTCTCTTGAATTGCCTGTATTCCTCTTCCAAATATCACTTGACTCTATTTGTGTGGGTCTATTTCTGGGTTCTGTACACTGTTCCATTGACCTACTTGTCTGTTCATTTGTTAATACCACACTGTCTTGATTATCTTCTGACTTGGTTCTCTTTCAGTATAGTGTTGGCTATTCTGGGTCTTTTGTCTCTCCACGCAAACTTTAAAATGAGTTTATCGGTCATCATAAAGAATACTTGCTTGAGGCAGCAGATGGCGGTTTCCACAGGAGTTAAAGTTCCTCGTAATTTTCGCTTGTTGGAAGAAGTTGAAGAAGGAAAAAGAGGAGTAGGTGATGGTACAGTTAGCTGGGGCCTTGAAGATGATGAAGATATGACACTTACAAGGTGGACAGGCATGATTATTGGGCCACCAAGGACAAATTATGAGAACAGACTATATAGCTTGAAAGTAGAATGTGGACCTAAATACCCAGAAGCTCTTCCATCAGTTAGATTTGTAACCAAAATTAATATGAATGGAATAAATAATTCCAGTGGAATGGTAGATGCACGGAGCATACCAGTGTTAGCAAAATGGCAAAATTCATATAGCATTAAAGTTGTACTTCAAGAACTAAGACGTTTTTGACAATACGTCTGATAAGGGGTTAATAACCAAAATTTATAAAGAACTTGTAAAACTCAATACCAGGAAGACAAACAATCCAATCAAAAAATGGGCAAAAGAAATGAATAGACACTTCTCCAAAGAGGACATACAGATGGCCAGTAGGCATATGAAAAAATGCTAGGATGACATCAGAGTAATGGCAGGGTAGGAAGCGATACCGATAAATCTCCCCCAAACCTCAACAAGATCTTCAACCAGAAACAGAAAAACCTATCCTTGGAGCCTCCAGATGTTTTGCAATACACCCAAAGGTATGATCGAGCGAAAAATTGGCTAAATATATAACCAAACCCCGAAGGAAATAGGGAGTAAGAAATGCTCCGCCTTCCTCACTAACCTAAACAGGGCGATTTTCACTGGAAACTGAGAATATAGAAACTAAGGCGGGCAAAAGGGGTGAATAGATCCAGGCCGCGGCATAAACGGCCGAACCAGGCTGTGGCACAGAGATCCAAGCCAAGGAAAAGTTGTTCCTGTGACAACCCGGGCAATACAGCTAACACTCGCGCCAAACCCAGACAAAGAAAGACAAGCGGGGCAGCCATTTTACCTGATCCCCTGGTAGGCGCATAGTGGGCGAGAGATTCCTTCCAAAGCCCCCGGAGGGTGCGCCCGTGTTACTCCACAGAGAGGCAGAGTCAGAGGTCTTTGTGTGGGCCGAAAGCCTCCGGGCTGCCCCAGCACCCGGGGAGAGCCGCACACGGGGAGGGAGCGAGAGCTAATTCCAACACTGGAACTTTTCAGTGCGGGCGGGAGGTTTCACTCAGAGGGCAAGACTCCGGCCTCACATCCTGGTCTGCGCGCACGGAGAGTGGGAAGGAGACTCCTCCCAGCACCTCCCGAGTGGGAGCCCGTGTTGTCCCACAGAGGGGCAGAGTCGGGGGCCTTTGTGTGGGCCGAGGGCGGAGTAACGGGCTGCCCCAGCGCCTTGAAAAAGCGGCACACGGGGACGGAGCGAGAGCCAATTCCAACACTGGAACTTTTCAGTGCGGGCGGGAGGTTTCACTCAGAGGGCGAGACTTCCGGTCTAACATCCTGGTCTGAGCGCGCAGACCCACCCGTGTTACTGGACAGAGTAGCAGAGCCAGAGGTCTTTGAGTAGGCGGAAGCCCCGGCTGATTATGCTAGCGGCTCTGACTGACTGAGCCTTACCCAGAGCCCTGTGCTGAGTGGGAATAGAGTAGGGAGTTGCCAGCTCTTTGAGCCTCTTACTATTCAGGCAGAGGCAGCAGCAACCCCATAGCTGGATTCTCAGGCTACTAATTGAGGAAGTAAAGACTAGGAGAGAGGCTCCTGGAACACAGACTCTCTCACTGTCGGAGCCTATAAATGCTAATGAGCCTCGACTGCCAACAAGACTGAAGCACAATACATGATATCGCCATAGAGACTTATCAACTGCAAACCTCTACCTGAGCGTGCCAAAGGGGCAGAACCCGGGGTACAGAGTCACCGACCAGGAAGAGGGAGAGAAAAGAAAAAGCAAGAAGATAACCTCTCAAAATCAGAATAATCCGCAGACTTTATAACCTATCCCATTTTATTATATTTGTTCGTTTGTTTCTCTTATCTTCATCCTTGATTTTTTTTTTCTTTTTTTTTCCTCCTCCAATTTGGTTGTTTAACTCCCTACTGGTCTTACTCTCTCCTCTCCTTGAACTACACTACCCATAAGTGTTACGTCTCCCATTATCTTTTCTTTCCTCTTCCTTTCTCTCTATGAGCGTTGCACTCCAAAACCCTTAACTCTTTCTCTCTCTCTCTCTCCTCTTTTTTCTTTATTCTTTTTTTAGTGGTTCGCTCTTTTTTCTCTCTCTCTCTTTCTTTTCTCCCTCTATATTAGTTTCTTCCTTTCTCCTTTACGTCTCCTCTCATTCAAACCTCAATAATAAACAAATTATTTTATCTGGGACTCAAACTTATGTTAGTGGCATTTTGGGAGGTTTTTACTTCACCTTTTTAACTCACTAGCAGTGCTCTCATCCCTGGCTCTCCATTTTATCAAGCTCTTGTTCCACTAAATACGATAGTAATTTTTTAATTTGTCCCATTTTCCTGTTTCCCTCTTACTCCTCTCATCATAACTCTTAGTCAACCAACACCTAAATGCAAATCATTTTATTCTTGATCCAAATTTTTTCCTTATTTGCTTTTTGTGGGTTCATACCCCCCCTTTTATTTATTTATTTATTATTTATTTTTCTTGCCCCTTTATTACTTTTCGCAATTCAGGCCCTCCATTACAGGCATTCTTTGTTCTATTAAATACAATATAATTCACAGTTCACCACAAGATTTTCTCAAGAAAGAGGGGAGAGGAGAGGAGAGAAAAAAAGGAGGGGGGGAATAACTTCCTTTTTAAAAATTTTTATTTTATTTTATTTTTCTTTATTTCATTATTAATTTTTTTATAAAGAAAACAACTTTTTTCAATTTTTTAAACTTTATATTTTTTATTAAATCTCATTAATACTATCAACAAAACCACCCTCAGATGCCATTAAGGAAGAGAAAATCGAATATCATGGATACAAAAGAAAGAGAGGTAACACAGCTAGATGAGGAAAAATCTATGGAGAAAAAATTTAATATATTGGAAACCTTGGAGTTAAATGACAGAGAATTCAAGATAGAAATCCTAAAAATACTCAGAGATATACAAGAAAACACAGAAAGGCAATTTAGGGAGCTCAGAAAACAACTCAATGAACACAAAGAATATATGTCCAAGGAAATTGAAACTATAAAAACAAATCAAACAGAGATGAAAAACCTAATTCACGTGCTGAAAAACGAGGTAACAAGCTTGGCTAATAGAACACGCCAGATAGAAGAGAGTGAAATAGAAGACAAGCAACTTGAGGCACAACAGAGAGAGGAAGAAAGAGACTCAAAAATTAAAAAAAATGAGATAGCCCTACAAGAATTATCTGACTCCATCAGAAAGAATAAGATAAGAATAATAGGTATATCAGAGGGAGAAGAGAGAGAAAATGGAATGGAGAACATAAACAAATAATAGATGAGAACTTCCCAAGCCTGTGGAAAGAACTAAAGCCTCAAATTCATGAAGCAAACAGAACTCCGAGTTTTTTTAACCCCAACAAACCTACTCCAAGGCACATCATAATGAAATTGGCACAAACCAATGGCAAAGAAAAAATTCTCAAGGCAGCCAGGGAAAAGAAGAATACAACATATAAAGGAAGGCCCATTAGATTATCATCAGATTTCTCAGCAGAAACTCTACAAGCTAGAAGAGAGTGGACCCCAATATTTAAAGTCCTGAAAGAGAGGAACTTTCAGCCACGAATACAATGCCCATCAAAGCTATCCTTCAAATATGAAGGACAAATAAAAACATTCACAGATACAGAAAAGATGAGGGAATTTATCATCAGAAAACCCCCACTCCAGGAATTACTAAAGGGGGTTCTCCAATCAGATACAAAGAACAAAGAAAAAACAGAGGCACATGTAGAAGCTCCAAGAAGAACACAATAAAACCAAATTTAAACTGTGACAACAACAAAAAGAAAGGGGGGAGAGGATGGAGATTAACAGTAGCAAAGGACGATGGAGTGCAAAAGTACTCACAAAATAGTGCGCTACAATGAACAGGGTAGGAACCCTTTTCATTACCTAAAGGTAACCACCATTGAAAAAACCACCACAGAAGCACATGAGATAAAAAAGATAGCAACAGTCGAAAGATGTATGGAATACAATCAAATAAAAACAAAAGATAAAAAAACGAAAGAGAAGGATCAAACAAGACACAAAACTAACAGAAAGCAATCTATAAAATGGCAATAGGGAACTCACAAGTGTCAATAATTACACTAAATGTAAACGGATTAAACTCACCAATAAAAAGACACAGAGTAGCAGAATGGATTAAAAAAGAAAATCCAACTGTATGCTGCCTACAGGAAACTCATCTAAGTAACAAGGATAAAAACAAACTCAAAGTGAAAGGCTGGAAAACAATACTCCAAGCAAATAACATCCACAAAAAAGCAGGCGTAGCAATACTCATATCTGATAATGCTGACTACAAGACAACAAAAGTACTCGGAGACAAAAATGGCCATTTCATAATGGCTAAGGGGACACTGAATCAAGAAGACATAACAATTCTTAATATATATGCACCAAACCAAGGAGCACCAAAATATATAAGACAGCTACTTATTGACCTTAAAACAAAAACTGACAAAAATACAATCATACTTGGAGACCTCAATACACCGCTGACGGCTCTAGATAGGTCATCCAAACAGAGAATCAACAAAGATATTATGGCCTTAAACAAAACACTAGAGCACCTGGATATGATAGACATCTACAGGACATTTCATCCCAAAGTGAATGAGTATACATTTTTCTCCAGTGTACATGGATCATTCTCAAGAATTGACCATATGTTGGGCCACAAAAACAACATCAGCAAATTCAGAAAAATTGAAGTTGTACCAAGCATATTTTCTGATCATAAAGCCTTGAAACTAGAATTCAACTGCAAAAAGGAGGAAAAAAATCCCACAAAAATGTGGAAACTAAACAACATACTTTTAAAAAATGAATGGGTCAAAGAAGAAATAAGTGCAGAGATCAAAAGATATATACAGACTAATGAAAATGACAATACGACATATCAGAATCTATGGGATGCAGCAAAAGCAGTGATAAGAGGGAAGTTCATATCACTTCAGGCCTATATGAACAAACAAGAGAGAGCCCAAGTGAACCACTTAACTTCCCACCTTAAGGAACTAGAAAAAGAAGAACAAAGACAGCCCAAAACCAGCTGAAGAAAGGAGATAATAAAAATCAGAGCAGAAATAAATGAAATAGAGAACAGTAAAACTATAGCAAAAATTAATAGAACAAAGAGCTGGTTCTTTGAAAAGATCAACAAAATTGACAAACCCTTGGCAAGACTTACCAAGGAAAAAAGATTAAGAACTCATATAAACAAAATCCAAAATGAAAGAGGAGAAATCACCACGGACACCGTAGATATACAAAGAATTATTGTAGAATACTATGAAAAACTTTATGCCACTAAATTTAACAATCTAGAAGAAATGGATAAATTCCTAGAACAATACAACCTTCCTAGACTGAGTCAAGAAGAAGCAGAAAGCCTAAACAGACCTATTAGTAGAGAAGAAATAGAAAAAACCATTAAAAACCTCCCCAAAAATAAAAGTCCAGACCTAACGGCTATACCAGCGAATTTTATCAAACATTCAAAGAAGACTTGGTTATTTTCTACTGAAAGTCTTCCAAAAAATTGAAGAAGAAGCAATACTTCCAAACACATTTTATGAGGCCAACATAACCCTCATACCAAAACCAGGCAAGGATGGCACAAAAAAAGAAAACTACAGACCAATATCTCTAATGAATACAGATGCTAAAATACTAAACAAAATACTAGCAAATCGAATACAACAACATATTAAAAAAAAATACATCATAATCAAGTGGGATTCATCCCAGAATCTCAAGGATGGTTCAACATACGTAAAACGGTTAACATAATACACCATATCAAGAAAACAAAGAACAAAACCCACCTGATCTTATCAATAGATGCAGAAAAGGCTTTCGATAAAATACAACACAATTTTATGTTTAAGACTCTCAATAAAATGGGTATAGAAGGAAAATATGTCAGCATGATAAAGGCCATATATGATAAACCATCAGCTAACATCATATTAAATGGCACTAAACTGAAGGCTTTCCCCCTTAAATCAGGAACAAGACAGGGTTGTCCGCTCTCTCCACTGTTATTTAATGTGGTACTAGAGGTTCTAGCCAGAGCAATCAGACAAGACAAAGAAATAAAAGGCATCCATATTGGAAAAGAAGAAGTAAAGGTATCACTTTTTGCAGATGATATGATCCTATACATTGAAAACCCCAAAGAATCCACAAAAAGACTACTAGAAACAATAAGCCAATACAGTAAGGTCGCAGGATACAAAATTAACATACAGAAGTCAATAGCCTTTCTATATGCCAACAATGAAACAATTGAGAACAAACTCAAAAGAATAATCCCCTTCACAATTGCAGCAAAAAAAATAAAATACTTAGGAATAAACATAATAAAGAATGTAAAGGACTTATATAATGAAAACTATAAACCATTGTTAAGAGAAATCGAGAAAGATATAATGAGATGGAAGAATATACCTTGTTCTTGGTTAGGAAGAATAAATATAATCAAGATGGCTATATTACCCAAAGCAATATACAAATTTAATGCAATTCCCATCAAAATTCCAATGACATTTTTTAAAGAAATAGAGCAAAACATCATCAGATTTATATGGAACTATAAAAAAACCCCGAATAGCCAAAGCAATCCTAAAGAAAAAGAATGAAGCTGGGGGCATTACAATACCTGACTTCAAACTCTATTATAGGGCCACGACAATCGAAACAGTATGGTATTGGCAGAAAAGTAGACGCTCAGACCAATGGAACAGAATAGAAAGTCCAGAAATAAAACCACATATATATAGTCAAATAATTTTTGATAAAGGGGCCAACAACACACAATGGAGAAAAGAAAGCCTCTTCAATAAATGGTGCTGGCAAAACTGGAAAGCCACATGCAAAAGAATGAAACTGGATTACAGTTTGCCCCCCTGTACTAAAATTAACTCAAAATGGATCAAAGATCTAAACATAAGACCTGAAACAATAACGTACATAGAAGAAGACATAGGTACTAAACTCATGGACCTGGGTTTTAAGGAGCATTTTATGAATTTGACTCCAATGGCAAGAGAAGTGAAGGCAAAAATTAATGAATGGGACTACATCAGACTAAGAAGTTTTTGCTCAGCAAGAGAAACTGATAACAAAATAAACAGAAAGCCAACTAAATGGGAAATGATATTTTCAAACAACAGCTCAGATAAGGGCCTAATATCCAAAATATACAAAGAACTCATAAAACTCAACAACAAACAAACAAACAATCCAATAAAAAAATGGGAAGAGGACATGAACAGACACTTCTCCCAGGAGGAAGTACAAATGGCCAACAGATATATGAAAAGATGCTCATCTTCTGTAGTTATTAGAGAAATGCAAATCAAAACTGCAATGAGATACCACCTCACACCTGTTAGGTTAGCTATTATTAACAAGACAGGTAATAGTAAATGTTGGAGAGGCTGTGGACAAAAAGGAACCCTCATACACTGTTGGTGGGAATGTAAAGTAGTACATCCATTATGGAAGAAAGTATGGTGGTTCCTCAAATAACTGAAAATAGAACTACCTTATGACCCAGCAATCCCTCTACTGGGTATATACCCCCAAAACTCAGAAACATTGATACGTAAAGACACATGCAGCCCCATGTTCATTGCAGCATTGTTCACAGTGGCCAGGACATGGAAACAACCAAAAAGCCCGTCAATAGATGACTGGATAAAGAAGATGTGGCACATATACACTATGGAATACTACTCAGCCATAAGAAATGATGACATCGGATCCTTTACAGCAAAATGGTGGGATCTTGATAACATTATACGAAGTGAAATAAGTAAATCAGAAAAAACCAGGAACTGCATTATTCCATACGTAGGTGGGACATAAAAGTGAAACTAAGAGACATTGATAAGAGTGTGGTGGTTACGGGGGGAGGGGGGAAAGGGAGAGGGAAAGAGGGAGGGGGAGGGGCACAAAGAAAACTAGATAGAAGGTGACAGAGGACAATCTGACTTTGGGTGATGGGTATGCAACATAATTGAAAGACAAGATAACCTAGACTTGTTGATCTTTGAATATATGTAACCTGATTTATTTTTGTCGCCCCATTAAAAAAATAAAATTATAATTAAAAAAAAAAAAGGAAAAATGCTCAACATCACTAATCATTAGAGAAATGCAAATTAAAACCACAATGAGATATCACCTCACACCTGTCAGAATGGCACTTGTCAACAGATCAACACAGAATAAGTGCTGGCGAGGATGTGGAGAAAAGGGAACCCTCCTGCACTGCTGGTGGGAATGCAGACTGGTGTAGCCACTGTGGAGAACAGTATGGAGATTCCTCACGAAATTAAAAATTGAACTGCCTTTTGACTCAGCTATACCACTTTTAGGAATATACCCCAAGAACACCATAGCACTGTTTGAAAAGAAGAAATGCACCCCCATGTTTATGGCAGCATTGTTCACAATAGCAAAGATCTGGAAACAACCCAAGTGTCTGTCAGTGGACAAGTGCATTAAAAAGCTTTGGTACATATATACTATGGAATACTACTCAGCCATAAGAAATGATGACATCGGATCACAACATGGATGGACTTGATAACATTATACTGAGCGAAATAAGTAAATCAGAAAAAACTAAGAACTATATGATTCCATACATAGGTGAGACATAAAAATGAGACTCAGAGACATGGACTAGAGTGTGAGGGTTACGGGGTGGGGGGAAGGAAAGGGAGGGGGTTGGGGGAGGGGAAGGGTACAAAGAAAACCAGTTAGAAGGTGACAGAAGACAATTGGACTTTGGGTGATGGGAATGCAGCATAATTAAATGTCAAAATAAGATAGAGATGTTTTCTCTGAACATATATACCCTGATTTATCAATGTCACCCCATTAAAATTAATTAAAAAAAACAAAGAAAAGAACTAGACATTTAATTATGTACAAAGAAAATATGAAGCTTCCCCATCCACCAGAAGGACAAACATACAATTAATTTTAGTGGATCTCAAACTTGTCTTAAATCTTCTACTCATGTTAATGTCTTGATTAAATGTCACAATGCAAAATATCCACATATTAAGTAAAAAAATTCTAGCTGCTAAACATGACCCGGACATGTATAAGAATATGTTTAATATATGTATACACATTATGTTTTCAGGTAATGGGAGGAAAAAGTGCAGCACAATTTTTTTAAGTCATTTAAACATAAACTTGGAATATTCAAAATAGAATTCAGGTTTACAAGATGAAATTATGGTGAGAAGTGTCAGATAGCTGTGGAGGCATGTATGTTTCTAAAAAGTGAAATCTCAAGAAGGAAAAAGAAATTGTATGTTTATCCATCTTGCTTAGTGAAAGAGCTTCAGTTTAAATTGTCTAAGGTAGTTAGTATTGTCACTATTGTTTCAATTTTTGAAGTGATGTGGATGCTGAACACCAATAGCATCAAAAATATGTTCAGCATTGTGTAGATACCTGTATCTATTTAAAAAAAAAATGTCCTGGGGAAGGTCAAGAAATTTCTCTTAAAAGCTGTTTCTGTATGTTACATGTAACAAACATAGTAAATATTTGTTTATAGTCTCTGTTTGACAAACCATGCATTTAAGTTTAAGTGAAATCAGCTATGAAGGAAATAGGTATAAAGATATGTGACTTTGAGATTAAAGTTAGTCTTAAAATGTAAATAAAATGTGGATTGTGTCCTCAGGGGATAAAAAAGAATACTTGCTTGAGTTCTGATTGGGATAGATCAAGTTGGAAAGAACTGATGTCTTGACGATATTGAATCTCCCTGTACATGTAGCATCTCCCTGTTCATATCTCTGGTTTGTTTTTATCTGAGTTTTGTACTTGTCCTCCTATATAGATATGTATCCATATTCTGTTAGATTTATACCTCATTTGAAGTACCAATTGAACATTGCTGGTATATAAGAAAGTATTTTATATTTCTTCTAAAAAAATTATAGGTCCTGGCCGGTTGGTTCAGTGGTAGAGCATCGGCCTGGTGTGCAGGAGTCCCAGGTTCGATTCCCAGCCAGGGCACACAGGAGAAGCGCCCATCTGCTTCTCCACCCCTCCCCCTCTCCTCCCTCTCTGTCTCTCTCTTCCCCTCCCGCAGCCAAGGCTCCACTGGAGCAAAGTTGGTCCGGGTGCTGAGGATAGCTCTGTGGCCTCTGCCTCGGGTGCTAGAATGGCTCTGATTGTGGCAGAGCGACGCCCCAAGATGGGCAGAGCATCGCCCCCTGGTGGGCATGCTGGGTGGATCCCGGTCGGGCGCATGCGGGAGTCTGTCTGATTGCCTCCCCATTTCCAGGTTTGGAAAAATACAAAAAAAAAAAATTATAGATTTGCTTCTTGCATCTATGACCCATTTCATTACATCCACATATGGTATGAAGTTTAGTCCATGGGTAATTTGGTTTTTTTTTACGTGTGGATGTATCAACAGTTATTTGTTGGAAAGCTAGTCTTTCTTCATTGAATTATTTTTGCACCTTTTGTAGAGATCAAATGGCCATATTTATTTGGGTTTATTTCTGGACTCCCTAATTTGTTTCTTTGACTTAGGTGTCTTTTTTATGCTTTTGTGATTACTGTTGCTTTATGATAAATATTAAAGTTGGGTAATATGCTTTTTCCAGTTTTGGTCTTTCATTTCAGAATTGTTTTAGCAATTTTTGTTCTTTTGAGTTTTTATTTTATTTTTAGAATCACTTTGTCTATATCTATAACATACCCTGCTGTGATTTTAGTTGGTATTGCATTTAATATATTGATTACTTTGCAAGGGAACTGACATATTTACTTTGTTGAATCTTCCTTCATGAACATACATGCTTCTCCATTTATTTCAATCTTTTTTCTTTCACCAGTGTTGTTTTTTTTAGCATTAGTCATATTGTTATGAGTCTAACAAATGATAAACTTGATTACTTATGTTGCAAGTCAGTAGGATCAGCTAAGATGTTGCCTTTCGGTGTAGGAGACAATCTCTGAGTAGCTCCATGAGGAGAATGTTTGTTAAAGTTGACAAAGTGTACCTAAACTATTACCCATATGCACTAGGTTATTGGTAACTTCAGAGAGTTGCCAAATTTTAAGGTCAGGAAAGAATTCCAAAGCATTTTAACAAAATTCGTATCCCTCAGCTGATAATATTTTCTTTTTGGCATAGATGACATTTGTAGTCTTTTCTAGATGACATGCAGTATAGCATCCATGTGAGGAGTATGTGTGTGTGTGTGTGGTGTGTGTGTGTGTGTGTGTGTATTTGTGAGCGAGGTTGTGCAATATTTATTATGTGTATATATGTACATATATATCAGAGATGAAATGGATAGGGTTTTTATAACTTTCTAATATAAAATGAACTAATCTTTGCTGGTTCTGAGAAAGACTATTTGAAAGACTTTGATGACTTTTGCTAGAAGGTAAATAATGCTATATATTCTCTTTGTTTAATATGTATTTTTAACTACCTACTATGGAAAATGCAAATATTGAGGATAGTGAACCCGTATGTACTCATTACCCAGCTTCAACAGTTATTCTTTAGTGTTCATGTTAGTTAATTTATCTACACCCTCATATTCTGCCTGTCCTGTGAATCCTGCCCCCCCAGTTCTCCAATTCTCTATACCCCATTCTCACGCCAGGATAATATGTATTAGTTAGTGTTATACACACTTCCACCAGGAGGCTTGTAACGTTTGATTGCTGTTTTGTAATATTTTTAATAATTCATGACAAGATAAGCTTTAGATTTTGAGTCTCTTATTTATTTCAGTTTATAAAATGTTATCTTACACAAATAGGTTTGTTAAATATCAGATTATTCATTTAGTCCTTTTGTAGTAATTGTTATATTATATAAATCAACATAATAGAGTTGGAGTGTTATTTTTTTTTAGCAAGAGAGACAGATGGACAGATATGGACAGACAGACAGGAAGGGAGAGAGATGAGAAGCATCAATTCTTCGTTGCGGCACCTTAGTTGTTCATTGATTGCTTTCTCATATGTGCCTTGGGGGGGGGGGCTTCAGCCAAGCCAGTGACCCCTTGCTCAAGCCAGCGACCTTTGGGCTCTAATCAGCGACTATGGGATCATGTTTGTGGTCCCACACTCAAGCAAGTGAGCTTGAACTCAAGTTGGCAATCCTGCGCTCCAGCCAGATGAGCCCGCACTCCAGCCGGCGAACTCGAGGTTTTGAACCTGGGTCTTCTGCATCCCAAACCAACACTCTTTCCACTGCACCACTGCCTGGTCAAGCTGTTCTTTCTTTTTTTTTTTTTTTTGGCGAGAGAGAGACAGGCAGACAGAGGAAGGGAAAGAAATGAGAAGCATCAACTCGTAGCTGCTTCACCTCAGTTGTTCATTGATTGCTTATATGTGCCTTGACAGGGTGATGCGGCTGAAGCCGAGCCAGTGACCCCTTGCTCAGGCCAGCAACCATGGGGTCATATCTATGATCCTGTACTCAAGCTGGTGACCTCAGGGTTTTAAAGCTGGATCCTAGGTGTCCCAGGTTGATGCTATATCCACTGTGCCACCACCAATCAGGCTGGAATTTTCTTGAAAGAAGTAAAATTTTTATCTTTTAAATGAAAGATCAGGTTTTTTTGGAAAAGTGTCTTAAAAATTAACATCACATATTGCTTAATTTACTGAATACTTTGTAACACTGCACAATTGCATTGCTATCAGTTTTGTAAGTACCAGTAATATTTACAATTTAGTTGATTTACCATTTAGGAATTTATTTTAATGCATTTTATTAAATAATTTTTTTTGTGACAGAGAGAGAGAGAGAGAGACAGACAGACAGGCAGGAAAGGAGAGATGAGAAGCATCAATTCTTCGTTGTTGCTCCTTAGTTTCCTTGGTTGTTCATTGATTGCTTTCTCATATCTGCCTTGACCCAGCGGGTTACAGCAGAGTGAGTGACCCCTTGCTCAAGCCAGCGACGGTGGGCTCAAGCCAGCAATCATAGGGTAATGTCTGTGATCCCATGCTCAAGCCAGATGGGCCCGCGCTCAAGCCTGCCACCTCTGGGTTTTGAACCTGGGTCCTCCGTGTCCCAGTCTGACTATCCACTGTGCCAACACCTAGTTAGGCTGAAATAAATTTTTAATGAACATATATTTCTAGGTCTTGAGAAACCTTTCATAGTGTGATGAACAGAAAAGATAGTACAGTACTTAAATATAAGATGTAGTTTAAATTATAATTTTTAATGCAAGAAGAATAAGTGTTTATTGAAGGAAATTTCTATATATATTTTGGTTTCAAATATTTTTTCCATACTGTACTTTTATTCTACCTTAATTATAAATTATCTATTTTAGGGCCATGTTATTATTAAATACTTTTCACTAATGAAAACATATATGAAGACTGATTCTTAGGAAATTACAAACTTTTGTAATTCCTCAATAACTGAGGCTGATGACTGTGACCTTTTTAATATGGAATAAGAAATTAAAGCTGTAAACCTAGCATTTATTTTCACTTTCCGTAAATATTTTGTTTCTAGTAACTGTTTACAACCAAGAAGTTGTTATTAACATTATATAAAATGTATAGTTTGCATGTAATATTGTTCATTAGGAATGATTAGATATTATAATTTTAGCAAATTATATAAACATTGTATTATGCAAGGTATGGATTGCTATTAAGTGTTTAAAATGAAAAATATAGCTTGTTATTAGATTATATTGATTCTCAAATATGTGCTTTTTGTTAAAAAAAACCCTCTTAGTATGTCTTATGATGTATGAATTAAGACCATATAGGATTATTTTTACTTTATTTTAGAAAGACATTTTCTATAGCAATTGTCTGATTTTGTTTCAAATGGCTGCTTATACCAGTTATTATCTATCAATTTAACTTGCTACAAAACTTTTCTACTCTTGATTTGTAAGAATTTTACTTGGTTGTATGGAGTGTGTCTTTGCATCAGAAATTGGCACCCACATGAACCCTAAGAATTATTTTATTTAATAAGATAGCCAGGCAAAATCATTTTGAAGAAATGACTGTTGAGCAAGGCCTAAAATGGTGAGAAAATGGTTTAGAGATCTAGAAAAAAAGATTCTGAGCAGATACAGTAGTAAGTATGAAAGTTCCAAGACCAGTAAAAGCTTGGTGAGTTCAGTGAACAGAAAGAAGTCGGGTGACCACAGCATGAGTCGTTTCTCTTACAAAGTAATATGGCTTCAGTGAATATCTTCAGATGTTAAATACGTCTGACATATTCTTCTAAATCCTTTTAGCAGCGGAACTGAGCGTTCAGATAGTATCTGCAGGTTTAAATTTTGGGAGCTGAGGTGTGGGGCCACTTTTATCTGTATCCTTTCACTCTAAACCTCTTGTTTTCCCTGACTCTGAGGGACTTGGGTTGTCCTGAGCTCAGGAGGGAGGGAGTGGGCTGGGATGTGAGGCACTGTGAGTGGGAGGGGGAGAGTGTGTTGGAATGTGACTGTTTCTGAGACTTTTCTTATTAAGATGGATATCCAGCAGTGGAACATGTCTCTATATTGTATATGTTGATTTACGTAATAAAACATTTAGCTCTCCTTTGGCCTTTTAAAAGACTTTATTCAGTTTTCAGAGTGGAGAGAGAGAGAGAGAGGGGAGGAGGAGGAGGAGCAGGAAGCATCAACTCCCATATGTGCCTTGACCAGGCAAGCCCAGGGTTTCGAACTGGGGACCTCAGTGTTCCAGGTCGACGCTTTATCCCACTGCGCCACCACAGGTCAGGCTCCTTTGGCCTTTTAGTGAAATTATTTCAGTGCAGAAATATCAACTTTCCTTAAGCTAGGAAATACAGTATTTGGAGTTAATAGCATTATAGTTGAATATCGGTCAGTATTAGAAATGATTCCTATTTTGACACCATTGGATTCAATTTATACAAATTTGTGATTAAAATAAGGAAGCATTAGGGAAAAATGTCATTAACCAGAGTTAGCCCAAAACCTTTGCCACAATGTGGCTTTTGTGAAGGAAGGTAGCAATGGCACCTCACATTTAAAGTAAGTTTAAAATAATTCTGGGTGTTGTGACATTGGGGAATGAAATTCCATTTTTTAAATGCCTATTAAAAAGGCATTTAATTTTAAAGGATAAATGTCAGAATCACTGATAATTTTTTAGGCAGGTTAGGAATTTTTAGACTGGTCAAAGAACAAATTTTGCTTCATGTGGTGTTTTACTGTTGCTTAAACTCAAACACGTTTGAGAGCAGATCGAGATTTGTTTAAATTTTTTAATCTACATTTTTGATAAGGTGAAGTTATAAAACTGACATATATTCATATTCCCATCTACAGATGAAGAGAAGGCTGTATGCAGTTCTGTTTCCTCTTCTACCTAACAAGACTCACTTCCTTCGAGAGGTAAGAACAGTTTGGAATGAGGTTAGGGATAGGAATATGTGATGGAGAAGATTTTGATTTAACAGATGCTAATGTATATTTTGTCTGAGATTTTTTTTTCTATTTTTGACACAGGTAATTTTTTCCAGCACACTTATAAATAAGGTGACCAACTTTTTTACAATGAAAAGGAGGACAAAAATAAATGGAAGAAAACAATATCATAAATAAAAGAAAAATTTTATTTATTTATTGCAACAGTAATACACTATATGATAAATGCATAATAAAAATATTTATAATATTTTATATTGTAATTATGCTTACATGCCTATTAATTTTTAATAATATTTGTAAGAAAAAAGTACTTATTTAGATACAAATACATCACATCACACGCAATGGATCGACTCTGCATCGATCAAATATGGACATTTACAGATTAGTCTTCCAATATCAAAAAGGAGGACATGTAGGAGGACCCTTTCCAAGGGAGGACGACTGGTCACCTTATAAACAAACTTTCGTTGGAAATCAGTTTTACGTTACTACTTGAACCTGGTATACATAAACAATGGTAAAGCAATGAACTTACATTTTGTCTGTTTTATAAGTTAGCATTTTGTTTAAGAAGCCTAATTTATCTGATGTCCACTATAAAATCATCCCTTTAGTTTTAGTAACATGCATATGTAATTTCTGATTGAAACATGTATTGATATCAGGTGTTTGTGGTGAGTGTAAGAAAATGAGTTTTAGTGTTTTATTAGCCTTAATCCTTTGTCCTAAAATGAATGGAAATGTAAAATATGTCACATGTTTACAGGAATATTCTATCACAATATGTAGATACATATGTTATAATTACTTGATTCATGAGAACATCTAATTTTTGCTTGACAATATGCAAATGTGCCATTAAATCTGTTTTTAAAGATTTTTTCCAGTTTAATGTCAGAATCCAAATTCATAAAGAGTTGGAAAAATGAGATGTCTGAGCTATAGGATTCACAGGGATTTCGTATGAAGCCTATTTAATCAGGATAACACTGTTATTAATATTCATCATGTCAGCTGGAACACAAATGACAGACTATGGGGCCTAAAAATTTTACTTAGTGAATTTATTAAAAGTAGCTTAAAAAATTAATGGAATTTAAGTAAATTTAGTGAATATGAAAATCTTGTGTTAGCACAAAAAAAAATCTCTGTTAGAACTTTCGTTAAGATCATTTGCATTGATGTCTTTTGACAGGTTTCATTGGTACTTAAAGAAGAAAATGTATGAATGGTCATTTAAGAGGATTTAAACACATTGGCACATTAATTTTTACATGAATAATAAGTACTTTCCAAAAGCAATTAACTTACAGTGTACAAGATATGAATTGAAAAATAAGACTGTGACATCAAGGGCAGAGGAAATGTGCTGTACATTTTAAACTTAGTGGCAGGAGTTTTTAATATTTTGTATTAATTTATTTGTATAGTTTGCATAGGCTATGACTGAGAATATGGTTACATTAATGCATATGAAAGCATATTAGGAGGGCAGTAATACTCCTGCTCTCCCCAAAAATATTAGTTGTGTTTAAACATTATCCTCTGCAAGTATCATTGGTATTTATTGGAGAATTAAAACATTTGTTGTGTTATTGGTAATATTTAAGGAAATGTTTGATTTTACAGAAAGTCAAAGAGATGATTCTGGTTGGATGTAGTGATAGAAATACTTGTGTTCACACAGACTTACTGGTTATAGCATAACTCATGTGTATGATAAAGAAGCTTCTAAAAGTTTAGTGTGACAAGTTTAGTTGAGAACCATCTGAGCAGTACACAAGTTTATTCTGTATTTTAGCCTAAGAAAGTAAACTTGGGCATGACTTGAATAAAACTGAGATGAGTTTTATTTTTTGTACTTTTATTCTTTATGTTTTAAAATACAGTTATAATGACATTATTCCAGTGTTATGGTTTTTATTATTAAAGTTCAATAAAAACAATTTCAGACCACAAAACATATTTTGTTGAATACTTTTCAGAGATTATATTTCTTTTGAATTTTAATGCTTTAAAAGCATAATTTAGTTATTATCTGTAATTGTCCACTTGAGGTTCACCATTGAGAATATAAGCATTTGTCTGGCAGTCCAGATGGGTACTAGAAGTTTCTCTTGCAATCTCTTAATGTTATGTATGAATGAATTCATTTCATTAGACATTTAGGAATAGCCTGGTATGTTTTAGGATTTATATTCAGAGTTTGATTGGAAAGTCCAGGGTGTGTAGAAATTATATAACTTAATTCTTAAATTTTAAAACATTTTAATTAAAATTCTTATATAAGTAGTGAAATCAAATTGATACATTGACTATAGGTTTGTGGCAGGGGATGGTTGTTTTCAGCTCTGAGATATTCACACATATGCCCAGCAGAGGGCAGCATTTTACTGTGTCAGCCTCAATTAGCCCTGCTTAGACTGTCAATGTTTCTTGTAATTACTCCCAGTATATTTGTTGCTTGCTTATGAATTAACTTGCATTTATGGAACTAAATCATTCCAATCATTTAATTACACCTGAGGAGCTGAACTATAATTGCTTGCTTCCAACTAGGATCTGATATGGCTTGAGCAGTATTAATTTGGTGTTTACTTTTCTGAGTGCTAAAAGCATTAAAATGATTGTGCAGTGGGATTACATTTTACTAATTGCTGGCATTCATTAGCTGGGTAAATGATGAGGAAGAGTGACTGTATATTACAGAGAGATAAAATTATGGTTTTAAATAGTATATTACTGAGCACATTAAGGCCTGTAAGACATGTTTTAAAATACTCCTGAGGTTATTAAAGACTGTCTTTTCTACACGTCTTGCTATATGAATCTCTTATTAAAAGACTGCAATTATTATTAACCTTTTTGGGCAATATGTAGGGAAATGGCTTCAATGACAAGAACATATTTCTTTGATATTAATAACTTCCTATATTTTCAGCTAATCCAAAAGTAAATGAGGAACTTAGAAAAAGATTGCCAACTCCAGATCAACATATTTTGAGAAAATTGGAAAAGGAGAGCTTACTACCGCTTTATATGAAGACTTTTTAAAGAATGCAGAGTTCTTGCCGGGAGGTAAATCTAGTTTTATTCTCCTTAAAAGCCTTCACACACACACACAAAAAACTGGCATAACTTTTGTCTTATTTATTATGAAACTAAATACAGGGAGAAATACTAATAATTCCACAAGTTAATAGTCCTTAAGGTTTTTTTAATCAGGAAACTATTTTGAAATGACTTTTTCAAGTATGACATTTTATATGAAATTTAAATTAATAAATTCAAATTAGTAAGTTAGAAATTTTTGGTATAAAGTTGATGACAACTAGACTAGGAATTTTATTTTTCTTAAATTGTTATAGTTGGAGAAGACTTAAGTTAAATAAATTGTTTGGTTCTCTAACCAAAGGTGCAAGACTGTCTTAAAGCTGAACCTGAACTGTTTTTGGTAAAATGTAAGTGTCAAGGAAAGACCATTTTTCTGAGAAAAAGATTTAATTTTACCTGTTGAAATAACACAGCTAATTGTTGCATTATAAATGTTTTAGAAAACCATTTATCCTGTAAATTCTCTTAAACAAAGGTAAGGCTTAGGCGTGTTCTGATATATTGTTTTAAGTTTATTTATCTAGAGTTGACTTTATTTTAGCTTCAAATCTTGGAGCAAAAAGCAGAGACATTGCCAGAGCAAACAAGACCAGAAGTACAAATGGAGGACTGGTCAAAAGGTAAGGACTTTGAAGGTATTAATACCAAACCCCAGGTGTTGTGCTAGTTGAAGGCACTGAATGAAGTATGTTTGTTCTAACCAATATATTAGACAGGGGCAGACAAGCACACACACACTTACGCACCCACACCCACAAAGAAGGAGGCACACACAAAGAGACCCACATACTGAAAAAGAGACACAAAGAATGACACACAGAAGAAGAAAGGTTGAGAGAAAAGCAGGGAGACATACAGGAAGGGAGAGAAACACACTGACACACAAAGTAGTAGAGATTGAGAGAGTGACTGGGAGGAGAGATGCATAAAGGAGGGGCAATCAGAGAAAAACACACAGGGAGATTCTGCACTCAAGTAGGGAGACACAGAGAAAGACACGCATGTGTAGATATACACGCAGAGACATGTGCACCCAGACAGAGAAACACAGAGACAGACATAGAATGAGAGAGGGAGAGAGGCATAGGCATGCAGACACTTTCAGAAAAAGACCCAGGCAAGGGACACGGTGAGAAAGACATAGAAGATAGACACGTATACAGAGACAGACAGACAGACAGATGCATAAAAAGGAACAGACCAGGACACATAGCTAGAGACACATGTAGAGACACTTGCAGATCAAAAGGCACACCCAGAAAGAGACACTCACAGAGAGATGGTGTCAGAGGGACAGGAGAGCCAGAGCGACAGAGACGTGCAGAGAGAGACACTAAGACAGGCAGAGACAGAGAGAGACAGAGAAAAGGACACATGTCTGCAGAGGCACAGGGAGAGAGCAGTCGGCACAGAAACACAATTTGAAAGGCAGACAGAGAGAGAGAACATCGATACATAGAGCAAGACAGAGCCATAAGGAGAGAGGTTTAAAAATTGTTAGGTTTTTAATTAAGGTTTACAGTAAAATGTTGCAAATCTGGAATCCTTGGGAAACATCAATCTGAATTTAGTATTACTTATAGATGAGGCTTATTGTTTTTATTTCCTCTAATTTTATAATTTAAAACAGGATTGTTAACAACACATTGCACACATCTCTTTTTGGATTCCCTTTCCCCAGCTGGGCTCCTTTTTAACATTTTATCAACTGTTACCTTTGTCAGAAGGTCAAAGGCCATTTTGGGGGATTGTTCTATCATCATTGTACTAAATAAATTAATAGCTACACATTCTTTTCAGGAATAGAATGAGGCTGTGCTTTTCTGATTCCTACATTTGTTTTTGATTTACAAACTGTTAGAAATTTTTTTGTAATTTATATCTACCATTAGCAACTTTTCTTATTTGTGATTTTAGGTGGCTTGTTACATACTTCCAATCCAGACAACTGAATTGTGTATGAAGTAATATTAACTAATATAGTTAAAAGTTTAAATACAGTTAAATGTCTCTGTGAATGGACTTTGTGACACTTAATTTGGATCTA
This sequence comes from Saccopteryx bilineata, assembly GCF_036850765.1. Lineage (NCBI taxonomy): Eukaryota > Metazoa > Chordata > Mammalia > Chiroptera > Emballonuridae > Saccopteryx > Saccopteryx bilineata. The sequence goes on from NC_089493.1 coordinate 110,443,513, forward strand.
CTCTACGTTCAAGTTTGTGATGAGGATACATAGGTGTGAAGCTGGGAACTAATTTCTTATAGCTCTTTTTATTCGTTTATGCAAATAAACAAACAAGCAGACAGTCTTTTCTTGAAGAGCCTAAAGCAGTTTTACATAATTTATGTACAAAATAAGAAAAGAGGAACTAAATGGTGATGCCCCTGTTACTTATGTTCCCTTCAGAGGTCACGTTGTTGTGAAAAGTGTACAACTTATTGACTACTAGATCTTTAAGCCAAAGGAATTATTTTTAATTTATCTAAAGAGTTAGAGGCTGTGGAGGAAAACGTGCTCCTCAGTGTCGCATCAGCAGGGAAAAGGGGGGGAAGGGAGCTGTTCCGCTCTGGGCGCTTCTGACCAGGCAGGTGTCGGGGCTCCCGCCTGGCTGCACAGTCTGCAGGAGCAGACCACAAGAGATGCCACTGCGTCACCCCAAAATTTTGCATTTATACAAGCATGTTTTTGGCATTGGAAATAGGAATAAGACAATTATATATTTTATAAAGGGCCTGTTAATGAAACATTATTAAGAAATAAAATTAAACAGGTAAATGTAATATCTTTTGAGGTTAGTGATAACATTTAAACCAGTAAAATCTACATGGTCATTTCTTTGCTATCAGTGGTCATGGGATTTATCATAAGGTACAGATTGCTTTAAAACTTTCTTATACAAATGTTCATAGTTTACTCTCAATTGTTTCATGATATTTTACTTTTTTTAAATTGAGCTAATTAAACACTTGTATTATACACAGATTTGCTTCTGTGTCATCTTACAAATTTCATGGTAAGAACTGCAGAACTGGTCATTCTTTTCCTAGTTTTACTATAGAAACATTGCTGAAATACTTGAAGGCAAATATATATAATGTTAACAAATACAACAATTTGCATTTTTGTTTATTTTTGTCATTATAGATATTTTGGAAAATGTCAGGCTCTGGTTGGGATGGTAGGGTGGGGAAGACATCTACAAAACTTGTTCAGGTTTCTGTAAGTAGTTAAAAAAATAAACCTGAATGAATGAATGAAATTTTCAGTTGATGGAAACAATATGTGAGTGATTAAATGTAAATTGCCCAATGAGCATTAGTAACATCATCTGGCTTCTTTTGTGTGTGTGTGTGTGTGTGTGTGTGTGAGAGAGAGAGAGAGAGAGAGAGTGTGAGTGAGAGAGAGAGACAGACAGACAGACAGATGAGAAGGGAATGAGATGAGAAGCATCAGTTCTTTGTTGCAGCACCTTAGTTGTTCATTGATTGCTTTCTCATATGTGCCTTGACCAGGGGGTTCCAGCAGAGCAACTGACCCCTTGCCCAAGCCAGCGACTTTGGGCTCAAGCTGGTCCTTGCTCAAAGCAGATGAGCCCACGCTCAAGCTGGTGAGCTCAGGGTCTCAAACCTGCATTCTCTGCACCCCAGTTCCATGCTCTATCCACTGCGCCACTGCCTGGTCTGACTCATTTGACTTCTTAAGAAGTAAATAATGTTTTGCCTTTTCATGAAGACTTTGGTTTTCAAGATTCTTTATTTTCTGCTTTTTAAGGAAAAAAAAAACATAATAAAAGTATGTGTAAAGTCAGCCTTCAAAAAGAAATTTGTTATATGATTGGTTGTTTAGCCCTTTTTAGCATTTACTTATTATTTACTAAAACTGTTTATGAAAAAAGACATGAGGTCAATAATCTCTTACGAGTAATTGTAACAGTATAAACAATTTCTGATATGAAATTTTGGTGGGTTTTATTAAATTAGCAGAAACATAGGTTAGTTTATAGTGCTCAGCAGTCTACTGGAAATAGCTTATATATTGTTTATGAATAAACATATGCCATAAGTATGCATACCTACAGTAATGTAGGTAAAAATAAGGTCTTGGTGTCAGAAAATTGATAATATTGTAAAACATATTTAAGTTTAGAACCTTTAGGGGTCAGTGTTCCCTAAGAAAGGTTAAAAAGGTTACTGTGCCTACCCAAATTAAATACTAAGTCTGCTCTATTTTAAGTATTTCTCTGCCAGTTGGAGGTAAGAATCACACAGCTTGGGGAGGCTTTCAACAAAATCCTTTCTGTGTTGTGGTTCAACATTATTTTTAGGTTTATTACTCTAGGAAATTATATTTACTATGTATTTATATACAGACTAGTTATTTTCACTTAGTTATCTCAATTTAAATATGAATTGTTTTAAAACTTGTAAGCTTAAAAAGTAAGCATGATTCTAAATCATTATACTCACTTGAAATTTGAGATGAAGAACTACTTCTAGAACTGCTTACATTAATTAAGTCCTTACATGTTGTAGTTTATTGGAGGCTAGTAAATATTTTAAAATCTTATCTTGCTGAATTTTGCTTAAAAGCAAATGTCCTCTTTATTTTAGAATTGAACTAGCAATTACCATTTGTGACCATGATTCTTATGGTTTTTCTACAAACAAAATAAATAAATAGAACTAAAATCTAGCAAAGGATAACTTGTAAATGGTTTATTAGTTTCTTATTGAGTCAGAATACTATTTATTTTTGCTTGGCATTTGGAACCTATGTGCCACCATCAATCTCTTCTTGTATTGGTTCATTTATCTTCCTGTCTTTCCACATAGTACATATTCTTTTTGTCCAGCTATTCTTCTGGGATGGAATTTTACCTAAAACTATCAGACAGTGTGCAAGCAATTTATAAAGACATCTGTACAAAAACATTGAGGATGCTTTTGAATGTCTTTGATCATTGTGACTGAAATATGATTGTAGAATCTCCCATCATTTTAATAAACTTTTTTTCTTTTAAAGAATAAGGAAATTAAATGACAAATTGCATAGATTAGACATCCATTTCTACTAGCAAGATTGTTGGTAGGAAAAATAATGATTTTTAGGCATCATGAAATTCAAGGTTTTAAAAACATCTGGATAATTAATCACTTTGTATTGAATTATAGGACTTGAATTGTATTTAATAGTTGGCCTTCTAGTAAGTAATAGTGTATTTTCCCTAAATACATAATGTTATTTGTTTTTGTTTGACTTAAAGCAAAAGGTAAATTACTCTGGAGAACCAATGCACTTAATAATGTCACTAAAATGTTATAGTAGAAAGAATACCAGTTTGGAACTTGATAGACCTGCTGGTTTCTTTTTTTAATCTTCCACTTATTATCTTACTTACCTGGGTGCAAATTTTGTAATTATTTTGAATCCTGAGTTTTCTTGTGTATGTAAGAGGAGATAATTCCTCTAGGACTGTTTTGGAGATGAGGGGTTGTGTATGCAGAAGCCCTACTATAGTACCTGAAATAGGAAATGAATTTATTTAATATGTATTTCATATACAGAGTGATTATTTTCATTCAGTACTGTGATGGTGATATTGGTTTTTACAGATTAAAAAAAAAGATCATTGACATATTTTACAGGTCCTAAATAAATGGTGAATGTTGTTGGCTTTGTTATTCCATTCAGTTGTGTAAGTAGATATATAATATATAAAAAGTTTTAAAACATAAATAACATAAATAACAGTGCTTGAAATAGTTACTAGTTTTATAGGAAGTCTATTCTCTTCAAACATAACGTTCACACAATATTATTAGAATCTTGATTTTTTTCAAAGTTGCAGAGTTTATATTTAGTGTATTTATGTTTGATTGAGTAGAATATAAAATCAGTAATATTCATTTAGGGTAAATTCTAATATTGTCTGTATTGCAATCCCAATTGCAATAAGAAATCTTAAGGCTGTTGGCACCCACCACACTGGCTTTTCCTTTTGGGCAGTGTGAATTTAAGAATGCATTTTTTTGTTTTTCATATGCTGTAGAGGAATTAAAAAAGGACATTTCTGAGGTCTGATTAAATTTATTATTTATTTTTATAACGCCTAATTTCATAGCTGCTGGTAGCTTCTTACATGTGACCATCCTAGAGCATTTGAGAGAACAGTGTTAGGACCACTGGCAGCAGGCCAGCAAGGATTCTTCCATTTCCAGAGGAAAGGCCAAGGCAATTCTTAAAAGAATGATTGAGGTTATACGATTTCATTTTTTAAAATTCTCTTATTTAAAATAACTCTATTAAAGTAAATGGGATAATGGGTGTCTTTATTTTTAAGCTTGACATGAGTGATTCCATTCCTACTCTTAGCCTTGGTAGGAAAGAGGAATGAAAAAACAAGAACAACAAAATGATTACAAGAGCAACTTAGTTTTCTAATGAGTTATAAAGTTTGTAATGAATTGTATTTTGAGGTTTATCGTTTCTGATATTTATAATTCGCATTTGTGAATTTATGCCCAAAATTGAATGTTATGCATTTTTTAAAATAGACTTTATTTGTAGAGAAGTTTTAGGTTCACAGCAAAATGAAGAACAAAGTACAGAGTTCCCATTCCGTAACCCTACGTGTGCACAACCTGCCCACCGTCAGCATCCCTCACTACAGTGGAGTGTGCGCTGCACTCAGTGCACCTGGCCGTAAATTCTTAATAAGGGAAATGTTTGTGAGGTAATAGGGACCTTTATTTCTTTTTACTAAATTTAGAGTTTTAAATCAGGCGGCTTGTTACACACTTCCAATCCAGACAACTGAATTGTGTATGAAGTAATATTAAGTAATGTCGTTAAAAGTTTTAATACACAGTTAAATGTCTCAGTGAATGGTCTTTGTGACACTTAAATTCAGTCTATACTCAATATAGAATTCTTACTCTACCTTTGGTGCTTCATTTTATAAAAATAATAGTTGCTAAGAAGAATAAGCATGAAAAATGGTAATTTTTTAAATAGGGCGTTTCCTCCTCCATATCTCTACTCTTGATACAATCTTCTGTTTGTACGACTTGTGACTATCTTTGACTTATGGGTATCTGACTCTAATTTTAATATGCAAGGTCTTTTGAATTTCTTTGTGGCCACGAAAATATGAATATATTTTTTTGAAGTATAAAACACTACTTGAATTTTTCAAAAGTTTTTGCTTTGTTTTTAATTCATCAGCCTTAAGATTCTGAGTTCTTTGTTACAAGTCCTCACTCATCTCTGGCCATCTCTTTTGTGCAAGGGGAATTCCAGGAACACATATTTACAATACAAATCTTAACATTATGTGGAATCTTTAATATTCTAGAAATAAGAATTTCAGTTTATCATATTTAAGATGATTGCTGTGCCCTCCACAGTGACTATATTTGTCTCTTTTCGTGTTCTTACGATAAATTCTTGCATGCACATTGACATTCTTTTGATTTTGCAGATCTGAATCTGTATACATTGCTGTATAGACTGAATTTATGGCCATTTACACAATTAGTTCTGGTTGACTAGCTGTAGAGTAGGACTGATGTCATTACATTCACTGCATCTACTCAGTATCTTTGATTATAAATAAATTTGATAGTTGAATAAAGTACTTTGGGGGAGTTGCCAAATATTCCAGTTGTGTGTGTGTGTTAATCAAAAGTTAGCATACTCCAGTTTTTGTTTTTTTTTTTTTTTTTTTTGTGTGTGTGTGTGTTAATCAAAAGTTAGCATGTAGGACATTATATTACTCTTTTTGGGAGAAGTTTGAGATACAATTTTTCTGTTTTGCCTTTTGTCTTTTTATTCTTGTAAGATAAGAAAAGGCAAACGACAATGTAGATCACAAGATTTTTAAATTGGTTGCATAGATTATTTCATAGTCTAAATGACTGTGTTAAAAGTATTCCAATCTAACTTTTGGGTAAAATTGATAATCCTTTGGTAAATGGTAAAACTGTTGATGATGTCTGGTAAAAAGTAGTTATTTTAGAAAATTGTATTTCAACTTTCATTTTTATTTTTTGAGTGATTCTAGCCTTCACATATCAAAACTTTTTGGTACTTTTAATTCAGGATACTAGTGGATAAAAAGTTAAAAGTAATCAGTTCATATTGATAAAATTATATTTGTAGAAATGGTGAATATGTTAGTTTTTGTAAATTTAACATTTTTAAATTAAAAATTAAATTAGTTTTCTTAATAGTTTCACTGGCTATACCTGAGGTAATTTGATGTATTCTAAAACATAGAAGTGTTTATTGATTTTGAGCATTTTTAGGGTAGAAATATACTGCTCACAAAAATTAGGGGATATTTTATTGCTTCATATTCATTTTTGAAATATCCCCTAATTTTTGTGAGTACTATATAATCAAAGTTAAGCACAAGATACTCTTTTTCTTTCTTTAATTAATATTTTGCTTTCTTACTATTTTGCTCCCCTTATTCAAGATTTTCAGGTAAATATTCTGAACAAATTGAGCTAGGTAGGGTTATTCAGCATTAGTTTGCTTGAATCAACATATGTATTGGAGGAAATAAGATAAGAAAGAGAACAAATACATATAGTCCTTAAGGAATCAGGCTGTCATATAAATTCTAACGTTTGGGTATAGGCTATAGAGTATTTTGTCTTCTTTCCACAGGTTAATATAAGAATTTGCAATTTGAATGGATTTTTCAAGAGATTATGTGGTTTCTGAGTCTTTATTAACAACAACAAAAAACCAAATGTTGCAAAATTCGGAATTACTAACGCCTTTTACGTAATTACTTTTAAGAGTATGAAGTTAAAAAAAAACTAATAAATTTAGTTCTGTAAATTGGATGGTTTCCTTTTAGAAACCTTCATTGCCTATATTTGATAATCTCCAATATAGAGTTAAAGACCAGGTCAAGGCTGCATTAGTCCAGGTAAGAAGAGCAAAGACAAAACAAAAAATTTTATTAGAAAGGCAGTCTTGATCTCCTGAGAATACAGTAGAGACCGGCATCAGAGACTTCCCCTGCATTTTTAATAGGCCATTTGCTCTCTAACATGTTCTATATTGGTACTTCATTACCCTTTTCTCTTTTAAGAGTCTCTGCCCTTCTGCTGAGTCATTTGATGTAAACACATTAATTTTTTTTTTATAAAATTAACTTCTCACAGTCATTTTTAAATCTGGGGTATTTAATACTTTTTTAAAAGTTGAAAATACTATAACGGGGCTGGTGATGCTATAGTGTAACTGACTAATGTGTCACTAGTATAAGAAGCACAGTTGATTAACAAAATGGTAGTTTCTTTCTCTTCTTTTGATACTTTTTTCCTGGAAAAACAAATGGTGAATTTGAATAAAACATACATCATTTACATAGAAAGTTATGTAATGATGCCATATAGAGTATAATGATTTCCTAAAACCTTGTATTTCAAGTAACCTGAATTACAATGAGAGATAAACAGAATATTTACCCATCCCTTATGAGCTGCTGCTGATATGTAAATTTATTCTTCTACTTTGCACAAATATACTTTTGAGCTACTGCTTAAACACTTTGAGGTCCTTAGTCAAACAGTTTTAATGATGCCTCTGATATTGTGAAAGTGTGACATTTGATGAATGTCTCATATAGTTTTGATATCTGGGCACATGTCAACAACAAAAAAAATTGAACATTTGTTTGTCATGCAACACCTACATAATTTATAATTTTACTGTTTATATTCATCTTGACATTTTTTATCTGCCAAAGACAGGTTTCATTTGGAATCTTAATCTGAGATTTATTTGGTGGATCTGGATATCATAGCTAGGGTTCCCACAGGAAATGGTCTATCTACCAACAGATTAAATGGCAGTCCTGCAGTTGTTAGGGGAGCTGTGCATTTAACACACATGCATACTCATTCAGACAGCACTGTGGAGAAAAATTAAAGTAGTAACCCAGGTTTAGGAACAATGTAGCTAAAAAGTCCCATATTTGCTGAATGACAAAGGGTTATATAGCAGCATTTCATTTTATTATTCCTGCTTGAATTTCTTGTTTGCTCTGTTGAGTCTGCTGACGAATACTAATAAATGCCTGCAACAATCCAGACTAGAAATGCCTGGCAACAAAGCTATGCGGTGGACCTCCCTGATCTTCTCCAGTTCACAACCTGACCTTTGGAAAAATTGGCTGGACTAAGCTGCAGAATTTGGGTGTAATGGTTATTGTTAACTCCAGCTTTAGGATTTATTAATTTGTGTGATCAAGACTTACCTATACTTCAAAGTTTTAAAAGACCAAACATAATCGTCCATCCATTAGAACTAACATTGTGTTTCAGTGATTTCCACTTAGTATCAGACTGCTGATTCTTTTATGTTTTCCAAATGTAAAAATGCCCTTAAGTGAATGAAAGGCACATATAAAGAAATTTGGGTTTTTTTCTTTTTTATACTAGTTATTGAAAACATTGCCTCCTATAAATGATTTATTAAATTGTTGAATACATGGGTAAGCAGTATGTGTTCATACCTAAACAAAAAAATATATATATATAATTATGAAACTTACTTTGCATGAAGTTGTAGAAATTTAAGATTTAGGTTCATTTATATTTTAATTGTTTTATACAAATTATTCTTATAATAAGAAAAATTGAGGAAAGCTGACCAGGTTAGGAATACGTAGTAAGTAACCAGATAGTGGATATCACTAGAGAAGAAAAAGAATAAAGATTATTAGTTTAGCTAATCAAATTTTAAGATTATTTTCACCATCATTTCAGCCTAAATCATATTTGTAATGGTTTAAATAGGGTGATAAAGTTTTACAAAGCTTTATTTTATGTGGTATGTTCATAAGTTAATTAGCTTAAGCTTGAGGAGATTACACTCTGTTCATAGCCTTCTATGATGAAGGATGAATGTTAAAAGTTTAGAAGCTGCCTGACCTGTGGTGGCGCAGTGGGATAAAGCGTCGACCTGGAACACTGAGGTCGCCGGTTTGAAACCTTGGGCTTGCCTGGTCAAAGTACATATGGGAGTCGAAGCTTCCTGCTCCTCCCCCTTCTCTCTCTCTCTGTCTCTCTCTCTCACTCCTCTCTCTCTAAAAAATCAATAAATAAAATAAAATTAAAAAAGTTTAGAAGCTGAAGCATTACAACAGAGCTTAGTTTTTACACAGATATCTGACCTTGTTCCCTATGGCATTAATACTGACAGGTTCATGACTGTTTGATACTCATTGAAACAAACAAAAACTTCTAAAAATTTGATGCAGTGACACTACTCTAAATAGCTTTTTTATAATAACACAAGTAACACAATCCAGTAATTTCCATGACTAACCAGTGGAGAATTTGTAACGTGATATACTGTCATTGAATTGTCTTAATTCAAGATGGAATAACTTTATCATCCCTTCATTTTGATATGCAACCATGTACAGGAATGTAAAGAATATAGTTTATTTTGAATGTCTAACCCTCATGTCCTTGTGATTAAATTATGTGATATTAACAGGTTTCACGATTTTATAGTTTTTTAAACCTTTATAAAACCTTACTTCAGTATCTTACAGCTATATCCAACCTCTCTTCACTATATGTTTTGACTTCTTATATATATACACCTATATATATATGAAATACACTTTATTAGAACTGCTCAAACATGGACAAGAGTGTGGTGGTTACCAGGGGTGGGGGGAGGGAGGACATGGGAGGGAGGGAGGGAGAGAGTTAGGGGGAGGGGGAGGAGCACAGAGAACTAGATAGAGGGTGGCGGAGGACAATCTGACTTTGGGTGAAGGGTATGCAACATAATTTAATGACAAAATAACCTAGACATGTTTTCTTTGAATATATGTACCCTGATTATTTAATGTCATCCCATTACCATTAATAAAAATTTATTTAAAAAAAAAAGAACAAAGAACTGCTCAAGACTGTCTGTTCTTTCCAACATGGTAGCCAGTGGCAACATGGGGCTTTGAACACTTGAAATGTGGATAATGAGTATGCAGACCAATGAAAGGGAAAGTTACGGTGTTTTTCCCTTCTCCTTATGGCTTTCGAGCTATAAAAAGAAAAGATAATTTATAACCTCAGAGAGAATATATAGTATCTAAGTAACAAGTTCACATTTTTTAAGTCCAGGATCCAAAAGTTACCTAATTCCCTGTGACTCCTAAGTTAGAATCTGTGAATGATACGCACTTGTGATCTACTAGCTGTGATCCTTATAATATCTAATGTCATGTGCCAGTATAGGAAATAATCCAATTACGTTACAGAAACATGCTGTTTACCTTTCTTCTTTTCCTGCCTTGGGATTGAATTTATAGAATTATACTCTTTAATTTTATTTCTATGGGATTGAATTTTCTTTCAGGATCTTTTGCTAATGTCAGGATTTCTAAATTTTTTTTTTGTATTTTTCCGAAGCTGGAAACGGAGAGAGACAGTCAGACAGACTCCTGCATGCGCCCGACCGGGATCCACCCGGCACGCCCACCAGGGGCGATGCTCTGCCCACCAGGGGGCGATGCTCTGCCCCTCCGGGGCATCGCTCTGCCGTGACTAGAGCCACTCTAGCGCCTGGGGCAGAGGCCAAGAAGCCATCCCTAGCGCCTGGGCCATCTTTGCTCCAATGGAGCCTTGGCTGCGGGAGGGGAAGAGAGAGACAGAGAGGAAGGGGGGGGGCGGAGAAGCAAATGGGCGCTTCTCCTGTGTGCCCTGGCCGGGAATCGAACCCCGGTCCCCTGCACGCCAGGCCGTCGCTCTACAGCTGAGCCTACCGGCTAGGGCCAGGATTTCTAAATTTTGAAGTCCTATTATTTCTGCAATTTACTAGTTTTATAATCTGATACAAACGTTAAAGCATTATTTATTAATTACAAGTTTTATGTCATTAAGCATTTTCTGTTTATCGTGTTTCTCTCATTTAATGAGGTAGCATTTTATTTACCATTTCCATGTGTGCTGATATTTTAATAAGAATTTCATTCTTATATCTATTACTCTTATATTTTAATAAGTGTTTTCTTTTAGCAGAATAGGTTTATTGAATGTGAATTCTGTGATGACACTTTTTTAAGAGGTTATATAATTTTTTTAATTTATTTTTTAATTTATTTTTATTTTCCGAAGCTGGAAGTGGGGAGGCAGGCAGACAGACTCCCGCAGGTCCCCATCCAGCGTCCACCCAGCATGCCCACCAAGGGGCGATGCTCTGCCCATCTGGGGCATTGCTCTGCTGCAACCAGAGCCATTCTAGTGCCTGAGGCAGAGGCCATGGAGCCATCCTCAGCACCCGGGCCAACTTTGCTCCAATGGAGCCTTGGCTGCGGGAGGGGAAGAGAGAGACAGAGGGGAAGGAGAAGGGGAGGGGTGGAGAAGCAGATGGACGCTTCTCCTTTGTGCCCTGGCCAGGAATTGAACCTGGGACTCCTGCACACCAGGCCGACACTCTACCACTGAGCCAACTGGCCAGGGCTAAGAGGTTATATAATTTAAATAATTTAATCCTCATAAACTTTTGAAGTGGTTGCTTTTATTATGTGCTTTTCATTGATAGGGAAGTTGATGAGAGGTTGAGTTATTTGCTAAAAGTCACATAGCTTTGTGGTAGAGCCAGAATTAAAACCCTGAAGACCATCTTCAGAGCCCATGCACTCTGGTTCTGCTTGGAGGACCTAAATACACCAGTGTTCTAGTTGGAAAGTCTAAACTTTTCTCTTGTACACACTTGCATTAGGTAGGTCCACTGTGATATGGCAGAAGTTCCTTATTTTTTTTCTTTATATTTGAGGGGAAAACTCATAAATGTAAATATGTAAAGCAAAACCTCCCTCAACAAAAAAGAAAATAGAAATGTGTAGTAGAGAGGAAATTAGTAGTATGTTGCACACATACAGATTGGTAGATAGGAATTGATATAAGTTATCAGGAGCAACTAACTGATACTGTTATTCTGATTATGTTGAAACTAATATTCATTTAGAAAAATCTTTAACCATTGAGAACATTCAACATCTTTTGTTTAAAATGTGAGGTTATATAGTAATTTTATTATCACATAGTTTTCACTAATATTAAAAATGTTTTATATTATTTTGATGTTCATACATAATGTGATAGGCAATATCCAGAAGAAGCAATAAACATGAGGTTTTTATTCTTTTTATGTTTATGAAATCAGATGTTACAGTATAAGTAATAACTTTTCAAAAGAAGTTTAAGGAAGTGGTGACTAATTGTGTTAGCTAGTGTCAGAGAGCACAGTAACACATTGCTTTTTCAATAGTTCATTTTAGATACAAATTTCTTAAGTATCACCTGCATCTGAAGGAGCAAGAGATCTGTTTATTTGAATGTACTTGCCTATAGTACTTCTATTCCCCTTTCTCTTTTTTGACAGGTAGCTGGGACATTGCTATTCTGAGTAACCCCAGTAGATCCCTAGAGACAATTCTAGCTCAACCACTCTGAAGAAAGAGCTCTGTAAACAGCTTTGACCCCCTCGCCTACCACGGGGACCATAAAATTCATTTACACAGATACCAGTTGTCACAAACTATTTACAAAGCCAGACAGAACAGAATTTCCCAGCTTCTAAGAATCCCATATTTGATTCTAGCCACCTCCTCACTTCTGCATAGTAGTTGTGAAATAACATTTTATTTAGGTCATGAGTCATGATTTTTTGGGTAGCATCAATTTTTTTAGAACTCTTTATTTTTTATTCATTTCGAAAGAGAGAGAATGAGAGAGAGAACTGAGGGAGAAGCAGTAAGCATCAGGTCCCATATGGGCCTTGACCAGGCAAGCTTGAGGTTTTGAACCACTGACCTCAGCATTCCAGGTTGATGCTTTATCCACTATGCCACCACAGGTCAGGCGGGTAGCATCAGTTCAACTGACTATATTATACATTGACTAATGTATGATTGTCTGAAAAATTAAACTCAAAGGGGATCCTAAAGCTTTCTTTCCTAAATAGGAAATGGTGTAATACTGTTAATTTCTAGACTAAGGAATTGAATTTAATAAAAAGGATAGCACTGAGATAGTTGGCAATATGGATACCTCCAGGAGTAAAGAGAGAATCTGTTAGATCATAAAAATGGTCCATTGGAAACAGCATGAAAGTCACTAGAGATACAGGGTCTTCAAAACATATAATGCAGCCCACCTAGGCACATGTGTTAAGATTACAAAATTTATCTTCACTAACTCCTCTCATTTACCCAAGTGAATAAACTGTCTATAACAATAGCTATAGGTGCCATTTGAACAATACCTAGCAATAGTCTTCTATGACATCATTTTCAAATGGTGACAGGGTAAGTTTATATGGCAGTAATAGCAAAAATTGGGGAATATATTTGGTTTTAAATGGTTGAATTCTGATACCCAAATAATACAGCGTGCCCATATTAGAACAAACAAAGGGACTGACAGTCATCATAAAACATTTCCTGTTGTTTTACTTGGAGGAAAGACCTCATAGCCTTATGAATTATGAAGAGATTGATAACTTATTCTCAAAGTCCACATAGAGAAGTGATTTTAAGTAGTAATTGTCTTAATGATGAAACACTTAACAATTACATTGATTAAACATTGGAGCAAATTACTAAAGAAGGTAGTAGAGTTTCCATTTTGAGACATGCGAGAGAGGAAACAATGAAATAGTTTTTAGTTTTAAGCTTTCATCTCCCTACAGATAAGAGTTTTAAAAAGTGTTATTTAAAATGATAAATGTTCTTTTAAACATTTATCCAGTTAACTAGTGTGTAAAACAGACCCATAACTTCACTTTCTGTTGCATTTTATTGACTTGTATATATTTGTTTCTGTATGTAATTCTTTTTTAAATGATATGCAAACAAACAGCTCAAGTAAAGCTTTTAATAGCTTCATCCCTTTCTCCTGGGTTGGACAGTTCAGGAAAAATTACTGAAAACTGAATTAAACTCACAAAGTGTTATTTTCTTCTTTGGAAATTGGAGGTTGGAGAAGGTACTAACTCAGAAATTGAATTTACGTTGGGCTTGGAATAAGGTTAAGAAATTTTGGCAAGATACAGTAGGACAGAGTAATACTTTAAAATCTGAAAATTTGAAAAGTCAAAGTAATCATGTCTATAACTTACTCTCAAATGTCAGAAAAATAATATATCTGTAGGTAGGTAGATAAATATAGAGAGGTTGACTAATAATTCAAGTGTAGTAAAATATGAACATTTGGGGAATCTGGGTGAAAGCTACATAGGAGCTCTTTGTACTGTTTCTGCAACTTTTATAAGGCTGAAATTTCAAAATAAAAAAGGAAAACAGAAATTACTGTCATCTATAATTATTTTTTGTCACCTTTCTCATCTGTCTTTGGGATGTTTGTGCAGTCCATGAAACTTTTTGCACTTGGTTCTCATTTCTCCTTTTCATTTCTTGTCATTTTTCTGGACAACTTTCGTGTCTAAGTTGACTTTTCATTACCCTGAGTCCTCGATTTTCTCCTCTCCGTGTATCTCCACCATCAATTTATTTTATCAACCCATTCTCAGATGAACTGCATTCTTAGACTTTGTTTTGACATATTGCTCATTTTAGAAATTTTCACTGCTTAACTATAGCATCTTGTCATTTCAGTATAAGAGATGACTTTGTGTTTTTCCTAAAGCTCTTTCTTCTCTTCTCTTCTGTGCCTGCTCATCCTGTTCTTATTTTTACATTAATCAAAGGGGTCACACATTCTATACAAAAGTTGAATTCTGATACAGGACACTGCGATATGACAGAAGAGAATAGCATTCAGGAAATTTAAGCAACTTTTGCTAAAGTAGTTGATAAAAAAAAAAAGGCCAGCAGAAACAGACTATTTTATAAATCAACTTTATTTACTTTAACGTGAAATTAAAGTCTCAGTAGAAGAGTACAGATTGTCTGATTTGCAAAGCAGGTGCCAAACGTCTGATGAACAGTTAGAGATAGGAATCTAAAATACAGAACAAGATTGGAAACATCCAGAGTTAACCAGAGCCATATCACACAATACAGGGTTCTTGAAAAATATTAAACACTTAGAATTGAAATCCAGAAGTATATTAGGACTTAGTACATTTTAACAATACTATAAAGGGTTATAATTACTATAATGCAGAAGGGAAATCAACAAGGAGTGCTCTTGCTGGGAAGTTCCCACCTCTACTGTGAGTTTGGAAGTTATTACAGAGTTATAGGTGAAAAGGAAGTGATTTACCAAGAAATAAAAAAAATCACAAAATTTCACATTACTTAAGCTGAAGTAAGAGAGTGTTGTAAGTGTAGTAAGTAAATAGCAAGTATAGATATGAGGGATGGGGTAAGGTTAAGAAAAAAAATCTGAAAGGAGAAAGATGCTAAAGTAGATCCAGAAATACAGAAGTAAAAATATGGGACAGTTTGTCGGTGGTAGAAAGTTTGGTCTCAAAAACAGGTCCAATAGTTGAATTAGTTGGTGTAGTGTTGACGCACATGCACCTGCGGACTTGTATTTATACCTAGCACATCCTTTTACTTTCTGATGAATCTTTGTAACTCATAAATTTGAGAGTAGTATAGGCCCTCATTGTTACTTTTTGATACGTCCCCAGGGACGTATCAAAATTTTTGTTACATATTTTTCCAGGTATAAGACACTCCCATGTATAAGACGCACCTTAATTTTGAGGCCTGAAATTTGAAAAAAAAATTACATAAAGTTATTGAACTCAAGTTTTACTCATCATAAAATTCATACAACTCATCACTGTCAAAACTCCCAGCCATTAATTTGTCCTCATCTGTGTCTGATGACGAATCACTGTCTTCAATCATGAGCTCAAAAACAAGCACAAAATGTGGGAAATGCAAGTAAAAAATCTACAACCACTGTATAAGACGCACCTAGTTTTTAGAACCCAAATATTTCAAAAAAGGGTTTATCTTATACATGGGGACGGTATTTTCTACTGCTTTCAGTAACTACTTAAATTTTTCTTTCATTTGAAATACTTGTAAGTTACTTGTGAGTGTTGGAAAGCATAGTTTGTAAATGATATAGTGATGTTCCTTAGGGTCCATTTTTAACATTCTTTTACTCAGGTTTTGGGTGTCGCATGTGACCAGTGAGCATAGTGAACATCTAAAGCCAACCAAGTAAGCGTTTTGAAATGTCAGGATGCAACAAATAATCTCAGAAATGTAAAATTGTTAAATTTTAAATCAAAATAGAATATAATATTGAAATTTTAAAAAATCTCTTATAGTATGTAATTCTGATAGCACATTCTTCCTATTTGTTCCCTCAAATAAAGGGAACAAATAAAGTGAAGAGTAATCTATTAAAAATGATTTCTGGCCCTGGCCGGTTGGCTCAGTGGTAGAGTGTCGGCCTGGTGTACAGGAGTCCCCGGTGTGATTCCCGGCCAGGGCACACAGGAGAAGTACCCATCTGCTTCTCCACCACTCCCCCTCTCCTTCCTCTCTGTCTCTCTCTTCCCCTCCCATAGCCAGGGCTCCATTGGAGCAAAGTTGGCCCGGGCGCTGAGGATGGCTCCATAGCCTCTGCCTCAGGCACTAGAATGGCTCTGGTTGCAACAGAGCAATGCCCCAGATGGGCAGAGCATCGCCCTTTGGTGGGCATGCCGGGTGGATCCCGGTTGGGCGCATGTGGGAGTCTGACTGCCTCCCCGTTTCCAACTTCAGAAAAAATACCAAAAAAAAAAAAAATGATTTCTGATGTAGCTTCAGTCATCAATAAGATCATGCCCAGGACTTGGAGTTTATAACTGGCTGTACTTAATTTCAGCGTATCTTCAGCATATATCGCTTCTTGAAGAAAGAATACCTTGTGAGAGGTACCTTATTTATAATTGCCTCATTTTGTTTTTATTTAAAGAGTATTCTCTCTGAGCCCTGGCTAGTTAGTTCAGTTGCCCCAAAAGGACAAGGTTGCAGGTTAGATATGGGATCAGGGCACACGGGAAACAACCAATGAATGCACAACTGAGTGGAACAACGTATGAGTGCTTCCCTTCTCCCTCCCCTCTCCCTTCCTCTATCTCTCTGTAAATCAATCAGTAAATAGAGACAAATTAAGCCCTGGCCAGGTGACTCAGTTGTAGCATTATCCCAGAGCCTGGAGATTGCCGGTTTGATTCCTGGGTGAGGGCACATACAGGAGCAGCTTGATGATCCTCTCTCCCTGCCTCCCTCAAAATTAATTAATTAGTTAATGAAAAGTACTCTTTCTGCCTCAAAGGATTTTAAGTTCGGCAGATTGGAGATGGCATCATCAATAAACTCCTGCTTTTTACAGTTCCACTTACTAAGGTTTGTGCTGGAAGTGATAATGTCCTGGTTGCAATCAGAATCTGTGCTTGTTATTTACTGGTGGAAGCGTTGGTTCTGGCACTTGTATGTGCATCATTTTCTTCCAATAAAGCAGGCGTACACTATTGTTTTGAAATAGCTGTTATTTATTAGTTACAGCTTAAAATAATTTTTATGAAATAGCCAGGCATTGCAAAACATTCTATAATGTATAATATCTGACAAAATGGGAGTTTAAAATAATTCTTATATTCCTTTTATAATACGATGATTACAGAAATAATCGCTAACATTTCTTAATGTGCCAGACACGGGGGTGTGTAGCTTGCATGTATTAGCTTAGTTAATCCTCACAACAACTGAGGTGAGTGTTACTATGTTCCCATTTTAAAAACAAGAAACTGAGCCTGACCAGGTGGTGGCGCAGTGGATAGAGCGTCGGACTGGGTTGCGGAAGGACCCAGGTTTGAGACCCTGAGGTCGCCAGCTTGAGCGTGGGCTCAGCTGGCTTGAGCAAAGAGCTCACCAGCTTGGACCCAGGGTCACTGGCTCCAGCAGGGGGTTACTCGGTCTGCTGAAGGCCCACGGTCAAGGCACGTGTGAGAAAGCAATCAATGAACAACTAAGAAGTTGCAACGCGCAACGAGAAACTGATGATTGATGCTTCTCATCTCTCTCCGTTCCTGTCTGTCCCTGTCTATCTCTGCCTCTGTAAAAAAAAAAAAAAAAAAAAAAAAAAAAAACAAAAAACAAGAAACTGAGGTGTGAATGACTTAAGTTACTTGCCCAAAAGTTATGCCCATGACAAAGCTGGAATTCCAACCCAGGCAGTCTGCTATCAGAATTCCATGCCTATGATCACTTCACTATAATATATTGCAACCTAGTTTTCAAAATTTAGGGGGGAAAAAGTACTGAATAATACCTCTAAATTGATACTTTTCATGTTTGATTGCATGCTGGAGTCATCTGATCACTCCCAGAGATTTCTATTTAATTAATATAAGATGTGGTCTGAACCCTGGCTGATTGGCTTAGCAGTAGAGTGTTGGCCTGGTGTATGGAAGTCCCAGGTTTGATTCCTGGCCAAGGCACACAGGAGAAGCACCCATCTGCTGCTTCTCCACCCTTCCTCCTCTCCTTCCTCTCTATTTCTCTCTTCCCCTCCCACAGCCAAGGCTCCATGGGAGCAAAGTTGCCCCGGACACTGAAGATGGTTCCATGGCCTCCACCTCAGGTGTTAGAATGGTTCCGATTGCAACAGAGCAACACCCCAGATGGGCAGAGCATCGCCCCCTGGTGGGCATGCTGGGTGGATCCCGGTCGGGTGCATGAGGGGGTCTGTATGCCTCCCGCCCCCGCCCCTGCGTTTCACTTCAGAAAAATACCCCCCCCCCAAAAAAAAAAAAAAAAGATGTGGTCTGCATATTTAACACTAAGAGAATACTTATTTCCACAAAATATTACTTTGAACGATTCAGTATGTAGCTGTGATGTTTCATGTATCATGTGTTTTTGTTATATTTTAAACAGCCCGTAGTTCTATTAAACAAGAGGCTACAGGGAGAAAGAAAAGTATGCAGCCAGATGAGCAACTGCCCGACGGTTCTAAAGGAAGCATGAGTCACAAACCCGATGAATTCATCCATGAAGCCACATGTGAAGACTCAGAACTGCCAGAGCAGAAGTCACAGAATTTTCCTTATCCTGATGATGAGACCTCTTACTGCTCTTCAGAAAAGTCCAAGTGAGTCAACAGCCCTAGACTTAGAGTGTAGGAACTGGGAGGACTCTGTTGCCTTCCTCCCTACCTTCATCCTCCCTTCCTTCTTTTTGGTGTGAGCTCAGTTTGACATAGCATTAGTAACATAATAGAATTGGGGTATTTACCGGAGTTTTCCACTGCTTTCCATAACATCGATACATGCCTACATCACTGATATTTAACCTTTTTCATTTCATGGCATAGATAAAGTAATTACTAAACTGCAGCACACCAAAATATACGTTATATTTTTTTACCAATCTGACCAAAAATATAGGTATAATTTTGATTCATTGACACCGGACACCTATTGTTGTGTTGACTGTTGTCATTGTTTAATTTGGCCATCTAAAGGAAAAGAGGTCAGTGCCCCCAACTAGTCAGGTATTCCATGTTTGAAAGTTCTTGTGGCACTCCAGTGTGCCTGCCACTGCATGTGGTCGAGGTCGCAAAGTGAAAAACACAAGATGAATTTGAATAAAGCCATGAGGTTTTATTTATTCTTGTTAAATATTATTTTCTGTGACCTTTCATTGGGGATCTTGAAATAATTGTTGAGTTGATATTAATGGGATATTTTTTTTATCAGAGCCCAATCAGACTTCCAGAACAAAAGCCCAAAGATGTGGTTTTGGTGAGCATTATTTTCATGTAATGAATTTGAACACTTAGGCTGGCCTTATACACTCCCATTTGCTCTTTATTATTTTACATTCTGTGGCTTTTACCCATTCACCCTCCCTACCTGTTATATGAAGGGATTTAAACTTGTAACATCTGTGACTTTTACTTATAGGATGAAAGGACTTTGATAATTAGTCACGTATTATGAAAATACTGCTAAATTAGAAAAACTTTCTGTAACTAATATAATTTTCAGTCCAAACAAAATTTTATTTAGGATATATTTAAACAATTTTACATACGATCAGCAGTTTCTTTACTTACAAATTATTCAGTAGATATATTAATATATTCCTTAGATGTTGCCGGAAAAGGTTTTCATTTTTAATGTTTTATTTTATTTTATTTTATTTTATTTTATTTTATTTTATTTTATGACAGACAGAAAGAGACAGAGAGAGGGACAGACAGGGACTGGCAGACAGGATGGGAGACAGATGAGAAGCATCAATTCTTTGTTGTGACTCCTTAGATGTTTATTGATTGCTTTCTCATATGTGCCTTGACTGCGGGCCTTCAGCAGACTGAGTAACTCCTTGCTCAAGTCAGTGACCTTGGGTCCAAGCTGGTGAGCCTTGCTCAAACCAGATGAGCCTGTGTGCAAGCCGGCGACCTCAGGGTTTAGAACCTGGGTCCTCCACGTCCCAATGTGATGCTCTATCCACTGCGCCACCACCTGGTCAGGCTTCATTTTTAATGCTTTAAATATTATATTGTCAACCAAGTTGAAAAATGTCAATTACTGTCCCCACTTTCAGAAAAGTGAGAAATGTATCTAGTCCTGACCAAAAGTACATATTGAATTGCTATTCATAGCCCCTGAAACCTAAGTTCTTTAAGTACACTGAATCATGAGTCTCTGTAGACATTATCAAATGCTCTGTACAGATTCACGTCCCTCAGTTGATAGAGTAAGCACCTCTATGAAATTGATATATTTATTCTTTTTATTTATAGGATTTTTTGGTGCATAACAAAAGAAATTTAAAATTAAATGACTTTATATATTTATTGTTAAAATTAAATTTGTCTCCCCCACCTTTAGAGTATAAAATTTAGCCTGACCAGGCGGTGGCGCAGTGGATAGAGCGTCGGACTGGAATTCCAAGGAGCCAGGTTCGAGACTCCGAGGTCGCCAGCTTGAGTGTGGGCTCATCTGGTTTGAGCAAAATCTCACCAGCTTGGACCCAAGGTCGCTGGCTTGAGCAAGGGGTTACTTGGTCTGCTGAAGGCCCGCGGTCAAGGCACATATGAGAAAGCAATCAATGAACAACTAAGGTGTCGCAATGCACAATGAAAAACTAATGATTGATGCTTCTCATCTCTCTGTCCCCGTCTATCCCTCTCTCTGACTCTCTCTGTCTCTGTTAAAAAAAATAAAAGTTTAGAGTATAAAATTTATAGATCCTATAGAGTAGAAATCATGTTTATGTTGTTTAATTATTTTCTTTATTACAGTGTTATGGAACATACAAATAATGATTTGCACTATGAATGTATGATTCCTTCTCAAGTTACTTCAGACCTAAACAAAGAGAAGACTATAGTGTTTCTTCAAACAGAATTGGACATTCTCAGAGCAAGCAATAAAAAGGTACCTTATAAGAAATCTGGTAATTGTCAAGTGTGCTTTTAGCTGTTGACCTTCTAAATTTGCTTTGTCGTCATCGTAATTCAGTATTATTGTGTACTCTAATCCTTTAACAGTAGCTTAATGCTGTTTCCATATCATTCCATCAGGGTATGATTGAGTTGAGAGATTGGTTGCTTGCCTTTGCTGGCCTGTAATATCACTTCCTTTTTTGTAAAACTATGGTACCTTAAGTAGGTATAAAAAAGGGAAAAAAAGATTCATTCAGGGTTAACTGTGGTAAAACTTTATTTTAGTAACTTGGAGAATGAGAAATTTAATGCACTGGTTTCATGTTACTTTGTTTTTCTGTTTTTGTTTTTTTTTAATTTATTGATTTTAAAGAGAGTGGAAGGTGGGAGAGAGAGAAACATCAATCTGTTTCTTAATGTGCTGTGACCGGGGATCAAACTTGTAACCTCTGTGTATCTGGACAATGCGCCCGCGGGCCACAGTTTGGCCCCCTAAGGCCATTTATCCAGCTCCCGCCGCACTTCCAGAAGGGGCAACTCTCTCATTGGTGGTCAGTGAGAGGAGCACTGTATGTGGGAGCCCTCCAGTGGTCTGAGGGACAGTGAACTGGCCCCCTGTGTAAAAAGTTTGGGGACCCCTGCAACCAAATGAGCTATCCATCCAAGGCTCATGTTACTTTCTTAACTATTTTTTTTATTGGTATCTTTGCCCTACATTTCACCTCAACAATATAAGTAATTAAAGTAGCAAAGTTTGGCAATACTTCTATTTACATTATCTTATGCAGTTGAATTTTGTCCAGTCCAATTTATGTCATGGTTTATTTCTGACTCTATTTTTAGTTCTATTCCTTTGAGCATTAAATACTGTTATTAAGTAATGCTCGTTTTTTTTAATGCTTTCTGCTTTTTTAACCTTTATATACTTGTTTGATTTTAATACTCTAGTTGTTGAGCTAATCAAACTGAATTATGGTATTAGGATGTTGATCTTGTGTGATGGAAAACAGTACAAGTGACAAAAGCTGAGGGAAGAATTAAAACAAAAGTGCACTTGGAGAGACTGGATTTCTGTATGTCTTATGTAGCGGTTGTTTACTATCGGCCAGTTACGAGTCAGGTGCCAGTGCAAATTTAAATGAAATATGATGGGATAGCATTCTCAAAGGGAAATTTGTTTCAGATATTAAGATTAACTAATTAAATTAATTAAGATAAATTAATTTTGTTTCAAGATACTAGACATACTAAGAGAAGCTCTGAAGCTGTGATAGTCATTCTTTTTTTAGGATAGTCTCTTCCAAGTCTTTGGATTTAATACAGCAGAACAGGTCATACTGCCCTTTTTCATTTCATTTGCCTACACAGACTCACACACACCCACAAAAACACACAAACATTGTATCAAAATATTTTTATAATTTGTATGTCGTTACTGGTAATTATATTTTATAAACTATCTTAAAAACTTAAATAGTGTTTTTTTTAATTCCTAGAGTTATATATTTAGGCAGTTAAATGTAATATTATTTATATTAGGAAAAATAACAATTTTATTTTGGGATTAATTATGTTTGTGTAAGAAATTTGTCAAATAAGAATCTGGGATTTTTTCAATGTGTTTAAGCTTCAAGAAAAACTCTCTAAAGAAGATAAAGAACAGAGAAAACTAAAGCTTAAGTTGGAACTTCAGGAGAAAGCAACAGAAGCTCAAATTGCTGAAAAGACAGCAGGTATGGTGGATGAGTTTTAACATATGGCCTTAAGAAAAACACACAAGGTTATTATGTGGTTTGGTGAATTGAATACTAGCATACTAGCTATTTGCCAAAGGAGGGGAAGCTCTGTCTTTTTTTATTTTTTATTTTTGGCTGCTTAGAAAATAGGTGGCTTTAACATCCTGGCTCTGGTATTAGTGAGAGCTTTACCTGTATTCATACTGATTTGGGCATTAAATGCATTGTTAACACCATGTCAATCCAATCACAAAAAGGTTGTTTGTTTTGTTGGAAGGGCCTGAACAAACAAGGGGACATAATGATTACCAGTGCTCCTACCTTTCAGCCAGCAGTTCAGATTCCACTTACTGGTTTAGCTTGTTGAAAGGAAATACTTCTCCTATGTATGAAGACTGTCCTGTATTTATTGCCACTGGAAACCTACATTTGATTATAAAATCTGATTTTTTCAGTAAATAAATTTTTATCTGATAATGTGGACGGTGATGGAATTTCCTCTCAGAAGATTAAAGTGAAAGATTGCCAAAGTTTAAGATTGTAAATGACTGCCTTAAATATGTTATAGGTCTTTGCAAGGAGAAAATTTTTAAATATATCTGTGATATGTTAAGATATGATCAGGTGATTCTCAGTCGTCATGATCTCATATGTATACATATATATGTTACTGTGACTATCTTCTCACACTGTTCTAGTGAGTTAAGAGAAATTTTGGAGAATAATAGCAATTAACATTCAGAGGCATTTCAGAGAATGCTTATTTTAACCTCATGAATTACAATAATTTTAAGGAATTTTATATTTTGTGATTAATTTGAAGTTATACTCATACTTAATGAGCCACTTAAGCATGGTTGAATATATGAAATAATAATGGTATTTTATATCAGAAACATTAGCAGATATAGCCATTCTTCAAAATATTACTATGCAGTGTAGAACTGAACATCACTATGAACATATACGCCAAAATGACCATTAGTCCTAAATTTAGTACGATTGCTCTTTTATTAATTTAAACTACCATGATTTTTTAAGTGTGGAAATATGAGAGTAATGTATTTTAATGAAAATTAACAGTATGTTGGAAATGAATAATTCATGTATAAATTTAGAACAACTTGAATATTTCTTAACTTTTTGTAGTTAAATATATAGTTTTCTAGAATGGTATTATAAGATGTACATTTGTTTTAAGATGTCTGCATCATAATTTAATTTTACATGTGTCTTAAGAAGTAATTTAATAAGTTTTAGACCATTGTTACTGAAAAATCATGAATTAATATGTTTATATAGCTCATTTATCTTTTGGAGGGGAAAACTTACTAAGCAATATTACCTATTCTTCAAGCTTTTGTATAATAATGTAGCTAATCATATACCTCAAATATTTATTTATTGGTATATATTTAAGAGTTCCCTTTGACTAAAGCATGAATCATGCATGCATAAAATGGAAATAATTTGTTTGCTTTATGATTCTTGTTAATCAAATACTTATTGTTAATTTTTTTAGTAAATGAAATATTAGGAACATGTTTGGTATGTTTTTATATCCTCCTAAACTGATGAAAATAATAATGCTATGTAATTTCTCCGGACAAAGCAATCTAGTTGATTAAAAACCACTTAGTTTTTAAAGTATAAATTTCCTGAATTATATCTTCAGTTTTAAATGTTTTAGTACTATTTTACGGAAAAAAGATTAAAGATGTTTTATTTGTGACTTTAGAGAGAATTATTATTGTAATATGTGAAAATAAAAAATCTGAATTAAGAACTACATTGGTTTGAAACTACAAGAAATTTATTAACTAACCCTTAGCTGACTCATGAACTTTTTCGTATTTTCTTATTACACGTACAGTTTTAAATAGCTTATCTTCTACCTGGTGCATTAGCATGAGGTCAAAAAGCAAAACACCATAACAAAAATGACTGTCAGTACTTGAATAGAAAGGGAGCATTATAGGATTATGATTACATGTTTTATTTAGGTTTCTACAAAAGAACAAATAATCCACATAGGCATGGATATTTGTTTCTATTGCTGCTCATTTTTATATTGCAAATAAAAAGTGTTTTTGGGAAAGTATGTTACAAATATGCACACATATTTAAGTATTTTAATGTAGTTGAGCAGAATATAAATGTTTAAAAAGTCAAAATATTTTACATTAAAAAAATACATGCAAAAACATTCTGAACTATACACTGGAAATTGTAGATAGGATACAAATCAATATATGTCTATAGATTTTTCAAATATAATGTCAGTAAAATTCAGGTACTCTGGAAAGTGGAAGCCATTTCCTTTCAATACAGGCACCCCCTGGGTTACGAACAAGATCGGTTCTGTAGATTTGAAAATGTTTAAGTATTTACATGCACAGAAAGGTAAAAATAGATACTATGTTAAGACAATCATCTAAGTTGCATTTAATAGGTATCTGTTCCAACTTACATACAGATTCAACATAAGAACAAACCTACAGAACCTACCTCATTCTGTGACTTGGGGACTGGCCGTATATAAAATGTAAAGATTTATATATAAGAGGATATTCACATATGAGAATTAATTATGACAGCAAGAGAATTAAAATCAAATAATAAGAAAATGTTTAAAATTAATTAAGGGACATTTATGCTGTGGGACATCATGCAATAATTAAAATAATTTTTAAAATCCTTGATGTGAGAAAATCTTTATGACGATATGAAAGAAGTAGAGGAAGTTGTATTTATGATATAAACTTAAGTATATATACACGTATATTTTATAAAACAAGAGGCAAATTTTGTAGTATTAATGACTGAATTAATGCTTCAATCAATAGTTTTCTGCCTTTTCAGGATTTCTTCAGTGACCATGGATTAGATTTTGTATTAGAAAAAGTAAATGTAACTTTAAAAAGATGTGATTTTTGAAAAAGTTACTTGCTTTCTAATCTTAAAATAATTCCTATGATAAGTTTGACATATACAGAGGCATATAAAGCAGAATTTTATGAAATTTATATGATGGCTGTGATCAAATCTTACCATTACCAATGCTATTTCCCTATGTTTCAGAATTGCCCCTTATATTTGTATCTTTATGTATGTTATGTAACTTATGTCTATAGTAATCATCTTGTCTTTCCAGCTGGTTATATAATTTATAAGAATAAGAATGTGGTGTAGTCAAAACAACATAAAACAAAAGGTACCCAGTTCTGTGTGAGGCAGAATGAAGTAATGGAAAGACCAAGAGCCTTGGAATCAGATTGCCTCAAGTTCAACTCACAGCTTTGACTTAATGCAGATTGACTTTGGGCAAGTTACTCATTAACCTCTCCAGATTTACTTTCTCCCATGTGAAAATGTGAATATTAACTAATTTACCATATTATTTTAAGGATTAAAGAGAATATATAAAAGTACCTAGTATATAGCTTGTATGGTACTCAGTAAGTTGTAGCTAATATGAATATTCGATTATTTTTATTTTTATGAAATTTTTAAACCTTTGATAATGTCAGAAGTCTTGAAAGGATTTTTGTTCTGTTTGGTTTTTAAATTAAAATCAATGCTTCACTGTGTATTAACAGAAAAATGAAAGAAAAATATTGGATACAAAGGATTAGATGATGAGGAAAATTACTGTTGAGATATATGTAGTTATTAGCACTAGTACATTTTATTTACATGTGAATCTGAAATACAAGAAATGATACAAAGGATTTGAGCTTTAATCTAATGTGTACCTCTGATAAATCTTCATGTATACTGTTATAATAGCATGTAGCCTGTTTCCTTTGCTTCCCTGATGGTTTTTAAATGATATGAATGCTATCATTGTAATGTGATCTCATGAGAGTTTGAAACTGAGTTGTATCATTTATTGTGATAAAATCTCAAATGAGTCACTCTTTTACCTTTTCCTTTATTTACATCACCAGCATCAGCGACACATTTTATTAGGCACTGTATAAGAATTGTGCTAACTTTTTAAAAATTCAAAAAAGAAATATTTATCAAGGGCCATTATGTACTAGGCACTTGTGTTAGGTACTGGTGAACATAAGCAAATAGACAGGTTAGTAATTTCAAAAATTTCTTTTTGTGTGCAATCTCTTCTTACTTATAATGCACTATTTCAGTAGGTAGTGGTTAAGTGCTCACACTTTGAAATCAGACTTTTTTTTTAACCACTTATCCTGTGTGACAGCCTCACTAAATGTTGACTAAACCTTACTTTATAAGTTGGTGACGTTTAAGTGAGATAATGTTTATGAAGTGCTCAACCCATTGAAGGCAATTATGATGATAAGATGATGATGTCACCATCTTGTTTTCTGAAGACTTCTTGATCTAATAGGGCATATTCTAAATGTACATAACATATGTATTTCTTTTTAAAAATAGCTTCAAAGCGTTTTTATTTTATTCTCCAGGGTTGTTAGTTTTCCTTGATTTTCAGATTTAATTTAGAAAGTTTGAAAATATGAAAATTATGCTTTAGTCTCTACAAGAAAAGAAAATAAGGGAAAAATATATAGTAATTAGATCTTCTCTACTTAACCACGCTATTCAGCCAGGACTGTGGTTATAATCTTTAAAAATTATTTTGTCAATTAAACCTTTCATTTTTCCTAAACAGTTTCAGTGGGAATTGTTTAGTGTTTAATTTCTCTTGATTTTTATTTCTCTATTACAGACTATATATAGATGATATTTAAATTTTATATGAGGGTTTAAATGTTTTTTAAGTTATTTTTGTGATATTTAAAGTATTTGTTTCTTTACAAGCCTTTTTTTTTTAATGCTCATATTAGAGTCTCTGCTTTCTCTGTTAGTTATTTTTCTCCTTGCATGTCATCCATTAAAGATTAGCTGTGGAAGACTGGAGCATGGAGAGATTATGAATGACAGAACAACTCCTGTAGAATAATAATCAGTTTTTAGTATTTAATGCTGTTTGACTTTTGCAGACACATTTCTTATTAACCTTTGGTACAAAGATAAATCCAGGTTCCTGTTATCTCATGAAGAAGATGAGTCTGAGATCCTCTTCCAATTAAACTGAAATAAGGCCAATATTGGGTTTTAGCCAAAAAAACTCCTTAGTTCCTAAGTCTTATGTTTATAAATCTATCTATCTATCTATCTATCTATCTATCTATCTATCTATCTATCTATCATCTATCTATCTATCATCTATCTTAGTTGCAATTTACATATAATTCAGTGGTTATGTAATTTGCTGCTTAGCTTACTATATTGTTCTGCAAGTGTTTAAACTGCTTTCTTCCTTTATACATAGATTCTTTTCTATGTGCTCAAATTCAGAGTGATATTTTATAAATAAATCTTGTCAGACCCTTTTTATTACAGAGGATGCTAGTTTGTTAAATATTCTGGTGCCCTTTTGTTGACTGTCTTGTGCTTTTGGCATCAGAACATAAAATTCCTGAAACTTATACCTTAAGGTTTTCTGTTCAGGTTAACATGTAAATGTTAAATGTATAGCTAGGTAGTTTACCATTATATCAAATATGTTAAGATACCCCAACTAAGTAACATGGAAAAATAAAAATGGTTGTGTAATAGAAAATGTTTTTATGTAAAAAAATTGTTAACTTTACTGTATCTCAGATGATACTGATGACCTAATAATTAAGAAGAACAAGAATGAATTAGTTTGGGGGTGGGAGGTGAGGGTGTTATATTGAGGGGGACACTTGAATCCATGTTATCACAATAAATTAAAATTAATAAAAAAAATTTTAAAAAGTAAAAAAAAATGAATTAGTTCTGTGTATCAGGAGAATAGAAAATAATATAATATGCACTTCTAAGAAATGACACATTGGAATCTCGCTTCTCTTTAATCTTATACTTAATGCCTTAACAGTATTAAATTACAATGGAGCATTACACATATATCTGTATCTACATGTTTTATTTTGGAGGGAAAAGGGATTTCAAGAATATGACCAATCATTACAGGGAAAAACAACAAGGCCCATCTCTGAAATACAGTACTTAGAAATATCGGTAGTTAGGAATTGATTATATTATTATCTGTGCCAGCAGAATCCCAGGGTATGAATCAGGATTAATTACAATGAGTGCCAAGTCAAATAGTACTTCAGGGTAGCTTTTAGCCAATGTTATAAACTCTCTTCCTAGAAAAGTTTGTGTTTTTCTGGAGAAAACAAAATAAGCATTAAGTAAACAGAGAAACCAGTATGCATAACAATAACTCAATTGATAATGTTTTATTAGGTATAGCATACTATGGAATTTAGCATGATATTAAGTATTTTAGAGCATATCAAATAATTAGGGTATTTAAAACAAAAATAACTTTTCAGAAAATAAATCATAAATTATTTTCTGCATGTTTAATTTTAAGAAGTTTAGATAGCAGTTATATTTTACAGAATTTTCATATTGGTATCTATTAAAATTTAAAATAATCTGTACAGAAAGTAATTTAAATATTTCTTAAAATTGTATTTCAAAAGTACATTAAATAATTGGTATTAATTATAATTCTTTAGGGATAAGCATTTTTCTGTCATATTAAATACTGTAGTTCTGTGCTGGTTGGATAGCTCATCATCGTCCCATGTGCCAGGTGCTGGTCCACCCCAGTCGGGGCTCATGCCAGAGTCATCAGTAAGCAGGTGGAGCAAAGGGTCTATGTTTCTCTCTCTCTCTCTCTTTCTCTCTCTCTCTCTCTCTCTTTAAAAATCAATCATCTTTGGCCCTGGCCGGTTGGCTCAGCGGTAGAGCATTGGCCTGGCGTGTGGGGGACCCGGGTTCAATTCCCGGCCAGGGCATATAGGAGAAGTGCCCATTTGCTTCTCCACCCCCCTCCTTCCTCTCTGTCTCTCTCTTCCCTTCCCGCAGCCGAGGCTCCATTGGAGCAAAGATGGCCCGGGCGCTGGGGATGGCTTCTTGGCCTCTGCCCCAGGCGCTAGAGTGGCTCTGGTTGCGGCAGAGTGACGCCCCGGAGGAGCAGAGCATCGCCCCCTGGTGGGCGTGCCGGGTGGATCCCGGTTGGACGCATGCGGGAGTCTGTCTGACTGTCTCTCCCCGTTTCCAGCTTCAAAAATAATAATAATAATAATAATAATAATAATAATAAAATAAAAATCAATCATCTTTAAAAAAGAATTTAAAAAATGTAGTACTAATGCTCTAATATGACATATTAAATGTTTGAAAGTAAGTAGCATATTTTTAGAAAGTGTTCCTACGTAGTCTTGTAGTTCTATGTACTAAATACTTGTATGTAGTAATTGGGGGTTTAGCAAAAGCAAGTTCTTGTTTTATACTTTGTCTACTTAAGCATATTCTGTATAATTTTCTAATTAATCTTTAGCAATTTCTATGCCTTTGATAAGTAGCGTGAATAACATTTTCTTATAACATTTATGAGAAGCTGTAAAAACTTGGCTCTTGTTTATATCATTTAGCCTGTGGTAAAATTGGTGTCCTTATCTATCATTTTACTTATATTCACAGAACCTATCAACTATGTTAAGTGAGGACTTAATAGATTTATAGCACCTTTACAGAAGGATTTTTTTAAGTGAGAGGAAGGGAGATAGAGAAGACTCCTGCATGCACCCTGACTGGGATCCAGCCAACAGCTCCCATCAGGGGGGCCGATGCTTGAATGAATCAAGCTAACCTCAGCACCTGAGGCTGATACTTAGACCAACCAAGCTATTCTCAGTGTCCAGGCTGGTGCTTGAACCAGTTGAGCCCCTGGCTACAAGAGGGAAAGAGAGAGAAAAGTGGGAGTGAGAGGGGGAGAGAAGCAGATGGTTGCTTCTCATGTGTGGCCTGACCTGGAATCAAACCTGGGACTTTTGCACACCAGGCCAATGTTCTAGCCACTGAGCCAGTTGGCTGGCCTACAACAGAAGAATATTTAAAGCATATAGTAGGAGCTTAAAATCCTGATTTTTAATGTATTAGTTGTACTTGTAGGATTTTTTCTAAGTAAATACCTAAGTACATAAAGATTTATGTACAAAGATGTTCGTTACAGTGTTGTTTATATAGTGAATACTTAGGAACAGTATAAAATCTTATATTAAGAGCATTTTAGTTCAATTAAATGTTGTAGAAGTATGCAGCAAAAACCTGTATAATTTTGTTAACAGTGTCACCAAAAAAAAAATTCAATAAAAAGGAAAAAAAAGTCATGTCTAAATGATAAAATTCCATGTAAAATGTTTTCTAAGAATACTGAAGAATATAGGAACATATTCTGTTTATTTTACATATATATATATTTACTATGTAAAATATTTATCTCCGCATTTACACAATTCACCTATATTACTTTTTAAAGATCTTCATGAAAAAATCATATAAAATATTGAACTTTCAAATAAAATTTTAGAAAAACATAATTGTCTATTCTGTAAAAGATGTTCTGAAGTAAAAAGTTGAATCCAGCATTGTAATGCAAAAATGAAAGCATCAAACTATGTAGAGCAGATTGGTTAATTCCGGTGTGGGGCATTTTCTATCTTTGTTTAAATTCCCATTAACTAATTTATACAAAGAGTGATAAAATACAAAATTTAAGGAAATTAAAAGACCTAATGTAATGTTTGTGGTTTTGTAATATATATACTGCTTACAAAAGTGAGAGATCTTTCAAAATGAATATGAAGCGCTTAAAAAAAAGTATTTGATTTTTTTAAATTAAACAAGAACATCAGAAAAGCAAATGACAAGTCAAAGAAAGTTGTTTGATTATGCAAATGAGATGCAAAACCAACTTTTATTTCATTGGTGAAAATGCACTATACAAAAGCCTGAAGGTGCTGGAGTATCTGCACGTTCCCTGATCCCCTAATCTTTGTGAGCAGTGTATTTGGTGGTTTCATAAAACACTATTGATAGTTGTTTGTAAGGAATCTGTTCAGCATCCTGTAAAGTAGTAATAGTAGCTATTCAGACAATGTGACATTCTTTCATATAGACTAAAGACTTGTCTTTTACAAAGCTATTACCTGTTATTGTTCTTATAATTTTGGAACATGAATTGTAATCAGTGATTATTTTATGTACTTCACATTTAAATCCTAATGATTTCTTCTTTCCTCTCTTTTAAGTTCAGCCTTTCCTATTTACCTAAATACCTTGAGGATGGTATAATAAACAGATTTCTTTTCCGGGGAAATGTCTATCCTCCAAATTATGTTACTTAGAGAATCATGACCCAATGTTTAATCTAGAATGTTTTCCAATATACGTCTCCTGCGGTATTTTAAAAGGAGTTTGAGAAGTGTACAATATGGGTTTGTCAAGAGACTTGTGTTTTACTAAGAAAATATGTACTCTGTCTTGACTCAGTAAACTCATACTTAGTATGGTTCAGCTTCTTCATATTTACTCTTGCCCATATTAGAAAACAATTAGCTTACTAAACAAATTTGAGTATTTGGTGGTGGGGGAGGTGATCCTCTCTAAATCTTTTTCGAATTTGTCTAAGAATTATAGGATATTTGATAACCATGTTTAAAAATGGAGATATCCAAATATTATTGTAAACACCCAATGATTTGTTTTACCTACAATATAAGTATTTTACTTGGTTGGCTTACATAGTAGCTAATAATATTTGTTAATGTAATTTAACTGCTGTGAACCTTTACTGAACAAATATTGAAATTTATTCAAGTCAAAGAAAGAGAATCTCTAATGACTTTTGTTAAAGCTTCTATTTAATAGTTAAGGACAAAAGTTTGTATGACATACGAGATGCAATTAACAGTAGATTTTACATTTAATAAAAAGAAAGAAGCATGTGTATTTGCTTTATTCATTCCATCATAATTTGCATTAGAGCTGTGGGTGTTTAATGAGCAAATTCCAGCTAAAATGCTATATTGATTTTCTAGTGAACTTTGTAATAGTCATCTACCTTGGAAAAGCTCAGTGTTTACAATTAACTTTTCTTTACTAAAAATGTTTGAGAGTTACATATTGATCCTTTAAAAGTACTGAAGTTTAGAAAGAATCATGTTTTTCATAATCAAATTTTACATATAATCAAATAAGTATTAAAATGATCATTTAGTAGTACCTTAATTTTGGAATAATTTCTTAACATTCATAAAATGTGTAATCTGATTTTATGTACATGTCTTCTGGCATTTTAAAATGTAACCTTAGTATACTCAAAGGATAATATTTATTAAATACATTATTTACATTTTTAAAGTTGATAATAACATTATAGAGGGAAAATAATGTTTTTTTAATCACACAGGAACAAACCAACCATTGGTGTAAAACATTTATCTTTACACATAGAGATACCAAGACTTGCTAGCCTTACCCCTTCTGTCAAATGTTGTTGCATATAAAGTGGAGCACAGTGTACATTAAATGTCATTTTGTAAAGATTTCATCACACTTTACAGAAGTGATAGGGAACCTATCAACATTTGAGGTTTAGTAATTAGTATTTTTTTTGTGTGTGTGTTTTTCTGAAGTTGGAAACGGGGAGGCAGTCAGACAGACTCCCGCATGCACCCAACCGGGATCCACCTGGCATGTCCACCAGGGGGCGATGTTCTGCCCATCTGGGGCATTGCTCTGTTGTAACCAGAGCCATTCTAGTGCCTGAGGCAGAGGCCATAGAGCCATCCCCAGCACCCGGGCCAACTTTGCTCCAATGGAGCCTTGGCTGCGGGAGGGGAAGAGAGAGACAGAGAGGAAGAAGAGGGGGAGGGTTGGAGAAGCAGATGGGCGCTTCTCCTGTGTGCCTTGGCTGGGAATTGAACCCGGGACTCCTGCACACCAGGCCGACGCTCTACCACTGAGCCAACTGGCCAGGGCCCTAGTAATTAGCATTTTAAGCTTTCCATGTGCCAGAATATTTCAGGAAAATGTGATATACGTGTTAATCTGTACTTTGATCACTGTTTGATGTCATTTTGTCCATCCTATCTGGCTTACAAATTGTAAATGTTCTAAATTTAAAAATTTTAAAACCTCACTATATCATGATTTTTAAAATAAACTATTATGTTGTTATAGCATACAGTATGCAATATAGAATGGGTTCTGAATAATTTTTCAGTTCCTGTTTATAATTTTTGCATGCTAAAAAGTGAGGAATGTTGAATAGTATCTTTTTACATACATAAATGGTTCAAATCAATCAAAATCACATTTTATTAGGTCTAGAAATGAAGCCAGATTGTGAGTCTGTGGATTGAGGGTGGTAAAGATAGTGATGGCATGAACTAATATTTGTTGAGAAACTACTTTATTTGGTTGAGAGCTTTCTAATATTATCTCATTTATTTTTTTCCTCACAGCCACATATGGTGGTATTATCCATTTTATACACCCGAACTGCAACTAAAATAATTAAGAAATACACTCCATACAAAAACAAATTCCTGAGGTTAGTATAGCACATGGAATCTAGATCAAAGTCCATATTCTTCCTAGAACACCATGTTGCTTTTTCTGAGTTGTTATGAGTATTCTACCTGGAAGGAGATTGTACACATTTACAAGGGAAAAATAAAACTAATTATTTTGTACTACATTATGGGCAGAAGTTTCTTTGAAAATAGTGTGATAAATTGATACATGGTAACAGTATAATATAGCCACAGAAAGCCACAGAACACTGAATTATACTATCTTAAAAAAAAACCCTGAGAATTGTTTTAAAAAGTACTGGTTCTTCCAAGAACTAGGTTAAAAACAAGAATTCCTTAACCTTATCTAAATTGTTGATTTAAAAGCATTTGATCTTATGCAAGTAGATGTTCAGTTGTTCTAGAACAATTTGTCATGTAGTTTGTTTATCCATTATTTGTTGATAGAAATTTAGGTTGTTTCTCATTTTTGGCTATTATAAATAAAGGTGCAGTGAATATTTGTGTTAAAGTATATATGTTTAATTTTTTTAAGAAACTGAGAAATTGCTTAGTTTATTCCTCATACACTAAAACACTCATGCATCTTAATTTTCCTTCAAAGCCTTTACTGTTATATCTGTCTGTCTATCTACCTACCTACCTACCTACCTACCCACCTACCTACCTAATTTGGGGCCTGTTTTTTTCTCTCTTTCCCTAATAGTTCTCTCCAGGATGAGATGGACTTTTTAGACCACTATATTCATATTCCTTAAAACTCAATAGATGATTGCCACAGAAGCTTAATTAATATTTGCTGGATGGATGGATGAATATTTCTCTTCACTTAGGTTCAATATATTGGAAGTGGTTTTGGCTTTGGCTTTGCCATTTCATGTTCCATTTTATATTCTATTATGCAAAAGATAATACAGTTGGCCCTTCAAATCCACAGGTTTTGCATTTGTTTTCAACCAACCACAGATAAAAAATATTTAAATAAAAAACCCCCATTGCCCTGGCCAGTTGGCTCAGCGGTAGAGCGTCGACCCAGCATGTGGATGTCCCAGGTTCAATCTCCAGCCAGGGCACACAGAAGAAGCACCCATTAGCTTCTCCACCCTTCCCTCGCTCCTTTCTCACTCTCTCTTCCCCTCCTGCAGCCAAGGCTCCACTGGAGCAAAGTTGGCCCGAGCACTGAGGATGGCTCCATGGTCTCTGCCTCAGGCACTAGAATGGCTCTCGTTGTGTTGGAGCAATGCCCAGATGGGCATAGCATCGCCCCCTGGTGGGCATGCCGGGTAAACCTGGTCCTGCACACGCAAGAGCTTTCTCTCTGTCTCCCTGCTTCTCACTTCAGAAAATGACAAAAAAAAATAAATAAAAATAAAATAAATAAATAAATAAAAAAAACCCACATCACTTTTCAGCCTTTTGGCTAAGATCAACTGTAGTATCTGTTCTCAGCTATAAAAAAATCCCCAGAAAGTTCTGAAAAGCAAAACTTG
The DNA here is from genome assembly GCF_036850765.1 of Saccopteryx bilineata. Classification (NCBI taxonomy): domain Eukaryota; kingdom Metazoa; phylum Chordata; class Mammalia; order Chiroptera; family Emballonuridae; genus Saccopteryx; species Saccopteryx bilineata. The sequence goes on from NC_089493.1 coordinate 110,479,371, forward strand.
AGTTTGCTATACATCAAGCACTATGGTAAATCCATGCAAATGAAGTACTGTGTAAACATACCCTACTGTGGGACTGATATGCATGGTTATATGCAAACACTGCCATTTTTTATAAGGGCCTTGAGCATCAGAGGGTTTTGGTGTCCAGAGTCCCTAGAACCAGTCCTCAGCAGATACTGAAGGGTGACTCAGTGTTTGTTTCTTCTCTACCACATACAATGTAATGCAAAAATGTCTTGATTAACATTAAAATGTCATATTCATCTGACAAATACTAGCAGAAGCTCAATGTTTTATGAACTCAGAAAGCAAGCATTTCAAACAACTTTTCTAAATTTTTTTTTTTGTAGTTTGACAGTGTAAATAAAATTTGGTTCGGTAATCCAAGTATCTGAGGCCATTTTTGTCTAACATCACAGTATATTTTAAAAGTTATATAAGATTTCAAGTAGAAATTATACTTGCGAAATGACGATTTCCGATAAAATCAAAGCTTCCTATATAGCGCTGCAAAAGTTTGCCCTATCTAGTGGCTCAATGGATAAAATGTTAGCCTGGCATATGGATACCCCAGCGTCAGTTGCCAGTCAGAGTACACAGAAGTGACCATCTGCTTCTCTCTCCCATGCCTCTCCCTCTTCTCTTTCTCTTCGCCTCCCACAGTCAGTGCCTTGATTGTTTCGAGCGTGGCCCCTGGTGCTGAGGATGGCTCAGTTGGTCCCAGCAAGTCAGCCTCAGGCACTAAAAATAACTTGGTGCTCAAGCATCGGCCCCACTTGGGGTAGCCAGGTGGATCCCGATTGGGGCACATATGGGGATCTGCCTCACTATCTCCCCTTCTTTCACCTAAAAAGAAGTCTAGTTGGTTTCATTTGTGTTATAATCTCTATAAATGGTGCTTCTGGAGACATGCAGTGCTGAAGCCTCACAACTCTGCCCCTTCTTCCTTAATCCCATTTCCTTTTCTGTCCTTCCACCATCCTACTGAGGTAACCACCATCCTGACTTGGGTGTTTATCATTTCCATGCTGTTTTAATATATTTACTAATTATGTCTATTCATAAATAATAGATAGAGTTGTCTTACTTTGCAAGTTCCTATTTTTGTCAGTTTTATTTGGGGGATTTGTCTCTTTGTTTATAGTAAATTCATTTTAAATGCTGGATCATATTACATTTTGAATGTAATGTGGCTTATTTATTTATTCTCCTGTTATTGAACATTTGGGTTACTTCTGAGTTTTGGCTGTTATTTAATGCTGCAATAAGCATTTTTATACATATTCCATGTGTACATGTCCAAGAGTTTCTGTAGGGTGAGTACCGAAGAGTAGATTTGTCAAGGTACAGGTTATATAAATCTTAAACCGTAACAAACATTGTCAAATTCTTCCTGATGGTTGCAGAACTTCATATGCCTATCTGCAGTATATGTGAGAGTTTTCTTTATTGCACTAGCTCACAATGTTTGTTATTATCTGGCCTTTTAATTTTTTATTTTATGGGTATGAAATGGTATATTTCTAGTAGTTTTTAATGATGTTTTCTTAACCAAGTAATGATACCAATTTAGTTGAATAAAATAAACATTTGCTTTTTTTTTTTTTTTTTTTTTGCTAAAAGTATGCATGTCTCCTTTATTTTCTTTCGTTAATGACGGGTCGTATGTTTTGGTAGCTCTGGTTGAAGAGGTGTATTTTGCACAGAGGAAACGTGATGAAGCTATTATGTCCCGACTACAGTTAGCCAATGAGGAGAGAGATGAAGCAGTTGCACGAGCCAAGCATATGGAAATGTCTCTAAAAATGTATGTATACATTTAAAAACTATATGACACTTGAAGCATTCATAAAGTGCATGCATTATATGGTGGTTGCGTATGTTACCGATCTTTTGTTTGTTTTTTTGGTAACAGAGACAAGAGGTAGAGACATAGAGAGGGACAGATAGGGACAGACAGGAGAGAAATGAGAAGCATCAATTCTTTGTTTTGGCTCCTTAGTCTCCTTAGTTGTTGACTGATTGATTTCTCATATGTGCCTTGACACATGAGGGCTGCATCAGAGCAAGTGACCCCTATTTAAGCCAGCGACCTTTGGGCTCAAGCCAGCGACCATGGGGTCACATCTGTGATCCCACGCTCAAGCCAGCAACCCCGTGCTCAAGCTGGTGAGCCCATGCTCAAGCCGGTGACCTCCGGGGTTTTTTTTGTTTTGTCTTTTTAACAGACAGAGCGAGAGTCAGAGAGAGGGGTAGATAGGGACAGAGAGAAAGGAATGGAAAGAGATGAGAAACATCAATCATCAGTTTTTCATTGCAACACCTTAGTTATTCATTGATTGCTTTCTCATATGTGTCTTCACCGTGGGGCTACAGCAGACCAAGTAACCCCAAGCCAGCAACGTTGGGTCCAAGCTGGTGAGCTTTTTTTTTTTTTTTTTTTTTTTGTGCTCACACCAGATGAACCCATGCTGAAGCTAGTGACCTCGGGGTCTCGAACCTGGGTTTTCCGCATCCTAGTCTGGTGCTCTATCTGCTGCACCACCACCTGGTCAGGTGACCTCAGCGTTTTGAACCTGGGTCCTCCGCATTCCAGCATGACGCTCTGTCCACTGCACCACCACCTGGTCAGGCATGTTTCTGATCCTTGTATGTTAAAATTGTAAATTCCATATCCCCACAGTTTAAAACTTTAGACCTGTTGTTTGCATGTCAGGAATAGCAGTTACTCATGCAAAAGAAAAAGAAAGCGAGAAAAAAGAAATGCACAAGACTTCAAGAACAGTTATTTTCTTTACTTCTTTATAGTTCTGTGGTCAGTGTCCTTACTTACCTTTCTTTGGAACTTCTTTTTTCTTCCCTCTTTCTTATTATCATTTTCTTGACCATATTGCAGCTACCTGGGTTCTTTCACTGTTCTCTGCTTACTATGCTCATTTCTATTCTTCATTACATTTTACTTCCTTTAGCTGTGACTCTTAAATTTTAGTCACACCTGAAATGGAATGGAGCCTGAAAATCTCCATTTTTAACAAGTAACCCAGAGGATTCTAATAGAGGTAAATAATGGATCACAGTTAGGAAAACAGAGCCCTAGAAATAAGTACTTCACCATTTTAATATGCACCCATTCACTTGGGCAATGTTGTTAAAATTGAGATTCTTATTCATAGGTCTGGAGTGGAACCTGATAGTCTGACTTTTTTTTAAGCTTCCAGATGATATTATTATAAAGGGTTCACTTTAGTTAGAGGCCCTATAGCATCTAGAAATATATTACTTGTAAGATAGATAAAATTTAGTAATTAATAATTTATGACCCATCAATATACTTATTGTGTGTTTGCTGTGCTCAACATTGTGCTAGGCTTTGTGGGAGATCACAATAAAGCCCTAATTAAAACATGGTTCATTAGGGAGACAGGTCATTAAATAACATGACAGTATTCATGTTGTGATTAGGTAATGTGGTTTGTTTTTGTTTAGATTAATTAATGGCTTCATCTTTGGGGGGGCTTATAGAGACTTAGTGTAAAGCATTACACCCATTGAATAATAGAACTAAAGGAACAAAAAATTTCACCTAAATTCTATACTGCTTTCTCCCAAATAACTATCTTAATAGGGAAACATTATTCTAAACATTTCTCTTTGCTTGTATACTTAAACATTATTATATAGAAGGATGGGTAGTTGGTGGCAGAGTGGGTACATACATCGAATTAATTTAGTAAAAATCAAATCATTCTCTACATGCTGTTTTATTTGAGACATTGTAGTGTAGAGGTTAAGAGCACAGAGTCAAAATCTAGGCATTTGTGTTTACATTTTTGCTGTGTTGCTTCCTAGCTGAGTCTCTGGGACTCAGTTTTGGGTTTGTTTGGGTTTTTTTTGCCTTCAAAATGGATAAATGGTGTCTGTTTTATAGAGGTTGTTTTAAAGACTAAACGATTTAATAATTCTTGAAAAGTACCTGACTTGTAGCAAGCGCTATATAATAATTTAAGGGTAGTAGTTAATGGAAGTGGAACTGAATAAATTTTTGAACTTCATACAGTATTTTCTCTCAATAAGATGTATTAATTCCCTAAAGAGCAATCAAAATTTAAGAAAAGAGAGTGAAAAACCTTAAGGTTTTGTAGTCATCAATCTTTTTTCAACTTTTGGAAACATGCAGTGTTTCAACTGAACAATATTTGATTCTCAACTATAAAATGTATAAGCATTTTTTTCTTCTTTTCCAAATGAGAGATGGAAGGGGAAATACGGGAACAGACTTCTGCATGCTCCCCTACCAGGATCCGCCTGGCAGCCCCCATCTAGGGCTGATGCTCTGCCCATCTGGGGCCATGCTCGCAACCATCCTATTTCTAGCACCTGAGGTGGAGGCTCCACGGAGCCATCCTCAACACCCAGGGCCAACACGCTTGCAATCATTCAAGCCATTGACTGTGGGAGAAGAAGAAAGAGAGAGTGAAGGGGGGTGGAGAAGCAGATGGTCGCTTCTGTGTGCCCTGACTGGGAATCAAACCCAGGACATCCACAAGCCAGGTTGTTGCTTGACTACTGAGCCATCTGGTGTTGCCTTTTATTATGGTCTTTATGTCTTTTATGTGGTATTTTATCATGTGTTTGAGGTAAGACATGTCATATCTCTGTTTTGCTCATGCTTACAGCTCATGCTCTTCTTTTTTATATGGTACAAGTGAATTTTTCTTGATAAACATTTCATATTATTTGACCTTATTTGTCTTCTTCTCTGAGCTGCAACTTCTTGGCTAGATACTGCTTTTTGGCCACGTTTCTATGTAGCCCTAGGGCAGTGGTCTCATTAGCCAACAGAGCCAAATATCAGCAGTACAATGATCGACATTTCTTTTGAGAGCCAAATTTTTTAAACTTAAACTACATAGGTAGGTACATTTCTTATCGAGGTAACGCCCACATGTGGTATTTTGTGGAAGAGCCACACTCAAAGAGCCGCATATGGCTCGCGAGCCGTGTGCCCCTTTTGTTGGAGGTTCTGTTCTCTGCTTATGGGGTTTTGTTTGGTGTCTGCACTTTACCTGGTCTTGTGTATACCCTAATTCCTTAGATACTACTTTGGGACTTTGACTTACTCCACAGCATGGTAGAAAACGGCCACTTCTGTTGATTCTTGCTTCTTCTATAAAGATTCTTTAGCAATGCAAGCTGCTGCTCAGGAAGTATTTTCTTTCCTTTTCTTTGGGCTATCTACTCAACTCTTTGGTGTCTCAGGTTATTTCTCAGCTGTGTGGTATTAGAGAAAAATTCTCAGGATTTGGTGAGTTCTCTTTTCTGATACCTCTTTTTAATGTGGAAAAGGTGAACTTGACCAAAATCATCATTTTCCCATCCTCTGTCCGTACTTTAAAAAATTACTCCATAATGTCCTACTTTCTTTACTATTTGATTCATTTTTACTCATCATGTGTTTATATGATAGGGTAAATAGATTTCTGTGTTCAACTCTTACTTTATCCCTTTTCCTTGGGCTGTTTTTTTTTCCAGTAAACATTTTTTTTTAAGCCTTGGCCAATTGGCTCAATGGATAGAGCATCAGCCTGGCATGTGGATGTTCCCGGTTCAATCTCTGGTCAGGGCACACATGACAAGCAACCATTAGCTCCTCTTCCTCCTCCCCATCTCTCTTTTCGTCTCCTACAGTCAGTGGCTCATTTGGTTCAAGCGTCGACCACAGGCATTGAGGATAGCTTGGTTGATTCGAGTTTCAGCCCCAGATTGGGGTTGCTGGGTAGATCCCGATTGGAACATATGTGGGAGTCTGTCTCACTATCTCCCGTTCTCTCACACAAAACAAAAACAAAAACAAAAACGATGCCTGACCAGGCGGTGACACAGTGGATAGAGCCTCGGACTGGGATACAGAGGACCCAGGTTCGAGACCCCGAGGTCACCAGCTTGAGCGCAGGCTCATCTGGTTTGAGCAGAGCTCATCAGCTTGGACCCGAAGGTCACTGGCTCAAGCAAGGGGTTACTTGGTCTGCTGAAGGCCTGTGGTCAGGGCACATATGAGAAAGCAATCAATGAACAACTAAGGTATTGCAACGAAAAACTGATGATTGATGCTTCTCATCTCTCTCCGTTCCTGTCTGTCTGTTCCTATCTATCCCTCTCTCTGACTCTCTCTCTCTGTAGAAAAAAAAAAGAAAAACGAAAGAAAACCTTTTTTTTTTTTTTTTCATTTTTCCGAAGCTGGAAACGGGGAGGCAGTCAGACAGACTCCCGCATGCGCCCAACCAGGATCCACCCGGCATGCCCACCAGGGGGCGATGCTCTGCCCCTCTGGGGCATCGCTCTGTTGCATCCAGAGCCACTCTAGCGCCTAGCGCCTGGGGCAGAGGCCACAGAGCTATCCAGGCCATCTTTGCAACAATGGAGCCTTGGCTGCGGGAGGGGAAGAGAGAGACAGAGAGGAAGGAGTGGGGGAGGGGTGGAGAAGCAGATGGGCGCTTCTCCTGTGTGCCCTGGCCGGGAATCGAACCCGGGACTCCTGCACGTCAGGCCGACGCTCTTCCACTGAGCCAACCGGCCAGGGCCGAAAGAAAACCTTTTTAAAAAACAATACTTTTAGGTTTACAGAAAAGTTCCAAGGGGAGTACAGAGAATTCCCGCCTAACCCTCACCCAGTTTCCCTCGTCTTACATGCTGTGGTACATGTCACAGGGAGATAGCAGCATTGTTATGTAACTCTTCACTAAATTTTACCCTTTATTCAGATTTCACTAATTTTTCTCTTATGTCCTTTTTATGTTCAAGGTTGCTATCCAGGATTCTATATACATTTAGTTGCTATGTCTTTGCCTTCTCTGGTCTGTGACATTTTCTCAGAAATTCCTTGTTTTTGATAACTTTGAAAGTTTTCAGGAGTAATGGTCAACTGTTTTATAGAATGTCTCAATTTGAGTTTGGATGAAGTTTTTTTCATTTCATAGACTGAGGTATTGGTTGTTTAGGAGAAAGTACAGGAGTGAAGTGCCGTTCTCATCACTCTGTTTCAAGGTTACAAGTCATCAGCATAACTTACAACTGATGATGCTAATATTGATCACCTAGCCAAGATGGAGCTTGCAGAGTTTCTCCACTGTGCAGGGACTTACCCAGATTCCCCTTTCATGCTCGACACTTTGAAGCAAATCACTGATATGTAGCCCATATTCAAGGAAGGAGGAGAAAGGAGGTCATAGAACTCTGCTTCCCCAGGGAAGAATGTCCACATAACTCTCCGGACTAGAGAGCTGTCTCTTCTCCCTTATTTGTTTATGTATGTATGTTTGTCAATGTAGACTTTATATTCATTTGTAATATGATACTATGTTATTTGTTTTGTTGATTGGAACTTTCCACCTTGGCCATTGGAAACTCTTTCAGTTGGTGTCTGTATCCCTTTGACATATACTCATCCTTTCTATTTTTGAGCCCTTTCTTGTTTTCTGGCACTTCAGGATGCTCCAGGGTCATGTTTTATAGGGATGTGTCCTACCTCCAATCCTAACCTCTAGCCTGGGAGTCAGCCATTCTTAAAAGGAGCCCTGATTCCTTTAATTGCAAAATGGTATTGGAAACCAAGATCTAGGTGCCAGCTGTGCTCATTGTTGCTGGGTGTGACTACTTCTAGGCCCAATCAGAAGAAAGAACTAGGAAATATATGTATGTATTTATGTATGTATGTATGTATGTATGTGTGTGTGTACACACACTTAACTGTAATTTTATATCTACTCATCTTTATTAAGCTAACTTTATAAATTTATACTAATGTCTCTGATTCTAATCCAGCTTATTCTAGCTTTCCCCGCTTTTTATGTGAAATTTTTGTCACCAACAGTAAGAAACCTGGCTCCCACCCTGCTCCATTGTGAGTACTCAAAACACAAAAACACAGAGTTTATTCCTATAATCTTTATTATTTGTTGTATTATTTTCCATATGAATATCTATAAACCTATTTTTCCCCACCCTGTTTTTTACAGTAAGTCCTTTATCACAGTGGACTCCAACACTTTTTGGGCCATGGACTGGTTTAATGTCAGAAAGTATTTTCACAGAGCAGCCTTTAGGGTGGGATGGATAAATGTATCACGTGACCGATACAAGCATCAAGAGTGAGTCTTAGACAGATGTAACAGAGGGAATCTGATCATTTTTTAAAAATAAAACATCGTTCAGACTTAAATATAAATAAAACAGAAATAATGTAAGTTATTTATTCTTTCTCTGCGGACCAGTACCAAATGGCCCATGGACCGGTACCAGTTCGCGGCCCGGGGGTTGGGGACCACTGCTTTATCAGATACGTGGTTTTCAAATATTTTCTTAGAATCTCCAATTTTTCTTTTACTCTTTTAACAGTGTGTTTAGCAAAACATAAGTTTCTCAAACTATAATTAATTGATTTTTTTCTATCATGGATTGTGCTTTTGGTATTGAGTTTAAAGATTACTGATTGCTATTTTTAAGATCACACAGATATTTCTCTAGTATTTTCTTCTAGAGGTTATAAAGGTTATGTTTTATATTTAGATTTGTGCTCAATTTTAAGTTAATTTTTGTGTAAGGGATTGGTACATATGAAGGGCTTTTGTTTTTGTTTTCAGATGTGCACATTTATTTATTCCAGCGTCATTTGTTGAAAAGTCTATTGTTTCTTCATAAAACTTCTTTTGTATATTAGTCAAAAATCAGTTGACTGTATTTGTGTAAGTTAATTTCTGGACTTTCTATTTGATTCCATTGATCTGTATGTCTTTGCCAATACCACACAGTCTGGATTACTAAATATTTATAGTAAATCATGAAATTGGATAATGTCAGTTCTTTAATTTTGCTCATTTACTATAGAATTGTTTTTGCTATTCTTGTACCTGTGTCTTTCCATATACCTTTTACAGTTAGTTTGTATCTACAAAAACACCTGTGAGGGCCATGTTTTTCAACATACTTTTCAGTGTTGATAACCTGTTTTTTCTAATTTCAGTAATGCTTCCATTATAACTTGAGAACTCTTCTTTGGGAATTGCAAGTACTATTGCATTCAGTTTGTCAACTGTCACATAGTTCTATATTTACATGAAATTTATGATCATAAATCTTGTCACCTGATTGCCAATTTTACTCATGTAATTTGCTTCTAAATAGATTGTATTGCTTTTAAAAAATCAACTGTATCTGATAAAGATAACAAATCAGTTTTATATATATACAATAACTCCTTGAGGTATGGGTCGTAGTCATGCTTTGTAGGTAAAGAAAAAAATAAACTCTGACTGGTTAACTATTGGCTCAAAGAGTCAGTCAATCACATTATAAGACTTGTCCAGCTCAGATTTACACTGGCAACTCAAACTTAGCATATCCAAAATGGAATTTATTAATTCATTCTTTTCTTTTTTTTTTATCTTAAATAATAGTTTTATTGTTTTTTTTGTCAGGTATTATTTAATATTTTTTCATTAATATTTTAAAACTTTCTTATAACATAATCTAGTTTTGTATACCTTTTTTATTGTTTTTATTTAAGTAGTATATGCATGAAATAAACTACCTTTTGGTACATTTTTTTATACTTAAAACAGTCATTAGGGCAGAAAATTGGTTGTTAAATTATCTGAATCCCACCACTGTCTGCATCCTAGGCTGCCACTCCATCCACTGCACCACCGCCTGGTCAGGCTTTTTACTGGACAAGTATTTATATTCTCTCTGAGTCTGAAATTGCCTTGTTTTAGTTTTCTGTGTACTGAGAATGAATTCATTCCTAACCATGCTGCCAGAACTACAAAACTTCTCTCAGTGTTGTCAAACACTGCAGCTAATCTCTCATTTTTTCTTCCTCCTTCTGTTTTTCCTGCCCTAGCATTCCTTCCAGACCTCTGCCTTCCTGCTCCAGTCTTGGCTGGTAGCTTTCCAGGCTCGCAGCGCAGCTGTTCCCTGGGGCCTCTTTTTATCAGCTCCCTGGGATCTCCCTGACTCTCCTTGAAGAACTCCTCACCATGGTGAACGCTATCTTCCCCTTTCTTTTGTCCTCCAGTAGCTTCCTGAGAAAGAGGGCACAGGGAGTAAAGTGCTACAAATTTTCATGACTTAAAATGTTTTTTATTCTACTCTTTCCCTTGATGGAGAGCCTGTATGTACAATACTAGGCTGGAAATGATGTTCCCGCAATATTTGAAGGTATTGCTCCATTGTTGTCCAGTCTTCAGTAGTGCTATTGAGAATCCTCATGCCGTTCTTGTTCTCAGTACTTCACATGTGTTGGGCAGATAAAATATATTATGCTCACTTTGTTAAAGATGGCACTGCCCACGTGGAAGCCCGTCGCCCAGGTGATACTAATGTGTGTTGGGGGCAGGCTGTAGACAGGCAGGATCCTTGTGGCCTGGGGCTTGGTTTTAGGACTAAGCCTTTCCCACTCTTTTTTTTTTTTATTAAATTTAATGCAGTGACATTGATAAATCAAGGTACATATGCTGAGAGAAAACATCTCCAGATTATTTTGACATTTGATTATGCTGTATACCCCTCACCCAAAGTCAAATTGTCTTCTTTCACCTTCTATCTGGTTTTCTTTGTGCCCCTGCCCTCCCCCCACCCCCTCTCTCTTCATCCTGCCCCCTCTCATTCCCCCCACTTACCATCACATTCTTCTCCATGTCTGAGTCTCGTTTTTATGTCCCAACTATGTATAGATTCATATATCAATAGTTCTTAGTTTTTTCTGATTTACTTATTTCACTCCATATAATGTTATCAAGGTCCATCCATGTAATTGTAAATGATCCGATGTCATCATTTCTTATGGCTGAGTACTATTCCATAGTATATATATACCAAAACTTTTTAATCCACTCGTCCTCTGATGGACACTTGGGTTGTTTCCAGATCTTCACTATTGTGAATAATGCTGCCACAAACATGGGGGTGCATTTCTCCTTTTGGTCCCATTCTATGGTGTTCTTGGGGTATATTCCTAAAAGTGGGATAACTGGGTCAAAAGGCAGTTTGATTTTCAATTTTTTGAGGAATCTCCATACTGTTTTCCATAGAGGCTGCACCAGTCTGCATTCCCACCAGCAGTGCAGGAGGGTTCCCTTTTCTCCACATCCTCGCCAGCACTTATTCTGTGTTGTTTTGTTGATGAGCGCCATTCTGACTGGTGGGAGGTGATAACTCATTGTGGTTTTAATTTGCATTTCTCTAATGATTAATGATGTTGAGCATTTTTTTCATATACCTATTGACCATCTGTATGTCCTCTTTGGAGAAGTGTCTATTCATTTCTTTTTCCCATTTTTGATTGGATTGTCTTCCTGGTGTTGAGATTTACAAGTTTTTTATAAATTTTGAATAACGCCTTATCAGACGTATTGTCAAATATGTTCTCCCATTGTGTAGTTTGTCCTTTTATTCTGTTCTTATTGTCTTTAGCTGTGCAAAAGCTTTTTAGTTTGATATAGTCCCATTTGTTTATCCTGTCTTTAATTTCACTTGCCTGTGGAGATAAATCAGCAAATATATTGCTCCAAGAGATGTCGGAGAGCTTACTGCCTATGTTTTCTTCTAAGATGCTTATGGTTTCACGGCTTTCACTTAAGTCTTTTATTGATTTTGAGTTTATTTTTGTGAATGGTGTAAGTTGGTGGTCTAGTTTCATTTTTTTGCAGGTAGCTGTCCAATTTTCCCAACACCATTTGTTAAAGAGGCTGTCTTTACTCCATTGTATTTCCTTACCTCCTTTGTCAAATATCAGTTGTCCATAGAGCTGTGGTTTTATTTCTGGGTTCTCAGTTCTGTTCCATTGATCTATATGCCTATTCTTATGCCGGTACCAGGCTGTTTTGACTACAATGGCTTTATAGTATAACTTGATATCAGGAAGTGTGATACTTCCCACTTTCTTCTTCTTTTTTAAGATTGCTGAGGCTATTTGTGTTCTTCTTTGGTTTCATATAAATTTTTGGAATATGTGATTTATATCTTTGAAGTATGTCATTGGTATTTTAATTGATATTGCATTGAATTTATAGATTGCTTTGGGTAGTATAGACATTTTAATAATGTTTATTCTTCCTAACCATGAGCAGGGTATGTGCTTCCACTTGTTTGTTTCTTCCTTGATTTCTTTTATCAATGTTTTATAGTTCTCCGAGTACAAGTCTTTAGTCTCCTTGGTTAAATTTATTCCTAGGTACTTTATTTTTTTGGTTGTAATAGTGAAGCAGATTGCTTCAAAATTTCTCTTTCTGACTTTTCAGTGTTGGCGTATAAAAATGCCTCTGATTTCTGAGTATTAATTTTATATCCTGCCACTTTGCTAAATTTATTTATCAGGTCCAGTAGTTGTTTTTTTGTTTTTTTGTTTGTTTTGTGTATTTTTCTGAAGCTAGAAACGGGGAGAAACAGTCAGACAAACTCCCGCATGTGCCTGACTGGGATCCACCCGGCACACCCACCAGGGGGCGACGCTCTGCCCCTCGGGGAGTCGCTCTGTTGCAACCAGAGCCACTCTAGTGCCTGGGGCAGAGGCCAAGGAGCCATCCCCAGCATTCGGGCCATCTTTGCTCCAATGGAGCCTCGGCTGCGGGAGGGAAAGAGAGAGGGGGAGGGGTGGAGAAGCAGATGGGTGCTTCTCCTGTGTGCCCTGGCCGGGAATTGAACCCGGGACTTCTGCACGCCAGGCCGACGCTCTACCACTGAGCCAACCGGCCAGGGCAGGTCCAGTAGTTTTTTGACTGAGACTTTTGGGTTTTCTATATACAATATCATACCATCTGCAAATAATGATAGTTTTACTTCTTTTCCAACTTGAATGCCTTTTATTTCTTCTTCTTGTCTGATTGCTGTGGCTAGGACTTCCAGGACTATGTTGAATAAGAGTGGTGAAAGGGGGCACCCCTGCCTTGTTCCTGATCTTAAAGGGATTGCTTTTAATTTTTGCCCATTGAGTATGATGTTGGCTGTGGGTTTGTCATAGATGGTTTTTATCATGTTGAGGTATGTTCCCTGTATTCCCACTTTGCTGAGAGTTTTGATCATGAATGGGTGCTGGATTTTATCAAATGCTTTTTCTGCATCTATTGAAATTATCATGTGGTTTTTCTCCTTCCTTTTGTTTATGTGATGAATCACATTGATTGGTTTTCAGAAATTGTACCAGCCTTGCCTCCCCAGAATAAATCCCACTTGATCATGGTGTATGACTTTTTCCATATATTGTTGGATCCAATTTGCTAATACTTTTAGATACAGGGTTAAGTTGTTTATTTGAGCTTTTTCTAGTTTCTAGTTTTCTAGTTTCTTATATTTATCAGGGATATTGGCCTATAATTTTTTTTCTTTATGTTGTCTTTGCCTGGTTTTGGAGTCAGTATTATGCTCATCTCATAAAAGGAGCTTGGAAGTCTTCCTTCCTCTTGAGTTTTTTGAAATAGCTTGAGAAGAATAGGAGTCAGTTCTTTGATATTTGGTAGAATTCACTTGTGAAGTCATCAGGTCCAGGACTTTTCTTTGTTGGGAGTTTTTTGATAACTGTTTCGATCTCATTTGGCGTAATTGGTTTGTTTAGGTTTTCTGATTCTTCCAGATTGATTTTTGGAACATTGTATGTTTCAAGGAATTTGTCCATTTCATCTAGGTTGTCTAGTTTTTTGGCATACAGTTCTTCATAGTATTTTCTTACAATATTTTGTATTTCTGTTGTGTCAGTTGTAATTTCTCCTCTCTCATTTCTAATTTTATTTATTTGAGTCCTCTCTTTTTTTTTCTTGGTGTTTCTAGTTAAAGGTTCATTGATCTTGTTTACCTTTTCAAAGAACCAGCTCCCAGTTTCATTGATCCTCTTTATTGTTTCTTTAGCCTCTATGTCATTTATTTCTGCTCTGATCTTTATTATTTCCTTTCTTCTACTACATTTGGGGTTTACTTGCTGTTCTTTTTCTAGTTCTTTTAGATGCAGGGTTAAGTTGTTTATTTGAGCTTTTTCTGGTTTCTTAAAGTGTGTCTGTAGTGCTATGAACTTCCCTCTCAGTACTGCTTTCGCTGTGTCCCATAAATTTTGAGTTGATGTATGCTCATTGTCATTCGTTTCTAGGAATTTTTATTTCTTCTTTGATTTCATTCTTAATCCATTTGTTTTCATGTGTTTGAGAATTTTTTTAGCTTTTCTGTTGTGGTTCATTTCTAGTTTCATGCCATTGTGATCAGAGAAAGTGCTTGATATGATTTCAATCTTCTTAATTTTGTTGAGACCACTTTTTTTGCCCTAACATGTGGTCTATCCTAGAGAATGTACCATGAGCACTTGAAAAGAATGTATATTCTGCTGCTTTATGGTGAAAGGTTCTGAAGATATCTATTAAATTGAGTTGATCTAGTGTGTCCTTTAAGTCTGCTGTTTCTTTGTTAATTTTCTTTCTTGAGGATCTGTGTAGTGATGTTAGTGGGATATTAAAATCTCCTACTAGTATAGTATTGCTGTTGATCTCGCTTTTTATATCCATCAAAGTCTGCTTTATATATTTAGGTGCTCCTATATTAGGTGCGTAGATATTTATAATAGTTATATCTTCCTGTTGGATTGCTCCCTTTATCATTATGTAGTGGCCTTCTTTATCTCTTACTATATTCTTTGTTTTAAAGTCCATTTTGTCTGATATAAGTATTGCTACCCCAGCTTTTTTTTCATTTCTGTTTGCATGAAATATTTTTTTCCATCCTTTTACCTTCAGTCTATGGGCATCTTTTGTTTGGTGTGTCTCTTATAGACAGCAAATGTACGCATCCTGTTTTTTTATCCATGCAGCCACCCTATATCTTTTGATTGAATCATTTAATCCATTTACATTTAAGGTTATTATTGATATGTAGTTGTTTATTGCCATTTTATTCTTTAACCCGGTGACCCCAGCATTCCAGTTCAATGCTTTATCCACTGCGCCACCACAGGTCAGGCCATTTTATTCGTTAAAGCTGTATTCCTCTTTTGCTATATTCATTTCCCACTTTGATCTGTTTACACTATGCCCCTTAACATTTCCTGCAGCATTGGTTTGGTTGTAATGAATTCCTTGAGGTTTTTTTGTCTGGGAAGCTTTTTATTTCTCCTTCAGTTTTAAATGACAGCCTTGCTGGATAAAGTAGTCTTGGTTGTAGCCTCTTGCTCTGTATTACTTTGAATATTTCTTGCCATTCCTTCTGGCCTCAAGTGTTTCTGTTGAGAAGTTGGAAGTCATCCTTATGGGGCTCTTTTGTAGGTGATAGCCTTTTTTTCTCTAGCAGCTTTTAATATTTTCTCTTTATCACTTAGCTTTGGTATTTTAATTATGATATGTCTTGGTGTATGTTTCTTTGTTTTTTTCTTTAATGGAGTTCTCTGTACTTCTTGAACTTGTGAGAGTTTCTCCTGCATTAATTTAGGGAAGTTTTCAGCTATGATATGATTGAACAAAGTCTCTATCCCTTGTTCTTTCTCTTCTTCTTCAAGAACCCCTATGATGCAGATGTTATTCCTCTTCATGTTGTCACAGAGCTCTCTAAGAGTTTCCTCAGACTTTTTGAGTCTCTTTTCTTTTTTTTTCTCTGCTTTCTTGCCTTCATTCCCACTCTTTTTGATGTGGGGTGGTGCAATCCCATCATGCCTCAGATAAGTGACTTTGTAATAGAGTCTTCCCTAATTTGTATATTGGATTAAAGGTTTTGATTTCTGCAGCATAAAGTGGGGCAGACTGGGAGCTTGTTCTCTTGGTTCCTGAGATTAGCATTAGAGAGCAGAGAGCAGAGTAAGGCCACGTGGAGGAGAGGAGAGGCAGTCGAGATGACGGAGTGCTGAAAGAGAAGCCAGTTTGTGCAGAGTTTGTGTAGAGAGAAGGAGATGGGGAACAAAGAAGAATGATGCTAGTGAGCTAAAAACCTTTGATTCTACGAAACTCAGATAAGTCAGTAGCTTTGTGAGCACTGAATGAGTGGGTTTTGGAGCCCAGTGTGTGTTTTTACTTGCCCGCCGGGTGCAAGCTAGAATTAAAGCAAATGGCCCACCAGTTCTTGGCTCCGTTGTTTCATTACCATTTGTTCGAATCCAATGCGAACCTGCATGGGCCAGGCAGTTCTAATGGTGGCTGTGGATACTGCCTTTGCAACATGTGACATAATTTTTCTCCCTGGAAGCCTTAGGGCTCTAAAATATCAAAATGATTTGGCTTTCACAGGATCTTTTCTTTCTAGGGAGGCAGAAATGTGAGGTAATTAGGAACATTTATTCTAGAAACAGTCTGCTGGATCTGTTTGTTTAATTAGTTGTATAATTTTGTGCTTTCAGAACTCAATTTCTCTGAGACTCTGATGTGTGTAAAAGGAGGATAATACTAGTTTGTACCTATATGATAAGGTCTTGGAGAGAATAATAGTAACACTTAAAAATTTTTAGAACATAACTGTAAACATTGGCTATTATACTTACTCAGTTTGCAAACTTAGATTTTCATACCTAGACATATGCTTATCTTACTTCTTTGTTAATTTTCTCTACTTCATTTTTTCCATATTTTATTTCTGGAATCTTTTTTTTTTAATTTTTTATTTAGATGATTAAATTTAACAGGGTGACACTGGTCAACTAGAGCACATAGATTTTGGGCTAACTTCTCCACATCATTTGGACATAAAGAGGGACAAATATAAGGTGACAGAGGATGATTTGACTTTGGGTGATGGTTATTAATTTATTCTTAATATTTATCTTCCTTGATTCCCTATCCTGATCAATGACACAACCATCTGCCTCCATATTCAAACCAAAACTTCTTCTCAGAACCCCAGAAAAAGTGGTTTCTTAGCTTTGTTCATTCTCTTTAATTGCTGTATCTAAATTGAGCCTGTCCTTTTTATCTAATTTTTATTTTCTCTGTTGTCTATCTATTTTAATTAGAACATACAGAGTGGGGCAAAGGGGGTGTAAGTTGTGAGTACATAAAACACAGAATTTATTCTGATATTATTATTTAGTAATTATTGTATTATTTTCCATATGAAGAACTGTAAGCGTACTTTTTCCCCACCCCGTATATTTGTTGTAGTTTTTATTATAATATATTAGAAATAGGATACCTTAAGGCAGACCCTTTTCATTTTGTTCTTTGTTACATTTGTAGTAGGGAGAAAGGAGGAAGGGAGAAAAGGAAAACAGTTCTAAGCCTTTTTTTTTTTTAGTTAATTAACCCATTCAGTAAATATCAGATATATTATATACAATATGTCAGGTTCAGTTCTTTTTGCTCAGAGCAGTTTCATTGTCTGAATTCAGGAAAAGGTAGACATTAAATAAGCACTTAAAATAATATTAACTAATATGAAGAATTATTGGTTCCTAGGAACACTTTATACTTATCTCTTAATGAATTATAATCTAGGGGTACATATGGGGATATCAGGAAAAATCAGAAGAAAGAAGGAAGAACAACAAAGACTAACATGTCAGCATAGTTTTAAATGGCACTCTGCGGTTTCTTTCTACTTAGCTGAAGTCTGTGGGTTCTGAACTTCCCATACTTCATTTCACTAAATTCTTGTTAAGATAGAACCAGTTTATAATTGAGCTTTGCTAACAGAAAGCACATTTGGGGGCATTGAAATCAGTTGAAATTATATATAAGTTATTTTACATCTCTTTGTGTTCTAATTCCCTATTTTTTGCTTCCTATACTCTTCAAATTCCTTTTGTCTTTTTTGTCTTCTCTTTAACACTTCTGATCTACTTTGCATCTTTATGTTTAATGTCTGTTTTGTCGTATTACTTGGCCATTTCTTTGCCTCCCCTTACCCCTTGAATCTTCAGTGTTTTTTTTCTTTTTTCTTTTTATCTAAAACGAGGGAAGAAGCCAAAACGATTGAAGTTAAAATGACTTACATATATATATACCAATATAGAAATGATTGCATATGAGTAGTCCAACTTTTGAGCTCATGGTATATATATTTTTTCAGTCTCTTTATTATTGTTGGTGAATTCTTTAACATATTAAGGATGGTACTGTGTAAAAATGGGACAGAATAAAAACGAACAATCCAGAACTTTCTGATTAGCAGATCACTAGTTCTTTTTATCATGTGAGGTCACAGTTTAGCTTTTTCCTATTGAACAAGGTGAATGACAATAGGTTCAGAATGGAAAGACACAAAAGACATGATATTGAGTGATTTAGTGACATTTCATGCATGGGTCTTTTCACTTAGAGTGCAAGGTTGTCAGTCAGAATTTGCATGATATAGGAAATCAATTGAAACTTGAGCCCATGGACATTTACTTCAGCAAAATTCTTACTAATTATCATGACTATGTCTAACTACTGTAGGCATAATTTAGAGTTTACAAAAAGTAGAAATTCTTGTGTATAGTTCTAAACCTTATAATGCGTTGTAATTTATACTTTCTCCTCTGTATTTCATATAACACTATTATTTTAAGTTTTTATTAAACCAGTAAAGCTATATATATTGTACATGCTGATACTAAACCTTAAACCTAAGAAGTCATTTTATATAGAAAATTGAGTGCTTTGTATAACTGTTTTATATTGTCTTCCTTTTTCTAAAGGGCTATGTTTTTGTCTGATTTTTATGTTTTCTCTTCAATAATAAAGTAAGTGATATACTTATTGTAGGACTGAAATTAACTTTCTGAAAATCACTTTTTTTGATGATTAATCTTTATTTTTTTAACATCATTAGCTTTATTTTTTTTATAAATTTTTATTAATTTTAATGGGGTGCCATCAATAAATCAGGGTACATATGTTCAAAGAAAACATATCCAGGTTATCTTGTCATTCAATTACGTTGCATACCCATCACCCAAAGTCAGATTGTTCTCCTTCACCCTCTATCTAGTTTTCTTTGTGCCCTTCCCCCTCCCCCTTCCCCTCTCCCTCCTTATCCTCCCCCCACCCTGTAAGCACCACACTCTTGTCCATGTCTCTTAGTCTCGTTTTATGTCCTACCTATATATGGAATCATGAAGTTCTTGTTTTTTTCTGATTTATTTCACTCCGTATAATGTTATCAAGATCCAACCATTTTGTTGTAAATAGCCCAATGTCATCATTTCTTATGGCTGAGTAGTATTCCATAGTGTATATGTGCCACATCTTCTTTATCCAGTCATCTATTGAAGGGCTTTTTGGTTGTTTCCATGTCTTGGCCACTGTGAACAATGCTACAGTGAACGTGGGGCTACTTATGTCTTTACGTATCAATGTTTCTGAGTTTTGGGATATATACCCAGTAGAGGGATTGCTGGGTCATAAGGTAGTTCTATTTTCAGTTTTTTGAGGAACCACCATACTTTCTTCCATAATGGCTGTACTACTTTACATTCCCACCAACAGTGAATGAGGGTTCCTTTTTCTCCACAGCCTCTCCAACATTTGCTATTACCTGTCTTGTTGATAATAGCTAATCTAACAGGTGTGAGGTGGTATCTCATCGCAGTTTTGATTTGCATTTCTCTAATAACTAATGAAGATGAGCATCTTTGCATATATCTATCTGTTGGCATTTGTATTTCTTCCTGGGAGAAGTGTCTGTTCATGTTCTCTTCCCATTTTTTTATTGGATTGTTTGCTTGTTTGTTGTTGAGTTTTATGAGTTCTTTGTATATTTTGGATATTAGGTCCTTATCTGAGCTATTGTTTGAAAATATCATTTCCCATTTAGTTGGCTGTCTGTTTATTTTGTTGTCAGTTTCTCTTGCTGAGCAAAAACTTCTTAGTCTGATATAGGCCCATTCATTTATCTTTGCCTTCATTTCCCTTGCCTTTGGAGTCAAATTCATAAAATGCTCTTTAAAATCAAGGTTCATGGGCCCTGGCCGGTTGGCTCAGTGATAGAGCGTTGGCCTGGCGTGCAGAGGTCCCAGGTTCGATTCCTGGTCAGGGCACACAAGAGTAGCACCCATCTGCTTCTCCACCCCTCCCCCTCTCCTTCCTCTCTGTCTCTCTTTTCCCCTCCCGCAGCTGAGGCTCCATTGGAGCAAAGATGGCCCAGGCGCTGGGGATGGCTCCTTGGCCTCTGCCCCAGGCTCTGGAGTGGCTCTGATCGCGACAGAGCGACACCCCGGAGGGGCAGAGGATCGCCCCCTGGTGGGCAGAGCCTCGCCCTCTAGTGGGCGTGCCGGGTGGATCCCGGTCGGGTGCATGTGGGAGTCTGACTGTCTCTCCCCGTTTCCAGCTTCAGAAAAATACAAAATTAATAAATAAATAAATAAATAAAACCAAGGTTCGTGAGTTTAGTACCTATGTCTTCTTCTATGTACATTATTGTTTCAGGTCTTATATTTAAGTCTTTGATCCATTTTGAATTAATTTTAGTACAAGGGGACAAACTAGTCGAGTTTCATTCTTTTGCATGTGGATTTCTAGTTTTCCCAGCACCATTTGTTGAAGAGGCTTTCTTTTCTCCATTGTGTGTTGTTGACCCCTTTATTGAAAATTATTTGACCATATATGATATATGTGGTTTTATTTCTGGACTTTCTATTCTGTACCATTGGTCTGAGTATCTATTTTTCTGCCAATACCATTTTTTTTTTTTTTTTTTTTTTTTTTTTTTTTTTTGGTCGTGGCTCTATAATATAGTTTGAAGTCAGGTATTGTAATGCTCCCAGCTTCATTTTTTTTCCTTGGGATTGCTATGGCTATTTGGGTTTTTTTAGAGTTCCATATAAATCTGATTATTTTTTGTTCTATTTGTTTAAAAAATGTCATTGGAATTTTGATGGTAATTGCATTAAATTTGTATATTGCTTTGGGTAATATGGCCATTTGATTATATTTATTCTTCATATCCAAGAACAAAATATTTTTTCATCTAATTGTATCTATTTTGATTTCCCTTAACAATGCTTTGTAGATTTCGTTAAATAGGTCCTTTACATTCTTTATGTTTATTCCTAAGTATTTTATTTTTTTTGTTGCAATCGTGAAGGGGATTATTTTTTTGAGTTATTTTCTGATGTTTCATTGTTGGCATATAGAAAGACTGTGGATTTTTGTATGTTAATTTTGTACCCTGCGACCTTACTGTATTGACTTATTGTTTCTAGTAATCTTTTTTTGGAGTCTTTGGGGTTTTCAATGTATAGGATCATATCATCTGCAAAAAGTGATACCTTTGGCCCTGGCCGGTTGGCTCAGTGGTAGAGCGTTGGCCTGGCGTGCAGAAGTCCCAGGTTCAATTCCCGGCCAGGGCACACAAGAGAAGCGCCCATATGCTTCTCCACCCCTCCCCCTCTCCTTCCTCTCTGTCTCTCTCTTCCCTTCCCGCAGCTGAGGCTCCATTGGAGCAAAGATGGCCCCGGGCGCTGGGGATGGCTCCTTGGCCTCTGCCCCAGGCGCTAGAGTGGCTCTGGTCACAACAGAGCGACGCCCCGGAGGGGCAGAGCATCGCCCCCTGGTGGGCAGAGCGTCGCCCCCTGGTGGGCGTGCCGGGTGGATCCCGGTCAGGCGCATGCGGTAGTCTGTCTGACTGTCTCTCCCCGTTTCCAGCTTCAGAAAAAAAAAAAAAAAAGTGATACCTTTACTTCTTCTTTTCCGATATGGATGCCTTTTATTTCTTTAACTTGTCTAATTGCTCTGGCTAGAACTTCTAGCACAACGTTAAATAAGAGTGGACAATCCTATCCTGTTCCTGTTTTAAGGGAGAAAGTCCTCAGTATTATGCCATTTAATATGATGTTGGCTGATGGTTTATCATATATGGCCTTTATCATGTTGAGATATTTTCCTTCTATACCCATTTTGTTGAGTGTCTTAAACATAAAGTTGTGTTGTATTTTATCGAATGCCTTTTCTGCATCTATTCCTAACATCATTTGGTTTTTGTTCTTTGTTTTATTGATATGGTGTATTTCTTTAACCGTTTTACGTATGTTGAACGATCCTCTAGGATGAGTCCCACTTGATCATGATGTATTATTTTTTTAATATGTTGTTGTATTCGATTTGCCAGTTTTTTGTTTAGTATTTTAGCATCTGTATTCATTAGAGATATTGATCTGTAGTTTTCTTTTTTTGTGCCATCCTTGTCAGGTTTTAGTATGAGGGTTATGTTGGCCTCATAAAATGTGTTTGGAATTATTGCTTGTTCTTCAGTTTTTTGGAAGATTTTGAGTAGAATAGGAACCAAGTCTTTTTTGAATGTTTGATAGAATTCACTAGTATAACCGTCTGGGCCTGGACTTTTATTTTTGGGGAGGTTTTTAATAGTTTTTTCTATTTCCTCCCTGCTAATTGGTCTGTTTAGGCTTTCTGCTTCTTCATGACTCAGTCTAGGAAGGTTGTATTGTTCTAGGAATCCATTTCTTCTAGATTGTTGAATTTGGTGGCGTATAGTTTTTGTGGTATTCTACAATAATTCTTTGTGTATCTATGATGTCTGTGGTGATTTCTCCTCTTTCATTTTGGATTTTGTTTATATGAGTTCTTTCTCTTTTTTCCTTGGTGAGTCTTGCCAAGGGTTTGTCAATTTTGTTGATCTTTTCATAGAACCAGCTCCTTGTTTTATTAATTTTTCTATAGTTCTTCTGTTCTCTATTTTATTTATTTCTGCTCTGATTTTTATTATTTCCTTTCTTCGGCTGGTTTTGGGTTGTATTTTTGTTCTTTTTTTAGTTCCTTAAGGTGTGAAGTTAAGTGGATTACTTGGGCTCTCTCTTGTTTGTTGATATAGGCCTGAAGTGATATGAACTTCCCTCTTATTACTGCTTTTGCTGCATCCCAGAGATTCAGATATGTATTTTGTATTGTCATTTTCATTTGTCTGTATATATCTTTTGATCTTTGCGCTTATTTCTTCTTTGACCCATTAATTTTTTAAAAGTATGTTGTTTAGTTTCCTCATTTTTGTGGGTTTTTCCCCTCCTTTTTGCAATTGAATTCTAGTTTCAAGGCTTTATGATCAGAAAATATGCTTGGTACAACTTCAATTTTTCTGAATTTGCTGATGTTAATTTTGTGGCCCAAAATATGGTCAGTTCTTGATAATGTTCCATGTATACTAGAGAAAAATATATACTCTGTCACTTTGGGATGAAGTGTCCTGTAGATGTCTGTCATATCCAGTTGCTCTATTGTTTCATTTAAGGCCAATATATCTTTATTGATTTTCTGTTTGGATGAATGATCTAGAGCCGTCAGTGGTGTATTGAGTTCTCCAAGTATGATGGTATTTTTGTCAGTTTTTGTTTTTAGGTCAATAAGTAGCTGTCTTATATATTTTGGTGTTCCTTGGTTTGGTGCATATATATTAAGAATTGTTCTGTCTTCTTGATTCAGTGTCCCCTTAAACATTATGAAACGACCATTTTTGATTCTGAGTACTTTTGCTGTCTTGTAGTCAGCATTATTAGATGTGAGTATTGCTATACCTGCTTTTTTTTATGTTATTTGCTTAGCGTACTGTTTTACAGCCTTTCGCTTGGAATTTGTTTTTATCCTTGTTGCTTAGATGTGTTTCTTGTAGGCAGCATACAGTTGGATTTTCTTTTTTAATCCATTCTGCTAGTCTTCGTCTTTTTATTGGTGAGTTTAATCCATTTACATTTAGTGTAATTATTGACACTTGTGGGTTCCCTATTGCCATTTTATATATTGCTTTCTGTTAGTTTTGTATCTTGTTTGATTCTTCTCTTTTGTTTTTCTATCATTTGTTTTTGTTTGGTTGTATTTCATACTTCTTTCCTCTGTTGCTACCTTTTTTAAGTTATGTGCTTCTGTGGTGTTTTTTTCAAGGGTGGTTACCATTAAGTAATGAAAAGGGTACCTACTATGTTCATTGCAGTACACTATCTTATGAGTGCTTTTGCACTCCATCGTCCTTTGCTACTGTTAATCTCCATCCTCTCCCTCCTTTTTTTTTTGTTTTTGTTGTTACAATTTAAATTTGGTTTTATTGTGTTCTTGGTGGAACTTTTACGTACGGTTTTGTTTTGTTCTTTGTATCCGGTTGGAAAAATCCCTTTAGTATTTCCTGGAGTTGGGGTTTTCTAATGATAAATTTCCTCATCTTTTTTGTATCTGTGAATGTTTTTATTTCTCCTTTATATTTGAAGGATAGTTTTGATGGGTATATTATTCTTGGCTGAAAGTTCCTCTCTTTCAGGACTTTAAATATTGAGGTCCGCTCTCTTCTAGCTTGTAGAATTTCTGCTGAGAAATCCGATGATAACCTAATAGGCCTTCCTTTATATGTTGTATTTTTCTTTTCCCGGCTGCCTTGAGAAGTTTTTCTTTCTCATTGGTTGTGCCAATTTCATTATGATTTGCCTTGGAGTAGGTTTGTTTGGGTTAAGAAAACTTGGTGTTCTGTTTGCTTTTTGAATTTGAGGTTTTAGTTTTTTCCACAGGCTTGGGAAATTCTCGTCTATTATTTGTTTCAATATGTTCTCCATCCCATTTTCTCTCTCTTTTCCCTCTGATATACCTATTATTCTTATGTTAGTCTTTTTGATAGAGTCAGACAATTCCTATAGGGCTTTCTCATTTTTAAAAATTTTTTAGTCTCTCTTTTCTTCTCTGTTGTGCCTCAAGTTCCTTGTCTTCTATGTCACTAATCCTACCTTCTATCTGGCCTGTTCTATTAGCTAAGCTTGTTACCTCACTTTTCAGTTCATGGATTGAGTTTTTCATCTCTGTTTGATTTGTTTTTATAGTTTCAATTTCCTTGGTAATATATTCTTTGTTTTTGTTGAGTTGTTTTCTGAGCTCCCTAAATTGCCTTTCTGTGTTTTCTTGTATATCTCTGAGTATTTCTAGGATTTCTATTTTAAATTCTCTGTCATTTAGCTCCAAGGTTTCTAATATATTAAATTTTTTCTTCATAGATTTTTCCTTATTTATCTGTGCTACATCTCTGTCTTTTGTATCCATGATATTCAATTTCCTTTTTCTTAATGGTATCTGGGGGTGGTTAGTTGATAGCACTAATGAGAATTAATAAAGATTAAAAAGTAAAAAAAATGGGAAAAAAAGAAAATTTATTATTTCCCTTTTTTTTCTTCTTCTCCTCTCCCTTCCTTCTTGAGAAAATATCATGATAAACTGTGAATTTTATTGTGCTAAATGGAATAAGAAGTATCTATAACGGAGGGCCTGAGTTGGGGAGAAGTGATAAAGGGCTAAAAAAAGAGGTAAGGACCCAGAAAGATGCAAAAAAAAAAAGGAATTTGGGTCAAGAATAAAATGATTTTCTTGTTAGTGATGGTCTACTAAGAGGTATAATGAGAAGGATTAGAGGGAAACAGGAGAAAGGAATAAAAATTACTATTGTATTAAGTGGAGCAAAAACTAGATAGAATGGAGAGCCGGAGTTGGGGGGAATGCTAATGAGTTAAAAAATGAAGTAAAAAGCACCCAAAATGCCACAAAGGAAAAATTTGAGTCCCAAATAAAATAATTTGTTCATGATTGAGGATTGAATGAGAGGAAAAGTAAAGGAGAAAAGAAGAAACTAATAGGGAGAAGAAAGAAAAAGGGAAAAAGGAAACGAAGAAAAAGAACAAAAAGAGAGATAGAGTTAAGGGTTTTGGATTTAACCCTTATAGAGAGAAAGGAAGAAGAAAGGAAAGAAAATGGGAAATGTAACACTTACGGGTATTGTAGTTCAAGAAGAGGAAAGAATAGTCGGGCAGGAAATAAAAGCACCTAGGTGGATCAAAAATAAATAAATAAATACAAGAAGATGAAAGAAACAAAAAAAATAGAAAAAGTTATAAAATCTGTGGATTTTTTTTTTATTTTGAGATGTTATCTTTTTCCTTTTTCTTTCTTCTCCCTCTTCCTGGTCGGTGACTCTGTACCCCAGGCTCTGCCCCTGTGGCATGCTTAGGTAGAGATTTGCAATTGATAAGTCTCTATGGCAATATCAGATATTAGGCTTAAGTCTCATTGGTAGTCGAGGCTTGTTAGCATTTGCAGGCTCTTACAATGTGAGAGTCCATTTTCCCGGAGCCTCTCTTCTATTCTCTCCTTCCTGAATTAGCAGCTTGATGTTCCAGCTATGAGGTTCCTGCTGCCTCTGCCTGGACGGTAAGAGACTCAAGAGCTGGCAAATCCCCACTCTGTTCCCACTCAGCACAGGGCTCTGGGTAAGGCTCTGTCAGTCAGAGCTGCCAGCGTAATCAGGTGGGGCTGGGAGCCAATTGCTCTCAAGGTGCCTTTCTGTGCACCTCCAGGCATGTCCAGTATGCCTCAGCACTCTGTGAGACCACTCTCCCCAGGCTTTTGCACTTTTTAACCTGTTTTGGCTGGAAAGAAGATGCCCTAGTCACTGCCTGCAGAACAGGAGGTCTTAAAAGCTGCCAAGTCCCTCTTTTTAGTGCACAGCCATGAGTATGAAAGCTCTGCCAATCAGAAGTTGCCCCTACTCCTACGTGCATAGCAAGAGGTACTAAAAAGTATCACGCCTCTTGTTTTAGATCACTGAGCTGAGATAGATCTTGTCAGTTAGAGCTGAGTAGGTCGGTTAGGAGGTGAACAGACTGTGGGTTAAGCTAATTTCTGCGATTGGATCCGCAGATCTGCTCCAGAGACAGACTGCAAGCTGCTTGCACGCCCCTCCTCCTAACACTTTGGTATTTTTTTCTTCCCAGGGATGTTAGCTTGAATGGCTGGGTGAGGCGCCCCGCCTGCCCAGAGAAGTCTGGGCGTAGGGAAGTTTGCTTTTGCACACTCCCCGCACGCCAGCACTGTTCAGGGTTCAGGGACTGAACCCTGTGACCGAGACTCTGGTCACAGCCCACGCATAGGCCTCTGACCCAGCCCCTCTGTCCGGGAACACGGACACCCACTCCTGGGGTGCTAGGAGCAACCTCTCGCACACTATCTGCACTTGCCGACCAGGATATCAGGGCTAATGACGGCTGCTGCCCGCCTGTCTTTGCCAGGTCCGGTGCGGGCATTAGCTTGCGTGGGCTGAGTTGCGGCAGGCACACTCTTTCCTTGGCTTGGACATCTGTGCCCCAGCCCGGCTCCCTCCACACCCTCAGTCCCCACTCTATCTCAGTTCCAAGTGAAAGCAGCCCTTGCTCAGGTTAGTAAGGAAGGTGGAGTGATCCTTTCTCCGTCTTATTTCCTTCAGGGTTGATTATATATTTAGTCAATTTTTCGCTCGATCATACCTTCGTTTTCAGTGTGTGGGATTTCCAGTTGCTCCAAGGATACATTTTTCTGTCTCTGGTTGAAGAACTAATTGAGACTAAATTATGATGCAATTGATCTGTGATTTCTATGACAAGTATTTTTTAGATTTTTAAATGCATACAAATAGAGAAATGCATTTATAATGGCTTTTTCTCATTCCAGGTTTATTTGTTTTGAAAGTTACTTTGTTTCTATATAAATTTTCAAATCCCAAATTAATCAGTCATTTATTTTTATTGAAGTTTTATTTTTCTCCAAATGACTTCAGTTTTAAAGTGTAATTGAGTGAAGCAAAATTGAGACCCAGATGATCAGTGGTTGACTTACTTATTCACATGCTCTGTGTCAGACCTGCCCCACTTACAGACACAATTCAAATCCATTCATCAGCAAAATGGTCAATCATTGTGTATTATGCACTTCTAAAGGAAATCACAAATATAGTTTGAATGCTAAATTTGTGTGCCAAAGATTTAGTATAACCTTTGATAAAAAAAATTGTATTTTAATTTTTAAAAATTTTTGTTATTGGTAGGGAATTTTAATGTTAGATTGCATACAAGTATCTTAACCATGTCCTGTTAATAGGTGTGAATTAAAACATTGAAATGCTTCTGTTAAAGTAATAATTCCTCACACTGCAGTGTCTGAAAATAATCTTATGTTTCACATAGGAATTTCGTACACTTTTAGTTGTGTTGATTATTTGGAATATATAGTTATTTTCTTCCTGATTATATGTAATTTTTGAAACAGAAAAGGGAGATTTATAATCTTGAGAATGAGATTGTTTTTTGCAGAAGTTGCCAGTAATCTACCAACAGTCTAAATGTTTAATTTTAGTGTATCTTTTTACATTTTAAATGATTAAGTTTGCTTGACCTGTGGTGGCACAGTTGGTAATGTGTCAACTATGAATGCTGAGGTCACTGGTTTGAAGCCCTGGGCACATACAAGAAGAAACTACTTTGAGTGGATGCTTCCCTCTCCTCCTCCCTCCCCTTTCTCTCCCTCTTTCCTCCTCTCTTCTCTCTCTAAAAAATTAATTTTAAAAAATCTATTTGTAAATTATCAAGTTTAATAAATTAATTATAAAGTTTAAAATTTTTAGTTGAATCTTTTTTAGCAATTGCCATAGTTAACTCAGTCTTATTCACTGAAAAAGAACAACATTAAGGTAAATGTTTCTCAATACCTATGGCTTCCTTTAAAGCCATATTTGGCCAAACAATAACTGATGTTTGAATGCCCCTGTTGTTTTTCAAATGCTTTTACATGATTATAAGTAACTACAAATTCTGTTATCCTACACTTTTCTACTTTTTGTTTTAATTGAGTGAAAATAAGTGATTTTCTTCACAGTTCTTTGTAGAAGAAGCTTATATAAAGCAGGATGTTTGGAAATTATTGATTTATTTGGGGAGAGAAAAGAGAAATGATGAGAGTGTTTGCCCTCATTAAAATGTGAATCCAAGTAGACTTTAGTAGTTTGAAACATAGTAAGTTTATAGAATTCAAAATTACTGTGCTTTCCTGTTAACCATACTGCTTAAGTATGCGTAGATACAGTTCTTTTTAAGTCTCTTTTTTTCTGTTAAGACACAATGTTCTAAAATTTAGACTTCTTCCAATTTTATTTACATCAATTTTCTATCTATTTTATTGAACTGTATGTAGAATTTGGAACATTTTTGTAGCAAATTTATTAAGCGTCTTCTATTATCTCTTCCCAGTATCTTTTTTTTGTATTAACTGTTAAATCATAGCAGCAAAGAAATTGGGGATGGGAGAGGAGCTTGAAAAACCAGGAATTTGCACATCTAAGTTTTTTAGTATAATGTTAAAATAATTGAGGCTATTTCTAAAATCTATATCATTATACTAATACCCTTCACAGATTTTTATTTATTTTACCCAATTTAGACATTGCCTAAATTATATTATAGACATTTTATTTTATGCCATTTAAACTTTTTTCCCTTTATTGCCTTTCTTCACTTCACTAACATCAACAATCATTTCTGTAAGCACTGTAACTCTTACAAGACAAAATTAATTTTTGAGGGGATCCAGTTGCTTTCTTTGTCCCTAATTGGATGAATCTATATACGTAATAGAAAAAAAATAACAGTCTTCTAAAAATGTGGCTCAGTTTCAGTCAGCCTTTCTATACCTTATATATAATTTTTAACATTGGTAGCAACAAGAAATTTTCAGGTCAAATTTAGTAGTAATTATTTGTCAATTGCTTTTGAGGTAACATAGTTAAAATTTGTAGTAAAAATACTTGCCTTGTTTTATTTGTGATGTCAAAAAAAAAAAAAAAGAGGAAATAGAGTTTCTGGTAAGAATTGAAAGTCCAGGAATAAATACAATGATGAGAAAGTGCTTCTATCGCTGGGGAACTTCCTTCATCTAAGCACATATGAACAATTGATCCTTGTAGTCATATATAGCAGTAAACATTAATAACTTAACAGTCTGAAGTCAGCGCAGAAGATATGGCGCCTTATTGAAAGATGGAGTCGAGCAGGTGGCACTTTAATATGTTCAGTGTCATGGTTGACTCTAAAGACTAGTCGAATGAAATTACTTGAGGTTCTAAAGATTTAAAAAGCGAACTCATTTTGCTGCACTAAGGAAATGCTACTGATCAGGCTTTCTGTGTCCCTTTTTTCTAGGCTAGAAAATATTAACCCTGAAGAAAATGACATGGTAAGCCATTCTCTGAGGAGATTTCTTGATGTCAGTCTTATATCTTAGAGGCTTAAGTTCAATTGAGTGGGTTTCCAGAACTAAGATGTGGGAAAAAGAAGAATTGACACACTAATAATGTACATCTTTGCTGCAATATGAAAATTCAATAACTTCACTCAGTCAATTTACAGTTCACATGTGCCTATTAATTAAAACCCTATATTAAATAAAATATATTAAAATTTCATGTCTGACTAACGTATAATGATGTTGGTAGACATTACAGGAATTACTGAACAGAATAAACAATGCCGACACAGGGATAGCTATTGAGCAGAATGGTGCTGTAATTGTGGATAGAATCTACAAGACCAAGGCATGTAAAGAGAGAATAACTGCAGAAGAAATGAATGCAGTGATGGAAGAACGGGATGCTGCTTTGTCTCAGGTAACTAACTGCATGTGTATGTCCAAGCATATACTTCACATTCTCCTCTCCTTTACTAAACAATGACTTTTCCCCACCATCTTAATTCAAATCAGTTATTACCATATAATTAATACAATGATAAAAACATTTAGAATAATCACATCTTTTGTCATCTCATTCCTCAAATATATGCATCCTACTTTCTTAATAAACTGTTAGCCTGTTATAAAAATATAGTAATATTATTTCATGTAATCACTCATCTGAGACTTTTTACTTGAGTCATAGTTTTGTGAGAGCTGAGATTATATCTTTATTACTCTTTATTTCCAGTGCCTAATTCAGTGCCTTTTAGTAAATATTGATAAATGAATCAAATTCTTAGTGTATTCTTTTCTGAACATTACTTCCACTTTCCTTCTCTAATGGAACCTGATTACCTCCCTGAGGGCGCTGCTTCCACTGCAGCCCTCTCCAGTTGTGACTGCCCCCCCCCCCCGCTCACCCCCCCTTGCAGTCATGCTGCTGGGTACAGAGGCTAGGTCCTCATTACTGGTTTTAGATCATTGTTCAGTTTTCCTCTGAGCAGCTGCAGCTTGGAAGTTCCTGCGTCAGACTGTGCCACCCCATACTGACTCCTGTTGCAGTCTGTACCTGCTCCTATGTCCCTTCCCTCATTTCTTAAAGATTTTAGGATCTTTCACTGTCATAATTCTTGCTGGTTTAAATATCTATGTAGGTGATTTTTTTAATCTCCTGGCTTCTCGTCTTGAATTTCTCTCCTCTAACCATCATGTCTTCTACACTACTCCTGTCATCCACTCTATGGTCACCTCCCAGTCTTGATCATTACCAGCTCATTTTCAAGCGTCCTGCTTTCTGACCACACTTCCCGTTTTTCCAGCTCACTTACTCGAAAATTTTGACTCTAGCAAACTTTCAGCTTTACTGGAGTCTATTTCTATTGGTCTTATCCCACCTACTCTCCTATCCCATGAGCCTCTGATGTCCTTCCTGCCCTCTTTATCAACCTTAGATTTCATGGCTCACTGTCATTTATCACCAGCTTGAATATCATGACCTTATTTCTCTTGGCCCTCTCTTCCTTAGTCCTAATCACCTTGCAAAACCTAAGCCTTACAAATTTAAATTTCTGCCTGTTCTGTATCTTCACAGATTTATATGACAGGACAGTATCACCTAAATTTGCCAAGTGCACTTACCTTAACTTTCTGACCACTGTCTTTAAGTAGGCCCTTGATGTGACCTGACAGACTTTTTGCTTTTTTGTTAGTCCATTCACTCTTCCCTCTAGGGGACTATTTCATCTCTTCTTTCTTTTCAGATATCTGTCCTTTCCTCCAAATGGAACAAAAGAACTGCTATCTACTATTTCCTTCACCAGCCTACCTGCATTTGCATGCATATGCTCTGACTTTTATACTTTATTTCTCTTTTTTACCATGTGCATCTGTTTAAGGATAGCCTCTGTTTCTACACTAGTTCACAGCGTTTCTTGCCTGCTTAAGGTTATCACCTACCCAGTTACCCCTTTTCTCTCATACTTCAGAAACTGTTTCCTATTAGTTCATTTCTGTCACTGCCAAAAGTGCTTTAGTATCTTCCATGGATGCTAACAGGTGGATGTTTTTTAAGTTCTGGGCTCCTTGAGGTTCCCAGCATTTTCCTTCCCAGACTGAGAACTGTTGTGTTCCTTGCAGCTTCTGTATTCTAGTGTTTGTCTCCTTGGCATTGTAAAACTGGAGAACTCCATTACCTCTTTTCAGAGGTTTTGGGACTTAGCTTTTCCACTTCAAACCCCATACAGGTTTGAGATTTAGCAAATGATTTGAAGTGGAAACAGTCTCCGATCTTCAGTTTTGTCAGTTCATTACAGGAAAACTGCCGAAAGCTTAGGTAACTCCTCTGTGCTCTAACAGGAGCCCTCTAGGTTGTCAAAGCTTGATTTCTCTGCCCTGATCCATGTGTTCAATCTTTAAATATGGGGTGGAGAGTGACTGTTGATCTCCAGATCACCTCTCTCCAGTTAACCCCTCTTCAGAGCTTAGTTCTGATTTCATTGTTGCAGTAGCAGCCTGCAGGTGATTTTTTAATTCATCTGGCTTGTGGGCTAGAGCATTGTTATGCCACAATGATTTCATCCTGTCTAGATGTGGCGATCTGCCATTTATATCCTGACGGGCAACTGTTTTTACCTTTTTGTTCTCTACCAAGTGTATTCAATCGTGGATTATTCAATATGTTATTGAAGAGATAGCCAAAACTCTCTTTTTATGTGCTTGGAAATAATTAAAATATTTGATTTTTTATCATTTATTTTTTTTAACTAAAAATAAACATATAGCACCTAATTAAATATTGCTTGCCATTCATTTTTTCTTCCTCTTTGCCCACTGCCTTTCATAGTATAAAATATAAATAGATACTTCATAATATTTACCAGCATGTCTTTTTATTCAGCAGTACTTATTATCTAGCCCTGATCTGGTGGCTCAGTTGGTTAGAGCATTGTCAAGACACACAAGGTTGTGGGTTTGATCCCTGGTCAGGGCACATGCAAGGAGCATTTAATAAATGCTCAAATAAGTGGACCAACAAATCATTGTCTCTTTCCCTACCTCTCTTTATCTATCTCTCTCTCTCTCTCTCTCTCTCTTCCTCTCAATAAAAAAATTTTTTAAATATTTTTTCTCATGGCAATATATTTATTATCTATCACTGCAAATATTACATATTTTGGAGAAGCGGTTCTTATTTATTTTAATTTATATATTTGTCAAACTCTCTGACCCAAGTGGTATTTTTATAAGTTTTATGTCATAATCACTATAAACATACACTTTTTAATTACTATCTTACAATTCTGAATGGAAATGTTCTTATATATTTAAAAATAACTTTTTATTATGGAATAATTTTGACTTACAAAAATGTTTCAAAGACATTAGAGTACGGAGTGACCCTAAACCTTTCACCTAGGGGCAGTTTCCCCTGATTTTGTCATTTTGCATTATTGTGGTACATTTGTCAAAATTAAGAAACCCGCATTGATACATTACTCTTAACTTCAGACATCATTCAGCTCTTACCACTTTTTCATTCAAGTCCTTCTATTCCAAGATTTATGTCAGCAAACCACACTGAGTTTAGTTATATCTCCCCAGTCTCTTCTTTTTTATTTTCCTCTATGACCTTGACAGTTTTTAGGATACTTATTAAACATTTTGTGAATTGTCTCTGAATTTGGGTTCATCTGGAGTTTTTCTTGTGATTAGGCTGAGATTTTGTGTGTTTGGAAAGAATATCACAGAAATCTCACTTTAATTTTAAAATATTATTTAGCATCAGATATTTTCTAACTATTGTTATGTCTTTAGTATCATGCCAGGATAACTTTTTAGTGCTGTTCTATGTAGCTACTGGAAATCTTTAAATTCTGTGACAAATTCTTGATTTTGATACATTTAGTAACTACTTTTCAAATCAAGTTAAAATTATTTATTTCCTTGAACTGGCCTTGTTAAAATCTTATCCTTTTTAGATGAACCCTATACTCTTATTTATTAAAATTATTTTGTATCTTTTTCTGTTTCAAAGGACCAGTTGCAAGCCTTCAAGTCTTTCATAGGAAGCATTAAAATTTTTTTATAGTTAGGGTTTGTTTGATTAAGGAATTGTCTTATGTCACATTTGTTTTTTCTTCTTTATCATTTTTTGGGTTTATAATGCTCACATTGTCTATTCAAATTTGAAAAATACCTATTGTAAATTTTACATGACCCTAGAAACCATCTTGTTAAACTACCCACTACATTGCAGAATCTTATCTGTGACTAATTTTATTTTAACCAAATACTTATTTCCTCTAATGCAGGGGTCCCCAAAGTATGGCCTGCAGGCCGCATGCGGCCCCTGAGGTCATTTATCCGGCCCCCACCGCACTTCTGGAAGGGGCACCTCTTTCACTGGTGGTCAGTGAGGGGAGCACAGGACGCACGCGTCACAGCTCCGAAAGTGCGTCATATCACTTGTTACGGCTAGCAGTGACAAATATGGAACCGGACATTGACCATCTCATTAGCCAAAAGCAGGCCCATAGTTCCCATTGAAATACTGGTCAGTTTGTTGATTTAAATTTACTTGTTCTATTTTAAATATTGTATTTGTTCCTGTTTTGTTTTTTTACTTTAAAATAAGATATGTGCAGTGTGCATAGGGATTTGTTCATAGTTTTTTTTATAGTCGGGCCCTCCAACAGTCTGAGGGACAGTGAACTGGCCCCCTGTGTAAAAAAAGTTTGGGGACCTCTGCTCTAATGTCTAGTCATTGGTATTGGCATTGGCCTCAGAGCATTTGACTGATAAATTATATTGCTTCAAATATATTCAAACATCTTTGTGACAATAATATTGTAAGTCTTATTGGCTAACCTTAAAGACACAATTGGATCCGGGTCAGACATCAGTACACACAGAAGAATCATATATCTAACCAGGATTAGCAATTTTATTAACTTTTAGGGCTGACCTTATTGTGAACTACAGCAATTCAGATAACCATTTGTATTAGTCTGGATATCCAGAGAAAAGAAACCAAAGGGAGATAGAGATTTACTACAAGGAATTGTGTCATGCAGTTAGGAAGGCTTAGAAGTCCAAATCTGCAGGCAAGCTGGGTACCCAGGAGAATCCATGCCATCTTTCCATTCTGAGCCTGAAGGCCTGAGAACCAGGACACCCAGTGATGTAAGTTCTAGTCCAAGTCTGAAGGCCAGAGAAGATTCCAGTTTAAACACAATTAGAAGAAATTCTTACTTAGCCTTTTATTCTATTCAAGCCTCCAATGGATATAGATGAGACCTACCTACAGTAGGCAGGGAAATCTGTTTTACTCAGTCTACTGATTCAAATGTTTATCTAATCCAGAAATATCATTACAGATATACCCAGAAATAATGTTTAATCAAATATCTGGACATCCTATTGCCCAGTCAAGTTTTAACATAAAATTAACCATCACACCAGCCTTAGCGGTTCTGGTTAAATTAGGCTAGTTTTGATTTGCAAGGATCGTATAGATGGGCAGGGCCTAGCAGTAGGAGGCTTTGGACTTTGTTGATCCTTGAAGTTGATAGGATATTTCAGAGATTTTCACTGGTTTGAACCCAGCTAGTATCTGTTGCATGGGTAGGGGCCCAGCCCTTGAGAGTTGAATAAATTAGGCATGGGAATGAGGTTGGGATATGGACTTTAGCCAAATGGGCAAGGGTGATTGGTAAAATAAGATATGTTTATCTCACTAAAGCAGAGATTTTCAATTCAGCAGGAATGAAGGAAGAAAGTGGTAAATTCTATACGCACATGGGTTTTTGGAATCTACTTCAGGCATTATGGCTAATATGCTTATAGCTCTTGAACTAATTTTACTCCCACCAACTGATAAGGATGAGACTTTGTATTGCCAGGCTTGATCACGATTAGTTTCATGAACTACATGGAAAGGAGCTTACAATGGAAAATTTTTGAGAATCAGAGCACAGACAGACAAGAGCAGAAGCTAGCACTGGTTTCTCTTTCCAGGTTAAACGTTTTGCATCCTTCAACTTTTTCCTGGGTTTCCTTTTACCGTGTTGTCTTCTAGATGTTAGTTTCAGTTTGTTGGTCAATCCAAGCTGAATCAGTGATTCTAAATTTCTAATACCTGAATCACAGAATCTTCATTCACTACTAGTTTTGGAAATGAGTCATTCCAAACACCAAATTCAGTATCAACCCTTTAAATTTGTATACTTTTATTTATTGTTTTTGTTGAAATAGTACTATACTTACGTGCCTTTTTTAACCAAAATATAATAATCACACCTTTTTTATATATATAATTTAGTTACTTTGTTTTTGTCAAATACTATAATGAAAACTGTGGATTCTGAGGCCCTGCCAATCTAGCGTTGACAAATGTGAAATATGTGGAAGGGCTACGGGGTGATCATCAGGGAAATTAAAAAAATTCAGCTAACAATTTGACTAGTTAGATTCCTTCTTCTCTACAGCTAAACATTAAAATCCAGCTCCAGCAATATGAAAAATAACCAAAAAGAGGAAGATGTGAATCCAATCCAGTAACATAATGAAGAAAATTCTAGGAAGACAGCTGAGCAGTGTACAGAAAGTACAATTACAGTTGGTTTGTTACTTTAAGAGTCTTTCTGCCTTTAAGTGTGTTTCCTCCCTCCCTCATTGGAACATGCTTCCTCTCCACTTGTTGCACATTTGTCTGCCAGCTACTTCAAGTATAATTTAATCTCTTCCATAAAGTTCTCTCACTTGAAACAGTATTTATAAGTATCTCCTTTGTGCCCTCATTTTACTTTGTATCCTGTTACTGTACTTGTCACACTGCATTACTGCTAATTGATTTTATGTCTCTCTTTTCTACTGGCTTGAAGATAGGAACTGCTTTTATCTGTGTCTATCACAATCCTTAAGGTAGAGTAGGCACTTAATATTTTTTTGTTTAATTAATGAACTGATGAGCTTAGCTATTTTAGAACTATTTCAAGATACATTGAACTAAAATAAGGTAGTGAAATATTCATTCATTTACATTTTATTGATACCTCTGTGTACCTTGTATTGGGTATTTGGCAATGATCCAAATATAGAAGATCCTTACTCTTATGGAACTTACATTTTAGTATGGAAGTAAACAAACAAATGAATAAAGGAAGTGATGTGGTGAGAATTAAAAGGTGGTGGAAAGTAAAACTAATGGTAGTGGGGTTGGCACCTTAAATAGGGTAATCAAGGCAGAGCTCTTTGTTGATATGACTGATTAAATTGCACCTGAAAAGGGAGGAGGATCCAGCCACACAAAGAACTGTGGAAAAGTTCAGAATGCCCTCAGAGGGAACATGCTTATTACCGTGGTTAAGGTACTGATACAGATGTACCAAGCTTAAGTGTGGTTGAAGTGTAGTGAGCAAGGAAGATAGTAGCAAGTGATGAAGGAGAAGAGATAGGCAGCAGATGAATCTGTGAGGTCTTACAGGATATGGTAGGCACTACAAATTATAACAAAATGTGGAAGCTGGGAAGGAGAAAGGGTATTGCAGTAGTCTAAGCAAAAAGTGAAACTGATAGTGGCTCAGAGGAGCAGGCAGAGATTTAAAGAAGTAGACAGATTTGGGAACTGTTTCTATAGTACAGTGAGCAGGCCATAAAGACAGGTTGGATTTGGGCGTTTAAGGAGTGGGAAGACTGAAGGCTGACTACTATATTTTTGGCTTTATCACTGTGTAGCTATGTGCTCCATTTATTGTGATGGGAAAGTTTTTTGGGGGTAGGTTTTTTGGCGAGTGTATTACATTTTCTCTTAGATATGGTATATTTTATATGATCCTTAAAGACTCAGATGAAAAATTGTGCAGGTACTTGGTTATTGCAGCCATCAGCATGTAGATAATTAAAGCTGTGGAACTAGGTGAATCTGAGGGAAGATCACTGAGAAAGAAGAGGGCCTTGCACCTTTTTCTCTGATGTGCCAACATTTAGCAGTTGAGCAAAGTAAGAGAGTTCCACAAAGAAGACTGGAAAGGATATCAGAGGAGGCAAAAAAATACTGAAGATGGTGTATTGTCACTGAAGGCAAGAGAAGAAGGTGTTTGCAAAAGTTGGACTTGATCATGCAAGGTGAAGATGGAATACAGTCAGCCATGTTTAGCCCCTGATCCTATGCCAGTGGATTTAATGAACTGAATTGGAAAATATCTGAAAAAAGTTACATTGTTGCCGATGTGTACTATATAGTAAGGCCTATGATGATTGTGTCTGTACTAAAGAGGTAGACTTTTTTTATTCTCTGAATAATACAGTATAACAACTATCAATACTTACATAGCATTTACATTATATTAGGTACTAACCTGGAGATCATTTTTTTTTTTTTTTTTTTTTTTTTTTTTTTTTTTTCATTTTTCTGAAGCTGGAAACAGGGAGAGACAGTCAGACAGACTCCCGCATGCGCCCGACCGGGATCCACCCGGCACGCCCACCAGGGGCGGTGCTCTGCCCCCCAGGGGGCGATGCTCTGCCCATCCTGGGCGTCGCCATATTGCGACCAGAGCCACTCTAGCGCCTGAGGCAGAGGCCACAGAGCCATGCCCAGCGCCCGGGCCATCTCTGCTCCAGTGGAGCCTTGGCTGCGGGAGGGGAAGAGAGAGACAGAGAGGAAAGCGCGGCGGAGGGGTGGAGAAGCAAATGGGCGCTTCTCCTGTGTGCCCTGGCCGGGAATCGAACCCGGGTCCTCCGCACGCTAGGCCGACGCTCTACCGCTGAGCCAACCGGCCAGGGCTGGAGATCATTTAAAGCAGGTTTAGTCAACATTTTTATACCTACCGTCCACTTTTGTATCTCTGTTAGTAGTAAAATTTTCTAACCACCCACTGGTTCCACAATAATGGTGATTTATAAAGTAGGGAAGTAACTTTACTTTATAAAATTTATAAAGCAGAGTTACAGCAAGTTAAAGCATATAATAATAATTACTCACCAAGTACTTTATGTTGGATTTTCGCTAAGTTTGGCAGAATAAATTTTTTTTTTTGTATTTTTCTGAAGTTGGAAATGGGGAGGCGCCCGACCGGGATCCACCGGCATGCCCACCAGGGGGCGATGCTCTGCCCATCTGAGGCGTTGCTCTGTTGCAACCGGAGCCATTCTAGCGCCTGAGGCAGAGGCAGGTAGCCATCCTCAGCGCGCAGGCCAACTTTTTGCTCCGATGGAGCCTTGGCTGCAGGAGGGGAAGAGAGAGACAGAGAAGAAGGAGAGGAGGAGGGGTGGAGAAGCAGATGAGTGCTTCTCCTGTGTGCCCTGGCCGGGAATCGAACCCGGGACTCCTGCATGCCAGGCTGATGCTCTACCACTGAGCCAACCAGCCAGGGCTAGAGTAAATCTTTATAAAGCAACTTACTATAGTTAAATCTATCTTTTTATTTATACTTTGGTTGCTCCGCTACAGCCCACCATGAAAGCTGGAATGCCTACTAGTGGGTGGTAGGGACCAGGATTTTGGTATCCACAGGGATCCTGGAACCAATCTCCTGTGGATACCTAGGGAGGACTGTAGATATATGTATTTTTTTGTATTTTTCCAAAGTGAGAAGCGGGGGCGGAGGAGGGCAGGGGGGTGGGGGGACAGACTCTCACATGCACCCGGCTGGGATCCACCGGCATGCCCACCAGGGGCGTGATGCTTTGCCCCTCTGGGGCATTACTCCGCTGCAATCTGAGCCATTCTAGTGCCTGAAGTGGAGGCCATGGAGCCATCCTCAGCACCCAGGCCAACTTTGCTCCAGTGGAGCCTTGGCTACGGGAGGGGAAGAGAGAGATAGAGAGAAAGGAGGGAGGGAAGGGTGGAGAAGCACTCCTCCTGTGTGCTCTGGCTGGGAATCGACCCCTGGACTTCCACATGCCGGGCCCACAGTCTACTGCTGAGCCAGCTGACCAGGGCTCTGAGATATTTTTTTTTAATTTTTATTTTATTTATTCATTTTAGAGAGGAGAGAGAGGGAGAGAGAGAGAAAGAGAGAGAGAGAGACAGGGGGGAGGAGCAGGAAGCATCAACTCCCATATGTGCCTTGACCAAGCAAGCCCAGGGTTTCGAACTGGCGACCTCAGCATTTCCAGGTCGACGCTTTATCCACTGCGCCACCACAGGTCAGGCAGCTCTGAGATATTTTTATACCTAATCACATGGAAGATATTGAGGGCCTTGGCGAGAGTTTTGTCCAGGACAGAGGCTACATTGGAGTAGTTTGAGGAGAGAATGGAATGCGTATGTGAAGATAGTAAATGTATACAACATACAGCTCCTCCCTTTCTCCTCTGCCCCCTATAATGGAGGTAGAGATTTTGGCATTCGATGGAGAAAGGGCTTATGGTGTCATGGAAGGATTTATCTTTTTTCTTTTTCTTTCTTTTTTATTAATGAGAGATTCTAGAACATGTGGTTGGTGCATTGATGGAAATGCACCAACTACTTGTTGTGCAGGAAAGAAGGTTTGGTGATTTTAAGGGAGAGCAAAGATCATCACAGTAGGAAAATCCTGGAGTAGATAAGTAGATGGAAAACAGATAGGATCTAAAATGTAAGTGGAAGAGGGTTATTTTTGCTAGGAACAAGGGAAACTGCTTTGATTGTAACAGGAATCCATAGAACTTGGATGGGTGCACGATGCCAGCAAGTTTGTAAAATCTAAGGGGTGGGGTGTCCATCTTTTTCTCAATGGAAATGTTAAGTTTGTTTAGATTCTCAGTGTGATGGGTCAGTGGATATTTCTGAAGATTTATAAAGAGGAGGTGGTTTGAAATTGTTGTCTTGGATTATGTGTAAATATATTAAACTTGAGAAACATAGGATTTCAAAGCAGAGTAGAATGCCTATTTTTGATTTAGGGTAATGTATTTAAAGTGAAACCTTTGAGGAAAGTTGTATGGTTTCTTCAACATTCAAATCTAGAATGTAGTGTGATGTTCGTATTTGGTTTTAATGGATAAAGGGCTAGGGAGTTATGACAGGGATGGGCCGTGGACTCTCCTGTGTAGAGAGGAAGAGGAGTGTGGAGATGCAGAGTGCACTGAGGCGAGTGCAGCACCACACAAGGCAGGACTCAGGACAGCATTGGTACGTCCATGTGCTACAGTTCTTCGTGCAGCTTGGAGTGCTGTTGGGAGTTGTTGTCAAGAGAAAAGGGAACTTGAAAGAAAGATTTTGAAGGTGTTGCAATTGGTAGGATCAATATATTACAGATTTTTTTTGTAATTTTTATATGGGTTTATGGGAAAATAAGACTAAAGGGTGGATATTGTACCACATATCAGCAAGAGAGATACAGAAGTGATAAAAAAAAAAGAGAGAGGGAACACAGCTGAAGGAAAGGCATAACTAATTTAGAAATTAGAAAATATTATTCTCTTTATTGTACCAAGCACAGAAATTAAGGTCTGAGAAGATAAGTACAGTGACATATTTTGAGATCCAGAAATCTGTTTTAGAACATTTCTGAACATGTCTCACTTGATATTCTGTATGACCAAAAGTCACTAGGAAAAAACAGATCGGGAAGTGTAATACATACTAACAAATCCACTGGAAGAGCAAACCCAAAATCTTGGCCAGTGATATAACCATCAAAGTCAAACTTCCACATGAGCAGAGGAAAAGAGAACCTAGTCTCTTACTCTCTCCGTTGTTAGTATTGCCTTCACTTTGTATCCCTTATAACTTGCATAGTGCCTACCATATAATAGATGCAAAATATTTGAAGTTTGATAAAAAATTTGTGCTTGAAAAGAAATCATAACATTTAGAGTTTCATTCTTCTGGAAATGTAGGAAGCATGTTGAACATCCTTTATTATAGTAAGTGTAGAATTTTTATTAATATTTTCCCTTG
This sequence comes from Saccopteryx bilineata, assembly GCF_036850765.1. NCBI lineage: Eukaryota > Metazoa > Chordata > Mammalia > Chiroptera > Emballonuridae > Saccopteryx > Saccopteryx bilineata. Next base: position 110,521,197 of record NC_089493.1, read on the forward strand.
TCAGTTTGTTAATTTGCTTTTCTCTCATACAGTTATTTACCTGTGCATGTTTTTTTTTTTTGCCAGTCCATCTTGCTAAAATGCTTATATTTGATCTACATAATAACTTCATATTCTTAATTATAAAATTTATATAACTTTTTAAAACTATAGGTACCTTTATAACATACAGATAAACAAGAAGGGGAATTTGCTTATAAACTCATTTCCTGTAAATAATAACTATTTTTTTATATGTCATATGTACTATTTGGTAACATAATTTTTCACTTTGATTTTCTGTTTTGTCAGATATTCTTATAATTTTATAATGTGGATATATTAAGATTTGTTGAACTCATCTGCCATTTGAGAAGGTATTTGATTTTTTATTGATTGATTGATTTTAGAGGCAGAAGAAAGGAGAAACAAATACTGATTTGTTATTTCACTTATTTATGCATTCTTTGGTTGATTCTTGTATGTTTGTATATGCCCTGACCGAGGATCGACCAACCTGCAACTTTGGTATATGGGAGGATTCTCTAATCAACTGATCTGCCTGGCCAGGGCCTGAGAGAGGTCTATTTTTATTTTTATATTTGTTTGATAGTGTGAACATTTTATAACTAAATTTTTATGTGCATCATATTGATTTCCTTAGGAAAAAGTCCTGGAGCAGAAAAACTGGATCAAAGAATATAAACACTTTAAAATACATAAATATTTTAGGCCCTGGCCGGTTGGCTCAGTGGTAGAGTGTCAGCCTGCCGTGCAGGAGTCCTGGGTTCGATTCCGGCCAGGGCACATAGGAGAAGCGCCCATCTGCTTCTCCACCCCTCCCCCTCTCCTCCTTCTCTGTCTCTCCCTTTTCCTCCCACAGCGAAGGCTCCATTGGAGCAAAGTTGGCCCGGGCGCTGGGGATGGCTCTGTGGCCTCTACCTCAGGCGCTAGAATGGCTCTGATTTCAACAGAGCCACGCCCCAGATGGGCAGAGCATTGCCCCCTGGTGGGCGTGCCAGGTGGATCCCGGTCGAGCACATGCGGGAGTCTGTCTGACTGCCTCCCCATTTCCAACTTCAGAAAAATACAAAAAAAAATACATAAATATTTTTAAATTGCTTTCTTAGAAAAATTGTACCATGAGAGCATCTTTAGTCTAAAAATATGTTTTAAAGGGAACAAAATTTTGTAGTAGCATTATTAGAAAGCTTGATATTTGATAGTTCGTTATATAAACTGTTATTTGGGCATAATAATTCAAATTTCTATGATTTTTTTTAGTACATCTTTGATTTCATAAGGAATTTTTCAGTTAACAATTTATTGGATTATATTTATGCTAAATTTAATCTTCAAAAACGAAGGTGCATTTAACCAAATAACTAGTAAAATTACATGCCATGCTTACACAAATATGCAGTAGGAATGTAAATATATCTGTAGCATATGTCATTCACAGCAAATTACTTGTCAGTAGTCCAAAGTGTCAGGACCATTGAAATAAAACTTGCATTCTCAACATAGTATGTGAAGGGCTTCACTCTTTTTTTGAAAATGCCTCTGTAGCTTTGCCTGTGCATTTGCATACAGGTTTGTTTGATTAATTGCTACTTGACTCATCTATCAAAATGCTAAGCTCTGGGATCACAAAAGATCAGATTCCCAAACCTCTTTCAAGAATTAATTTAAATATTAATGTCGATACCTTGTAAAGATTCAGGGCAAGGTGGTTCTTATTGTTACTGGTAGCCTGTTTCAGTATTATAATTTCTTGAAAAAAATTCCAAAGTTATATTTTAACTCATCATTATACAGTTGTCCTGTTGTGGTATAAAATTGTAATAATCTTATAAACAGTTTAAAATATGTAATAAGATACACTTTTAAATTATAATTTTTGGGGAAACATGTTCAAGAAACAGTTATAAATCATAAGTGTAGTATAGATTTTCATGAGTATGTTCTCTGGTTTAGTGATGATTACACATTGAGTTTTTCATTGTGTTTACTTTTTATATGTTCACAATTGTGATTTCAGGCAAAATTTACATACTTATAAAATACATAAATATTAAGTCAGCAACATGATCAGTTTTGACAGATACCTATACCCATGTAACCAAATCTTTATAAAGATGTAAAACATTTCCATACTCCAGAAAGTCTCCTCATTTATTTTGTTCCCTGCTAATTTTATCCTGTTTCACCTAATTTCTCTGATGTTTTTCACCAGATTTATTTTGCTTGTTTTAGAACTTCATATAAGTGGAATCATACAGTGACTGCAAGATATTTGTGATATTCTTCCATTCATTCTTTGTATAAGTAGTTTGTTCCTTTTGTTGATAATTAATATTTCATTGTGTAATATTGCATTTATTATTTGGAGGTGACTATTTTTTGTCTAGTATGACTGTGCGAATTCTTTTTGTAGACATACATTTGTATTCTCTGAGTTAAATACCTAAGAGTAGAATTGCTGGGTCATAGGTTGGTAGGTATTTTCTTATTTTTTTAATTAGCAAACAGTTGGTTGATGTTGCTGTATCATTCTACACTCTCATCAGAAATTTTGGAGAGTTCTGTTTGCTTCATATACTTACCAACACTTGGTGGTTTCCGTATATTTAACTGTAGTGTTTTTAAGGGTGTGTAATGGTATATTATTGTGGTTTTAATTTGCATCTGACAGTAACTAAAGATGTTGAGTGCAGTTTCATGGTCTTGGCCATTCATGTATTTTCTTTTTTGGACATATGTTCAGGTCTTTTGTTCTCTTTTAATTGGGTAATTTAAACTTTTATTACTAATTTTTAATAGTTCTAAGTCTATTGTCATATATGTGTATTTTAAGACTATTTTCTCCCATTTTCTTATTTATTTTCTTAGTTCTATATGTTGATGTGCAAAACTTTTTAATTTTGATGAAGTCTGAAGTCTAATAAATGGATTTTAATGGATTTTGTTTAAGAAATCTTTCCTCACCCCAAGATCACAGAGATACTGTCCTGTTTTTCTATAAGCTGTATTATTTTAATTTTTACTTTTAATCTGTTATTTAGTTTAACTATTGTGTATGATGTAATATCAGGATTGGTGTTCATTTTCTTAACAGGTTAATATTCAGTTCCAGAGCCATTTGTTGAAAATATGGGTTTTTTTTACACTTTGAATGACTTTGATGCCATTTTTTACATTTAGTTGACATAAGTATGTGTCTGTTTATGGGCATGCTCTTTAACGGAATGATTTCTTTGTCCTTATGTTAGTGTGTGCTGCGTTGATTACTGTGAATTTTTATGTCAGGCATTGACAGTCCTTCAACTTTGTTATTTTTTAAGGTTTTCTGTAAGTTATTATAGGTTTTTTGCATTTTTCTATAAATACTGAAATAACATTTACAATTTATATAAAAAGCCTATTGCGGTATGATTCAATCTCTAGATCATTAGAGTAAAGGGAAATTGACATCTTAACAATTTTAAGTTTTTCAATCTATGATATTTCTCATAATCTTAATATTAATAAATGTACCACATGCTTTAAATTGTAAGAATCTTAAAATAGTCCAATTTCATGTCTTTATTCTTTAGATATATTGATATATATTTTAATATTTATTTTGAATCAAATAATAAGTTATCTCAAAGAAATTATGAGAAGTAAAAATATATTCTTTTATGTTTATTTGTACAGTTATCATTTAGGTATGTTTTATTTCTTCACGTGAGTATAAATTTTCATTTTGTCGTCTTTTTCTTAACTTGAATAACATCTTTTAGCATTTTCTTTTTTCCTTCTTTTCCCTCTCTCTGTGTTACTCCTTCTTCTTTTTTCTCTTTTCTAATACCCATCTGCTGCTGTTGAGTTCAGTCCTCATTTATCTGAATATATCTTTGTTTCACCCTCATTTTTTAAAGACATATTCACTAGATATAGATGGATATACTGTTTAAGCTAGATATAAGTGATGCCCTATGGGAGTCTTCTGGATTTCAGATATATTGCTCCTTACCCTATTGTATAATAGCAACCTGATCTCCCTGGTGTTCAGGATTAGTTTCCCCAGCCAGTTCAGTAACCTACTTTCTTACATATTGATTCAGAGGCATGAGAAGCCTTAAGCAGTCAGGTGACAGTTTCAACTTCCCAGTTAATAGAATTTTTATGTCTCTAAGTCAAGGGTCAGGAACCTTTTTGGCTGAGAGAGCCATGAACGCCACATATTTTAAAATGTAATTCCGGGCCCTGGCCGGTTGGCTCAGCGGTAGAGCGTCGGCCTAGCGTGCGGAGGACCCCGGGTTCGATTCCCGGCCAGGGCACACAGGAGAAGCGCCCATTTGCTTCTCCACCCCTCCGCCGCGCTTTCCTCTCTGTCTCTCTCTTCCCCTCCTGCAGCCAAGGCTCCATTGGAGCAAAGATGGCCCGGGCGCTGGGGATGGCTCTGTGGCCTCTGCCTCAGGCGCTAGAGTGGCTCTGGTCGCAATATGGCGACGCCCAGGATGGGCAGAGCATCGCCCCCTGGTGGGCAGAGCGTCGCCCCTGGTGGGCATGCCGAGTGGATCCCGGTCGGGCGCATGCAGGAGTCTGTCTGACTGTCTCTCCCTGTTTCCAGCTTCAGAAAAATGGAAAAAAAAAAAAATTTAAAAAAAAAATGTAATTCCGTGAGAGCCATACAACGACCCGTGTATGTTATGCAGTATCCAATAAAAATTTGGTGTTGTCCCAGAGGACACCTGTGATTGGCTCCAGTCACCTGCAACCATGAACATGTGTGGTAGGAAATGAATAGATTGTAATACATGAGAATGTTTTATATTTTTAACATTTTTTTTAATTAAAGATTTGTCTACGAGCCAGATGCAGCCATCAAAAGAGCCACATCTGGCTCGCGAGCCATAGGTTCCCAACCCCTGCTCTAAGTGAAAGTTTTTCTCTCTTTGGAACTAAGACCAGTGGGTTAGCAGGATCTATTTGTAGAAATGGAAAGCAAAGATTTTGCTGATGAATTACGATGGGTAATAGTGAATAGAGGCTCATATTTCTACCCCTTAATTACTGGACCTGTGAATTTTGTTGATGAATAGAACTGCATATGGTGCTCTGATTTAGAGCACGTACATTACCATGTAGAACCTTACCCTAGCCTCGCAAGGTATTGCCACTGAAATCTATCCCTCTGTTTTATCAAGCCATTTACATCAAGATAAAGGGGAACATTGGTAAGAGCAATGAATTACATGATCATGGGCCCATTGTCACTCTTTATTTGCTCTGAAGTGAGTTCCTTGATGGGAACAGGGTTGTGTGGAATCCCATGGTAGTACAGGTATTCTGTATGTCTGTGAATGGTGGTTTTTACATAAGCATTGCATTTGAGGAAGGCAAGCCCATATCCAGAGGAAGACTTCTTTCCGTAAGAACCGTAAAGAACAGTTTTAGTAAGCAAACAGGATAAAATATTATCATCCAAGAGCAGAGTTTCAGAGTTACGGATTAAAGAGAACTAAGAAGATCCTGGTTGTGGGTATTGTTTGAAGATAGATTCTACAGAATACATGAGTCAAAAAACTGTAGAAAATATCTTCCTTTTATCTAGAATGTTGGCAGGAAATTTTTATTTTAAATGTAGGAAAGTAACCTCTGTTGTTGGATCATAGTGGCACAGATGAGAAGCCAGTCATCCACCCAGATCAGTGTTTCTCAAACTCTCTGGGTGAAGGGCCATAGCTTTTATAGCATAAAAACATAAGTTACTAAACAATGCAAAATTCAAGCATACGTTTTTGTTGTTGTTCAGTTCAACAGCCATACAATTGCTGTGTGAAATCCCTCTAAAATGTTGAATTGCTTCCTCGGCACGTTAATGCTAGCTTCATCACAGTATCACTTTCGACAGTGCTCGCCCCTGGACCACACACTCTGAGTGCACAAGAGAAACTTGAAAAGTGGAAGGGTTGTTTAATGAAGGATTACTGGGCTAGAACTGACAATTGGGAACCAGGAAGATGCAGTTCTTCTTCGTGCCCCTGAAGAAACAGCATGTGAAAGGAGCTGTGCTCTACTAGACAGAGTTCAGAGAGGTGTCACTGGGACTGAGGTGGTTTTCTTATTGAGCTGATAAATAAAGGGCATTAAGCTTAAAACTATATGCAAGTATCTTAGCAATGAAAAAGTGTTTCCAAAGACCACAAGTGACCAAATCCAAGGAAGGTAGGTAAGAGAAACATTTAAGCCAGAAGAAAATTAGAGTTTTAGTTTACTTTAGGGGAGCTAAATAGAAAGTAAACTATTTTTCACTGAGATTGTTCTTAAATTACTCTCTTCTAAGTGGTTTAATTGATGTTCCTGGCCTTGCATATAAACACCAATAAAACAATTTGAAGAACATTTAAAACAATTTAAAAAGCATAATTGATTGCTTTTATTGAAAAACATGGAAGTGTCCTGAAAACTATACCAACTTTCCAAAGCTTGTGTTACAAAAGTCAACAAATCAGTCCACAAGTATTTACTCATTTTTTATGGAGAATACAAGTCATTGTATTTATATATTCTTTTCTTTTCTTTTTTTTTTTTTTTTTCATTTTTCTGAAGCTGGAAACAGGGAGAGACAGTCAGACAGACTCCCGCATGCGCCCGACCGGGATCCACCCGGCACGCCCACCATGGGGCGACGCTCTGCCCACCAGGGGGCGATGCTCTGCCCATCCTGGGCATCGCCATGTTGCGACCAGAGCCACTCTAGCGCCTGAGGCAGAGGCCACAGAGCCATCCCAGCGCCCGGGCCATCTTTGCTCCAGTGGAGCCTTGGCTGCGGGAGGGGAAGAGAGAGACAGAGAGGAAAGCGCGGCGGAGGGGTGGAGAAGCAAATGTGCGCTTCTCCTGTGTGCCCTGGCCGGGAATCGAACCCGGGTCCTCCGCACGCTAGGCTGACGCTCTACCGCTGAGCCAACCGACCAGGGCCTTGTATTTACATATTCACAGATAATAAGAGTCTTATCCCTGAAAGAGAATGACTTTTATATAATATTCAACTTGCTGAAAGTTTGATTTGTCATACAATTTTTAAAGTTTTTCTCCTGTTTTAATCTTAGAAGTTGGGAGTGGCTTCTGTTAGGATTTAGCAATATTTGGGCAATACTCATTATACAACAAAAAAATTAAGAATGAGCACTTAACTAATTGACAGCTCTATTGAGATTACATTTATAACAACAAACAAAGTTTGCAAACCAGGAGGAGGCATCTGTGATTCCAGGAATACAATAGCTGAAAAACAGCTTAATAAACAAACTGTGGCTAGCATCCAGTGAGTACTAATACCACTTCCTGAACCCTGCTTTGTGTTTTTTTAGAATAGTCCAAGAAGCATCTCTATTCTTTTGTATAATAACTGCCAACTTAACATTTAGGTTATACTGTTGTTTGTTTCTGGATTTTGAGACAATCCGTTAAAGTTTACTTAAGAACCAACTCATTACAATGGCATTATTTACTGAATTTTGTTTTCCTGGCCATTAGGTAACTACAGGGTTCAGCATTACAAGGTTATAACTATATATAAAGGATCAAAATACCTCCTTCTTGTTAGTGGCATTAGCCTGAGAAGTAAAGTCATCATCTTAAAAACAAATGCCTTCTAGCACTGAAGACATTATCCAGAATGAATTAGCTATATCAGACCTCTTTCATGTGATAATTTTATAATTGTCTTTATTTTAATTATTTCAATTTAAAATACAGGTATACATCTTATTACTTTTTGGTTTTTCATATTAAACAACAGAGATGTAATACTTTTCTGATACAGCTTATATAAAAACAAAAATTCAAAACACTTCTAGAGTTTTTATTGAAATTTTGAAGAAGTGTTAATGAATTGCCACTTTTAATTAATCTATTAGAATTCTCATCTCAAGTCTCAGATTTTATTTTTTAATTTTTTCATTTTATTTTATTTTATAAATTTTTATTAATGTTAATGGGGTGATATCAATAAATCAGGGTACATATATTCAAAGAAAACATGTCCAAGTTAACTTGTCATTCAATTATGTTGCATACCCATCACCCAAAGTCAGATTGTCCTCCATCACCCTCTATCTAGTTTTCTTTGTGCCCCTCCCCCTCCCCCTCCCCCTCTCCCTCCTTCCCTCCCACGGCCCCCTCCCCCCCCACCCCGGTAACCACCACACTCTTGTCCATGTCTCTTAGTCTCGTTTTTATGTCCCACCAATGTATGGAATGATGTAGTTCTTGGTTTTTTCGAATTTACTTACTTCACTTTTTATAATGTTATCAAGATCCCACCATTTTGTTGTAAATGATCCGATGTTATCATTTCTTATGGCTGAATAGTATTCCATAGTGTATATGTGCCCATCTTCTTTATCCAGTCTTCTATTGAATGGCTTTTTGGTTGTTTCCATGTCTTGGCTACTGTGAACAATGCTGCAATGAACATGGGGCTGCTTGTGTCTTTACGTATCAATGTTTCTGAGTTTTGGGGTATATACCCAGTAGAGGGATTGCTGGGTCATAAGGTAGTTCTATTTTCAGTTTTTTGAGGAACCACCATACTTTCTTCCATAATGGCTGTACTACTTTACATTCCCACCAACAGTGAATGAGGGTTCCTTTTTCTCCACAACTTCTCCAACATTTGCTATTACCTGTCTTGTTGATAATAGCTAATCTAACATGTGTGAGGTGGTATCTCATTGTAGTTTTGATTTGCATTTCTCTAGTTACTAATGAAGATGAGTATCTTTTCATATATCTGTTGGCCATTTGTATTTCTTCCTGGGAGAAGTGTCTGTTCATGTCCTCTTCCCATTTTTTTTATTGGATTGTTTGTTTGTTTGTTGTTGAGTTTTATGAGTTCTTTGTATATTTTGGATATTAGGCCCTTATCTGAGCTGTTGTTTGAAAATACCATTTCCCATTTAGTTGGCTGTCTGTTTATTTTGTTGTCAGTTTCTCTTGCTGAGCAAAAACTTTTTATTCTGATGTAGTCCCATTCATTTATCTTTGCCTTCACTTCTCTTGCCTTTGGAGTCAAATTCATAAAATGCTCTTTAAAACCCAGGTCCATGAGTTTAGTACCTATGTCTTCTTCTATGTACTTTATTGTTTCAGGTCTTGTATTTAGGTCTTTGATCCATTTTGAGTTAATTTTAGTACAAGGGGACAAGCTTTAGTCGAGTTTCAGTCTTTTGCATGTGGTTTTCCAGTTTTCCCAGCACTATTTGTTGAAGAGGCTTTCTTTTCTCTGTTGTGTGTTGTTGGCCCCTTTATCGAAAATGATTTGACCATATATATGTGGTTTTATTTCTGGGCTTTCTATTCTGTTCCATTGGTCTGAGTGTCTATTTTTCTGCCAATACCATGCTATTTTGATTGTCGTGGCCCTATAATATAAAGTCAGGTATTGTAATGCCCCCAGCTTCATTCTTTTTCCTTAGGATTGCTTTGGCTATTTGGGGTTTTTTATAGTTCTATATAAATCTGATGATTTTTTTGTTCCATTTCTTTAAATAATGTCATAGAAATTTTGATGGGAATTGCATTAAATTTATAAATTGCTTTGGGTAATATGGCCATTTTGATTATATTTATTCTTCCATCCAAGAACAAGGAATATTTTTCCATCTCATTGTATCTTTTTCGATTTCCTTTAACAATGCTTTGTAGTTTTCGTTATATAGGTCCTTTACATTCTTTGTTATGTTTATTCCTAGGTATTTTATTTTTTGTTGTTGCAATCGTGAACGAGATTATTTTTTTGAGTTCGTTTTCTAAAATTTTATTATTGGCATATAGAAAGGCTGTGGACTTTTGTATGTTAATTTTGTATCCAGCGACCTTACTGTATTGGTTTATTGTTTCTAGTTATCTTTTTGTGGATTCTTTGGGGTTTTCGAAGTATAGGATCATATCATCTGCAAAAAGTGATACCTTTACTTCTTCTTTTCCGATATGGATGCCTTTTATTTCTTTGTCTTGTCTGATTGCTCTGGCCAGAACTTCTAGCACCACATTAAATAAGAGGGGAGAGAGTGGACAGCCCTGTCTTGTTCCTGATTTAAGGGGGAAAGTCCTCAGTTTTATGCCATTTAATATGATGTTGGCTGAAGGTTTATCATATATGGCCTTTATCATGTTGAGATATTTTCCTTCTATACCCATTTTGTTGAGAGTCTCATATAAAGTTGTGTTGTATTTTATTGAATGCCTTTTCTGCATCTATTGATAAGATCATGTGGTTTTTGTTCTTTGTTTTGTTGATATGGTGTATTATGTTAACCGTTTTACATATGTTGAACCATCCTTGAGATTCTAGGATGAATCCCACTTGATTATGATGTATTATTTTTTTAATATGTTGTTGTATTCGATTTGCTAGTATTTTGTTTAGTATTTTAGCATCTGTATTCATAGGTCTGTAGTTTTCTTTTTTTGTGCCATCCTTGCCAGGTTTCGGTATGAGGGTTATGTTGGCCTCATAAAATGTGTTTGGAAGTAAGCCCTGGCCGGTTGGCTCAATGGTAGAGCGTCGGCCTGGCGTGCGGAAGTCCCGGGTTTGATTCCCAGCCAGGGCACACAGGAGGGGCACCCTTCTGCTTCTCTACCCCTCCCCCTCTTCTTCTTCTCTGTCTCTATCTTCCCCTCCCACAGCCAAGGCTCCATTGGAGCAAAGAAGGCCCGGGCGTTGGGGATGGCTCCATGGCCTCTGCCTCAGGTGCTAGACTGACTCTGGTTTCAACGGAGCGATGCCCCAGATGGGCAGAGCATCGCCCCCTGGTGGGCGAGCCGGGTGGATCCTGGTCTGGCGCATGCAGGCATCTGTCTGACTGCTTCCCCATTTCCAGCTTTACAAAAATACAAAAAAAAAATGTGTTTGGAAGTATTGCTTGTTCTTCAGTTTTTTGGAAGACTTTGAGTAGAATAGGAACCAAGTCTTCTTTGAATGTTTGATAGAATTCACTAGTATAACCGTCTGGGCCTGGACTTTTATTTTTGGGGAGGTTTTTAATAGTTTTTTCCATTTCCTCCCTAATTGGTCTGTTTAGGCTTTCTGCTTCTTCATGACTTAGTCTAGGAAGGTTATATTGTTCTAGGAATTTATCCATTTCTTCTAGATTGTTGAATTTGGTGGCATATAGTTTTTGTGGTATTCTACAATAATTCTTTGTATATCTATGATGTCTGTGGTGATTTCTCCTCTTTCATTTTGGATTTTGTTTATATGAATTCTTTCTCTTTTTTCCTTGGTGAGTCTTGCCAAGGGTTTGTCAATTTTGTTGATCTTTTCAAAGAACCATCTCCTTGTTCTATTAATTTTTCTATAGTTTTTCTGTTCTCTATTTCATTTATTTCTGCTCTGATTTTTATTTTTTCCTTTTTTCAACTGGTTTTGGGTTGTCTTTGTTCTTCTTTTTCAAATTCCTTAAGGTGTGAAGTTAAGTGGTTCACTTGGGCTCTCTCTTGTTTGTTCATATAGGCCTGAAGTGATATGAACTTTCCTCTTATTACTGCTTTTGCTGCATCCCAGAGATTTTGATATGTCGTATTGTCATTTCCATTTGTCTGTATATATCTTTTGATCTCTGTGCATATTTCTTTGACCCATTAATTTTTTTAAAAGTATGTTGTTTAGTTTCCTCATTTTTGTGGGTTATTTTCCTCCTTTTTGCAGTTGAATTCTAGTTTCAAGGCTTTATTATCAGAAAATATGCTTGGTACAATTTCGATTTTTCTGAATTTTCTGATGTTATTTTTGTGGCCCAACATATGGTCAATTCTTTAGAATGTTCCATGTACACTAGCGCTTTGGGAATAAGTGTCCTGTAGATGTCTATCATATCCAGGTGCTGTAGTGTTTCGTTTAAGGCCAATGTATCTTTATTGATTTTCTTTTTGGATGACCGATCTAGAGCCGTCAGCGGTGCATTGAGGTCTCCAAATATGATGGTATTTTTGTCAGTTTTTGTTTTGAGGTCAATAAGTAGCTGTCTTACATATTTTGGTGCTCCTTGGTTTGGTGCATATATATTAAGAATTGTTCTGTCTTCTTGATTCAGTGTCCCCTTAATCATTATGAAATGACCATTTTTGTCTCTGAGTACTTTTGCTGTCTAGTCAGCATTATTAGGTATGAGTATTGCTACACCTGCCTTTTTTTTAGATGTTATTTTCTTGGAGTATTGTTTTTCAGCCTTTCACTTTGAATTTGTTTTTATCCTTGTTGCTTAGATGTGTTTCTTGTAGGCAGCATACAGTTGGATTTTCTTTTTCAATTCATTCTGCTATTCTGTATCTTTTTATTGGTGTGTTTAATTTATTTACATTTAGTGCAATTACTGACACTTTTAGTTTCCCTATTGCCATTTTATAAATTGCTTTCTGTTAGTTTTGTATCTTGTTTGATTCTTCTCTTTTGTTTTTCTATCATTTGTTTTTGTTTGTTTGTATTCCATACTTCTTTCTTCTGTTGCTACCTTTTTTAAGTCATGTGCTTCTGTGGTGGTTTTTTCAAGGGTGGTTACTGTTAAGTAATGAAAAGGGTACCTACCATATTCATTGTAGTGCCCTATCTTATGCGTGTTTCTGCAATTCATCATCCTTTGCTACTGTTAATCTCCGTCCTCTCCCCTTTTTTTTGCTTTTGTTGTCACAGTTTAAATTTGGTTTTATTGTGTTGTTGGTGGAGCTTTTACTTGTGGTTTTGTTTTGTTTTGTTTTGAATCTTGTTGGAAAACCTCCTTTAGTATTTCCTGGAGTGGAGGTTTTCTGATGATAAATTCCCTCATCTTTTCTGTATTTGTGAATGTTTTTATTTCTCCTTCGTATTTGAAGGATAGCTTTGATGGGTATAGTATTCTTGGCTGAAAGTTCCTCTCTTTCAGGGCTTTAAATATTGGAGTCCACTCTCTTCTAGCTTGTAGAGTTTTTGCTGATAAATCTGATGATAATCTAATAGGCGTTCCTTTATATGTTGTATTCTTCTTTTCCCTGGCTGCCTTGAGAATTTTTTTTTTTCGTTGGTTCGTGCTATTTTCATTATGATGTGCCTTGGAGTAGGTTTGTTTTGGTTAAGAAAACTTCGTGTTCTGTTTGCTTCTTGAATTTGAGGCTTTAGTTCTTTCCACAGTCTTGGGAAGTTCTCATCTATTATTTGTTTGTATATATTCTCCATCCCATTTTTTCTCTCTTCTCCCTCTGATATACCTATAATTCTTATTTATTCATTTTGATGGAGTCAGACAATTCCTGTAGGGCTTTCTCATTTTTTTAAATTTTTGAGTCTTTCTTCTTCTCTCTGTTGTGCCTGAAGTTGCTTGTTTTCTATGTCACTAATCCTACATTCTTTGTGTCCTGTTTTATTAGCTAAGCTTGTTACCTCGTTTTTCAGTTCATGAATTGAGCTTTTCATCTCTGTTTGATTTGTTTTTATAGTTTCAATTTTTTGGTAATATATTCTTTGTGTTTGTTGAGTTGTTTTCTGAGCTCCCTAAATTGCCTTTCTATGTTTTCTTGTATATCTCTCAGTATTTTTAGGATTTCTATTTTAAATTCTGTCATTTAGCTCCAAGGTTTCCAATATATTAAATTTTTCTCCATAGATTTTCCACATCTATCTGTGCTGCTTCTCTATCTTTTGTATCCATGATATTTGATTTCCTTTTTTTTTAATGGCATCTGAGGTTGGTCTTTTTGATAGCACTAGTAAGAATTAATAAAGAATAAAAAGTTAAAAATAAAGTAAAAAAAAATGAAAAAATTTTTGGAAAAAAACCCACAAAACAAATCCAATAATAATTTATTATTCCCCCCCTTTTCTTCTCTTCCCCTCTTCTCTCCTCCTCCTTAGAAAAATATCGTGATGAACTGTGAATTATATTGTGCTAAATGGAACAAAAACTACCTATAACGGAGGGCCTGAGTTGCGGGGAAGTGTTCAAGGGGCAAAAAAGGAAGTAGGGACCCACAAAATCAAAAAGGAAAAAATTTGGGTCAAGTATAAAATGATTTTTTTTAAGTGATGGTCGACTAAGAGATATGAGAAGGATAAGAGGGAAACAGGAAAAAGGACAAAAAGAACTATTTTATTAAGTGGAGCAAAATCTAAATAGAAGGGAGATCCTGGGTTGGGAGGAATGCAAATGAGTTAAAAAGCAACGTTAAAGGCACCCAAAATGCCACCAAAAAAAATCTGGAGTCCCAAATTAAATAATTTGTTCATGACTTAGAACAGAATGAGAGGAAAAGTAAAAGGAGAAAATAAGAAACTAATAGAGAGGGAGAAATAAGAAAAAGGGGAAAAGAAAAAAAACCAAAAAGAGAGTTAAGTGTTTTGGATTGTAACCATCATGGAGAGTAAGGAAGAAGAAAAGAAATAAAATGTAACACATATGGGTAGTGTAGTTCAAGAAGAGGACAGAATAAGATGGGTAGAGAATAAAAGGACCAAGGTGTAGGAAATAGAAATAATAATAATAAAGACAAGAAGATGAAAGAAACAAAAAAATAGTGGAACAAGTTATAAAGTCTGTGGATTTTTCTTGATTTTGAGAGGTTAACTTCTTCCTTTTTCTTTCCTCTCCCTCTTACTGGTCGGTGACTCTGTACCCCAGGCTCTGCCCCTGTGGCACGCTTAGGTAGAGATTTGCAGTTGATGAGACTCTATGGCGATGTCATATATTAGGCTTCAGTCTCGTTGGTAGTCAAGGCTCATTAGCGTTTGCAGACTTTGACATTGAGAGAGTCCGTTTTCCCGGAGACTCTCTCCTAGTCTTTCCTTCCTATATTAGCAGCCTGATGATCCAGCTATGAGGCTGCCACTGCCTCTTCCTTGGGAGTAAGAGGCTCAAAGAGCTGGCAAATCCCCACTCTATCCCCACTCAATGCAGGGCTCTGGGTAAGGCTTTGGCAGTCAGAGCCGCCAGCGTAATCAGGTGGTGCTGGGAGCCCATTGCTCTCAAGGTGACTTTCTATGAGCCTCCCGGCCTGTTCAGCATGCCTAGCACTCTGTGGGACCACTCTCCCCAGGCTTTCCGCACTTTGTAGCCTGTTTTGGCTGGGAAGAAGATGTCCTACTTGCTGCCTGCAGTACAGGAGGTCTTAACATCCACCAAGTTTCTCTTTTTAGCATATATCCGTGAGTATGAAAGCTCTGCCAATCAGAAGTTGCCCCCATCCCTTTAGCAAGAGGCACTAAAAAATATCATGCCTATTGTCTTAGATGGCAGAACTGAGAGAGATCTTGTCAATTAGAGCCGCGTAGGTTATATGGGAGGTAAGCAGACTGTGGGATAAGCTAATTTCAGCGATTGGATCTGCCGATCTGCTCCAGAAAGGACTGCAAGCTGCCTGCGCGCCCCTCCCCTGATGCTTGATTGTTAGCTTGAATGGCTGGGTGAGTCGTCCCGCCTGCCTAGAGAAGCTCAGGTGTAGGGAAGTTTGCTTTGGCGCACTCCTCGTGCGCCGCTGGCAGGTGCTGCTCGCGGCGTGTTTGCTCGCGTGGGCTGATTCACCACAGGCACACTTTTTCCTTGGCTTGAACAAACGTCCATACTGCAGCTTAGCTTCCTCCACACCCTTATCCCCCCCCCAACTCTCAGGTCCAAGTGAAAGCAGCCTTTGCTCAGGTTAGTGAGGAAGGCGGAATGTTCCTTTGTCCGACTTATTTCCTTCAGAGTTGATTATATATTTAGTCAATTTTTTGCTCGATCTTACCATCCCCTTCAGTATGTGGAACTCCTGGATGCTCCAAGGATAGATTTTTCTGTCTCTGGTCAATGAACTTGTTGAAATTTTGGGGAGATTTGTCGGTCGTGCTCCTCACAGCGCCATTTCTCTGACATCACTAAGTCTCTAAGATTTTAGATAACCATCTTAAATATATGGATACTACCAACAAAATACTGTTAAATTCTATACAAACATTTCTAATTCAACTTTAATGTATTCAATATAATTATGAATCCATATCATTAATAATTATTAATATAACTAACAAGTCTTACATTAGATTTGATATATAATACCCTTGGTGTTTAGATTGCCATTTTCTTCTTTCCTCAATTCCAGCAGATTGAGATCCTGAGGAACTGTGGGTATGATAGAAGGGGTAACTCTTCTCAGTACAGCAAAAACTATGGAAGTTAAGGGACTATGTGGCTTTTGGTTTTGGTCCTCCATTTTTTTTTTTTTTTTTTTTTGTACAACCTATTTAGGGCAGGGGGAGGGGAGCAAAGAGGGACAAATACATATATTGTGACGGGAAATGATTTTTCTTTGGGTGATGGGCACACAACACAGTCAATTGTTCAAATGCTACAGAGATGTTCACTTGAAAACTATTACTCTTATTAATCAATGTCATCCTATTACATTTAATTTCAAAATAAAAATTTCTTTTAAAGAATACATAGGCAGAGAATTAGGATGCAAGAAAAAAGAGATGAGAAAGAGTCAGGGTTGAATGGACTCTTGTTAAGTTAGTTTTGACTGGCTAACACTTCTGGCAAGTGTTAGTGCATCTAAAGGGTTAAAACATAGATGACATTGGGACATATTGAAATTTTTCTTTTTTTTTAGTTTCTATATTATTACCAGCTCAAATGTTAGGAGTCACTTATAAGTGTATTCTAATTAAAATCAAGAAAAGGTGATTTTGGCCTGACCAGGCGGTGGCGCAGTGGATAGAGCGTCAGACTGGGATGCGGAAGGACCCAGGTTCGAGACCCCGAGGTTGCCAGGTTGAGCGCAGGCTCATCTGCTTTAAGCAAAGCTCACCAGCTTGGACCCAAGGTCGCTGGCTCGAGCAAGGAGTTACTCGGTCTGCTGAGGGCCCGTGGTCAAGGCACATATGAGAAAGCAGTCAATGAACAACTAAGGTGTAGAAGCGAAAAACTGATGATTGATGCTTCTCATCTCTCCATTCCTGTCTGTCTGTCCCTATCTATCCCTCTCTCTGACTCTCTAAAAAAAAAAAAAAAAAAAAAAAAAAAAAAATTAAAAAAAAAAAAAAAAAAGAAAAGGTGATTTTATAACTTCCCACTTTGTTACTCAGTCACCACATTTGGTTGGTTAGGAGTCTCTAATCACAAATGCTGAGTAAATAGAGTGTTGGTCAAATAAGTTTGTAAATATGCTATATATGTTTGCTCGCTTGTGATTTATATTGGGTGTGGGGACAGGCTATAAGCAGGTTGGGTCCTTGTAGCCTAGGGTTTAGTTTTAAGACTAAGCTTTTCCCCACACCCTTGACTGATTGTATGATCTGGGTGGTGCACTCTCATGAGGAATCCAATTATGCCTCAGATAAGTGACTTTGTATCAGAGACTTCCTTGTTTGTATATTGGATTAAGGGTTTTTGGTTTTCTACTTTATAAAGTGGGACAGACCAGGAGCTTGCTCACACAGTTCCTGCTATCACGATTGCAGGGGCTTCCCTGATCCCTTGCCCTTCATGGGAAAAGTTGGTTTTCTGCTTTTCCCTTGTCTTCTTTTGTGGTTTGCCTGTCTTGGTGAGACACCAATAAACAGAATTGCCCACCATCCTCCGACTCTGCCATTTCTTTACCGTCTGCCCGAATCCAATGGGAACCTGCATGTGAATGGCCATGATGGCGGCTCCCGGCCTTACATAGAGTATTATTAATTAACTCATAATTTAGTAATTGTTATCATTTACATATTAAAAAACCTGGGGAGAATTTCACTACTAAGGAAGTATTTAGAAATTTGTGTATGTAATTTCATTTCCCATTAGCTATTCTAGAATATCACCAAGTTACTAGAATATTTGTTTCTAGAATCTCACTAGCTGTTCTAGAATCTCACCAATAGGATATTGGAAGGGGAAAGTTTTCTCTGGGTATTCAGTTTGAAGTAAATGAAAGTATCTGTCAGGCAGTCTGTCCTGCAGGTAGGTACCTTTACCTGAATAGGAAATATTGCTGTTTGTCCCTAGAAAAACAATAGAGGCTCCTTGCCATGGTAGAGTGATCATTACCAATTTTACCACCTCTCCAAAAATAATTCTAAAAATGATAAAAATGCATGAGCAGACTTCCCAGGAATGTGCTGCGGTGAGCAGGACGATTCCTGGGCAGTATGCCTGGAGGCATTCTCGCTGACTCAGAAAGGTAGCATCCAGGCAGAGCCTTTGTTTCCCTGCACTCAAGGTGAAGAAAGTTAAGTCGGGGTATTTGAAGCAGCTGGATTTTGCAGATGATATTAAATGAGAGGGAGTTGTACGCATATGTTTGGAGGGGAACATCAATGCTTATCACCTTCAGTCCTTGCCTAGAGTTACTCTGTTTACGTCAGTTGTTTATATGCATGTAGTTTAGAAGCACAGTCACAGTGCTGAGTTCAATGAGAAGTTTTAGTTCTGGTCTAACCAGAATGGAGAGACCTTGCTGAGCACCTTGGGCATTCAGTTGATTCTTGTTTAGAGTAAGGACTAATCCCAAATGCAGTGCTCTTTAATAGAGCATTCTACAGTAATGGAAATGTCTTCAGCATTGTTCATTTTAGTAGCCATGCACTGTGGTATCTGAAATTAAGACAACAGCCAACAGCAAATATTTTTGAGGATACGCACTACTCTAAACAATGATCTCTTGTTAATGGGAATGCAAAATGATACAACCAGTTTTGAAAACTGCTTGACAGTTTCTTATACAGTGGGGAAATACCCTAACCTAGCAACTCCATTTCTAGGTATTTATGCAAGTATGCTGTAAGACTTAGTCTTAGAGGAATGTTTCTAGAAGATTATTCATAATATCCAATACTGAAAATATCTTGTGTCATTTCATTAACAGGAAAACAGACAAATTATATTCATACAATGAAATACTATTTTGCATGAAAAGAATGAACAACTCATGCACAGAGAAACAGATGAATCTCTAATACATAGTTGATTGAAAGAAGTCACACAAAATACAGACTTAAAAGCTCTACCGGTTTTTGTGAACTTAAGGAATAGGCACAATAATTCATGGCATTACAAAGCAGAACAATGGTAGCTGGTTACTATGAGTACAAGTTGTCTAAAAAGGAGCTCTAAGACCTTTCTGATATGATAGAAGTATTCTATATCATGATCAGAGTGATTACTCAAATATATAAATTTGTCAAAATCAATCAACTATACAATCAGAATCTGTGTTTTACTTTATATAAATTTCACCTATGATAAAACTCTTATATTTATAAAACAATAGTTTGGGCCTGACCAGGTGGTAGCGCAGTGGATAGAGCATCAAACTGGGATGCAGAGGAACCAGGTTTGAAACCTTGAAGTCGCCAGTTTGGGCACAGGAGCATCTGGTTTGAGCAAGGCTCACCACCTTGAGTCCAAGGTTGCTGGCTTGAGCAAGGGGTCACTCGGTCTGCTGTAGCCCCACAGTCAAGGTACATATGAGAAAGTATTCAATGAACAACTAAGGGGCTGCAACGAAGAATTGATGCTTTTCATCTCTCTCCCTTCCTGTCTGTCTGTCCCTATCTGTCCCTCTCTCTGTCTCTGTCACACAAAAAAGTAGTAGTCTAGTTTGATTCTTTTTGAAACTGCCCTGGTAATTCTGATTTGCAGCCAGCTTTGGAAACAACTAGAATAGAGAATCCTTTGGAAGGTCTTGAGACTGAAGGTATGACACTGCCAGCTAATGAGAAACTTGGAGGCCAAATGAAAGGTATGAGTGCGAGGATAGAGAATAAAGCATATTAAAGGAATGGCACTTGGTCTATTTTTAGGGTAAGGATAAGCAAGAGCTTAGGATGATTTTCAGATTTAGCAGGGTTGGATAAATGCATAAATACCATTTATAAGCCAGGAATACAGTAAAGCAATAAATACATATTTAATACTATCTGCATTTTAGATACCTACCTTACCTTTTAGTAGTGAACAAACACTCTCGGCTCCAACTTCCTGAAGTTTACAGTTTGTACAAAGAGAAATAGGAATTTTTGGCATTTTTATGTGAAGACCTAATTTCAATTTTATACAGAGTGTTTTTGTATATGCCTACATAAATATATATTGATATATTAATATGAGTATATAAGTATTATGTATATGTATATATACGCATGCAGCCTTTATGAGACCTTCATTTAAAAGAAAACACTCATATACACACACATACATCAGCTGCACATACATGGTTTCAGACTCATTGACCTAATTATTGTTTTTCTTTTGTTTTTAATTTTTTAAAAATATTTATTAATTTTCATTTATTGTGTTAAGATGGATTCAAGTGTCCTACTAGTTGATATAACACCATCACCCCCACCCCTATGTCCTCCATTACACCCTCTTTGACCTTCTCCCCCAAACTCCCTTTCCTTTTCCTCTGGGATTTGCTGTCCTGTTATCTGTATCTCTGTGTTATGTATGTATAGTTTCACAAATTCCTTCACCTTCTCTGATCCCATCCCCTAAACCCCCTTCCCTCTTGACTGCTGTCCCTCTGCTCCCTGTGACCACATCTCTGTCTCTATTCCATTCTTCAGTTCACTTTGTTCATTAGATCATATGACATTTTTCTTTCTCTTCCTGGTCTATTTCATTTAACATAATAGTTTCCAGGTCCATCCATGTTGTCACAAGAGGTAAGATTTCCTTTTTCATGGCCCCATAGTATTCCATTGTGTATATGTACCACTGCTTTTTAATCCACTCGTCCACTGACGGACACTTGGACTGTTTCCAGATCTTGGCTATTGTAAACAATGCTGCAATAAACATAGGAATACGTATCTTCTTTTGAATCAGTGATTTGGTATTTTTAGGATATATTCTTTTTTTTTTAAATACTATTTTCTTTAAAGATTTATTTATTCATTTTAGAGAGAGAAGACAGAGGGAGAGAGAGAGAGAGAGAGATAGACAGAGAGAGAAGGGAGGAAGGAGCAGAAAGCATCAACTCCCATATGTGCCTTGACCAGGGAAGCCCAGGGTTTTGAACCAGCCACCTCAGTGTTCCAGGTCAATGCTTTTACCCACTGCGCCACCGCAGGTAAGGCAGGATATATTCTTAAAAGTGGGATAACTGGGTCAAAAGGCAGTTCCATTTTTAATTTTTTTTTTTTCCCCTGAAGCTGGAAACAGAGACAGTCAGACAGACTCCTGCATGCGCCCAACCGGGATCCACCCGGCACGCCCACCATGGGGCGATGCTCTGCTCACCAGGGGGCGATGCTCTGCGCATCCTGGGCGTCGCCATGTTGCGACCAGGGCCACTCTAGCACCTGAGGCAGAGGCCACAGAGCCATCCCCAGCGCCCGGGCCATCTTTGCTCCAGTGGAGCCTTGGCTGCGGGAGGGGAAGAGAGAGAGAGGAAAGCGCGGCGGAGGGGTGGAGAAGCAAATGTGTGCTTCTCCTGTGTGCCCTGGCCGGGAATCGAACCCGGGTCCTCCGCACGCTAGGCTGACGCTCTACCGCTGAGCCAACCGGCCAGGGCCCCATTTTTAATTTTTTGAGGAAACGCCATACTGTTTTCCACAGTAGCTGCTGCACCAGTCTGCATTCCCACCAACAGTGCAGGAGGGTTCCCTTTTCTCCACACCCTCACCAGCACTTATGGTGTGTTGGTTTGTTAATGAAAGCCATTCTGACAGGTATGAGGTGATATCTCATTGTGGTTTTAATTTGCATTTCTCTAATGATTAGTGTTGTTGGACATTTTATCATATACCTATTGGCCATCTGTATGTCCTCTTTGGAGAAGTGTATATTAAGTTCCTTTGCCCATTTTTTAATTGGATTGTTTACCTTCCTGGTGTTGAGTTTCAGAAGTCCTTATAAATTTTGGTTATTAACCCCTTATTAGATGTACTGGCGAATGTTCTCTCATTGTGTGGTTTGTCTTTTAACTTTGTTAATTGTATCTTTTGCTGTGCAAAAGCTTTTTAGTTTTATATACTCCCATTTATTTATTTTGTCCTTTATTTCACTTGCCCATAGAGATATATCAGCAAAAATATTGCTACAAGAGATATCAGAGAGTTTATTGCCTATGTTTTCTTTTAAGATATTTATGGTTTTGTGACTTAAATTTAAGTCTTTTATCCATTTTGAATTTATTTTTGTTAATGGTATAAATTGGTTGTCTAGTTTCCTTTTTTCACCTGTGCCTGTCCAATTTTCCCAACACCAATTATTAAAGAGACTGTCTTTACTCTATTATATGCTCTTAACTCCTTTGTCAAAGTACAGTTGACCATAAAGGCATGGACTTATTTCTGAGTTCTCTGTTCTGTCCATTGATCTGAATGCCTGTTCTTATGCCCATACCAAGCTGTTTTGATTACAATTTTCTTGTAGTATACTTGATATCAGGAAGTGTGATACCTCCCACTTGATTCTTCATTTTCAAGATTGCTGAGGCTGTTCGTGTTCTTTTTTGGTTCCATATAAATTTTTGGAATATGTGTTCTATATCTTAGAAGTATGCCATTATTATTTTAATAGATATTGCATTGAATTTATAAATTGCTTTGGGTAATACAGACATTTTAATGATGTTCATTATTCCTATCCATGAACATGGTATATGCTTCCACTTGTTTGTATCTTCCTTGATTTCTTTTTACAATGTCTTGTAATTTTCTGACTACAAATCTTTTACCTCCTTCATTAAATTTACTCTGAGGTACTTTATTTTTTTTGTTGCAATAGTGAAGGGGATTGTTTCCTTACGTTCCTTTCAGACAGTTTATTGTTAGTGTATAAAAATGCCACTGATTTCTGAATATTAATTTTATATCCTGCCATCTTGACAAATTCATTTATCAGGTCTATCTAGTAGTTTTTTGATTGAGACTTTAGGGTTTTCTATGTACAGTATCATGTCATCAGCAAATAATGATAATTTTACTTTTTCCTTTCCAGTTTGGATACTTTTTATTTATTTTTCTTGTCTGATACTGTGGCTAAAACTTCCAGAACTATGTTGAATAAGAGAGGTTAAAGGGGGTACCTCTGCCTTGTTCCTGATCTTAAGGGGATTGCTTTTAATTTTTGCCCATTGAGTATGATGTTGGTGTGGGTTTCTCATAAATGGCCTTCATCATGTTGAGGTATGTTCCCTGTATTCTCACTTTACTGAGAGTTTTGACTATAAGACTATAAATGGGTGCTGAATTTTATCAAATGCTTTTTCTGCATCTGTTGATATAACGTGATTTTTATCCTTCCTTTTGTTTTGTATCGAATTACATTGGTTGATTTGCAAATATGGTATCAGCCTTACCTCCCTGGAATAAATCCTACTTGGTCATGATGTATGACTTTTTTAATGTATTGATAGATCCAATTTGTTAATATTTTGTTGAGAATTTTAGCATCTATGTTCATCAGGGATATTGGTCTATAGTTTTCTATCTTTGTAGTGTCTTACCTGGTTTTGGAATGAAGATAATGCTTGCCTCATAAAAAAAAAAGCCTGGAAGTCTTTCGTCCTCTTGAAGTTTTTTGTTTGTTTGTTTGTTTGTTTTGTATTTTTCTGAAGTTGGAAATGGGGAGGCAGTCAGACAGACTCCTGCATGTGCCCGACCAGGATCCACCCGGCATGCCCACCAGGGGCAATGCTCTGCCCATCTGGGGCGTTGCTCTGTTGTGACCCGAGCCATTCTAGCGCCTGAGGCAGAGGCCACGGAGCCATCCTCAGCAACCAGGCCAACTTTGCTCCAGTGGAGCCTTGGCTGCGGGAGGGGAAGAGAGAGACAGAGAGTAAAAAGCGGGGTGGAGAAACAGATAGGCGCTTCTCCTGTGTGCCCTGGACGGGAATCAAACCCGGGACTCCTGCACGCCAGGCCAACGCTGTACCACTGAGCCAAATGGCCAGGGCTTGATGTTTTTGAAATAGCTTGAGAAGGATAGGTGTTAGTTCTTCTTTGCATGTTTGGTAAAATATTCCTGTGAAGCCATCCGGTCCAGGACTTTTCTTTGCTGGGCCTTTTTAAATAACTTTTAATTTCATTTGTTGCAATTAGTCTGTTTACGTTTTCTGATTCTTCAAGGTTGAGTTTTGAAAGATTGTATGTTTCTAGGAATTTATCCATTTTGCCTAGGTTGTCCAAATTTTTGGCATACAGATCTTCAGAGTATTTTCTTACAATCCATTTTATTTCTGAGGTGTCAGTTGTTACTTCTCCATTTTCATTTCTAATTTTATTTGAGTTCTCTCTGTTTTTTTCTTGATGAGTCTGGTTAAAAGTTCGTCAATTTTGTTTACATTTTCAAAGAACTAGGTCTTGGGTTTTTTTTATCTTTTGTATTGTTTTTTAGCCTCTGTCATTTATTTCCACTCTGATCTTTATTATTTTCTTCCTTCTACGTCCTCTGGGCTTTATTTGTTCTTTTTCTGGGTCTTTTAGATGCAGGGTTAAGTTGTTTGAGCTTTTTCTTGCTTCTTAAGGTATGCCTGTAATGCTGTGGTCTTCCTTCTCAAGACTGCTTTTGCTGTGTTTTCTAAATTTTGAGTTGTGGTATGTTCATTTTCATTTGTTTCAATTAAAATTTTTATTTATATCTTGATCTCATTGTTAATCCATTTGTTATTTAATTATGTGTTATTTAGCTTCCAAGTGTTTGAATGATTTTCAGTTTTCCTATTGTAGTTTATTTCCAGTTTCATGCCATTGTGATCAGAGAAGCTGCTTGATACTATTTTAAGCTTCTTAAATTTATTGAGACATTGTGTTTTCTAACATGTTTTATCCTAGGAAATGTACTGTATGAACTTGAAAAGAATGTATATTCTGCTGCTTTGAGGTAAAATGTTCTGAAGATATCAATAAAATCCAGTTGATCTAGTGTATCATTTAAGGCCACTGTTTCTTTTTAAATTTTCTGTCTGGAATAACCCATTGATGTTAGTGGTGTATTAAAATCCCCTACTATTATAGTTTTCTGTCATTCGCGCCCTATATGTTCATCAAAATCTTCTTTATATATTTAAGTGCTCCTATATTAAACACATAAATATTTATAATAGTTATATCCTCCTGTTGGATTGCTCCCTTTATCATTATGTAGTTATCTTCTTTTCCCTTAGTATAGCCTTTGTTTTAAAGTCTATTTTGCCAGATATAAGTATTGCTACCCCAGCCTTTTTATCATTTCGATTTGCATGAAATACTTTTTTCCATCCATTCAATTTCAGTCTATGTGTATCTTTTGTTCTGAGGTGGGTCTCTTGTAGACAACATGTATGGGTCCTGTTTTCTTCTCCTTGAAGCTACCGTATGTCTTTTCATTTACATTTAAGGTTATTGGCCTGACCTGTTGTGGCGCAATGGATAAAGCGTCAACCTGGAAATGCTGAGGTCGCCGGTTCTAAACCCTGGACTTACCTGGTCAAGGCACATATGGGGGAGTTGATGCTTCCAGCTCCTCCCCACCTTCTCTCTCTGTCTCTCTCTCCTCTCTCTCTCCCTCTCTGTCTCTCTCTTTCCCTTTCTCTCTCCTCTCAAAAATGAATAAATAAAAAAAATTACATTTAAGGTTATTATTGATAAGTACTTATTTATTGCCATTTTATTTTTTAAATCTACAATTCTCTTTTTCTTGATTTCTTTTTTTCCTTTTCTCTTTTTACAGCAGGCCCCTTAACATTTCTTGCAGTACTGGTTTGGTTGTATTGAATTCCTTGATTTATTTTTTTTGTCTGGGAGGCTTTTTATTTCTCCTTCAATTTTAAACGAAAGCGTTGCTGAATAAAGAAGTCTTGGTTGTAGGTTCTTGTTTTGCATCACTTTGAATATTTCTTGCCAATTCCTTCTGGCCTCAAGTGTTTCTGTTGAGAAGTCAGATATCATTGTTATGGGGGCTCCTCTATAGCTTTTAACTGCTTTTCTCTTGCAGCTTTTAGTATTTTTTCTTTGTCTCTTAACTTTGACACTTTAATTATGATGTGTCTTGGTATAGGCCTGTTTGGGTTCCTCTTTCATGGGACTCTCTATGCTACTTGAACTTTTGTGACTTCTTCCTTTGTGAGTTTAAGGAAGTTATCAGCTCTGATTTCTTCCAACAGGTTCTCTATCCCTTGTTCTTTCTCTTTTCCTTTTGGAACCCTTATGATACGGATGTTGTTTCTCTTCATATTGTTGCAGAGGTCTCTTAGAGTTTCCTCATTCTTTTTGAGTCTCTTTTCTTTTTGTTGCTCTGCTTCTGTGTTTTCGTTTATTTTGTCTTCTAAATCAGTGGTCCCTAACCCCCGGGCTGCAGACCAGTATCAGTCCATGGGCCATTTGGTACCGGTCCACAGAGAAAGAATAAATAACTTACATTATTGCTGTTTTATTTATATTTAAGTCTGAATGATGTTTTATTTTTTAAAAATGACCAGATTCCCTCTTACATCCATCTAAGACTCACTCTTGAGGCTTGTCTCGGTCACGTGATACATTTATCCATCCTACCCTAAAGGCTGGTCTGTGAAAATATTTTCTGACATTAAACCAGTCCGTGGCCCAAAAGGGTTGGGGACCACTGCTCTAAATTACTGACTTGATTATCTGCTTCATCCAGCCTGCTGTTGATTTGTTCTAGTGCATTCTTCATTTCTAATATTATATTTGTTGTTTCTGATTTGTTCTTTTTTATTATTTCAGTGTCCTTTTTGATGCTTGCTATCTCTTTATTTAGGTTCTCATTATGTCCATTTGTTGTTGCTCTAAGATCTGTGAGCATCCTAAAAATCATTATTTTAAACTCTGCATCTGGTAGTTTGGTTACTTCCATTTCATGTAGTTCTTTTTTCTGGGGATTTCACTTGTTGACTCATTTGGGTAGCATTTTTCTGTCTGCCCATTTTATCTGTGCCTTAGGTAACACTGTCTGACTTTGAAATTTTTGTGTGTTTTTTGTGAGGAACATGGGCTCCATTGTACTGACCTCCAGGCCACCTGGTTTCCTTGTTCTAGGAATGCTTCTTAAGGGTAGTATTTTCCCTTTTGTTGTATGTGAATATTGAATGCAGTTAGTCCTTACATGGGTTTGTTTATCCCTTCAGGCTGGCTGGCTCTACGGGTCAACCTTGATTATGTGTATTACACACTGTGCAATGTCTGTCCTGTTTTTGCGTATTCATTCTCCACAGTGTCTGGTGCCTGCTAGACTCCTCCTTTGGGCGTGCTCCTTGTGTAGCTAGCTGAGTCCAGGGTTGGTGCTGTCTGCAACCTACTACCTGGTTTATTGGCTCTAGATCATTTTAGGTTGGTGTCAGCTATTGTTTGTAAACTGCTGTGGGCTACCTTTCTGCATCTACTGCTCTTTTTGCTGATTGTGTCTGCGTTTTCTGTGCTAGAATAGTGTGGGAGGAGCTAACCTTATATAAGGATCAGCTTCCTCCTGCTTAGAGATGACAGCAGCTCCGTAAAAGCTCCAAGCTCTGTAAGATTTGTGTTCACTTTTCAGGGGCTCTTCTTCCTCTTACAGCTGCCTGGTCTTCCCACAGAGTCTTCTGTAGTGAGGTTGTAGTGTGGGCTCAGACTGACCTCACCCAACCAAACCCTCTGCAGTTTGCAAGCTTGGTGGTTTAGAGCAGCTGAGGTTGGTAATACAATGTTATTGGGACACCCTAGCTTGGGCGTCTCTTGGTCAAGAGCTCAGTATGGAGAATGTGGTCCCTACTTTAGAGTCTAATCCCTCAGCTACTGCTTGATACTCAAATTTAATTTCTCCCCAACAAGGTGAGCAGTAGTTTCAGATCAAGTGTGGCCAACAGTCTCCTCTGCAGAAGTTTTTATCATCTGTGAGACCCTGGTCTCTGGGAGGAAGACTGAGAGAGTCTTCTTCTGGGGCTGACTGTCCCCCCACCCCCAGAAAGTGGCTAAGCCCCTCGAACAGATCCAACAATAGGCTCACAGGTACCTGTACGTTAAATGTCCATGCTCCAAGCCTCTCTCCCTTCCCCCAGTGGAATCTAGCCCAGCAGGGCAGGATATCCAGCACCAAGGCCAGCTGAATGTGGAGCTCCTCTCTATCCCATGCACATGAGCCTCTGTGCAGGAGGTGATCAGAGAGTAGAACTCGCCTCAGCTGGGCCTGGTGTGAGGAGACCTTTCTTAGGATACCACTCTAGCAAAGGTTGTTAGATCCTGAACTGATGCTTTCCGCAGCTGGCCATTGGATGTGCCAGCCCTGTGCCTCCCTGGCAGGAATCCAGCACTCACCAGTGGAGACACTGCCCTCAGCAACCGTCTTGGAGCTACAAGCAATCCATAGTTTGTGGCTGCCTCTGCTGGGCCCAGGGGCACATGGAAATACCACCTGCACACCTAGGCTGGCTTTTACCCACTCTGGGCCTGAGGGAAGGTGCACTTAAAAGGCCAAGGTTTCCTGAGTCCTGTCTCCTACAGCCTCTGTCTGCTGGCTGCTGTTGGGCTTTGCCACTGCAAAAACCTCTAGTAGAGTCTAGAGCCTGTAGCAATTCAGGGATTAGGAAGGGTGTTGGGTGTGTCTCCTCTCCTCAGCACCAAGTGTCAGTCTGTCCAGACCTTTTCCCACAGACCTCAGCAGGGAGTGGCCCCAGGAGTCTGTTGGATGTGGCCTCTGAGACCCAGAGGTGTGGTCTGCCTGCACTTCGGACAGTTTCTACTGAGTCTTCCATGAGGCTAAATTACCAGTCTTAGACTGAGGAGTTTGTGGGGGAAAGTTCTGGCCTCAACACCAGAAAACTGAGTCACTGATGTGCCCCCTGCTTTCTCGCCTCTCAGAACAACGCAGTCTCCTTGACTGGGGTAAGAGAGACTCCTGAGGGTGGAACAGTTGCTTCTCCCCAGGCTGATGCCACTTAGAGGGGACTCCTCCACCCAAGAAAGATGGCAACTGCAGTATTAGAGAATCACTCTATACAGAGGTTTTGATGGTCGTCCCCCCACTGTGTCTCTTCCTGGGCTTCCAACTTGACACTCTTCTCTTGCAACTCTATTCCTCTCAGCTCTCCCTCCACCAGAGCCCCACCTACGTGGCTGTGAACAAGATTTTTTGTGCGGGCCCTTTAAGACGAAGTCTGCATCTTCTCTCTTTCTTGCAGACAGAAGTCCAGCTCTTTTCACCTCCAAATGCTGTGTGGGCACCTATTCTAGGCTCTGGGGCTCTAGGCTGGGGCTCTGGGCCTGGGGCTGAGGACCCACACCTTATAGGGCAACCCTCCCTGCAATGAAAGACTGTCCAGACCTTCAGCCGCCCCTCGCTCATGGAAGCGGGGCAGCCCTTTCCGTGTCTCCACCCTTCCTACCAGTCCCAGTGTGGCTTCTTCTGTGATTCTTGGTTATAGATTCCTCCTCATTTAGTCCAAAGTTGGTTTTTGAAGACGATTGTTTGTAAATTAGGTTGTAATCCAATTTGGTCTTGGGAGGTGGCAGTTGGTATGTCCACCAACTCCGTCGCCATCTTTAGTGTCTATTTTTCTTTTTTAATCTTTGGTGTAAACTCCTGAGTATTATATAAATATTTGCTTAAACCAAGTTATTTTTATTTTGCCAGGGCTTTGAAGAAACAAAGTTCAATATATTTCATATGTCAGTATATTGCAGTTTCTATCCTTATTGGTGCTCAGATTGTGTTGTTCTCTTTCACTATTGGGAAACTTTTCAAATTTTTTGAAGTTCAAAACTCTATTCCAAATTACTGTCAGGTGAGAAAACATTTTAGTTATTAATTTTACATCTACGATGATTTTTAAAATCTTCTCTAAATGAAGAGAAATAAAAACTTATTTATATAATTCTAAGTACTTCTAAACATCTGCAATTCAAAGTACTTGATTCACATTGACACCAAAGTTTGTTTCTGTTTTGACTGGAAGAGTCTGGTATTATTTTCTGTCTGCAAAGGAAAGAATTGTATCAGATCCAAGTGGGAAGATGTTTGATTATAATACACTCAGAATAATTTGTGACTGGAAGCAGATTGTAGAGGAGGAGAAACAGCAGCTGTTCTAGAGAACTTTTTGTTAAAAACTTAAGACATGTGATACTTACCTGGCAGGGGAGATACCATGATCACGAAGGTGGTTTTCCCAGGGCGAGGCTTATCCATTGCACTCCGGATGTGCTGACCCCTGCGATTTCCCCAAATGTGGGAAACTCGACTGCATAATTTGTGGTAGTGGGGGACTATGTTTGTGACATTTCAAAATTATAAAAAATTAAAAAATAATGAAAAATAAAAAAACTTAAGACATTATCTTTCACAAAGTTAACATAAAACAGAACCATATTGTATTGCCTGCTTGATAAAAAAAGTCTTCAGAAAAATCACAATGAGTAAAAGGAAATCACTAGTTGAAACATTTTATTGTAAATGTGGGCTAAATTTATTTTATTCAAATCTTTTATATTTCTGTGTGTTATTTTAGTTCAGTTTATGCTCTATAATTAGTTTCATTAGTTTACAGAGGCAAATTTAATTATTTTCTTCATCAGTGAGTTTCAAGAACAGTTATGAACCCATGATATTTTTACCCTGCTACAACTGTTCATCCTTTTTTATCTGCATTGTCTTACTCATTTACTCATTCTAATATTATTTTACATGAAATCCCAGGCAAACTATCCTTTTTTTTAGAAAGAGGCAGACAGACAGGAAGGGAGAGAGATGAGAAGTGTCATCTTCTTGTTGTGGCACTTTAATTGTTCATTGATTGCTTTCTCATGTGTGCCTTGACCAGGGCGCTCCAGTTGAACCAGTGACTCCTTGCTCAAGCCCGCAACCTTAAGCTTCAAGCCAGCAACCTTTAGGCTCCAGCCAGCAACCATGGGGTTATGTCTATGATCCCATGCTCAAGCCAGCAACCTCACACTTAAGCTAGTGAGCCCGCGCTCAGGGCAATGAGCCTGCACTGAAGCCAGCAACCTCAGGGTTTTGAACCTGGGTCCTCAACCTCTGAGATCGAAGCTCTGTTCACTGTACCACTGCCTGGTCAGGCCATAATATCCTTTTTTTTTTTTTTTTTTTGTATTTTTCTGAAGTGAAAAGCAGGGAGGCAGAGTGACAGACTGGGATCCATCTGGCATGCCCATCTGGGGCATTTTTCTGTTGCAACGTGAGCCATTCTAGCACCTGAGGTGGAGGCCATTGAGCCATCCTCAGCGCCCAGGCCAACTTTGGTCCAGTGGGCCTTGGCTGCAGGAGAGGAAGAGAGAGACAGAGAGAAAGGAGAGGGGAAAGGGTGGAGAAGCAGATGGGGCTTCTCCTATGTGCCCTGGCTAGGAATCGAATCTGGGACTTCCACATGCCAGGCTGATACTCCACCATTGAACCAATCACACAGGGCCATAATACCCTTTTAATATATAACTTTTATTGTGTATTTTTTTAAAATAGGGACTATTGTATAAAACATAACCACAATACCATTATCACTTCAAAGATATGCACAATTCTTTAATATTGTAAATTATGTACTTGGTTTTCAAATTCAAATGATCTCTTAAATGTCACAACTTTTTTTCTTTGTTTTGAATCTGTATCTAAATAAAAATCACGCTTTGCATGTTATTGAATTTACTATTAACACTTTATAGATTCTCCTATCTCTTTTTTTTTATTTATTTTTTTAACAAACTGAGTCAGTTTTCTTTTAGACTTTCCAAGTTTATTTGTTGCATCTCTGTAATGTCATTTAATATATTCCTGTTTACAGGTAGTTTTGTATTTTTTATCTAGAAACACATGTTAAGTTGTGAAAGAAGTATGTTATTAGCAAATCTCAGTGTCCAGATATCTTAGTGTATTTATGACTTCAAAATTGGGATATTCCCTTTCTCTTTATTATTGTGAATTTTTTTATAGTCATCTTTGATTACCTAGTAGTAAAGGTTATATAAGAAAGAGTGGATAAATTCTTGGCTTACTGTACAGGGTGGGGCAAAAGTAGCTTTATAGTCATGAGTATGCGAAACAGTTTATTTTTATATTATTTATTATTGTATTATTTTAATGTGAACAACTATATTTTTGCCCCACCCTGTATGTTTAGTTTATTCATGTTGACAATTCACCCAACAATGACAATTAGTTTTTATTGTTATTATATACTCAATAAATTAAATGTATTTTTTGTGTAAATATATTGCAGTTTTATCCTTACTGATGTCAGATTGACTTATCTTTATCTAGTGGGGAGCTTTTCAAGTTGGCTTCTAAGTCCTTTCTGAGTCTCTTTGATATTCCTCAGTTTTGATAGTTAATACAAAACTTCTGTCCTGGCTGGTTGTCTCAGTGGTAAAGCACCAGTCCGACATGTGAGTGTCCAGGTTCAATTCCTGGTCAGCGCACACAGGAGAAGTGCTGATCTGCTTCTCCACCCCTCCTTTTTTTGCCCCTCTCTCCTCTCTTCCCCTTCTATATCCATGGCTTGATTGGAGTGAGTTGGCCCCCCGGGTGCTGAGAATGGCTCATGGCCTCTGCCTCAGGCACTAAGAGGAGCTCAGTTGCTGAGCAGCAGAGCAATGCCCCAGATGGGCAGAGCATCACCGCCTAGTAGGCTCATCAGGTGGATCCCAGTTAGGATGTATGTAGGAGTCTGTCTCTCTGTCTCCTTTCCTCTCACTGAATAAAGTAAATAAATAAATAAATAAATAAATAAATAAATAAATAAAAATAAAACTTCTCCCAAGAACTGTTGATTGTGGATCATAGTGTACATTTCTTGCTTAAGACCTGTAGTCAGCCATATATCCATGAAATTCTTTAGTCAGAAATAGGGCTTGGAACCACAGTCTAGGTACTAGGGGTGCTTATTTGCTACTGCATTTGCTCTTGTTCCTAGCCTTTTCACATGGGCAAAAACTAGGACCTCCCCACACACACATATTTTAAGATGAAACTGTTCGTATCTTCATACTGATACTTTTAGTTCAAATTCTGAATGAAGAGAATTTTATTTAACTTTTTAATCTTTCATCTGTATCTTTTGCATCTTGTAGTGAGATTCTTAGTTCTCAAGGACACTTGTGACAATATACAGATAGCATGTACTTTATCAATTTCAGTATTAAAAATTTTTAAGTATAATATGTATAAGAAACTCCTAGGTTAAATTCATGCACTTTTAAGAACATTAATATTTGGCAGAATATGAACGAGGAAGAAATTTTGCTAATTTAAATGTCAGTTCAGAAGGAAACTATCTAAAACCATTATAGATTACTTGATTTAGGGACATCTTCTCTAGCATTTGTCTTGTGTCTTCATTCATTAAAGTAGGGGGAATCATTAAACACCTGAAGCTGAAGCCATTTAGACCCTTGCCGTTTTGAGTGGCGCCTGGGCCTTATCTTCTGTCCCTCTTACACTTTCTGACTGTAGCATAAGCCCACGTATGCAGTGTGGATGAATGCCCTCAGTGCATTGTCTTAGCTTCACTTATCTCTTTGGTTACAATATTTTTAAAAATTGGAATGGGAGTACCTTTCTTCCATCATTTCAGAAAGGACTGAACATCAAATGAAGAAATAATATAGGGTTGAATAAATGTAAAGAAATCTTAAATGTAGTTAAATAAAAATCCAAAAGTGTATTTGACAAGAGCATTTATGTTTGTTTTTATTCAGTTCAAAGTTATTGTTGGCTCACCTCAATTTGATTCCTAGGTCAATGTTGAACTTAAACCTCATGAAGAACTTAAAATAAATTAAACATGTCTGAGCTACAGTGAGTAAACTCTTTTCTGTGCAATCCTGTAGACAGAAAAGAAGTCTGTAACCTTGGGTCATTTCTAATTTGCTTGAGAATACAAAAAATAAGTGGTCATATAACTTATATAACTTGTGACTGTTCTTCCTCACTGTTACCAGCTATTTCCCAGGATGTTCCTACCTTCATCCCTTTTCTCCTGTACCTTCCTCTTTTATTTTATGAGACCGCATTTCCAGAACAAGCTTCACTTGGATGGAATTTGTCCACGACATGTTCTTGTAGCTCAATATAGCCACATTTATCTACCCCACCTTATCATCACATAGTTCATATTTAGTCATTTCATTTTAATAATAAATGCATAATTTTGTACAAAAATAAATTGAAAACGTAGAGAATAATTCTAGTAGAAAATATTCCTACTAGATTGTGATGCTTATTGCTGTTTCTTAATCATGCATCATGATTTGTCTTCACTAAACATATTCTTTGATTTCATTGCAGCCAAATATTTTGTTACACGCTAAAAAGGGACAGATCCAGAGCTTAACTTTTTTAAAGATGTTACTTAATAATTTTAGAGAGAGAAAAGGTAGGGGGAGGAGTGAAGCATCAACTCATAGTAGTCATTGCTTTTCATATATGCCTAGACTGGTCAAGCCCAGGGTTTTGAACCAGCGACCTCAGCATTCCAGATCGATGCTTTATCCACTGTGCCACCACAGGGCAGGCACAGAGCTTAATTTGTAACTCGGGTTTCCCTTCCAAATGATGTTGTGTCACAAAGATTCCACTCACATAATTTTTTTTTCTTAGTAAATATTAGCTTTTATTTTTTTTGCCATTATTTTATTTTATTTTTAAATTAATTTTAATGGGGTGACACTGATAAATCAGGGTACATATGTTCAGAGAAAACATCTCTAGGTTATTTTGACATTTGATTATGCTGCATGCCCATCACCCAAAGTCCAGTTGTCTTCTGTCACCTTCTAACTGGTTTTCATTGTGCCTCTCCCCTCCTCCAACCCCCTCCCTCTCCTCCCCCCGCTCCCTGTAACCCCCACACTCTTGTCCATGTCTCTGAGTCTCATTTTTATGTCCCACCTATGTATGGAATCATATAGTTCTTAGTTTTTTCTGATTTACATATTTCACTTAGTATAATGTTATCAAGGTCCATCCATGTTGTTGTAAATGATCCAATGTTGTCATTTCTTATGGCTGAGTAGTATTCCATAGTATATATGTACCAAACTTTTTTAATCCACTCATCCACTGACGAACACTTGGGCTGTTTCCAGATCTTCGCTATTGTGAACAATGCTGCCATTGGGGTGCATTTCTTCTTTTGGAACAGATCTATGGTGTTCTTGGGGTATATCCCTAAATGTGGGATAGCTGGGACAAAAGGCAGTTCGATTTCTAATTTCTTGAGGAATCTCCATACTATTTCCACAGTGGCTGAACCAGTCTGCATTCCCACCAGCAGTGCAGGAGGGTTCCCTTTTCTCCACATCCTCGCCAGCACTTATTTTGTGTTGTTTTGTTGATGAGCACCATTCTGGCTGGTGTGAAGTGATATCTCATTGTGGTTTTAATTTGCATTTCTCTAATGATTAGTTATGTTGAGCATTTTTTCATATGCCTATTGGCCATCTGTATGTCCTCACTGGAGAAGTGTCTATTCATTTCTTTTGCCCATTTTTTGATTGGATTGTTTGTCTTCCTGGTTTTGAGTTTTACAAGTTCTTTATAAAGTTTGGTTATTAACCCCTTATCAGACGTATTGTCAAATATATTCTCCCATTATGTAGTTTGTCTTTTTATTCTGTTCTTATTGTCTTTAGCTGTGCAGACTTTTTAGTTTGATATAGTCCCATTTGTTTATCCTGTCTTTTATTTCACTTGCCCGTGGAGATAAATCGGCAAATATATTGCTGCGAGAAATGTCAGAGAGCTTACTGCCTATGTTTTTTCTTAAAAGATGCTTATGGTTTTATGGCTTACATTTAAGTCTTATCCATTTTGAGTTTATTTTTTGTGAATGGTGTAAGTTGGTGATATAGTTTCATTTTTTTGCAGGTAGATGTCCAATTTCCCCAACACCATTTGTTGAAAAGGCTGTCTTTACTCCAATGTATGCTCTTACCTCCTTTGTCAAATATCAGTTGTTCATAAAAGTGTGGGTTTATTTCTGTGTTCTTAGTTCTGTTCCATTGATCTATATGCCTGTTCTTATGCCAGTACCAGGCTGTTTTGAGTACAATGGCCTTGTAGTATAACTTGATATCCAGAAGTGTGATACCTCCCACTTTATTCTTCCTTTTCAAGATTGCTGAGGCTATTCGTGTTCTCTTTTGGTTCCATATAAATTTTTGGAATACATGTTCTATATCTTTGAAGTAAGTCATTGATATTTTAATCAATATTGCATTGAATTTATAAATTGCTTTGGGTAATATAGACATTTTAATGATGTTTATTCTTCCTATCCATGAACACGGTATATGCTTCCACTTGTTTGTATCTTCCCTGATTTCTTTTATCAATGTTTTATAATTTTCCAAGTACAAGTCTTTAATCTCCCTGCTTAAATTTATTCCTAGGTACTTTATTATTTTGGTTGCAATGGTAAAAGGGATTGCTTCCTTAATTTCTCTTTCTGACAGTTCATTGTTAGTGTATAAAAATGCCTCTGATTTCTGAGTATTAATTTTATATCCTGCCATCTTGCCTAATTAATTTATCAGGTTTAGTATTTTTTTGACTGAGACTTTAGGGTTTTCTATATACAGTATCATATCATCAGCAAATAATGATAGTTTTACTAACTCTTTTCCAATTTAGATGCCTTTTATTTCTTTTTCTTGTCTGATTGCTGTGGCTAGGACTTCCAGAACTATGTTGAATAAGAGTGGTGAAAGGGGCACCCCGCCTTGTTCTTGATCTTAAGGGGATTACTTTTAATTTTTGCCCATTGAGTATGATGTTGGCTGTGGGTTTGTCATAGATGGCCTTTATTATGTTGAGGTATGTTCCCTGTATTCCCACTTTGCTGAGAGTTTTGATCATGAATGGGTGCTGGATATTATCAAATGCTTTTTCTGCATCTATTGAAATTATCATGTGGTTTTTCTCCTTCCTTTTGTTTATATGATGAATCACATTGATTGATTTGAGAATATTGTACCAGCCTTGCCTCCTAAGAATAAATCCCACTTGATCATGGTGTATGATTTTTTTCATATATTGCTGGATCTTATTTGCTAATATTTTGTTGAGGATTTTAGCATCTAAATTCATCAGGGATACTGGCCTATAATTTTCTTTCTTTGTGTTGTCTTTGCCTGGTTCTGGAATCAGAATTATAGTCGCCTCATAAAAGGAGCTTGGAATTCTTCCTTCCTCTTGAATTTTTTGACATAGCTTGAGAAGGATAGGAGTTAGTTCTTCTTTGAATATTTGGTAGAATTCACTTGTGAAGATATCAGGCCCAGGACTTTTCTTTGTTGGGAGTTTTTTTTATAACTGTTTCAATCTCATTTGGCATAATCAGTCTGTTTAGGTTTTCTGATTCTTCCAGATTGATTTTTGGAAGATTGTATGTTTCAAGGAATTTGTCTATTTCATCTAGGTTGTCTAGTTTTTTGGCATACAGTTCTTCATAGTATTTTCTTACAATATTTTGTATTTCTGTTGTGTCAGTTGTTATTTCTCCACTCTCATTTCTAATTTTATTTATTTGAGTCCTCTCTCTTTTTTTCTTGGTGAGTTTGGTTAATGGTTCATCAATTTTGTTTACCTTTTCAAAGAACCAGCTCCTGGTTTCATTGATCCTCTGTATTGTTTCTTTAGCTTCTATGTCATTTATTTCTGCTCTGATCTTTATTATTTCCTTCCTTCTACTAGCTCTGGGCTTTACGTGCTGTTCTTTATCTAGTTCTTTTGGATGCAGGGTCAAGTTGTTTTTTTGAGCTTTTTATAGCTTCTTGAGGTATGCCTGTAATGCTATGAACTTCCCTCTCAGGACTGCTTTTGCTTGTCCCATAAATTTTGAGTTGATGTACACTCATTATGGTTCGTTTCTAGGAATTTTTAAATTTCTTCTTTGATCTCATTGTTAACCCATTCATTATTTAATAACATGCTATTTAGTTTCCAAGTGTTTGAGTATTTTTTAATTTTTCAGTTTTGGTTGATTTCTAGTTTCATACCATTGTGATCAGAGAAAGTACTCTATATGATTTTAATCTTTTTAAATTTGTGGAGACCGCTTTTGTGCCCTAACATGTGGTCTATCTTAGAGAATGTACCATGAGCATTTGAAAAGAATGTATATTCTGCTGCTTTAGGGTGAAAGGTTCTGAAGATATCTATTAAATCAAGTTGATCTAGTATGTCCTTTACATCTGCTGTTTCTTTGTTAATTTTCTTTCTTGAGGATTTATCTAGTGATGTTAGTGGAGTATTGAAATCCCCTACTATTATATCAATAGTATTGCTGTTAATCTTGCTCTTTAAATCCATCAAAGACTGCTTTATATATTTAGGTGTTCCTATATTAGGTTCATAGATATTTATAACAGTTATATCTTTCTGCTGGATTGCTCCCTTTATCATTATGTAGTGGCCTTCTTTATCTCTTACTATATTCTTTGTTTTAAAGTTCATTTTGTCTGATGTAAGTATTGCTACTCCAGCTTTTTTTTCATTTTCATTTGTGTGAAACATATTTTTCCATTCTTTTATCTTCAGTCTATGTGCATCTTTTGTTTTAAGGTATGTCTCTTGTAGACAGCATATGTATGGGTCCTGTTTTCTTATACACACAGCTACCCTGTGTCTTTTGATCAGATCATTTAATCCATTTACATTTAATGTTATTATTGATATGTAATTGTTTATTGCCATTTTATTCTTTAAAACTGTATTCCTCTTTTGCTATATTCTTTTTCTTCTTTGATCTGTTTAGAACAGGCCCCTTAGGATTTCTTGCAGCCTTGGTTTGGTTGTAGTGAATTCCTTGAGTTTTTTTTGGTCTGGAAAGCTTTTTATTTCTCCTTCAATTTTAAATGCTAGCCTTGCTGGATAAAGTAGTCTTGGTTGTATCCTCTTGCTCTGCATTACTTTGAATATTTCTTGCCATTCCCTTCTGGCCTCAAGTTTCTATTGAGAAGTCGGAAGTCATCCTTATGGGGGCTCCTTTGTAGGTGATAGTCTTTTTTTCTCTAGCAGCTTTTAATATTTTATCTTTATCACTTAGCTTTGGTATTTTAATTATGATGTGTCTTGGTGTAGATTTTTTTTGGTTTCTCCTTAATGGAGTTTTCTGTGCTTTTTGGACTTGTGAGATGTTTTCCTGCCTTAATTGAGGGAAGTTTTCACCTATGATATGTTTGAACAAATTTCTATCCCTTGTTCTTTCTCTTCTTCTTCAGGAACCCCTATGATGCAGATGTTATTTCTCTTCATGTTGTCCCAGAGCTCTCTTTGAGTTTCTTCAGACTTTTTGAGTCTCTTTTTTTTTTTCTGCTCTGCTTCCATGCCTTTATTTATATTGTCCTCTAACTCGCTGATTCGATTCTCAGCTTCTAGTGTTCTGCTTCTCTTTGCTGGTATTACTGTTTCCAGGGGAAATATTCACTTCAGATATGGGGAGTGACTCATCCCAGGGGTTAGGGTGGTTGTCTCTCAAAATGTTTCTCCCTGTGCCTCCTAGATTACACGCTCTTCCTGATACTCCAATCCTCTCCTCTCTCACTGTCCCCCGGAGCCCTGGGTGAGTGGTTGTGAGAGAGTTTTCTGCACGGTCCCTTTAAGAAGAATCCTGGGTCTGAGAAATCAGTCTCTTTCTCACAAACAGTATCCTGTGTTGTTTCCAGTTAAATACTGTCCATACACCTCTTCTAGGCTCTGGGGCTGCAGGCTGGGCCTTTGTTCCTGGGACTCAGGACCCTTTTCTCTCCGCTAAACTCACTTCCTGCCACTTGAGTCTCTGCCAACTGCCATTCGCTTTGGGGAGCTGGGCAGCCCTCTCCACATTTCTGCTTTTCCTACCAGTCTCAGTGTGGCTTCTTCAGTGTTCCTTGGTTGAAGAGTCCTCTTAGTTTAGTCCAAAGTTGGTTTTTCCAGATTATGGTTCTTAAAATTAGTTTGTAATCCACTTTGATTCTGGGAGGTGGAAGTTGGTACGTTCCCCTACTCCATCGCCATTTTGTCTTCTCCCTTCACTCTCATAATTTTTAAAATGTGATGGGTGAATTAAATTGTCACATACCTGGTGAAATAAATATGGCAACATGAAAGCACCTGCCACTTTATGTTATATTTTCAGAACTTAATTTTAGCAAAAACTCTAATTAATTAATACTGATTTTAAAATTTTTGAGTTGGGTCCTGACTGGTGGCTCAGTGGATAAAGCATTGGCCAGGCATATGAACATCCTGGGTTTGATTCCTGGTCAGGGAACATAAGAGAAGCCACCATCTGCCTCTCCTTTCTCCCTCCTCTTCTCCCTCATCCCCTTTTTGCAATCAGTGGCTTAATTGGTTCCAATGTTGGCCCTGTGTGCTAAGGATAGCTCTGTCACTGAGGATAGCTCTGTTGAGCGTATCGGCCTCAGGCCCTAAAAATAGCTTGTTACTTTATCATTTGCCCTAGATAGGGTTGCAGGTGGATCCCAGTCCAGGTACATGCGAGAGTTTGCCTCACTATCTCCCTTTCTCTCACCAAAAAAAATTTTGATTTGGGGATTTTATTTAATTTATAAATGTGTTCTGGTTTCTTAATTGTATTGATATGTTGAGGCATGTGGATTTATATATAAACATTATTATATAATTTAAGTCAGTATCAAGAGTCTGATATCCTCTAGGATTTGTATATTACTCAAGGTTAGGAAATAGTGATACTGACAGTTATAGCGATCAGAGGCATAAAGAATCAGGAGTAAGAACTGCGAAGTTTAGATTATGATGACAGCATCTGTATTATAGCATAATGATTTTTAATTCACTATGACAACTAGCCATTTGTGAAATAATCTAGAAGTAACTTTGCCTAGGTCTTGAATCAATATGTGTAATTACTTATTGGTTGCTAATTAAATATTCTAATTTAAAAATAAAGAGTGAAGTTTTAATTTTTTCCTCAAAGATGATTTTAGTATTTTATTTCTTAAGTCAGTTTTCCCATGTATATTTATATGATCCTGATTTACAGCTTATCCATTAAGATATTATATGCAAATGGCTTGATGTTTTAATGATTTTTTTTGAACATTGGTAATGTCTGTTAGCCCATTTATGCTTTTCTTTATAGTTTCTTTTTTTACTCCTTTTCTCATATATTCCTCATAGGTCAGAGTGTCATTTCACATGTTTGTTATCACTTGATTTACCTAAAAATAAGGTGTAGTCAAAATAGAAATTAAAAACACTTATTTCCTTAGTTGTTTCTGGGTCTTAAAGCACTCTATGGTTGCTACTTTTTCCCCCTCACAATTTTTCTTAAGATAGTTCTAAAAATCTGAAAAACTTTTTCATATATATATTTTATGATACTTTAAATCTTTAAGTAAATAAAAATTCACAACAATATATCATAATTTATTTAGAATCTAGTATGATTTTTAGAAGCATTCTTATATTCAGCCAGTGATACATAATGAAAACTGGTTAATACAAAAACAATGTTAAATATAGTTTGATCTTAATTTTATAAAAATAAGTAGCATTTTCTAATGTACATGGTGATATTTAGATTAGTAAAAACCATCCTGAAAACTGCGGTCGAATAGCCAAAACACTTGTAAATATTATTTTATTCATAGGCAGCATTACTTTTAACTTACTCTTCTTGTTGCAAAAGATGCCTTTTCTTTTAAAGAATAGAATGGTATTAGTTACATTAATTCATGTGGCTTGGTGAAAAAAAAAATGCTACACCTCCTTTACTTAATGGGATTCTTCCCCCATGGCAGTGCAAACGGCTGGAGCAAGAGCTTCGTCGTCTGAAAGAGCAGAGCCAGGCTTCAGCAAACAACGTGAGACATCTGACTGCTGAAAACAATCAGGAACGTGCTCTGAAGGTAAATCTCTGTTCCTTCTTGCAGGCAAATTAAGGTTGTAAGCCCTTGGTGCCAGCTTTCTGTGCTGCATATATCAGTTGTGTACATTTCAGCAGAAGAGAGCGGTGGTGTTTGCCAACAACCCCTTCCTTAAACACAGATACAGCACCCTTCTGCCATGGTGTTATTTTATCTTGTGTATGTATACATGAAAACAACATATTTTTTAATGTTTAGTGGGGGGGTCTATTAATAACTTTTGGTACATGTTCATGCTGTTTCTGATTTTTGTAATATATTGTTACCTTTTGTAGTAATAAAACGTGACCACACTATAAGAAAAGAATTAATTCATGAACTTCCCATAAATATTTATCACTAATTTTTAAATGAGTTTTTGTAAACCACAACTGACATTCCTTAAAGGGTATGTGAATATGTTTGGGAATTGAAATTGAAATAGTACTTAAAATGTTACTACCAAAAAATATATATATATACACACACATATATATTCTATATATTATACTAGAATATATAGAATTCTAGTATAATATATAGAATTCTAGAATTCTACTAGAATTTGAAACAAGTGTAGTGTACATCTCGTGACAAGAATTTCTGTTTCATTATAATGTAGTTCCAATAATTGTGAAAAAGACATTATTTTGATTCTTATATTTTTTCTTAAGATGTTTATGACTTTCTGTTCTCCTTTTTTATCTTTTCCCCAGTTCCTAGCATAGTGCCTGTGATGTACTAATGCCCTCTGCAATCAAGGCACTCACATTCTCCTGAATGGATTAAAAATAAAAACAAAACCATATCCATGGGAAACAAAAAAATCCATCCTTGTTATAATTGTGCAATTAAAGGAGATGTGCTGTCTGGAGGATTGTTGAGTGCTTTGTTGTGTTGAATTCATTTCAGCTGCAGATTATAGAATAGTATGGCATTAGCAGTGTAGTTCACTAAGCCTGAATTGTCTATCAAAATTGAGAAAATGTTGACATTTTGATATGAAAAATATTTTTAATCTGTCCAAAAAGTATGAGATTGGTAAAAATTGATTTTTCTACAAAATGTATTTAGCGTTATTTAGAAGCTCTCAATCAGTGGTGGGCTTTGTTATTGTTTAATGTACTTTTTTCTTCTTAGTTCTCAAATTTATAGATAGATCAGAACAATAAATAAGAAAGAAAAGACTTGTAGATTTCTGTGATTATGAATTAATTACCCAAGAAATTTATTCTTGTAGAATAATTTGTAAATGTATTCTTGCAAATCAAAATTAATAGTGTTTTAAAGGCAGCTTCCATTCTTGTGTGCTAATTTATTATCAGCGTTAAGGGACAGATTTCATAGCTCTACATGATACCACTATTTCCACTTAATACTGACACCACTATTTTCACTTATTACATACCCTAATATGAAAATTCTAGTTTGTTAAGTACATCGTAATTGCATAGTCTTATGGTAAATTGAATTAAATTACAGCTGCTATTTATGGAAATAGGTATACATTTCTAAGAGGTTATTGA
The DNA here is from genome assembly GCF_036850765.1 of Saccopteryx bilineata. Taxonomy (NCBI): domain Eukaryota; kingdom Metazoa; phylum Chordata; class Mammalia; order Chiroptera; family Emballonuridae; genus Saccopteryx; species Saccopteryx bilineata. Next base: position 110,564,481 of record NC_089493.1, read on the forward strand.
AATTAGAGGTCAAGAGCCTGACCAGGCGGTGCCACAGTGGATAGAGCATCAGACTGGGACACAGAGGACCCAGGTTCAAAATCCTGAGGCTTGAGTATGGGCTTACCCGGCTTGAGCACAGACTCACCAGCATGAGTGCGGGATCCCTGGCTTGAGCATGGGATCATAGACATGACCCTATGGTCGCTGGCTTGAGCCCAAATGTCACTGGCCTGAAGCCCACGGTTGTTGGCTTGAGCAAGGCGTCACTGGCTTGATTGCAGCCCCCCACCTCATTAAGGCACATATGAGAAAGCAATCAATGAACAACTAAGGGGCTGCAACGAAGAATTGATGCTTCTCATCTCTCTCCCTTTCTAACTGCCTATTCCTCTTTCTCTTTCTCTTTCTCTCTCTTGTGAAAAAAAAAAATTAGGAGGCAAGATGTGGGCCAGAAGAAACCTGGAAGTTCAAGAGAAAACAAAACCTAAACCCTATAAAATAAAAATCTCTGTAAACTGTACACCATATAATTTAAAGTAATACATAAGTAAACCTACATTTTTATTCCTGACAAATATACTATATTAAAATTTTTTCTAGTTACTTAATTTTTTTCTGCAGGTCTCAAACTTTGCTTTTGTCTTTTAATCCTTCATAACTTCATTCGTTAATTAAGCCAACTTAAATTTTTTGTCAAGTAAAGAGGGGAGGAAGAAATGATTTTTTAAAAGTTGTCAATTTAATCTTTTTAAATCCCCTGTGTTTAGGCCTGACCTGTGGTGGTGCAGTAGATAAAGCATCGACATGGAATGCTGAGGTCACAGGTTTGAAACCGTGCACTTGCCTGGTCCAGGCACATATGGGAGTTGATGCTTTCTGCTCCTCCCCCTTCTCTCTCTCTCTCTTTCTCTCTGTTTCCTCTCTCTAAAAAAACTGAATAGCATTTAAAAAAATAAATCTAGGCCCTGGCTGGTTGGCTCAGCAGTAGAGTGTCGGCCTGGCGTGCGGGGGACCCAGGTTCGATTCCCGGCCTGGGCACATAGAAGAAGCGCCCATTTGCTTCTCCACCCCCCCCCCTCCTTCCTCTCAGTCTCTGTCTTCCCCTCCCGCAGCCAAGGCTCCATTGGAGCAAAGATGGCCCGGGCGCTGGGGATGGCTCCTTGGCCTCTGCCCCAGGTGCTAGAGTGGCTCTGGTCGCGGCAGAGCGTTGCCCCTGGTGGGCGTGCCGGGTGGATCCCGGTCGGGCGCATGCGGGAGTCTGTCTGTCTCTCCCCGTTTCCAGCTTCAGAAAAATACAAAAAAAAAAAAAAAAAAATCTAAAAAAAAATATCTGAATCCCCTGTGTTTAGTTTAGCTCTTTTTAAAATGTCTGTCTTGTTTAAGAAAGTTTTTGGTTGTTTTATTTCCTTCTGTGAAACCTTAAACTTATTATGAAAATTAGGTCATTTAAAATACATTACAAATTATTATGAAATTATATAATTATTCTAAATCATTTTAAAGTTTTATTCTTATTTTGTTCATTTAGTGCTTTATTATTGCATTCTGTATCTTCAAGGTACTGTATAAGTTAGGAATAATCATTTTATTACCAAACTAGCTGATGAATTAATTGTTTATCTCTTTGCTAAGCAGTAATACTTACCTTTTACAATCCACTTACAAGTATCATTCCTTTTGTTTGCTAACTGGTTTAATATTTAGTTAGTATCTGATTGAGCTTTAGGAAGACCTTTTAAAAAGAGTTACTATCTCTAGAAGCTTTCAGCCTGCCAAAGATATTTCTAGTATTTTACCATGAATAGTATTATTAACATCACTGATAAAGGTAAATTTGAGTATGGTGAGAGCTAGAAATTCATGTTTTATTTCATTATGTTACACTATAATTTCTAAAGGAACCAGTCCTAGAGGTATGCTTATGGAGAAAATCATGGTCATACATTACATAGAACTTTCTAATTAATAATTATGACAATTATACAATTATTATACAAGGACGTACTTTTAAATAATCTTCTGCTATTTGAATAACAGTGTGTTTATTCTAATAACCAGAAAATTCTTTCTAAATCACTTTTTGTAATGGAGCATAACATTTGAATTTTGGTGATTATTTATACATTATTTTGATGATTATTTATACTATTATAGTAGCTAAATTGCTGGCATGATGCTGTTTCCCTGCTTTTACAATGTTTGCAGTTTTCCCAAATAACAAGTAAAACTCAGTTGTACACTTAGAATGAGAGGCTGAGAGTTATGTGGAAAAGAAAATAAACAGTTTATTTTTATTTCTTTACAATAAAATTTATCCATTTATGTTAAAAAGTTAATTTGTTAAAGAACAAACACCATTTGGGACTTTATATGTTTTTAAAATAAATTTAGATTAGTCATACATGTGCAGACATCAGACTTAGTAAGATATATTATATATATATATTGTGTGTGTATGCCGTTTTCCCCCTTTTATTTATTTACCTCTCTTACTACACATCTTTAACTTCCTACACTTGAACTTCTCCACTGTAATTCCATTGGAACCTATTCTTTCTGAGGTTATAAGTGACCTGTGATGATTACACCTGTAGAACTTACCATTCCTTTTCCTACTCCATCCCCCAGTCCACCTAAACCAGAACGTATTTCACTTTTTTTGGCTTCCTCATCTGGAAATACTTTCCTTTAGTTCACTGTTACTATACCCTCATTATTTTTCTTATCTTTGATGGCTAGTCTTCAGCTGATGTCTTTTTTTCTATGTGTTCCTAAAATATAAATGATTCCCTGGCATATGTGATTAACATTTTATTTTTCTTTCTTTAAAAAAAAATCTTTATTTTTTAGAGGAGTTTTATGTTCATGGAAAAATTGAACTCATTCCTTCACCACCTACATGTGTGTGCCCCCAGCATCCAGCAAGAGAGTGGTCCATTCATTATGATCCATGAACCTACATCCGTGTACCTCAAAGTCCATAATTCACATTAGGGTTCACTGTTAGTGTTGTATATTCTATGGGTTTTGACAAATGTAATTGATGTGTATCTATCATTACAGTATCATGCAGAAATTTCACACCAAAAATTCTCTGTGCTCCACCTATAAATTCCTCCCTCCCTCAGGACCTGCCAACCATGAATCCTTTATCATCTCTGTAGTTCTGCTTTTTCCGTAATGTCATGAGTTGGAATTAATACAGTATGTAGCCTTTTCAGATTGGCTTCTTTCACTTAGGAGTATGCAGTTAAGCACCTCCATACCTTTTAATAGGGCTTCATACGTCATTTCAGTGTTGAATAATATTCCATTTTCAGGATGTAACAGTTTACAATTTTCCCTTGCCATATTGTGGTTCACTTTTTGTGGTCTCACTATATCGTGCATTTTTAAATTGTATGTATCTAATTTTGTATTGCAGACTTTTTGCTATATCACAGGATTTTGTGGTATTATAGGTATTTTTATATATTTGTTATTTTAGTTATTTTTGCAGTAAAATAAGCATTTTCTAGCCTAAAAATTAGAAAAAAATATAAAAATATTAAAACATATTTAAAGAATATTAAATCAAAGTAAAAGGTGTAATAATGTACTTACTGGTGAGTTCTCCGATAGAGTCTTATATGTTGTAAAAATTACATAGGTTTAAGAGTGTAGAAAGTTTTTAAGAGCATAGGAAGTTTTTATAAGAGTGGGGGAAAGGTTTATAAGAATTTGGGGAGGGTTTATAAAGCCTTAAAATACGTATAAAAATAAAATAAATATAAGGTTGCTACTTTGTGATTTTGCCTATCACGGGGGGTTCAGGAACCCCCGTAGAAGAGGGACCACTGTTTGTTGTTGTTTTTTTCAGAGACAGAGAGAGGCAGAGAGAGGGATAGATAGGGACAGACACACAGGAACGGAGAGAGATGAGAAGCATCAATCATCAGTTTTTCATTGTGACACCTTAGTTGTTCATTGATTGCTTTCTCATATGTGCCTTGATCGCGGGTCTTCAGCAGATCGAGTAACTCCTTGCTCGAGCCAGTGACCTTGGGTACAAGCTTTTGCTCAAACCAGATGAGCCTACGCTCAAGCTGGCGACCTCGGGGTGTCGAACCTGGGTCCTCCACGTCCCGATTTGACACTCTATCCACTGCACCACCACCTGGTCAGGCGAGGGACCACTCATCTACTAAAGGACATCTTGGTTGTTTCCAGATAATGAATAAAGCTGCTATAAATAGCCATGTGAAGGTTTTTATGTGGACATAGGTTTTTCTACTCATTTAGGTAAATGCCATTAGCTACAATTGCTGGATTGTGTGTAATAATATAATTTTTATTGTAGACTTGTCTTTTTAAATCTCATCTATTCTTATAATATCACTTATCATTTATGTTCTAATGACTACCTTATACGCCTTCCACTTGGATACCTTAATGTCTCCATAACCTTAACAAGTTTGAAACCAAATCCCTTATTTGACTCCCTAAGCCTTCTCTTCTTAAGAAAAAGTCAGGAACTGAGTCCATTTAAGATTTATTCCTAATTGTATTTTTCTTTGTTTGCCTTTACTATAGAAGCTGTTGAAGTTAAACACTTTCTCAGCCTTTCTTTTTGCCAATGAAGCATAAGAAGAATTACACAGTAGGGGTGGGACAAGAAATTGGAATGTTTCTGAAAAAGTTTTTGTTTTCCTGACATAGGACCGATGCATCAGGCACCATTCCCTTCTTCTTTTTTACCTGAAACTGCAGCAGCCATTTTATGGCCATGAAGAAAATGCAGGAGAAGCTGGCCTTTGACGTCATTGAGCCCTTCTACCAGTGATTTGCTCTGAGAACATTAAGCACCCATACCCTGCTTTCTTTCCCTGGTGACAGAAATAATGCCCTGTATTTAAAATTATTCTTAATAGTTTTCTGTTGTACTTCTAGATTGATCAATTAACATCTATTAATTAATGACACTGCTCTACTCCTAGACCTAAGCTAGTGAAGTTAACATAGTCTTTAATAACCTTTCAAATGCTCACCAGTCACAAAGCAACTTAGCATTCATCCATTTTTGTCAATTCTGCCACAGTGGTTTCTCCCCTACTTTTCCTCTTCATTATCCTACCTCTATCCTATGGCAGGGTAATGATCTAGACAGTAATGGTACCCTCCTAACATAACTTTTTGACCCCAGGTTCTCACCTCTTTAATCAGCTGCTACACTTCCATTAACTGTTATTATAAAACAGAGGTGTAACACCTTTCTACTGAAAAACCTTCACGAAGTCTTGCATTTTCAGCAGGATAGGAAAACAAAGATATCCTAAATGACCCTCCAGATAAAAACAATGAAAAAGGATGGTTACAATTTCTATTTTAAGATTATTTCACAACAACATCCCTGAGAAGACAGGAAGATAAGGAATTTGAAAAGGCCTGAGACAAAGTAGAGATGAGGGGTGGGGACATGGAAAACCAGGGTTGCCTGATGCACTCTTTTACCCTGAGTGCGTTCCTCAAACCTGGTCATTTCAGCTTGTATTTTTAATGACTTCAAGGGGAGGACAAACAGGAGGTAGAGTCCAGACCCTGTGTAAGCCAGAGGGTGCCATGAGGTATGCTCTCCTGAAGCTGTTACTCTAGATGGCCACAGCATTAATGTTCAGGTGAGTAAGTCAAGCCCTCTGTACAAAATAAGACAATGAGGTAACTTGACTTTTTTGATTGTACAGTAGGAAAATGGCACTGAGAAAATACCATCAACAGCCCACTTTCAGGCAGGTTTAGAACCATACAGGTTCCCTAAATTCTTATTGTCTGTGGTTCTAAAAGCTGAGGATTTAATTTGAAGTAGTCCTACCCTGGAAGGGCTCATTGTCAACAGACCAAAGCAGATTACCTTCCTGTTAAGCCTTCACTGTTTCTTATAAAGTTTCAAAGACACTGAACTATCAAAAAATATGTTAGAGAAAAAGGAACTTCTGGTGAACATCAATAAACGCATCAGGCAGCAGAATCATATACTTCAATAAATAGTTCAGATATTTTAATTATCACGGAATATAACAAGTGTTTAAGTAAGATTTTTCAAAAGAGATGCTTGAGCATGGAAAATGACTAAAAATGATCAAGTCAGTTTGGGGAAAAACTAGATTGAACGTATAGAAATTAAAATTAAAATAATTAAAATTAAACAGCAAACAGATTGAACAGCAGATTTCACGGTTTAAGATACTGATAGTGAACTGGAAGATAAATGTTGAGTATGAAAATGGAAGCCAGAGAGACAAAGAAGTAAAAAATATAAAAGATATGTTAGCCCTGGCCGGTTGGTTCAGTGGTAGAGTGTCGGCCTGGCATGCAGGAGTCTTGGGTTCGATTCCCGGCCAGGGCACACAGCAGAAGCACCCATCTGCTTCTCCACCCCTCCCCCTCTCCTTCCTCTCTGTCTCTCTCTTTCCCTCCTGCAGCCAAGGCTGCATTGGAGCAAAGTTGGCCCGGACACTGAGGATGGCTCCTTGGCCTTTGCCTTAGGTGCTAGAATGGCTCTGATTGCAACAGAGCAACACCCCAGATGGGCAGAGCATCGCCCCCTGGTGGGCTTGCCAGGTGGATCCCAGTCGGGCTCATGTGGGAGTCTGTCTGACTGCCTCATTTCCAACTTCAAAAAAATACGAAAAAAAAAAATTTAAAAGACACAACAGATAGTGAAAAGATCTAAAATAGTCTATTAGGAGTTCTAGAGGAGGTAATATAGGGAACAGTGAAGAGGCAGATACAAAGAAAGAAGGACTGAGAATTTTCCAGAATTGTCAGTTCACACAAGCCTCAGATCTAGGGACACCAAATGAATTCTAAGTATGACAACTTTGAAGAAGTTGCAGGAACATCGGATTTAAAGACAGCTCTTAAAACCAACCATTAGAAAAGACATATTTATAAACAAATGACAGTTAAATTCACTGGCTACAACAATAAAATAATACCTTAAATACACAGAGAGCAACAAAGGGAATCATTTTTTAAACATGCAAAGGGAAAGTAACTGTCGAGAGAAAGAGTGAAATAATTGTTAGGTAAATATAAATTTTCTGTTGCCGCCTGCTCTCTAGGGAATATAATCTAACTATCCTAAACACTAGTTTTAGCCTGGTTTTCCTTTCTGTCTGTCTGTTTGGGTTTTTTTGGAATCATTTTCCCCTCTTTAGTATTGATAAAACCCAACTATCTCTCACTACTTAGAGTGTCCTAAATGTGTCATGTTCTTTAATTTCCTCTAGTCTTTACTTCTGTTATGGCTTTTATTTAATTCTGTCCCTAATACCAGCTGATTGCTTACATGTCATCTTCTCTAACTTGGTCATGAGGGATCAATACCTTTTTCATGTTGCGGTTTAGCACTTTGTTGAACACATATTCCATGACCAGTAAGATTTTTAAATCAAAAATAAATTTTAATTTATCCTAGTTGATGTGAACGTGTTTATTGAGTATCTTTTAAGTTTAATACCTGGAGGACATGGAATTATTCTGGCATAATATTGTCTTCATAGTCATTAACTGCCCAACTAAAACTCTCTAGAAGAATTTTTATTTTGTGCTAAAGTTTCTTTGCTCATGAACTGAACAATATCAAGAATTCTAGTTTTTTACTATTGATAAAAGAGATTTGGGGTTATTTTGTCCTTTGTTGTTTAGGGGTTACTGAAGGATACGCTTTTTTAGGAGACTAAGTCAATAGCAAACACCCTTTGTAATTTGATAGTAAATGATATTATAATTTCTTATGATGAAACCATCTAGTCAGATGAGCAATTAGTCATTTCTGTTAGGTTAGCGCATTAATGGATTGTGCTTGTTATTCCCAAGTGATGCCACCCTTTTGCTCTCCGTGGGATATAGTTTTGGATTATTTCTAGTAGATAACTCTAGTAATGGGTTTTGAGTTTTAAAATTCTGAATTTCCCATTTACTAGTTGTAGAGCGTTGTATAGTCAGTTAACTTCTCTGAATATTCTGGTGCCCACATTCATAAGAACAGTGGAGTTTGTGCTGCCTGTCACCAATTCAGAGACAGAGATTGAATCTTTATGGGCCCTTTATTCAGACGGCCAACAATCTGAGGAGCTGGATTACATTCACAAATCATCTCAACTGCCTTTCCTCAGCCTTTTAACAAGGGGAAGAAAAGGGTAGGTAAGGGGTTTGGGGTTTCAAGAGAGATTTAATCAGATTATAGTCAAAGTTAATTGGATCAAAGTCAGCAGGTGTTTTGTGCTTGGAGCACAGAGACTTTGCTTGCAATCCCCTGAGGCATCAAGGTGGATTACAGATCTCTTTAAGCCATGTAGGCCTGACAGAGGTGGATCACTTGCAGATCTCATGTCGTGTTGGCCTGTTCAGGTATCCCAGTTTCTGGAACAAAACTTTTACCATTATGCCCACTGACCATAATTAAAACCACCATTACTCAAGCTAAAATTCTAACTCTTGAGTTCCCCCTATCAATATGAGAGTGGAGATATTGTTACAATTCATAAATGTATGGGCAATCAATTTATAAAGTATGACACATTATGCCTTCATTCCATTGGGTATAGTTGTAGAAGAAACATTGGATTAAGTGTCAGACGTCTCTTCTTTTCCTGGCTCTGCAATTAACAAACCATATCATCTTTGTCAAATTATTTTATATCTTCAAATGAGGAGGTTGAAACTAAAGCAAAATATAAAGATATACGTACTTCAAGGAGGTTTCTACTCAAGCATTTTAAATTCTATTTAACTTTTTAAAAATTAATGGTGGCCGTGGCTCTCTAAATGAACTATGTTGGGCCCTGGCTGGATAGCTCAGTTAGCGCATTGTCCAATATGCCAAGGTTGTGGGTTCGATCCCCAGTCAGGGCACTTATGAGAATCAACCAACAAATACATAAATGAGTGGAACAACAAAAAGATGTTTCTTTCTCACACTTGTCTTTCTCTCCCTCTTCCTCTCTCTCTATAATCGACAATTTTTTTTAACTTAAAAAATAAAAAATAAATTAACCATGTTGGGTGACAGTTCTCCCATGGCATTTTAGTATTTCTATATAACCTATACTATAGGGGATAGGGCAAAAGTAGATTTACATTTGCTTATATGGAAAATAATACAGTAATTAATAAATAATAATACAAGAATAAAATCTTGTGTTTTGTATACTCAAAACTGGAAACCCACTTTTGTCTCACCCTGTGTATTTAGCATTTCTAATGTATTTTTTGTTCTGAATTGTTTTAAGGGATATTTGTTAGCAAACAGCTTTAGAAGATAGAGATAGTACTTCCTCTAAAGCAGAGTAATGCTTATTATCCAGTATAATAAAATACAGTATTTTCTTGCATAAGGTATTATTGTCCAGTTCAATAAACACAATATCACCCTCTCAGGCAAAAGTCAACTTGGGCTTCCCAACGCTTGAAATTCAGCTGTCCTGCAGTCCCACTACGTGTGCAGCCTACAGCTGCACCCGTTGTTGCCCCGTGGGAGCTGAAGGACAAAGGCAGCCTGTATAAACATGAACCTTGTGCTGTCTGTGCTGTACCTGAATAAATAAAAGTTCTTTGTGACCCAGAGTTCTTGTGCCTTCTGCCAGCATGCATGGAACTGGCGGACATGTAAGTAGGATACAAATCTCAGACTCTTCACAGTTCTTAAAAACCACATATTTTTCAATATTTTGTCATCCTCAGAATTATAGTCCAGATTTTTAGTTTGTATGTCTGTATCTATCATTGGTATATCTTTATACTCTCTACTAGATATATAAATCTCCTGATAATACAGTCAAGTCTATCAGATGACCTGAAAATATCGCCTTTATTTATTTGTTTGTTTATTTTTAGGCTTTGAACTGATTGCTCTATAGGACATTACCTGGAACCTACCTTCAATGCCATCTGGTGCATCCTTTTTGTTTCTCTTATTTTGGGTCACCTGTGTCCTGGATTTTCTCTTTCTCCTACTTGATTTATTCTTTCATTTTGGTAAGGTGTATTTTCTAATAGTTTCCTGAGAAAGGACACATGATAGTTAAGTTGTTAAAGACTATCTGCTATTTCTTCAGGATAGATTTTCAGGAGCCAAGGACTTGAATAAGCAGTATGAACATTTAAATTCAGATTTTCTGGATTTAATTTCAGGATTACCGAAGCAGAATATTTGGCATAAGGACCCAGAAATACTGCATTTTAATTTTATTATTTTTGAAACTTTTAAAAATTAAATTTCTCGGTCAGCGGTAGAGCGTCGGCCTAGCGTGCGGAGGACCCGGGTTCGATTCCCGGCCAGGGCACACAGGAGAAGCGCCCATTTGCTTCTCCACCCCTCCGCCGCGCTTTCCTCTCTGTTTCTCTCTTCCCCTCCCGCAGCCAAGGCTCCATTGGAGCAAAGATGGCCCGGGCGCTGGGGATGGCTCTGTGGCCTCTGCCCCAGGCGCTAGAGTGGCTCTGGTCGCAATATGGCGACGCCCAGGATGGGCAGAGCATCGCCCCCTGATGGGCAGAGCATCGCCCCTGGTGGGCGTGCCGGGTGGATCCCGTCGGGCGCATGCGGGAGTCTGTCTGACTGTCTCTCCCTGTTTCCAGCTTCAGAAAAATGAAAAAAACAAAACAAAACAAAAATTAAATTTCTCTTAAAATTAGCATGTTCATTAAAACAACAATGAGCTACCACATCACACCTGTTGGAATGGTTAAATAAAAATATACTCTTAGTACCAAATGTTGATGGGATGTGGAGAAAGGGAATCTCTCATACACTGCTGGATGATGTAGACACTGCGAAAGCTTGCCGGTTTCTTATATACATATATTACCATACAACCCATCTATTGCATTCCTGGGTCTTACCTCAAAGACATGAAAATGTATATCCACAAAAATCATATACACAAATGTTCATAGCAGCTTTTAATTGAAATTGCCCCAAATAAACGAAGACAGATGTACTACAGTAAGTCGGTGGATCAACATCCACACAATGAACGACTGTTTCTTAGCAATAAACAGGAAAAACTCTTCCATACTTGGAACAACCCAATGCTTCCCAAGGGTACTATACTGGATGACAAAAGCCCATTTTGAAGGGCTTTATATATATGATTCAATTTATGTGGAAGTCCCAATGTGACGAAATCATTATGATGGAGAAAAGGTCATTGGTGTTTTGGAGTTAGGGTGAGGAACAGGGTGTGTCTACTAAAGGGTAACAGTTGGGGGAGGGGTGTGAGAAGGTCTGGTCAGTTAGCTTCGTCAGAGTGTTGTCCCAAAAGGCCAACATTGCAGGTCTGATCACGCATCAGAGCACATACAGGAAGTGACCAGTGAACGTACAGCTAAGTGGAACGAGAAGTCAATGTTTCTTTCTCTCTCTTCCTTCCTCTCTCTATCTCTCTAAAAATCAATCAATAAATAATAAAATAAAATAAATACTTGAAGTAAGGGTAACAGGATTTCTTTTTATTTATTTATTTTTATTTTTATTTTTTTTGATTTTTCTGAAGTTGGAAACGAGGAGGCAGTCAGACAGACTCCCACATGCGCCCCACCGGGATCCACCCAGCATGCCCACCAGGGGGCGATGCTCTGCCCATCTGGGGCATTGCTCTACTACAACCAGAGCCATTCTAGCGCCTGAGGCCATGGAGCCATCCTCAGTGCTCGGGCCAACTTTGCTCCAGTGGAGCCCTGGCTGTGGGAGGGGAAGAGAGAGACAGAGAGGAAGGAGAGGGGGAGGGGTGGAAAAGCAGATAGGCACTTCTCCTGTGTGCCCTGGCTGGGAATCGAACCCGGGACTCCTGCACGCCAGGCTGACGCTCTACCACTGAGCCAACCGGCCAGGGCCTAACAGGATTTCTTTTTAGTGAAGTAACACTTGTATTTCAATTTTGTAATTTTAAAATGTCATGGAATTATATACCAGGGAGGGATGGAGGGAGGGAGAGAAATGTAAAAACAGATGAAATTCAAATAAGGTCTACATCTGACATTGTACCTCTGTCAGTTTCCAGGTTTGGACAGTATTCTATGGTACATATGTGATATGATCACTGGGAGGAGCAAAGTGAAGGCTACACAGGAACACTTTGCAGGTTCTTGTGGATTTTGAATGAGTTCCTAAGAAAGTTATTAAAAAATTATGCATGTTCACCATCACCAGTGAAAACATTGCTAAGTTTTATAAATAAACTGATAATATTCCTCTTTCCAATTAATCTTTACTAGAAATTATAATAGTGGATATACTTATCTCACCTAATTTAAATTTTTTTTAGCCTGACCTGTGGTGGCGCAGTGGATAAAGCCTCGACCTGGAATGCTAAGGTTGCTGGTTCAAAACCCTGGGCTTGCCTGGTCAAGGCACATATGGGAGTTGAAGCTTCCTGCTCCTCCCCCCCTTCTCTCTCTCTCTGTCTCTCCTCTAAAATGAATAAATAAATAAAAATAATTTAAAAAAAATTTTTTTATTTTATTTAGAAAATTAAATTTAATGGGCTGACAATGATCTATAAGAGTACATAGGTTTCAGGTGAACATTTCTATAGCGTTTGAACTGTTGATTATGTTGTGTGCCCATCACCAAAAGTCAAGTCATTTTTTTTTTTTTTGTATTTTTCTGAAGTTGGAAACGGAGGCATTCAGACAGACTCCCGCATACGCCCGACCGGGATCCACCCGGCATGCCCACCAGGGGGTGATGCTCTGCCCATCTGGGGCGTTGCTCTGTTGCAACCAGAGCCATTCTAGTACCTGAGGCAAAGGCCAAGTAGCCATCTTCAGCACCCGGGCCAACTTTGCTCCAATGGAGCCGTGGCTGCAGGAGGGGAAGAGAGAGACAGAGAGGAAGGAGGGGGGGGAGGGGTGGAGAAGCAGATGGGCACTTCTCCTGTGTGCCCTGGCCGGGAATCGAACCCGAGACTCCTGCACGCCAGGCCGACGCTCTACCACTGCGCCAACCGGCCAGGGCTCAAGTCATTTTTTGTCACCATTTATTTGTCCCTCTTTACTCCTTTCTCCTGAGTTTCCTTTGTTCTTTTTCTAGTTCTTTCAGATGTAATGTTAGGTAGTTTACCTGGGATCTCTCTTGTTTGTTGATACAAGCCTCTAATCTCATAAAATTTTAGTGGGAATGGATTCTACTTTGCACCAATTAGTTTGATATTTACCATGAGACTTTCTGTTTTCCTTCATAATTTCAAGTCTGAGTTTGATATTACCAATATAAGGGTTATCACTGAGTCTAGTTTTCTGATTACTTTGTCATTTGACATTTTTGTTTCACTTTTGTTTTTCATGTGTCTCATACTTTTATTACTATTATTATTGAATGCTGGATATTGTGAGTAAAACAGTGATTCTCCCTTTAGGCTAGTAGTGTGAGCATTGAGTAGATCCACACAGGAGTAGCTGGATTTATGTTTTGTTGTTGCTGTGGTTTCTAATTGTCTGGTAACAGGTGGCTGTTGCCTTGTGCTCAAGATGGAAGGCTGGGTGCTGGAGGATTTGTCTGTGTTCATGCGTCACCCTTGGTTTTCAGTTGACTCTATGTACTTGAACCTCAGAGGATGCTCACACTACACTCTTGCCCTCCTTCCAGCAGAAGAATTCTGTTTTACTGTCTGGTATTGGGGACTAAGTGTTCTCAGCTTCAATCTTGACAGTGTCTTTGTTCTTGAGCGTCTCGGCGTCCTTTCTATGTCAGTCAAACTCTCACTTGTACCTGTGGCAGATACTGGTACAGGACAGTCTCCTGCCCCTCTCCCAGTTAAAGACGCTATCTAATAGTACACAATCTTGGACCCGGGGCTATATCCTGCTGCTCACTCAAAATAGAGGGAGTTCTGTATTCTATGGTTCCCAACTGTGGTTCTCCTGTGCCTTGAGGGTTTGGCTGCCCCTTTTCCAGCTGTACTGGCTTCACTGTATTCGCAGAGGGGTCTGCTTGCAGGAGAGGGGAGGATTTTGCTCCTTCCTTAGCAGCAGCTAGTCCCCACCGCATGCACCCCACGGGTGTGCATCACTGTGGGAAGCTGTCTCTGGCCTCCTACCCAGCCCTTGATATTTCTCTGAGCATCTAGAGGAGCTATGTGGGAAGGAGCCTACAGTAAATACAGATCTCCATTTCTCCTTGGAATCTTGTCCTAACTTGAAATTAAGAGTGTTTGGTGTTCCTGTGAGCTTAGCTCTCTAATGAGCTTGAGAAAAGTTATGACCTTATGCTTTATTCAGCTTTTTTCTTGGTGCTGTACAGTGACAGTTGTTTTAGCTTTTTGCATTCTAGGCATAGACACCACATCTACTCTTGCATTTTGATAAATGTTGTTTTGTCATGTTTAAGTAATTTCATTTTAGAATTATGTTTTAAGTTTTTAATTAATGGATATAAAAACATTTGTTGCGTTTTTGATGTTTAGCAATTCCTTAAATAAACTGTTGTCTTGGTTTGTCACTATTTCCCCGTCACTGACTTTTAAAATTATATTTATAATAGTCTACCTTCATATAGCACTGCCTGAGTGCCAGGCATGGTTCGGGTGCTTTGAATATATTAACGTATTTACATCTCAGAGTAACCCTATGAGGCTCTTGGCACAATGGTTCCTAGTTTTATTGGCGAAGAAACTGAGGAGTATGGTTTAAGTAACTTAGCTGATGTTATATGGACAGTAGTAATTGGTGGACGTCAGATCTGAACCCAAACATCTGTCTCCAGAGTTCATATTCTTGAATATAAATGAAGTTAAGCTAGAGCTTATTTTGTTTTTGTTTTGTACTGTATCAGGACTTGTTTTATCTTTGTATATCTCTAATTAAGCTTGTTTGAATTATTTTTCATTTGTTTACTCTGTGTGTGTATGTGAATATAAATATATGTATTTGTTCATGTTTTTCCCTCATATTTTTTGTATTTGTTTTTATTTGCTTTTTCTTGGTCCTTTGTCCCTCGGTAATTTTTTGCTTTTTATAACTATTGATATATATTACATATACCATAAAATCCACTTATTTGGAGTGTATCATTTTAGTATTTACAGTGTTTTCAACCATCACCACAATCTAATTTTTTAATATTTTCAACACCCACCTGAAATATTCGGTACACATTGATTTTCATTCCCCAAACATCCTTCTCTTACTCTCAATCAGTCAGTAATGTACTTTCTATCTCTACAGAGTTACCTGTTCTGGATATTTCATATAAATGAAGTCATACCTCTGGACCTTCATGACTGGCTTCTCTCACTTAACACAGAATATTTTCAAAGTTCATTCATGTTATAGTATGTACCAGTACTTCAGTGGTAATCAACCTGGTCCTTACTGCCCTCTAGTGGGCGTTCCAGCTTTTATGGTGGGCGGTAGCGAAGCAACCAAAGTATAAATAAAAAAGATAGATTTAACTATAGTAAGTTGTTTTATAAAGATTTATTCTGACAAACAGCGAAAATCCGACATCAAGTACTTGGTAAGTAGTTATTATTATATTCTTTAACTTGCTGTAACTCTGCTTTATAAATTTTATAAAGTAAAGTTACTTCCCTACTTTATAAATCACCATTACTGTGGAATCAGTGGGCGGTTAGAAAATTTTACTACTAACAGAGATACAAAAGTGGGCAGTAGGTATAAAAAGGTTGACTACCCCTGATATAGACTATGTATACAATGCATGTTATGTATCAATAAAAAGGAATTAAGTACTGTGGGGGTAGTCAACCTTTTTATACCTACCGCCCACTTTTGTATCTCTGTTAGTAATAAAATTTTCTAACTTCCCACCAGTCCCACAGTAATGGTGATTTATAAAGTAGAAAAGTAACTTTACTTTATAAAATTTATAAAGCAGAGTTACAGCAAGTTAAAGCATATAATAATAATTACTTACCAAATACATTATGTCGGATTTTCGCTAAGTTTGGCAGAATAAATCTTTATAAAACAACTTACTATAGTTAAATCTATCTTTTTATTTATACTTTGGTTGCTCCACTACCACCCACCATGAAAGCTGGAACGCCCACTAGTGGGTGGTAGGGACCAGGTTGACTACCACTCGCCAAAGCCAGCTAATGCCAACCTCTGTGTCCTGTTTCAAAGAAATTGGTAAATCTGATCATAATTTAATAATGTGGATTTGGAAACTCAGAAGGCATAGGTCAGTGAGCTTTGAATGCTAAGCAAAACTGTCCTGAGGTAAGTAGGTTTGGGGCCAGGTAGTCTGCTGTAGGCCATATGCATCTGAAATTATGAAGGAGTCAGTCAGAAAAGTTGGAGCCAATGTTGTTTTAAAAAAAAAAAATTCTGAGCATGGGAAATGGAGTTTCTGTCCTGGTTACCAACAGCATTCTAGTCCCATGCCTGACTTTGTTTTCCATACATAATTTTTTTTCTTGAGAGTCTTTAGACCGGGTTTACAGTCTTTGCATACCAAATGAGGAATTGCTATGACAGCAGTCATTATAAGGTCTCTGAAATGCACAATTATGCTGAAGGGTGGTTCTGTTGATTATAGCACCAGGCATAGCCAAATCATCAAAGCCTATTTAAGTTCAAGTCCATCAGGACTCAATAAAAACTGGTGAGGTACAGATGAAACAACTGTGAACTATAACTTCTTAAACAAAGTAATACTAAATTACTCTGGGAAACTTGCAGAGGTTATCAGTAGCAAACCACAAATGTAATACTTTTAAATATTTAAATTTAATTTCTCTTTACATTCTTTACTATCATTTTTCTAATGTTTAGTTTCATTGTCTTAGGAATTTGAGATTTTTAGTTTGATATATAATGATAGAAAAATAAAATTAAATTCTTTCCTACTGTTTTATACATTGTGTAATTTGCCAAAAAATTAATCAAAATGAAGACTTGAATGAAGGCACAAACTTGTAGGAGGTGGAATTTTAAGCACACCAGATTTATGTTTCTGGGAGCTGGTTTAGAGAGGCCCCAGAGGTCACCTTTGTGTGACCTTGTTTTTGGACTTGGTATCTCCTCTGACTAAAATGCCCTCCCTTACCTACTGCCCTGCTTCCTTTGCCCACGTGGCACCTACTCTTTCTGTCTTCAGTTTGGCAGCACTCCTCTTGTCTGTGGGCAAACTGAAAGGGATTTGGGTAAAGAATGAAATTGTTTTAATAACAAAATTAGCACCGATATGAAGAGAAATGGAATGTGTGACAAACGCTCAGTGCTCTGAAGACTTCCTCCCCTCCCAAGTGGCTCCTACTCCTGCTCACATTAGCAGTACCCCTCACCTTCAGCTCTCACCTCATTATCTCCATGCCTTTTCCCCTACCTTTGAGTACACTGGCCGAGAACATGGAGAACAGCTACGCATGATACATTGCTGAAAACAAACTCTGGATTCCTTTAAAAGGAATAAAGGCCCACTTGATTGTTAGGTAATGAGCATAGGTTATTGGTTCTTAAAAGAGACATGTATTAAAATCATCAAAAGACGTTTTCAAAATTATATATCTGAGCCTGACCCAAAGCCAGCTGAATTGGACTATCTTATACTGAATGTAAAACCTTGCTGACACAGAGTTGGTGTTTGGAAGTAAAATAGGAACAAAATATTTCCCTAACATTTTATGCCTATTGATTTTTCTGAAAACAATTTGTTTTTTTATTACTTGTGCTTTTTAATTTTAGTTCTGGTTAGTTTTCTACTTGATTTTGGTGTTGGGCTGATGTCAATATTTTGATGCGTTGTTTTTATGTCTTTTTTTTTCTTTTTGACAGAGAGGGACAGATAGGGACAGACAGACAGGAAGGGAGAGAGATGAGAAGCATCAATTCTTCATTGCGACACCTTAGTTGATCATTGATTGCTTTCTCATCTGTGCCTTGACTGGGGGCTACAGCAGAGCAAGTGACCCGTTGCTCAAGCCAGTGACCTTGGGCTCAAGCCAGCGACCATAGGTTCATGTCTATCATCCCATGCTCAAGCCAGTGACTTCACACTCAAGCTGGCAACATCAGGAATTCGAACCTGGGTCTTCCACATCCCAGTCTGACACTCTATCCACTGCTCCACTGCCTGGTCAAGTGGTTTTATGTCTTTTTTAAAGTGCTTTCTTGGTACTTTAGGGGTAAGCTGGCTGAGGCTAAACAGAGAATGCTGGCCAAAATGAAATATTTTTATTTTATTTTTAGCATTTACAGTAACCAAATTCTACACAAGGTAATGGTGATTTGGAGTGATTTTAAATTCTCTAGTGCATTGCAGGGTAGTAATACTGTGAGAAGTATAGTACAAAATCCAGATCATTATTTAAAATATTATGAAATTAAATTTGATGGTTTTTAAAATACACATCTCATTTCTAAACTAAAAATATGTTTTATAAAACAAACTTTAGATGATCAAATTCAATATATTTACTTTGACTACTAAGTAAAAATGTTTCTGATTTGAGACCTGCTGATAGAAAACAGTTAAGTCTTTCCTAAGAGATTCTATAAAATTCTAAGTAAAAGTCACTACATTTAACAGTGTGGTTTTCTGTACCAAGCAATACTCTAGTAGCATTTTCGACAGGAGTGTTTCTCCAGACACACAGGTTTTAGGAATGCATCCACAGAACTTGAGCGTGTACATTATTTTTTTTAAAAATCTAACATTCATCAATTGACATAGCACAATGCCCTCTACACCAATATGACTTTATTATGTTGTTCAGTGTTGGTTAGTTTTTCTTTTATGTTGATGCATTAAAACAGATATTAAATTTTATCATTAATTCAGTGCCTGGTCTCTCATCAAATCCCCTTAATTACAAATTGACTCCAAGGATTAGACAGCATGGATTTTAATTTTAACTGAAACAAAAATAGGCATCTTGAAAAGTCACTCTTGTCTCGTGACTCATCGACACATTTTGAAACATCCTGTAATTTACTGTTTAATATTTAAAGTTCAATACAAAAAGCATATCACCAATATTTTTATTCTTGTATATTTATATTAAATATAAGTTTTAGACTATATTTCAAAGTCTTGAAAAAACTGAGAATATTCAGAGATAAGTAGCAGTCTCAGGAGTTTTAATAACTTGTAACCCTGTCTTTAGAAAATATTAACTTTGAAGCTTGCATAACCATAATTGTATCTGAATGATATTTATATTACCTTGTATTTCTACTTTATAATTTCACAAAATCATGCTGTGTAGTTTTATATATTCCGTGGAAGCATTTCTAATATAATCCAGTGTCTTGTTCCCAGTGTTACTTGTAGTTGAGGACTACTCAGTTAAATCTTCACTTCCTTTTGATACCTGCTATTTTAAGTCCAGAATCATTTTTAAGCATTTTACTCTGAAGATATATGAGCATTTTTGTTTTTCTTTTTGAAAATGCCAATGTTTAAAATTGATTATTATGTAGTTATTCTTTTTAAGTTCTAGAGTAACTATTTTTCTTTTCCTAGAATAAGAGAATAGTGAGATTAAGTTATGATCACAGTGATCAAGTCATACATTTGTCTACTATATTTTTGCTCTATTATTATATGGCAATCAGCTTTCAACCCCGGAGTGCTACTTCAGAAATTCACTTATTCTAAATTTTTCAGTCTGACATATGCTAGTTACTTATATTGATATTCATCTAGAGCCATAAGTTTTCAGGTAATCACTTTTCTTTTAGAAAACCCAAAAAAGAATTGCTGATAAGCCCTAAAAATTCTAAGGTACACCATTTATCTTTTAAAATAAATTCAGTTGTGTTAATTACCTCCACTTTTTGAAAGGCTGTAAAATATATGAATACTGTTCTTTCCAGTTAAGTGAATATTGTATCATATTTTTAGGTAAATTTAATTTTTAATTCACATTCCTTAATGTGCTTTGGTTGCTGTGGCTGTTAAACTGGATTTTTATATGCTGAAAGATATTTAGCGTCCAAATGAACTCAGCTTATTATGTTAGAGGAAAAAAATAAATTGCCTAGAAACGGATTGTTTACGTAATATTAGGTGGTGATACAAACCAACAAAAGCAAGGAAATTAACTTCTGAGCCTGACACACTGCCCGTCCTTGCGCCTTTGTGCCTGTAGGTATCGTGTGTGTGTTGCAATACCTACAGGACAGTGGACTCAGGAACTGTCCGACTTAATTCTAAATTTCTTTACTTTGTTTGTTTATGTCACAACTTAACATTATTATTCTCTCTCTTCATGTTACATACTGTCCTTCACATGTGAGATGGAGCCGTGCCTGGATAGATCTGAACAAGATGGAAAAATTTATTCGCTTTTCTCTCATTTACAGTTGATTGCCTCCAATTAGTCAAATACCATGCAACTCTGATATTAGTTCTTTATGTGTTGAAAAAAAAGGTAATGCAAGAGCAAATTACAAAATTTCTGAGAAAATTTTTGGATAAAATAGTAGTATAAAAATGTTATTGACTCTTTAATTTTTATTCCTGATGATTAATTTTATCATTTTCTTATCATTTTGAAAGACAAACATCTCTCTTTATATAAAAAAAAACCCAGAGCAATGAGAAACTACTGATCTATTATTATGAATGATCAGATAGATACAGAGAATTTCACAGAGAAGTACTTAATGTGAACTATACACAGAGGAGTCACATGTGGAATTCTGAGGGTAGGACTAACCCCCCCCAAATAATCTCCAAGATTAATTTAGAACTGATAGATAAGATACTTGGCCATTTTCTGAACACACCTGTTTCTTGATGATTATGGTAAAATATAAAAAAATTCACTTTGGTTTTTGTATTTACTAGTTAGGTCATCAACATTGCTCATGACATTGTTATGAGTAGCTCATAACATTATTAATGAATGTTATCCTTTCTCTGGGGCAGGGCTGTTTGATACAATTATAAAAACTAAATGATATTTCAGTATTAGAAAATTGATTTTTGAATATTAGTTTCATGTCTAGAGCAGTTTGGAAATTCTTTTGCTTTTTATCTCTGTAAACAGTTTCTACCCCTATTTAAGTATCCATTAGGACAACAGTTTTCTAAAAGAGAATTACATATTTTCAAGTTTTGAATTTTTCTAGGTCTGTATCTTTCCTTGCATAGCAATTAAAGATTCTTAGCTCCTTTTTAAAAAAATTATTGTTTATTTCTGACTTGTGTGTTAAAACTTGCAGGAACAGATTGATATTTTCTGTAAAAATTTCTATGACAGAATAAACTGTGGTTAAACCAAAGATTTTGCTCTTAGAAATCAATGAAAATGCTAAAACTATGAAGTTTGTTGGGGGGGGGGGGGAGGGTAATCCTTTCAGAAATAAACTTTTTATTTTATGCAATTTATATCTAATTAGCCTCATTTAAAAGTAGTGAAAAATTATCTATTTGCTAGAGATTTGCAAAACAATACTTTAAGCTCTTACTTATTTTGAGGTGTTGAAAGGTGAAACATTTGACATTTTCTCTTTGCGCACTGCTTTAAGAAACCGGGCAGAGAGGCGTTGCCACTCAGAGTTAAGGGTGTTTGTGGTTGTCCCTGACAGCAGCTCCAGTTTTAAAACACCTGTGTTTACTTTCCAGCTTTTCAGACTCGGCCTGAAAGTGGCCTGAGAATGGCACAGGCCTTCGTGATGGCTGGGTTTTTCATAATACAGGAAAGAACTAACCTTTATACTGCAGTTTTCTGTTGCAAGCATTTACTACTCTTACGCGTTTTATCTCTTCATCTACTTAATGTGTGCATGAGATTATACATGATTTTTGTAATTTATGGATTATAATATAACAAAGCCATTAATTTATATATAATATTTGTTTTACTTTTCACTGACTAGAAAAATACAGTGAAAATATTTTACTTTACAAATGTATTTTAATTCATAATTTAAAGAAGTTTGTGAAAAAATGAAAGGGAATATTTAAACACCTTTTTGGAGAGAAATAAACCTGGCTTCACATTTATTATGTTATTTTGTTTATTATCCTCAAGTAGGAACATCTCAGTCCTTCTTACATTTATATTTTTTTGCTTTTAAGGGATTTTTAAAGTATTTTTTAAAAAATCTACAAATGTAATTTTCCTTTGAGGCTATTTTATGTCTTGTTTAGTGGTTTGAATATAGGTCGATGTTTCAATTTACCTATCATTGCTTAGTGGTCATTATTTCCAATTTATAGACATGTGCTTTTCAAATATTATTTTCTACATTTCTTATTATTTTATAATTTTCAAATGAAACTAACATATTAATTAAAATTTATTATTTTTACAATAGAGGTATTCCTAGCAATAACACTTTAACAAAATTTAGTTTTCTCTGGTTTAATTTTTTTGTTTTCAGTCATCTTAATTTTTTTATAATAGAGGCAATAATATAGACAGAAGCCAGATATTTTATGTTCTGTGATGAGTATCTTTTACATTCAAATTCATGATTATAGTAGCAAGTTATTTCCATGAGATCCCAGTTAATTGTAAGCCTGGTTGATGTGTAAAAGGAATAATTTTATCTTTTGATAAGACATTGTTCTTTATTTCTCTATATAACTGTTTTGGATTTTTTTTACATTTTGTGTTTTGAAATCTTTTTGAAAAACCAATGTACATTTTGAAATTTTTCCCTAAGAGAACACACATACACAGAAATTTTCAGTTTCAAGGAGTTTATTCCCTCCCAAGCCTATTCAGGTGCTCTAGATTCAGAACCCCTATTCTAGGTCTCATTTTTTTTACTTGTTAATTTTTTAGATAGTTGTTCAGATAGTCTAGTCACTAGCGTATCACAGACTCAAAGTATTCAGTGCTTTGTAGTACAAATTACCCTGTTAGATATTGGTCTCATCTGAACAAAAAGCAATAACTGATTTTGCTATCTTTAAATATAAATACTGTTTTAACAATATATTTTATATTTATTCTGTGATGGCTACACAAATATCAGTGTACTCAACCTAGCACCTCAACAGATTTGAAATTATACCATACTATAATTATAATGGACAGAAGCAATTTATAATAAATCTATTATTTTTAAAATAAATTCAACATATTATTACATAAAAGCTGCAAATAAAATGATTTTCCACTTCAAAACCTAAATCATTTTGGTGTTGGCATCTATCTTCAGGGGTCCCCCAACTTTTTACACAGGGGCCAGTTCACTGTCCCTCAGACGTTGGAGGGCTGCCACATACAGTGCTCCTCTCACTGACCACCAGTGAAAGAGGTGCCTCTTCCGGAAGTGTGACAGGGGCCAGATAAATGGCTTCAGGGGGCCACATGCGGCCTGCGGGTTGTAGTTTGGGGACGCCTGATCTAGATGGATAATGAATGGTCAGCAGCAGACTGTCCCCAATTGTATATAATAATAATGTGTATCACCTGGAAGAGAAAGAAAGTTTGAGAAAAATAACTAATAATGAGGTTTCAAAATATGAAAGCATTCAGAATAAAAAATTTTAGTGTTTTTAATATAAGAAAAATGAATTATTTTAAGTGGCATAATTTATATGACAAAAAACTAAAGTAGTTTAACAGAGATTTTTAATATTACAATATTGTGTATAGTTTAACATAAATCAGAAGAACTGTTTTGATCAGATGAGACCACTGAGAAAAAGAATAATTTTATTTAAAGTCTTCCATTTTTATTATTTTCTGTGACTACTCTACTGATGAGGAAGTAAAAGGGAGAAAACATTCTTTTAGTTTAGCACATTTGTTTCCAGAAACTCAAATTGCTTAACTTAAATCATGAAATGTGATATAGGATTTCTTTTGGGTGTGTCACTTTTGTCCTGGTAGCAATTCTCATTAGAGAGTATATATCTGTAACCTAAGTTTCAGCATAATTCATGTATAGTAACTTTGTCATATTACATAAGATTTATAATTCCTTAATGAAAAGTTAATAATAATTGTATCTCAAGCACACTCTCAGCTTCCCTACTTATAAGACCATAGTTCTCTATACACATGTGGCAGATTTTCTGAGTCTTGAACTGTTGAGTGTTTAAAATTCCTACTTCTCTAAAACTAATATTTTTACCACATAATTATAAAAGGAAAATGGGAGAACTTGAAGATTCAAAAAAATGCTCTAAACATTAAGTGTTGAGATTTAATATATGACAATTGAACCAAGAAGAGAGAAAGCCAAAAATGTGGCTCATAATTGTGCACATGTATGGTAATGTTATTTAGAGAATTATACAGGTATATTATTTCATGCCCAATTAGAAGTAAGCATGAACAGAAAAAATACTAACAATGATTGGAAAAATCAGGTAGTAACAATTTCTAAACAACGTAATAGCTTAAGAAGCATTGTTGGACTATCTCCTTAGAAAGGATTAAAAATAAAACTAGTTAATCAGCATTATTGGAGAATCGTGTTTTTTGTTTAAAAGAAATCAGGTTCATTAAGCATCTATAAGCCTTTTTTGTTCAACCATTATTGGCCTGTCATTCAAACATGTATTAATACATTTGATTAGCATAATAAGTTTTGTGAACCTAATGTAAGTGAATCAGGTAGGGTTTGCTTGTTTTAAGGGTCAGAAAACCACACCCATAACTGCCAAAGCAAAAATAAAACTTATTCACATAATTAAAAGATCAAGGATAGGGCTAACTTCCAGAGATTACTTTTTGTTCATTTGTTAACTTTTATTTCAGTCAACTTTTTGAGGTATAATTTAGAAACAATAAGTTGTACCCATTATAGGTATACATACAGTTTAATTCATTTTGACAGATGTCCACCATAATAAAGGTACAGAACATTTCAGTCACCCCACCAAAAGATTATCTTACTTTCCAATTATTCACTCCTCTACTAGATAACCCCTTATCTGCTTTTTATCATTATAAATTTTATAGTGAATGTTACATTAATGCAATCACATAATATGTATTCTTTTGTGTCTGGCTTCTTTCAGCATGATGATTTTGAGATATAGCCATGTTGTATCTAGCTATAGTTTATTTCTTTTTTCTTTTTTTTTACTGAGACAGAGTTTCAGAGAGAGGGATAGATAGGGACAGACAGACAGGAATGGGGAGAGATGAGAAGCATCAATTTTTCGTTGTGGTACTTTAGTTATTTATTGATTGCTTTCTCATATGTGCCTTGACCATGGGGCTATAGCAGACTGAGTAACCCCTTGCTCAAGCCAGCGACCTTTGGTCCAAGCTAGTGAGCTTTGCTCAAACCCCAGATGAACCCGCGCTCAAGCTGGCGACCTCGGGGTCTCGAACCTCGGTCCTCCGCATCCCAGTCCGATGCTTTATCCACTGTGCCACCACCTGGTCAGGTTGTAGCTCATTTCTTTTTAACTTCAAGAGAGTCTTGCTTAGGACTCAAAAGATTTTGTTTTATCTCTGGGTTTTGTTTTTCTCTATGTATTGGCTTAATTTTTAGGTTACATGGAGGTAGAAACTTTAGCCTATGTAATTCCCAGTTGAAGTCTTAAAGGAAAAAAACAAATGATCAAATATAGAAAGACTAGTATTGGGTCTTGTTAAATTGGATTAAACTACTAGGCATTATATGCTTATTTATTCACTTATCTCTAAAATAATTGCTGTAGCCAAAGGAATGAAATGTAGTGACTCAAAATGGATTAAAGACTTAAATGTAAGACTCAAAATCATAAAAATCATAGAAGAAAACATAGACTGTAAAATCTCAGATATTTCTCATAGCAATATTATTCTGGCATATTCCCTCTGGCAAGGGAAACAAGAGAATATAAACAAATGTGACTACATCAATTTAAAAAGTTTTTGCACAGCAAAGGAAACCATCAACAAAATGGAAGAAAACCCACTGATTGGGAGAACATATTCACCAATGATATAGCTGATAAGGTGTTAATATCCAAAATTTATAAAACTCAACACCAAAAACACAAACAATCCAATTAAAAAATGGACAAAGGACCTGAATAGACACTTCTCCAAAAAGGACATACAGATGGCCAATAGACATATGAAAAGATGCTCAACATCACTAATCCTCAGAGAAATGCAAACTTAAACCACAATGAAATATCACTTCATACCTGTCAGAATGATTATCGTCAATAAATCAACAAACAAGTGTTGGCAAGGATGTAGAGAAAAGGGACTCTTCATGCACTGTTGGTGCCAGTGCAGATTGATTCAGCTACTCTAGAAAACAGTATGGAGATTCCTCAAAAAATTAAAAATGGAACTACCTTATCACCTAGTGTTTCCAATTCTTGGAATATATCCTAATAAACCTGAAACAACTGGTTCATAAGAATATATGCACCTGTATGTTCATTGCAGTATTACTTAGAATAACCAAGATTTGGAAGCAGCCCAAGTGCCCATCAGTGGAAGAATGGATAAAAAAGCAGTAGTACATTTATACCAGTGGTAGACAACCTGGTCATTACTGCCCACCAGTGGGCATTCCAGCTTTCATGGTGGGCGGTACTGGAACAACCAAAATATAAATAAAAAGATAGATTTAACTATAGTAAGTTCTTTTATAAAGATTTATTCTGCCAAACTTAGCAAAAATCTGACATAAAGTACTTGGTAAGTAAGTTTTTTTTTTTTCTTTTTTTATTAATTTTAATGAGGTGACATTTATAAATCAGGGTTCAGAGAAAACATCTCTAGGTTATTTTGACATTTGATTATGCTGCCTCCCATCACCCAAAGTCCAATTGTCTTCCATCATCTTCTAACTGGTTTTCTTTGTGCCCCTCCCTTCCACCAACCCCCTCCCTCTCCTCCTCTTCACCCTCCGCCGTAACCCCCACACTCTTGTCCATGTCTCTGAGTCTCATTTTTATATATATATAATTTTATTTTTTAATGGGGCGACATCAATAAATCAGGATACATATATTCAAAGATAACAAGTCCAGGTTATCTTGTCGTTCAGTTATGTTGCATACCCATCACCCAAAGTCAAATTGTCCTCTGTCACCTTCTATCTAGTTTTCTTTGTGCCCCTCCCCCTCCCCCTTTCCCTCTCCCTCTCCCCCCTCCCCCCGTAACCACCACACTCTTATCAATGTCTCTTAGTTTCACTTTTATGTCCCACCTACGTATGGAATAATGCAGTTCCTGTTTTTTTCTGATTTACTTATTTCACTTCGTATAATGTTATCAAGATCCCACCATTTTGCTGTAAATGATCCGATGTCATCATTTCTTATGGCTGAGTAGTATTCCATAGTGTATATGTACCACATCTTCTTTATCCAGTCATCTATTGACGGGCTTTTTGGTTGTTTCCATGTCCTGGCCACTGTGAACAATGCTGCAATGAACATGGGGCTGCATGTGTCTTTACATATCACTGTTTCTGAGTTTTGGGGGTATATACCCAGTAGAGGGATTGCTGGGTCATAAGGTAGTTCTATTTTCAGTTATTTGAGGAACCTCCATACTTTCTTCCATAATGGTTGTACTACTTTACATTCCCACCAACAGTGAATGAGGGTTCCTTTTTCTCCACAGCCTCTCCAACATTTGCTATTACCTGTCTTGTTAATAATAGCTAATCTAACAGGTGTGAGGTGGTATCTCATTGCAGTTTTGATTTGCATTTCTCTAATAACTAAAGAAGATGAGCATCTTTTCATATATCTGTTGGCCATTTGTATTTCTTCCTGGGAGAAGTGTCTGTTCATGTCCTCTTCCCATTTTTTTATTGGATTGTTTGTTTGTTTGTTGTTGAGTTTTATGAGTTCTTTGTATATTTTGGATATTAGGCCCTTATCTGAGCTGTTGTTTGAAAAAATCATTTCCCATTTAGTTGGCTTTCTGTTTATTTTGTTATCAGTTTCTCTTGCTGAGCAAAACTTCTTAGTCTGATGTATTCCCATTCATTAATTTTTGCCTTTACTTCTCTTGCCTTTGGAGTCAAATTCATAAAATGCTCTTTAAAACCCAGGTCCATGAGTTGAGTACCTATGTCTTCTTCTATGTACTTAATTGTTTCATGTCTTATGTTTAGATCTTTGATCCATTTTGAATTAATTTTAGTACAAGGGGACAAACTGTAGTCCAGTTTCATTCTTTTGCATGTGGCTTTCCAGTTTTCCCAGCACCATTTATTGAAGAGGCTTTCTTTTCTCCATTGTGTGTTGTTGGCCCCTTTATCAAAAAATATTTGACTATATATATGTGGTTTTATTTCTGGACTTTCTATTCTGTTCCATTGGTCTGAGTGTCTATTTTTCTGCCAATATCATGCTGTTTTGATTGTCGTGGCCCTATAATATAGTTTGAAGTCAAGTATTGTAATGCCCCCAGCTTCATTCTTTTTCTTTAGGATTGCTTTGGCTATTCGGGTTTTTTAGAGTTCCGTATAAATCTGATGATTTTTTGCTCTATTTCTTTAAAAAATGTCATTGGAATTTTGATGGGAATTGCATTAAATTTGTATATTGCTTTGGGTAATATGGCCATGTTGATTATATTTATTCTTCCTAACCAAGAACAAGGTATATTCTTCCATCTCATTATATCTTTTTTGATTTCCCTTAACAATGGTTTATAGTTTTCATTATATAAGTCTTTTACATTCTTTGTTATGTTTATTCCTCAGTATTTTATTTTTTTTGTTGCAAGCGTGAAGGGGATTATTCTTTTGAGTTCGTTCTCAAATGTTTCATTGTTGGCATATAGAAAGGCTATTGACTTCTGTATGTTAATTTTGTATCCTGCGACCTTACTGTATTGGCTTATTGTTTCTAGTAGTCTTTTTGTGGATTCTTTGGGGTTTTCGATATATAGGATCATATCATCTGCAAAAAGTGATACCTTTACTTCTTCTTTTCCGATACGGATGCCTTTTATTTCTTTGTCTTGTCTGTCTGATTGCTCTGGCTAGAACCTCTAGTACCACATTAAATAAGAGTGGAGAGAGTGGACAACCCTGTCTTGTTCCTGATTTAAGGGGGAAAGCCTTCAGTTTAGTGCCATTTAATATGATGTTAGCTGATGGTTTATCATATATGGCCTTTATCATGTTGAGATATTTTCCTTCTATACCCATTTTGTTAAGAGTCTTAGACATAAAATTGTGTTGTATTTTATCGAAAGCCTTTTCTGCGTCTATTGATAAGATCATGTGGTTTTTGTTCTTTGTTTTGTTGATATGGTGTATTATGTTAACCGTTTTACATATGTTGAACCATCCTTGAGATTCTGGGATAAATCCCACTTGATCATGATGTATTATTTTTTTAATATGTTGTTGTATTCGATTTGCTAGTATTTTGTTTAGTATTTTAGCATCTGTATTCATTAGAGATATTGGTCTGTAGTTTTCTTTTTTTGTGCCATCCTTGCCTGGTTTTGGTATGAGTGTTATGTTGGCCTCATAAAATGTGTTTGGAAGTGTTGCTTCTTCTTCAATTTTTTGGAAGACTTTCAGTAGAATAGGAACCAAGTCTTCTCTGAATGTTTGATAAAATTCACTTGTATAGCCGTCAGGGCCTGGACTTTTATTTTGGGGGAGGTTTTTAATGGCTTTTTCTATTTCTTCTCTACTAATAGGTCTGTTTAGGCTTTCTGCTTCTTCTTGACTCAGTCTAGGAAGGTTGTATTGTTCTAGGAATTTATCCATTTCTTCTAGGTTGTTGAATTTAGTGGCACAAAGTTTTTCATAGTATTCTACAATAATTCTTTGTATATCTACGGTGTCCGTGGTGATTTCTCCTCTTTCATTTTGGATTTTGTTTATATGAGTTCTTTCTCTTTTTTCCTTGGTAAGTCTTGCCAAAGGTTTGTCTGAGTCTCATTTTTAAAGTAATTATTATTATATGCTTTAAGTTGCTGTAATTCTGCTTTATAAATTGTATTAAGTAAAGTTACTTCCCTACTTTATAAATCACCATTACTGTGGAACCGGTGGGCGGTTAGAAAATTTTACTACTAACAGAGATACAAAAGTGGGCGGTAGGTATAAAAAGGTTGGCTACCTCTAATTTATACAACAGAATACTATTCAGCCTTAAGAAAGAAGGAAATCTCTTTTGAACCAGCATGGATGGACCTGGAAAGTACACTGCTCACTAAATTTAGGGGGCGTTTTATCACTTCATAGTCATTTTGAAATATTCCCTACTTTTTGTGAGTAATATATTATACTAAGTGAAATAAGCCAGTCGGAGAAAGACACTTACCATGTGATTTTACTTGACTCGAATGAACACAATATACTAACAAGCAAAATAGAAACAGGCTCATAGATCAAGAGAATGGACTGACAGCTGCCAGAGGATGAGCGGGTTTGGGAGGCTGGGTGAAAAGGTGAAAAGATTAAGCAAAAGAAAGAAAGAAACTAAAGAAGGAGAGAGAGAAAGGAAAGGAAAAGAAAACTCAGACTCAGACAACAGTATGCTGATTACTGGCGGGAAAAGGAGGTGGGGCAGGAAGAAAGGCAAAGGGGGGATGAATGGTGACGGAAGGCTTGAGTTTGGGTAGTGAACACACAGTACAGTATAAAGGTGCTGTACTGTAGAATTGCACACCTGAAACCTATGTAAATTTATTAACCAATGTCGCCCAATAAACTCAATAAAAATTTTAAAAATATATGGTGACTACCTTAGGACAATCTAAGTCTGTCCCTAAAGGCAGAGTATGAATGGGGGGAGGGATGGTGTTATAATTAATTTTATGTGTCAATTTGGCTAAGTCACAGGGTTCCAGATATTTGGCTAAACATTATTTCTGGATGTGTCCTTGAGAGTCTTTCCAGAAAAAGTTAACATGAACTGGTGAACTCAGTAAAGCAAATTACCATCCCCAACATGGGTGACCATCTCTCAGTCCATTGAGAACCTGAATGGAATAAAAGGCACAGGAAGAAAGAATTCATTGTTTCTGTGTTTGACTGAGCTTGGACACTGGTCTCCTGCATTTAGACCAGGATTTCCATCAGCTCTCTTACTACTTAGGTCTTCTCCTGCATTTAGACCAGGATTTCTATCAGCTCTCTTACTGCTGAGACTGTCAGACTTAGGCTTGGATAACATAGACCTCCCTGCCCCCTGCCAGGTTCTCAGGCCTTCAAACTCAGACTGAACTACACATCAGCTTTTCTGCATGCCCAACTTGCAGATGGAAGATAAGATTTCTTAGAACCTTATTGGTTGTGTTTCTCTAGAGAACTCTGAGTAAAACAAATGGTTCTCCAAAAGGAATTTGATATATTATTTTACCAGAAGAACTAAGAAAGAATGAAGAGTAGTATAACAAACCAAAAACCTATTTTCACCATAATAATAAATGACTAAAAATATTTATGCTGGTATATAGTAAAACTGAATTTAGATTCTATTCACTACCTTTTCAACTCTTAAAAGATAATCACAAGTTTAACACGTATATGTCTGTGTACATACATTGATATACTAATGTGTGTGTATACATATTAGTGGCTAAATTATATGATCTGCATGGACTGTATCTGTGGTTTTTAAACTGGATTCCTTGACTGTTGGTTAATGTACGTTTTTAAAAATTATTTTCTTATCTATTTTTATGGTATATCGTCTACATCCTCTTTTCTGAGCCTTAGTTTTGTTATTCTTGAGAATCCCTGTTCATGAAAATAAATTTTAATAAAGCCTCTAACTTCTGCTTCTAAATGGGATAGAGTGGTTTATAATACTAGTTTTGAGAACGGTAAAAGAAAAATCATTTGTTTGAAGACATCAGAGAGCTGTTGGAGAAATGACATCTCGAGTGGCTAAGATGGTAGAAGCAGAACACCTGAAAGAAGAGCTGATGTCGGCAGCCACTTTTACCTGTAGGCATTTGTTAATATCTGCAGGCAGAAATCTAAAAATTAGTCACTGCTGGGATACAGAAAATCCAGATTTGGAGTGGTAGTGTTAAGGGGAGGGGGCATCAAGCATGTGTCCACTAGTGCCTTCAGGACATCAGGAGCTACACGTTAGGAGATTAAAAACAAACAGAGTCTCTGAAAAGCAGGATGGACTAAGTACTATCTTGAATCTCTATCATTATTTTACACATAATGGCAGTCATTCATTATGTATAAATTACGAGACACACAAAAAGATAAGACCGCATGACCAAAACCAAGGGAAATGCATATAATATAAACCAACTCAAAGTTGTTCCAAATGTTGGAGTTAGATGGACAAGGACTTGGTAATCACTATAATAAAATATTCAAAATAGAGGAAATGAAGGAGAAAATGGATACTTAGATTAAACATTTCACCAGAAAACTGGATTCTCTATAAAAGAATCAAATAGAAATTTCAGAACCAAAGAATGAGATATCTGAAATTACAATAAATGGATTTAGCAACAGAAGATAGGATTAGTAAACGAGATAACAGGTTGACAGTAAAATTTAAAATTGAATCACAGACATAAAAAGGAATTTGGAAGGGGGGGAATAAAAGTTGCAAAGGGACAAGTGGGATTTAAATAGCCCAATGTATGTGTAGTTGGAATTCTTGAAGGAAATGAATTCAGTGGGACAGAAGCAGAAGTTGAAGAAATAATAAGCCAAGATTTTTCCAAAACTGATGGAAGACTTTGAAATCACAAATTTATGAAGTTCTAAGAAGTCCAAGCTGAATAAATAAATGAAAACCACACATAGTCACAATATAATAAAGTGATGGATGAACTTCAGAGATAAGGAGAAAAATCTTAATAGCAGGCTAAAGAAAACATTGTCAAAGAACAGCCATAAGAGCAACTGATGAATTCTCAATAGAAATAATGGAAATCTGAAGAGAGTAGAGTGACATTAAAGCTTTGCGGGGGAAAATTACCAATGCAGAATTCTATACTCGAATTAATACCCTTCAAAGTATAAAGTGCAGTATAAACATATTCCAGGCAAAAGCTGAAAGAATAAGTCATTGGAAGACATAGTAAGCAGAGTTCATCAGGCAAATGGAAAGTAGTACAACATAAACACAGAAATAGAGGAAGGAATGAAAGGCAACCATAATGTATAACTGTTAGCAAATATTAACATATTAACTTAATGTAGCCTGTTTATTACAATAATGTCTTATGAGGTTTAAAGTGTATATATAATTAAAATGCATGGCAAAAATGACCCTAATGCCTGGAAGTGCGTAATGGAGTCTATATGCTCTAAGTTTTGTGGGGGAAGTGATAAAAGTAATTATTCATATTATTTGTAAGTTTTAAGTCAGGAAAACAAATTAGAATTTCTAAGATAAGCATACTAAACAATGTATATGAAAGTATGCTAAACAATGTGTATTTAGGAACTAATGGAGGGGGTTATAGGTATAATAGAATATACTTGAATAATCCAAAGGAAGATAATAATAAAGGAGAGAAAAGGAAACATAAAAAACATGGGTCAGGTGGAAACCAAGATTAAAATAGTAAACATAATTGTTAAGTTAAAGATTATTTGTTTAATCAGAAGAACTAAATGTCCCAATTAAAACTCAAAAGTTTGTCAGTCTGTGTAATAAAACAAAAGCCCACTATGCACTGCTTACATGAAATACATCTTAAATCATAACAGCACGAAAGGCTGAAAGTCAAGGATGGAGAAAGAAACACTGTGCAAATGTTAAAAAATTGTTGAGATATTTAAGTTTGTACACTTCGTAGTAGCTTCTGAATATGTAAAGCAAACTTGGATGGAATGGGAAAAGGCAGATATACAACCATGCAATTCATTTTAACATATCTCCCTCAGTAATTGATAGAACAAATCAAAATCGTAAAGGATACAGGAGGTTGGAAAATACAGTTAATGATTTAATTTTCTTTCTCAAATAAAAGTACCTAATAGGTAAGAAGATGATTTTTGTTATTGTGATTTGGCATGTCACCAGCTACACTATAGAAAGCGTGATTGCTATTAAGTACTAATAGAGTCAGCTCTACATTGTAAGGGGCCAGCACATCTCATATCAAAATTTTATATTTTGTTTATATATAGTTAGTTGCAACCACTGAGTCAAAATCTGTAATGTAACTCAGTTTTACTGAATAACCGAAGAAACAATATAGTAATGTGTGTTCTATATAGTATGCCCAGGCTAACTCAGCAGCTGCTGTTATTGGTGTAAGCTGGGGAGAAAAAAATACTTTTAAATGATTTAGAAATACTTGCCTATCTCACCCCAGACTTCTGAGATTCAGTTTTTATATGTGCTTTCATATTTTCAGCATGCTCAATTCCATATTCTTTTCTGCATATTTTGCAGTATATTCTGTTTTGGTTATTTATTTCCCCAATCCAGTTGTATGTGTTCTTCCATTTAGCCTTTATTTTTTATGATGTCTGGGTCATGCTGGCATTGTTATTTCTCATTTTCATTATCTTAACTCTTGGAAAGCATCTCATAATATTCACAATGTTAAAAATTAAATTAGGCCCAGGCCGGTTGGCTCAGTGGTAGAGCATCGGCCTGATGTGCAGGAGTCCCAGGTTCGATTCCCAGCCAGGGCACACAGGAGAAGCGCCCATCTACTTCTTCCTCTCCTTCCTCTCTGTCTCTCTCTTCCCCTCCCACAGCCAGGGCTCCATTGGAGCAAAGTTGGCCGGGCACTGAGGATGGCTCTGTGGCCTCTGCCTCAGGCACTAGAATGGCTCTGGTTGCAACAGAGCAGCGCCCCCTGGTGGGCCTGCCGGGTGGATCCCAGTCGGGCACATGCAGGAGTCTGACTACCTCCCCGTTTCCAACTTCAGAAAAATACAAAAAAAAAAAAAATTAGTACTGTCTTGATACAAAACACGAGTGAATTCACGGAAAAAGTCAAAGATGAACTTTGAGCTCTGACATTGACAGTGCATTTATGTTGAACTTAAGTCTCATCACTAGGAGTAATGCAATACTGTAGTGGGTGAGCCATGGTTATGAACTACAAATCCTGGTTGCTAACCCTTGTGGCCAGGAGAGGAAACAACGGCAGAAGGCAGATAATCTATGCTGTATCTATTGGACACTGAAACCAGTATCGCTTTTAGCCGTACTTTTTTGGGCTACCATGTTGAGTTTGTATTTCCCCACAACCTCTGCACCTGTTGCCAAAAATCAGGACTTTGTACATTCCATGGAGGAGTTTCCCAGAATGGTGGGTCACCCTATGGACCACTCTGATGTTGTGGAGTGGGCTCTTCAAAGTGAGACAAGGGAGATCATATTTGGTAAAGTAGAAATTAGGCATGCTCTAAA
Organism: Saccopteryx bilineata; assembly: GCF_036850765.1. Lineage (NCBI taxonomy): Eukaryota > Metazoa > Chordata > Mammalia > Chiroptera > Emballonuridae > Saccopteryx > Saccopteryx bilineata. Next base: position 110,599,678 of record NC_089493.1, read on the forward strand.
GGTTTTTTTTCTGGAGGGGTGATACATTAACTTGATTATATCAGAGTTGGAAAAAAAGTAATCTTACATATTTTAATGAAATTAATTAGGACAGGCATAGAAAGGTAAGGAAATTTGAGTTGGAGGTTTGGTGTATTTCATGAAGTGTATAAAGTAGATACATAGTCAACAGTTAAAAATACCAAGACTGGAGCACATTGATAAGGATAGGACAAAGTTCAGTGAATACTCTGTAGGGCAATACTAACTCCCTGTGGAGTGAACGTTATGATCTAAAAGGAAGACTATACTGCCACTCAATCCCAGATCAGAGCACAGAAGAGAAGTGACTATCTGCTTCTCTCCCCCTCCCCCTTCCCCTTCTCTTCCTCTTCTCTTCACAGCCAGTGGCTTGATTGGGCTGAGCATTGGCCCCGGGTGGTGAGGACAGCTCAGTTGATCTGAGCATTGGGCCCAGACGGGGGTTGCTGGGTGAATCCCAGTCAGGGCATATGTGGGAGTCTGTCTCTCTATCTCCCCTCCTCTCACTTGAAGAAATAAAATAAAAAAGAAAGTATATATCAAAACTGAGTAGAATAAAAATTTTAATTGCATACTTACCTATGTAAATTTTCATATATATGTTAAGTGTATAGACATATCTGTATAAAATCGGTACTTTAATGCTGAAGAGAAAATGTTACACCTTTCCAGTGTAAAATTGATTGTAAAGAAAAGAACATCACATAGTTACTAAATTTCTCATTTGTAGAACTGGAAAGGAGTGCAACTGTGTTTATCAGTCTTAAAGAAAATAACTGCAATTTGAGGATCCTCTAACCAAAGTATCATTTATACAAGAGGGCTAGACAAAGACTTTTTTTAAACAAGTAAGGCTAAGTAAAAAAGTACCTATTTTTAATTTCAGTGGAATTAATTGAAGTATGATAGCAAAAAAAAAACCACCCCAAAATACAAAAAGTATAACAAATCTCAAAAGAGGGAAGGACAATATATAATCATAAGTGGAAGCCAGTATGTCTTAAAGCAGTGTTAAGATAATTTTTAATTGTGATAACGTTCATAAAGGATTCTCTACATGCAACAAGAAAAACCCAAAATATACTCTGGGACAACCATTTAAAACTATACCAAGTAAGCTGTAGGAGAGGTAGGCAAGGATATGGGATAATTTTTTAAAATCTTATTTTTGCTTTTAAAGTTTTTCCTTTAATAAGTATATCAATTATGAGGGGATATAAAACTGAATTAGTATCTTGACTATGAGAGTAAGTAAAGCCATGTTGATTTTTTTCAGTCAAGAGGACAGATTTTCCTATATGTGGGGCTCTGCGTGGTGTATCAAGCTAGACTAAAGCATATATTTATAAAAGTTTACCTTTTGAACAATTATTAGACCAAGACACCATGTTTTTTTAATATTTATATTTTTTTTGTTGAAAATGTTTCATGAGCTCTTATGTACTATATCCTGAAAATACAAAAAGAAAAGAAACATGCCCTCTGTTGTGGAAGTAAATGTACAAAAATGTATTTTGAATAAGATGAATGTTATGATGGTGATACTACACACGGTGAAATGAAGCATAGAAAAAGGACAGTTTGGGGTGGGGGGTGAGAAAGACTTAGTGGGGAGGAGGTTTCCAAGCCTGCCAGTGAGCAAGGTGGAAAGTTACGCTCAGCGGCGAGAACATAGGTTATGGATGCAAAAATGCAGGTGTTTGTCCAAGGTAATTCAATCATACAGTAAAATTCTTAAATCGAAATTGCTGTGCAAATTAAATCTCTCAAGAATCCCCTTTTGAAAGCAGTTCTGAATACTTCTTTCTGTACTGTTCTGGGTTATGTCTAGGTGTTTTTAAATTTCAAAAAAGCCAGCATTGAAATGAATTATGTCAGCAATCATATGTTCACTACAAATTGCCATTAGTTTTTATTTATTTTTTTGGAGAGAGGATATCAATTTCTTGGCTTATTTTTAAACCGCAATGAGCTTAGGAATTATGGCCTCAAAATAGGTTTCCCTTCTGCCTGCCCTGTTTGGGTCACCTGGACGATGAGTACAGCACGTTATCTTCAGAAGGAGCCATGGCTGTTGTCCTCCATGGCGAATAAAACACACTGGGCTTGGTAGACAGTAACCACAACCTGTTCCCGTCCACAGAGAAGAGAGAAGTGTGAGCAGCTGCTGTATCACTGTGCACTCCCCGATATTCTTACACACAGTAGCAGGAGCGGAGCAATGCTCCAAGGTCAAGACAGAACATACTTGCTCTCACTGCTACTGTGCTGAGAAATTTGGTCTTCTCTTAGACTTGAGTCATCACAGAGTAAGTTCTGTGGCGCAAAGAAAATTTTGAAACTTAAAAGCTAATTGTTTATTTCTCTACTTATTCATTTTGCTAGCATCTATAGATTCCCTATAAATTATTGAATTTTAAATATTCAAAATTCTCATGGGGAATTGATTTTATTGAAAAGGATAGTCTTTTGTTTGTTTTGTTTTGTTTATGTGCTTATCCCTCATTTGTAATTATATAAATGATGAAATTTTTATTTCACAACCCATAATTCCATGAAATGTGGTCAGAGAATTCTCTAGCAAATATTTTTCATATTGGAAAGCTGTAGTGCACAAGGGGCAACCTAAAGTTGCTTTAGAAAGTTTTTGTTCATTTTTCTATTACCAACCTTTTTGGTGACATGACTTATTTACCTGTTATTTAAAGTTTCCTGTACCTATTAATTATCCTGATGCCTATCTGGGTCATTCAGAACTGATTATTCTGAGGCTCTTCTATTTAATGCTGTAAGAACAAGCTGCTTATGATGACCCAACAGAGACGTGAGAAAGGTTTGTGAAAAGAGTGTATTCATCCAGCTCTAATCCTTGTTTTCAGAAAGCAGTATCTGGAAGTGTTCTCTAATTAGTGAAGAGATATGGTTGTAAATTCCTGTAGACACCTCTATTGTAGAATAGGACAGAGATGGATGCCTGGTTTGTTTAAATCTTTGTTTTACATTTAAGTGAAATTTTACTGTGAACATTTAACAATAGAAAATAGTTAAAGTGTTTTTAAAAAACAAGTAATGATTGTTACTTTACCAGTATGTGCCATTGTTATATTTCCTTTTTAACATCATCATAATCAGAAACTTTAATATTATATATAAGATGGTGTCTACAAAATAAAATAGGATTCTACGTTTTGTTTTTCTGCTTGCTTGTTTGTTCTGCTGATCTCTTTGTATATATAAAATAACGTTGACTGCTATGAAATGAATTCTTTTTGGGTTCGCTAAAATTGCCTCTACTAGTCACCTAGGAAATGTAAGCTAGGGAACAAGACACTGATATTTAGGCATACCAAGAGAAAATATATTGCTTCAGTGAACTGAATATAAAACATGATCAGTGAAAACACCTGGAAATCAAAAAGAAAAGATTTTAGTTATGCTTCTCCTTTTCAAAGAACTTAAGTGCTTAGCTATTATTGTTAGTACTAGAGAAGTAAGTTGGCAGTGACATTTGAAATATGATAAATAAAAGCCTACAGAATGTCTGCTTCTACTTTTAGCCCTTGTTGTCTGATTCCTTCTCCAGAAATTGCATAATGGGAACTGCGGGAACTACCATTGAGTTAATGCAACTCTAATATAAAACATTTTTTTTGTAATAAATGTATTCTCTATAACTGTGTAATGATAAAGCCATAGTTATTGAAACCACCAAAGCTATTGAAACAGAGGGATAGGAGCTTTTTGCCTTTATCACCTGTATTATTAATTGGAGATAATTACTGCAGAGCAGCTGGCTGTTGGTTTTAGGGAGCATCAATTGTTCTTCACACCCAGCTGTTGACTAATAAGGATAGTCAACACATCTGTTTCAACAGCTGGTAATTAACAAAAGTCTAATTGCTGCAACTCTTTTAACATCCAGTCTGTGAAAAAGAAGGGATGTAGAAGAATATTATTTACTTTGTGCTTTGCGCTTTCTGAGGCCAGTTTCTCTTTTTTCTTTCTCGCTCCACTTTTTTTTCCACTTTGAACACCACTGCCTTTGTATGGGGCATTGAATGGCAGGAGAACACAATATGGTAATCCAGAGCTTAACTTTTTCAGATCTTTGTTGGTGTTTCTTATTGCAACATTTCTTTGCTAACTTGCAAGATAAAATGGATCAAAAGCATTTTGAGTAGTTCTATACAACAGTTAAAATCCGCAGCAGTGTGCCCTAGGCTGTGCTGCTGTTGTTTGCCTCACCCAAAATGAAACAGGGAAATCTCTTTTCTGATGCTTTCACATGCTTCGACACAACTCTCAAGAAATTTCCACGTTTATATACAGAATTTTTGATTAAATGATTATATATTAACAGAAGTGGTCAGGTTTAGAAGTTCCTCTTCCTTTGGTTAAACACTAAACCGTCATGTTTTAAAACTTTGCCTTTTTTCTGCCCGTATGCCAACTTAGCGTATTCAAGAAAACTTGTAGCTTATTTATGAAATGTTGCTTGTGCTGCAAATGTGTTTTTAAAATGTGTTTTTTTCTTTTTTCAAAAATTGCCTTTAATTCAGATAACTTCAGTTCATGTTGATTTTTCTAATAAATGACTAGTCTTAGAAACCTGAGTAAAACAGTTTCACAAATGAGAGACTTATAAATTAACATTTCTTTTATTTGGATTCTTTCAGCACCCTATTTAATTATGAACTAACTGTTTCAGTAAAATATCTATCATATAGCCTTGGTTATAAAGCTTCATATTTATGTTTTTATAAGTTTTGCTAGTTATATATTAATGATTACATGTTTAAAAATCTGCTTACTTGTCTCCTGTTTTAAAAATTTGCATGTGAAATATAACTTATTGAGATGTTTTCTTTAAGAACAGTTTTCTCCTTACCATGGCTAATTTGTCAGTAGCCCTTTCAATGGTCTTTTAGGTTGTCTTTATAGCCTCTGTATATAAAAACTTTGTAATGAAAGAAAAATTTATTTTTATTAATTTAAAAATCACATATACTGATTTTCCTTTTAAGACATTCATAAAATGCTACTGTTAAGGTAATTGAATGGAAAACAATTATGCTAGTTACTTAATATGAGTATCAGAAGAGTCCTTAGCTAAACTGTTAGTCAGTCTTGCTTGATTAAACTCACTTCACTAACTTTTTAGTTGGCAATATCTCTATGCAGGCAGATCTTTAATTGTTGTTTGGTATGTTGAAAGGTATAGAAGAAATTCTACCCAAGTGCTTGCCATGGACTGAATTTCAGATTGCATAATTTTACATTTTTTGCTGGCAAGACAAGTTTAGTTCAGCAGGTGTTCAGGTGTAGGGGAAAAAACATACATGATCCTGAACAAATAAACAAAATACTGCTGACTAAAATTCTAACTAAATAGAAGGGCACTGGCATGTAGAGAAATGTTTATGACTCAAGTATAAAGGAGGGGAATATTGTCATTTTGGGAAATGTTAGCTTCTTGAGTTTAAATAAGAATTTAATTTTCTCTGTGTGCTCATGTTCTTAGGTAGTACCATAGAAAGCAGCAAGCTTAGTGAAAGGAATGTATTGTGCCATGAGAAAGGAAAATGGACTTTTGGAGGGACCACACTTACCAACTGATGCCTTAAGTGTTTTTTTCTTACGTATATTTTTTTCCCTTAGGAAATAACTTCATGGATAAGTGGTGTGGTAGACATAAACTCAGTAATTTCATAGGTGTTTTCTGAGGACTATAAATACCTGTTTTCTAGATGTTAAAAGTGGCAAATATCATTAAATGATAGGTAGCTGATTAGTAAAGCCAGTGAAGTAATCAGTGATTTTGTACATATGTATGAATCACTTTCAGGGTGAAGCCTCAGAGGCCAAGCATCTAACTAAGGGGTCGGGAACCTATGGCTAGCGAGCTAGATGTGGCTCTTTTGATGGCTGCATCTGGCTCGCAGACAAATTTTTTTTTTCTGTATTTTTCTGAAGCTGGAAATGGGGAGAGACAGACAGACTCCCGCATGCACCCGACCGGGATCCACCCGGCATGCCCACCAGGGGGCGATGCTCTGCCCCTCCGGGGCGTCACTCTGTTGCGACCAGAGCCACTCTAGCGCCTGGGGCAGAGGCCAAGGAGCCATCCCCAGCGCCCGGGTCATCTTTGCTCCAGTGGAGCCTCGGCTGCGGGAGGGGAAGAGAGAGACAGAGAGGAAGGAGGGGGGAGGGGTGGAGAAGCAGATGGGCGCTTCTCCTGTGTGCCCTGGCCGGGAATCGAACCCGGGACTTCTGCACGCCAGGCCGACGCTCTACCACTGAGCCAACCGGCCAGGGCCACAGACAAATCTTTAATAAAAAAAAAGGTAACGTTAAAAGTATAAAACATTCTCGCCCTGGCCGGTTGGCTCAGCGGTAGAGCGTCGGCCTAGCGTGCGGAGGACCCGGGTTCGATTCCCGGCCAAGGCACATAGGAGAAGCGCCCATTTGCTTCTCCACCCCTCCGCCGCGCCTTCCTCTCTGTCTCTCTCTTCCCCTCCCGCAGCCGAGGCTCCATTGGAGCAAAGATGGCCCGGGCGCTGGGGATGGCTCTGTGGCCTCTGCCCCAGGCACTAGAGTGGCTCTGGTCGCAATATGGCGACGCCCAGGAGGGTCGCAACATGGCGACGCCCAGGATGGGCAGAGCATCGCCCCCTGGTGGGCAGAGCGTCGCCCCATGGTGGGCGTGCCGGGTGGATCCCGGTCGGGCGCATGCGGGAGTCTGTCTGACTGTCTCTCCCTGTTTCCAGCTTCAGAAAAGAAAATGCAAAAAAAATAAAAAATAAAAAAAATAAATAAAACATTCTCATGTATTACAATCCATTCATTTCCTACCGCTCATGTTCATGGTTGCGGGTGGCTGGAGCCAATCACAGCTGTCCTCCGGGACAACACCAAATTTTTATTGGATAATGCATAACGTACACAGGTCGTTTATGGCTCTCACGGAGTTACATTTTAAAATATGTGGTGTTCATGGCTCTCTCAGCCAAAAAGTTTCCTGACCCCTGATCTAACTGGATCTAACTAGCAACAAACATAAGATCATGATAGTATTTCCTGAGAATGGGTTTCATTCGATGCAAAGATAAAGCTTCCACAGTCTGAATTAATACACAAAGAAATGGTTCAAAATAAATATGTAAAATTACTAATGACTTTTAAAATGTAAATGATATACAAATATTTTATGATGGCTTAAGCATAAAAAATACAAAGAGAAGATTTGAAAGTAAATGACAATGAATGGAAAAAGAGCTAGAAATGGGAGTAAACAGAATCACCCCTGGAGTCATCACAATGGGATATATTGGCATGTTTAAATTTGGAGGAGCGATTGGCAAAGTAGTCAATGCACAAACTCAGGATTATTTACTGAACTGAAAGTCAAGAGTTCTGGGTTCAGATTCTGGTTGTGACACTTTTATTTATAACCTGAAAAACTGAGAGGATTTAGGTAAATCATTTCCTAACAAGTGGTTCTCCCAACCTGTGAATTCTTTTTTCCTCATGGGTTCTTACTGTTAAGGGAAGTTATGGGGAATGTTTCAATCTCTAGTTTTCAACACTTTATCAGTTAAATGATATATTTAAATTATCTTCTTCCTTTTTAAAAAGGTAATACTATAAAACTTCTGTGTATTAAATTATATGTGGCAGTTATTGGAGATCAGACACATGACAAGCTATGACTTTATTGAGTTTATCACTCAATCGTACTCACTGCTATAGTGATTCTGACCATTAAACTGTTTAAAGTACTTTTAATTCTTAGTTTGTGTTGTGTTTAGTATAGAATAAGACTGTTGTTTAAAGACAGGAAGCAAAAGAAATACTATGGTGTCACACAAGTTAATATAAACCTTAATAGGATATTAGAAATTAATATTATGATACTCTTAACCAACTGATCAAAATTCTTATGTAGCCAATCTTTGTATCTCGATACTGCCATAAAAACAATGTTAAAAGAGAAAAGTATCATTAGGGTAACTATATCCAAACTTTTACTTGTTTTATACATTTGGGTTTTAGACAAGACCAGCCCACAGTGGGTTGTTTCAGAGAAGGGCTTGCAAATAGCAGTCCCAAACCTTCCCTTTTATTTCTCCATTTAAAAGCAGTTTGGGAAAAATATTAGAATAAATAATCCCAATGAATAGACCAAATGTAAAAATTCAAGCATTAAATTATAAAGTCAATTTGATTTATTTTTGATAGTATAATCTGTGTTACATTTTAGTATAGCAGTCTACTTCCTACAGTGTGGTGAAAAGACACTGCAGGGACCCTCCTGCTGGTCATGTGCCAGGTCCTGGACAAAGGTAAATTTCATCTCCAGACTCAGAAAAAAAGAGAAGAAATCTTCCAAAAACTTTACTTCAAAAATCGGGAATCGAGCCTGGCCAGGTGGTGGTGCAGTGGATAGAGTGTCGGACTGGGATGCGGAAGACCCAGGTTCCAGACCCCGAGGTCGCCAGCTTGAACACGGGCTCATCTGGTTTGAGCAAAGCTCACCAACTTGGACCCAAGGTCGCTGGCTTGAGCAAGGGGTTACTCGGTCTGCTATAGCCCCACAGTCAAGGCACATATGAGAAAGCAATCAATGAACAACTAAGGTGTTGCAACAAAAAACTAATGATTAATGCTTCTCTACTCTCTCCATTCTTGTCTGTCTGTCCCTATCTATCCCTCTTTCTGACTCTCTCTCTGTCTCTGTAAAAAAAAACCCAAAAAACATTGGGAATCGAACCAAAGACACCCCCTCTCAATAGTAAGCAAACAGATGGTCCACAGATGTACCAAGGGAAAAACTGTATAGAAGTACTTTCATCTTTAGTTAGGGTCCCACCTCTTGGACTAGCAGCAAGGGTAGAAGCCTGTGCCAGAAACACCAGCATTAAGCCAGACTTCTTGAACTTTATTTAGGAACTGTCTCCCCTGGTTCCCTGATGAAACAGACACAAACCCTTCTTATGGGAAAGGATCATCAATTTAGTTAGGATTCCCATAGATGATAATCAGGAAAATACAAATTCACAACCAAAGATCAATCAAGCACATAAGGAAAAAAACCATCATGAATGATAGTCAACGGACACAACAGATCCAGTGGAAGAACACACTTTCATACTGTGTGCATACATACCAAACAATAAAGTTATCTAAAGACTATAGAGTAGATGTTATGAAATGCTTCAAGGAATATTTAAATAAATAGGATATGAATCTCAACTGTGAGTAAACCACAAACTTTTTCTAGGAAACACTAGGCAAATATATAAAAGAATCACATCAGGTTTTAAAAATATATTTTTTTAAATAAAATACTTGAGAAGTTAAATATCAGATTACACAAAACTGAAGAATCAGTGAGCTGCAAGACATATGAATTGGGATATACCTGAAAAATTACCCACAATATAACACCAATAGATGAAACAAAGTTAGGAAATTTAGAGTAAGATGGTACAACAAGCATTTAATTTGGCTCCCAAACAAGAAAGTATAGACAATCTAGGAAAAGCATTGTTAGAATAGAAAATGAATGACATTTTTCTGAAACTGATAAAAGATACTCATCTACTAGATAAAAAAGAGATACTCATCACATCATAATGCTCATAATGAAATAGAAGAATTCTAACATTAAAGAGAAAATGAGTAAGTAGCCCTCCAAAGAAAGAAGACAGATTACTTTTAAATGAACAACACTTAGGCTTAAAGATGTCTTTTCAACAGTGCAGTGGAAATCAGGACACATGATAATAATACTTTAAGTGTTCTGAAAGGAAATAACTGGCAATTTAGAATTAAATACCCGGTATGGATATCCTCCAAGAAAGATAGGAAATAAACACATTTTCAGACAGCTAAAAATTGAGTAACTCATCTTCAGTAAAGAAACTTTGAAGAGCTGTTATTTAAAATTAGGAACATGATTCTATAAAAAAAAACAAAAACCCTCCCAACTGGAAGTAATGAAGCATAAAAGAGAAGTGACAAATATATATGCATATTGTCTAAAAAAATAATATTGTGTTCTTTGAGGTTTAAACCTAAAAATAATGAATAAGAATACATGTTTTAAAGTACCAAATAAATAGGTAAGGTTTTAAGGTCCTCTCATTTTCCAGGATTATAAATTTTTATGTCAGTCTTATATCTTATAATTTCTGAGATAACCATTAAAAGAACTTAAAGGAATGTATAACATCAAAAACTGAAGAGTGGGAAATGGGATGACTATAAAATAATCCAAAAGATAGCAATATAACATGATTTTTTAAAAAAAGTAATTGGACTAGTGGGATAAATAAAAAACATAATAAAATTTGATACTCAACCCCAGATTTATTAGTGATTCGGTTAAATGTGAGAGGATCAGAGGTTCCAGTTAAAAGACAGTGTTAGACTGGAGGCAGAGAAAGACAAATACCATATGATTTCACTTATACATGGAATATAATGACCAAAATAACAAAACAGAAACAGACTCATTGATACAGAGAACAGACTGACAGCTGTCAGAGGGGAGGGTATTTTGGGGACTGAGTGAAAAAGAAAAGAGATGAAGCCCCCCCGCCCCCCGCCAAATTAAACACAGACAACAGTATGGTGATTGCCAGAGGTAAAAGCAGGTGGGAGAAGCGGGAATTGGCAAAGGAGACACATGGATGTCGAGGACGCCATGCAGTGTGCAGATGATATACTACAGAGTTGTACACTTGAAACCTGTATGGTTTTACTAACCAATATCACCCCAATAAATTCAATTTTAAAAAGTGTTAGGCTGAAGAAAATACTATGCACTATTTATAAAAATCATATCTAAACCTCGGCATATAAAAGAGATTGAAATCAAAAGGACTGTAAAAGATATGCCATGAAAATACTAATAAAAAGAATGTTGTTGAAACTACACTAGCATTTAATTAACAGAAACTAAAGTGACGTAAAGCTACGGGATTTTTAAAATTTGCTTTGCTCTGTAATAGGTGAGATCATGCTTGCATGGCAAGCTGGTTTCCTGTCACAGTGCAGTGCTACCGTGCAAGCACGTGGTCATGCCACAATTACCTCTGCCCTTACTGTCAGTATATATCCTGAAGAAACTGTTCTAGAACAGTGTGAATTTCAGGTATTTCGTTTCTTAGCTTTAGAAACATGTTCATTTTAGACAAAACAAGTGTATTGAAAATGTGGACAGCATATCCATGTCTCAGTTTTTCAGGTACCTGACAAGTTACCGAAAACATATAAAGACCAACAGAGATATTTTGGGCTCTGTGCAAACCTGTGTTCTCTTATATTCTATATCCATAGTCTGCACACTATCATCCTTGGACTGGCTACCTGGTCTTGTAAATAAAGTTTTATTGGTACAAAGCTATGCCTATTCATTTACATAATATCTATGGCTGCTTTCATCTACAACAACAGTTGAGAGTTGTACCAGAAACTATAGTTTACAAGTCTAAAATATTTACTCTCTGGACCTTAATAACCCTGCTCTCGACTTGAACTTGCACCTTAAGCCCAATCTCTTCTACTGTATTCACCTGTTGCTTGATTCAATACTATTCCTTACTGACATCAGTTTCCACGGTAACTTAACATGGAAGGTTCAATTGTGTCTATTTTACAGCTTACATATTTGTTCACTTTGATGTGCCTACATTATAAGTTATCTCATTTTATCCTTGCATAATAATCCTTGAGATGGGAATTGTCACCCCCATCTTACCAAAGAGAAAAGTGAGGTATAGAGGCCCTAACTTAAGAGTTACAGAGCTAATTGCTGGTCGTCCAACCCACGTGTGAAACAACCTAATCATTGTGCTGTACTATTTCTGGCATACTTCTCTCGACTCTCCCTTTGTCTGGATTCTGTTTCCTGCCCGTTGATCATTCTCTGCCTGTGAATGTTTTAATTTCTGTTTCTGTTACAAACTGTTTCCTTCCCTTTCTCATGTCACTGAATCTCTAGATAGTGCCTCTCTGACTGCTTTTGAGTAGGAGTCTGGTTCATCCCTCTCTGGGAGGCTTGAGAGGGGGACAAAACATAAGCAACCTCTGAAGAAACACCTTTAAAGACCCCTGCAGTACACTTTGGTAGTGTATTGTGGTAAGCAGTCCAAGTTTCTGTAAAGGGGCGGTGTCATTGAAGTCTGGTTATTTTTATTCCTCTGATAGTAGCTTTAAATTTTTTTTAGATATCCTTTTATAAGATACTTAGTATCTTTTTTAATAGGTTTTTAACTTGCTTCTGAGGCTAAAAATACTAGGATGGCAATGGTTATATTGTTTGAGCAATTGTTTAATTAAACCTATTGTTTGAAAATATCTAATTAGATATCTTATGGATGTGCTTAATAATGTAGTCTATATATTTATAGTTACTCTTTAAAACAGTTCTGTTAAAACAACTAACATACATATTAAATTCTATCACATTGAAAATGTAGTTTCACAGAGTAGAGTAAGCAATGGTTTTAGGTACTCCTATTCTAGTTCCTACTTTCCTTTCTAAGCAGCTATGAAACCTTGGACAGTTTCCAAATATTTTCCTAAACATGTTGTATTAGCAACAATTTTCTCACCTATAAAAGTAGGGGACTCTTATTACCTCTAAGATCTTTTTAGGTCTAAAATTTTTTGGTTTTGTGACTTTATTTATATACTGTATGTTTCTTTATTTAGCAGATATCACACATAAGATCAAATGCCTCTGTTCTCTGATTAATAAAAACACATTAATGGTCTTGGAGTTAGCAAAGGAAGGCTTAACTACATATATAATACTGTTACCATTAAAAACACATTCAAACCAAACACAACAAGATTTTAAAGTCAGATAAAAGTGGTTTCTCCACAGACTCCAAAACAAATTAGTGTTCAGTGATGTTAATTTTGTCTGTCATTCTAAATTACTAGACAAAACTCTAAGGAAACAATATAGCTTATTTCTTTTTTTTTTTTTTTTTTTTTTTTTTCATTTTTCTGAAGCTGGAAACGGGGAGAGACAGTCAGACAGACTCCCGCATGCGCCCGACCAGGATCCACCCGGCACGCCCACCATGGGGCAACGTTCTGCCCACCAGGGGGCGATGCTCTGCCCATCCTGGGCGTCGCCATGTTGCAACCAGAGCCACTCTAGCGCCTGAGGCAGAGGCCACAGAGCCATCCCCAGCGCCTGGGCCATCTTTGCTCCAATGGAGCCTTGGCTGCGGGAGGGGAAGAGAGAGACAGAGAGGAAAGCGCGGCGGAGGGGTGGAGAAGCAAATGGGCGCTTCTCCTGTGTGCCCTGGCCGGGAATCGAACCCGGGTCCTCCGCACGCTAGGCCGACGCTCTACCGCTGAGCCAACCGGCCAGGACCTATAGCTTATTTCTAATGCAGTAGAAGTATAAATGATTGTCCTATCTGATGGCACTGTTTAAGATATTACTTTAAGAATGAGACATTTAAGTATATGACTAACTTAATAGCATTTTTTCAGTCACTTAGGTAAATAAGTTCTGGGGATGCAATGTACAGTGTAGTAACTAAAGTTAACACTATAGTATCATATACTTGATAGTTGCCAAGAGAGAACATTTTAGAGTCACAAGAAAAAAAACAATGTAACTATGTGAGGTAATGAATGTTAACTAAACTTATGTGGTAATCATTTTGCAATACATACTTACATTCGATCATTATATTGTACAACTAATACAGTGTTGTAGGTCTATTATATCTCAATGAAAGTGGAGGGAACAAAAGATGTTACCAAAAAAATTTTAAGGTATACTGAGAGAATACTGAACTTGTAAAACATATACTGATTATATTGTAAACTTCCATTGTTATCCATAACTATTATCAGATGACAATTTGGTTCCATTATTTCACCCGGTATTAGTTTAGCGGCTCCTTCCAGGTGTTTCAAACAATGCCTTTTACATGTCAGGAGGCAAGTATGAAAGGCAGTGAGAAGACGTGTAAAATGGTAGAGTACACCATTGGAGACGACAGACAAAACGTTTCCCCCTATGTAAAGAAAAAGAAAGGTTTATAAATATTGTAATTTTCTTTATTTAACAGAGAATACTGAACAGAAAAGGACAAGGTGGAGATTTTGTGTGAATGGGATGAAGAGATGAGAAAAATTTGAAAATATATGCTACAGGCAGGAAACGTTTTTTGGTGAAAATTTTATTGTTTTGAGGAGGGAAATATTTTTAGATATCATTTCACACTCTAACAGAGCTATATGCTTGTTATAAGAGATGATATCTTAGAAGTATAATTGGCCTGATTTTCAAATTTTTAAAATTATGGTGTGTTTTGAAATTCATAGCATCTTATAGTCAATAAAATTTGGTCATAACTTTATATAATCTGCTTAGAGAGTGTTAAAAGTATAATTGTGCTTATATATGCTTCAGAATATTTCTTGTTACATAATAAAATTATGGAACATAGAAGAACATCTTTGTCCAGACATGCTTTTAAGACAGATTTTGGCAGAGTAAGCAGCAGAATATTTATATTCTTACTACAGTTAGGGAGAGGTGCAGCCACCATAGTGTGTAATGGCATGAAGAAGCAGGAGATCTAGCTAAGATTAGCTACAGTCATGATTCCCTTTCTAAGAGAAAATACATGTGACTCCCAGGTATGAATTCATCATGCCAATAAAATTATATGGATCGAAGCTGGATGTAAGTGATGTACGTAATTATTGGAAGTACAGCAAGAAGTTTAATGCATTTTTACCTTGGGCAGGATTCAGGTGGAGGGTGGAGTAAGACTGAGGAGTTAGAATAAAAAAAAACAGTGTAAATTATATGTGGAAAGGCATCAGTGATATATAAAAAGGTAGCATGGGGAGGCAGTTCAAAATAGTGGCACAGAAAGATCCTGAGCTCACCTCCTCCATGATACAACAAGTATACAACTACATATGGAACAGTTCCCTCTGAAAAGAACTTGAGAACTACCTGAGTACCTCCATGGCTGTGTTGAGATTTGTAGGAGAGGCAGAGACATACTCTTGCCAAAAACTTCTTCCCTGGTACAATAACCCATATTAGGGAAGACCTCAAGAAACAAAAAGAATACATATACATAAATATAAATAAATGGACTTTATCCTTAAGGGGTAGGGTCTTTGTGTCTCACACAAGGTACCCTAGCCCTCAGCTCCTACACTGGAAAGATGAGTCCCCAAGACATTTGGCTTTGAGAACCATGCTCACGCTCAGGAGAAACACAAGAGTATAGGGAACAGAGGCCGACTTGCCCCAGAAAAAGAACAAACAAAGACACAAAAAGCAATAGTGTGAGGTGAACCTGGACAATAGGTAAAAGAGTTCACCTCCTAGGCTTGAAGCATCTGCCAGAGGGTCAGAAATCTGTTGGGGTTCTCTTTGGGAATGGTACACTGGCAGGCATCATTTTTACCAGTCTGCTCTACCTTGATGGCACCAGTGCAGATGGATGTCATTTTGTACCCCCATTTTTTAAAATAATTTTATTTTTTTAATGGGGCGACATCAATAAATCAGGATACATATATTCAAAGGTAACAAGTCCAGGTTATCTTGTCGTTCACTTCTGTTGCATACCCATCACCCAAAGTCAGATTGTCCTCTGTCACCTTCTATCTAGTTTTCTCCGTGCCCCTCCCCCTCTCCCTGTCCCTCTTCCTCTCCTCCCACCCTCCATAACCACCACACTCTTATCAATGTCTCTTAGTTTCACTTTTATGTCCCACCTACATATGGAATAATGCAGTTCCTGGTTTTTTCTGATTTACTTATTTCACTTCGTATAATGTTATCAAGATCCCACCATTTTGCTGTAAATGATTTGATGTCATCATTTCTTATGGCTGAGTAGTATTCCATAGTGTATATGTGCCACATCTTCTTTATCCAGTCATCTATTGATGGGCTTTTTGGTTGTTTCCATGTCCTGGCCACTGTGAACAATGCTGCAATGAACATGGGGCTGCATGTGTCTTTACGTATCAATGTTTCTGAGTTTTTGGGGTATATACCCAGTAGAGGGATTGCTGGGTCATAAGGTAGTTCTATTTTCAGTTTCTTGAGGAACCACCATACTTTCTTCCATAATGGTTGTACTACTTTACATTCCCACCAACAGTGAATGAGGGTTCCTTTTTCTCCACAGCCTCTCCAACATTTGCTATTACCTGTCTTGTTAATAATAGCTAATCTAACAGGTGTGAGGTGGTATCTCATTGCAGTTTTGATTTGCATTTCTCTAATAACTAAAGAAGATGAGCATCTTTTCATATATCTGTTGGCCATTTATATTTCTTCCTAGGAGAAGTGTCTGTTCATGTCCTCTTCCCATTTTTTTATTGGATTGTTTGTTTGTTTGTTGTTGAGTTTTATGAGTTCTTTGTATATTTTGGATATTAGGCCCTTATCTGAGCTGTTGTTTGAAAATATCATTTCCCATTTAGTTGGCTGTCTGTTTATTTTGTTATCAGTTTCTCTTGCTGAGCAAAAACTTCTTAGTCTGATGTAGTCCCATTCATTAATTTTTGCCTTCACTTCTCTTGCCTTTGGAGTCAAATTCATAAAATGCTCTTTAAAACCCAGGTCCATGAGTTGAGTACCTATGTCTTCTTCTATGTACTTAATTGTTTCATGTCTTATGTTTAGATCTTTGATCCATTTTGAGTTAATTTTAGTACAGAGGGACAAGCTGTAGTCCAGTTTCATTCTTTTGCATGTGGCTTTCCAGTTTTCCCAGCACACTTTATTGAAGAGGCTTTCTTTTCTCCATTGTGTGTTGTTGGCCCCTTTATCAAAAATTATTTGACTATATATATGTGGTTTTATTTCTGGGTTTTCTATTCTGTTCCATTGGTCTGAGCGTCTACTTTTCTGCCAATACCATGCTGTTTTGATTGTCGTGGCCCTATAATATAGTTTGAAGTCAGGTATTGTAATGCGCCCAGCTTCATTGTTTTTCTTTAGGATTGCTTTGGCTATTCGGGGTTTTTTATAGTTCCATATAAATCTGATGATTTTTTGCTCCATTTCTTTAAAAAGTGTCATTGGAATTTTGATGGCAATTGCATTAAATTTGTATATTGCTTTGGGTAATATGGCCATCTTGATTATATTTATTCTTCCTAACCAAGAACAAGGTATATTCTTCCGTCTCATTATATCTTTTTTTATTTCCCTTAACAATTGTACCCCCATTTTAACTGGCTAACAGAGACAGGCAAACTGCATGGCCCCCATCCTGTGTCACTCACATGACCTGACAGACATGGCTGGCAAGCAGCTCCAGCCTCCCACACAGCAGTCTGGACCCTACCAGAGCCCACAACTCACAAACAGGATGCAGGATGCCCATTGAGCACCAGGGTCAGTTTGCCAAGGGGGGCTGCATTTTTGGACTCAAGTCTGAAACAATCAAAAAGAGCTTGACAGACAACCAAAAGATAGGGCAAGGTTAAATGTTAAGATTCTTCTCATACGTAGCACCACTCCTTCTAGACATGTGAGAAACAGATAACTGTTTAGTTCAATACACAGAAATAAACACAGAAATTCACACAAAAGGAGGAAACAAATAACATGTTCCAAACAAAGGAACAGGTAAAACCCCAGAAAGAAACCTCAGTGAAACAGCAGACAGGATTTTACCTGATAAAGAGTTCAAAGTAATGGTGATATGGTCATAAATGTGGTCAGTGAACTAGAAGGAAGAAGGAACACATTGAGAACTTCAACGAAGAGAATATATAAGAAAGTATCAAACAGTACTCACAGAGAAAAATACAATAACTGAACAGAACAATACACAAGAGGAAATCAGCAGCAGACTAGAAGATACAGAACAGATCAGTGATCTGAAATATGTGGTAGTGGAAATTATCCCAAAAAAACAAGAAAAAGAAATATATTTTTTTATAAATAAATTTTTGTTAATTTTAATAGGGTGACATCAATAAATCAGGGTACATATATTCAAAGAAAACATGTCCAGGTTATCTTGTCATTCAATTCTGTTGCATACCCATCACCCAAAGTCAGAAAGAAAAAATTTTTAAATAATTTTTAAAGTCTTTATTTATTCAATATTTTTTCAGGGAGGACCGAGAGAAAGAGAGAGAGAGAGAGAGAGAGAGAGAGAGATAGAGAGAGAGAGGGAAAGACGGAGAGAGAGAGAGAGAGCAGGGGGAGGAGCAGGAAGCATCAACTCCCATATGTGCCTTGACCAGGCAAGGCCAGGGTTTCGAACTGGCGACCTCAGTGTTCCAGGTCAACACTTTATCCCACTGCACCACTACAGAAAAAAAAACTTTTTTAAATTAGGATAGCTTAAGGGACTTGAAGAACAGCTTTAGACATATGAACTTTCACATTATAAGGATGACAGAAGGAGAAGAAATGAGAAAAGGGCAGAAAACTTTTTTGAGGAGATAATTGCTGATAACTTATTGTATTTATCCATATATAAGACACACCTTTTTTAAAAAAAATTTAGGGTCTAAAAACTGGGTGCATCTTATACAGTAGTTGTAGATTTTTTTACTTGCATTTCCCCCTTTTTTGTGCCTGTAGCCTTTGCGCTCATTGTTTCACACTTGTTAGCAGTATATTACGGTAGGTTATGTTTTGCCACATTGTGCCCAGAAATGGCTCAGAAAAGATATTTTTACAGTGCTCAATTCAGGTTAAAAGTGATCCAAGTTGCAAAAATGAATGGAAATAGTGCTGCTGAACGTAAGTTTGATCCTCCTCCTACTGAGAAATCATCCAAGACTGGCTACAGGAAGAAGAAACCCTACTGAAAATGCCAGGGCAGAAGGCTGTGAGAGACAAGTCAGCAAATGCCTGATTTAGAGAGAGAATTGAAGATATGGATTGAAGAGCAAAGGGCAATCGGAATTCCTGTGTCCACAAAGATGGTTCAGCATGAGAGGCAAGAAGAATTGCTGATGAAAAAGAAGTTACTGATTTCAAAGGAGGACATAATTGGTGCTTCAGGTTCATGAAGCAGAATGTATTAAGCATGTATACATGCACCAGACTTGCCCAAACGATGCCTGAAAGCTATGAACAGAAGGTCTTTGAATATCATCGTCTTGTCATTTAATGTTGGAAGACACATCAGTTTGAGCTGGGACAGATTGCAAATATGGACTAAGTCCCTCTTCGATTTGATGCCCCAAGGAACAGAACTGTTGATAAGAAGGGGGCAAAACTGTAACTGTGAAGACAAGTGGACATGAAAAGAGCCATTATACAGTTGTTCTAACTTGTTGTGCTGACAGAACCAAGCTGCCTCCTTTGCTAATTTTCAAACGTAAAATAATACCAAAAGAAGACATTCCTCAAAGAGTGATTGTCCATGTTCATGACAAGGGTTGGATGGATCAGGATGGGATGAAGATCTGGTTTGAGAAAGTTTGGAGGAGAAGACCAGGTGGGCTCTTATGCAAACCTGCCCTGTTTGTGCTTGATCAGTTCAAGGCACACATAACAAAAAACACAAAGAAAATTGCTGCAGAGCAAAAAACAAAACTTACTGTCACACCTGGAGGCTTGACATCCCAGCTCCAACCACTTGATGTCAGCATTAACAAACCCTTCAAAGCTGCCATGAGAGATGAATGGAACCAATGGATGAAGTCTTCTGGGACTTCAATAGCAGAAAGAGTGAAGAAACCAACTATAAGAGAAGTGTTTGTACCTGGGTGAAAAGATCCTGGGATAATATCAAGATTGAGATCATTGTCAAGTCATTCAAGAAGTGTGGCATTTCAGATGCCATAGATGGAACTGAGGACAAGGCAATATATGAAGACAGTGATTTGTTATCAAACACAGATGAGGACAAGCTAATGGATGGGAGTTTTGACAGTGATGAGTTGTATGAATTTTATGATGAATAAAATTTGAGTTCAATAACTTTATGTAATCCTTTTTTTTTTTAATTTTGGACCCCAAAATTAAGGTGTGTCTTATACATGGGAGCATCTTATATGTTGGAAATATGGTACCTAGCCTGGAGGAGGAAACAGGTAAATTTGTCCAGGAAGCACAGAGAGTCCTAACCAAGATGAACCCAAAGAGATCCACTCCAAGACATAATATAATTTAAAGTCAGAAGTGAAAGATAAAGAATCTTAAGAGCAGCAAGAAAATAACAATTAATTACATATAAGGGAACTCATAAGACTGTTTGCTAATTTTTTCAGTAGAAATTATGCAAGCCACAAGGGAATCGCATGTTACATTAAAAATGCTGAAAGGAAGGCCCAGCTCAGTGGTAGAGTGTCAGCCTGGTGTGTGGAAGTCCCAGGTTTCAATTCCCGGCCAAGGCACAGAGGAGAAGCACCCATCTGCTTCTCTACCCCTCCCCTTCTCTTTTCTCTCTATCTCTCTAATCCCCTCCCACAGCCATTGGAGCAAAGTGGGCCCAGGTGCTGAGGATGGCTCCGTGGCCTCTGCCTCAGGCGCTAGAATGACTCTGGTTGCAACAGAGCAACACCCCAGATTGGCAGAGCATCGCCCCCTAGTGGGCTTGCCATGTGGTCGGGCACATGCGGGAGTCTGTCTCTCTTCCTTCCTGCTTCTCACTTCAGAAAAATACAAAAATAAATGCTAATAGGAATAACTTCCAACTAAGAATAGTCTACCCAGCAAGGTTATCATTCAGAATTGAAGAAGCAAGTTTTCCAGAAAAGGAAAAGCTAAAGAAGTTCATCACCACTAAACCAGCCTTACAAGAAATGTTAAAGGAACTTTATTAAGCTTTTTTTTTTTTCAAAAAAAGGCCATAACTAGGAATAAAATATATGAAAGGAATTCTACCATGTAAAATCAAATATATAGAAAAGGTAGTGGATCAACCGCATGTACAATAAATCTAGTATGAAGGTTAAAAGACAAAAGTAGTAAAAGCAGCTATAACTATAATAATTAGTTAAGGGATACACAAAAAAGAAAGATGCAAAATTTGGCATCTGAAACATGAGAGGGAGTGAAAATGTAGTGCTGATAACAGAGATGCAAACAGTTAACTACCATATGATCCAGCAATTTTATATCTCTGTATATATTCAAAGCAAATTAAAACATTAATTGGAAAAAATAAATGCACCCTTATGGTCATTGTAGTATTACCTACAATAGCTAAAATATGAAAGCAACTTAAGTGTCCATCAATATATGAATGAGGATAAAAAGATGTGGTATATATATACCATAAAATGTTTTATTGATTGATTTTTAGAAACAGAGAGGAAGGGAGAGAAAGAGAGAAGCACTTATCTGTTGTTCCACTTGGTTTTATATTCATTGAGTGCTTCCCATATGTGCCCTGACCAGGGATCGAATCCACAACCTTGGTGTTTTGGAATACTACTCTGACCTACTGAGCTAACCTGCCAGGGCTACATGGTGAAGTGTTAGCCATAAAAAATGAAACCTTGCCATTTGCAACAAAGTGGATGCAACTTGGGAGTATTATGTTAAGTAAAATAAGTTGGAAATAAAAAGACATATCTGATTTCACTTATATGTGGAATCTATCAGAACAAAAAAGAGCAAGCAAAACCAGTTTTATAGACACATAGGACAGATGTTTGCCAGTGGGTTCAGGGTTAGGCAAAATGGGTGAAGGGGATCAAAAGGTACAAACTTCTAGTTTTAAGATATACAAGTCATGAAATGTAATGCACAGCAGGGAATATAGATAATAGTTTACTAACTTTGTATGATGACAGATGTTAACTATACTTATTGTGGTGTATGTCAAATTATATACCTGAATCTAATACAATATTGTATGTCAGTTGTGCCTCAACATAAACAAATAGGTGGCATGCTCAAGAGTGTCTGGTACACATCTGCTTGTCCTTATCTCTGCAAGTGTGGCTGTGACATTTGTAAACTAACCAAGTGCTTGTCAACCCATATTATTTGTATTGTTTTTCAAATTATTGAATAATATTTTTTTTGTCTGTCATGTTCCTGAGACTATAAATTGATTTTATGTGTGTGTGTGTGTGTGTGTGTGTGTGTGTGTATGTAAGGGGCAAAAATATGTATGTATTTTAGAGCAAACAGGCTGAATTTGTATTTGAGTTGTATTAGTCACTAGCTGTGTTATATTTGCAAGTGATTATTATCTATGAATCTCATTTTATCACCTGTAAATGGGATAATAGGAATTATCTCATAGTGTGGTAATAAAGATAAACTAGAGTAATGTATTTCAAGCACTTGATACAGTGCCCAACTTCCTATAATAGGGATTCAACAAGTGGCATTGATAGTTATTAAGCACAGATGCTTTAAGGTTATATAAATTTAGATAGTAAGTCTGGCAGTTTCTTTATAATGTATATAACTATAAATTATATATATATATTACATATAGTATGTAAGTACACACATATTATATGAGTCAGCAGTTCTACCCCTTGGTATTTATTTAAGAGGAATGAAGGCATATTTCTACAAAATTACCTATGTGCTATGATTATAGCAGTTTTTTAAATAATTGCCAAAAAATGGAAACAGCCCCAGTGTCCATCAACTGATG
Source organism: Saccopteryx bilineata (assembly GCF_036850765.1). NCBI lineage: Eukaryota > Metazoa > Chordata > Mammalia > Chiroptera > Emballonuridae > Saccopteryx > Saccopteryx bilineata. The sequence continues at coordinate 110,622,309 of NC_089493.1, forward strand.
AACAGAAATACAGCTAATGGTATAGCCATACAATGGAATACTACTCAGTGATATAAAAGAATGAACTGATACATGTGATGATAGAAATGAATCCCAAAAGCATTAAGTTAAAGGAAACAAGAAAAATTCAAAGGTTACCTATTACATATATGAATCTTTATATGACATTCCAGAAAAGGTAAAACCATAGGGATAAAAGCCACATAAGTGGTTAACAGGGTTAAGTGCAGTGTAAGGGTGTTGGCTGTCATGTGCAAAGGGCACATTTTATATAAAAGTAAGTATGAGAATGGATACTTGTGTCAATATGAATAGTAGAAATATAATACGGACCAAAAAAGCAATTGTCTGTGAGATATGTAGAGTATCATTTATATAATGTTTAAAAACCTGTAAACAGCCTGACCAGGCGGTGGCGCAGTGAACAGAGCGGCAGACTGGGATGCAGAAGACCCAGGTTCGAGACCCCAAGGTCTCCAGGTTGAGTGTGGGCTCATCTGGTTTGAGCAAAGCTCACCAGCTTGAGCCCAAGGTCACTAGCTCGAGCAAGGGGTCACTCAGTCTGCTGTAGCCATCCCACCCCCCCACCCCAGTCAAGGCACATATGAGAAAGCAATCAACAAACAACTAAGGTGCCGCAACGAAGAATTGATACTTCTCATCTCTCTCCCTTCCTGTCTGTCCCTCTCTCTGACTCTGTCACTGTGACTAAATAAATAAATAAATAAATATTAAAAAAGAAAAACAAAAAAATAAAGGATGTAAGCAATAAGGGATGTCATCTATAATTCATAACTATGTAGTGGAAGTATAAAATATTCTTAAATGATGAACCCAGATTCATGCAAGTGTTCCACTTTGGGGGTGGGAGCGCAGGGAAAGAATGTGTCGTCAGTGTGATATATGGATTGAGGTGGAGGATTGTTTTTTAAGGAAGCAAAGCAGCAAAATATTTTCCAATTTCAAATAAGGTTTCTAACTGTAGAGTGCCATCAGTATTGTAAATAGGGGTGTTTAGTTGCAAATATACACATGTATGTACACTACCTCTGGAAGGATATGCAACAAACAGGTACATGGTAATGTCAGGAGGGTGTATTACCTCCAACTGAGGGTTGGAGGTGGCAGAAAGGTTCACTTTACAGTTTCTATTGTTTATATTTTGAGTCTAGTTATTTTTTAAATGTGTGTATTTTTATTTGAGTATAAACATAAATGAAAGTATGCAGTTCTTATTTAAAATTTTCCAAAAATATAGGAAATGTGATGGCAAAAAAATAAACAGAAAAAATAACTTGTTTGTTAATTTCCTGAATGATATGTTGAGATTTATTTTTGACCTGTAATGTGTTGAAATTATACACTATTAATGAAACTAGGAAATGCAATAGAAACAGCACATTTAAATTAGTCATTTTTTAAAATTATGTTTTCTTACATTACATATAACATAAATCCAACTCAAACTAGCATAAAAGAAATAAAAAAGGATTACTGTATGCAGGAAGTCCGAGAAATGTTTCCGGAGGTCTGGCACTCATGTCATCAGGGTTGTTTTCTCCTTGGGGCTAGTGGTATAGAATTAGCTGGACCATCGCTACCTCAGTTCATAGTAGCCATGGGGAAAGGGTATTCCCCTCCTCAAGGAAAAGAATGTGTTGACCAGATAAGAACATACCTGATTGAGGAAAGAGGTTGTAAAGCCAGGTGTTCATCCCAGCTTTGATGATAGTCTCGAGGGCCTAGACAGAAGATCAGATGTTTGGAATTGATACGTTAAGCTGATTGCTGTGAAGCAACACCAAATCATTATAACCAAGTCATTTGGGAAGAGAAATGTTCAATATTCCCCCAAACTCAGCAATTTAAATAAAGTTTTCATGATCCCATTTTTATTGCAGGAATTTCTTAAACAGAATCTTTAGTAAGGCATTTTCCAGCCAGAACATTGATGGATTTATATCTTTGGTGTGTCTTTTTTTTCCTAGAAGTATCAGTTTAACATCAGAATAATCAATTAAGATAACATTTATTTAGCAAAATTCTCTGTTAGGTGTCTAATATTTGATATTCCTTAAACACATAGAAAGGGTGTCTGATGTTTTGTAAGTTGAATGTGTCACGTTCTTTTTTGTGTGATTCTTTTTTATTTGACGCAGTCACAATGTGTATCTATGTCTTCCTAGTTACTATTTGAATCACATTTTATAGTATCCTGAAAATTGGCAAAGTTGTTAATTATTAACATCTAGAACCAGCCACCTATTTTTATTTTAAATGCTCTTTAATAATTTGTGAAAATGTTTCAACTATGATTCTAGAATGTGACATATTACAACAAGCACTTAAACATCTTAAATTTAATTTAAAAGTAATTATTTGTTAGAATTGGCTAGCCCAAGTAGAGAACAAAGTAATTTATTCCTGATTTTATATGGAGATCCAAACTGCTTCATGTTTTTATCATTCTCCATAATTAAAATTAAAAGGTGGCATTGTCTAATATTTTATTATGTTACACTATGATCAGGATTTCACAGTTTATCTTATGACTTCATCCTTTTGCAAGAAAATAATTTCAGTGAAATCATATTAGGTCAGCAAATTAGTGAATTTCTGCCTCCATTGCCGTTAGTGTAGTCTGTGAGGTGTGTGATGACAATTAGCTCTGTTATCTAACAAACATCTTTTAAAGTTCAAGACAACTTTTTCATGCAAATTAAACTCAGTAATCAAAACTGAAACCTGAATTAGCAGTACCGTATTATAAGTTGCATTGAGAACATTTGACTATTTCTGAGTTCCAGTGGGAATGATGATTGGAAGGTGGCAATTCTTTTTAAATTACTGGTTTGAATCCTATTAAAAACCTGATTGCAGACCCTTTAGAATTTGAATATTATAGGCAGAGAGGAACAGTAGCATTTCTTGAATAAAATATCTCTAACATTCAAGATTGCTGCCATTCTTCCTTTAGAGATTTTTTTTTTCCTACAGAAAAGGAACTGAAAAGGTTAAATCATATCTGTGAAAATCAGTCTTGTGTATTTTTTTTTTCATGCTAAATATCAAAGATGGCTTAACAACATATTTAGAATTTTCTGAGTTTTACTATTAATAAAGTTAAAAGAAAACCTAGTGTGATCAGGCAGTGGAGCCACATTAAATTTGTATCTGAACACCCAGTATGCTTATCTCTTCTCTAGATAGTGCTCTGAACCCATGTTCCACATTCTGAATTCTGTGTATAAAGTTAAACATTGCAGAAGGGCATATATCTGATGGTACAGATGAATAAGGTTGAAGTTTAATTATGAGCAAAGTTGGTCGATTTAATATGTTCAAGCCTGTAGTATTTCTGTTATTGATGTAATTAGGTTATTTTTATGGGAAATTATAAAACACTCCTAAAAATATTGATAGGTTTAAAACTACCAGAAATATAAAACTTCTATTCATACTATATTACTGTATTTTAACATATCAAACTAATACTAGATTTCTTAAAATCTTGGTTGCTTGCAGGCAAAGTTGTTAGCCATGCAACACGCCAGAGAAACTGCAGTTCAGCAGTACAGAAAACTGGAGGAAGAGATCCAGACACTTCGAGTTTACTACAGGTAAGATTCTTTTCTGCCTAGACCTAAGTAAATGTTGGTTTGGGAAATGCTTGTACCAACTTTACAGTGGTAAATGAGGAAATAGCTCAGTGAAATAAAATATTATGTATGCACTTAAAACATTTTTGTAACTTTAAAATGATTCAGGCATAAAATGTTTTATTATTTCAACTGTTTTTCTTCCTGTATTTGATAAGGTTTATGTTTAGAATCCCATCAGATATATGAAGCATATATAACTCTGAACCAGTGTCTAATGGAGCCTGGTCAGCTGTTAACTATTGACTTATCTAAATACCACCTCTAAAATGATGACATATATTTTCAAAATAGTACATGAATATCAGTTTTAACAGTCTTTCACCTATTATAATGTAACATGAGGATTTTCTACAGGAATACTAAAGGTTTTTTAAGATTTATTTAATTTATGCTATAAGAATCATTGTAAAATTAATTCAATAAGTCACATTGGCATATTTTAATGGAAAGAAATAAAATAGGAAATGGCAGAATCCACCTCCTGTAGTAAGGATAAACACTGTTTTGTGATACTTTGTTTCAGTTTTGTGTTGTTGCATGAAAGAGAAGGCTAAGATTGTGCAATGTATAAAATATATATTCTTATAGTGGATCATAAAAAAAGGATTTGAAAAATGATTTACAAAGCCCTGTATATTCTTTGATGCTGAAATTTAAAAAATAATAATAAAACTTCAAGTCTGAAATGTAAGAATTCATTAACTGGGGCTGTAGCTTATTGAAAGAGTTTTAAAATTTTGGCCTTCCTTTTAGAATGATGTTAAGTGTATAAAATGTAAATGCAAATCAGTTTTACTGAAATGCAATTATGAAAGTATTGTCTCATGGTATATTAATATATATGTGTGTCATTTTAATACATTAAACAACTAGATCCAACAATAAGTCAATTAACAATAAGTCTGTTAATTTCTAAGCAATGATGACTGTAAATGGTATTTTGGGGGTAGCTGCAAACACCGAAATGTTACATGAAAATACAAGTGCTTTCTATGGATACAGACTCTCAAGAACCACCTATACCACTATTTTAGTTTGTTGCCTCTGTTTATAGGGAATTCTGTGTTTATAGGAGAGTTAGTGAAAAATAGAGATGAAATCTTTTTCCTGCCCCCAAGTTAGGAGTCCCTGCTTTGGAGCAGTGTTACTGACATATAAAATAGTTGGTTGTTGTTATGAGCTAAGCTGTGCCCCTCAGAAAGGATGTGTTGAAGTCCTGACGTCTAGTACCTAAGAATTTGACCTTATTTGAAAAAAAGGGTCTTTACAGAGTAATCAAATGAAGCCATTAGTGTGGGTTCCGACCAAATATGACAGTGGGAATTTGAACAGAGACACATGCATGGGAGGAGACTATAATGAGGACACAAGGAAAAGATAACGTCCCTGGTGTGATGTGTGTACAAGCCAAGGAGCACCAATGATTGGCAGAAAACACCAACGCTAGAAGAGGTGTGGGAGGATTCTCCCGCATAGTCCAGCAGACATTCAGATTGTAGCTTCCAGAATTGTGAGGCAATAAATTTCCACCGATCTGAGGCCCCCCAGTATGTGGTGCTTTATTACAGCACCTACAGAATACTAATACAGTTATCAGATACCAAGTATGTTTGGTTGGTGACTGTGGAATCATTTGCTTGCAACTAGAATCAGTGTCTATGTGTATCCATATGAGTAAGCAGAACCCTGATAGTGGAAGAAGACAACCCACCCACTCAGCCTTTTTAAAACTGTGGAGTGAATCTGACAGTCTTTCCTCTATAGTTTATGCCAGTGGATTCTCCACTGTAGCTAGGCATTAGATCACCTAAGGACCCTCTAAAAATTCTGGTCCGTATCCCATCTCAGACCAATTACATCAGAGTTTCTTGAGGTAAGATTCAGCTACCAGTGCGTGTGTGTGTGTGTTTTCATTGATTTGAGGGAGAGGAAAGGAAGGGAGACAGGGAAGAAGGGGAAGAGAGAAGCATCAACCTGTTGTTCCACTTAGTTGTTGGGCACTTATTGGTTGCTTCTCATATGTTCCCTGATCATAGATCAAACCCATGACCTTGGAGTGCTGGGACGGTGCTCTAGCCATTGAGTTATTCAGCCAAGGCCACTAACACTGTGTTTTAAAGCTCCCTAAAAGTTCCGACATGGTGCCAAGTTTGAGGGCCACTGCTTTACACACACATTTTATTTAGCTGCATTAAAGTATGGTCTCTTGTTGGTAGAATAATAGAGGCATATAGTAAACCCTTTATTAAGACTTGTGAATACTGTGTGATTTGTGCCCAGTCTTTAGATGATACATAGTAGCTTTGCCTATACAAGGGAAAATTTGTTTGGAAACTTCTCCTGCCATCCATGTGAGATAGGACAGTAGGTGTTCAATCGATAAAGTGGTAGTGTCCAAGAACTCCAAGAAGCAAAACAGAGACAGACTCAAACATAGAGAACAGACTGACATCTCTCAGTAGTATGGGGTGAACTGGATGAGTGGAGTGGTGGGACTGAGCAAAAAAGGACAAGAAAATGAAAAACTCATGCTGGTGGGATAGCTCGGCTGGTTAGAGCTTAATCCCAAAGCACAGAGATTGCCAGTATGATCCTCAGTCAGATGATGTTCCTGTATGTCTCTCTCTCCCTTTCTCTTTTGCTAAAATCAATAAATAAAATTTTTAGAAAAAGAGAGAAAAGAAAAATTCATGAATACAGACCACAGTGTGGTGATCGCTGGAGGTGGGGGCAGGTGGAGGAGGCCATACGGCGATAAGTGGTGATCAACAAAGACTGGACTTGGGAAGGTGAACACAGAAGATGGTGTACAGAGATGTTCTGTAGAATTGGGCACCTGAAACCTGTATAATTATGATAACCAGTGTCACCCCAATAAATTCAATTATAAAAAGGAGGAAGGTTTATAATAATCTTGTATGAACTGACATTACTTTTAGACAAAAAAAACCCCAAAAACCTTTGATGTCATATCTTGACACTCCTTCTCTGATAAATTGCAGGAGATTACTGAAAAATTTTGAAAATTATAAAACTTAAATAGTTATTTTCAAAGGCTTTTTTGTAAATCTACTTGAATTTGACAGGGTTAAATGGTCTCTTCTAAATAACTAGTTAACAATCATTGGTACAAAAATAATCTTCACAAGTCTCCCTTTCACTGTTACTGTTTAAAAAATTGCTTGCAGTGTAATAAGTCTACTGTGATATGCTGTTAGACATCCCTTCCCTCTGTGATTGTACATAAACAAACCTCTCCAAGACCACCTCCTTTTTGTAAAATGAGAATTGTAGTACTTACCTAGTAGAATGTTTAAAGTTATGTACAGATCTTAGCACAGATTTGTCTTATATTTAGTGTTCAACCAATGTTATGATAAATTTCTTTTTACAACAGGAAGTCAGTGAGGTAGAAGTAGAATCAATATAATTGAAGGCAAGAAACATGTTAAAAAGGGGAAGGGATATTGCTAAATGGTTACATAAGATAGGACAAAAATGCCTGTTTGAAATAAGATGGTTATTAATGACCTTCACCTCAGTGATTTTAATAAAGTATTATATTTGATATGAGTCAGCTTTCTGTGAATTGAAGAGTAATAAGAGATAAAGAAACAGTAATGTGGGTAATAGAGTGGTCCTTGAAGAAATATGAATCAGAAAGATGTTAATGATAGCTGAGACAAAAGGAAAGTAGATTAAGGATTTGGCATTTGTCTTTTGAAAAGTGGCAGATACTTGAACACGTTTATGACTAATTGGAAGGAGCCAATAGAGAGAATTTTTATGAAACGGCATTTCTAAAGAAGCAGGATGAGATAAAATTTAGACTCTGCGGAAGAGTTTATCTTGAACGGAAGGATGATCACCTTGTGCTCATAGACAGGAGTGAAGGAGATGTGAATAGCTGGGGATGTAAATAAGTTTCCATTCATAATTAATAGTTTCTTCTTTTCTGTGAAGTCAGGGTCACTGTAGGTTTCTGAAGTGAGAAGGCAGGAAGCTTTAAAAGGAATAACTGAGATTGGTTACTGAATGAATGGGAGAAAAGAAGTGAGTAAAGACAAGGAGAACACAGTCAAGCAATCTCGAAGACCAACCTGGGAAAAGATACCTTAAATTTGTATGCGTTCTAGTTTGTACAATTGTGTAATTCAGTACATTCCGCTGTCCTTGCATAGCAGCACAGAAGGCAAAGGATCAAAATGTTTCAGGATTGTGAATCTACAGAACTAAAATTATGGTGAGGAGAGTAGTTAAGGGACCAATAGCAGAAGAGTTGTTGAAATGATGAGTGATAGTTTAGGCTAAATGGGGCAGGAAATCAAATTGAAGGGACATGTGTAATGAGAGAAAATGGAGGAATCAAGAAACCATAAATTATATGATAGTTATAAGATTATAAATTTTAGGATTATAGAGTAAATGTAGAGGGAATAAGAAAATTTAAGAGCTGAGGTTATAGTCAGAAAAATGGAACATTGCTGTTTAAGATCTAGAGACAAGCACTCAGTCTGAGCAATGATACTGTTGAAAGCAGTACCTTGGAAGTGGATGGTAAGAACTGAGAGAAGGTGAGGGTCACTAGCTCTGAAATCAAAGATTTATGAAACAAAAGTATTAAATACCCATTTGGATATTGTCTCTGACAATTATTGACATATATTGGAATGCTTACTTTAAATGCTGTAATGCAAAGTGACCTAACAATAGATAGAATAAAGGTCAGGTGGAAATAAAGAGTGAAAAATAGCTACATAGATGTATCAGAAGAGGAAACCTGGCCCTGGCTGAGTAACTCAGTTAGTTAGAGCATCGTCTTGATGAAGCGCAAGTTCAGTCCCCGGTCAGGGCACAGTAAAAGAAAAACCTGTACAGTGTGTGATGCATGAAGAAATGTCTTGTATCCCCTCAAAAAATAATAAAGTTACCTCCTTCAGGTAGATCCACGATTTTATCCAAACAAAAAGGTAGAGAACTTCTGCTCATTGCTGATGCGAATGTAAACTGATGCAGATAAAAACTGATATAGATGCACCTGTTCTGGAAAACAGTTTGGTGTTTCGTCAAAAAGTTAAACGTAGAACTCCCATACGAGCCAGCAATTCCACACATAGATAAATTCTCCAAAATAATTGAAGCAATGACTCAAACAGATGCCTGTACACCGATGTTCCTTACAGCATTTTTCACATACAAAAGCAGGAAACAGCCCAAGTGTCCATCAACAGATACAGGGATAAACAAACTGTGTTATATACCTACAATGGAATATTATCCAGCCATATGAAGGAATGAAATTCTGATACATGACAACATGGATGACCTGTAAATACATCATGTTAATTGAAATAAGCCAGACAGAAAAGACAAAAGTGATATGATTCCACTTCCATGAGGTACCCAGAATAGGCCAATTCATAGAAACAGGGAGTAGAATAAAGATTACCAGGGACTTGGGGAAGGGGGAGTGGGCAATTGCCAGGAGCTGGGGGAAAGCGAGATGGAGAGTGACTGTTTATGGGTGCAGAGTTTCTGTTTGGGCTGTATGCCATGAAACAGCAAAAGGGTAAGCACCAACAATAAGTCTGGCTCTCAACTTTGCAACAGCCAAAGCAGAGGAGGATGTTTAGTTTTAGGGACAGAATAAAATGTGCTGCTGCCTTTAATTCTACCAATTAGTGATATGACCTTATCCCCTGTCCCCCCAAAAATAATTAGTATAACAATTATTATCTAGGTTATGCTAAGAACTACTGTTACTTAAGCCTTGCATTTCCCTGTATGAATATAAGGAATACAGAAATACATTTTTCCGAGTTTCTCCATTCTCTTTGTTTCCTTTGTGTTGTAGAAAACTTTGGGCATTAAGCAAAGGAAAGGTTAGCCTTTGTTTTCTTTGGTGGCGTTAGGGACAGGGGTAAGTGAGGTGGATGGGTAGGGATACTAAACTTACCATTATAACTGACAGCTATTTTACATTAAGCAGAAGGGATAGCAGGGGAGGAATAACAATATAAGATTTAAAATAAATTTTATTTATCACAAAAGCATTACGAAAATATAAATATTAGTAATCCCTTGTTGCTGTGCGGAATGCTGAATTCATTTGCAACAGCTTTATTACTGTAAATCTCAACAGTTTCAACAGGGAAGCATCTTAGACTGGTAAGGGTTAGACTTGTATTTGGTAATGACTTTTTCCTGTTGTTGTAAACCTGTAGTGCTGCATTCCTAAGTTCAGGAGGCATAATCATAACAAACTCTTTCCTAATAAAGAGAATGCTCAGTTTCAATGTTGGCTGATTTTATAGTGCTTCCTTATATTTTCTTTTACTTAAAGAGTGTAAATTCAAATGTGTATATAAGAATTAGAGCCTGTTGTTAGGTGCCAGTAAACTGGGATTTAATATACTTACTTATAATAACAGCAGTTTATGTTTTAAATTTTTATTATGTGTAATTGCATGTGGGAAGTTGTAATTCAGAACATGATATATTTCACTTTTGACAAAAATATTGAATATAATGCTCAATATTTTAAGATACTAAGTTTCCTATGAATGTACTAGTGTTTTTTAAATAATAGAATATTTATGTGTTTGACATAGTGAAAACTAGATTAAACATGACCCCTTCTTACAGGGTTCAGAATGAACATTTCAAAGTTATAGAAACCATAAAAATAGAGGCCCTGTAAAATATACTAAAAAAGAGAGTGAAAGTCTTGCTTCTTCTCTACATCATTTTTATGTTTTATTTAATATGAGTCTTTGACTTTTTATATACACTCTTTAACGGTATGTATGCAATTCTTTGCAATCAGAAATATAACTGTTACTAGAATCTAGTTTGGGTATTTTATTGTGGTGAGAGTTTCTCACTGGACCATATGTTCTCTCAGTCAGAACTACATGCTCATTAGATAGCACACAAACTCTAGGCATGGAGCAACCTTTTTCTCAATGCAAGTCTCTCATCAAGAGCAGTTGAATACTGGATCCTGACCTTAGTAGTTCTATGCTATAATCATTTGTGCTAATTGAGCTACCTCATGACAAAGACATTTTGTCACATCTATATTTTCGACAGGAATTAACTGTCTGTGGATCTGTCTTAATGGTTCCATACTGCTAAACCAGTTTCAGTTTCTTTAACTTTGACACATGGGGCTTTTTCTAATCCTAACCTTTTGTGAATGTTTTTTTCAATTTTAATCAGTCCAGTGATTTGAAATACAATTGTGAAATGTTCTTTTCTTCCTCCCCTCAACTTTATGGAACATGACATTTGGTAAGTTAACTTCTGAATGTTTCTTTACAGCTAAACAGAGCTCATTTCTGACCTGCTTATTATGAAAATCAATAAGATAATATATTGTATATTTTCAAAAACCATAGAACACTATACAAAAGAAATATAGTAATAGTATTTTTGATAAAATTACTTTTAAAGTTTTACTTTATTGAAATATAAGTCAACAATTAAATTAGTAAAGAGGCTATTTCCTCTATTTCCTCTGAAATATTTTATATCTTCTATGACTTCTTATCCACAGGACATTTTTTGCATTATTGGATTTCACTATTTTCTGTGCCTTATTCTAACAGTAAGTTACAAGAATAAGACTAAAATTGATCATTAGATCTCAACTATTCTCCATTATTCTACAAAATGACCCAGCCTGCTCTTTTAAGGTCTCTTTATAAAATATTTTGCCACTTACTGCCTGACCAGGTGGTGGCGCAGTGGATGGAGCGTCGGACTGGGATGTGGAGGACCCAGGCTCGAGACCCTGAGGTTGCCAGCTTGAGCACAGGCTCACCTGGTTTGAGCAAAGCTCACCAGCTTGGACCCAAGGTTGCTGGCTCAAGCAAGGGGTTACTCGGTCTGCTGAAGGCCCACGGTCAAGGCACATATGAGAAAGCAATCAATGAACAACTAAGGTGTCTCAGTGAAAAACTGATTTATGCTTCTCATCTCTCTCTGTTCCTGTGTGTCTGTCCCTATCTATCCCGCTCTCTCACTCTCTCTCTGTCTCTGTAAAAAATAAAATAAAAGAAAAAAGAAAAAAAAATATATATATATATGGCCACTTATTAATTGTGGTTTGCAAAAGGTCCAGAGTTAGAATGGCCTTGCCAAGTGTAGTTCCTGGGGTTTGCCATGGACTGTATTAACATTATTTCTATCAGCATGAGAAAATTTAATTTTGTATTTCTTAGAAAAAAAATTAAGTGTCTCCCTTAGTCTTGGCACTTAGAATCACCATCATTATAGTTCCACAGATACCAGTTTTAACATAGGTAATCTTTGATTTGTTCTTTTTTACAAATTTAATCAGTAACCAAATTTTGCTAAATTTTTTCTCATAATTCCTGTTATTTTTGCCATCTTATTTTTCAAAGTTCCCTCATTAGACCAGACTTAGATAATTTCATACCCAAGCTTTCCTTACTTTATCTATTTGTCTTCATTTCTTAGTCCTCTTAAGGTTCCTGAAATAGGTATAGTATTTTCATCCTTTTACTCAGCCTACAGTATTTAATAATACCATATTTATCATATATAATAAATTCCAAATTCTTTAACCTAACATTCATGAGTCCTTAATATTGCTGCCAACTCTCCTTCTGATTTCATATTTCACCAATTATCATTTTACCTTTTAATTTCATTCATATGTGTCACTGGTGCCAGACCACTGCCTCACACATAGTAGGCATTCAGCAAATGTTTGTTATAGTGCTTTGACTATTATTTGCACTCTCAACATGAATCATTCAGTACTGCCTAGAAATTTCTCACTTTGGTGGCTTCCTTTATATCACCTGCTCCTCTTGGAATACTTCATCTCCGCCTATCAGATTCTTATTGAGCTTTCAGAACACAATTTAAACACCAACTGTTCTACTGATCTTTTTCCAATCTTCTCAAACAGAAGTGATTTCAACCTGCCTACAACTCTCCTAGTTATTCACAGTGGCTCTCTCACAATACATCACTCCTGCTTATGCATGAATGGTTGCATGAATCTTTCTCTTACTTCCCCTACCAGGGGAATTATACATAGGAAAGCCCCAATAAATATCTGCCAAACAAATGAAAAAATAATCAAATTTAACAGTGGATTGAAAGTTTCTTCAAATTAAAAGTTTCTTCTGCAAAGTAGTAGTCTGTGCAGTGCATACAATCAGAGCTCGATGTTAAATGAAATGACTGAACCTAACATGGACCTTGTCTGGTATATTAGTCATTTGTGGATTTGTCAGGCAAAATACAGTCTCCATATATTAAAGTGGTATATCATTTGCCAGCAAGTTTATTTTTTCCAGGCAAACAGTGTTCACATTTGAAAACCATCATCAGAAACATTTGCTTGGATTTAACCTTCCTAGAAATTCAGAATTAAAAAACAAAACAAAAAATCACCTTAGGAAACAATACCATTATTCCATGTTCATTGCAGTATTGTTTTTTGTACTGAAAAATAAATAAATTAGAATCTTTCCTATGGGTGTTTTCTTTAGTCAGCCCACAGTTTAAAAATATTAATTGACAAAGTAAAACGTGGGATATCTGCCAACATGGGACCCTTAGAATTATGCCATGGCATGTGTGTTATTCACGTTCTTCCAAGGAACAGAAGCAATGGGGCTGTCTATGTGGGGAAGACATTGGCTCATGCACTTGTGGGGACTGACCAGTTCGAAATGTGCGGGGCAGGCCAGCTGGCTGGGCACCCGGAAGAGTCCATGAGGCAGTCGGGAGTCCTGAGATGCAAGATTCCTTCCACCGTTATAGAATCTCGTTCTTCTTTTGAAGCCATCAGCAGCTTGTATGAGGCCCACTCATATTGTGGAGAGTAACCTGTTTTCCTCAAAGTCTGCTGGTAAAAATATGAATCATATCTAAAAAATACCTTACAGCATCATCTAGACTGCTATTTGAACAAACAGCCTAGATGAGTTGGCACATAAAATTAACCATTGCACCTGTGCATTGGAAGTTCCTTTATCCAAAAGGAGCATGAACTCTCCACTCAGCACAGTTCCCCTCCTGCCAACTTTGTGCATTCAAAATCATGTGCCCTTGTCATAGAGACATTTAAATGTGTGACCCCAGATGTATGCTGTGATCATATTTATTTATAAAAGAGGGATTTGTACAAATAGTCATATTTCTTAGCCCCTGGATACCTCTCTAACCTCATTTCTTAACTTGCTTCTTACTCTTGCTTCACTCCAGTCTCTTTGGCTCCCTGATCTCAAACATCCTAATAATGCGCCCATCTCAGGGCCTTGACTGCTTTCTTCTCTGCCTGGAGTGATCTGTCCTGGCCAAAAGTCTGCTCCTTTACTTTGTTCGACTTTCTGCTTAAATGTCCCCAACCACCTCTAAAACAGCCGACCCACTCACTGCGTCACTCTTATTTGTTGCCCTCCTTACTTTTTCTTCATAGTACACATGCCCATACAACACTATTCTATATTTGTGGATTGTCCTCTAGAAATTAAATTCTGCAAGGACTAGGATTTTGTCTGTTTACCACTGTGTCTTTCATCTGTGTTGGTACTTAGCACATCTTTCAGGGTCAATAGAAATATTCTGAATATATGGATATATGCTTAAATATTGTGATATAACAGAAATCTAATAGCAGGCTTTCTGAGAATTGGGACTCATTCTAGCAGTTAGATTTATTACTTGTGTGGTAAATGAGAGTAGAGGAAAATTTAACTTGCATTTTATACCCTAATAAAATGTTTGCATTTTTTAAGTTACTTTTATATAAAAATGAGTTTATATTTTTTATTCTCTTTTTTTTAATTCAGTGAGAGGAGGGAAGGCAAAGAGACAGACTCCCATATGCACCCCAACTGGGATCCACCCAGCAAACCCACTGGGGGGCGATGCTCTGCCCTTTTGGCATGTTGCTCTGTTGCTCAGCAACCAAGCTCTTCTTAGCATCTGAGGGAGGGGCCATGAGCCATCCTCAGCACCTGGGGCCAACTCGCTCCAACCAAGCTATGGCTGCAGGAGGGGAAGAGAGAGAGAGAGAGAGAGAAGCGAGAGGGGGAGAGGTAGAGAAGCAGATGGGTACTTCTCCTGTGTGCCCTGACTGGGAATCGAACCTGGGACATCCACATGGTGGGCTGATACTCTACCACTGAGCCAACTGGCCAAGGCTGAGTTTGTAATATTTAAAAATACCTTTATTTATAATAGCCTGTGTGGACAAGTCCTGCTGGGGGTGAGGACAATGGAGATGCAAAGACCTGACTCTGGGGACCAGGTTCAGTGATGCAGATCCACTTTATTGAGGAAGTAAGCTATCTTATATACATGGGTTCAGCCAACAGGATGTTACAGCATATCTTCAAAGCCAATGGCTGAAAAGATCAGGGAGCTGCATGGTTGGCGCTAAGTAACTTCTTTTTTTTTTTTTTTTTTTTTTTTTTGCATTTTTCCAAAGCTGGAAACGGGGAGGTAGTCAGACAGACTCCCGCATGGGCCTGACCGGGATCCACCCGGCACGCCCACCGGGGGCGATGCTCTGCCCATCTGGAGCGTCACTCTGTCACGACCAGAGCCACTCTAGCGCCTGGGGCAGAGGCCAAGGAGCCATCCCCAGCACCCGGGCCATCTTTTGCTCCAGTGGAGTCTCGGCTGAGGGAGGGGAAGAGAGAGACAGAGAGGAAGGGGGGGAGGGGGGGAGAAGCAGATGGGCACCTCTCCTGTGTGCCCTGGCCGGGAATCAAACCCTGGACTTCCACACGCCAGACCGACGCTCTACCACTGAGCCAACCGGCCAGGGCCACTAAGTCACTTCTTATAGCGGGCAAGCTTCCTTCCTGGGTATGCCCAGGAGGGTTCTGGGAGCTGGAGTATTCTCACAGCATTGCATCAGCCACAGCTGCTAGGAATGCACTTTGCGCTCCACCCACAGCCTGCACAACTTATATTTGATTCCTAGAAATAAGCAACTCTAAAACAAGATATGTGTGTTGTTTGGCAATGAAGTTCCTTTTCTTTAATGAGTTAGTGCTGTGGTTTACAAAAAAGATGAGATATATAAGAAAATGACAAAACATTAACCTCACTTAGGCTTTTAAAAATAAAATATTAAGGAAAATATTACCAACTATTAAATAAGTGTTAGCATTCTTCTACTACTTGGAGAAGCAAGAGCCCATGACAGGTCAGTGAGGAAAAAAAGTGACTTTTAAGAAACCTTAATCTGGTGAATATTAGCCATGACCAGAAATGATAATGAAAGTAAAGAATTCCTTCGTATTTCAAGAGACTTCACTCAGTAAACAAAATTTATGTAGCATATTTGAGTTAAAAATGTTTTCTCATTGCTTTCTAGACATGACATTTTTTATTATTAAATTGCATTAACGTTTATTCAATCTAAACTACTTTAAAATATTTGATAAATGAAAATAACAGCTAATAATTGAAGACCTTTGTTCAGAAAACATTCTGATTCATTCATTGCCAAAACAATAAATAACAGTGTTAATATATAGAACAAGATATAATAAACAGAAATCTTTGAGCAACTGTTGATTTCTATAAACTTTCTAATGCCACTGCTGTCCTAATATTGGAGCTTAGCAAATATTGACGGAGGACGAGGATGATGATCCAGCAGTATTTTTAGGACTTGGTGGGACTGGCAGTACAGTCAGATATCCGGGACCTAACGCAGTCATTTTGCCCTGGGGCCCTTCCACCTGGGCCATCCCCCAAAAGACAAATGTTTACCTAGCTGTTAGGCATGTAAATGTGTAAATATTCCTGTCTCAATTATATGTGAAATAGCTACAGTTTTTACTCTTTAAATTATGCGGTAGCTGTTCTCCAAAGTTTAAACTGATGTTCCAAAAGTTTGCAAAGGTAAAATTAGGCTTAGTTAAATTTTTTTCCTATAATTCCAAACAAAAATGTGTTTCATGAGCTCAGATTAATATAAAAATATTTTGTTCCTCTTAACTTTTTCAAACACAAGATATTTATGAAACTTCTGATTGTATTAGGGTTTAATTTCCTATTTTGTTTAGTTGTTAAGTTCTAAATATTGTTGTTCAGTATCTCTTGTTCCCTTTGGGCTTAGAAGGGCTTTATGACTATCAGAATTCTATTAATATAGTTTCAGTTATTTCTCCAAAGAACTAGTTTTGATTAGATCAGAAATAAACAATATTCAGTTGCTATACAAACCAAACAAGAAATTCAAAAGCCTGGGGATTTTTTTTTGTTTAGTTTTATTAAACATTATTGATCTGATAACTATTTTAATTTACTTTAACCCATGAAAGGTGTAGTTGATCTATAAGCCTCACTTAGTTGTTCTAAACTGTAAAAACTAAAATTTTCTAAAACATTAATTTGTTCTAGAAAATTGGACACACTGTTGAGCCATAAGTAAGCTGTATATATTTTCTGATTTTGTTTGGTCTGGTTTCATTTGCTTTCTTGTATTTGTTTCTTTTGTTTTATTGTATATTATTCAGATTTGAAATAATAACTTATCTACTTATTCTCCTCCTACCATAAAACTAAGATGAAACCAAAAAGTCAAGTACTATATTATTATTATGTGTCCTTACTTTATTTTTAATAGGTATTTCTTTTTGGTTTATAATTAGTAACATGATTAAAAGGTGACATAAATATAGACAAATTATAAGTTGCATAAAGAAAAATTTATAAATCTGATTTAATTGGGCCTTTGTTTATATATTTTTTTAATTTTTTATCTTTTTCTTTTATTCATTTTAGAGAGGAGAGAGAGATGGAGAGAGAGAGAGAGAGAGAGAGAGAGAGAGAAAGGGGGAGGAACAGGAAGCATCAACTCCCATATGTGCCTTGACCAGGCAAGCCCAGGGTTTTGAACTGGCAACCTCAGTGTTCAATATTGATGCTTTATCCACTGCACCACCACAGGTCAGGCCATTATTTCTATTTTTATTTGTACAGTTTTTATTTGCATTCATTCTTTTGGTATAATTATTGCAGGGGTCTGGAACCTGTGGTTCGCGAGCCAGATGTGGCTCTTTTGATGGCTGCAGCTAGCTCGCAGACAAATCTTTAATAAAAGAAATAATAACGTTAAAAATATAAAACATTCTCATGTATTACAATCCATTCATTTCCTACCGCTCATGTTCATGGTTGTGGGTGGCTGGAGCCCATCACAGCTGTCCTCCGGGACAACAACAAAATTTTATTGGATAATACGTAAGGTACACAGGTCGTTGTGAGGTCAGGAAGTAAACTTCCCTCCTTTTAACCAAGTAGTCAGCTAGCTAATTGCAGAAACCCTTTTGACGAAGAAGATGGCTAAAAAAGAAAAAGGTGACGAGTATCGTGCTTTTCAACAGGAATGGACAGAGGAATTCGCCTTTGTATGGAGAGAGCAGGTTCTGCAGTGTGTCTAATATGCAATGATAAAACTGCATCGATGAAACGGTCAAATATAAAGCAGCACTTCGACACACATCATACAACATTTGCATTGAAATATCCAGTGGAGGACAGCAGGAAGAAAGCATGTCAAGAGCTACTATGCAGAGTGCAAGCTAGTCAGCAGCAACTCTGTGTTTGGACCCAAAAAGGTTACTGGAATTCAGCTAGCTTTGCTGGTGCTGTAGCAATTGTGAGAAATGGAAAGCCATTCACAGATGGGGAGTATGCCAAAACATTAATGCTTAATGTTGCCAATGAACTTTTTGATGACTTTTCGGATAAAGACAAGATAATCAAATGAATAAAAGACATTCCTCTGTCACCAAGAACTGTTCATGATCATACCATCATGATGGCAAATCAAATTGAGGCAACACAAGTGAAGGACATAAATGCAGCACCATTCTTTTCTCTCGCTTTGGATGAGTCAACAGACGTAAGCCATTTATCCCAGTTCAGCGTGATTGCAAGGTATGCTGTTGGTGACACACTATGTGAGGAAAGTCTTGCTGTTTTGCCTATGAAAGAAACATCAAGAAGGGAGAAAAAAAAAAAAAAAGGGAGAATTTATTCAAGTCTTTCACTGAGTTCGCTAAAAAAAAAAAAAAAAAAAAATCTATCAATGGATGAACTTATTTCCGTGTGTACTGATGGTGCTCCGTGCATGGTGGGGAAAAACAGGATTCGTAGTGCTTCTCATAAATATGAAAGGAGACCCATTCTAAGTTTTCACTGCATCCTACATCAGGAGGCGCTTTGTGCTCAAATGTGTGGCGAGCAGCTTGGTGAGGTGATGTCGCTGATCATTCAGGTGGTCAATTTTGTTGCCCGAGCTGTAAATGATTGCCAGTTTAAAACACTGCTGGATGAAGTTGGGAGTAATTATCCTGGTCTGCTTCTGAACAGCAATGTGCGTTGGTTGTCAAGAGGGAAGGTGCTCAGCCATTTTGCAGCTAGTCTGAGCAAAATCCAGACTTTACTTGAAATGAAAAAATGTCGAGCATCCTGAGTTAGCTAACACTGAGTGGCTCTTGAAATCCTACTATCTCGTGGACATGACTGAACATCTGAACCAGCTCAATGTGAAAATGCAAGGCGTTGGAAATACAGTCTTATCCCTTCAACAAGCAGTGCTTGCATTTGAAAACAAGCTGGAACTCTTCATCGCCGACATTGAAACAGGTCGTTTACTACACTTTGGAAAACTGGGAGAGTTTAAACATGCATGCACAGCAAGTGACCCTGCTCAACATCTTGATCTCCAGCAGCTAGAGGGCTTCACATCTAATCTCCTGCAGTCATTCAAAGCGCGCTTTGGAGAATTTCGTGAGCGCACTCATCTTTTTAAGTTCATCACCCATCCACAAGAGTGTGCAGTGGACAGCACCGACCTGAGTTACATCCCCGGTGTCTCCGTCAGAGATTTTGAGCTACAAGTTGCTGACCTGAAGGCCTCAGATATGTGGGTGAATAAGTTCAAGTCACTGAATGAAGATTTGGAAAGACTTGCACGACAGCAAGCAGAGTTGGCGAGCAAACACAAGTGGGGAGAAATGAAAAAACTTCAGCCCGTGGTCCAGCTGATTGTCAAAACTTGGAACGCACTTCCCATCACATACCACACACTACAGCATGTGAGTATTGCTGTACTGACAATGTTTGGCTCTACGTATGCATGTGAGCAGTCTTTCTCACATCTAAAGTACATTTAACAGATGGAAGTCTCAAAGCCTGCATGAAGCTTAACCTCACCACATATCAACCAGATTACAAAGCCATCAGCAAAACCATGCAGCAACAGAAGTTGCATTAATGGTAATAAGTACTTTATTCATCATTGGTTAGCAACAGCATAACGACATTATTAAAAAGAATTCAGAGACTTATTGTACTTTAAAAGTGTTGGTCTTACATAAAATGCACACATTTACTTGTATTTAGTGTTAAACATATTGTATGGCTCTCACAGAATTACATTTTAAAATATGTGCCATTCATGGGTCTCTCAGCCAAAAAGGTTCCTGACCCCTGATATATTGTTTTAATTCAGAACTAGTACTACAGGAAGACAGATGGTGTTGATTCTGGTAATTAACCTCTCTAAGCCTCAATTTCCTACACTGTAAAATTGGATTTGAAATAATATCTTGCCTCATATCATTTTTGAGAAAACAATAAAATGAAATAATGCATGTCAAAAGCAATACCTGGGAATAGACTTAGGTATTTAATAAATGTGAACTCTTGTTATTGTGATTCCTATGCTGACTTTATACTGAGCTATCATTCACTTGTCTTTGAGATTCTGTTCATACATTCCAAATTTTTGGCTCAAAATATCCAATATTGTGATTACAATGAGAAATCATTTGATTTTTTTATGGTAATACGTTTTCACTGAAGTTAGAGGGTTTATTTTCTTGTTGTAGGACACTTAAATATATATTTAGTCAAAATGATGTGCTTGAACTTACATTTGGCTCTTTTTGGAAAACAATTTTTAGGAGTTATTTAGTCTCATGGGAACATTTTAATGTTCAGAATTTATTGCTCATAATTCTGAGAATTCCAAAATTAATATTTTCACTTTTTATCTTCTCTTTTAAAACATGTTTTTATATAGTACTAATTCAAAATATATCACTTCATGCAATGTTTTCTGATATAAATCTACCGCAAAAATAATCAGGAGGTATAAAGCTTTGTTTCTAATTATTTCTACTTTGTCTTAGATTTCCATACATACCTTAACTTCTTTCATCTTTGTGTAGATGAGGAAACTAAAACACAGAGCTCTGAACTTAACTGCCCTAGGTTACATCAGTACCAGTAACAGAAGTATAAATACATATTACCTAAGCCATCTGCTACTTGGGCCTTTTCCTCTATCTACTAGAAGCTTCCCCTGGTCCTGCCTCTCTCGGAATTACTGCTGCTGAGACACAACTGGTACTTCATTCAGCATTACTTCCTGATCTGGATATGCTTGCTAGTTCATCCCATAAAATACACCTCTGACACCAAGTTAAAGACCTTTTCAAATGATAGTAGAATCTGAGCCATTTGGAATTGAACTGTCTTTGTGTTCAACCAAACTGTACAGATTACAACTGCAGTCAGTATCTAGATTTATAGTCTACCCCTGAATTTCTTTTAGAACCTTTAAGCCTTAGCATTATATCATATGTCAGGCTACTAAAGATAAATACAGTGCCTGGACATAATTTATCCACACAATCATTGTTTTTACTTATATGTTGTAGAGTTGATATTGTTGTTTTATCAGTGCTCTGGCACAATCACTTAATACAACATTAACCATATTGAGAAGTAATATTAGCAAATAGCCATTTTCAGTTTTTCATGAATTTTATGAAGAGCATTCTTTTTAGTACAGACTTTGCAGTCTCCTATGGAAGATAGAATAATAAATAGTAGTATGGAATGGCTACCCTCAAATAAATTATAATTAAGTAGAAACAAACAATATATACTCAAAATGAGCAAGGAAGATTAAATGCTGTTAATAAAGTAATTGGAGAATAGTCATGGGGTTATAAAGTACAGGATAGGGAATGTGGTCAATGTATGGTGTCAGATAGGCATGAGATTTATCAGGATGACCACTTAATAAATTATATTAAGTACACCTGAAACAAATATGATATTGAATGTCAACTGTAATTGAAAAATAAAAAATTATTTGAAAAATTATTTGAAAATAGTAAAACAAATTGATATTACCATGAAAAGTCATAGAAGGAAGAGTGTATCATAGACTGATATAGACAAAGTTTTCGGAATGCTTGGGAATTGAGGTGCAAACAGGATTCTAATAGGAGGAGGAAGAAAGGCATTCTAGTCTACAAGAATAGTGTAAGCGAAAGGGAAGAAGTTGTTTTAAGTGTATAGTATTACATTATGGGATTGAGAAAAATTTGCAGGAATTGGAATACTAACATGCATTTAATTTTGAATCTGTATTCTGTAGGGATAGAGAGCCTTGGGAATCTATAACTTTTTATTTAAAACATTAAAATTAAATTTATACTAAAATAATATCCTCTGTAATTTACATAAAATTGAAAGCATGTTAAAAGCTTAAATGAATTTTTAAATTTGGAACATATCAAAAGCAGACGGAATGACCTGCGCCTGTGCCCATCTCCCAACCCGGAAACCAGCTTCGGGTCAGTCCTGTCCCACTCACCCCTCACACACATGTTCCCGTACCAGGTATTTTAAGGTACATTTCATATGCCATGTGATTTCACCTATAAATATTTCATTATGTATATGTATGTAAAGAATTAGGACTCTTATTTTAGCATAACCATAATACTATTAGTATAGTTAAAACAATTTAACAATAATTTCTTAATATCAAAGAGCCAGAGTTCAAACTTTCAGGTGTCTCATAAATGTCGTAACATTTTATTAGTTTGTAGGTTTTAATTGGAATTTAAAGAAAACCCATGCATTGCAATTGTTTAATACGTAGGTTTTTAGTCTATTTGTTCCACCGCACCTTAATTCTTTTTGCTATAATTTATTTTTTTAAAAACTGGTTTCTGTGTTCTGTACAGTTTCCATGGTGAAATTTTGCTGATTGCCTCCTCATGAGACAGTTAACACAATAAACATTTTAAGTTATCTCTTTACCTACTTCTAATATTTCATATACATACACACACACACATAGATACTATTGGTTTTTAGAAAGTACATCCTTCACTAGTCTTCAAATCCTCCTTTTTATTGATTATTATGTGATATTCATCATTAATATTATAAAATTAGAAATCTACATATAAAAGAAAAAAGCAGGAAGTATATTATAAATATCTATTTTCTGCAAAGTATTTTATAACATTTTTAACATCCAAGCAAAACTTATATATAATATTTACAATATAAGATGCAAAAATACAAAATAAAAGTGAGATTTAGTTTCACAATGTTTTCGTGATATTTTGGAATATATAATTCTAAATTTTTTTCCTGTGTCTAGCTATATAGTACTTTTTATTTTCAAAAGGTTGGCTCAGTGGTAGAGCGTCGGCCTGGCGTGCAGAAGTACCGGGTTCGATTCCTGGCCAGGGCACACAGGAGAAGCGCCCATCTGCTTCTCCACCCCTCCCCCTCTCCTTCCTCTCTGTCTCTCTCTTCCCCTCGCACAGCGAGGCTCCATTGGAGCAAAGATGTCCCGGGCGCTGGGGATGGCTCCTTGGCCTCTGCCCCAGGTGCTAGAGTGGCTCTGGTCGCAACAGAGTGACGCCCGGGAGGGGCAGAGCATCGCCCCCTGCTGGGTGTGCCGGGTGGATCCTGGTCGGGCACATGTGGGAGTCTGTCTGTCTGACTGTCTCTCCCCGTTTCCAGCTTCAGAAAAAAAAAATGTATTTCATTAATAAGTGTATGTTGGTTTCTTACACTATATATTGCACTGTATTTTCTGAATTATCTCATACTTTTTGATCTGTATATTAACACTAATTCTTAGCTTCTTTCATATTCTTCAAATCTGGTAAAGGGTAAAAACTGAAATAAATATACTATCCCTATCTAACATTTGGCCCCTCTGATCTGGAACTAGACTTTGAAACTTCATAAAAGAGGTGTCTGGCACCCCATTCACAGACTGTTCCATAGATTTGGTCATAATGGGTCTCATGAGACTGCTTCATAATACAGTCCATGAGATCAGCCTTAAAGACAGCTGTAGCCAATTCACCTGAACCATGACCTCCGGCATGGAAGTGAGCGCTCATTCACAGAGCTCTGTCTCATACTAAACCCACTCAAAATAAAGCAGAGTTCTGTTATTAAAGTTAACATTTTTAGATATCAGAATTAATATAATAAAAAATGGAAAATATCTAATTTGGGGGAGTATGCATAAAATCCAGAACTCTAGTTATTTTGCTGGTAGGAATGTTAAATGGTGCAGCCCCTGTATAAAACAGTTTGGTGGCTCCATAATAAGTTAAATGTAGAATTAGCATGTTACGTAGCAATTTCATTTCTGGTATATTCATCAAATAATTGAAAATAGCTATTTAAACAAAAACTTGAATACCAGTATTCACAACAGAATTGTTCACTATAACAAAAAGGAGGAAACAACCAAAATGTCCATCAACTAATGAATAAACAGAATATGATATGTCTATATAATGGAATGTTACTCAAATAAAAATGAGCGAAAGGCTGATATATGCTACTACATGCATGAACTTGGTAAGTGAGAGAAATCAGATACACAGGCACCTATTGCAGGATTTGATAATATGAAATTCCAGAATCAGCAGATTCGTAGAGATGGAGAGCAGAATCGTGGTTTTCACGAAGGAGTGATAATAGTGAGGCATGGGCAGTGACTGCTTAATCGGTACAGGTTTTCTCTGGGAATGAGGAAAATGTGCTGAAACCAAATAGTGGTGATGGTTGTACAACATTGTGAATGTAATAAATGTCACCAGTGGTATATATTATGTATGTTTACTCTAAAGAAAAATAAATACTACTAGACAGAGCCCACCAGCGTATAAAAGTAATTATCTACCATGACCAAGCAGGATGTATTCCAGGAATACAAAGTTGGTTTAACATCTGAAAATCAATAAATGGAATACACTTTATTAGTTTGCTAGGGCTGCCATAACAAAATATCTTAGACTAAGTAACTCAAACGACAGAAATTTTTTTTTCATAGTTTTATTCGGAGCCTTGAAGTTGAAGATCAAGGTGTCAGCAAGTCTGGGACCTCCTGTGGTCTTCTTCACATGCAGGTGGACACCTCCTCATTGCTGTGTTCTCGCGGGACCTTTCTTCTGTGCTCACACATCTCTGAGGTCTCTCTCCATATGTCCTAATCTCATCTTCCTATAAATTCACCAGTTAGGCTGGACTATGGCCCAACCCTGATGTCCTCATTTTAACTGAATTACCGTGTTAAAATCTCTATCTCAAAAGACAGTCACATTCTGAGCTATTAGAAGCTAGGGCTTTGACAAATGAATTTGGCAGGGGGGAGGGAACACAGAATTCAGTCCATAACACTCCAAAATTAATGGTTTTTTTACTTGCAAAATTCATTCACTCCTAATCCCAAAAGTCTTAACCTATTACAGTATCAATTCTAAGTCCTAAGATTCATCTGAATCAAGTGCAGGTGAAAGTTGAGGTATGATTCACACTGAAGCAAAATTCTTCTCCAGCTGTGAGACTGTGAAACCTCACAATTTATCTCGTTCCCAAATTCAGTGGTAAAATAGTCAAAGTATAGACACTCCCATTTCAAAAGGGAGAAATCAAAAAGAAGAAAAAGGTCATAGGTCCCAATCAAGTCCAGGATCTACCATGGCATAATCCAGTAGATCTTAAGACTGTAAAATAACCCTCCTTGCCTTAATGTTCTGTCCTCCAGGCCCACTAGGTTGACAGTATCACCCCCTAACCCTGGTCAGAGTTCTGTCCCCAAGGCTTATGTGGCAACTTGGCCCCCTGAAACTGAGAAGGAGCCAGCCTTTTCCCCTGGGCCTGAGTGGCAGCCCTACTGATCTCTGAATCACATTCAAGGTTATTCTTCTCTTTTTTGAAGGGCGACACATGTGTACAGCAGGATACATATGCCTCTTGTCTGGTCCTATAGAAAACCTTCCTTCATGGTGTCCTGTCTCTGCCCCCTTTAGAACAAGCTGGCAGTACTTCTCCTGGTACAACCCCATGTCTGTTCCTAGCTCCTGCTGAGGTGGCTGGTTAGATCTATAGGTCACATCCATAATCTCTTTATGGAGTGGCTCTTCTATCTTAGTGTTCTCTCCAAAACACTTTCATAGTTTTTGCATTATCGATATGCTGGGAATTTTCCAAGTCTTCAAGTTCTTTTTCCTTTTTGCTTAACAATTCTTTCCATGTATCTTTCTCCTCTCCCATTATTATAAGCAGCAAGGAGAAACCAGGCCACACCTCAATATTTTATTAGAAACCAATTCGATATCCAGGTTTATCACTTACAATTTGTACTTTCCACAAAACACTAGAACACAATTCAGCCCAGTTGTTTGCCACTTTAAAACAAGGTTCAGCCTGACCTATGGTGTTGCAGTGGATAAAGCATCAACCTGGAATGTAGAGATCGCCAGATCAAAACCGTAGCCTTGCCCAGTCAAGGCACATACAAGAAGTAACTACTAGAGATGATGCTTCCCACTCTTCCCCAACTTCTCTCTCTCTCTCTCCTCTCTTTAAAAAAAGTCAGTAAATTAAAAAAGAAAGATAAAGCTTAACAGAAAAAATTTTTTTAAAAAGGTTTGCCTTTCCTCCAGTTTCCAAACACATATTCATGTCCATGTGAGATCTCACCAAAATCTCCTTGAATATCCATATATCTACCAATAGTCTCTTCAAGGAGATATTGGCTTTTTACTAACATGCAGGTCAAAACTCTTCTCTATTCTTTACCCAATTCCAAAACCACTTCCTCATTTTTCTTGTATTTGTTATAGCAGCACCCCACTCCTGGTACCAAAATCTATATGAGTTAGAGATCTACAGAGAAACGGAACCAATAGGGCAGGGGTTGGGAACCTTTTTGGCTGAGAGCCATGAATGCCACGTAATTTAAAATGTAATTCTGTGAGAGCCATACAATATGTTTAACACTAAATACAAGTAAATGTATGCATTTTATGTAAGACCAACCCTTTCAAATTACAATAAGTCTCTAAATTCTTTTTAATAACATTGTTATGCTGTTGCTAACCAGTGATGAATAAAGTACTTCTTACCATCAACGCGACTTCTGTTGCTGCATGGTTTTGCTGTTTGGTTGATATGTGGTGAGGTTAAGCTTCATGCAGGTTTTAAGACTTCTATCTGTTAAACGTACTTTAGATGTGAGAAAGACTGCTCATATGCATACATAGAGCCAAACATTGTCATTACAGCAATACTCACACGCTGCAGTGTGTGGTATGTGATGGAAAGCGCGTTCCAAGTTTTGACAATCAGCTGGTCCGCAGGTTGAAGTATTTTCATTTCTCCCCACTTGTGTTTGCTCGCCAACTCTGCTTGCTGTCGTGCAAGTCTTTCCAAATCTTCATTCAGTGACTTGAACTTATTCCCCTACATGTCTGAGGCCTTCAGGTCAGCAACTTGTAGCTCAAAATCTCTGACGGAGACACCTAGGATGTAACTCAGGTTGGTGCTGTCCACTGCACACTCTTATGGATGGGTGATGAACTTAAAAGACGAGTGCGCTCACGAAATTCTCCAAAGCGTGCTTTGAATGACTGCAGGAGGTTAGATGTGAAGCCCTCTAGCTGCTGGAGATCAAGATGTTGAGCAGGGTCACTTGCTGTGCATGCATCTTTAAACTCTCCCAGTTTTCCAAAGTGTAGTAAATGACCTGTTTCAATGTCGGCGATGAAGAGTTCCAGCCTGTTTTCAAATGCAAGCACTGCTTGTTGAAGGGATAAGACTGTATTTCCAACGCCTTGCATTTTCACATTGAGCTGGTTCAGATGTTCAGTCATGTCCACGAGATAGTAGAACTTCAGGAGCCACTCAGTGTTAGCTAACTCAGGATGCTCGACATTTTTTCATTTCAAGTAAAGTCCGGATTTTGCTCAGACAAGCTGCAAAATGGCTGAGCACCTTCCCTCTTGACATCCAACGCACATTGCTAGGATAATTATTCCCAACTTCAGACCAGGATAATTATTCCCAACCTCATCCAGCAGTGTTTTAAACTGGTGGTCATTTAAAGCTCGGGCAATAATAAAATTGACCACCCGAATGATCAGTGATATCACCTCACCAAGCTGCTCATCACACATCTGAGCACAAAGCGCCTCCTGATGTAGGATGCAGTGAAAACTTAGAATGGAATGGGTCTCTTTTCATGTTCATGAGAAGCGCTACGAATCCTGTTTTTCCCCACCATGCACGAAGCACCATCAGTACACACGGAAATAAGTTCATCCATTGATTGATTTTTTTTTTTTTTTTTTTTTTAGCAAACTCAGTGAAAGACTTGAATAAATTCTCCCTTCTTGATGATTCTTTCATAGGCAAAACAGCAAGACTTTCCTCAGGTAGTGTGTCACTGAGAGCATACCTTGCAATCATGCTGAACTGGGATAAATGGCTTACGTCTGTTGACTCATCCAAAGCGAGAGAAAAGAATGGTGCTGCATTTATGTGCTTCACTTGTGTTGCCTCAATTTGATTTGCCATCATGATGGTACGATCATGAACAGTTCTTGCTGACAGAGGAATGTCTTTTATTCGTTTGATTTATCTTGTCTGTATCCGAAAAGTCGTCAAAAAGTTCATTGGCAACATCAAGCATGAATGTTTTGGCATGCTCCCCATCTGTGAATGGCTTTCCATTTCACACAATTGCTACAGCACCAGCAACCTCGAATTCCAGTCACCTTATTGGGTCCAAACACAGAGTTGCTGCTGACTAGCTTGCACTCTGCACAGTAGCTCTTGACATGCTTTCTTCCTGCTGTCCCCCGCTGGATATTTCGATGCAAATGTAGTACGGTGTGAGTCGAAGTGCCACTTTATATTTGACCGTTTCATCGATGCAGTTTTATCATTGCATATTAGACACACTGCAGAACCTGCTCTCTCCACAAAGGCGAATTCATTCCTGTGTCCATTCCTGCTGAAAAGCACGATACTCGTCATCTTTTTCTCTTTTAGCCATCTTCTTTGTCAAAACGGTTTCTGCAATTAGCTAGCTGACTACTTGGTTAAAAGAAGGGAAGTTTACTTCCTGACTTCAAAATGACCCGTGTACATTACGCATTATCCAATAAAAATTTGGTGTTGTCCCGGAGGACAGCTGTGATTGGCTCTAGCCACCCACAACCATGAACATGAGCGGTAGGAAATGAATGGATTGTAATACATGAGAATGTTTTATATTTTTAACGTTATTATTTCTATTATTAAAGATTTGTCTGCGAGCCAGCTGCAGCCATCGAAAGAGCCACATCTGGCTCACCAGCCATAGGTTCCTTACCCCTGCAATAGGGTGTGTGTATACATGTATCATATTTGGAGAGGTATTTAAGTAATATTTCTCCAATATTTACCTGATTTTAGAGGTTATTAGTCTTCCTGAAGTTCAAGTTTATAACTCATCAGGCTGGAGACCCAGGGAAAAGCCATTATGGCAGTACGGGCCCAAAGGCAGCCTGCCACCAGAATTCCTTGCTTGGTGAAGGACAGTCTTGGTTTTATTTAGGCCTTAATCTGCATTGCTAAAGTTCACCAATTTCAACGTTAATCTCATCCAAAAACCACCCTTAAACATCTACAATAACATTTGACCAAATATCTGAGTACCATAGCCCAGCCAAGTTGACATATAAAGTTAATTATTACATTTATATGGGCATTACATACACATTAACACAAAACTAAATATAAACAAAGTAACGTATAAGGTAAATAAAAATTAAAAAACATGGATCATCTCAATAGATTAAGAAAATAATTTTATAATATCCAACAGTGTTTCATGATTTAAAAAAAATCTCAACAGACTGGGAATAAAAGAGCATATTCTCAAACTGGGAAGGGGCATTTATGAAAAATCCACAGGTTACATCTTTTATTACAAACAAAACAAAGAGTCTACTCTCACCATTTCTATTTAATATTGAACTGCAGGTTATTGCAAGGGCAGTAAAGCATGAACATGAAATAAAAGTCTTCCAGATCAGAAAAGAATAAGTAAAATTATAGCAGATAACATGATCATGTATAAAGGAAGTTCCACAAATCCACTAAAACACTGTTGGAACTGGTAAGTTTGATAAGGTTGCAGAATGCAAAATCAATTTTATTATTATACATTTGCAATGAGCAATCCAAAAATAAAATCAAGCAAACAACATTTATAATAACATCAAAAAGAGTAAACTACTTAGGAACAAATTTTTTAAATAAGTGCAGAATTTACACTTTGAAAACTATAAAACATTGTTAAAAGAAATTAAAGATCTGAATAATTAGAAAACATCCTATGTTCCTGAGTTAGAAGGCTATATTGTTAAGATGGCAGTACTCTCAAAATTGATTTGTAAATTCAATATAGTTTGTGAATTTGTAGAAATGCATAGGCAATTGGAAGAGACCCAGCACAGCAAAAATGATCTTGAAAAAGAACAAACTCACACAGACAGTAGTGTGGTGATTGCCAGAGGGCGAGGGGGTGCGGGAGGTGAAAGAGGGTGAGGGGCATAAATGGCGATAGAAGGAGACTGGACTTGGGGTGGTGAACACACAGTACAAAATGCAGATAATGTATTATAGAACTGTACACCTGAAATCTATATAATTTTATTAACTATTGTTTTACCCCAATAAATTCAATTTAAGAAGAAAACACACACATACAAAAAACCTTACTACAAAGGTATATTAATCAAGAGTGTGTTATTAACATAAGGATAGACATCTAGATAAATTAAGTGGAATTGAGAGTCTAGAAGTAAACTCAAACCTGAGATAAGAAGTGGAAACTCTTAACAGTGCAGTGCCTATTAAAGAAATTGAATTCATAATTTAAAACATCCTACAATAAAATCCTAGACCTAGTTGTCTTCCTAGTGAATTTTGTCAACTATTTAAGGAAGATAATAGAAATATTTACCTGAAACCTATATACTCTTATTGATAAATGTCACTCCATTAAATTTATTTTTTTTAAATAAAATAAAACAATTATCCTAAACAAATTCTCAGAAACTAGAGGAGAAGGGAATACTTCCCAAATCAGTTGATAACATCAGTTTTACATTAGTATGAACACCAGGTGAAGTCATTACAAGAAACAAAAACTACAGCTCCTCGTGAACATAGATTCAAAAATTTCTCAGCAAAAACTGGAAAATCAAATCCAACAATATTTTAAAAGTATACTGCATTATGTCAATGCAACTTTGGTTTAACATTTAAAAATCAATGTGAGACCCTGGCCAGGTTGCTCAGTTTATTAGAGCATTGTCCCCATAGGCTGAGGTTGCAGGTTCGATCCCTGTCAGGGCACATACAAGAATCTACCAATGAATGCCAAGTAAGTGGAACAACAAATCAATGTTTCTCCTTTTCTCTCTAAAATCAATAATTAAAAAAAATGTATTTCACCATGTAAACAACATAAAAGAAAACAGTCATCTGATTGGTTACAGAAAAAAAATTATAAAACAATTCAGCTGCTCAATCTGACTAATAAAAAACATCTAGAGGGAAACTTACAGCTAATATATTAATTAATGATTAATAACCACTGCTTTCTATGAAAGATCAAGAAAAAGGCCTGCATGTTCACCTACCAATTCAGCTTCCTATAGAAAGTTATAGTCATTGAAAGTTGAAAAGAATTCAGCTTCCTATAGAAAGTTATAGTCATTGAAAGTTGAAAAGAAATAAAAGTGCCTTTATTCTCATAGAATATGATTTGTATACATTAAAAACATCCTATGGAGCCTTCCAATAAACTACTAGAATAAGTTAATTCAGATCAGCATACAAAAATCAATTGTATTTTGATCTGTAAGCAATGGACACCTGGAAAATGAAATTGTAAATTTTATTTTTTTTATGGTCACATACAAAATTATGGATAATTTAAGCATGAATTTAACACTACCTTGTAAACTACAAAAGGTTCTTGAAAGGAATTATGGAAGATCTAAGTAAATGAAGAAATTGTATTCTTAAATGTTAAGACTTTTCTATTTCTTAAATATTAGTAAGGAATTCATTCTCTCCAAATTGATCTGTGTATTCAACACTATCCTAAGAAAATTACATCATTCTTTTTGTTGTTGTTAGAGAGAAAGACAGGAAGAGAGAGAGAGGAGAAAGATGAAAAACCAATTCGTAGTTGCTTCACTTTAGTTGTGCATTGATTGCTTCTCATATGTGCCTTGATAGGAGTGGCAGGGCTTAAGCCTACCCAGTGACCCCTTTCTCAAGCCAGCGACCTTGGGAACATGTGGATGATCCTGTGCTCAAGCCAATAAGCCCACATTCAAGCTGGTGACCTCAGGGTGTCAAACCAGGAACCTCAGAGTTCCAGGTTGACACTTTATCTACTGTACCACCACTGGTCAGACTAGACCATTTTTTATTATACATTTTGACAAGCTAATTCTGAAATACAATTAATTTAGAATTACCAAAAGAATTTTATAAAAGAAACAGTTGGAGAAATTATACTATCCAAATTTAAATTATACTCTGTGAAGTCACAGATGTCATTACCAGGACACTGGTAATGGGAAAAAAAATGGTAATGGATAAAAGTACCACATGACCACTGGAATAAAATGGAGTTCCATACATAGATGGTCTGTTTATTTTCAACAATCAATGCAAGGTCAAGTCATAGGGAAAAGGAAAATCTCTTCAACAAATACAGTGTGTCCATAAAGTCATGGTGCACTTTTGACCAGTCACAGGAAAGCAACAAAAGATGATAGAAATGTGAAATCCACACCAAATAAAAGGAAAACCATCCTAGTTTCTGTAGGATGATGTGGCAGCATGTGCGCTTGCACAGATGATGATGTAATACCATGTATACAGCGGAGCAGCCCATGGCCATGCCAGTTGAGATGTGGACGGTACAGAGGAAAGTTCAGTGTGTTCTGTGGCTCACTAAATTCAAATCCGTGACCAAAGTGCAACTTGAATATCGTCACGTTTATAATGAAGCGCCACCACATAGGAATAAATTACTTGGTGGGATAAGCAGTTGAAGGAAACTGGCAGTTTGTTGGAGAAACCCCGTTCTGGTAGGCCATCAGTCAGTGTGAGTCTGTAGAGGCTATACGGGATAGCTACCTAATTAGGAGCCCTAAAAAATCTGTGCATGAGCCCACATCGAACTGCACTGAATAGGTATGAAACTGGGAGAGTTTTCCTTTTATTTGGTGCAGATTTCACATTTCTGTCATCTTTTGTTGCTTTCCTGTGACCGGTCAAAGTGCACCATGACTTTACAGACACACTGTAGTTATAGAACAACTAGATACCTATATACAAAAATTAACATGAAGCCATCTATCTCACATCATTCACAAAAATTACGTTATACAGAGACTTTTTCTTATTTGAATTTTTTTTCCATCATCCAGTATAGTGTCCGGATGATAGGAGATGCTAAATGATTATTTGTGTAATGAATAAATGATTAGGCTATAGTTCTCCTGGTTTCTGGCTCTGGTCTCAGTGAGAGGTGCTTATCACACTTTTAGAAGGCAATACACACTATGTTTTAGCTTCAATAAAATACAATCTAATTTGACAGATTCTAGTTCCCTCATTTCACTATGTGAATCTTGGTAGCTTTCCAATCATAGCTTCCAGATACACTCATCTGGCACTGAAATGCTTAACAGTTTGCAGCTATTTCTTTGTGTCATTGCATTTGTATGTATTAGAAGCTGCAAGAATAAGAACATGTTAAATAAAGTAGCAAGAGGCAGAACAATGAGGTGTGCCTGTGGATAATTTAGTGCTGTTTGTTGATGCTGCTGATTTGCATTTTAGTCCCACTAGCCCTGAGAGTCAACATGACATAATCATTTATCCGAATATTTAATTCTAGTTAGTTCTCTTTTTTAATAATATAAGTATAATGCAAGTATTTTACTCAAAGAAGTTAAAGGATATTGATGCCTATCTTTTCAATATATGAGTATATAGACAGTAATTAATGTTTGTAGAGGAACTAAAAAAGGTAAGGTGTCTTGAACATTGATACAGAAGAGCAAGAATTGGAGGCAGAGTTCATGACTTCTCATGGCTGATGTTATGGAGCAGTTCTTAAAGAAATAGGCTATGTTATAGAATATCTCCCTCATCACGTGGCTGCAAACTGGATATGCCCTTAAATTAAAAAAAAAAAAAAGTTTATCAGAAAACAAAATGTTTCTCTTTAAAACTGTGTTTCATGTTATTACTTTAATCACTACAACAGAAAGATAATTCTAATTAGGTCCGGTTGTCCTTTATAACTCTTCAGTTTGTCCACCTTCCTTTGAAGGGGGACAGTCTCTACTATGGCAATAGCTGCAATAGCCAGTGTGGGCTAATGTAGGACTGGAGAAATATTGCAGAAGGCAACACATATTCTGAAACAAGAATGGGAATCAGGGTGTCCTGTATATGCTACTTGGTATGAAACTAGTCTTTCTAAGTTATAGTATTGTAGTAGTTTATTTATAAAGTGCCTACTGTGTCACTGGCAGGAAATTACATTAGTTTTAATTGATGTTATTATAAATAAGTTCTATTATACAGGAAAGTTCTGACTGAACTCTTGACTTTTATTTTTTTTTAAGTGAGAAGCAGGGAGGTGGGGAGGCAGAGAGACAGGCTCCTACATGCACCCCAACCAGGATCCACCCAGAAAACCCCTCACAGGGCGATGCTCTGCTCATCTGGGGCTGCTGCTCCGTTGCTTGGCAGCCGAGCCATTTCAGTGGCTGAGGGAAGGCCATGGAGACATCCTAGTGCCTGGGGCCAACTTTCTTGAGCCATTCGAGCCATGAATGCAGGAGAGGAAGAGAGAGAGACAGAGAAAAAGGGAGGGGAAGAGGTGGAGAAACAGATGGTTGTTTCTCTTGTGTGCCCTGACTGGGAATTGAACCTGGGACCTCCACATGCCAGACCAACGCTCTGCCAATGAGCCAACTGGCCAGGGCCTACTTTAATCTTAAACGATTTGTCAATAAATACATCTTAATATCAACTAGCAAAATTACTAGCAGCTTTCAAAGCCTCAATAGTATACTTTGTTCTTGACATATAAAATAGTCTTAAAATCTTTACAAGGAAGTTAATATTGTTTACTGTGCTATGGCCTTTTAAAATAGTAGGGTAGAATTAAGCAAGGGAATGAAACTTTCTAATGGGATCTTAGAGAACTAAGTATTCCTTTATGCTATTATCCTAAAATACCAACAGAATCTCAGATTTCAAAATCAGCCCTCTTTCATGTGGATGAAGATCACTCGTAGTCTTTGCACTAATCACTAATCAGTATTTGTTCATAAGTATATACAGGTTCAAATTCCACGACAGACATGTTTCTTTATATCTTCAATTTCAAGTTTAAGTTCTTTAAGTATTTGTTTTTTCGTAACCCTTCAAAAATTTCTTACTCACATAAGACATTCTCAAAGACCACCTTAAAATAATTTCTGTTGGTTTGTGCCACAAAGAAGGGAATGGTAGCAAGATCACATCCTTTGTTCTGTCACCTGAGGAGTATTTTTCACATTCCATACATCAGTACTTGACCAGACAGGTTGCTGACATTTTTGCCATGTCAAAGTCATGTCTAAGAATCAATAGCTCTATTCCACTTTCCTTTAATCTCCCTGTTAAAGGGTTCTGCAATTGATATTATCAGTTTTAAAAATGGAAAAAATATGTAGCAAAGGTAGTCCACAGACACTTGTCACAGTACTCAAATAAGTTATACATAAACTTAAATTATATAGATATAGATATAGATATAGATATATACTTTTTTTTTTTTGTATTTTTCTGAAGTTGGAAACAGGGAGGCAGTCAGACAGACTCCCGCATGTGCCTGACCAGGATCCACCTGGCATGCCCACCAGGGGGCAATGCTCTGCCCATCTGGGGCGTTGCTCTGTTGCAACCAGAGCTATTCTAGTGCCTGAGGCAGAGGCCATAGAGCCATCCTCAGCGCCCAGACCAACCCTGCTTCAATGGAGCCCTGGCTGTGGGAGGGGAAGAGAGAGAGAGGAAGGAGAAGGGGAGGGGTGGAGAAGCAGATGGGCGCCTCTCCTGTGTGCCCTGGCCAGGAATCGAACCCGAGACTCCTGCACGCCAGGCCGATGCTCTACCACTGAGCCAACTGGCCAGGGCTTAAATTATATTTTAAATAATTATGTGTATCATATAAATACTAACAAAATGTAGACCTCTGGAAAACATTGAAATTGCAAACACATAGATATTTAAAGAACTCTTATTGTTGTAAGTGTACCAAGGTTGTGGGGTCAATCCCTGGTCAGGGCACATAGAAGAATCAACCGATGAGTGCATAAATAAGTGGAACAACAAATCAGTTTTTCTCGCTTTTTCTCCCTTCCTATCTTTCTAAAAATCAATTTCAAAAAGAAAAGATTTTTAAGTATTCAACAAGTTGAATGAAGGTGGAGAATTTGAATTTTATTTTATTTTCTCTACCTGTCCTTCAGTGGAACTAGCAATGAAATTCTTCTGTTTATATACAAGTTGATGTTAAGATTTAAAATTTTTCTATTTGAAAAATAGGAAGCAACATTACTGACCATGCTGGCCATGTGGTATTCAAGAATTCCAGTTCCTTTGTTTTGAATTGAATTTGTCAGCCTCTGTGCCAAGAGAGAATATTCTTTGGATTGAGACAAAAGGGTTTTGTGGTTTCTTTGCCTCCATCACATACTTGAAGTCATACCCTATTTTGTGTTTCAAATTTGAGCCATGACTTTCTTGTACAGTTGTTTTATCCTGTCTGAAATGTCTAATTACCTTTCTTTTTCTTGGATCTTGTGCGTTATTATTTCAGCTTTTCCCGTCTTGTCACCCTTATTTTCTGTTTTATGTAGTTCCTTTCTCACCAGAGCCCTATCCTCCTGCTGTAGTCTGGACTGACGGGGGCTCACTCAGCTGCTGCCCAGCTGTCATCCCAGCATTCCTCCTCACTGCTCTACGGGGTGGGTTTCACTGTTGCTAGGATTCTTTCTTGCTTTAGCCCCTGTTCAAGTAACTTCCAAAAAAAGGGGAGGGAGGGGAAGTGGAAGAGTTTTCTGAATATAGAATTGAAATTTAAAAAGTATATATCTTCAAAATTTCTAAGGTATCACTCTTTTCTTTTTTTGCTTTCATTATCTTATCCCAGAATGATTCAAATCAGTCTCTTTTTGAAGACTTTCCTCATAAAAGATACTATTTTTTTTTTCATACTGGTGTTCTTCAATCTCATCAGGAGGTGTCAGAGAGTGGATTGTCTCTCATTTATTGTGTTCTGTACTTATAGGTGCTTTCAATTTGAAGGTTCTTGTCCTTCATCTTTGAGAAATGCTCCTTAAGATAGTTTCTCCCTTCTTTTTTCTTTTCTTCTGGATGTCACTTTCTGGTTTCCTAACTGCCAGATGTTATTCTCCCAGACTGATCATTTTATATTTCTCTTCATATTTTCTAAATCTTTAACTTTCTAATATATGATTTTAGAAACCTCTTCAACTTTATTTAAAGTTCTTTTTGTGTGTCAGTGGATTTGAAACATCTACACGTATAAATATAATAAGGCTGCCTACTTCCTCATTGTTGCTTTTAAGTAGCTTTCCATTTCCAAGAATAAAAATAAGTTGTCTGTAGATAGAAAACTTCCACTAGAGCTACTGGCTAAGAGGAACTTTCCTGGGAAATACTTTCCCATTAGCAAGTTGCATAAAAGTTCACACATTTATTTTTTTCAATTGTGGTAAAATATATATAACAAAACTTACCATTTTAACCACTTTTAAGTGTGCAGTTCAGTGGCATTAAGTACATTCACATTGTTGTGCATAGACTTGTTTAATGAGAGAGAAAGTATGTGTATATAGTAGAAAAAGAATTGACATTTAACTGATTTTTAAAAAATCAAAGCATGACTTAAAACAAAGGATTATATTTAAGGGGAAAACTGTATAAAATAAATGTTCTGCTTGGTTGTATTTGTCAAAGCATATCAAACAAATCATTATGAACCTTGGAGTTCTTTTGTCTAGTCTCTTTGCCTAGCACTTGACCACTAAGGACTTGAGATGAAAAGAAAGAGATATGGCTACTCAACAGCCTCTCTCCTCAGTGCAGTTGGAATAACAAAGGATGAAATCTGGAACATAGCCAAGTTTTATTTATTACTATCTTTAAATGATTTTAATGTAGATTTGCATTTATTCAAAGCTAATATGCAAGAAAAGCATGAATTATAAAAACAGTCTTATGAATATGAACAGCAAATGAAAATTTCATTAAAGGTGACCATAGCAAGCATTCCTCACTTGAAGTATCTTGCCAGCTTCTGAGTAATGCTTTGATTTGGTTTGAACCTTTTGTATGTAACAATTTTTAGAGCAAGTTACTACAGTTCTTTCTGGATAATACAGGTCATGAGAAGTTCATCTGTAGGTGGGGCAGCAGTACTACTTTGGGGGACTGTCTTAATAGATCCATTTCATTAATTGTCATGAATTTTTTATTAACAAAACCAGTACATCAGGTTTAGCCAGCTGAAAACTGTTCTCTTAGGTTTATCTTTATTGTCAGAAATAGTATTGTAAAAATAGGGAATTACTGCACATGCTTTAACTCTTGATTAAACAGAGGACTAGCACTATCCATGAAGAATAACTTAGGGGCATGTTATCAAGTTGACATACCAGTGTTTTGGTTGCGTAACTCCCATTAACTTTAAAGCCCTATGCTTTAATTTCAGTGTCTTCCAGTTAGGAGTAATGCCATAGCTG
This sequence comes from Saccopteryx bilineata, assembly GCF_036850765.1. Lineage (NCBI taxonomy): Eukaryota > Metazoa > Chordata > Mammalia > Chiroptera > Emballonuridae > Saccopteryx > Saccopteryx bilineata. Next base: position 110,661,016 of record NC_089493.1, read on the forward strand.
TCTGTTAGGTACTGAGTTAATGTGATTAATGTCAAGTAGCAGGATGTTCATTCTTTCTTCTTTAAGCTTTATTCCTTATGTATTTTTGGTTAAATGGCCTTCTAAGGAATCGCCTTTCAGAAACTAGGCAATGGCATTAAGAAGCAGCAGTAATGGGTTGAAAGATGAATTATGTTAACATGTATTTTATTTACCTATGGAAGATGGTTTTGTTTTTGTGTGTGACAGAAACAGAGAGAGAGACAGAGCTAGGGACCTTGGTGTCAAGCTGGTGAGCCTTGCTCAAACCAGATGAGCCTGCGCACAAGCTGGCAACCTCAGGGTTTCAAACCTGGGTCCCCCAAGTCCCAGTCAAATGCTCTATCCACTGCACCACTGCCTGGTCAGACGAAAGATGGGTTTTTTTGTTTGTTTGTTTGTTTTTTGAGAGACTGTTTTTATTTTATTTATTTTCTTTCTTTTTTTTAAGATTTTATTTATTTATTATAGAGAGGAGAGAGAGAGAGAGAAGGGGGGGAGGAGCAGAAAGCATCAACTCCCATATGTGCCTTGACCAGGCAAGCCCAGGGTTTTGAACCGGCAACCTCAGCGTTTCCAGGTTGACGCTTTATCCACTGCGCCACCACAGGTCAAGCTGGGTTTTTTTAATTTTAAGAAATTTTGAAAGCTTTCTTAGACATATGATAGGCAATTACAATATTATTCCTAATCTTTATTTTTTTACATGAAATTCACAAACAGTTTTTATTTCCCCCCTCTTGTGAGATAATTAATAGAATGAGTTACTAGCTTTGTAAAAATGGTTTAAAATGTGAAACAGGAAGAGGGTTAGTGGTTTTCTTAGGATCCCATAACTAGTCTTCGATATATTACATAACAGAATTTAGAACATGTATTAATTGTATTTGATTAAACATTAATCTTTCAAAATCTTAAGGGTAAAGGAATCTCAAGAAAATTATATTTTAAAAAACAAAAATGACAGTCTGACCTGTGGTGGCGCAGTGGATAAAGCGTAGACCTGGAACACTGAGGTCGCCGGTTTGAAACCCTGGGCTTGCCTGGTCAAGGCACATATGGGAGTTGATGCTTCCTGCTCTTTCCCCCCTTCTCTCTCTCTCTCTCTCTTTCTCTCTCTTCTCCCTTACTCTCTTTTTCCTCTCTAAAATGAATAAATAAAATCTTAAAAAATAAAAATAAAAGATTTAAAAATCAAAAATGACACATGGCCCCAGATGGGCAGAGCATTGACCCCAGACAGAGGTTGCCAGGTGGGTGTGGGAATCTGTCTCTATCTCCCCTCCTCTCATTTGGAAAAGAAGAAAAAAATGACATAATTTTGGAAGAAGGCATATCCTGTTTGGAATCCTGGCTCACCCATTTACTTGCTTGGGTAGATTACTGAGCCTCTTTATCCTCCATTTTCTCATGTTATATGGAAATGATAGGTACCTTTCAGGAGTATTGTACATAATGTGTATAATGCATATTCAGTGTCCAAATGAATGCATAGAACATTGAAAGCACTCAGTAAAACAATAATCATTTTGTATTATCTGCAGATTTGGATTGTTTCCTGGAGAAGTTAAACAGGATTAGGCAGGGTAATGTGGCTTGTTAGTGGCGAGGATAGAATTAGAACCAAATTACCATACCCAGATTTGTTGTTCTTTACATATGCAAGGTTATCTCTTAATTATTGAAATTGTTTAGGCTAGTCAGAATTATTCATTGGTGAAAACTCACATTACTCGATAATATCCTCTTCTTTTTCTGTCCCCTAAATATAAGATTTGCATATCTGTCATTTAGGCTGGAATCCCATATATTTTTTATGATGTGTGATTTAAAGGAGCCTGTTCTTTTTTAAGAGTTACAGATAGATTCAGACAACAGGGTGGCAATAGCCAGAGGGAAAGAGGGGATAGAAGTAGGGGGAGGAGGCCCTGGCCGGTTGGCTCAGTGGTAGAGCGTCGGCCTGGCGTGCGGGGGACCCGGGTTCGATTCCCGGCCAGGGCCCATAGGAGAAGCGCCCATTTGCTTCTCCACCCCCACGCCCTCCTTCCTCTCTGTGTCTTCCTCCCGCAGCCAAGGCTCCATTGGAGCAAAGATGGCCCGGGCGCTGGGGATGGCTCCTTGGCCTCTGCCCCAGGCGCTAGAGCGGCTCTGGTCGCGGCCGAGCAACGCCCCGGAGGGGCAGAGCATCGCCCCCTGGTGGGCAGAGCGTCGCCCCTGGTGGGCGAGCCGGGTGGATCCCGGTCGGGCGCATGCGGGAGTCTGTCTGACTGTCTCTCCCCGTTTCCAGCTTAAGGGAAAAAAAAAGGGGGGGGGAGGAGGCGAAGTACTGGGAAAGAGACTTTGCTTGGGGCGGAAGAGGCACAATGCAGTGTGTAGATGGTGTTGTATTGAATTGTACATTTGAAAACTGGATGGGTTGGCAAGCCATGTCATCAGTAAATTAATAAGAAATTAATTTTTTAAAATGTTTTAAATCAAGAGAGGTTTCTCACTAGCTATTTATCAGAATCTATAAAGTGGGTCTGATTAGCTCTGACCTAGAATAAGTAAGACACTTCCATACAAGGCCATGCAGTTGCCCCAGTATAAATAACTGCCGACCCGTAGAACCTTGTGTTCTGTCTACTGGCTCTGTTGCTAACTCTGCATGCGCTCTGATCTGAGCTGTGCTCATTGCTTCGGGTCCCTCACCTCTACTGGATTATAGGCTTCTGGGTCTGCCCGAGTTCAGCCTTCCCTGGGGCTAGTTCTTTGCCAGTTTTGATAGTATCTTCCAACCCACGTGGTCCAGGTAGTCTCCCACGGAAAGTGTAGTGATGGCGTTACTGATACTTATATAAAGCTTTACTTTTGGCAGAGTGCTTTCATAGTCATAATCTAAGTTGATCCTCTAACAGCTGTGTGAAGTAAGGAGTATTATCTCTTTTACAGTTGAGGAATCTAAAACTCATTTAAGTAATTTGCCCAAAGTCAGACAGATACTACGTGGAAGAGCCCAGGTCCTTTGACCACAAACCCCAAGCTTTTTTCACCTCTCAATTACTGCTCATGATCCTGTTTCTGACAAGTAATAACAAGTGACCTAAAATTAAAAAACTAATGAAAATATTTTGTTTAAGTTCTATGTTGTGATGTGAGAGCTATATAGAAAAAATAACTGTGTGTGTGTGTGTGTGTGTGTGTGTGTGTATATATATATATATATAATATAAAGTATTGCCAAAACACTAACTAGGAAATAAGTCTTACATTTCTCTTATTTCTTTCAATAAATACTGAGCACATGGGATCTAGAGGATAAATATGTTTGATTATTTCATTTAGAATATCAGAAAAAAGACAATTTATCTTCTAGGGAAAAAAATCTTACTGTAACTTTATTATAACTATCTCAGCAACTTTTTGTTTGTGATAATATCTTTTTTTAAAATCTTTTCCCTGGACTGCCTCCATTTTTCCTCTGTTTTTAACCCTCCCCTATATGCTAATGACTCCTTTTTTTTTCTTTCTTTCTTTTTTTTTTTTTTTTTTGTATTTTTCTGAAGCTGGAAACGGGGAGCGACAGTCAGACAGACTCCCGCATGCGCCCGACCGGGATCCACCCGGCTCGCCCACCAGGGGCGACGCTCTGCCCACCAGGGGGTGATGCTCTGCCCCTCCGGGGCGTCGCTCTGTTGCGACCAGAGCCACTCTAGCGCCTGGGGCAGAGGCCAAGGAGCCATCCCCAGCACCTGGTCCATCTTTGCTCCAATGGAGCCTTGGCTGCAGGAGGGGAAGAGAGAGACAGAGAGGAAGGAGAGGGGGGGTGGAGAAGCAAATGGGCACCTCTCCTATGTGCCCTGGCCGGGAATCGAACCCGGGTTCCCCGCACGCCAGGCCGACGCTCTACCGCTGAGCCAACCGGCCAGGGCTTTCATGCCTTTTTTTAGGAAGTGCTCTCTTCTCATTTAGCTGTTGCCTCCCTCACCTCCCATTCACCAGCCAAATTTGATATCCCTCCTCCCTGTTTATATTGATAGTATAATTATCGGTTTTCACAGTTGCACTCTGAATTTCTTAAGGGCAGGGATGCTCTTATTCACTGTGTAACACTAAGGTTAGTAGTATGTTTGATACATTATAGACACTCAAATGTTCCTGAAATGCATGCACTCTCAGAAATTGTTTATTCATGAAAACTTTTTAATTTTTAAAATGTGTTTTATTGTGATATCAATGATCTCTTTAATAGCTCAAATTTGAAAAATTCATGTATACTAAATTGGATTTATTTTATTTACATGTCATTTTCTCATTAAAATAATCATTTGTTATTGTATTCCATTTTTCAGTGTGCTTCAATAAATTACAAAAATATAGCATATGCTGACAATGTTATTGCAGAAACTCTGTCTCATTAATATCATGTAGATGAAACTACAGGTTTATTCTACATGAGATTAATATTGGCAGCGTCTTATTTGTGAATTCATCATGTCATAGCGGGAACAAACAGAATAAATGGAAGACCAGCTTTCAGTTCTTTACCCATTCAATATTTTTCCTAGCTGAACATATCTTTCAATTAGCATATATATATATTTTTTTATTAAATTTAATGCAGTGACATTGATAAATCAGGGTACATATGTTGAGACAAAATATCTCTAGATTATTTTGCCATTTGATTGTGCTGTATACCCCTCTCGCAAAGTTAAATTGTCTTCTATCACCTTCTATCTGGTTTTCTTTGTGCCCCTCCCCTCCCCTAACCCCTCTCTCCTTCTTCACCCCCTCCCCCCTCCCCCAACCTCCCCCGCCCCTGTTGCCATCACATTCTTGTTCATGTCTCTGAGTCTCGTTTTTATGTCCCTTCTATGTATGGATTCATCTCAGTTTTTTTTCTGATTTACTTATTTCACTCCGTATAATGTTATCAAGGTCCATCCATGTTATTGTAAATGATCCGATGTCATCATTTCTTATGGCTGAGTAGTATTCCATAGTATATATGTACCAAAGCTTTTTCATCCACTCATCTTCTGACGGACACTTGGGTTGTTTCCAGATCTTCACTGTTGTGAACAATGCTGCCAAAACATGGGGGTGCATTTCTCCTTTTGGAGCCGTTCTATGGTGTCCTTGGGGTATATTCCTAAAAGTGGGTTAGCTGGGTCAAAAGGCGGTTCGATTTTCAGTTTTTTGAGGAATCTCCATACTGTTTTCCACAGTGGCTGCACCAGTCTGCATTCCCACCAGCAGTGCAGGAGGGTCCCCTTTTCTCCACATCCTCGCCAGCACTTATTCTGTGTTGTTTTGTTGATAAGCGCCATTCTGACTGGTGTAAGGTGATATCTCATTGTGGTTTTAATTTGCATTTCTCTAATGATTAGTGATGTTGAGCATTTTTTCATATGCCTATTGGCCATCTGTATGTCCTCTTTGGAGAAGTGTCTATTCATCTCTTTTGCCCATTTTTGGATTGGGTTGTTTGTCTTCCTGGTGTTGAGTTTTACAAGTTCTTTATAAATTTTGGTTATTAACCCCTTATCAGACGTATTGTCAAATATGTTCTCCCATTGTGTAGTTTGTCTTTTTATTCTGTTCTTGTTGTCTTTAGCTGTGCAAAAGCTTTTTAGTTTGATATAGTCCCATTTGTTTATCCTGTCTTTTATTTCACTTCCCCGTGGAGATAAATCAGCAAATATATTGCTCCGAGAGATGTCGGAGAGCTTACTGCCTATGTTTTCTTCTAAGATGCTTATGGTTTCACGGCCTACATTCAAGTCTTTTATCCATTTTGAGTTTATTTTTGTGAGTGGTGTAAGCTGGTGATCTAGTTTCATTTTTTTGCAGCTAGCTGTCCAATTTTCCCAACACCATTTGTTAAAGAGGCTGTCTTTACTCCATTGTATTTCCTTACCTCCTTTGTCAAATATCAGTTGTCCATAGAACTGTGGGTTTATTTCTGGGTTCTCTGTTCTATTCCATTGATCTATATGCCTGTTCTTGTGCCAGTACCAGGCTGTTTTGAGTACAATGGCCTTGTAGTATAACTTGATATCAGGAAGTGTGATACCTCCCACTTTATTCTTCTTTTTTAAGATTGCTGAGGCTATTCGTGTCCTTTTTTGGTTCCATATAAATTTTTGGAATATGTGTTCTATATCTTTGAAGTATGTCATTGGTATTTTAATTGGTATTGCATTGAATTTATAAATTGCTTTGGGTAATATAGACATTTTAATGATGTTTATTCTTCCTAACCATGAGCACGGTATATGCTTCCACTTGTTAGTATCTTCCTTGATTTCTTTTATCAATGTTTTGTAATTTTCCGAGTACAAGTCTTTAGTCTCCTTGGTTAAGTTTATTCCTAGGTACTTTATTTTTTTGGTTGTAATTGTGAAGGGGATTGTTTCCTTAATTTCTCTTTCTGACTGTTCATTGTTGGTGTATAAAAATGCTTCTTATTTCTGAGTATTGATTTTATATCCTGCCACTTTGCTGAATTTATTTATCAGGTCCAGTAGTTTTTTGACTGAGACTTTAGGGTTTTCTATATACAATATCATATCATCTGCAAATAATGATAGTTTTACTTCTTCTTTTCCAACTTGAATGCCTTTTATTTCTTCTTCTTGTCTGATTGCTGTGGCTAGGACTTCCAGGACTATGTTAAATAAGAGTGGTGAAAGGGGGCACCCCTGCCTTGTTCCTGATCTTAAGGGTATTGCTTTTAATTTTTGCCCATTGAGTATGATGTTGGCTGTGGGTTTCTCATAGATGGCTTTTATCATGTTGAGGTATGTTCCCTGTATTCCCACTTTGCTGAGAGTTTTGATCATGAATGGGTGCTGGATTTTATCAAATGCTTTTTCTGCATCTATTGAAATTATCATATGGTTTTTCTCCTTCTTTTTGTTTATGTGATGAATCACATTGATTGATTTACGAATATTGTACCAGCCTTGCCTCCCCAGAATAAATCCCACTTGATCATGGTGTATGATTTTTTCCATATATTGTTGGATCCGGTTTGCTAATATTTTGTTGAGGATTTTAGCATCTATATTCATCAGAGATATTGGCCTATAATTTTCTTTCTTTGTGTGGTCTTTGCCTGGTTTTGGAATCAGAATTATGCTCGCCTCATAAAAGGAGTTTGGAAGTCTTCCTTCCTCTTGAATTTTTTGAAATAGTTTGAGAAGGATAGGAGTTAGTTCTTCTTTGAATATTTGGTAGAATTCCGTTGTGAAGCCATCGGGTCCCGGACTTTTCTTTGTTGGGAGATTTTGATAACTGTTTCGATCTCCTTTGGTGTAATTGGTCTGTTTAAGTTTTCTGATTCTTCCAGATTGATTTTTGGAAGATTGTACGTTTCAAGGAATTTGTCCATTTCATCTAGGTTGTCTAGTTTTTTGGCATACAGTTCTTCATAGTATTTTCTTACAATATTTTGTATTTCTGTTGTGTCAGTTGTTATTTCTCCTCTCTCATTTCTAATTTTATTTATTTGAGTCCTCTCTCTCTTTTTCTTGGTGAGTCTACTTAAAGGTGCATCAATCTTGTTTACCTTTTCAAAGAACTAGCTCCTAGTTTCATTGATCCTCTGTATTGTTTCTTTAGCCTCTATGTCATTTATTTCTGCTCTGATCTTTATTATTTCCTTCCTTCTACTACATTTGGGCTTTACTTGCTGTTCTTTTTCTAATTCTTTTAGATGCAGGGTTAAGTTGTTTATTTGAGCTTTTTCTAGCTTCTGAAAGTGTGCCTGTAGTGCTATGAACTTCCCTCTCAGCACTGCTTTCGCTGTGTCCCATAAATTTTGAGTTGTTGTATGTTCATTGTCATTCGTTTCTAGGAATTTCTTTATTTCTTCTTTGATCTCATTCTTAATCCATTCATTATTTAACACCCTGCTATTTAGTTTCCATGTGTTTGAGAATTTTTGAGCTTTTCTGCTGTGATTCATTTCTAGTTTCATGCCGTTGTGATCGGAGAAAGTGCTTGATATGATTTCAGTCTTCTTAAATTTGTTGAGAGCACTTTTGTGCCCTAGCATGTGGTCTATCCTAGAGAATGTACCATGAGCACTTGAAAAGAATGTATATTCTGCTGCTTTAGGGTGAAAGGTTCTGAAGATATCTATTAAATCGAGTTGATCTAGTGTTTCCAATAAGTCTGCTCTTTCTTTGTTAATTTTCTTTCTTGAGGATCTATCTAGTGATGTTAGTGGGGTATTGAAATCCCCTACTATTATAGTATTGCTATTGATCTCGCCCTTTAAATCCATCAAAATCTGTTTTATATATTTGGGTGCTCCTATATTAGGTGCATAGATATTTATAATAGTTATATCTTCCTGTTGGATTACTCCCTTTATCATTATGTAGTGGCCTTCTTTATCTCTTACTATATTCTTTGTTTTAAAGTCCAATTTGTCTGATATAAGTATTGCTACCCCTGCCTGACCAGGTGGTGGCGCAGTGGATAGAGCGTCGGACTGGGATGCGGAAGGACCCAGGTTCGAGACCCCGAGGTGGCCGGCTTGAGCGCGGGCTCATATGGCTTGAGCAAAGAGCTCACCAGCTTGGACCCAAGGTCGCTGGCTCCAGCAGGAGGTTACTCGGTCTGCTGAAGGCCCGCGGTCAAGGCACATGTGAGAAAGCAATCAATGAACAACTAAGAAGTCGCAACGCGCAACGAGAAACTGATGATTGATGCTTCTCATCTCTCTCCGTTCCTGTCTGTCTGTCCCTGTCTATCTCTGCCTCTGTAAAAATAAATAAATAAATAAATAAATAAAAATTAAAAAAAAAAAAAAAAAGCCTTTAAGTATTGCTACCCCAGCTTTTTTTTCATTTCCATTTGCATGAAACATTTTTTTCCATCCTTTTACCTTCAATCTGTGTGTGTCTTTTGTTCTAAGGTGTGTCTCTTGTAGACAACATATGTATGGGTCCTGTTTTCTTATCCACGCAGCTACCCTATGTCTTTTGATTGGATCATTTAATCCATTTACATTTAAGGTTATTATTGATATGTAGTTGTTTATTGCCATTTTCTTCTTTAAGGGTGTATTCCTTTTTCTTTTTTTTTTTTTTTTTCTGTATTCTTTTCCCACTTTATCTGTTTACACCAGGCCCCTTAATATTTCCTGCAGCATTGGTTTGGTTGTAATGAATTCCTTGAGTTGTTTTTTGTCTGGGAAGCTTTTTATTTCTCCTTCAATTTTAAACGATAGCCTTGCTGGATAAAGTAGTCTTGGTTGTAGGTTCTTGTTCTGCATTACTTTGAATATTTCTTGCCATTCCCTTCTGGCCTCAAGTGTTTCTGTTGAGAAGTCAGATGTCATCCTTATGGGGGCTCCTTTGTAGGTGATAACTTTTTTTTCTCTTGCAGCTTTTAATATTTTCTCTTTATCGCTTAGCTTTGGTATTTTAATTATGATGTGTCTTGGTGTAGGTTTCTTTGGGTTTCTCTTTAATGGAGTCCTCTGTGCTTCTTGGATTTGTGAGAGTTTCTCTTGCATTAATTTAGGGAAGTTTTCAGCTATGATATGATTGAACAAAGTCTCTATCCCTTGTTCTTTTTCTTCTTCTTCAGGAACCCCTATGATGCGGATGTTTTTTCTCTTCATGTTGTCACAGAGCTCTCTAAGAGTTTCCTCTGACTTTTTGAGTCTTTTTTTCTCTTTTCTTCTCTGCTTTCATGCCTTCATTCCAGTTGTCTTCTAACTCGCTGATTCGATCCTCTGCTCTATCTATCCCGTTTTTAATTCCTTCCATTGTGGTCTTTATTTCTGATATTGTATTTGTCGTCTCCAACTGATTCTTTTTTATACTTGCTATTTCTTTATTTAGGTTTTCAAACTCCCCCTCCATTGTTGTTCTAAGATCCCTAAGCAACCTTACAATCATTATTTTGTTTTGTTTTGTTTTTGTTTTTTTTTTTCCTTTTTTTTTTTTTTTTTTTTTCATTTTTCTGAAGCTGGAAACAGGGAGAGACAGTCAGACAGACTCCCGCATGCACCCGACCGGGATCCACCCGGCCCGCCCACCAGGGGCGGTGCTCTGCCCCCCAGGGGGCGATGCTCTGCCCATCCTGGGCGTCGCCATATTGCGACCAGAGCCACTCTAGCGCCTGAGGCAGAGGCCACAGAGCCATGCCCAGCGCCCGGGCCATCTCTGCTCCAATGGAGCCTTGGCTGCGGGAGGGGAAGAGAGAGACAGAGAGGAAAGCGCGGCGGAGGGGTGGAGAAGCAAATGGGCGCTTCTCCTGTGTGCCCTGGCCGGGAATCGAACCCGGGTCCTCTGCACGCTAGGCCGACGCTCTACCGCTGAGCCAACCGGCCAGGGCACAATCATTATTTTGAACTCCGCATCTGGAAGTTTGATTATTTCCATATCACTCAGTTCATCTCTCAAAAGTGTCTCTTGTGGTTTCATTTGGATTGCACTCCTTTGTTTTCTCATCTTTTTTTTTTTATTTGTAGAGTTGATTGAGTCTAGGCTTGGTGTTGTCTGCCTCCAGTTTTCAATTGTGTTATTTTTAGGTCTTCGTGGGTTGGTATCAGCTATTATTTGTAATCCACTTTCGGATTTGGGCAGCTTTGAAGTCTTGATTTGTTTGTTTTCTTAACAGGTGATAGTCTTGTTAACTGATCTCAGCAGGGGGCTTCCTTGAAACTGTATCCAGGAATGCTGTGGGTGTAACCTGAGACGCTGAAGGTCTCTTCCTCCAACTAATCTCACTGGGGGCAGGGTTTTTTCTCTCAGCTTCAGTAGGGGGAGGTGTATCTCAGATCTCCATGGAGACCTGAGTTACTGCCCCTCCTCCCCACTTCTTGTTTTCAGCTGTGTCTTGTTGTGCTGATTGGAGCTGGATAGATGTCCGGAGATCTCTGATCCGGAAGCACTTCAGCTCTGTTTTGTGAAAGGTTCAGTCCCTCCCCCAGCTATGGCCGCCTCCAGCACGAATGAGTCAGCTTTTTTATTTTGTTTCTTGCATACCTTAGCCCCTCACAGTCTGTCCCTCTCCCTGTCTTTTCCACTTGGGAGATAAGCTGGTCTTTTCAACCCACCTTGCTCCCTGGTCGCCAGGTAAGTGGCTGTGAGCAGTAGTTTCTGCTCTTTTTCCTCTGTGAAATCCTCTCTGGGCTCTCAGCCTCACCCCCCTCCTTCCCTTCCTGTAAGCAGAGGAGATTCAGGCACTCCTTACCAGGATTATTGTGGCTTCCTCTTTGCTCCTTGGTTTTTGAGAGCTGTTCTTGCAGTTCAGTGTTGGTTTTTCATGCTGATTTTTTCTAAATTGATTTGTATTCCAGTTTGGTGTTGAGAGCTGGGTGTCTGTGCATCTGCCTACTCCGCTGCCATCTTCTCTCCCTCAGCATATATTTTTTTAAGTAGTGAACAAAATCAGATGTATATTTCCCAACTTAAGTAAATATAGCTAAATGACATTTATTGATAGTATATTCTCCAAGTAAAGAACAAATGATAGTTGGAACCCAATTTATACTTGTATTATAGATAAGTTCGATACATACGGTAATAGGAACTTAATAAATAAAAATCATGTGTATTGTAGCTATCTATGAATTTTTCAGTTAAAGAAAATAGAATCTTGCTTATTGGAAGAAGCTCAACCCTCTTTGTTACAGAAAGCTCAGTAGCAGTGTTATCTTGCCCTAATTCACTATTTCAATCCAAAACTAGCTAAATATTGGCCTTTAAGGACAAAAATAAACTCCCTTGTTATATCTTTAGCTGTTAGTTTGTTAGATTAGTTGGTTTGTTTTGATAATTTACTTACCTCAAAGAGATCTGGTAGTTGTATTTGTGACTCCCAAAAGTAAACCGCTTATAGGCAGTGATTACCCGAATATAGAAAGAGATATTAAAGTATTATAAAATCTATTAATTATGTCTTCAGACCTTTTATAGTATCAAAATATTTCAGTTCATCCTAATTTTTTTCTCATAAGAATAACACATCATTTGGAAAATATGCATAGATATATGAAAACTCACTTTACAGGCTACCTTCAAGAAATGGTTTTGAAAACTGAATAGTTCTCAAAAATTCTAACTAATATTATTTTTGGTATTTGCATAATATTCTGATATATCTTTTTTTTTCCCCCAAAGCTAGAGCAAGAAGACAGTCAGACAAACTCCCCCACACACCCGACAGGGATCCACCCAGCATGCCCACCAAGGGGTGATGCTCTGCCCATCTGAGTGTTGCTCCATTGCAGCTAGAGCCATTCTAGCGCCTGAGGTGGAGGTCATGGAGCCATCTTTACTCCAGTGGAGCCCTGGCTGCAGGAAGGGAATAGAGAGATAGAGAAAAAGGGGAGAGGGAAGGGTGGAGAAGTAGATGGGCACTTCTTCTGTGTACACTGGCCAGGAATCAAACCCAAGACTTCCACACCCTGGGCTAATGCTCTACTACTGAGCCAACTATCCAGGGTCATATCTTTACTTTTAAAAGAAACATATTATAGTCCTTGCCAGATAGCTCTGTTGGTTAGAACATAAACTCAATATGCCAAAGTTGTGGGTTCGATCCCTGGTCAAGGCACATATAAGAATCAATCAGTGAATGGTCTCTCTCTCTCTCTTTCTAAAATCAATAAATTAAAAAAACTTAAAAATGCGAGCATCTTATAGCAATATAAAATTTTTTCACATCAAATTTATTTCAGAGATACATGTAATAGAAAAAGAGGGGTCATCATGAAAACATAAAATTTGAAATAAGTCTGAGTTATAAACACCAACCATTTGGTATTTGGCAGTCTTGATGTGGAGGGTAGAGTGGAAAACAGGTAAGCAATTAGAGCCTCTTGGACTAGGGCTGTAATGCAGCTGAGGTTTCCAGAAAGGACCTTACTTGCCAGGTGGGTCTTTGCTAAAAGTGGATACACTTATTCTTGGAGTTCCACAAGAGTAGGGAGCTTGGTCTGTTTTATTCATTGCTCTATTCCTAGTGCCTAGCTCAAAGTAGATCTTCCATAAATATTTGCTGAATGAAAGAATGAATGGTATCAGTGAAAATGAGCATGTCCTCAACCAGACACAAGAGTATTCACTTTGGCCTCCCAGCCACGAGAGCACCAGCCATTCTCTCTTGGTTTTAGAAACTACTGGAAAGTAGAATACTCTTCCCTTTTTAACCCTTTGAGTAGTACAAATGTTCATGTACATCCTCACTCAAAGGGTTAACAAAAAACTCACTACTCAAAGGATTATGATCATTTCTTAATTTCTTCCTCCCCAACTTTACAAATATCTGAAGGCTGTGTTTAGGACTGGCCATATTTGCAAGTGTGTACTGAGTTATATATTTTCTTCTCATACCACCATGTTGATACACCAACCTTCTTTAGCTAGAATACCCCTTACTTACCCTTATTTGAGCAACTTCTAATTATTTTTCAAGACTCAGCTTAGTCCTCATGTTTCCGAGAAGCCCTCCTTCCCCCCCTCCTCAAGCCAGGCTGGGTCTCCTATTGTGTTCTCCCGTAGCTGCTTCTGCCTATCTTTTGAAATTTTCCAAACCAGACAGTTTCTGAAGAGATGTAGTAAATGTTTTAGAATTAAATCACCCATGACTTCACATCATATATTCTTCAGTCTGAGAAATGAGCTGGCTGTTACAGAGTAGTGGATGTGATTTGTCCTTATACATTATAAGATGCAACTGTGAATCAGAGCCAGAAAAAAAAAAAAGGCAGTCTTAAATTTCTGATTGAGATAGCTATCTATCTAAGCAGCAGGACAGCCAATGTACATTTTTCCACTTACACAAGACTGGTCACCTATGCAACAGGAGGTAACTAGTACCATATTTTTAATGTATTCCTGGGAGATTTTTTAATTTTTCATTAATTTTAATTTATTGTGTTAACATGGATTCAAGTATCTCACTGCATATAACATCCTCACCCTCGCCCCCCCCCCGTGTCCCTATTTACACCCCCTTTACCTTCTCCCCCTAGCTCCCTCCCCCTTCCCTCTGGGATTTGCTGTCCTGCTATCTGTATCTATGTGTTATGTATATATAATTTCACTAATCCTTCACCTTCTGTGATCCCACCCCCTGACCCCTTCCCTCTGACAGTCCAGGGAGATTTTTTATGACCATGTTAAATTGAGGCCCCAGACACACCTCTTGGCCTGCCCCTACTTCCGATCTCACTTAGGTCCCTGGCCCAAATTTCAGAAGTTGTGAAATATCATTATAACACATAACACTTCAGAGATCAAAACCAATGTAGACATGTCTTCAATAGATGAAACCAGAAATATTCATTTAAAAACACATTCTATGCCACCTTTCCAAAAGTTGACATACTGAGGTCAGCAATGGACAAAATGAAACTCCTTTTAAAGTTGGAGCATGGTACCTTGTGGTCTCAAAGTATACAACACCATATTATTAATTATCCACTATGATTTTAGGAAAAATTCAGAAGCCTTGCCTTCAGAGCAGTTGGACCGTCAGGAGTAATACCTTAAAGATTAACTTTGTCACTGATTGCAGGAGGCTGCTTCCCTCCCATATCCAGTGTGTCAGGCAAAAGGAAAAATGTAAACATTCCTTCCAAGTCACCACAAAGTAAAATAAACAGATCATCCCAATATTGCAAAATCCAGCATTTCTAGCTCAAATCAGGCACATTTGTAATATTTTTTCATTCCGAAAATTGAACTTTAATCTCCTTATTCTCACACTTCTGTTTTCAATTTTAACCCTTTTGAGGTAGGATACATCTTGAAGAATTATTAACACAGTAGAATGCTTTGAGTCTCCAGCTCTTATTTGATACATAGAAAATAATTTATGACTTTCTTCAGTTAGGCTGTTGCAAAACATTCTTCATAAGTCAGTTAATAACTAAATTTTTAGACAGAGATATAGTCCAGAAATTTTAAAATGTGTTAACTTTCTTTAAAAAATCTGTAAGCATGAAAAATAAGTGTACAATTTTTTTTAATCAGCCTTCTTTTTAGAGGGGTCCTAAGTAATTATCAAGTATTGTCAGAAAACTTAAGTCTTCAGATATATCTTTCTTATTTAAGAAACAAAGCTGTCTTTTTGTTTCTTGCCTAGTTAGGAGTTAGATTAAGTAAAGCAGGGAAATCTAAAACTCAATAGGTAGTTAAAAAGGTAAAAAGGTTGGTTGTAAAACCCAGCCTTTACTGTATTGAATGAAAAGCAAAAATCCAAGTGTCTTCTGTTCCTTACAGAGCATGCAGCGACGCTAAGCAGCCGCAGCTTCACAGCGTTTCCTTGTGAGGGCAGCTGTGCAGCAAGCGGCTTTAGTCTGTTCGCTTTAGTGAAGGCAAAGGGCCTGGGTTCTTTTATGCTTTAAATTGACATTTCACTAAGGAGAGGAGTTTGGTGGTAGCTTGTTTTCTCTCTTATTTTTAAGTGACATAGTACTGATTAAAATTAGCCTTTAAAAAAAAATATATATATATATATTCATTTTTGCTCAGGTTTTTTCTGAACAAGATATTGAACGAAATGAAATCCAAATGCTTTTCTACCTGTACACTATATTGCTGAGCAGATTATTTATAGACGGCAAGGCAAGATAAAGTTGCTTTTAAGAGTCCTTTAATATATCAGTTGGCTAACTAGCAAAACACCTTTACTGCCATTAAATATTTACCGAGACTTGGCTTTGGGCAGGGGGCAGTTTAGTGCAACAAATTTGACTCCGAGCAGTGCCATTGATTAGCTATCAGAAGGACATAGTTAATAAGTAACTTGAGATATTACAGAGCTCTCTACATTCTTGTCAAATCTTTTCTCTAAAGATGACCTAAAAAAAGCCAGTTACAGCCAGCATTCACCCCAGCAATGATTGCACAAGCACAACTATGAAAGAAATAAAGGCCAGACAAATCAGTTGAGCAGTACTTAGGCAATCTTTCTTAGTGACTGTTGTCACTGCTGCTGGACTTTAGAACTGACCATGTTTACATTTAATTAGAAAGGACACACAGTTTACAGCACAGTAGCTATCAATATCGGATCAGGATTGATTTCCGCTTTCTCCCCAGTGATTGCTTCCTTCAAGCTAATTAAAAAAGGCATATAACCAAAATGACTCACATAAATTTTAAAGCAAAGTAAATATTCCCTGGAGACCAAAACAAAAAGTAAATTACATTCATCCTGATTACTAGCTACATTTTTTAAAGGAATTCTGATGTCCATAAATGTGACATAAGGCATGTTTTAGTGTTATCAGGCTGCTGATAAAGTATTCCTTTTGAAAAGAACTGGATGAATGCTTTACTGAGTAGTTAGCTCTCAAAGAAACAATAACCTTACTTTTATCTTTATAATCCCTAAAGCATATAGATAAAGTAGTCTTAGAGAAGCTTGGGCTGATTTTATTCAAGTCTTCATTTTTCACATATGGTACAGAGAAACTGCTAAAATTAAGGATAAATAATAAATCAATTTCCTTTTCAATAAAGTGTATAGAGCACATGTGGCATTTTCTAAAATTGAGGACTTACCCTACTTTGTGCAAATAACATTTCCCTATAATGACCACAGCCAGAATCATTAAGTTATGAGGAAAGATAATTTTGTATAGCTCTATTCACTATAAGGAGAACTACTTTAAACTTCACAAGCTAATATTTATTGGTGATAACACTAATTTATGGTAAAAAAGAAAAAAGATTTTAAACTCAGAGAAATAACTAAGCCAGGAGAGATGTAGAGGTTACCTCTGAGAGAATGTGGCACGGCCGCTGCCTTCTCTGTGGACCACACCTAGAATGGAAGGCCATCAGAATGGAAGGAAGGAAGGACAGAAAGAAGTCCAGATTAGAAGCTGGCCTTAAGCCACATTATTAATTAATTTACCAGTAGTTAGTAAGCAGTTCTTTCAAACACTTAAGATAAATGGTGAGCAAAACCTCTATAAGATCAGACATTTTTATCTACCTTTGCTACTGTTGTATTCCCAAGCAGTTACTAGGTCCTTGGCACTATGTATACACATACATATATATATATAGTTTCTCAGTAAATATTTATTGAATGAATGACCCCTTTCAAGGTTTATTCTAGTACAAACAGATGTTCCCTCAGCCACCAGAGTGGCCTCCAGTAGCACTTGTTTCTAGTACTCTAGGAAAATCACTGAAGTCACAGTGATACTGTAATAATGAGAGTCCATTGAAAACACTCCGCCAGAATAGAATAATTCATGGAAGTTATTTTTTCTTACTTTCATGTCTTCCATTTGCTTTTGAAATCTTAGGCTTTTAATTACTCTTAGTGTTCACAAAGCAATCAACCTTTAAGCCTTATTTATTAACTACAGACCACACTAGACATTCATAGCTTATATTCTCTGCAGGACCCACACCAATCACAAAGATTCTAGTAGGCCCTTAAGACATAAAAAAAAATTAAGAATCACATGAAGCAGGCCTAAGGAACCAGTAATTAGTAAATTCCACAAATATAAATATTAAATACTTTTCTAAGCACTAGATATCAAATGGTGTGGGGGGGAGAGGGCAGGACTATAATTGTCTGACATCTACTCAATTGAAAAGTTAGAAGACTTTCAGAACACATGAAAGGATCACCTAATCTGGACAACAGGTCAGATTTCTTAGAGAAGCTCAAATCCAAGCTGATATCTAAAGGACGAGGAGGAGCTAGTTAAGTAAAAGTGGATAGGGTCAGTGTTCCAGGGGCTGTTCATCTTGGCTGGTGTAGAGAGCTAAGTAGGTGAATCATGGGAAATGAGCTGGAAAGAGAAGCTTGAAGAGCATTGTAAATGCTGTCTAAGGAATTTGGATGTCATCCTAGGAACAGTGAGGAGTCACTGAAGAGTTGTATTTTTGGTAGTGATGCATTCCTATTTGTGCTTTAGAAAATTCACTCATGGCAAAAAATAAAAAAAAGGAAAGACTGTTGCAATGATCCACTTAAGAAAATAATAGCAGGCACTCTAAATTAAGATGATGGTAATGGGACCTGAAAGAAACAAAAGATGCAAGGGAGATTTAAGTTTTAATCAAAAGGATTCATTGGATTGTGCGGGAGAAATAGATGTCAAGGGTGACGCATAGGTCTGGTGATGGAATGCTGATAGCAGTCGCCGGTGAGAGGGGAGAAAGAGTCAAGGGCTGATATGGAGAAGAGAATATAATGAGATCATGAATTCAACATTAGACATACTGAGTTGTTACATATTTGCAAAATGGTCAAATGGAGATGGCTGCTAAGTGGTTATGTATATCTGGTGCTCATGATAGAAAACTGAGCTGCAGAGAAATACTTCAGAGTTAGGAGTCATTAGCTATATAGTTGAGTAAGTGAAGCCACGAGAGTGGTTGAAATCAAGTGAAAGTGGGCAGAATGAGAGGAGAAGACACCCATAATTAAGGGTTGAGTAGAGCAGAGAAAAGGCCGCCAAAGGGATTGAGAAGCATTAAGAAATATTTTTGAAAAAACAGAAAGCTAGAAGTATATTTTCAGGGAAAGCAGAAAAAGAAAGCATTTCCAGAAAGAGTTGGCTTCAGATAGGTCAAATAAGATAAAGATTAAAATGTTTTTATATTTAACAACCAGATCATTGGAGCACTTGTGAACAGAGCAGATTTGAGAGCCTTGAATAGAAGTTGAGAAAGTGAAGACAGTAAGCACAATTATATTCAAAAGCTGGTAATCCCAAACTAGGTCCAAGAGAAATCTAATTTTTAAGACCATACTGGAAAAAAAATAAAAGACCGTACTAGAATAGCTTTAGAACTTAGTGAGTTAGAATCTCTGGTAGTAAACAAACAAAAAACTCTTCATGAGTAGTGTATATAGCCCAGGTAACAAAAAAGTGTTTCCTAGATTTGAGCCTCAATGTACTCAGAGAAAGTACTATGGCACTCAGAGAAAGAACAAGGTAAGTCTTGCCAATTAGAGGCTGTTGTCCTATCAAGTAATGGAGATGCAAAGAACACCCTTTAGCCAGAGCAGTTTCTTTAAAAGACAAATCTTGTTACCCTCTCTTTAAAATCCTTCATTAGTTTCTTGTTCGCCTTAGAACAAAGACCAAAGCACTTCTTTTTTTTCTTTTTTTCTTTTTTCTTTTTTTGTATTTTTCTGAAGTTGGAAACGGGAAGGCAGTCAGACAGACTCCTGCATGCGCCCAACTGGGATCCACCCAGCATGCCCACCAGGGGGCGATGCTCTTCCCATCTGGGACATTGCTCTGCCTCGACCAGAGCCATTCTAGTGCCTGAGGCAGAGGCCATGGAGCCGTCCTCAGTGTCTGGGGCCAACTTTGCTCCAATGGGGCCTTGGCTGTGGGAGGGGAAGAGAGAGACAGAGAGGGAGGAGAGGGGGAGAGGTGAAGAAGCAGATGGGTGCTTCTCCTGTGTGTCCTGGCTAGGAATCGAACCTGGGACTCCTGCATGCCAGGCCAATGCTCTACCACTGAGCCAACCGGCCAGGGCCCCAAAGCACTTCTTATGTTCCAAAAACTCCCCATGTGACCTAAGTCCAACCACTTTTTCTCTGGTCTCTGAGCACTTACATCAGTGTAACTGGGCGTTATTTCCCCCCGGTGGTCACCCTTTCTCTTATTATAAGGCTTTTCTTTGCACATGCTCTTCCCTGTGCCTTAAGTTCTTCCTCTCTCTTTCTCCTAATTATGCCTACTCTTATCTTTAAACCTCAACTGAAATGTTCATCTGTCCTTTACAGCATTACTAATTTAAAATGTATGTTTGGTCATCTCTCTAACTCCAGCAAAGTGCCCCTCATACAGTAGTCATTCATTGATGTGACAAAGGGAAGCAGATCTTAAGGTATCACAATGCAGCCAACCAGTGTCAAGTGAAACAAAACACGTATTTCCAGTGTGCATGTCCTGACTGGCAATTCAGTTAACCGGCTAGCTATTCGTCAGCAGCTATGTAGCAGGCACTCTGCACTTGTGGTGGTCCCATAAAATGAATTTAGTTAGACCTCGTATATCTGAGGTCAGTATCAGTGTTTATCCTACTCAAGCTGTATGTAATGTGAAATAGAACTATATATTTAATATGGCTTCATTTACTCTTCCTAAGGGAGTTAAATGGATCATTCACTGAAAATATTTACACTAGGTCAGAACAGTTGATTATTTGCTGTTTTTACATTTCTACTATAATCATTTTATTTATGCAGATGGTGTGAAGCATAATATTCAACAGCAGAGCAACTGCGGCTACTGGCATTGTGTGCTAGCTCCTCAGAAATCCTTTTGTCCAGCACTGACCCGTAGGCAGCTGGAACTCATCTTTTGTGACTGTTCTTAGATGGGTTATCCCATTTTACTAGAATTAGGATGAGAAATTAGAATTTAGCCAGGCCTCAGCATTGTGAGATCACTTCTATCGAGAGATCATTTAATCCAACCTTCAGTTATTGTGTCAGGAATTCTTCTACACCGCTTCTAACAGGTTGTCTAGCGGCTACATACCTGATCACAGACATAGCTCACCCAACCTGACAAGCCTTCCTGTTAAGGCGCTTTAATTTTTCCCTAATGAATTATAACGGACAGTGAATTCAGGTGTGGCTAGCTCTGATTTGGACACTGTACCATTGGTGGCCGTGCTGGCCCTTATTGTTTTGTGTCTTATGTCACTTCTGATTCCTGATAAACTTACAGTTAGCTAATCTTCACTCCTACTCTGTGTGTGTGTTTGTGGGGTAATTAATAGCCTTTAGTTATTAAAACAGTTTAAATGTATAGTAAAATTGAGCAAATAGTACAGATCTTTCTTATACTTCCTCCTGTGTACACAGTACCCTGTTATTTACGTCTTTATTGATGTGGCACATTTGCCGCAATGAGTAAAACCATATTGATAAACTATTATTACCTAAAGTCCATAGGTTACGTTATGGTTCACTGATTGTGTTGCACAGTTCTGTGGATTTTGAAAAATGCAAAGGTCATGTATGTGCCATACAGAGTTTCACAGCACTTACAGAAAATCACTGTTTTGCCTCTTCATCCCTTTTCCCCTTCCCCTGAATCCTTGGCAACCACTGGTTTCTTGACTGTCTCTATAGTTTTGCCTCTTCCACAATATCATATAGTTGGAATCACACAGTATATAGCCTTCCTGCTGGCTTCTTTCAGACTTGCTTCTTTCACAAGTAATATGCATTCAAGGTTCCTCCATGTATTTTTCTGGCTTAATCGCTGATTTCTTCCTTCCTTCTTTCCTTCTTTCCTTCCTTCTTTCCTTCCTTCTTTCCTTCCTTCCTTCCTTCCTTCCTTCCTTCCTTCCTTCCTTCCTTCCTTCTTTTCTTCCTTCCTTTCTTACTTTTTAAAAGATTTTTATTTACTTATTTTAGAGAAGAGAGAGAAGGGGAGAGAAGCAGGAAGCAGCAACTCTTGTATGTGTCTTGACTAGGCAAGCCCGGAGTTTTGAACTGGCTACCTCAACGATAGCTGACTTCTTTTCTCACTGAGTATTCCATTATATGGATGTACCACAGTTTATACATTTACTTGTTGAAAGACATCTTGGTTGCTTCCACTTTGGGGAAATTATGAATAAAACTGCTATAAACATAGATGTGCAGGGTTTTGTTCATTGTTTTTTTTTGTATCTGCATAGGTTCTCCTCACTTTTGGGTAAATACTAAGGAGCACAGTCACTGGATCATATAGTAAGATTATGTTTACTTTTGTAAGAAATTACCAAACTGTCTTTCAAAGTGATTGTATTGTACTATTTTGCATCCCCACCACCAGTAAATGAGAGTTTCTGTTGCTCTACATCCTCACCAGAATTTGGATGTTAATTTTGTTGGATTTAGCCATTCTAATAGTGCACAGTGATACCTCATTGTTTTAAATTGCAATTCCTTGATGATATATGATGTTGAGCATCTTTCCATGTTTATCTACCATCTGTAGTTCTTTGGTGAAGTATCTGTTCAGATTTTCTGTCTATTTTTGAGGGGTTTGTTTTCTTATTGTTGAGTTTTAAGTTCTTTGGATATTTTGCATACTAGTCCTTTATAAGGTATGTGTTTTGAAAAGATTTTTTCTTAGTCTGTGAATTGTCTGTTCATTCTATTAATTGTGTGTCTTACAGCAGAAAATAAATGTTTTCTATTTTAATAAGGTTTAATATCTATATTTTTATAGATCGTGCTTTGGATATTGCATCTAAAACTCATTACTAATCCAAAGTCACCTCAGGTTTTTCCTGTGTTATCTTCTAGAAGTTATGTAGTTTTGCATTTTACTTATTGAGCCTATAATCCATTTTTAGTTATTTTTTGTTAAAAGTGTAAGTATTCTGTCTAGATTTTTTTTATTGTATAGACATTTAATAATTCCAGCACCACTTGTTGAAAAAAGGCTATCATGTGTTCATTGAATTGCCTTTGCTTCCTTATCAAAGATCAGTTGACCATATTTATGTGGCTCTATTTCAAGGCTCTGTTCTCTTCCATTGATCTATATGTTTATTCTTTCACCAGTGTCATGCTCTCTTGATTTCTGCAGCTTTATAAGTCTTAAATTTGGGTGGTAACACGCCTCTGAATTTGCTCTCCATCAACTGAGTGACTGTTTGGGACCTTTTGCCTCTCCATATAAACTTTAGAATCAATTTGTCAGCATCTAAAAATAATTTGCAGGGATTTTGATTGGAATCATGTTGAACCCATTGATCAAGTTAAGAACTAACATCTAACATATCCATGAACATGGAATATATCTCTATTTATTTAGGCTGTCTTTGATTTCTTTTATCTGAGTTATCTTTATATAGATTCTGTATATATTTTGTTAGATTTATATCTAAATATTTTACTTTGGAGGTGATAATAAGTGGTATTATGTTTTCATTTTAAATTGCAGTTGTTCATTGTTGCTAATGGTTAAAGCAATTGACTTAATATTAACCTTTTTTCCTGTAACCTTGCTGATATCATTTATTAGTTTTAGGAGTTTTTGTTGTTGTTTTTTTGTTGAGTCTTTGAGATTATCTACATAGATAATTATGTATTATCTGTGAACAAAGACAGTTTTATTCCTTCCTAATTTGTATACCTTTAATTTCCTTTTCTTGTCTTGTTGCATTGGCTTGGGTTTCAATACTATGTTGAACAGAGTGGTAGGAGGAGACATCCTGATCTTTGGGGGAAATCATTTATGCTTTTACCATTAGATATGTAGTTAGCATCAGTTTTTTTTTGTAAATGTTCTATTTCAAGGTGAGAAATTTCTTCTCTTTTTCTAGTTTGCTGAAAGTTTTTTGTTGTTGTTTTTGTTGTTTGTTTGGTTTTTTACCATGAATGGGTGTTGGATTTTGTCAAATGCTTTTTCCCCTTTAGATTGTTTTGTGATGGATTACATTCATTGATTTTGACGGTTGAACCACCCTCACATACCTGGAATAGATCCCACTTGATCATGATACACTAATCTTTTATCTATGTTGTTGGGTTTGATTTGCTAATATTTTGTTGGGACGTTTTTGCATCTGTATTCACAAGAGATATTAGTCTGTAAGTCTTCCTTTCTTGTAATATCTTTATCTGATTTTAGTGTTAGGGTAATGAAGACCTCATAGATTGAGTTAGAAAGTGTTTTCTCTGCTTCTGCTTTCTGAAAGAGATTGTAGAAGATTGGTATGATTTCTTTCTTAAATGTTTGATGAGTCCAGCTGGGCCTGGTACTTTTTAAAAAATATTATGGTATTTTATTCTATTTCTTTAATACAGTGTGTCTATAAAGTCATGGTGCACTTTTGACCGGTCACAGGAAAGCAACAAAAGATGATAGAAATGTGAAATCTGCACCAAATAAAAGGAAAACTCTCCCAGTTTCCTACCTATTCAGTGCAGTTTGATATGGGCTCACGCACGGATTTTTTAGGGCTCCTTAGGTAGCTATCCCATATAGCCTTTACAAACTTGTTGTCACTGACTGATGGCCTACCAGAACGGGGTTTCTCCACCAAACTGCTGGTGTCCTTCAACTACTTATCCCACCGAGTAATGTTATTCCTATGTGGTGGTGCTTCGTTATAAATGCACCAATATTTACGTTGCACTTTGGTCACGGATTTGAATTTAGCAAGCCACAGAACACACTGAACTTTCCTCTGTACTGTCCACATCTCGACTGGCATGGCCGTGGGCTGCTCTGCTGTATACATGGTGCTACGGCATCATCTGCGCATGCACACATGCTGCCACACCATCCTACAGAAACTGGGAGGGTTTTCCTTTTATTTGGTTCAGATTTCACATTTCTATCATCTTTTGTTGTTTTCCTGTGATTGGTCAAAAGTGCACCATGACTTTACGGACACACTGTAGATAAAGGCCTTTCCATTTATATAACCCTCTTTAAATGACATAGGGGCCCTGGCCGGCAGGTCAGTAGATAGAGCATCAGCCTGGAGTACGGGTGTCTCAGGTTTGATTCACAGTCAGAGCACACAAGTGACCATCTACTTCTCTCCCCTTTCTTCTATACCACCAGCAGCCAGTGGCTTAGTTGGTCCAAGCACCTCAGCCTCAGGCACTAAAATATAGTTCAATATGTGAGCATGGCACCACATGGGGTTGCCCAGTGGGTCCCTGTCAGGGTTTATGCGGAAGTCTGTCTCACTATCTTCCCTCTTCTCACATAAAAAAAATGACATTATATTAATAGAAATGGAAAACAGATCAGTGGTTATTAGGGTTTAAGGAGGAATAGGGATAGTAGGGAAGTCAGGAAACATGAGGGATCTTTGTGGTGATGTAACTTTTGTATCTTGACTATATCAATGTCATTATCTTGATGGTGCTATTGTACTATAATTTCTAAAAAGTTACCATTGGAGGAAAATTGGTAAAAGACACCAGGGATCTTTCTATATAATTTCTTGCAGCTGCATATGAATCTATAAGGATCTCAATACTAAAAGTTTATTTTATTTTAATTTTGATTGAATTTACTAGCATTCATTGGTTAGATTATATAGGTTTTAAATGTACAATTCTATAATACATTATCTGTGTAATACATTTTGTGTTCACCTTCCAAAGTCTATTCTCTTTGCATGCTCTTCCTCCCAGGAACAGGCCTTTTCCTACACTCTCCTCTTCCTCTGCTCTCTCATCTTCCCACACAGTCGTGCATCTCCTAAACTCTAAGGGTCCCTACGAAACTTGCAACCAGGGAGCAGTGGGCAGCGGCAGCTGGTGCTGGGCTAACCTCCTAACCCTCCCCCAGTGCTCCCTTTTCTCTGACTTGGTGAGCTGAAAGAAGCCCTGCTGGACCTCTCCTGTTGCTTCTTCTATCCTAAACCCTTCTTTGTTTCACTGTCCCCAGGTTTAATAAATGAACTCTCAAAATAAAAAAGAAATCTAGTCTTCTTCTGTCACCATTTATCCCCATTTACCCTCTTCTACCAGCCCCCCTACCTTTCCCTCTAGTAAGCACCATACTGTTGTTTTTATGAGGTTTTTTTACTTAATCCCTTTACCTATTTTACCCAGCCCCCCTAGTCCTTGTCCCCTCTGACAGCTGTCTGTTTTCTGTATTTATGAGTTTGTTTCTATTTTGTCTATTTAGTTCATTAGATTTTATATATATATGATCATATGGTGTTTGCCTTTCTCTGACTGGCTTATTTCACTTAGCATAATACCTTCTAGGCCCATCCATACTGTTGCAAATGGTAGGATTTCATTCTTTTCATGGCTGAGTAGTATTCCATTGTGTAAATTTACCAAAACTTTTTGTCCACTCATCTACTGATAGACACTTGGGTTGTTTCCGTAGCTTGGCTATTGTAAATATGCTGCATTGAACATAGGGGGTGTATATTCTTCCAAATCAGCATTTCAGGTTTCTTTAGGTAGATTCCCAGAAGTGAAATCACTGGGTCATAAGGCAATTTCATTCTTAATTTTTTGAGGTAACTCCATATTGAGTCCCACAGAGCCTGGACCAGTCTGCATTCCCACCAACAGTGCACAAAGGTTCCCTATTCTCTACATCTTCACCAACATTGTTGTTTGTTGATTTATTAATGATAGCCATTCTGACAGGTGTGAAATGGTACCTCATTGTAATTTTATTTTGCATTTCTCTGATGATTAATAATGTTGAGCATCTTTTTATATTTCTATAGGCCATCTGTATGTCCTCTTTGGAGAAGTGCCTATTCAGATCCTTTGCCCATTTTTTAATGGTATTGTTTGGGCTTTTTTGTGTTGAATTATTAGTTCTTTATAAAATTTTGGATATTAACCCCTTATCAAATATATTATTGGTAAATATGTTCTCCCATTTAGTGGGTTGCCTTTTTATTTTGTTGTTGGTTTCCTTTGCTGGGTAAAAATTTCCAAGAAACTACTAAAACTGATAAATGAATTCAATAAAGTAGCATGATACTATATTAATATTTTTATATCAGTGGCACTTATACATCAATAATGAACTATCAGAAAGAGAAACTAAGAAAACAATCACATTTAAAATTGCATCTATAAAAATAAGGTACGTAGGAGTAAATTTAACCAAGGAGGTAAAAACCTGTTCTCAGAAATAGTCAAGTACTGAAGAAAGATATGGAGGAGGATACAAATAAGTGCAAGCATACACCGTGTTCATGAATAGGAAGAATTAACATCATTAAAGTGTCCATACTACCCAGAGCAAATCATAGATTCAATGCAATTCCTGTCATGATACCAATGGTGTATTTCATAGAACTAGAACATATATTTCAATAAATTAATATAGAACCACAAAAGACCCTGAATAGCCTCAGCAGTCTTGAGAAAGAAGAACAAAGCTAGAGGCATCACTCTACCTGATATCAAACTATACTACAAGGTAATTGTAATCAAAACATCATGGTACTGGCATGAAAACAAACTTATAGATCAATGGAACAAAATGGAAAGCCCAGAAATAAACTCATACCTTTTTGTTCAATTTATAAATGGCAAATGAGGCAAGAGCATGCAATGGAGCAAAGACAGTCTAATCAGTAAATAGTGTTGGGCAGATCAGACAAATGTATGCAAAAAAAAAAAAAAAAGAAAGAAAGAAACTGGGCCATAAACAAAGATAAACTCAAGCCTGACCAGGGTAGAGCATCAGACTGGGACACAGAGGACCCAGGTTTGAAACCCTGAAGTCGCTCGCTTGTGAGCGCAGGCTCATCGGCTTGATTGCAGGGTTGCTGGCTTGAGCATGGGATGATAGACATGACCTCATGGTTGCTGGCTTAAGCCCAAAGTCGCTGGCTTGAAGCCCAAGGTTGCTGGTTTAAGCAAGGGGTCTTTAGCTCTTCTGGAGCCCCCCCTCCCATCAAAGCACATATGAGAAAGCAATCAATGAACAACTAAGGTGCCACACAAAGAATTCATGCTTCTCATCTCTCTCCCTTCCTGTCCCTCTGTCCGTATCTGTACCTCTCTCTGACTCTCTGTCTCTGTCACAAAAAAAAAGACAAACTCAAAATGGATTAAAAATTAAATGTAAAACTCAAAACCATAAAAATTCTGAAAGAAAACATAAGCAGCAATTAAACCAGACATTTCTCGTAGCAATATTTTTTTCTCAGTTATCTCCTTGGGCAAAGGAGACCAAAGAAAAAATAACAAACGAGGCAACAAAAAGTGTATTTTAAAAATATTCTCCAAAGATGTAACAGAATGAAACATGGGTGAGGGAAAGCAGTGGAGCCTGGACCAGTCTGCATGAGGCTGCACGTGAAGATAAGAAGAAAAGGAAGAAAATTCAGATTCACATGATTCTTTTATAATACCAGAGCCCACTTGTTCAAATGGAGCATTTAAGCAGCAATATTCAATAAATACTTTTTTTATGCCTCCCACAGATAAGCCACTGTGTTAGACCCTAGAAGGAAGCAG
Organism: Saccopteryx bilineata; assembly: GCF_036850765.1. Classification (NCBI taxonomy): domain Eukaryota; kingdom Metazoa; phylum Chordata; class Mammalia; order Chiroptera; family Emballonuridae; genus Saccopteryx; species Saccopteryx bilineata. The sequence goes on from NC_089493.1 coordinate 110,688,964, forward strand.
AGAGGAGTCAATACTAGTCCCTTCCTTTGACAGGATTAAATTCTAGTAAGGAAGAAAAAACAGGGACATGTAGTGATAAAGGATAGTATCAAGTGATGAGTCTATTTTAAGGGATATGGAAAGGGTGAGGGAGCTGAGAGAAAGGTGTATCTCTTTGGCTGGGTATGGAATGTGACTTCGTAATGCTTGTCGCAGTTCACCTGGATCTAGTACAGGAATCCATGAGGGAGAGGGAAAGAGCGTTTGTCTGAAGGCAACAGTGTGAGCAGTAACCCAAACTGAAAATTATGAGGACATCTAAAAAAGCAGTTTATATTTCCAGTCAGCTAGAATAAAATTTTTTCATAGGGTAGATGAGAAGAAGTCTGAAAAGAAAAAGAGAACAGCATTTTGAAGCACCTGGAATGTCAGGCTAACCTTGGGACATCAAACTAGAGTTCCGTATCCAGTGAACTGATCTTTTAAAAGTGTGGGAGAAATACTGTCTCTAACAAAAAAAACTGAGGGAATTTGGCATCAGTACATCTGCCTTGCAAGAAATGTTAAAAGAAGTTCTTCAAAGAGAAGGCAAATCTCATAGGTCAGAAAGCGAGATCAAACTAATTGATACGGTAAACCAGGAAATGAAAACAGACTGTCGTCTCAGAAAATGTATACCTAGGACAAGGTCGCGCATACTTCTGCCTTTCATACTTACTTTGTCTTTATTTATTTTAATTCAGTAAAAACAAGCCAAACCTGCCTATTAGTTTTTTCAGAATGATTTAAGAATTTTATCAGTTGAGTGATAAAGGTTAGGAAAACTAGTTTACCTTTCCCAATTCATAAAAAACCTGTAGAAACAGGCAACTATTTTTCATCAAAGTACATATAAAATGCCTGAGTATTGTATAAGATTTTATACAAAGGTAATTATTTCCTTTAAAAAGTATGCAGGTATGAATGACTGTTCTTTATCAGGTATTGTGCTAGCCTAGATATTTTCACATAGAAATATTATCTCATTTTGTTCTCATATTAACTCCATGGGATTTTTCTCATTATGTTAGAGTTGAGGATATTAAAACTCAGATGGGTATTTTTTTCAAGGCTATACAAAGTGAATGACAAAACTGAAATTTGAATCTACTTCTTCAAAGTCCAAACCCAGCATCTTTTCATTTACATCAGATTTGGACTTTTTGACATAGTAGACAGGATAAGTCTTTGTCGTAAGGGTCTATTCTCTGCATTGCAGGATGTTTAACAGCCCCTACCCCCTAAATGCCAGAGGGTGGGATGTGGCAACCAAGAATGTCTCCAGATATTGCAAAATGCCCCTGAGGGACAAAATTACTCCTAGGTAAAAACTATTGGTCTATACCAGCAGTTTTCAACTGGTATGCCATGGCACAGAGTTTTAAAACATTCAATACCTGACTCTTAAGTCAGAGGCACTGACCTCTTTCTTTTAGATTGTCAAATAAAAAAATGACAACAACCAACACAGTAGCCATTTGATGTAAATGAATCAAAATTATACCCTTTTTTCTGTCAGATTGGAAAAAATATATATTTTTGGTGTGCCACTGAATTTTAGTAATTAGTTTATGTGTGCCATGAGATGAAAAAGGTTGAAAATCGCTGGTCTATGCTATAGTACCTTACCTCTAAATTTTTAATCTAAAACATTTATTCAATTTTTAAAAAACAGCCCTGGCCAGTTAGATCGGTAGAGCATCGGCCAGGCGTATGGAAGTCCCAGGTTCAATTCCTGGTCAGAACACACAGGAGAAGTGACATCTGCTTCTGCACTGCCTCCCCCTCTCTATCTGTCTCTCTCTCTTCCCCTCCTGCAGCCATGGCTTGAATGGTTCCAGCAAAGTTGGCCCTGGGCACTGAGGATGGCTCCATAGCCTCAACCTCAGGCACTAAAACTGTTCGCTGAGCAGCAGAGCTGCTGCCTAGCTGGGCAGAGCATCACCTAATAGGGGCTTGCTGGGTGTCCCAGTCGGGGCTCATGTAAGAGTCTGTCTCTGCCTCTCCACCTCTCACTTACTGAAAGGAAAAAAAAACAATCTATATAGACTCAGTATTGATTTAGCTATTGCTGTAAATAAATGAAGCGGAAGAGTCATTGCATATTGTGGGATGGTGAGTAAAGTGATTTCATACAAGGACTTAAGTGATACTTTGTCGTAGAGGCAAGAAAGGGAGCCAGGAAAAATAACATCAAGACAGTATACATGGAAAAGTACTAATTGCAGGAATAAGCTGAATTCATGTGTGACGTTACAATTGTGAAAGAGTTCCACAAGCCAGTTAGCAGACAAGTGGAGAAGAACATAAGTATCTTGAAGCAGAACAGGGAAGTGGGTCATAAACCTGAAAAGTCCAAGATATTTTAAGCTAAAGCAGCGTAGAGTCAGGGACCAGGGAGATAGTCAGAGCCACACACATGAGGGCACAGACCGGGAGACACTGACACACTTCAGAAGGTAAACCTATCCCAGTCCACTCACCTGATAATGCCCATGGAAGAGCATTTCCTGCGTGGCCTGCTCTGGTTCCTGTGGTGAGCAGCTCAGGACGTGCTGTGCAGTCCTGCTGGTATGGGTTAGAACCAACAAGTTGTTGGTATGGTATGATGTGTAAGTACCAAGTAAGAATAGTTTTAAATCTTATTTTCTATACTAAAGTAGAAAAAAATTAGGATTATTAAGAATTACATAATTTAAAAACTAAAAGAGTGAATTGAAACTTTATGCCATGACCTCATTTCCTTCATGATAATCAAAGTTACCATCCTTTGTCAATATTTGTGAGCCACACAGGGTTACATGCTTTGGAAACTCTTGAAAGTGATTTAATGGCTCTCCTGATGTTGTTTTATCATGATATCTCACTATCACTGAAAAGATTTCCCCAGTCAACATCACATAAGCACCAGTAAATTGAATGTTGCTGTCATCACACTGAAAATACATCTGAAGAGCAACATCTTTGAAAAGAAGTTAAATAGGATATGACTGAAAAAATTCAACAATGCAGCCCTGTTGTTAATTTAGGGAAGAGAACTCTGAGGGGAAAAAGCACTAAAACAGAAGCATTCTTCACTGGTTATAGATTTATATATGCTGTGAATATATCCTGTACTTCACCTTATCCCTGTAAGGAAATATTTTTAAGAAATGTAAACATTTTGATTTATTGAAGTTCTTAAAGAACAGGTTTTTTTATTCCCATACAATAAAATCACCCTGTGTAAATGGAGTATTAATATTGGAATTGGGAAGTAAAGCACAAGCAGAAAGTGAAAAAGAACTGCAAATTATTATAAGTTCTAAGAAGGAAAAGATTGTGGTTAATGAGACAAAATCACAAAGAGGGAATGTCAAGATTTAGATGGAAAGTTTATCTGGGAAAGCAGTATTTGTACTGAGACCTGGTTTGTCAGTTAGAGGAGGGAAAGGCATTCTGAACAGATGCCTCAAGCAGGAGGAGAAAGCTTGATGCATAGGAGAAACTGAAGGTCTGGCTATAAGGTGAGAAGGTCTTGATTATAAGAGCTACACAGGTCCCATAGCTCGTGGCAAGTAGAGAGGAGTGTTCCAGCCCAGGGAGAAGGGCTGTGCGTTCAGATTCTCGCTCTGCCAAGTGTGTGAGGTTAATTCAGTTTCTTACCTCTCCTTGTTTTAATCTCTTCATCAATAAAAAAGTAACATTGACAGGATTTCTCATAGGCTGTGAGGTTTAGTGAGTGAAAATACATAATTTGTTATCATTTTTAGAAACTTATTCTGAGCGAAATAAAAAGCCATTGCAGAATTTAAAGTGTCATCATCTAATTTCTCTTTTCAAAGATTACTCTGGCTACTGCTCCTGTTTGTGAAAGTTCTGATGGGAATTTAAAGATTTCCAAGGCATTTTGAATAATGAGTAACTTGTTGAGCATTCAAGTCACAGGTTCATCTGAGAGAAAAATTAAAATGTGGTATAAATTTGCCCCAAAGATAAGATTAAATGATAGAAGACAGGAGGTGAAGAACAATTAGAGAATCAAGTCGGGGTCCCATGATCTTAATGATGAAATTTTAAAAGCTGAATTATTGATTCTTAATATTTAATTGGTTAGAGTATATCAACTAGTGTTTTAGATATCATAGATAAATGCAGAGGTCCCAAACTAAGATGGCCCACAGTGGGTTTTAAGTGAGACCATGTATGGCAGGTTAAAATATAAAGGAATGGGGTAGGCTAAGATTTTCTAGATGGGCCACAAAAAGCACTGCCATTAAGAAACAGTGGTAAGTCGGACTTCATTAAAATACAGAACTTGCATTCATCACAATACAATATTAAGAGAATGAAATGTCACGGCACCCCTACTAGCATAGCTAACGTTAACTGGCAGTCCCGCTCTAAGGGAGGCTGTTTGAACAACTGGAACTCCCATACATTGCTGAGGGGAATCTTGATTAGTAGGACAACTTTGGGAGACTGTGTGAAGCATCCACAAAGTCTATACACACAGAACCCTATGGGGAAATTCTTTTCCAGAGAGGAGTATTTTTATGAGTTATATCTCAGCCAAAGCAGAGGGAAAATGAGTCCTTAGGTCCATCGAAAGACATGTACAAGAATATTAATAGCAACAATAGTGAAATGATTAAAGAAGTTGTGGGATATTTCTATAACAGAATACTTTGTAGCAATAAAAATTAACAAACTACACGCAAGAGTAGGGTGAATCTCATGAACCTTAAACATGAAGCAAGAAAGCCAGACAAAAAGTTCAGAAACTGGCAATAGGAACCTTTATAGAGGTCGACTGGTGCTTACATTGGGGGAAGGGAATGGACAGGGAGGGAATGCCGGGAGCCTTCGGGTAGGTTTGTTCTGTGCTTTGTTCTTTATACTTTGTCACGCTGAATACTTTAAATTTGTGCTCTTTATATGATTTAAAATATAATTAACACTTAAAATGTAATTAATAATGTTTTAAAGGTAAAAAGCATAAACATACTTGTCTTTTTAAAGGTATTTTTGCTTTGTTTGTTCTTAGTTTCTTTCTTGAATCTTTCAGAGGGAAAGGGTGGGCTGTCGGAAATTGAAGTTGGAAGAGGAAGGATGCAGAAAGTGTGAAGAACAGAGAATATGAAAATGGACAGGAGACAGGTGTCGTTAAACATGTAGGTTAATAGAAAGAACTAAGGGGAAATGAAATGAAATAAATACAGTGAAAACTATAGTTTTTTGCACTCTATAAATGAGGCACCATTCTTATTTTATATGTAGTAATCAATTGACCACATTTTGCAGCAGTATTTCCTTTTAAGAACTAATTTGAATCCTGAAATGATTTTTTTTGGAATGCTAACTGCATTTCAAGTTCCTCTGACTTGTGTGTGACACCTTCTCCAAAAAGAGCACACTATTGAGGCTTATAGGTTATTTAAACAAGAAGAAGAAATTTATAATTACTTTAGTTTGAACAGTTTTAGATAAAGTATCAGACAAGGAACTACTCAGCCAGTGCTCAAGTTCTCTGACTAGCTTTTTGCAGCTTCAAGAATTTATTACTTCCTTTCACATGATCAATCTGTATTATATAGTTAGGTTGTTTTACTTTAAGCTGCCCATCGGCAGTTTTTCGTATTCATATACTGAAATGATTTTATTTAATAAAAAAAGAACATCTCCTGTGTGGATTTTAAAATTCCCTTATTAAATATTTATATTTTCAAAATGTCTTTATTTAATTGAGTGAGGTGCTTGGTGCCATTTCAAAATAACCTCAGGTGGTGGGTGTAATGACATACCAAAGATTTGACCTTTAGCATTTTAGGATTCTATTTGTCTGCATTTTTTTCTGTATTCATCTGAACTTAATTTATATGCTATTTCTTTGTATAACAATGAATGGATATATTTGTCACAAGATTCATTAACAAAAGAAAATATATCCGAATATGTATTACTTCTGTACCGTCTGACTAGTGATTTTAACTTCATTTATATCTCAACTATGATGCGCAGAAAATGCTGTTGAAGTGGATTGGTATTTGTACAGAACTCACTCATTCTCATTACGTGCTCAGCCGAATGGCCCCTGGATCTGCTCAGCTGTTGATGCCCATTCATTACTACTCACTTCTTTCCATTCGGCTTATGATATTCTATTTACCTTAGATGTACTTTATTTTTCAATTTTTTGCTATTTCTTTTAAAGAAAATTGAATGTAATATTTACCCAGTGTAATTCCATTGCTATCTTGCAGCATCTTTTGGTATACTCTGGTAGCATCAATAATCAGCTGTTGGGTGGCTTTCATTCTAGGAGCACCAAAATGGAATAATTATTGTGTATGCTATTGTGATATAAAAACCATTTTTATATACTTAACTAAGTATATCTTTATTGATCTTTAGAAATATGTATTTCTTACCAGAGATTTTTTTATTCAACAATTTATTGGTCAGCCAGCCCACATATTGATATCTAAATCATTTACTTTTTATTTCCCCAGTTTGCACCAGTCTTTATCCCAGGAAGAGCATCTGAAAGATCAGTTTAAGCATACCCTCAGTACCTACGAGGAAGCCTTGAAGAGCAGAGAGAACATAGTTTCCCTCACTCAGCAGCAGAACGAGGAGCTGGCGGCGCAGCTGCAGCAGGCTCTGGCAGACCGAGCGAGCCTGGAGTCCGAGCTCCAGCATGCCACTCAAGCTGCCCGGGCAGCCAGTGACAAAGTTCAGAAGTGAGTGAAATGATCTTGCACTATTTCAAACATATGAAACAAAACAAAACACTTTCTTTGAGCAATTAAATAGTATATTACTTATTATTCATGCTACTAATAGTTTAAGACAGAAATTCATTGAGCCAAGTGAACTTTCTTTAGACTGTTTATCATATCCACATTTGGAATCAGAAAACCATTAATTTGGGAATCATGGTTGCTGTTTAGGGAAAACCATTTTTATTTGGTATCTGATCTTCATCATTTCACAGAAGCCATACTATTAAAATAATTTCATAGGTAACAGATAAAGTTATTAACAAGGGGAAGAGGCAGTCAAGTGACCAACTTGACTCTTTTTGCCTCACAGTAATCCTGCTTGAGTTCAGATCATCTGTGACCTTGTAAATGAGACCTCTAGTAGGGACATAGTATAAGGTAATTAATTTTCATGTATTATTCTGATGTATTCAGTGCAGCTTTTCACAGTGCATAGTTGTATTTGTTTATTTTCAGTGATCTTTGCATTTTTATTAAAATTTAAATGAAGCTGTGTAATAAATCAGTCCTTATGATAGCCAGCAAAATAATTTATCCAACAAAAAAGTCACTTGTTAACCTATAGGACTTGAACATCATAGCAGAATTTTCTTTCTAAGGCACCTTTAAGGTAATAGAATTTATCATTCTAACTGAGCCTTTCTTTATGTACTGTTAGTAGTGTTACATCATTCACATAACTAATTGCCTTCAATTTCCAGGATATACTTTATATAATATGAAAAAGTAGTGCTAACTTTAAGGTTTCTTATTTCTTACCACTTTTTATTTAAAAATAAGTCCTCTCAACCATTCTCCCAATGTTTCTGAAATTATATTTTGAGTAATTAGCCATAGTCAGATAAATCTTAAATCGAGATTCTTTTAAAACAGATTAGAAATTATGCATATTAATCTTTACTATCAGTGTGCCTAGAAACTTGTGATTTATGGTATTATATTTTTCTGTAGATTTAAAGATTAGGTTTATGTTCAGTAAAAAACCATATCAGTTATTCATAATGTACATCAATCAGTAATCTAAGAACACCAACATAGCTAGATTTTATTCCATTGTAAAATGTAGATCAGTAATTTTTGACAGGATCTGATTTAGCTCTGTTTGTTTAAAGTCTACAAATAATTACAAATTTCAAGTGCAATTATTTTTACATTTTTATGTAATACTTTATATGGAATCCTTTAATTTCTATAATAGCTAAAATTCCCTACAAGTGTTTCCCAGAGAGCAATTGATTTTTTTTCTTTTTTAGGTGGGAGGGGGTGAGATAGTGAGGCAGACTCCTGCATGCACCCAACCCTGATCCACCCAGCATCCCTCCCCACCACCACCTTCCCCCTCCCCTCTTGCCTAGGGCTGCAGCTGAGTACTGAGCTATTTTAAGGCCTGAGGCTATCACATTTCAGTGGAGCTATCTTCAGTGCCTGGGGCCATGCTCAAATTTACCGAGCCACTGGCTATGGGAGGGGAAGAAAGGGAGAAGGGGTGGAGCAGATGGTCACTTCCCCTGTGTGCACTGACCCAGAATAGAACCTGGACATCCATATGCTGTGCCAACACTCTATCCACTGAGCCACCAACCAGGGCTAATTAGATTTCTAAAAAAGTCTTTAGAAATGTATATCAACCTTTATTTTCTTAGCTATCATCAACTATCATTGTCATTTTGTAAAAAAAAATAATAATAACTTCATATACCAAGAAGTAAAAATAACATCATATCAGATAATGGTTTAAATTGAATAAGTTTAACCTTTAAGATGCACACTATATTGTCCTTATCTTTCACATCTAACCACAACAGATCAAAACTTTTCAATGGAATGGCATCAATTCATGGATAGAGTTTAAGTGCAACAATTATGGCATTTGCATGAGTTAAATGTTAAATTTGAATTTGTGTTTAATCTTTTATTCCAGTTTCTAGCTATCTAACAAAGACCTAGACGGTCTAATATTATTAGGCTTTTTTTCATATTCAATCCATTATATTTCATTTTTAATTTCCCTCAATTGGGCAGTGTATCTTCATTATAGTTAATGTGAATATCAGCCTATTTTATTGGATTTAAGAGGATAACCTTCCAAGAAACCAACTTATATGACTTTGTTAGATGGCATTAGTTTTCTCCATTCCATCTTAAATTTCTATTATTAGCAATTATTTTTGAAGGTCCACAGTGCACTCTCTCCTTTTTCAGAAGCACACTGTCTTTTCAAGACTGAATGCCTTTATATACATTGGTCCCTCAGCTTTGAGCCTTTTGCTCTCCCCCCACCCCCACCCCCGTGAGAAACTTACTCCTCCTATGAGATTCAGTGCAGTATAGGGTATAGAGACAGGCTTTGCCATCCAGTCAGACAGACCTGTGTTTGAATCTCTGCTTTTCTACTTGTTTCCTGTGAGGTTGAGGGCAAATTACTTAATCCCCAGAAGCAAGTTTCTTTTTTTTTTTTTTATAATTTTATTTTTTTAATGGGGTGACATCAATAAATCAGGATACATATATTCAAAGATAACAAGTCCAGGGTATCTTGTCGTTCAATCATGTTGCATACCCATCACCCAAAGTCAGGTTGTCCTCTGTCACCTTCTATCTAGTTTTCTTTGTGCCCCTCCTCCTCCCCCTCCCCCTTTCCCTCTCCCTCTCCCCACACCCCCCGTAACCACCACATTCTTATCAATATCTCTTAGTTTCACTTTTATGTCTTACCTACGTATGGAATAATGCAGTTCCTGGTTTTTTCTGATTTACTCATTTCACTTCATATAATCTTATCAAGATCCCAACATTTTGCTGTAAATGATCCGATGTCATCATTTCTTCTGGCTGAGTAGTATTCTATAGTGTATATGTGCCACATCTTCTTTATCCAGTCATCTATTGACGAGCTTTTTGGTTGTTTCCATGTCCTGGCCACTGTGAACAATGCTGCAGTGAACATGGGGCTGCATGTGTCTTTACGTATCAATGTTTCTGAGTTTTTGGGGTATATACCCAGTAGAGGGATTGCTGGGTCATAAGGTAGTTCTATTTTCAGCTTTTTGAGGAACCACCATACTTTCTTCCATAATGGTTGTACTACTTTACATTCCCACCAACAGTGGATGAGGGTTCCTTTTTCTCCACAGCCTCTCCAACATTTGCTATTACCTGTCTTGTTGATAATAGCTAATCTAACAGGTGTGAGGTGGTATCTCATTGTAGTTTTGATTTGCATTTCTCTAATAACTAATGAAGATAAACATCTTTTCATATATCTGTTGGCCATTTGTATTTCTTCCTGGGAGAAGTGTCTGTTCATGTCCTCTTCCCATTTTTGTATTGGATTGTTTGTTTGTTTGTTGTTGAGTTTTATGAGTTCTTTGTATATTTTGGATATTAGGCCCTTATCTGAGCTGCTGTTTGAAAATATCATTTCCCATTTAGTTGGCTGTCTGTTTATTTTGTTATCAGTTTCTCTTGATGAGCAAAAACTTCTTAGTCTGATGTAGTCCCATTCATTAATTTTTGCCTTTACTTCTCTTGCCTTTGGAGTCAAATTCATAAAATGCTCTTTAAAACCCAGGTCCATGAGTTTAGTACCTATGTCTTCTTCTATGACTTTATTGTTTCAGGTCTTATGTTTAGATCTTTGATCCATTTTGAGTTAATTTTAGTACAGGGGGACAAGCTGTAGTCCAGTTTCATTCTTTTGCATGTGGCTTTCCAGTTTTCCCAGCACCCTTTATTGAAAAGGCTTTCTTTTCTCCATTGTGTGTTGTTGGCCCCTTTATCAAAAATTATTTGACTATATATATGTGGTTTTATTTCTGGGTTTTCTATTCTGTTCCATTGGTCTGAGTGTCTGTTTTTCTGCCAATACCATGCTGTTTTGATTGTCGTGGCCCTCTAATATAGTTTGAAGTCAGGTATTGTAATGCCCCCAGCTTCATTCTTTTTCTTTAGGATTGCTTTGGCTATTCAGAGTTTTTTATAGTTCCATATAAATCTGATGATTTTTTGTTCCATTTCTTTAAAAAATGTCATTAGAATTTTGATGGTAATTGCATTAAATTTGTATATTGCTTTGGGTAATATGGCCATCTTGATTATATTTATTCTACCTAACCAAGAACAAGGAATATTATTCCATCTCATTATATCTTTTTCGATTTCCCTTAACAGTGGTTTACAGTTTTCATTATATAAGTCCTTTACATTCTTTGTTATGTTTATTCCTAAGTATTTTATTTTTTTTGTTATCGTGAAGGGGATTATTCTTTTAAGTTCGTTCTCAAATGTTTCATTGTTGGCATATAGAAAGGCTATTGACTTCTGTATGTTAATTTTGTATCCTGCGACCTTACTGTATTGGCTTATTGTTTCTAGTAGTCTTTTTGTGGATTCTTTGGGGTTTTCGATGTATAGGATCATATCATCTGCAAAAAGTGATACTTTTACTTCTTATTTTCTGATATGGATGCCATTTATTTCTTTGTCTTGTCTGATTGCTCTGGCTAGAACCTCTAGTACCACATTAAATAAGAGTGGAGAGAGTGGACAACCCTGTCTTGTTCCTGATTTAAGGGGGAAAGCCTTCAGTTTTGTGCCATTTAATATGATGTTAGTTGATGGTTTATCATATATGGCCTTTATCATGTTGAGATATTTTTCTTCTATACCCATTTTGTTGAGAGTCTTAAACACAAAATTGTGTTGTATTTTATCAAAAGCCTTTTCTGCATCTATTGATAAGATCATGTGGTTTTTGTTCTTTGTTTTGTTGATATGGTGTATTACGTTAACCGTTTTACGTATGTTGAACCATCCTTGAGATTCTGGGATGAATCTTACTTGATCATGATGTATTATTTTTTTAATATGTTGTTGTATTCGATTTGCTAGTATTTTGTTTAGTATTTTAGCATCTGTATTCATTAGAGATATTGGTCTGTAGTTTTCTTTTTTTGTGCCATCCTTGCTTGGTTTTGATATGAGGGTTATGTTGGCCTCATAAAATGTGTTTGGAAGTATTGCTTCTTCTTCAATTTTTTGGAAGACTTTCAGTAGAATAGGAACCAAGTCTTCTTTGAATTTTTGATAAAATTCACAAAAAAGAGGAAAAAAATCCCACAAAATTGGAAACTAAACAACATACTTTTAAAAAATGAATGAGTCAAAGAAAAAATAAGTGCAGAGATCAAAAGATCTATACAGACAAATGAAAATGACAATACGACATATCAGAATCTATGGGATGGAGCAAAAGCAGTGATAAAAGGGAATTTCATATCACTTCAGACATATATGAACAAACAAGAGAGAGCCCAAGTGAACCACTTAACTTCACATCTTAAGGAACTAGAAAAAGAAGAACAAAGACAACCCAAAACCAGCCGAAGAAAGGAGGTAATAAAAATCAGAGCAGAAATAAATGAAATACAGAACAGAAAAAGGATAGAAAAAATTAATAGAACAAGGAGTTGGTTCTTTGAAAAGATCAATAAAATTGACAAACCCTTGGCAAGACTTACACAGGAAAAAAGAGAAAGAACTCATATAAACAAAATCCAAAATGAAAGAGGAGAAATCACCATGGACACCATAGATATACAAAGAATTATTGTAAAATACTATGAAATACTTTATGCAACTAAATTCAACAACCCAGAAGAAATGGATAAATTCCTAGAACAATACAACCTTCCTAGACTGAGTCAAGAAGAAGCAGAAAGCCTAAACAGACCTATTAGTAGAGAAGAAATAGAAAAAACCATTAAAAACCTCCCCAAAAATAAAAGTCCAGGCCCTGACGGCTATACCAGCGAATTTTTAGCAAATTTTCTTAATTTAATAATTCAGACAGCGGGATCCCAGTTGGGTAACATGCGTGATTCTGTCTCTGCATCTCCCCTACTCTCACTTAAAATTAAAAAATAATAATAATAATAATAACAATAATAATAATAAAAACACTTTCAGGGGCTCTTTCTCCCCTACAAATTAAAACTTGAACATTTTTCTAGTATTTGTTCCCACAACCTTATCACAATATCTCTGCTCAGACTATTTCTCTTTCTGAGAGCATACGCCTCCCTCTCAGTACATAGCCAAATTTTTGTTACCATTAATGTCCAGCCTAAATGTTCACCTAAAATGTTTCTTTAGTTTTCATTACTTGTTGTGGTGACAGTACTTACTTCATATATTTATTAGAGGTCTTAATCATCATTTTTTATATCTATTTCCTATCAACTGTGCTCTGCAAAATTACTCATCATTGAGCTTTCCCATGACATGGACACTGCTCTGTTCATCTTTTTATTGCCGTCTCCTCCAAACACTCGCACCGAGGCCTGCTGTAAAGTAAGCACCCATAAATGCTTCTATACCAATGAACTAGAACAATTCAATAGGGTGACAGTGAAATCAGGTCGAGTCAGGAAATTTTCCGGGGTACTCTCATCTGCTTTAAGCCCTAGATAAAATTTTTTTGTTCCAGCCCCGTATCCAGTGTTGACCAGTTTCATAAGGAACTATGTGCTTGACGCCTCCGTCCCCTCACTGGCGCCTCCATGCCTCTCTCTCACCTCAGTGAGGGTCTCATACTTACTAGTGACCAGTTTTGAACTTTTGTTCTAACCACCATCAAGTTTAACAACATTGAAAATACCTGAAATCTTTAGTAATGGTGGAAAGAAACTGTATACCAGGGGTCCCCAAACTTTTTACACAGGGGGCCAGTTCACTGTCCCTCAGACCATTGGAGGGCCAGACTATAAAAAAAACTATGAATAAATCCCTATGCACACTGCACATATCTTATTTTAAAGAAAAAAAAAAACAAAATGGGAACAAATACAATATTTAAAATAAAGAACAAGTAAATTTAAATCAACAAACTGACCAGTATTTCAATGGGAACTATGCTCCTGTCACTGACCACCAATGAGAGAGGTGCCCCTTCCAGAAGTGTAGCGGGGGCCAGATAAATGGCCACAGGGGGCCGCATGCGGCCCACATGCGGCCCGCGGGCCGTAGTTTGGGGACCCCTGCTGTATACTATTTCTAATAATAGTAGAATTTTACATTTATATCTTATTTCCTTTCAGAATCAAAACAAATATTAAATGTTTTAATTTATAGGAGTCTTACCGGAAAGGAAAGTTGTACACAATTACCATCCATAAGTCAATAGGCAGATAGTCACTTATAGAGTAAAATATAATAAATGCCAGAGCTCATTATCCAAAAATAACTTCTTGGCCCAGGTGTCATAAAGCCTAAAGTTTCACCAGCAACAATTATTCCATTAGGTTATTCCTCTTATGTATGTCTCTTTAAAGAATGTATATATATGCTTGGCCCTGGCCATCTGGCTCAGCAGTAAAGCTTCGACCCAGCATGTGGAAATCCTAGGTTGGATTCCCAGTCAGGGCACACAGGAGAAGTGCCCATCTGCTTCTTCATCCATCCCCCTCCCCTTCCTCTCTCTTTCTCCCTCCCGCAGCCAAAGGCTCCATTGGAGCAAAGTTAGCCAAGCACTGAGGATGGCTCCATGGCCTCTGCCTCAGGCACTAGAATGGCTCCGGTTGTAATGGAGCAATGCCCCAGATGGGCAGAGCATCGCCCCCTGGTGGCAAGCCAGGTGGATCCTGGTGGGGCACTTGCAGGAGTCTGTTTGCGTCCCAGATTCTAACTTTGGAAAAATATTTAAAAAATGACCCTGGCTGGTTGGCTCAGTGATATAGCGTCGGCCTGGCGTGTGGAAGTTCTGGGTTCAATTCCCAGCCAAGGCACACAGGAGAGGTGCCCATCTGCTTCTCCACCCCTCCCCCTTTCCTTCCTCTCTGTCTCTCTCTTCACCTCCTGCAGCCAAGGCTCCATTGGAGCAAAAGATGGCCCGGGCGCTGGGGATGGTTCCTTGGCCTCTGCCCCAAGCACTAGAGTGGCTCTGGTCTCAACAGAGCGATGCCCCGGATGGGCAGAGCATCGCCCCCTGGCGGGAGTGCCGGGTGGATCCCGGTCCGGCGCATGCGAGAGTCAGTCTGGCTGCCTCCCCTTTTCCAGCTTCAGAAAAATACAAAAAAAAAAAAAAGAAAGAAAGAATATATATGCTATGGAAGAAGAGACCATTGTGATTTAGCTTTTAGATGGTTATTTGCTGATCCTGGGTACACATGGTTAGGGAGAATTACATGGAGATAGAAAGAACTAAAGAGCAGGTTACAAGTACAGGAACTCCTAGTAGTTTTTCCAAAGACCATTCATGAACCTCATTCATTAAAGAGAATACTGATACACCAATTCATTAACTGATGTTCTCATCATCAAAAGAGATTTAAAACTCTATGGTTTTATATACTGTATTATATTTTGTCTGGCCTTCCATCTATAGGTAGGCTTCTTGTGGTTATCTTGTCATTCAATTATGTTGCATACCCGTCACCCAAAGTCAGATTGTCCTCCGTCACCTTCTATCTAGTTTTTTTTGTGCCCCTCCCCCTCCCCCTAACCTTCTCCCTCCTTCCCCCCCCCCCCGCGTCCTCCCTCCCCCCACCCCTGGTAACCACCACACTCTTGTCCATGTCTCTTAGTCTTATTTTTATGTAGAACAAAAGTTTTCAAAAGGATTTTTAAAATGCATTTTACTATACTTAACATGTCTGAACCACACAGTTACTTAAAATAAAAGTATTTGCAGCCAGGCTTATCAGGTCAAACAATCCATCAAAGATCTAGATTTCACAATAAAACATCTCCTATCACATGTCATCTTTACTGTGGGCCAGAGTTACACTAATATGATTCAAATTCCCTCATAAATTATAACCAGATAATGAATATATAGGAAAAACTATGTAGGAAAAAAATAGTAAACTTCTAAAACAATATTTCAAGAAAAAACTGTGTCTTTTGAGTGATATTGACAGAAAAAATAAATGAAGAAGGACATGTTAAGCTAACAAAAACTCTTTCTTGCCTTTTGGCC
The DNA here is from genome assembly GCF_036850765.1 of Saccopteryx bilineata. Lineage (NCBI taxonomy): Eukaryota > Metazoa > Chordata > Mammalia > Chiroptera > Emballonuridae > Saccopteryx > Saccopteryx bilineata. The sequence continues at coordinate 110,704,723 of NC_089493.1, forward strand.
AAATTGTGACTTCTATGAAGTGTTTGAGGTTACAGAGATTGTGGACTCTCAGCCTGGCTTCCTGCTGCTGGGTAAGAGCAGTCTGCAGCTCTCTTAGAGGTGTCAGGGGAACTACCACAGTGTCACACAGGGTTCTGAGCGGAGAGCAGACACTTTCCACAAACTCAGCTGCTTAATCTATTTGCAGATTGAATTATAAAGGAGGGTGGATGGCTCTGGTTGAAGGGAAAGGGAACAGAGCATTTCTACAGTTTCTTGATTTACAAAAGAAAATAAAGCTTGCCAAAAAAAAAAAAAAAGATTTTCATCAAAAGACTTAGCCATAATTTTTAGTTTTGTTGCTGGTTCCAAACTCCGATTTTAACCATAATGAAAAATAATTGCTGTGCTAAAATATTCTTATATAGTTTAATATGAAAGCCATCAGTGAATTCTTTTTTTGCTTTTTGGTTTTTTGTAACAGAGAGAGACAGAGAGAGGGACAGATAGGGACAGAGAGACAGGAAAAGAGAGATATGAGAAGGAACAATTCTTCATTGTGGCACCTTAGTTGTTCATTGATTGCTTTTTTATATGTGCCTTGACCGTGGGGCTACAGCAAAGCTAGTGACCCCTTGCTCAAGCCAGTGACCTTGGGCTCAAGCTGGTGAGCTTTGCTCAAACTAGATGAGCCCATGCTCAAGCCCACAACCTCAGGGTTTTGAAGCTGGGTCCTCCATGTCCCAGTTCGAAGCTCTATCCACTGCACCACCACCTGGTTAGGCCATCAGTGAATTCTTTATACAGTGGTACCTTGAGATACGAGTTTAATTTGTTCTGTAACCCAGCTCGTAAGTCAGTCAACTTGTATATCAAATTTCTCCCATTTAAAATAACTGAAATTGATTTAATCCATTCCAGCCCTGTGAAACATCCCCAAACCATCCTAAATTATGAAACACCCATAATTAAGAAATACACATGTATACTTTACCAATGCATAACAAAATATATGAAATAAAAGAAAAAAGTGTTATTTAGTATTGTATTCTTACCTTGAAGACAGACGAGTGCGGCTAACAGAGGTGAATGGTGGAGGAGGAGGTAGGAGGAAGGGATGCAGGCACAGTAGACATGTAAACTGAAACTGCACTTTCTTAACACTAAATATAAACTAAAACTGCATTTTCTTTACTTTAAACAAAACTAAAAGTGCACTTTTTTTACTTAAAATGAAACCACAAACTTAATTGTAAAAAAAAAATGCACTTTCTTAACTTTAAACTTAACCTAAGCTTAACATTACGTATTTTTCATTTAATCATCACCTGTTTTTGCCTAATTTGGCTGTACTTTCGGCACTTTCACTTGCAGGACTTTTGAATAAAAATCTATCCAAAGAGGTTTGCTTTTGTCTGCCTTTTAAAATATTACGGAAATATGACAAACAGGTATCATTAAAAAGTGCTGAAGCACGACCAGTTGAAACTTTTTCTGGGTGTTTCTTTCAATGAAACTTGAACACTTCTCCCACATTGCCAGCATGTCTTTAATTTCACTTGTAGAAATCACTTCCTCCGACTCTACCTCCTCCTCACTACTAATCTCTTGCAGAAGCTCCGTATGTTGCATCGTCTGTAGCTCCTTCAACTCCTCAGTTGAGAGTTCCTCCTCATGTTCCTCGATGAGCTCATTTACATCACCCTCATCTACCTCCAGACCCATCAACTTTCCCAGGGACACAATCTCCTCCAACACTTCTACCTCAATCTCGGTCTCTGGTTCGAATCCTTCAAAGTCCCTGTCTGCAACATCAGGCCATAACTTTTTCCATGCCAAGTTCAAGGTTCTCCTTGTAACCTCTTGCCATGCCAAGTCAATAATGTGTAAACATATCACGATGTTGTAGTGATCTTTCCAAAACTCTCGAAGGGTTAGAAGTGTATTCAGTTACCTCAAAGCAGAGGCAGAACACGTACTTTGTGTAAAGCTTTTTAAAGTTGGAAATGACCTGCTGATCCATAGGTTGCAAGATTGAAGTCATGTTGGGTGGGAGGTAGAGGACTTTCATGAATTTGAACTCATCAAGAATGTCATTTTCAAGACCAGGTGGGTGGGCTGTGGAGCATTATTAAGGATTAGTAATTCTTTCATCAGGAGTTTATTTTCTCGAAGATATTTCTTCACTGCAGGACCAAAGACGAGATTTACCCATTCAATAAAAAAACTGCCGCATAACCCAGGGGTAGTCAACCTTTTTATACCTACCGCCCACTTTTGTATCTCTGTTAGTAGTAAAATTCTCTAACTGCCCACCGGTTCCACGGTAATGGTGATTTATAAAGTAGGGAAGTAACTTTATAAAATTTATAAAGTTTATAAAGCAGAGTTACAGCAAGTTAAAGCATATAATAATAATTACTTACCAAGTACTTTATGTCGGATTTTCGCTGTTTGGCAGAATAAATCTTTATAGAACAACTTACTATAGTTAAATCTATCTTTTTATTTATACTTTGGTAGCTCTGCTACCGCCCACCATGAAAGCTGGAAGACCCACTAGTGGGCAGTAGGGACCAGTTTGACTACCACTGGCATAACCCATGCCCTAGCATTGGTGCGCCACATAACCTGCAGTTTTTTTTAAGAATCTTGTGAGTCTTAAAGGCTTGAGGATTTTTGGAATGATACATTAGCAGTGGCTTTACTTTACAATCACCGTTAGCATTTGCACACAATGTAATGGTCAGACAGGTCCATCATAGGTTTATGGCCTGGCAGCTTCTTCTCCTCTGCAGTGATGAAAGTCCTCTGGGGCATTTTTTTCCAAAACAATCCTGTTTCGTCACAGTTGAACACTTCTTCGGGATATAGCCTTCCTTTGTGATAAGCTCAGAAAAACGTGCAATGTACTCCCCAGTTGCCTTAACGTCAGCACTCGCAGCTTCACCATGCCTCACCACCAAGTGGATGCCAGATCTCTTCTTGAAACTTTCAAACCAGCCATGACTTACCTTAAATGTATCTTCTGCTGCCTCTTTTGAGGTTGATGGTTCTTCTTCAAGTTGCTGTAAATAATATGTGCCTTTTCACATATTACAGTCTCCGTCACTGTATCTCCTGCCAGCTCTTTCTCTTTCACCCACACCAACAGAAGCTTCTCCATTTCTTCATGGATATCTGTCCTTAATTGGGACAGAATTGTAGTTCCCTTCACTGGATTTGCACTTTTGATGGCATCCTTTTGTTTAAGGATGGTTCAAATTATAGATGTATTGTGGTTGTACAGCCTTGCTAGTTCAATCACTCATACACCACGCTCATGTTTTTCTATTATTTCTTGCTTTGCTTCTATCGACATCATTCTCTTTTTCTTCTCACCACTGTCCTTTACACTCACTTTCTTTGGCCCCATGATAGCACACACAAAAAGTTAGTATAACATTCAAAAATGATGCAAGGCCTGACCTGTGGTGGCGCAGTGGATAAAGCGTCGACCTGGAAATGCTGAGGTCGCCAGTTCAAAACCCTGGGCTTGCCTGGTCAAGGCATATATGGGAGTTGATGCTTCCAGCTCCTCCCCCTTTCTCTCTCTGTCTCTCTCTCTCCCTCTCTCTCTCCTCTCTAAAAATTAATAAATAAATAAAAAAAAAAAAAAAAAAAAACCAAAAATGATGCAAGAACGAGTACAGCGCACGAGATTCGACTTGATTCTGCGGGTAACACGTGAGAAAGAACGAGATGCTGGTGTTGTGCTGCCAATAATGGAACCGTGCGCCAATGCGCCAACTAGCAGCAGCTTCCCAAATCATGACTCATATCTAGGAATTTCACTCAGATCTTGAACAAAAATATGAACCAAGTCATAGCTTGTATCTTAAAAAAAAGTATGTTGGTCTGCTTATATCTCAAGGTACCACTGTAATTGCATTGTCTTTTCATTAAAATTATTCTGCTTCTCGTCAACATTACCTGTGATATTTTTCCTATAAATTATTGGTTGGATTGTAAGTTATTTTAAATGTGTCTGAACATTTTGTAAATACTTGTTGATTGAGTCAAAGAATAAGTTTCATAAATTCTCAACTCAGCATAAAGTTTAAATCAATATTTAATATAATATTGAAAGTTGACTTTGATTTATTAGTGTTACTAATAAATGGAGGATTTAGAACTCTTCTTAAATTGGTCTTAAAAAATTACTGTGTTTGAGATTTAAAAGTTCTATGAAATATGAAACATACTTCATCAAATAATTCCTCAAATAGTGCATTTATTTTTAATAATTTATATACAAGTGAACATCCCAATCAGCTTTAGAAGATACATTCTAAATCTAGATCTAATTTCAATAGCTTTATTGTCATTTATATATGGAAGATAGATTCCTAAGACTGCTAGGCAATCATTGTAAGATGTATAACATCTAACATGCTTAATTTTTATTCTTGAACAATGATACCCATTTAAGAACATAATATGCTAGATTTGTACATCATAACACATGTCTTTGGATTATTTATTTTAGAAAATATGTCTTGTACTCTCAAATAAGTTTGTGTTTTATTACAAATTTAATTCTGTTACATATTTGTATAGTGGATCATCTTTCTCATCCATCGAGTATATAAAGTGAGTCTCTGAAGAGCTACTTTTATTATATAGAAATACCTACCTTGTTTGATCGATATTTAATTATAGTCATTTCTTTATAAACACTAAAGAATTTGGATTTACACCTTGCTTGAGAAAGCATCTCACTTTGACATGAAAAGAAACAGTTTTAATTGTCTAGCTCATTCCTTTCTACCAAGGAAGGATTAACATAGGATTATGAAAATTGGAGCCTAAACCAGAATTTGAGAAATTCCAACACAATGGGGAAAGTGAAGGACCCAGGCTAAAGAAGAAAGGGGACCCCAAGCTACCCCTTTTTCATCGGCACCTTTCCTGATAAGTTCCCTTTTGCAGTTAACTTTATGGAATGCCTTACAAAGAGCATGAAAGTGGAGGCGAAACATTAAATTATCACATGGCTTCTCACATTTGATCTGCTTCTTTGTCAGAAACTTTTAGTAGATGATCTAGACCAGGGGTCTCAAACTCAACTCAGCATGTGGGCCGCAGAGCAAGATCACAGCCGTTCAGCGGGCCGCACTAGGTCTACAAAAGGCAACTGTTATGCAACACTTTTCTCACTGCAGTTGAAAACAAAAAAAAATCAATACAACAAGCACAATCGTACATGCAGTTTACTCAGTGTCACAAAACGACCAGAAACTGTAGTTCGCATCACAACTGCTGTTAACTAAGCTAATATCTAGCTAGGATGCTAGAGAAATGAAAAATACAAGTAGGCCCCTAGGCTTACTTAATTTTATCCAAAATATTTTGAACTTTGTGGATTAGTCTGCGGGCTGCACAAAATTGTTCGGCGGGCCGCATGCGGCCCGCGGGCCACAAGTTTGAGACCCCTGGTCTAGACTTTGGCTAGTATACCCATCTGCCTGCTAGCATAGCTGAGACATGTTGGAAAGGAATGAGAGAGAAAAAACAAAAGATAAAAACAGGAAAGAGATCCATGACTTTTTAGGTTTAAAACTAAATGAAATGCGGGAAGTTTTGTTGTTTTTCATCAACCCCAGTGGTACAGTAATAAGGATCAGAAATGGAGTTCCTATCATTTTAGGGAAATTATAGGATCTACCTAATGATAATCAGGTACATTTTAACTAGTCAAGGCTAAAAAGATACAACAGGAGTTCTTTCTTATAGTACCTCAGATATGTGCTTTTCACACATATAAATGCAATGCAAGATTCTTAGAGTGGGCCTATAATTGAACAAGTGTCCTTTTCCTTAGTTCTATTCTCAGCTCCAGTTAAAGCCTTCTTACTGTTTAACTGCTGGCAGGCTACATAGCTCCTGGGCACTTCTGTGAATATAGGAGAGATCATCCATTTTACCTGAGAATAGTTTTAAAAGTGATTAAAAAAAAAGAGAGAGAGAGAGAGAGAGATAGGTGATTTAAACTTCCCAGGACAGGTAACAATAGCACTAACCATTAGTGTACTTAAGAATACTTTTGGCCTCAGCCAGACAGCTCTGTTGGTTAGATCTTCGTCCGGAAGTTCAGAGGTTACCGGTTTGATCCCTGGTCAGGACACATATAGGAACGGCTTTATGTTCCTGTCTCTCTCTCCCTTCCTCTCTCGCTAAAATTAATTTAAAATATTTTTTAAAGGAGTACTTTTGTTGTAGTAAGGAGGAGAAAAAAGCTATTGTAGAAATTAGATTTTTAGAAGCTTTCATAAATTCTTCATTGGATGTTGCTCAACCTCATTATAGTTAAGAAGTCACTGAGAACTTCCTCCTTTGCTTTCTCTATTCTTAAAGACATAGAAGATCAAATATAATGTAGGTATCTGTTAATGTAGAAAATCTGTACATGTTTATATAAGTCGGGGTCTTTTTACATTTAATAAATTCTTAGTATATTCACCTAAAATCTATGGACACTTCCTTCCATGGTATAGGTTTGTCTTTCAAAATATAATTGGAAAAAAACTAAATTGTACCCCAGAGCAATTACAAATACAAACTTCACCTGGATTCTAAGACTCCATGTTTACTTCTCCTCAACTGGGCAGAGATTTGCCCATGTGCACATTTGGCCCTTGATAAATATAGAAGGAAAGAATCATTTGCTTATGACAGTGTAATTTTATCTGATAGTGAAATCATAAACATTGTCCATGCATCAACTTTATTCTTAATCATTTACATTAAGAGAAAAAATTACTCTATGACAATGTAGTATATAATAGCAACTGAAATGCTTTTTCTTTCTTCCTTTATTGTTATGTACAGGAGTGGGCAAAAGTAGGTTTACAGTTGTGAGTGCATAAAACGTTTCTTGTATTATTATTAATTATTTCATTATTTATTTGTATTACAACCATAAACCTACTTTTTTTCCACACCTATATTCTTGAACAACTCAACAGATATAGTTATTTTTCTTCAGTTCTTAATCTGAGTATAACTTTTTAAAAGTTTTGATAGTGTGGCCCTGGCCGGTTTGCTCAGTGGTAGAGCATTGGCCTGGTGTGAGGGAGTCCCGGGTTCGATTTCTAGCCAGGGCATACAGGAGAGGCGCCCATCTGCTTCTCCACCCCTCTTCTTCCTCTCTGTCTCTCTCTTCCCTCCTGCAGCCAGGGCTCCATTGGATCAAGGTTGGCCCAGACGCTGAGGATGGCTCTGTGGCCTCTGCCTCAGGTGCTAGAATGGCTCTGGTTGCAGCAGAGCAACGCCCCAGATGGGCAGAGCATCGCCCCCTGGTGGGCATGCCGGGTGGATCCCGGTCGGGCACATGCGGGAGTCTGTCTGACTGCCTCCCTGTTTCCAACTTCAGGAAAAAAAAAAAGTTTTGATAGTGTAAATTACTTTGTCAGGTGTTTTTGTAGAAAGACTGAGTAAAAGTGAAAAATAAAACTCCAAATGTTACCTAGTTAACAATATTTTCTAAACTTACTAATTTCAATTTTTTAATTGCTTTTGCATTTATATCATTCAAACTAATAATTATAAGACCATAATCATCATTTGACTTTTTCCTTTGCCACTTTTTCCTTTGCCACATTTGTATTCTCAAAGCATGTGAAAGCATATGTTATCTCTATGTTACCATATGCCGTTTGACAAGCTACATAGTGGTAAAAATAACATATAAACATATTTAAAATCCTGAAACATCTTCTTCCTTAAACTAGTCCTTCTGAACTATGTGTATTTTTCATTAGTCTTCCAAGAAGTTCTCTGCTGCTGAATGGAGGACCGAATCTTTCCCAGAATGATGGGAGTAGCACAGTTTAAGAACAAGAATAAATCTCTGTATAATCACACCACAATGTGAGGTGACCCTCAGACAGAGAAGTGACCAGATACACATATGGGTTTTGGGAAGACTTTCTGATGCTCTTTTTTAACACAGCTGTGAGAAGAATGTGGCTAAGACCCACTAGTCATTCTTGAGTAGCTGCTGGCAAAGGAAACTGTGAGGAGAAGAGAATTTAACACATGGGTGTAAGAGCACAGCTTCATTGATGGGGTCTGAGAGGAATGCCTAATGACTGGGAGAATCAAACTTGGCAATGAAAGCACAAAGCTCTTTTCATCAGTTCAAACGGGAACTCTAAAGCTGCAGATGGTCACCTCCAGCCTTGTCTATTCAGTGTGAGGTTTTATAAAATGGCACTTTGGTGAATACTAATAGATCAAAACAAAGATTTAATAACGTAAAGATGTGGTGTTCATTTTTAAATGAGTATACAGGTCAATGTCTCAGAAAGGATAAAAAAAGAATACTTTTTAATGTGGGTCTAAAGTCTTTTTTGTTATTTTTTAACTTGGAAAATAAATGACATTCATCTTCAAAAATAAATGACAAAGGTACAGATTGTGTTTTGTGGAGAACAGTTTACATTGTGAAAAAGGAACCAAAATGAGGGCTTATTAGTTGCTCTCATTGATTTCATTGCTTCTATTTGAGGATTCTCAATTTATGTTTGTTAATGTTCTCCTTTAATATGTTTCTGAAGCTCGTGTGATAGGATAAATATCTCTTGCTATTTTCAAGGATGAATTAATCTAATTAAAAATTTAGGCCAAAGTATTTTATACTTGGCATAGATTTTTTTTTCTTACCCCTCTTGAGAATACAGAGACTTTATTTAGTGCAAAGGTAACCTTTGAACTTTAATGCAGTCTTGAAATTACATTTTTGTAACACAGCATTTGATTTTCTAAGATTTTGAAATTTTATAATTTTTATATATTAAAAGGCATTTTACTGTATTCAACTTGTTACTTATGCTTACATAATGAGCCTTTAAATTAAACACGTTATATTTTTCCAGAATAAATTTTATTATTAGATTTGGTTAGCACTTTATAGTTTGTATAATTCTTGAGACAAACCCAAATAAATTAAGCTTATCCAAAGTAAGTTTCTTATATGAACTTAAATAACTTAATAGCTTTCGTATTTCTATTATGGGTGAAGCGAAAATGATGAGTAAGTCTGAATTCCAAATACTGTTATCTAGTGACACTAACATACAATAAATTAAAAGGCTAGAATTGAAAGTTAAAAGGGAGGCAACTTAATATCTAGTTGTAATCAGTGAATTAACAGGAACCTTGACTGTCATAAAGTGGGTATGTACAAGTCATTAAATTGTGTTTTTCTTTTCAGTTTCCTCATCTGGAAGTTAGAACTGATATTCTTGCCCTATTTTCTGCAAATCATGGCTGCAAGGATCAGATAGAATGCATATGCTGAAAAGTACTTTGCAAAGTGTAATGTGCTCTACAAATATGTCATTGGCTAAAAAATACCTTCTACTTATACTTTTAAATAAAATATATAATCACCTCATTGGAACCAGAAATAGTAAATGAGAAAAATAATATTTTAGCCTCAGAGACATAATGTAAATACCATATAACTTTGGAAAAGTTCACATAGATCTTGGAAACTGGAATTAAAGAGGCTTCTATTTGTTCTTATACATTACTGGTGAGAATGTAAAATGATTCTTCTAAGAGAAGAATTTGATGATATCTAACAAAATTATATATGTATTTACCCTTTGGCTAAGGAAAATCACTCCTAGGAATCTATCCTGAATATTAAACAATGTAAGAACTATAATGTTATTTTTAATAGCAAGCAGAAACAACTCAAATAAATAGAGTAGTCAAATAAAGCATGGCACATTCACATAGTGGAATACCATGCAATCATTAAAAAAAGACTAAAGAAGATGTCTCTACAAAGACAATAGTGTGGTGGTTCCCAGAGGGAAGAAGGGGGGCAATGGTAAAGGATAAAGGGGTCAACTATATGGTGATTGATGAAGATCTGACTTTTGGTGATGGGCATACAATGCAACATACAGATGGTGTATCAGAGAATTGTGCACTTTAATCCTATATATTTTATTAATGTCACACTAATAGATTTAATTAAAAAGAAAAATATGGAGACAAGATGGCACTGGAGTAGGCAGAGGTACCAACATCTACCTCCCAGAACCAAAGTGGATTACAAACTAATTTTAAGAACTATCATCTGGAAAAACCAACTTTGGACTAAACTAAGAGGACTCTTCAACCAAGGAACACTGAAGAAGCCACATCAAGACTGGTAGGAAAAGCGGAAACGTGTAGAGGGCTGCCCAGCTCCCCGGAGTTAATGGCAGCAGGGAGAGACTTGCGTGGCGGGAAGTGAGTTTAGCAGAGGGGGAAGGGTCCTGAGCCCCACAAACAAAGCCCCAGCCTGCAGCCCCAGAGCCCAGAAGAGGCATAAGGACAGGATTTAGCTGGAAACAAGTCAGGATACTGTTTGTGAGAAAGAGCCTGATTTCTCAGACCCAGGATCCTTCTTAAAGGGACCACACAGAACATCTCTCTCACAACCACTCACCCAGGGCTCCTGGGGATAGGGAGAAAGGAGAGGACCAGAGTAACAGGAAGAGGGTGTAATCTAGGAGGCACAGGGCGAAACATTTTGGGAGATAGCCACCCTAACTCCTGGGACGAGTCACTCCCCAAAGCTGAAGTGAATATTTCCCCCAGAAACAGCAATACCAGCAAAGGGAAGGAGGAGAGCAGCCAAACAAGTTCCCCACGGCACTCAGAGCAGAGTCACATAGAAGGAGGGAGCTTTTGGATCTACAGTAGTGAGTCTTAGGGTCCGAGCTGCAACACCCCCACCCACGCGGCTGAGGGCTCGCCGGAGGGCGGGCGGCAGTGGGAGACAAAAGCGCAGTTCTGCTGGCAGGGGCGGAAGCCAGCTGGCCACCACTGGGCTCAGGTGTGAGCTCAATCTTGCCTGGCTGGGGAGAAGGGGGCGTGCAAAAGCGGTCAAGCTCAGCTGCCAGCAGCCTGTAATCCAGCCTGCGGGAGAAGGGCGGGAACCCCGGAAAGGGTGGAGACCAGCCCCTGAGCAAGGGCACAGGAGCACAGCCTTGCCCCACCCGTGCAACCCAGGCTTGCTGTCTGACTTGGTAGCCAGCTCCTCCCGCGGGGGTGGAGCCAAAAGCCCAGAAGAGGCGGAGGTCCGCTACTGAGCTGAGCTTGGGCACGCAGTCCTGCCCGGCGGTAGAGCCAAGGCTAGCAGCTGTTCCTCGAGTGGGCTCCTCCTGCAAGGGCAGGGCGAAAGCCCGGAAACAGGCGGAGACCCACGACTAAGCAAAGGTGCTCGCCAGTGCCCTCAGAATTGAGCATAGCATCATACACGGGGCGGGGCAAAGGCCAAGGCCACAAACGCTTGTGCACTCGAGCACGTGATCACAGCCACTCCCGTGAAGAGAAAATCCGGAGGCAGAGAAATACAACACATATAAACCAAGAGAAATCCCCAGAAAAGGACTTAAGTGAATCAGGTATAACCAAATTAACAGATGCAGACTTTAAAATAATGATTGTTAGGATGCTCAAAGATATTAGAACAACCATAGATGGCCATTATGAAAACCTAAATAAAGAGATAACAAATATAAAAAGGACATTGAAATAATAAAAAAGAATCAGTCAGAAATGACAAATACGATATCTGAAATAAAGAATACAATGGAAGGAATTAAACGCAGGATGGATGAAGCAGAGAATCGAATCAGCAAGTTAGAGGACACGATAAATAAACGCACAGAAGCAGAGCAGAAAAAAGAAAAGAGACTCAAAAAGTCTGAGGAAATTCTAAGAGAGCTCTGTGACAACATGAAGAGAAATAACATCTGCATCATAGGGGTTCCTGAAGAAGAAGAGAAAGAACAAGGGATAGAGACTTTGTTCAAACATATCATAGTCGAAAACTTCCCCCAATTAAGGCAGGAAAACATTTCACATGTTCAGGAAGCACAGAGAACTCCATTAAGGAGAAACCCAAAGAAACCAACACCAAGACACATCATAATTAAAATACCAAAGCTAAGCGATAAAGAGAAAATATTAAAAGCTGCTAGAGAAAAAAAGACTATCACCTACAAAGGAGCCCCCATAAGGATGACTTCTGACTTCTCAACAGAAATACTTGAGGCCAGAAGGGAATGGCAAGAAGTATTCAAAGTAATGCAGAACGAGAACCTACAACCAAGACTACTTTATCCAGCAAGGCTATCATTTAAAATTGAAGGAGAAATAAAAAACTTTACAGACAAAAAAACTCAAGGAATTCAATGCATCCAAACCAAGGCTGCAAGAAATGCTAAGGGACCTGTTGTAAACAGATCAAAGGAAAAAAAGAATATAGCAAAAGAGGAATACAGTTTTAAAGAAAAAAAATGGCAATAAACAATTACATATCAGTAATAACCTTAAATGTTAATGGATTAAATGATCCGATCAAGAGACATAGGGTAGCTGAGTGGATAAGAAAACAGGACCCATACATATGCTGTCTACAAGAGACACACCTTAAATCAAAAGATGCACACAGACTGAAGATAAAAGGATGGAAAAAAATATTTAACGCAAATGGAAATGAAAAAAAAGCTGAGGTAGCAATACTTATATCAGACAAAATGCACTTTAAAACACAGACCATAGGCCCTGGCTGGTTGGCTCAGTGGTAGAGCGTCGGCCTGGCGTGCAGGGGACCTGGGTTCGATTCCCGGCCAGGGCACATAGGAGAAGCGCCCATTTGCTTCTCCACCCCCTCTCCTTCCTCTCTGTCTCTCTCTTCCCCTCCCGCAGCGAGGCTCCATTGGAGCAAAGATGGCCCGGGCACTGGGGATGGCTCCTTGGCCTCTGCCCCAGACGCTAGAGTGGCTCTGGTCACGGCAGAGCGACACCCCAGAGGGGCAGAGCGTCGCCCCTGGTGGGCGTGCCGGGTGGATCCCGGTCGGGCGCTTGCGGGAGTCTGTCTGACTGTCTCTCCCCGTTGCCAGCTTCAGAAAAAAAAACAAAAAAAACAAAGACCATAGTTAGAGATAAAGAAGGTCACTACATAATGATAAAGGGAGCAATCCAAAAGGAAGATATAACCATTATAAATATCTACGCACCTAATATAGGAGCACCTAAATATATAAAGCAGACTTTGATGGACTTAAAGGGCGAGATCAACAGCAATACTATAATAGTAGAGGATTTCAATACCCCATTAACATCATTAGATAGATCCTCAAGAAAGAAAATTAACAAAGAAACAGCAGACTTAAAGGACATATTAGATCAACTTGATTTAATAGATATCTTCAGAACCTTTCACCCTAAAACAGCAGAATATACATTCTTTTCAAGTACTCATGGTACATTCTCTAGAATAGACCACATGTTAGGGCACAAAAGCGGGCTCAACAAATTTAAGAAGATTGAAATCATATTGAGCACTTTCTCTGATCACAATGGCATTAAACTAGAAATCAACCACAATAGAAAAATTGAAAAATATTCAAACACTGGAAACTAAATAGCATGTTATTAAATAACGAATGGGTTAACATTGAGATCAAAGAAGAAATTAAAAAATTCCTAGAAACAAATGATAATGAGCATACATCAACTCAAAATTTATGGGACACAGCAAAAGCAGTCCTGAGAGGGAAGTTTATAGCATTACGGGCATACCTCAAGAAGCTAGAAAAAGTTCAAGTAAACAACTTAACCCTGCATCTAAAAGAACTAGAAAAAGAACAGCAAGTAAAGCCCAGAGCTAGTAGAAGGAAGGAAATAATAAAGATCAGAGCAGAAATAAATGACATAGAGGCTAAAGAAACGATACAGAGGATCAATGAAACCAGGAGCTGGTTCTTTGAAAGGTAAACAAGATCGATGAACCTTTAACCAGACTCACCAAGAATAAAAGAGAGAGGACTCAAATAAATAAAATTAGAAATGAGAGTGGAGAAATAACAACTGACACAACAAAAATACAAAATATTGTAAGAAAATACTATGAAGAACTGTACACCAAAAAACTAGACAACCTAGATGAAATGGACAAATTCCTTGAATCATATAATCTTCCAAAAATCAATCTGGAAGAATCAGAAAACCTAAACAGACCAATTACAACAAATGAGATTGAAACAGCTATCAAAAAACTCCCAACAAAGAAAAGTACTGGGCCTGATGGTTTCACAACTGAATTCTACCAAATATTCAAAGAAGAACTAACTCCTATCCTTCTCAAGCTATTTCAAAAAATTCAAGAGGAAGGAAGACTTCCAAACTCCTTTTATGAGGCGAGTATAATTCTGATTCCAAAACCAGGCAAAGACAACACAAAAAAAGAAAATTATAGGCCAATATCCCTGATGAACTTAGATGTAAAAATCCTCAACAAAATATTAGCAAACTGGATCCAGCAATATATGAAAAAAATTATACACCATGATCAAGTGGGATTTATTCTTGGGAGGCAAGGCTGGTACAATATTCGCAAATCAATCAATGTGATTCATCACATAAACAAAAGAAAGGAGAAAAACCACATGATAATTTCAATAGATGCAGAAAAAGTATTTGATAATATCCAGCACCCATTCATGATCAAAACTCTCAGCAAAGTGGGAATACAGGGAACATACCTCAACAAGATAAAGGCCATCTATGACAAACCCACAGCCAACATCATACTCAATAGGCATAAATTAAAAGCAATCCCCTTAAGATCAGGAACAGGACAGGGATGCCCCCTTTCACCACTCTTATTCAACATAGTTCTGGAAGTCCTAGCCACAGCAATCAGACAAGAAAAAGAAATAAAAGGCCTCCAAATTGGAAAAGAAGAAGTAAAACTATCATTATTTGCAGATGATATGATATTGTATATAGAAAACCCTGAAGTCTCAGTCAAAAAACTACTAGACCTGATAAATGAATTCGGCAAGGTGGCAGGATATAAAATCAATACTCAGAAATCAGGCATTTTTATACACTAATGAACTGTCAGAAAGAGAAATCAAGGAATCAATCCCCTTTTCCATTGCAACCAAAAAAATAAAGTACCTAGGAATAAATCTAACCAAGGAGATTAAAGACTTGTACTCGGAAAAGTATAAAACATTGATAAAAGAAATCAGGGAAGATACAAATAAGTGGAGGCATATACCGTGCTCATGGTTAGGAAGAATAAACATCATTAAAATGTCTATATTACCCAAAGCAATTTATAAATTCAATGCAATATTGATTAAAATACCAATGACTTACTTCAAAGATATAGAACTCATATTCCAAAAATTTATACGGAACCAAAAGAGAACACGAATAGCCTCAGCAATCTTGAAAAGGAAGAATAAAGTGGGAGGTATCACACTTCCGGATATCAAGTTATATTATAAGGCCATTGTACTCAAAACAGTATGGTACTGGCATAAGAACAGGCACATAGATCAATGGAACAGAACAGAGAACCCGGAAATAAACCCACAGCTCTATGGACAGCTGATATTTGACAAAAGAGTAAGGAAATACAATGGAGTAAAGACAGCCTCTTCAAAAAATGGTGTTGGGAAAATTGGACAGCTACGTGCAAAAAAATGAAACTAGATCACCAGCTTACACCACTCACAAAAATAAACTCAAAATGGATAAAAGACTTAAATGTAGGCTGTGAAACCATAAGCATCTTAGAAGAAAACATAGGCAGTAAGCTCTCTGACATCTCTCGGAGCAATATATTTGATGATTTATCTCCATGGGGAAGTGAAATAAAAGACAGGATAAACAAATGGGACTATATCAAACTAAAAAGCTTTTACACAGCTAAAGACAACAAGAACAGAATAAAAAGACAAACTACACAATGGGAGAACATATTTGACAATACGTCGGATAAGGGGTTAATAACCAAAATTTATAAAGAACTTGTAAATCTCAACACCAGGGAGACAAACAATCCAAATCCAAAAATGGGCAAAAGAGATGAATAGACACTTCTCCAAAGAGGACACACAGATGGCCAATAGGCATATGAAAAGATGTTCAACATCACTAATGATTAGAAAAATGCAAATTAAAACCACAATGAGATATCACCTCACACCAGTCAGAATGGCGCTCATCAATAAAACAACACAGAATAAGTGCTGGCGAGGATGTGGAGAAAAGGGAACCCTCCTGCACTGCTGGTGGGAATGCAGACTGGTGCAGCCACTGTGGAAAACAGTATGGAGATTCCTCAAGAAATTAAAAATCGAACTGCCTTTTGACCCAGCTATACCACTGTTAGGAATATACCCCAAGAACACTACAGCACTGTTTGAAAAGAAGAAATGCACCCCCATGTTTATGGCAGCATTGTTCACAATAGCAATTATCTGGAAACAACCCAAGTGTCCATCAGAGAACAAGTGGATTAAAAAGCTTTGGTATATATATATATACTATGGAATACTACTCAGCCATAAGAAATGATGACATAGGATCTTTTACAACATTAATGGGCCTTGATAACATTATACTGAGCGAAAGAAGTAAATCAGAAAAAACTAAGAACTATATGATTCCATACATAGGTGGGATATAAAGATGAGACTCAGACATGGACAACAGTGTTAGAGTTACAGGGTGGGGGGAGGAGAGGGAGGGGGTTGGGGGAGGGGAGAGGCAGAAAGATCATGGCTTTTCAGCATTTGCCATATTCCCCCTTTAATCTATAGACAGACAGCAAATATTTACTTACGGTATTTCCACTATAAAGACTGCTGTCTTAGGGACAAATGCTGATGAACTATTTCAGCAGTTCCTCCTTCTTCAAAGACTTATATGTCAACATAGAGCTCCATGTTTCATAGGACATACTCAAGCTCACAAGGGAATCCTTTTTTTTCTTTTTTTTCTTTTTTTTTTTTGTATTTTTTCTTTTATTTATTTTTTTTTTGTATTTTTCTGAAGATGGAAATGGGGAGGCAGTCAGACTCCCGCATGCACCTGACCGGGATCCACCCGGCATGCCTACCAGGGGGGAATGCTCTGCCCATCTGGGGTGTTGCTCTGTTGCAACCAGAGCCATTCTAGTGACTGAGGCAGAGGCCACGGGGCCATCCTTAGTGCCCGGGGTGGCTTTACTCGGGTGGAGCCCTGGCTGCGGGAGGGACAGAGAGAGACAGAGAGGAAGGAGAGGGGGAGGAGTGGAGAAGTAGATGGGCGCTTCTTCTGTGTGCTCTGACTGGGAATCGACCCCGGGAGTCCTGCACACCAGGCCAATGCTCTACCACTGAGCCAACCAGCCATGGCCTAGGAATACCCTTGTTGATCAAGCTACCCAAAAGAAAATTATATGGAGCAACCATGACAGACCGAGTAAGTCAGTCTCATACTATTCATCACCAGAACGCTGCAGTCCGGTATAAACAGTTTCAGTTTTCTCGGGAAGCAGCACGGCAGATTGGGAAATCCTGTCCAAGGGTCCTATACTGCCCCTTCATTTGGAGTTAACCCTCAAGGACCCCTACCAGGACAATTTTTGGCAGATGGATGTTACTCATATACCCTCATTTGGCAAACAGTCGTATGTCCACATTACAGTGGATACATATTCCGGATCTATAGTAACCCCTGTCAGAACAGGAGAGGCTGCTAAGTATGTTATAGCTCATGGTCTGTATGCATTGTTCTATTATTGGATTTCCTAAACTGGCTAAACGGAAAATGCTCCTGCATATGGAGCAAAAGCATTTACTGTATTTTGTCATGCTTACAATCTTTAAAGTTAAGGTATTATTAAAGTGTACTCAGCAAAAATTTTAAGGTCAATTTAAAAAAAATTTTTAAAGGGGGTAGTCATATCCTGGAACTCCTACGGGTCTACCATATCATGCTTTTTACTTAAAAAAAATTTTTTTTTACATTTCTTTTGAATGCTGATGAACAGGAGACACCAAATCTTTTTCACCTTCAAACTACTACCTTCTTTATTAGATCCAGCTAACAACACTGTTTTGTCTTTTTCCAAATAGCTCCAGATACATGGAAAAGATTTATATAGGTGGATGGGGATCCTCAAACCCCTCAGCGAGATCTTCTGAGCATGGCTTTTAAGATACCTAGAGGCAGAAAAAGCCCAATAGAGATCAGGGGAACTACCAGCTTTTAGGATACACCCTTAAAGGCTCCAACACCCCAAAGGTGTCTCCTAGGGTGCCATCTGGGTCCTGCTTCAATAGTGGAAAGGAAGGTCATTGAGCTAAAACCTGCCAGGCTTACATGCTTCTGCTGTGAGGAAACAGGGACACTTGAAGGTAGGCTTCCCCCTCGCTCCTCTAGGGAGGGTTCAGTCTCTTCCAGCCCTGCTCCAGCCACCTATGACCTAACCTTGCCTAGAATGCTGGGGTTTGCCACTGAAGGCTGAAGGTGCCCAGGGCCGTTGGCCCCATCTATGATACTGTGGACGAGCCTAGGGTATTTCTTCCAAGAAGCAGGTAAACTGATCTCATTTGCACAAGGGCCACTTAACTATGTTTTGCCTGAATAGTCAGGTTATCTATTCTTCCCTCAAAGATCTCTGTTGTGGGTGTTGATAATCCTATTTTCTGCGACTTTGCTTAATATATAGTGTTTCCTTTATCCCTCCTACCTCAATGCCCCACTCATATTTCAGGCTGGGACCTACTCCTAATTTAGAGCTCTCTTTCCCCCTTTTGCCAACTTCTATTATGAATCTACCTTTGCCATCCAGCTTAGGGTATCCCAAGGTTCTCTTTACCATGCCACAGTCGCAGAGCTCCAGGGAAAAGCACCCTGGTCTCATCTCTCCAGGCAGAGGAGAACAGAAGCTCCATATCCACGCATGCTGCAAATGGCTTCTCCAGTCTACCTGAATCATTACTAGCTAGAAGCAGCAATCATTGGGACTTGGACATGAGCTGCAAAGTATAGAATGGTGACAACAATTTCAGTGCCATGCAGACTTTTCCTGGAGGTGGACTTTTCCTGGACTCCTGCTCCCTGTGACAGCTCCTAACAGACTGAACTGTGGTTGGGTTACATTTTCAGGGATTTGGCATGGTGATGAGGCCAACTTGAACTTGGTGAACATGTTAAGGACACTACTTTTTTATGGATTCTTGCTGTATTGGCCAAGAGTTTGCTTAAAGGCTTTTAATCACTGTAAAAAAAAATAGAAGACTGGATAAAGAAGATGGGGCACATATGCACCATGATATACTATTCGGCTGGAAGAGATGATGACATCGGATCACTTACGGCAGAATAGTGGAATCTTAATACCATTGTGCAGAGTGAAATAAGTGAATCGGAAAAAGGCAGGAACTGCAGGATTCCATACATTGGTGGGACACAAAAGCGAGACTAAGAGACATGGACAAGAGTGTGGTGGTTGCGGGGGGTGGGGGGAGGGAAGGAGGGAGAGGGGGAGGGGAAGGGGGAGGGGTACAAAGAAAACTGGATAGAGGGTGACGGAGGACGATCTCTCTTTGGGTGATGGGTATGCAACAGAACTAAATGACAAGATAACCTGGAAAGGTTTTCTTTGACTATATGTACCCTGATTTGTTGATGTCACCCTATTAAAATAAAAATTTATTTATAAAAAAAATAAATAAATAAGAAAAATATGTCTATAAACTGATATTGATGATCTCTAGAACATATTGCTAACTGGAAGAAAAATCTAGTACCTATAATATGCTACTTTTTATATGAGAAATAAGAATAAAAGGAACAGGAAGGATAAACCAGAATAAGTTGAATAGAAATGGTTACCTTTGGAAGTAGATGAGAAATAGGTGCAGGCATAGGATAGGAGTGCAACTTTTCTGATTATGCTGTTTTGTATAGTTTTGACTTTTGAACAATGTATATGTTTTAAATATTCAGAAATTAAAGTAAAATAAAATATAAAAACAAACTCTGATAGTGAGTACAAATAAAAATAAATATACTTAACTGTATATCAAATTGACAAGATATGGACAAAAAGAAATGCAAAGAAATCTTAAACTTTGCTCAGTATATTCATACTCAGTTGAGCTGGTTATTAAGATTTTGAAGCTATTTTATGTTGGACTGAACAGTTAAGTAAATAAATAATATTAGAAGCCAAGGTTTTTACTATAAAATAAATGGCATTGTGACAAAGAAATTATAATACTAAATTTGAATTGAAACCATTCGGTGTGAACTCATGTTTTTATAACTGTATTTTTTCTTAGCACTATCCATTGAAAGGCCTTAGAAGTAATGGATACACCAAATATCCAGATTTTAGTTTTTAAATACATTTTCCATGAAAGAGGTCTCAGTTATGTAGCAAGGAAATCTCAGTGAATCTAGAATATTTTTTTTGTGCCAGAAAGCAAGAAAGTACTCAAAGACTAATAGGGTTATTTCAAAAAGCATGGCAACCAGCTAGATAAGTTTCCCATTGACCAAATTTGGGACAACTTATGCATAAAAAATAAATAAAACAAAAAAACTGTAGCCCTGGCTGGTTAGCTCAGCAGTTGAGCATCGGCCCAGCATGTGGAAGTCCTGGTTCAATTCCTGGTCAGGGCACACAGGAGAAGCACCCATCTGCTTCTCCACCCCTCTCCCATCTCTCTTTCTCTCTCTCTCTTCTCCCATAGCCATGGCTCAAATTTTTTGAGCAAAGTTGTCCCCAGGTGCTGAGGATGGTTCCATAGCCTCATCTGAAGCACTAAAATAGCTCGATTGCTGAGCAACAGAGCAGTGGCCCCAGATAGGCAGAGCATCACCTGGTAGGGGACTTACCAGATGGACCCTGGTTGGAGCGCATGTAAAAGTCTGTCTCTGCTTCCCCAGCTCTCACTTATTTTTTTTTAAACTGTATTTGATTATGGAATATTTACTTGTTACCTCTTAGATTCTATAAAGATACTAAAAAAAGATGCAAGATGGAAAAGAAGAACCCCTTTTGTACAGAATAAATGGCAGTTAATATCTGTGATAGAATGATAGGGTAATCACCTGATAAACTTCAGTCTCAATTCAAGCAAAGACCATCCATCAGCCACATAATGAGTTAAAAGAAGCTACTTTGGCATTAGAATCACTCAGTCTTGTTTGGGAAAACTTACTTAGCATATACCAGGGAGTTTAAAGCTTAAAATCAGACAGGGCTTAGACATAGGGATTTAAGATATCAGATGCCTTTGAACAATATTTAGGGATTTATTATTAAATTTACTTTAGAATTTTTTTCACTCAAATATATGTGCTTATGTAAATAATAGCAGATAGATCTAAACCCTTAAGGCTTTTATCAAAATTCATCTTTTAAAGAAACTTATGACAATGTAAAGAAGTTTTGTATGAGACCTGATCAATATTAGACTAGGTACTGATCTTTTATTTAAATTTTAATATTTTGCTTATCATAGTGTTTTTGTGTTAATTTTTATTTTTACAGTGTTTCACTAAGATATTATTTAGATTGATTAATGAGGGGTTTTTTACACCCCCTTAAATTTTTCATCAAAATTTAGTGCCTAATTCACCTCTCCCTGGTTCTAGCCTGAATACTCTATAAAAGATGAAAAGAAACACTAATGGAGGAAGAAACATTCCTAGTTTACCCTTATTCAAAAGCAATCACAAGTTCTTTATAACTTATACAGAACTTGTAAAACTCAACACCAGGAAGACAAACAATCCAATAAAAAAAATGGGCAAAAGAAATGAATAGACACTTCTCCAAAGAGGACATACAGATGGCCAATAGACAGAGGAATAAATGTTCAACATCACTAATCATTAGAGAAATGCAAATTTCTCACACTAGTCAGAATGGCTATCATTAACAAAACCACACACGATAGGTGCTGGTGAGGATGTGGAGAAAGGGGAACCCTCCTGCACTGCTGGTGGAAATGCAGACTGGTGCAGCCATTGTGGAAAACAGTATGGAGATTCCTCAAAAAATTAAAAATGGATCTGCCTTTTGACCCAGCTATCCCACTTATAGGAATATACCCCAAGGACACCATATCACCGACTGAAAAAAAGAAATGCACCCCCATGTTTATGGCAGCATTGTTCACAATAGCAAAGATCTGGAAACAGCCCAAGTGTCTGTCAGTGGATGAGTGGATTAAAAAGCAGTGGTACATACACACAATGGAATACTATGGGGCCATGAAAAAGCAGGAAATACTACCTTTTGCAACAACATGGATGGACCTGGAAACTATTATGTTAAGTGAAATAAGCCAGGCAGAGAAAGAAAATTATCATATGACCTCACTCATTTGAGGAATCCAAGAAACAGTGAGAACTGAGGAATGGAATTGAGACAGAGGAGGGATCAAAGGGACCAGAGGAAAAGAGGACAGAGGGAAAGAGGATGATAGGATGGGATAAACCTGAAGGGAAGGGGGAGGGAGGGCTATTGGGAGGGGGGCAAGGGAGATGTTGAGGGGAATACAAAGGAGGGGGGATGCATTTGGGGCGACCTAGAATCTATGTAAACACAATTAATTTTTTTAAAAAAGCAGTAACAGTGGAAAGTAACCCTGCCTTGTATGATTTCTACTGAAGGGTGTTTCCTGTTCAGACATGACAGTGATGTATGGAGTTCTCACCTTGTGGAACCTAGCTGAGTTTTTACTGATACACTGTCCAGAAAGCCTACCAGTGTCTGAATTTCTTTCTTCACAGTCGTTACCTGCACTTTTGTCAACTGTTGCTTTGCTTTTATTTCCATTACCTGCATAGATCAGTCATCATTTCTATCAACAGTAGGGTTGTAATTGTATTACTGAACCTAATGTTAATTTCAGTTTGAGAATATATGGTTTTTATAAATCAAAGATAAATCTTTAGAAGAGAGCAATGCCAGCTTAATAAGTTGAATATTACTTTTACTTTGTAGGCCCATGGCTTTGTGTGAAGTTTGAAGGTGCCTTGATATATTACTCCACTGGTCTCCCAAAAGATGTTGCCTGTCTTTTAAATAAATTTTGAATAAGGTTGATTTATATTCCTTGTTAATCAAAATTTGAAGTGTTGACATTAGAAAATTTCATTCAGTGCTAATTATATATAACTTTTATGAAGTTAGGATGGAAAGAATCCTACATTTTAAAGTTTAGTATCAGCCTAAAGCCCTGTGAAAACAATAGTGAGTAGCTTAGTAAGCCATCTTAATAAGATACCTTAATAAAACTAAGCAGCTCTTCTAGCTTGCTGCATTTCATTCAGCAGGATAAAAATCAGTGACTCACTTTCTCTATCCTTAATTGAATTTTTTCTGGGTTTAAAATGATCAAAGACCTCAGCAATGTTACACTGTTTCCCAACCTCTTTTTACTTGTGAATCCCTTGATAGTAATACATATTCCTAGGTAGTTTTAAGCATTATTTTTTTGCATTGGTATAAGATAAACAAATTAATTTGTATTGATTGTTTTGTAAATTTTATTAAAATACAATCTTTGGTATTCATAATATGTAACATTGTATGGCATTTGCCTTCAGTTGTAAAAAGAAAAAGCATAATTTATTAAGTTTTATAATGCTATTAAGTTTGACTTAGGCACTAAATACATATAAGAAAGTAGATTAAAATTTAATAATATGTTATGACATTAAATAACTGCTTCTGAAATGATATTTGAAATTTTTTTTGTTTGTTTGTTTTTTGTATTTTTCTGAAGCTGGAAACGGGGAGAGACAGTCAGACAGACTCCCGCATGCGCCGGACCGGGATCCACCCGGAACGCCCACCAGGGGCAACGCTCTGCCCACCAGGGGGCGATGCTCTGCCCCTCGGGGGGGGGGGGTCGTCCTGCCGAAACCAGGGCCACTCTAGCGCCTGGGGCAGAGGTCAAGGAGCCATCCCCAGCGCCCGGGCCATCTTTGCTCCAATGGAGCCTCGGCTGCGGGAGGGGAAGAGAGAGACAGAGAGGAAGGGTGGGGAAAAGCAAATGGGCGCTTCTCCTATGTGCCCTGGCCGGGAATCGAACCTGGGCCTCCCGCATGCCAGGCCGACGCTGTACCACTGAGCCAACCGGCCAGGGCCTGAAGTTCTTAACATTTTACATTTAAAATGAAAATAGTTTTTCAGCATTCACTTGCTAGAATATTTCCACAAATAGCACATTATGGATGTTTTGGGGTTTTACTTCAATATATATAAAACTAAATTTATGTATTGTTACTACTCCAATTTTTTCTCTTTAACTTTTTTTTTTAAGTAACAGCTACTAAATTAATGATGTGAGTAATTTGATCAAAGGAACACAATTTAGAGGTCTGCTGAAGGGAATCTGGAGGTGAATTTACATACTTGTTTTTATGCCCTTTATTAAATTGTATTTCAACATCAGTGTACTTTCTGTTTCCCCTAAGTATTCAGTGGTCCAATAGTGGTGGGAAAAAAAACAGCTTATAACTGAGAAAGAAAAAAAAATGTGCTTGACAGCAATATGTTGACCATGTATGTTCTGCTGAATAATAAGTCAACTGAGATATAGTCCTGAACATGCTATGCTGAACTTCATTTAACATCCTCTCTGCTCATTCATATACACTCAGAAGTCCTCAAACTAGAGTATTTTAAAAGTCATAATGTATAGCCTGACCTGTGGTGGCGCAGTGGATAAAACGTCGACCTGGAAATGCTGAGGTCGCCAGTTCGAAACCCTGGGCTTGCCTGGTCAAGGCACATATGGGAGTTGATGCTTCCAGCACCTCCCCACCTTCTCTCTCTGTCTCTCTCTCCTCTCTCTCTGTCTCTCTCTCTCCTCTCTCTCTCCCTCTCTGTCTTTCTCTCCCTTTCTCTCTCTTCTCTAAAATGAATTTAAAAAAATTAAAAAAAAAAAGTCATAATGTATAAAAGGGAAAGGAAAAATGTTTAATACCAATTTTATGCTTTGGCTCAAAAAAAAAAAAAAAACAGATCTCAGGCCCTGGATGGGTTGGCTCAGGGGAGAAAGCTGACCATCCTGGCGTGGGTTGGACCCCCAGTCAGGGCACGCGTGAGAAGCAGTCAATGAGTATACAACAAATGGAACAACTAAGTAGAGAAGGAGATGCCTCTCTCCCTCCTCCCTACCTGTCTTTCTCAATGGAAAACTTTTTAAAAAAATAGAACTCAGAACAGATGTTACTACCATTGGCTACATCATCTGTGAATTTTTAAATTACAAAATGAAAAAATGATGCCTACAAGAATTTCAATATATAGTTTTGCATCCCTTTTTACTCTTTGTTGATTTTAACACATATAGTTTTTTAAAATATTTATATCCTCAAGCCCTGGCCAGATGCTCAGTTGGTTGGAGAATCATCCCTCCTCATGTGTAGGCATTGCAGGTTCAACCTCCAGTCAAGGCACATACAGGAATATATTGATGTTTCTGTCTTTCAGTCTCTCTCTCTTTCTCCCTCTCCTCCTGCTCTCTCTCTAAAAATCAACAAACTTTAAAAAATTAAAGAAATATTTATTTTCTCAAAAACATATTTTAAAATACTTTTGTTATTTATTAACCAGTTTCCCCACGAATACACATTAAAATCAAACCAAATACCTGAATTATTTAAATTAGGAAATGTTATTGAAAGAAAGGAATCATCTGCTAGAAAAAGTATGTTAGAGTATATTAAATAAATATTAATGATTTCTTATCTTTAAATAAGAACATTTTCAAAAAAGAAAATTTTATAGTTTATTATAGAATAATTGACTTTTTAAAAAATGCTAAGTAGATATTTTTCTCACGAGCAAAGTGTACAACCCTTAAGACCTGATTTGTGTTTGCAAACTTAACAAATATTAGTCTCTGCTAGTCCAGTTTATACCGTTTATCTTTCTTGTGCCAGCACTCTGATTTTGCTCTGAAATATTCTACAACTTGCTGTTATATGATACCTGCTCCAGAGCTAGCCTTTCCAGTTTACTGAGTACACTTAGTATATTTCATAACTAATAAATCAATAAGACCTTTTTGTAATGTACAAATGCCTAGCTCTGTGGAGCAGTTATTAGCAAACTGTAAGTGAACACGAGTTCAAAAAAGATATGTTGTGATTATAGTGACTCTAAAAACATATGCCTTTCAGACAATACATCATTTATTATGTGGTAAAAATTAGTTGTAGTATTGCTCATAATTTTGTGAATAATAAATTCAGTGAATAGTAAAACAAAAATGTTTATGTCATAGAAGTACACTTTTTAAAAAAATTATTCTGAAGAGATACATGTTAGTGTATCTTTGAACAAATTAATGGATATGAATCATGTTTATATTTCTTATTTAAGGAGTGAAACTGGGACCTGTTACTAAAATTTGTATTCTTAGTAATTGACTTTTATACTGGTTTCAAACATTTTCTATATCATGATAGATAGCAAAAAATGCATTAAAAACTTTTACATAACATTTTTAAAATTTATTTATGTATTTTTCCAGAAGAGAGGGGAGGGAGCAGGAAGCATCAACTCCCACATGTGCCTTGACCAAGCAACCCCAGGGTTTCAAACTGGTGACCTCAGTGTTCCATGTCAACACTTTATCCACTGCACCACCATAGGTTGGGTTTTAAATAACATTTAAGCAATAATTTAAACACAGTAAATTCTACATTGATTAAATAAATGTATTTAGAAAGGAATAAAAAAATGAATGCATCAAAGAATTTATTTAACAATCATGCCATCTTGCTCATTTTAAAATAATTCCTGCTTAATGTAATATTTCATTACTCATTAAAATTTCACCAAGTCTTATTTTTTAAGTGTTTGTACAGGCATGTTATTTTTCTTTTTTTATTAAAGTTATTGGGGTGGCATTGGTTAATAAAATTATATACACTTCAAGTAGTATATTGCATTGTGTGCCTATCACCCAAAGTCTAATCTCTGACCCCAGTACCCTTTACTGCCCCTTCTCAAGAATTTGACCAAGTCTTAAATAACTAACTCATTGCCCAATTCTTTAATGAGACTCCATTCCTATGATATAACATAGCTTTAATACCATTTTCCTGATACATTTTATCACTTTCAAAAATAGCCCTTTTGACTACTAGAAAGTGACTGTTGGTATTTACAATTGGTTGACATAGATGTGTTATTAGTTATTATAGAGTAACAAAATAAGTAAAAATTATTACAGTTGAATTAATTGAAGAAGTAAATAGATAAGTTATAATAGCCATGCTAGATATCTCCAAAACAAATGTATTTCATTTTAAATCTAAAAAGATGAGAAAATTCCTAATAGACAAAAAAGGCCATGATTTAACCGTATTTACAATTATGATTACAGTAAGCAGGATCTTGAACAATTTTATTCATGTCTGTATTCAACAAATATATATATTTTTTTTTTTTTTTTCAGAGACAGAAAGAGAGTCAGAGGGATAGACAGGGACAGAGACAGGAATGGAGAGATGAGAAGCATCAATCATTAGTTTTTCATTGCGCGTTGCAACACCTTATTGTTCATTGATTGCTTTCTCATACATGCCTCGACCGCGGGTCTTCAGCAGGTTGAGTAACCCCTTGCTCGAGCCAGCAACCTTGAGTTAAAGCTGGTGAGCTTTTGCTCAAACCAGATGAGCCCACGCTCAAGCTGGCGACCTTGGGGCTTCAAACCTGGGTTCTCTGCATTCCAGTCAGACGCTCTATCCACTGCACCACCGCCTGGTCAGGCTATATATATATCTAATGTACTGTGTGTTAGGCAGAAAAACAAGCACTGGTGAATAAAATCAAGCTGTTCCTTGACTTCATGAAGCAAGACTTTTGGGAGAGACAAGTATTAAATATTCATACAAATAAGTATAGAATTACAAATTGTGTTTAATGACATAAAGAAAAATTCCTAAGAGCTAAAAAGAGAATATAACAGGGAGATCTAATATAGATTTGTGTTAGGGGGAGATATTTTCTTCTAAGCTGGGACCAGAAATATAAGTAGAAGTTAGCCAGAGGGAAGGAACCTTCCATGTGGAAGCCAAATCAAAGAACAGGGCACATCACAGAAACTGAAGGAATATCTTTGGGGCCAGAAAGCCAGCATGGAACAAAGTAAGGAAGCTGGTATAAAATGCAGAGTCAGGTCTTAAAGGACTCTGTAACCCTTAGTAAGGTTTTTCTTTTTTAGTTTTTGTTTTTTAACACTATCTTACAAGCAGTGGAAGTAGTTTATAGATTTTAATCAGGAGACATGTTCTGATTTGCATTTTTAAAAGCTTAACCCTGGCTGCTGTATGGGGGATAAATTGGAATGAGACAGGAGTAGAAATAGAGAGATTCATTAGGAAAGAATAGTACTAGGGAGAAATCGTGATGACTGGGACCTGGATTAAGATGGAAAGAAATAGTGAGACATGGAATCTTCACAGTATCCAGGCAGTAACTTCCTAGATGGGATGCGGGGTGTTAAGAAGAACTTCCAGGCTTTTGTCTTGAGCAATGTGATAGCTGGAAATACCATTTATTGAGATTAGGAAGACTAGGAGATAAAGAGAGTTGACATGGAAAGACATTTTTAATGAGTAAAATTTGAATGGTATGCAAAACATTTAAATAGATATCGCTATCTTAGTTTCTCAAAGATTTATACTTATAACAGGTAACCCTTCAGAGTTGTTAATAGGTCCTTTGAAGACACAGAATTGTTAATTATTAACAGAATTGTTAAGTTTTTTAAGGCCAGATGGCTCAGTTGATTGGAGCATCCAACCAAAGCACAGAGGTTACCGGTTCAATCCCCATTTAGGGCATGTGCAGAAACAGATTGATGTTCCTCTCTCTCTCTCTCTCTCTCTCTCTCTTCCCCCTTCCTCTCTCACTAAAATCAATAAATAAAAATAAAAATATTTGGGGTTTCTATTATATCTATTGTAAAATATTTTCATGAAAAGAGGATAACCTGCAATCTCTTGCATGATAACCATACTATTAGGATATATGAGGAGGCCAGATAACATCCCATAATGTTTAATGTCTACAATAGAGAGCATAATGTAACAACACTACTTAGTATATTTTTTTCTACAACTAGGATAGACAATTTTTATCAAAAAGTTTTCATTGACTCATGTTGCCAAGAATCAATTTAGGTTTTGAAACTCTGTAATTCACATGTATAGGTCAACATTTTGTATCAGAACTCTCCTTTGCTATATGTTTTCCCTGCTAATAATGAACTCAAATCATACCAAAAGATTCATACTAATCAGACGAGTATAATTTGAAACCATAATTTTATGTCATATTTTGTTTTAGGACAAAGAATGTCTTGCTTTTTTTTTTTTTTTTTTTTTTCTGAAGCTGGAAACAGGGAGAGACAGTCAGACAGACTCCCGCATGCACCCCACCGGGATCCACCCGGCACGCTCACCAGGGTGCGATGTTCTGCCCATCTGGGGCATCGCTCTGTTGCAACCAGAGCCATTCTGGCACCTGAGGCAGAGGCCGCAGAGCCATCCTCAGCGCCTGGGCCAACTTTGCTCCAATGGAGCCTTGGCTGCGGGAGGGGAAGAGAGAGACAGAGAAGAAGGAAAGGGGGAGGGGTGGAGAAGCAGATGGGCGCTTCTCCTGTGTGCCCTGGCCGGGAATTGAACCCGGGACTCCTGCACACTCCTGCCGATGCTCTATCACTGAGCCAACCAACCAGGGCCTGTCTTGCTTTTGAGGTTTACATTTGTTTAAGCTATTTATTGATGTACAACAAATTACCCCAGAACTTAGTGACTTAAAGCAGCTATGATTATTTCACAGTTTCTGTGGATCTGGAATCTCGGTGCAGCTTAGCTGGTCCTCTGGCTCTGGGTCTCTCATAGGATGTAGTCATCTCCAGGCCTCGCTGGGAAGGGTGAACTTTCTGGATAACTGAAATGGTTGTTGTCAGGATTCTCTTCTCACAGGCCATTAGACTAAAGCCTCCACTCTTCTTACACTCAAGGTATCAAGGGCTTCTCTGGTTTTTTTCTGTGTGGGTTCTCCATACAGCACCTCACAGCATGGCTGGTGATTCACTGGAATGAGCAACAGGAGGGCCAGAGAGGTAGAAAGAGAAAGAGAGAGAGAGAGAGAGAGAGAACTAGCAGAATGGAAGTCAGAACCTTTTGTTACCAATCATAAAAGTGACAGTCACTTTTGCTATGTTCTGTCTATTAGAAGCAAGTCACTAGATGCAGTCCACACTAGTGAGGAGGGGTCACACAGTGTTGTGAATACCAGCAGGCATGAATCATTGCCAGCTTAGAATTAGAAACTGCCTCCCACAAAGTTTTTTAAAGTTGTTAGTTTTATTAAGCCTTAGGTAGCTGAAAATTGGTGGTCTGTAAGACATTCAGTTAATTAGATTGTTTCATTAGCAGGGACAATTGTGGGAAAATGGACAACCACAGTCTGAACTAAGGATACCGTCACAGTCCTCTGAAAATCTACAGGATCCTGTCTAAAGAAACCAAAGGTCATGGCAGAGTCAAACCTTCTAAAGAAATGAAAGCCTGAGCCAAAATTAATTACCAAGAATCATGCATATTCAGAAACTAATGATCATGAACAGGGCAGTTAGCAGGATCTCTCTGTTGCTCTCAGTCCTGGCCAGCTTTCTACTTATAAATTTGAATTGTAAAGTTCAATGTGCCTCTAGCTACTAGAAGAAACAAGGAAGGATGAGTTAGATTTTTACCTCTTCCAAATCAAGATGAATACAGAGAATCTGAGTCAAGATTTAAACCAGTCCTACTAGTAAAAATGACAAAAATAAAATAATGAGTGATGAGTTAGGGGGAGGCAGTGAGTGCTCAGCTGCGGTGAATGTGGGAAGTCAGTCAATATTATTTGAATATATGTTACTAGAAAGCCTGGCGGTCATACGAAATGACTGCTGTTCTAGATATTATAAATTGTAATTAAAATGATTTGTGCAAAGGTGTCTGCTAATTCAAACTGAATTACCCAGGGCAGGTGGCGAGGACGCCCCTTTGCTTAGTGCCCCACGGGGTTTCCCCCTTCTACTTGCTTAATTGCTTAAAGTAGAGTGCAATGAAGGAAACCACTGGCAGTACATTTCTTAAGAGCCACCGCTAGCTCAATAAATAAAGGTGATTTAAATAATAAAATGTTAACTCACATGTCAAAGATCTCTTTGTACACAACATTTCTTGTGTAGATCTTTCCATCATTTTTTACAATGTTTCCGTAATTGCAACATTGAGAAAATCCTTTCTTGCCATGGTCAAATCGATTAGTTTCTAACTTGAAGTTTAAGGACTGACAGTGTTCACATTTAATATTCATGTCACCAGAGGAATGCTCAAAAATTAAAGTTTCTCCGTTTGAAACTGTTTTAATCCTTTTTGCGTTTCGGTAAGCATTACTC
Organism: Saccopteryx bilineata; assembly: GCF_036850765.1. Taxonomy (NCBI): domain Eukaryota; kingdom Metazoa; phylum Chordata; class Mammalia; order Chiroptera; family Emballonuridae; genus Saccopteryx; species Saccopteryx bilineata. Next base: position 110,736,042 of record NC_089493.1, read on the forward strand.
TGTCATTTTTTTTGCATTTCTCTCCTGCCTTTGTTCAAGGGACTTATTTTGTCGAGACAGGCTTTTTTGTCTTGCATCTGAGGCAAGCCTTGTTTCTCTATGCTCATCAGTCTCATTTTGCCGAGAAAGACGCATTTGCTCTGCGACTGAAGCAAGCCTGGTCTTTCTCTGCTCAGTGGTTTCTTTTTGTCGAGAAAGCTGTTTTTGTGCAGTTTTAGCTCCTTTTCTCTCCTCTTCAGTGCTGTATTTTCTAGGAGGTATTCTTAAAAGAAATTACATTAAGACGTAGTTTTTATGTAAAACAGATGATTGCCAATGCAAACAAATGTTCACCTTCCCCCTGACATGCTCAATTTGCGTTCAGCCTTAAATTGTTTCAAAAGCAGATGATTTCCAATGCAAACAAATGTTCACCTTCTCCCTGACCCGCTCAATTTGCGTTCAGCTGTGGCAACTTCACCCCATTGGCTAGTACAGTTACGCAAGCAACCAATAAGCTATCGGCGACAAACAGACACTTAAGCCGCATATAATAAAGAAGTGTAGCAATTTTATTGCTATTTCAAAACTCTTTGTGGTTGATATTGATGGTATTAATAATAAGCATATTTTTTTTTAACTTTGTAGCCATGGAAATTCAGCAAAATATTAAGTTATCAAATGTAAATACTTAAACACTAGTGCTTATTTTTTTTTATATATATATAAATAAAATTTTATTTTAATGGGGTGACATCAATAAATCAGGGTACATACATTCAAAGAAAACATTTCCAGGTTATCTTGTCATTTAGTTATGTTGCATACCCATCACCCAAAGAGAGATCGTCCTCTGCCACCCTCTATCCAGTTCTCTCTGTACCCCTCCCCCTCCCCTCTCCCTCTCCCTCCTTCCCTCCCCCCACCCCCCATAGCCACCACACTCCTGTTCATGCCTCTCAGTCTCGCTTTTATGTCCCACTAATGTATGGAATCCTGCAGTTCCTGTTTTTTTCTGATTCGCTTATTTCACTCCGCACAATGCTACCAAGACTCCACCATTCCGCTATAAGTGATCCAATGTCACCATTTCTCCTATCTGAATAATATACCATGGTGTATATGTGCCCCATCTTCTTCATCTAGTACTAAAAGAAGAAATAATTTTTATCATTGACCAGAAAGATTTCCAAAAAATAAGTTAAAATAATAAACATGGGCCCTGGCCGGTTGGCTCAGCAGTAGAGTGTCAGCCCGGCATGTGGAAGTCCTGGGTTTGATTCCTGGTCAGGGCACACAGGAGAAGCACCCATCTGCTTCTCCAGCCCTCCCCCTCTCCTTCCTCTCTGTCTCTCTCTTCCCCTCCTGCAGCCAAAGCTCCATTGGTGCAAAGTGGGCCCGGGCGCTGAGGATGGCTCCATGGCCTCTGCCTCAGGTGGTAGAATGACTCCGGCTGCAACAGAGCAACGCCCAGATGAGCAGAGCATCGCCCCCTGGTGGGCATGCTGGGTGGATCCTGGTCAGACGCAAGCAGGAGTCTGTTTGACTGCCTCCCCGCTTCTAACTTTGGAAAAATACAAATAATAATAATAATAATAATAGTAATAGTAATAAACATGATTATCACCACAATAGAAATGTCAGTGAATGGACAAGTGTTAATATAGTTTGGTAAAATAAGACCAAAAAGAGCTTTAAATAATGAAAAGATGAAAGTTGGATTGGAAGAGTGCCTCTCCTTTTCTAAGGACCTTGAATTACTTGAAAGTACTTAGAACATGTATTTGAAATTTGTATCTTCCACTCTCTAATTCAATTTTTCTTTTAATCAAGTAGGTACTATTACCAAGCATTAAGTTAGACTCTGGGAATTACTGGTTAAGAAGAAAAAATAAAGAGGTAACGCCTGCCATCACTGACCTTAAAATCTAGCAAGGAATATTGACTATTACTATAGGGGAGTGTGTGTGTGGCACTGTGGAAGTACTTAGGAAGGATGCTTCTCTCAGACTGCAGTCAGTCAGGGAAGTTTCATAGTTGTGAACAGCATGTCTGTTCTGTTAACCCTGTGGATTGTGTTGCTAGGAATCTTGAATGTTATAAAAATTGGTCTAAAATTAAAAATTCAGAGTCCTCTCTCTTTTTTTCTTTATGAGTCTGGTTAAAGGCTTGTAAATCTTGTTTACCTTTTCAAAGAACCAGCTCTTGGTTTCATTGATCTTTTATATTCATTTTTTAGTCTCTATATCATTTATTTCTGCTCTAATCTTTATTATTTCCTTTCTTCTACTTACTTTGGGCTTTGTTTGTTGTTCTTTTTCTAGTTTATTAGGCGTAATGTTATATTGTTTGATTGAGATTTTTCTTGCTTCTTGAGGTAGGACTGTATTTACTATGAATTCCTATAGATTCAACACAATTTCTATCAAAATACCAATGGCATATTTCAAAGAACTAGAAAAAAATATTCCAAAAATTTATATGGAACCACAAAAGACCCTGAATAGCTTCAGCAGTCTTGAAAAAACAATGTTGGAGGTATCATGTTACCTGATATCAAACTATACTACAAAGCCATAGTAATCAAAATAGGCTGGTACTGGCATAAAAACCGGCATATAGATGAATGGAACAGAATAGCCCAGAAATAAACCCACATCTTTATGGTCAATTAATATTCACAAAGAAGGCAAGAACATATAATGGAGTCAATACAGTATATTTTAAAAATGGTGTTGGGAGAAGTGGACAGATATGTGCAAAATAATGAAACTAGACAACCTCCATACACCATACATAAGAATAAACTCAAAATGGATTAAAGACTAAATGTAAGACTCAAAGCCACTAAATCCTAGAAGAAAACAGAGATAGTACACCGGACATTTCTCATAGCAATATTTTTTCTCACATATCTCCTCAGGCAAGGGAAACAATAAATAAACAAACAAACAAATAAGATTACGTCAAACTAAAAAGCTTTTGCACAGCAAAGGAAACAAACCATCAACAAAATGAAAAACAACCCACTGAATGAGACAACACATTCACCAATGTTATATCTGATAAGGGGTTAATATCCGAAATTTATTAGGAACTCAAACCATTCAACACCAAGAAAACAGTCTTATAAAAAGGGGGAGGCAGAGGAACTGTATAGACAGACACTTCTCCAAAGAGGACATACAGATTGACATTAGACATGAAAAGATGTTTAATGTCACTAATCATCAGAGAAATGCAAATTAAAACCACAATGAGATACTACCTTACACCTGTCAAAATGGCTACCAACAAAGAACAGCCCGACTGGTGATGGCACAGTGGATAAAATGTTCACCTGGGACTCTGAAGTCCCAGGTTTGAAACTCTGAGGTCACCAGTTTAAGTGCAGGTTGAGATACTTCTCATCTTCCTTCCTATCTGTCTGTCTCTCTCTCAAAACAAAATAAACAGTATTGGCAAGGATATAGAGAAAAGGGAACCTTTCACTGTTGGTAGGAATGCAAATTGGGGCAGCTACTGTGGAAAACAGTATGGAGTTTCCTCAAAAAATTATAAATGGAGCTGCTTTATGACCAGCGATACTACTTCTGGGAATTGAAGAAACCCAAAACACTGATTCATAAGAATATATGCACCCCTGAGTTCATTGCGGTGCTATTTACAATAGCCAAGATGCAAAGGCAGTCCAAGTGCGCATCAGTGGATGGTGGATAAAAAAGCTGTGGTATATTTACACAATGGATTACTATACAGCTGAAATAAAGAATGAAATCTTACCGTTTGCAACAGCATGGCTAGACCTAGAGGGCATTATACTAAGTGAAATAAGCCAGTCAGAGAAAGACAAATAGCATGTGATTTCACTTTTATGTGGAATCTAATTGACAGAATTAACTAATGGACAAAATAAAAACAGACTCATTGATTCAAAGAACAGATTGACAGCTGTTAGGGTGGGTCTGCTGGATGAAATAGGTAAAAGAATTAAGAAAAAAAATCAGACACAAATATTAATATGGTGATTACCATAGGAAGGGGGTCAGGGAACGGATATAAAAAGGTAATGAGATAAACGGTGGCAGAAGACTATACCGTGGATGGTGAACACACAATACAATATACAGATGACAGAATTATACACTTGAAACCTATTTAATTAATCAGTGTAACCCCAATAAATTCAATAGAAGTATGTAAAAATAAAAATTAAAGATTCAAGACTCCCTAAATTATTATTTTAAAATATGGATTATGCTATAGCATATGTACAATATTCACCTAAGGAAATAACGCAGAACCTAATCAGGTACACATCTTTCATTTAAAGTCCTTGGGGCTATATGTGTTTCAGAATTCAGAATTTCTAAAAAAGTATATAAAGGTAATATGATGTCTACTCTCTTTCTTGCATAACACCCTCAGTTCTAGAAAAGCACCTAATATCCAAACATAAGAATATATCTGCTGTGAAATATATGTATTGTCACCCTAGATCAGACTGCAGCTGCTACATGAATCTGCAGCAAACTTATATAAAACTACTTCTGGTTTTCTCGGAGCTTTCTAAATTTTGAAATTGTATATTAAAGGATTCTGAAGCTAGCTTTTTTCCCCCCATAAAAAGGTAATTGGACCTGACAAATAAACAAATGGATTCCCCAATAAAGACTTGAGATTATTTTTTTGCTTATAGTATCAATCTTTGAGATTAAGGGGAAGATTTCAGTCATTCCTCTATGATGGTATATTGACTATTCCTCAGTGATTGGAGAATTAATGGGAAAAAGTAGAGGATATTCCTCTAATCGCTTCTCTACCATAATATTTCTAAGAGATTATGGCATATCAAAATTTACTCTTTAGGGACAGAAGACTCACAAAAGAGTGATAAATATTTTTAAGTAAGTCTTTTAATAACTTTATCAAATAATGGTTTCTTCAAACTAATATATGTCAAACCTCTGTCAGGGTTAAGTGTTGTATGTATGATGTATGCTGATTTATAATACCAGATAGCATAGTAACTTAATGACCTAGGCTGAATTTATCATTTCAAGGGTTTTGTCACAGTGGAAGCTTTGTATATTTCATCATTTTCCCAAAACTTTATTCTATTGTTGTTAAAGGTTGTTTTATGTTTAGTGAGATTCATAAGCACCTATTAGTTTGGTTAATTAAAAAAAAAAAAGTCAAATGCCACACATAAGGATTTTTTTGAAACAGAGACTTGTGGTTTTCTCTAGAAAAGATGTTCTTTTATGACAGCCTTCGGATCACTTTTGAGGGATGGGCCACAGAAGAGAGGACTAACTATAGAAACAAAGGTATTTTATAGCAGCAAGTTTTAGCCCAAATTCAAGCTGATTTGATCTTCCACCTAAAATCTCTTTCTTCACATTTCTGTGAATCTCTTCTGTTTTAAACAAAGCATTTTGCCCACCCATGAATAAGAATATATACTGATGTGCCAACTATCTTAATAGTGCTAAAAAAAACTTCGAAATTTCAGCCTCTGACATATTACCAAGTTTTTTACAGACTTTTTAAGATATAAGCACTGACTCTTAATTTCCAGCCAGTACAAAACACTGTAAACTTTTCATTTCAATCTTAAAAAATTACTCTATACATAGCTTGACCAGGTGGTGCTGCAGTGGATAGAGCGTCAGACTCGCATGTGGAGGACCCAGGTTCGAGACCCTGAGGTCGCTGGCTTGAGTGTGGGCTCATCCAGCTTGAGCAAGTACTCACCAGCTTGAGCGAGAGGACGCTGGCTTGAGCGTAAGATCATAGTCATGACCCCATGGTCACTGGCTTAAGCCCAAGGTCTCTGGCTTGAAGCCCAAGGTCACTGGCTTGAGCCTAAAGTGACTGGCTTGAGCAAGGGGTCATTTGCTCTGCTGTAGCCTCCTGGTCAAGGCACATATGAGAAAGCAATCAGTTAACAACTAAGGAAGTTAAGGAGCCGCAACGAAGAATTAATGCTTCTCGTCTCTCTCTCTCTCTCTTCCTGCCTGTCTGTCCCTATCTGTCCCTCTCTCTGTCTCTCTCTTTATTATACATAAAAAATTATGTAGACTAGAGTACATAGTCTGTGAGAAAAAAATTGGGGTTTGTTTACTTGGGTTTTGTTTTAATTTGCTGTTACAAACAATGCTACAAATGAACAACCTTTCTTAAACATATTTCTACATGATTTTTTCAAGTTTTATAGGATAAATTCCTGGAAATGAAAATTTTAAGATTCAATAAGTGTGTGCTTTTTTTTAATTCCAAGATTATCAAAATGTTCTTTTAAAAAGTTATGTGAACAACTGATAATCTATGAGAAAGCTGATTACCCAAACTTTTCCACTGTCTAGTGTTATCAAAGCTTTTAACTGTCTAGTCAGAAAGATGAAAAATTATATTTCACTTCAATATGCTTATTTAACTTAAATTATGAATAAAGTTAAGCAGTTTTTATATCAATATTTTTATTTGCAATATATTTTTCTTTTTATGTGACCGGCCTGTTCATGACCTTTTTCCATTTTTATATTGGACTGTTAATTTTTATTGATTAATATAAACTCTGGGTAGTAAATAAATTCACTTTTTATTGTTTTTTATATAAACTATAAACATTTATCCCTATTTAAAATTCTGCCTATTTTTTTTTAAACAGAAGTATTTATTTTTCTTTTACATTGTCAGGTTTATTTGTTGAACAGTGGCATTTTAGGATAACTGAGGTAGTTCTTCTCTGATTTGCCTATTGGAGATTTTTATTTATAATTAAAGTGCCGAGAAAAAGTATGAAAACTATTTTTAAACTTGGTCTTTGTGTTCTTTTTTCTTTTAACTCGAAGCTTGTTTTTATTAGTCAGAAGTTCAGTGGATAATAGTTTTTATACCTTGACACTAATTCAGGGTGGTTTATCTTAGTAAATAAGCTATTTAGTCATCGTTCCTCAGCCATAAATCTCCTCTTCCAAAGCAAATATCCTGCAAGGAGTGAACAAACAGGATCAAAACGCAGCAAGAGGTTTGAACTCTCATGTGCTGAACTGGCCACATCTGGGTGTGGGAGATTAAAGGAAAGTACCTGTGATAGCTTTGGCTGTAGAAGGAAGTGTCTCTTTCAGTTCACATAATGTCTTATTTGCAAAACTTAATTAGTAAAGTTGTGCAGCCTGGATTCATGATGTTAAAAACAACAAAATACATAGTTCTTTCATCTTTGTGTACCATAGATCCTCTTTATTTCTCTAGAATAATTCTAGCTATTAAGTAGAACTGTAAGGCGTGTAGTATACATAGTGAATATAAATACTTGATAGCCACATGTAACTTTTAAGCCTTGGGCTTTCCGTTAGCCTCGTAGAGAATCCCCAAACCTATAGAGAGTTCAACAAAAAGTAAGAATGGGAAGAGAAAGAGGCTGGATTTTTCTCTTTCAGATGCATTGTTGTTTGCTTTAGTAAAGTACACATGTTCCTCTTTATTGAAAAAAATATTAAATAATCTTGTTTTTGATATTCCAAACATTTTTAAAATGCTCTTTCAATTTTTTTTAATTGATATAAGGGAGAAAGAGAAACGGATTTGTTATTCCATTCATTTATTTATGCATTCTTTAGTCAATTCTCGTATGTTCCTTGACCGGGGAACCTTGGCATATTGTGAGGATGCTCCAATTAACTGAGCTCCCCGGCCAGGGCTGAACATGCTTTTAACCACAGTATATATTTCTACAAGTTAATAAGACAAGATACATGTATTTTAGAAAAAATTTTATTATTGCTAAGCAACTTGGCATTTTTACAAAATTGTTTTTCAAAATGTTTTATAAAACATTATAGCACATACAATACCTGATTCATTTACTATTATTAATAACTTTCCATGTCATTATGATACTATTTTACTAAATAATTAAAATGACTTTAAATCTATTGTATGGTGGATAATTTATTTAACTAATTCATTATTGTTACTATTTCATTGTTTTACGATACAGCTGAAATGAACATAATTACAGCTAAAAATTTGCCCATATCTGCAGTTATTGCAGGGTACACAAATTCTTAGAAGTGGAATTATTGAGTTAAGAACTACTTAGAATTGTTAGAAAAGGTTTCTATTAATTAGAAACACAATTAGACTCCTTTTAAAGATGCAATTGAAAAACTACAGATTTTAAATCTCTTTGGGTATATGGTGCTGAAGTTTTTATATTATATAGATTAATATTTCATTTTGCCCTCTAATTATCAATTGCTTTATCATAAATACTGTGTATAATAAGAATGTCCTAAATTATAAAAGTGGTGTATATAAGGATATATAGCAATAGCTAGAATTTAATTTAGATGTATTTCTTACAGTACAAAAACTGTGAGTTTTTATTCAAAATTTCTATCCTTTTTTAATTTGGCTTTTGTATACCCTTCAAAGACACTGGCACATAATAAGAGTAGAATGATGTAAAGCAGAAAAAGGCAGAGTGTGCTTCCCATCAAAGAATGGCCCTATAGAATAGTTCAGATTAAGAGAGACAGTTTTGACAGGAGTTAATAGCTTGCATTGAGTATAAAAAGCCATTCTGTGTTCTCGCAAGCATGTCAAAAGAGTGGACCAGCACTTTTGACAGATTAATATGAGTGACTTAAGCCTGTGAGAATATGTACACAGCATTAGAGGCACGCTGCCCATGGAAACGTTTTGGCAAAAGGGTAACAAATATGAATAAGATGAAGTCTTTTTACTTGTTACATTTAAGTTGGAAGTGTCTCTTCTCCTACTTCATTGTAATCACTAACACAAAAAGTTCCTTGTTAGTCTGACTACATACTATATGGAATTAAAATTGGAAATATATAATATTTTAGTGAGAAATATGGACTAGTTTAGGGGGGAAAAGCAGTAAGTTGGGATTATGTTTTCATCTCTGTTGTTATTATAAGATATAAAGACAACTCACAAAAAAACTAGGTACTTAGCTCTCTATTAAATTTGGTGGAATCAATAAAAGGTATGCTATATGGCTCTTGCCCACAATAAGTTTAGAGCATTGGCATTTAGTTATTTCCAAATACTACTTCATTTTACATAAGTATATCTAAATATTTAGAGAAGCCACAAATTCCTAGAAGTGGAATTGTTGAGTAAAAGAATATTTAACATCTTGCATCTAATATAATGCTAGTAATATACTATTAAGATATTTTGCCAGCCCTGGCTGGTGGCTCAGTGGATAGATCATTGGTTGGGCATATAGACATCCTGGTTTTGATTCTAGGTCAGGGCATATATGGGAAGTGACCATCTGCTTCTCTCCTCCTTCTCTCTCTCTTCCCCTCTCAGCCAGTGGCTTGATTGGTCCGAATGTTGGCCCTGGGCACTGAGGATAGCTAGGTTGATTTGAGCATCTGCTCCAGATGGGGATTGCCAGTTGGATCCCAGTTGAGGCACATGCAGGAGTCCTATCTCCCTGCCCCTCACTTTCAAAAATAAAGATATTTTGCCCTATTTTATAGAATAGAGCGGTAATGAATAACCTGTTAATTATTCAATGCAGGTAATGCAAAGAAAAGGAAGACTCAAGGAAATTGAACTTGGTTATAGAGTGGGTGAGATATGAGTAAGCAGAGAAGAAAGGAGACAGTGCAAAGAGGAAAGAAAGGGCATAAATGAAGCAGAGGTTCTGAGGAAAGACAGACCCCAGGTCAGCCCGGCAGCAGCCACAGTTCCTTGATGACCTCAGATAGTCTAGGGTAGGCTTGATTACTGAGTGCCTTCAAGAGCAGGCAAAGGCATTTAGATTTCATGAGTGAAGGAATAAGAAGCTGTTGTAGAGTTTTGTAAACAGCAAAGGATAATTGATGGGAATAGCATTTTAAGAATATCAGTCTCACTTAGCATTGTGGAGAGTAATTGAAGCAGGTTTGGGGTAGAGGATGCGGTACTAGCTAAGAAGCCATCATAATAATATAGTATAGTAGAATAGACAACTGGTGTGCTGGTGTAGGCTGGTGGCAATAAGCGTGGAAGGAAAGGATCCATATCAGAAATGCGAATGAGAAAAACATATGCTCTAGTGACTCAAGAGATGTGAGGAGCAAAGAAGTAGTTGCTATTTTAAAGTATTTCTTCCTAAGACATAGGAATAACACAGTGCCATTAACAGAATGTCATTAGTTCAGTGCTAAAAACTAATTTCTTTTTATTTCTGTGTAACCCTAATTTATGAACTTATGAGAAAAAGATACTGAGGTTGAGAACAGTGCTGTGTGATGACAGACATAAAACTCATCAAAATTGGCTTCCAGAAACTGAAGAGCAAAAGAAGGGAAGGGCTGCTAAGGCTTCTTCTCTGGGAAGAATAGAAATACCCATGAGAACATCTTTGGGATGATGGCAATTTAGATTATATGACCCTATTTCCCACATTACTAAGTTTTTTCTGTAGAGTTTAGTGCTGAAAGTCAGAATGTTTACAGTCATTTCATAGATAAAGATTATTCTTCAGAGCTATATCTCAAGTCATTCATGACAGGCCAAGTGTCAAGACTGGTTTGAAGTGTTTCTTTAAAAGGCAGTCTGTTACTCCTCTCCTGGGCAAACAGCAGATGGGTTCCTGAGACGATGTCATTGAGAGGAACTATCTAAACCAGAGAGCGAATGGATGTCTAAAAGTCCAGATACAAGCAGCTGAAAGCAGCATGAGAAAGAATTTTTATAATTATTTTATTTAAAAAGGCACATGCTGAGGCTGGGCTATTAGCAAAGGTTTACAGCAGTTATTCCTTAATATCATCTAGGTTATATAATCAAAAGAAGTATTTCTACCAAGTTTATCTAATGAAACATGTACCAGAAGGTGTAAACACTACTACCATGTTGCCCAAACCTAAACCAAGCTAAGGAAAAATAACACTAAGTTATAACTCCAGGATATCATGCATTATAGAATATTTTAAAAACCTTTAAGATTTTATCAATTTGGCCTGACCTGTGGTGGCGCAGTGGATAAAGCGTCAACCTGGAAATGCTGAGGTCACCGGTTCGAAACCCTGGGCTTGCCTGGTCAAGGCACATATGGGAGTTGATGCTTCCAGCTCCTCCCCCTTCTCTCTCTCTATCTCTCTCCTCTCTCTCTCTCTCTCTCTCTCTCTCTCTGTCTCTCCCTCTCCTCTCTAAAATGAATAAATAAAAAATTAAAAAAAAAAAAAAAGATTTTATCAATTTCATGAGGAGGCAGGTACAAGGTTCTACAGTGTGTCCGTAAAGTCAGGGTGCACTTTTGACTGGTCACAGGAAAGCAACAAAAGACAATAGAAATGTGAAATCTGCCCTGGCCGGTTGGCTCAGCGGTAGAGCGTCGGCCTAGCGTGCGGAGGACCCGGGTTCGATTCCTGGCCAGGGCACGCAGGAGAAGCGCCCATTTGCTTCTCCACCCCTCCGCCACGCCTTCCTCTCTGTCTCTCTCTTCCCCTCCCGCAGCCAAGGCTCCATTGGAGCAAAGATGGCCCGGGCGCTGGGGATGGCTCTGTGGCCTCTGCCTCAGGCGCTAGAGTGGCTCTGGTCGCAACATGGCGATGCCCAGGATGGGCAGAGCATCGCCCCCTGGTGGGCAGAGCATTGCCCCATGGTGGGCGTGCTGGGTGCATCCCGGTCGGGCGCATGCGGGAGTCTGTCTGACTGTCTCTCCCTGTTTCCAGCTTCAGAAAAATGAAAAAAAAAAAAAAAAAAAGAAATGTGAAATCTGCACCAAATAAAAGGAAAACTCTCCCAGTTTCATACCTATTCAGTGCAGTTCGATGTGGACTCACGCACAGATTTTTTAGGGCTCCTTAGGTAGCTATCCCGTATAGCCTCTATAGACTCGTCACTGACTGATGGCCTACCAGAACAGGGTTTCTCCACCAAACTGCCGGTTTCCTTCAACTGCTTATCTCACTGAGTAATGTTATTCCTATGTGTTGGCACTTCATTATAAACACGCCGTTATTCACGTTGCACTTTGGTCACGGATTCGAATTTAGTGAGCCACAGAACACACTGAACTTTCCTCTATACCATCCACATCTCGACTGGCATGGCCGTAGGCTGCTCCGCTGTATACACAGTGTTACATGATCATCTGTGTGTGCGCACATGCTGCCACATCATCCTACAGAAACTGGGAGGTTTTCCTTTTATTTGGTGCAGATTTCACATTTCTGTCGTCTTTTGTTGCTTTCCTGTGACTGGTCAAAAGTGCATCATGACTTTACGGACACACTGTATTCTTCCTACCCAGATAGGAATGCTGTACCAATTAAGATAAAAGAATAGTTTTCATTGCCCTTACAGAATGCCATCTAGTACACTGTAAATCATAATCATTATAAATATATGAGGCCTTCTTTGTTATCTTTGCTGCCAAATTTAAGGTAGTTTCTAGAGTATAAAAATCTATATTAACAGTGCAAATATTATAAGTCTGGAGGAAATGATATGAAAAAAGCCATATCAGTGAGCAAATTACTCACTGTAAATAAATTTGCACACAATTAAGTGTAATTCACAATTAAGATCACTGTAACACAGTCCCCTAAAGCAATTTACTAAATAGTGTTCTGTCAGCTCAAAAGAGTTAATGTGCTCCTATGTCACTAATTTACTACTAGTGAATAATGTACGCTAGATACTGAGAATAAAGCCCATTAATCCTTAATACTAACACTTTTAACATTTAACACATAAAAGAAAGATGTATGTGATTTAATTTCAAATCTCCTATGGTGCTTGAAAAGTATTAACTGTAAAGTGAATGGGTATTAAGAATGGAAATTGCATTTACAGCTGGCATATAAAAATCAGAAATCACAAAGAAATGAAACTCAGTCACCAATGCCTGCCTTTCTGTGCATGCAGAATTCCTCCTCTATAATGTATAAAACGTGTGTATGTTTGGAATATGGACTAGTTTTGAAATGTATAAACTATAAGAGCTGTTTCATTCTTCATATGTGGTATAAACTTTTTATAACATTTTACCTTTTCTATATTGTTGTGACAATGATTCTAATGAAGTAATGCATGTTCTGTGACTAGTATGTCTCATAAACTTTTTAGAGAAATTTGCCTTTTAGTGATTATATTACTTAACTAAATTTTAATGTTTTAGAAAGATTATTTTACTCACATCAAATAATGTGGGGCTTTATGTAAAATATTTAAGTCCAATTACATTCAATTTTAAACTGCCAGAAAGAAGCAGTGACAACCTAGCAGTCTAAAAATATTATGAGTGAGATTAAACTTCAGACTTCTGTTTACTGTATCCTTATCTTAAAACCAAAGATCAGTTCTCCATGGGGGGGGAGGACTTTTAGTACAGTATAATTTAGCAATGTTCAAACCTTTTTAAGAAGGACCTGATGCCTGACCAGTGGCGCAGTGAATAGAGCATCAGCCTGAGGTACTGAGGACCCAGGTTCAAAACTTTGAGCTCACCGGCTTGGCTTGAGCATGGGATCATAGGCATGACCCCATGGTCGCTGGCTTGAGCCCAAAGGTCACTGGCTTGAGCAAGGGGTCACTGGCTCTGCTGGAGCCCCCCCTCCATCAAGGCACATATGAGAGAGCAATCAATGAACAACTAAAGTGCCTCAACTCTGAGTTGATGTTTCTCATCTCTATCCCTTCCTGTCTGTCCCTGTCTCTCTCTCTCTCTCTCTCTCTCTCTCTCTCACTAAAAAAAAAAAGGAAATGACTTAATCTTGATTTTTAACAAAATTACTGTAGTAAAAATTATATTTTAAATAGGACTATGATACAACCAAAAAAAACAGTTTATTTCAGGCTAAAGGAAATGAAGATCTATGTGACTTCAGGTATAACTTATACAGAGGTTTGTGTAGACTGTTCTTCAAGCGATGGAGCAGGGCAAAACTCAAAAAAAAGAGAAACCTTTCCACTAATCTGTATTCTTTTTAAAAATGCCACAAGCATAACCAGTTTTAATTCTTAGAAATCAAGAGTTTTGAATGGGATAACTAAAATGGTGGTGCTTTTCAACAACTTTTTTCCCATACTTTGTCATGAGCCTGCTTGTTTTTGACTCTGATGCCCCTCCCGCAGGAGATGCATAAGTAGTTCACATCTATGGCAACTTATAGTGTCCTTGGTATGCTTCATTTCTCCTCCTGAGACGTGATGAAATCAAAAAGAAGGGCTGCAGATACTGATTTTAAGAATTAGTCATTTATTATCACATTAACTAAATTCCTACTGATACAAAAAGGATAACTTTGACTTAGTTCTCACTTAGGCTGAAATTTCACTTAACATATTTTCCAACAAGCCCTTAAACTCCCTCCATTTAAAGTGGGATAAATCAATTCTTTTTACATAATTGCTTTATCATTTGATGTGCTTCTGCAAAGGCCCTGGACTAAATGAAATATTTACTGAAAATCTTCACAAGAAGTAATTTTCTTTCTTTATTCTTGAAACCTGCTGTTAGGATTCATCATCAAAATTTCACTCCATTACATTAGTCCCGAGCCGTGAGGTTCAAGGGATAAAGCGCGGACCAGCACACGCAGGCCATGGGTCCCATCCCCGGTTCGGGCACCAGTGAGAAGCAATCAGTGAGGACACAACTAAATGCAGCAACTAAGTGGAACATCGAGTTGATGCTTTTCTCTCTCCCTTCCCTTCTCTCTCTTTCAAATCAATGGAAAATGGTTATTTTTATTTTATTCCATTACATTATAATTGAAACTGTAATTGAAGTTACTCCTAATTCCCAGTATACGTGTGTGTGATATTTATTCATAAACAAGTAACCAGTATCTTATTGATGTTCTAGACCCTGTTCTGCTAGTAACCAAGAATACAGTGATGAACCAAATACACGTTGTCCCTGACCTCATGGAGCCTCATGGGCTTGTGACTGGTGTTGAGTGTTCTTGGGAATCTTACATGATGTAAATATCCTCTGACAGACAAAGTGAAAGAGCCCGAAAAATTGTCACTTGATCTTAATTCATCCTACTATCTCAGTCACTTTCTGATATTAAGTTAGGGGCATTAGCAAAGTAACTCAATTATCTTTTATTTACTGATTTTTTTTTTTTTAGAAGGAGACAGAAGAAGGGAGAAAGAGAAACCTCGATTTGTTGTTCCACTTATTTATGCATTCATTGGTTAATTCCTGTATGGGCCCTGACCAGGGATCAAATCTGTCACCCTAGCATGTCCAGACAATTCTCTAACCAACTGAGCTACTCTGCCAAGGCCCTATAAACACTATCCTAATAGCATTAGCCACTGCACTAATGCTGCCATAAATTGACTGGAACCCAGCAAACTGTCTAGACATCTGATTTACTAACAAACTCTTAATTAAGCTTGGGATCAATTATACCGGAGTCACTATATTATAATCTAAAACTTAGAGTTATCTAAAGAATTACTTTAGAGATATGTAAAGAAGGAAATATAGTTTTAATCCTTCTCCATGTTCTGATTTTTAAATGGAGTGAGACTGAAAAAAATGCCAAGGCTTTTTTTTCAAGGTTGCATAACAGAGAGCAAGTGTTAGTCTGTTTAAAATAAAATTTTGCCTGTCCAGGCAGTGGCGCAGTGGATAGAGCATCGGACTGGGACACAAAGGACCCAGGTTCGAAACCCCGAGGTCGCCAGCTTGAGCGTGAGCTCATCTGGTTTGAGCAAAGCTCACCAGCTCAGACCCAAGGTCGCTGGCCCAAGCAAGGAGTCATTCGGTCTGCTGTAGCCCCCTCCCCTACCCCAGTCAAGGCACATATGAGAAAGCAATCAATGAACAACTAAGGTGTCGCAACAAAAAACTAATGATTGATGCTTCTCATCTCTCTCCGTTCCTGTCTGTCTGTCCCTATCTATCCCTTTCTCTGACTCTCTCTCTGTCTCTGTAAAAATATATATATATATATGTAACATTTCAGTGCCTGTCTACCTTAGATATTAGTGCCATTAAAAAAATAAGGAATGTCATATTTCTTTTGTGTGTAGGGAGCTTAAAACAGTATAAATTATCTTAATAGTTCTGAAAAATCAGAGGTTCAAAATCATTTTCACGGGGCTAGCATCAAGGAATTGATGGGCTGCCTCCATTCTGGAGTCAATGAGGGGGATCTCTTTCTAGAAGCCACCTGCATCCTTGGCTATGGCTCTTTTCCCTGTCTTCAGAGCCAGCTGAATAGCCTTTTTCCAATCTCTCTCTCTCTCTCTCTGACTGCTTTCCTGGTCACATCTTCCCTCTCAGGAATGTCATTTCTAATCACAGCACATCTGAATATCCATATACTGACGTTTCCTATGTTCTGTTCAAGTTCAAAGATAAATCCAAGTGGCTTGCTTAACTTCTAGGTGGGAAGCAATTTCTCGGTGTTAATATAAATCTAAAGGTAAAGCAAAACAAAGTATAGTAAATACAGTGACCCAGGAATTGTGATACCCTAGTACAGCAGACTTCCACTTCCTCATCATCTTCCTATGGAACACACCATCTTGTTCACAGTATTTAAAACCTTAGAACTATTTTCCAAAGGTTTAACCTAGAGATCACTATAACTTTCTATAGCTGAGAATTTTTTTACAGTCCATCTTTACTGAGGATTTTGTATTTGTAAAGAGACTTCGTGTTACATATATCTACAGTGGGCACACCTAAAAACTTTTTAGGATGCAGCTGTTCAGAAGGTGGCATTTATAGAATAAGTACTCAAGAAATATTTCTGAATTAATGAATGATAACATTTGATATAATGGACTATCTGAGAAGCCAAATTAATCTATCCATATAATTTTTTATATCATTTATTCTAATAACTCAGAACTATTTTTATACAGAAAAATAGTTTGGGGGAAAGGATTGAATTATGTTTGTTAATGTGAAACTTATGGTAGAAATCAAACTAATTTCACAGTCAGTAATGATGCTTTAAAACTACATATTATTTACTGCATAAACTTCTTAGTGAATATATCTTAAATGTTGAAACATAGAACAATCATTAAATTTTAATTTAAAAATAGAGTAAGTGCTATGGGCAGTAAACCATATTAGGCATGACATCAACTTCAGCAAGCAGTGTTCTATGAACACCATATTTGCCAAGTATCATCACAGCCTAGAAACTCTTGTTTCCATGCCACAGAAGATCAGATTAGAACACTGAGCGTTATCACTCTCTATCTCTCCACTTCAGTGATATCACCTGATCAGTGCCATTCCTTTAATCTGAGTTTTAGGGACCTGATTCATTATCTCTCCCTCTCTTCCCCAACTTCTGCATTCATGCTAAGCAACGCCAGTATCAATATCAATTATCTGTCCTGTTCTTTACCTCCTGAACATTAATGACCTTTACTTCTCCACTTCAGCTACCTTGGCTGTTGTCATCACTCAGAACTTTTCTCCATCTGAAATCCTAAGAGCAAAATTGCTTCTTTGACAATAACCGCAACCTTAGTTTAACTATTCTTGCTGTTCAGTTTCAGCACAAATCAAGTCAACCTCTCAGTTCCTCACTCCTGCATTTGTTTCCTAAGCTAACAGCCCCTTACACTTGCTTTCTTCTCCACCCAGTCTGGATTCTAGGTTTAATCAGTTTCTCCCCAAGAGAGTCTTCTTATAACCTTGTCTTTCTCAGTCCACTTGCTCTGTAAGTCATACTTATATGTTACTTCTTCCTTTATAATTTTCCCTCCCCACGTCTACCCCCAAAGTATACAGCTAATGAGGAAAAAGGTCATACTACTATGATGATTGATGTCTCCTACACATTTTATAGTCTAGCTGTAGCTGGATCATTGGTTTCATGTATCATTCCTTTCACACACCCAAAATCACCTCCCTTGTCCCATTAAATTGTCACCATTCTCCTCCAGCCTTTTTTTATCCATCTATGCTTTTAGCAGAGAACTTTGCCTCCTACTACATGAGAAAAACTGAATTTCCTCTATGCCTACAAAATTATCCTACAGTTGTATTCTTCCCCTTATAGTCTCCAAGGAAAAATTCTCTAGTCTTACTTCTCAGTGATTATACTGGAAGTTGTGCTTATAATCCCATTCGGTGAGCCCCTACTTAAAAAGGTATCATTTCATCCCTTATACTTTAGTGTTTTCCTATAGTCTCCTCTCTCATAGCCCATAAATCTGTTTCATAGCCATCCATCCATTTCTTTAAAAACTTCTTCAGTGTACCATTCCTATAACCACATTCCTTCTTACTTTCTAACCAAGCTCTTATATTTATTTATTTACTTACTTATTTATTTTGTATTTTTCTGCAGTGAGAAGTGGGGAGACTCCCACATGCGCCCAACTGGATCTGCCTGGCATGCCCACTAGGGGGTGATGCTCTGTCCATTGCTCCATTGCAACTTGAGCCATTCTAGGGCCTGAGGCGGAGGCCATGGAGCCATTCTCAGCACCTGGGCCAACTTTGCTCCAATGGAGCCTTGGCTGCCAGAGGGGAAGAGAGAGACAAAGGGAAAGAAAGAAAAGGGGGAAGGGTGGAGAAGCAGATGGGCACTTCTCCTGTGTGCACTGACCGACCTAACCAAGCTCTTAGAAAACAACCTACAATGACTCTGTACCTTTTCACATTCCATTCAGGTTTTCTACTACTTCTATCATGCCATTAAAACTGCACTGAAGCCCTGGCCGGTTGGCTCAGTGGTAGAGCATTGGCCTGGCGTGCAGGAGTCCCGGGTTCGATTCCCAGCCAGGGCACACAGGAGAAGTGCCCATCTGCTTCTCCACCCCTCCCCCTCCCCCTCTCCTTCCTCTCTGTCTCTCTCTTCCCCTCCTGCAGCCAAGGCTCCATTGGAGCAAAGTTGGCCCGGGCGCTGAGGATGCCTCTGTGGCCTCTGCCTCAGGCGCTAGAATGGCTCTGGTTGCAACAGAGCAACACCCCAGATGGGCAGAGCATTGCCCCCTGGTGGGCATGCCGGGTGGATCCCGGTCAGGTGCATGCGGGAGTCTGTCTGACTGCCTCCCCATTTCCAACTTCAGAAAAATAAAAAATAAATAAAATAAATAAAACTGCACTGAAAACGTTGTCATTTCCTATTCAGATGGGCACTTTTCACTTTGATCTAGTTTGTCTTTAACCCTGTTGATCACGCCCTTCTTGAGATTCTCTTGTCTGGGTCCTGTTACAACACCTACTCTTGATCTATTTTTTACTTCCCTGTTTTCTCAAATTCTTTTATCAATCTCTTTACTTTAAATATTTGTTTTCATTATAGTTCATCCTCTTCCCACTTCACCTCTCTTTTAATATTTCTCTCTTTAAACATTTTCCTCCACTTCCATAGCTTTTTAGTTGCAACCTAGAGCAATATCTGGTCACCAGCCTGATTCCTGCCATTCTCCACCTTCTACTCATGATCCTGAGAAACCACCTTCCTGCCAGGACTCGGCACACCATGCGTTCATGTCTCAGTGCCTTCACACGTGTCCTGTTCTGTTTGGAATGCTCACCTGCCCCTCTCTGTGCCTCCCTTCTCGAGGTGCCTCTGTCCTCCTTCTCCTTCGATATCTAACTCAGGCATTACCAGAAGCTTTTACAGGCCCTGCTTTTCTTTCTCTTTCTGTGTAATGCCTGTGCATATCCTTTTATTATAGCATTTACCCATTACTTATTGATCTGATCCATATAAAGATCTACTTTCCCTCCTCACTGCCCCTTATAGGCAGGGGCCATGTTCTGTCTTTTGAATAACTAGTGCCTAGAACAATACCTGGAATTACAGAATGAATGCTTATTGATTGAACTGTAATCTGTGTCATAAACCTGGAATTCTTTCTTTAACACATACTGTTATGCACAGTGCCTACTTAACACCCTCACTTACTGTCCCATCAACATTTCAAATGTGTATGTACCAAACTGAAGTCATCTTCCGCATACACATCCTCTCCAGCACAAAGCTGCTTTTCTCCACTGTCTGGGTCACTGTATTGCTGTCTGTGGAGTCACCTGAGAGACGACACCCTTCCTGGCCACTCCATCTCACCCCACTTTACCCTCTAGTCTAAAGTCACTAAGTCCTTGTGAGTCTATACTCTAGAAATCTTTCAGATTTATCCTTCTCCCATCTGCACTGCTGCAGCTCTGGTTCAGGTCTCACTAGGATTATTTTTTTTATTGTGTTAAAACTTCATGACATAAAATTTACTATTTTAACTCTTTTTAAGTGTACAGTTTTGTGGCCTTAAGTGCATGCACCTTGTTTTGCTTAGGATTATTTTAATAAGGAACTATCTGGACTTCCTTCCTATAGGCTAAACTGCCTCCATCCCATCCCTACATTCTTGCCAGTATGACCTTTCTAAAACGAAAATAATGGTACCAAATGAGTTCAAACTCTTCCATTGCTTCCCACAGCCTACATTAGTGGTTCCATCACAAAGTTTTCACAGGCCCAAGCCAAAGTGAGAAAAAATAATAATTTATGTATTAAGTTTTCCTAAATTTTTTTAACTTCAAGGTTGAGTGAATTAATGAATAGCAACATTAATCAAGATAAGAAATACTGAAACTGATGAAGGAGGCAAGGTAAATTTTTAGGTCTGCTGCATAGCAAGGGCCTTTGGAAAGCGCAAGAGGAGATGCGTTTAAGACAGTGGAGAAGAGAGTTTGGAGGTGGCGGTCTGCATTTGGAAGTCAGAGCATTGAAGTGGAATCAGGGAGCAAATAACATCTCTTAAGTAAATCATAAAAAGTATAAAGAAAAGATGATAAAATACATTTAAAGTCTTCTCACCCCACAGCCATGGTTGAAAGAGGGTGGCAAGATGTTTTATACTAATGACAAACTCTAAGGGTGGCATTTTCCATGGGTTTTCTGTCTCTTCTGCTGGGAGGATGATTTTTATTCACCTCCTCCCTTGAATTTCCCTTGTTCTTTCTCTTTGAAGAAAAAAAAAAATTAAGTCAACTGTGTTTGATGGAGTAACCTCATTGCCTAAATTATAGGAATTTTTTTCTGGAGAAAATTGTGTAGCCAATAAGAATGCTACTCTCACATTGACAAATACAAAAATTACTCTGAAAAATATAATCTATAGTTGAAGAGGAGGAATTTGTTCTGTTTTTATTCCTTTCTCTCACTTTGCAACAATATTATCAAGTCAATAAGAGTAACTTAAGCCCACTAAAATTTAAAAATAAACCTTAAAAGTCAACCGTGCTTTTGGAAATGGCATAGCACACCAAATAGATGAGGAATGTGGCAATTAACCTAGTATCATGTCTGGAACTCCGTAGCAGTGTGGCTTTGATCAAATTACATTTGGTTTTGTCATGGAGTTATAATGAAAATTAAATATGTGCATAAATCATTTCTCATAGTTCCTGGCACATAGTATTACTTGCCTTTTAAAATATATCACAATAATCTCTAAGAATGAATATTGGAACTGCACCTATTAGGAATATTGTAAATAATTTATAGTTCATCTACTTGATAGAAAACTATGTATCTCCAGAGACACAGACAAGAGTGAAGTGACAGCCAGAGGGAAAGGGCTGGGTGGAGGTTGCTAGGGGGAGGACAAATGGGGACAGAAAGAGACTTTTCGTGGGCAATGGGCACCTGAGATAGTGTGTAGATGGTGTTTTATTGAGTTGTACATTTGAAACCTGCATGTTTTGTGAACCATGTCATCCCAATAAATTCAATTAAAATTAAAATTATATATTTCATTGTATTATATACTTATTAGATACATAGAAAATATAAAAATAATGTTTATTGCAAAATAAGATTTCTATGTAAAATATAGCATATTTTTTGCTCCATAAGACGCACCTGACCATAAGACACACCTAGGGTTTTAAGGAGGAAAATAAGGAAAAAAGTATTCTGAACCAAATGTTGTGTTAAAATATTTAATAAAATACCACATTTTTTGCTCCATAAGACGCATGGGCATTTTCTCCTTTCCTTTAGGGGGAAAACAGTGCATCTTATGGAGCGAAAAATACAGTACTTTTCAAGTTTATATAGAAAATAAAACAAAAATAGATTGTAACAACTAATTCCTAATAGGTGTCATTTATCAATTTACTTTTCTATAATGTATTATTAAAATAGAAGATGAAATACACCAACCTGACTTAAGAACTTGAGGAAAAATTGTAATAAAACTATTAAGACAAACAATTCATTGACCTAGAATCTGAATGTTCACTTCTCCAGGAGCCCAAACCCTAGCGGAAGTGGCTTTGAACGGGCGCTTCCCTGTTTTACACAGAACCTGATTTGTACTTTAATTTCTTCATATTTAAAATGGAGAAATGCTAATCCTAGCTCTAACCTTTCTCCTATCTCATGAAGCCCCTGGGAAGCTATCGTTTAGTAAAATGTAAAGAAGTTAAGCCTATTTCAGTAAGCAGCATCATTTTTGAAAAGATGTTACTGATTTGGACAGTAAAGAATAGCCTGCAGGCACATCCTGCAAGGTGCTTCAACAGACACGCAGCCTCCCTTCCTGCTGGCATGGCCCACATCTGGCAGGTGCATTTCATTTCTTACAGGAAGGAATAGGTGATTCATTGTGTTTCAGCAATTGGTAAGCTTTCACAAAACTAAGTAATTGACATTTTCTCATTTCTGAGATCGAATATTCATAAATCATTCAACCTGGATGAACTGAGAATGTGGTTGATCTGGTAATTGTTGAAATATAGTAAAGACATTGCAAAACATGATATTTAAGTACTTCCTCCTAACCTCTTCCCTTAGCAAGATGTACTAGTTCTAAATGGGAAAGCGTCCCAATGAATAAAAAAGGAAACAAAAGTAGGATGAGGTTATCTGTAAAGGAGAAGTCAAAAGGAGTACTCACGGATTTGTCTCAGGAATTTGGGATTCTGTTGATTCAGAATATATAGTGATAATAATAAACTGCTCACAAAAATTAGGGGATATTTTATAGCTTCATATTCATTTTGAAATATCCCCTGATTTTTGTAAGCAGTATACAGTGTGTCCGTAAAGTCATGGTGCACTTTTAACCGGTCACAGAAAAGCAACAAAAGACGATAGAAATGTGAAATCTGCACCAAATAAAAGGAAAACCTCCCAGTTTCTGTAGGATGATGTGGCAGCATGTGCAGATGACGTAACACCGTGTATACAGCAGAGCAGCCTACGGCCATGCCAGTCGAGATGTGGACGATACAGAGGGAAGTTCAGTGTGTTCTGTGGCTCACTAAATTCGAATCCGTGACCAAAGTGCAACGTGAATATTGGCACGTTTATAACGAAGCGCCAACACATAGGAATAACATTACTCGGTGGGATAAGCAGTTGAAGGAAACCGGCAGTTTGGTGAACAAATCCCGTTCTGGTAGGCCACCAGTCAGTGATGAGTCTGTAGAGGCTATACGGGATAGCTACCTAAGGTGCCCTAAAAAAATCTGTGTGTGAGCCCACACGGAACTGCACTGAATAGGTATGAAACTGGGAGAGTTTTCCTTTTATTTGGTGCAGATTTCACATTTCTATCGCCTTTTGTTGCTTTCCTGTGGCCCATCAAAAGTGCACCATGACTTTACGGACACACTGTATTTATGCAGAACAGAGCTTAATTTTACATTATGAGGAAATTTCTTTTTTTAATTGATTGATTGATTGATTGATTGATTGATTGATTGAAGAGAGAGATATGAACATCAGGCTGTTCCTGTGTGTGCCCTGACCAGGGATCCAACTGGCAACCTCTGCGCTCCAGGATGAAACTCTAACTGAACTATTTAGCCAGGGCTTTAATACCCTTTCTTTTTTTTAGAATTATTATTATTTTACTAATTGATTTGAGAGAGAGGAAGGGAGAAAGAGAAAAAAGCATTGATCTATTCCTGTATGTGTCCTGACTGGGGATTGACCCCACAACCTGTGCACTTTGGGACATTGCTCTTACCAACTGAGCTATCCAGCCAGAGCTAAGGAATTCTTTTTTAATAGTGCAGATGATTTTGTGGAGGAAGTCTATATTTAACCAACTTGAAAGTAATTATTTCCTGACTTGTTACAATATATGCAGAGATAAGCTCTTAATGTCTTCTCAGGGTTTTAACTGGCAACTGTTGGTTAACAATATTTCAAGTCACTATCATAATTTAGCAATACACTTTAAATTTCATACTGGCAGTTTTCTTCCCCCTCCTGCACAATTCAAGTTAGTGAAATTTTGTCTTAATTAGAAGATTTGTGTAATCCTATGAATCATATATAACAGGGGTCCCCAAACTTTTTACATAGGGGGCCAGTTCTCTGTCCCTCAAACCGTTGGAGGGCAGGAGTATAAAAAAAACTATGAGCAAATCCCTATGCACACTGCACATATCTTATTTTTAAGTAAAAAGCAAAACGGGAACAAATACAATATTTAAAATAAAGAACAAGTAAATTTAAATCAACAAACTGACCAGTATTTCAATGGGAACTATGCTCCTCTCACTGACCACCAATGAAACAGGTGCCCCTTCCAGAAGTGCAGTGGGGGCCGGATAAATGGCCTCAGGGGGCCGCATGTGGCCCGCGGGCCGTAGTTTGGGGACCCCTGATATATAATATTCAGTGTCTAAGACAGCACTAGTTTTTATCACTAGTCCAACTTATACAGATGATCTTTGAATAGAGTGAATTCTCCAGTGAATCTTCTAGTTTAAATATTTGCACCACTAAGCTGAAGCTGTTTTAGTGAATGTATAATACTTATGGGTAGCTTACATTTGAGAATTTTATAGTAACAAATGGACAAATTTGCATTTTCACTCTAAGATTATCACCGCATTTCTAAAAGCAAAGGTTTTAATGAACCTAATTCTTTCATGTCATATTCCTGTTTTCTACAAAAGTCAGTATATTCAGAGTCATCCAATAACCTTGAGCTGGTTTTCAGTGTTGGATGCAACTGATGAGTCCATCTGAACCAGTGAATGACACTAAGAATACCTTCATTCCGTTAATGTCTAGCTCTGTACTAAGTTTATTTGCAGAGGACCCTCATGCATGGATCCATATAAATGAGGCAGGCTGGAGCAGACTAGACTCTGTCTCTGCGGTCTCTGAGGAGGGAAAATTGTGTACATGAAAACTGCTGGGCATGATTTTCGCTTATAATGGAGACTCCTCTGTGTATAACATCAAGCAAGTGTTTAGTTACGCTTTATACTTTCAGTAAAAAAAATAAATAAAAGAAAAAACAATTAATGGTCTGATTCTGTCATCCTTTGTCGAACAAAACTTTCACTGATCCACATGAATGTGATAACCCGCCCATAGAATAGCCAAAAACGCTACAGAATGAGCTTCTGAACTTTTCACTCTATTTTCAGTATAATTGGTGAATTTTAATCAACTAAAATTATTTATTTCTAGCCTATTTATTTATACTACTCAAGAATAGAAAGTTTTAAATGTAGTACAGAAGGTCTGGTTTTATTATTATCAAATTATTTGTATTTATTTAAGTGATTTTTATACCACTGAGACATGATGTTTTTCCCCCCTAGCCACCTAATTCCTGGCTTTATCTTCACCAGCTGACTCTGAGGGGGAAAAAAATTAATGCATAAAAATTGTACAGTCTACCCATGTGTCACTTATTTAGCTAAGTAGCAGGTGTAAGACTGCTAGTATTTCTGAATTGAAATAAGTACTTCTTAGGTAAAAATCGGTTTGAAACTGCTTTACGTTTAATATGCTATCCTGTCATTGCATAATAAATGATTGATTCACAACCTTAATGCAAATAGATAATTATTGCAATGAATAGCGTATATTTTTCAAACACCATCTAATGATGACATAATCTGAAGATCTGGGTTAAAGTTTGTGTTGTTGCTGGGGTTTTTTACCTCAAATACTTGGCACTCTGTACCAGTGTCTCTTGATTTCAGTAATGCTTTGTTTCTTAACATGACTACCAGGACTCAAGGTCACAGGCAAATCTTGTCCACTTTCAGCCAAAACATTCCTAAAATAATTGCACTTCTTATATTCATTTTTTCCCTTTCCACCTCCTTGCCCCTGATTAGGTTGGAAAGGCTGGTGGACGTCCTGAGGAAGAAGGTTGGAATGGGGACCGTGAGGACAGTGATCTGACTGAACAAAACGCCAGTCTGGGAAGCAGTCACATCTGGTGACCAGGCTGCTTCATTCAACACTGTGTAAACACTAAAGCCTTAACTTAGCAAACAGTTGTTAGAAGTGGGACACTCCAACCACATTCCAAGCTGAGATAAAATCAAATCACAAATGTTTAACCACTTTGTTGCTGACTTGAGTTATTTATCTAAATATATTGACTACAAACTTTTACCAATGGGTAGCTATAAAATTGTAGTTTATTTTGTGACTATTTTCTATCTCACTATATTTAATGTAACTCCTTTTAACTAAAAGACTATTATAGAAACATTGGGAAATTAGTCAGGATCATATCTTCACATGTGGCCCTTTGCAAGTCAAAATGCAGCAGAATCACTACTGTCTAAACCTTAATCTACTATGTTAGGTCAAATTTTTAGATAGATGCATTTTTCCATATAGAGTTTATTTCTTACCTGATGTAAGAAGCTCAGACGTAAGTATAGAGTTTTCCTTCAGTGCATGCATGTAATACTTGTTAGTATTAAAGAATATTAAGTATAGGTACTAAGAATTAAATGTATAATTTTTAATAAAAGATTGATATATTAAAATTACATTAATCAAGGCATGATTTTTTTTTCCATAAAAATAATGCAGACTGTTTTCAATAAAAAGAGGATATAGGATACTGTTAATGTGCACATGTAAATTCATTTTGTCAATACTTTTTCATGTTTGGTCTGAATAATTATCTAAACTTTATTTACGCTGTACATATTGCCAAGTCTGTCTAGTAGACTGGGATGCTTTTGGCTTGAAAATTTGTGCCAGCATGCAAGAGGCCATCTGACATGTTAAGTATTCTTTTTAATTATCTTCATTTAGGTTACCATTTGAATTTTTTTGTGGAAGAAGAGAATCCAATATCTAATATGCAATAAAATTATAATGTAAAAACATTATAGTCTTGGAAAAAAGCAAACCTACAGTTTTATTCAGGTTACCTATATTATTTTATTTAAGAGATAACTTAAAATAGAGCATAGCAGTCACTTCTAACCAACCATATGAAATTATTAGTAAAATGAAGATTTGTATATATGACTCTAGGAAAAATATCTTTTTTTAGATTGAATAGGTGAGAAGCCGATAGAAAAAATGACTGTGTCTAGAACTGGATGAAAAAGATAAGTAGAGATTGAATTCATAAAAAATTTTGTTGGCAAATGAAAATTTTTCTCAAGTCCCTACAATTGTTTAATTCATCTTTAAGAGTAAACTAAATTATCTACCACTATCTATTTTCAAGACAAGTGCGGAGTCATTTATGCACCATTCTTACATATGCCATTGGGGGTTATCCATTTGAACTTTGTTTACTCTGCGGAAAGATGTAAGGTGTTTTATCACAGAGCAACAAGAGAATCATACTGCTAACAACTCAGTTTCTTCCTTACTAAATCCATTAAATTAATAAAGAGTTAGAATCATCTGTTGAATTTAAGTTTAGAATGTACTAATGTTGCCTGCTTTTATTTAGTTTTTAAACTATAGTATGAAAATTAGAAAATAAAGAACAACAGGAGTTAAAAGTAATCTACCTCGATCTACTCCATAGTCCTAAAGAGAAGTATAGCCTCTTACAAACTAGTGACTATATAAGTAGAGAAATTTTAAATAATTTGGTCATTCATGGAGTCTTTTCTTTGGGCTTTATCTGCAACATCTAACTGCTGCACATGTGAAGCAACAACACCTTTCACATCATGAAGGTAAGTAAAGAGAAACAGATCTTGTCACAAAATTGTCCGTTCCAGAATCCTCCTCAAATAACTCACAGCCAGCAAGGGAGATGGAAACAGACTCATAAATAGAGAGCAGGCTGACAGTGTCTGGGTAAGGAGGGTGGGGGTTGGGAGTGGTGTGACTGAGCAAAAAAGGGAGAAAGAATTCATGGACACAGAAAATGTGGTGATTTTGAAAAAGATAAGTAGAGATTGAATTCATAAAAAATTTTGTTGGCAAATGAAAATTTTTCTCAAGTCCCTACAATTGTTTAATTCATCTTTAAGAGTAAACTAAATTATCTTCCACTATCTATTTTCAAGACAAGTACGGAGTCATTTATGCACCATTCTTACATATACCATTGGGGGGAAGGACAGTGGGGCGAGGTGCAGGAGGGTATAGAGGGATAAATGGTGATGGATGGAGACTTGACTTGGGGTGGTGGATACAGTGTACAGATGATGCACTATAGAATTGTGCACCTGAAACCGGTATAATTTTGTTAACCAGTGTCACCCCAATAAATTCAATGAAAAGGAAGAAATGATAAAAAAAAAAAACAAGTAAACTTGAATTTTCAGGTTAGTCCTAAAGAAGAGAGAAATTTTTCTAGAGTAATTTTGCAAAATTGTGTTTTTATAAAACAAAGTGTAGCATTTTACAATTTCCAAACATTTCTTTCTAAATCTAAATGATCAGATTAGAGCAATTCCTGTTATCAATATCCAAATCTTTTGTAGAATTTGATATTATAAAGTTAAATTTACAAAACAATTGGAACATCTACTATTGTTCACTGTGGATAGTCACCCCAAAGTCTCTCACATCCCCTTGAAAGTGAATGTCTACAAAATTACATATGCTAAATATTTTAGTCAGATATTATCATTAAAAAATTACTTAAAATTTACACTTAAAAATGTCCACCAACAGTTTTTCAAATTGTCTTTTATTTTTTGTATGAAGGAATAACCTTGCTCACTGAAGATCACATATTCAATAATAAAACAACTTCAGAAGTATTTGAAGATACCCAGAAATGTTTCTTTGAGTTTGCTTTAAACATCATGTATAATTCCTACAGTAACATGAGAAATCACTTCTTGTAAAAATAAGTAGTTCAGAAGAAAGGCAGAAAAGATAATACAAACATGCATAGCACCTGATGATTTGCAAAGTTTTTTTCACATTTATCTTTTTGATGCTATTAACAACCATATTATTATCATTATTATATACATATATTAGCCACATGATAATTTTAGTGTTATCGCTGTTATTAGTGCATACATTCTACAGATGAGGAAGCAGACCCAAGGAGGCTATGAACTTGCCAAGGCCTGGCCAGGACTTACAACTGAGGTCTTACGACTAAAACTCCAGGCAAACCATAGGTCTCCAAACACTTCTATTAAAAAAAATTAATAAAGATTTTAACTCTTACAATTTCTGTTATTGTATCATTTCTTTTAAACACATTTGTATGAATTCTCTAAAAAGTCAAGATTGTATGCATTTCTTTCAATGAAATATAATAATGTGAACTGCACATGTATGTAAAGAGTGTCACATGTATGTAAAGAGTTCTTTATAGGGGTATAATAGTAACATGCTTTGTCTTAGTCTTCACAAATTAGGAATATTGTCACAATTAATTGTAATAAAAAATAACTTTGAGTTGCTTTTTACTATTTAATTTGGCCTTCTGCTAAGACCTGACGGGGTAATTTTTTTTTTTTTCTGATGGTGTAATTTTATCAAACAGAGGTCTGAACTTCAAGGTTTCGCTCTACCTCGGAGCAGCTGCTAGACATAAAACCAGTTATAGGCAAGTTATAAGCAAGATTATTTGTTATAAGCAAAGTATAAGCAGTTACAGTGAACTCAATAGTTAATTATTTTTAAATGAGAAAATATCATTCTATTTTAATAAATGAGTCATGTTAAAATTATTTAAAATATTTTACCTAAGCCCTGGGTGACAGCTCAGTTGGAGCATCATCCTGAAGGGCAGAGGTTGCCGGTTCGATTCCTGGTCAGACACATACAGGAGTGGCTCGATGTTCCTGTCTCTCTCTCTCTGTTTCTCTCTCCCTGCATCTCTATAAAAATAAAAACAATAAATATTTTACCTAATAAAATATCTTCCTCTTTTTAATGTGAAACGAGCCCTTCTCTATTTCCTTATTCAAATAAACTGAAGACTCTTATTATATTCCTTACTGACGGAATTAGATTGTTTTTGTTTTTTCACAAAACAAGTGTTAGAATATTAAAAATGTGTAGTTTTTAGATTGGATTTAGTTGCATAAAAAGCACTTTTATATATAGTATTTTTAAATATAACAATTTTTAAAGTTTCTATTTTCAAATACTCGTGATTAATGTGTCATAATATAATAATAAAATAACCATGGCTTACACATTTTGTCTTGCCTCATATAGTGTGTATGGAACACAAATTGTTCACAAGACATTAAGTATTGTGTTGTTGACTATTATTTACAATTAAACTGCCTATTCATATCTTCATACATGTATAATACATATCTATATACATAGATATATGCCCATGTATATATCTATATTCACACATACACACACAAAAAAGTGCACTTGCCTTTTCAAAAAATTGATTTATAAGTCAACTGTTAGGCTCCAGTGATTTCAGTATTTTGTTTATATTTTATTAGAAATGCATGTGGTTTCTGAGGTTTTTAAACAAATACATGGAATGGTTGAAAGATTTATATTGCTTGTGCTTAGCTAAATATGTCATCTCTAGAAAATACGTGGTTTATTTTGGCACTGTTTTAAAAACTCAAATATTTTAAACATTTGTTAAGTTGGAGCTTGCACATTTGAACTAGTAGCATACATTCCAGAAGAGCATCTCAAGTTACCAAACTTGTAATCCTTTTACTAGAATAGCCTTTCCAAAAACTTTTCTTTTTTATTATGTACTTTAAGTTAAATTTATAAATGTTGAAGTTACTATTTTTAATGTAAAACTTTAGAATTTGACAATGATAAATATATCTTTGAGAATTATTAACATATATACTATTGATATTTCTTTGCAGAAATTTAATACACATATTGTTATTTTTTGCTGTTTTCTAAATACAGTTTTAGAGTATGCTGGTACTTTGGAAGCCATTAGTGTCTTGACTATTTAATTATTATCAAATGTGCATTTTAATGCACAAACTCAAATATCTAAAATATATTTACTTCTTTAAAAATTTTTTAATTTGCCCTGGCCGGTTGGCTCAGCGGTAGAGCGTCGGCCTAGCGTGCGGAGGACCCGGGTTCGATTCCCGGCCAGGGCACACAGGAGAAGCGCCCATTTGCTTCTCCACCCCTCCGCCGCGCTTTCCTCTCTGTCTCTCTCTTCCCCTCCCGCAGCCAAGGCTCCATTGGAGCAAAGATGGCCCGGGCGCTGGGGATGGCTCTGTGGCCTCTGCCTCAGGCGCTAGAGTGGCTCTGGTCACCAACATGGCGACGCCCCGGAGGGGCAGAGCATCGCCCCCTGGTGGGCAGAGCGTCGCCCCATGGTGGGCGTGCCGGGTGGATCCCGGTCGGGCGCATGCGGGAGTCTGTCTGACTGTCTCTCCCTGTTTCCAGCTTCAGAAAAATGAAAAAAAAAAAAAAAAATTTTTAATTTATTGATTTTAGCAAGAGAAGTAGGGGGAGAGAGAGAGACAGGAATCTAGCTGCTCCTGTGTGTGCCCTGACCGGGGATCAAACCAGCAACCTCTGCACTTTGGGACTATGCTCTAACCAACTGAGCTATCCAACCAGGGCTAAAATATATTTACTTTTTATTCACATAAAATCCCCTATTTCAAATTCTATACATTTCAGTGCAATTATTATACATTGATCTTAATCAAATTTATAAGTATAATGCTGAAGACACTGTACTGGATATGCACTATAAAGTATATTGCAGTAAGAAAACATTAAGTTCACTGGGAAGCTGTGTCTGACTTCCTTAACCAGTTTAATAAAGAGAAAAATCAATATGAAAAATTTGTACCTTAGGAACCTTTCTAAACTACATAGATATAAAATAGTTATAGTAATAAAATATTAAAGAGAAACATTGTTTTTGGTAAGTATTTTAGAAAAAACCTAAGGTGAAAGATCAAATTCTAGTTAAAAAATAATAGTGATAGAAGTCTACTACAAAGCACCTCTACTTATTGTTGAACCAACAGTTGAACTCTTAAAAACGATGCTTTGTTGTGTTTGATCACTCAATCATAAGATAAATATAAGCAGACTATGTAACACCATCACCTGTACTGAAATTAGAATCTAAAGCTTAGGGTATGTGGCTGAAAGAGAACCAGGGTGGGATGGGCAGTAGAAGTCATCAGGGCAGAGTCTATAAACTGGTAATAGTGACCATTACAGCGTATAAAAGCAATGTCTCACCATGCATGTATGGCCCTTGTAATCTTATTGTCATACATTTTACTTCTAATACATTGGTACACAATAATAATATTGTTGTTTTTGTTTTAAGCAGTCAACTATTTTTAGAGATTTTAAAATAACACATTTTCTATTTACCACATATTTACCATTTCCAGTACTTTTTGTAGATCCAAATTTCTACCTGTTATTATTTACCTTATTCCTCAAGTATTTATCATTTATACTAATACAGGGAATGAATTCTTTCATCTTTTGTATGTTTGAAAATGTCTCTGTTTTTGGCCTTCATTCTGTGGAAAACATTCTTTGCAGGATAGTGAAATTTAGGTGAACCTTTTTTTCCTTAGTATTTTCAAGATGTTGCTTTATCATCTCTGGGTTGTGTTTTTATTCCTGCTGTCATTCTTATTTTTGTTCTCTGTACATAATATGTCCTCTGGCTGCTTTAAAGATATTTCCCTTTGTCCTCCTATAACTCTCTTAAAATGTCATCCTCTGGACATCCAGCTTCCCTCTTCTCTGTTGAGAAATCAGCTGTTAATCTTAATGTTCTTCTCCTAAAGTCAAGTCTCTGTTTTCTCCAATTGTTTTTTTTTCCGTTTCTTTTTTGTTTGACACTTCTACTGTGTGCAAAGATGTGATCTTTGTAGATTTCTTGCCTGAGTTCATAGACCTTATTAAAACTGACTTGATAACTTTTGCCAATTTTAGGAAATCTCTGGTCAATATCTTTTTCCCCTCCTTGTGAGATTATATATATTATATATAATATATATATTTTTTTTGATAGGGACGGACAGATAGGAAGGGAGAGAGATGAGAAGCATCAATTCTTTGTTGCGGCTCCTTAGTTGTTCATTGATTGCTTTCTCATATGTGCCTTGACTGGAGGGCTACAGCAGACTGAGTGACCCCTTGCTCAAGTCAGCAACCTTGGGCTTCAATCCAGTGACCATGGGTTCATGTCTGTGATCCCACGCTCAAGCCAGCGACCCTGCACTCAAGCTTTTGAGCCTGTGCTCAAGCCGGCGACCTCAGCGTTTTGAACCTGGGTCTTTCGTGTCCCAGTTCAATACTCTGTCCACTGCGCCACCGCCTGGTCAGGCATTGCTGTATTTTTTTTAAATTATATGTATTTTTTCACCCTGTTCCCATATATCGTTTCCACCTTCTTCGGTGTTGTTCTTTTTTTACTCTATTACATTAGTTTTGAGTTTTCAAATTTACCTTTAATTTCACCAATCCTGTTAAAGCCATCTATTTAATTTTTAATTTCAGATTCTGTGAAATACTCATCTTTTAAAATAAATGTATTGTCCCCACTTTGCCTCTGTTTTCTTGAACATTTGAGTCATAGTTATTTAAAAGTCTATGTCTACTAACTCCACTATCTGACTCACCTGTGGGTCTTCCTCTACTGTCTATTTTGTTCCTTGATGTTTAGATACATGGTCCTGTCTCTTGGCATGCTTCTTAATTGTTGACTGAATGTAAAACATCCTGAACCTTCCAATGGTTTTATCTTCCTTCAAAGAGGACTTAACCTTTCTTCTATTGGGAAGATCGAGTGAGAGTGAGTCACCTTAATCCAGTCAATTACTGTGCCCAGTGGATGCTGGGTTGCATTTTGAATAAAGCTCAGCTTTCTCTGGTTAGCCTCTCTTCCCATTGCATAGCTCACCAGGGCTTTCAAAAATAAAAGTGGTATCTTCCCTGGGGCCCTTTTAGCTATTCTCACCTAAGCTTTTTTTAACCTTCTTCTTAGGACATCTCAGAATTTGCCAAGTATTTTGAAAGGGAAACTAGGCATGTGTTTCAGGCCCTTTGACTCTCCAGGTCTGTCACTCCAGCCCTTCAAGATTACCAAAGTGCTGCTGGTGTCTCTGTCCCTAGCAACAGTCTTCTGCCAGGACAGAGCCCAGATTATCATTCTGTCACCTTCACTCAAAACCAGCAAATGCCTCCAGGGAAGAGCAGCTGCATATCAGTTTACCACTGTGTTCTCTGGAATCTAAGTCCCTCCCGTTGTCTTTGTTTCAGCTCCTCTATAATACTTTTAAACAAATACATTTTGTATTTTATCCAGCTTTTCTAGTTGTTCTTGGCAAGAGCATTGGTCTGCCACAAACTACTACTCTGTTGTGTCTGGAAGCAGAATTCCAGTGAGTTTTACATTTCTGTTACATTTTTCATTTCTGGAGGTTATAGTCTGTTCGTTCCCCCATTTATTTGGTAATTTTTATGGTTTCTTGCTCCCATCTCATTTTCAATCCCTTTTTTAATTTCCTTATACATTTTAAATGTGTTTATTCTATAGTTAATTTCTGAATAGTTTAATCTCTCAAGTATTTACTGCTCCAGTTTTGCTATGTATTATTTCTGCTAGCTACATTTACGTTGCCTACTTTTTTGGAGGTTTGGTGATTCATGAATTTGAGCTTCTATTTCTTAGAATTATCCTTAATGAGACTTTTCAAGGCCTGGGTATAAGGTGGCTTCCCCCATAGAGGCTTTGCATTTGCTTCTGCCAGTTACCTGGGACCATGTACAGGCTTTAGAGTGTTTTTAAAATCTTAATTTGAAATTTATGCCCTGGCCAGATAACTCGGTTTGTTAAAGCATCATCTGGAAGAGCGGGGGTAGCCAGTTCATTCCTTAGGACACATACAGGAGCAGATTGATATTTCTGTCTCTCTCAGTAAATCAATAAATAATTTTTGAAGGAATTTTGAAAATTCTGAAAATTGAATAAATAAAGTAAAAAAAAAAAACCAAAACTAAAAAAAAATTGATAGCGAATCCCATGTTTATGGAATGGAAATATTAATATTTTTAAATGTATATACTACAGAAAAAAGTCTATAGATTTGACGTAATCCCCATCAGGGTTCCAATGGCAACCCTTGCCAGTGGCATAGTGAATAGAGCGTCCTCCTGCAGACTGAAATTGCCAATTGGATGCCAGTATCTCTGGCTCAAGCCCAAGGTCACCAGTTTGAGCCCCAGTCAGGGCACATATGAGAAGCAATCAATGGCACAACAAGTGGAACAATGAGTTGATGCTTCTCTGCATGTGTGTGTGTGTGTGTGTGTGTGTGTGTGTGTGTGTCTCCCTTCTACTTCCTCTCAAAAAAAAAAAAGATTCCAATGACATATTTTACAGAAGTAGAAAAAAAAATAATCCTATGTTTATATCATAATTAGATTATTTGTCTTTTTGGTCTTGATTTTTGTAAGTTCCTTGTAAATTTTGGCTATTAAGCCCTTACCAGATGTATTGGCGGTTATGTTCACCTATTTAATGGGCTGCCTTTTCATTTCGTTGATGGTTTCTTTTATTGTGCCAAAACTTTTTAGTTTGATGTACTTCCAATTGTTTTATTTATTTATTTATTTATTTATTTATTTATTTATTTATTTATTTAGAGAGACAGGAACATCAGGCTGTTCCTGTATTCCCTAACTGGGAATCGAACCAGCATCCTCCATACTCTGGGACAACATTCCAACCAATCAAGCTATTTTGCCAGGGCTCTGATTTTCTTTCTTTTTTTTTTTTTTTTTGCCTGAAATGAAAAATTAGAATAAAATATTGCTACAAGAAATGTCTGAGATTTTACTGCCTGTTTTCTAGGATTTTTATGGTTTTGAATCTAACATTTAAGTCTTTAATCTATTTTAAGTTTATTCTTGTGTATGGTGTAAGAAAGTGGTCAAGTTTCTTTTCTTTTCTTTTTTTTGTAATGTATCTATCCAATTATCCCAATACCATTTTTTTTAGGTGAGACAAGGGGAGATAGGCTGACTCCCGCATGTGCCCTTACCAAGATCCAATTGGCAACCCTGTTTGGGGATGATGCTCAAGTACCTAGTTATTTTTAGCACTTGAGACTGTAGCACTCAGACCAACTGAGCTATTCTCAGCACCCAGGGCCATCCTTGAACCAATTGAGCCGCTGGCTGCAGGAGGAGAAGAGGGAGAGGGAGTGGGGGAGAAGCAGATGGTCTTTTCTACTGTGTGCCCTGACTGGGAATGGACGTTGGGATGTCCATATGCAGGGCTGATACTCTATCCACTTAGCAACCTGTCAGGGCCCCCAACACTGTTTATTGAATAGAGTACCATTACCTCATTGTACAATATGTTCTTCCCTCCTTTGTCAAATATTAAGTGATTATAAAGGTGTAGGTTTATTTTGGGGCTCTCTATTCTCTTCCATTTATCTACATATCTGATTTTTTGTTTGTTTATTTTTATTGATTATAATTTGTTGAGTATACATAGATTCAAGTGTCCCACCAAATATATCTCTCCCCCCATGTACCCCTCAACACCCCTCTTGGCTCCTCCCCCAAATGCCTTCCTCCCTTCCCTCCAGGATTTGCTGTCCTGTTCTCAAAATGCTGTGTTATTATATATAATTTCACTAATCTCTTTCCCTTCTCTGATCCCATCCTCTCATCCCCTTTCACTCTGATCACT
Organism: Saccopteryx bilineata; assembly: GCF_036850765.1. NCBI lineage: Eukaryota > Metazoa > Chordata > Mammalia > Chiroptera > Emballonuridae > Saccopteryx > Saccopteryx bilineata. Next base: position 110,772,882 of record NC_089493.1, read on the forward strand.
TTCCCTCTGGTACCTTTGAACCCGCCTCTGCCTCTATTCTGTTTCTCAGTTCACATTGTTCATTAGATTCCTCAAATGAGTGAAGTCATATGATATTTTTATTTCTCTAACTGGCTTATTTCACTTAGCATGATAGTCTCCACGTCCATCCATGTTGTCGCAAGAGGTAAGATTTTCTTCTTTTTCATGGCTGCATAGTATTCCATAGTATATATGTACCACTTCTTTTTATTCCACTTGTCCACTGATGGACACTTGAGCTGTTTCCAGGTCTTGGCTATTATAAACAATGCTGCCATAAACATGGGGGTGCATTTCTTCTTTTGAATCAGTGCTATGGTATTCTTAGGATATATTACTAAAAGTGGGATAGCTGGGTCCAAAGGCATTTCCATTTTTAATTTTTTAGGAATCTTCATACTGTTTTCTACAGTGTCTGCACCAGTCTGCATTCCCACCAGCAGTGCAGGAGGGTCCCCTTTTCTCCACACCCTTGTCAGCACTTATTGTGCATTGTTTTATTAATGAGCACCATTCTGACAGCTGTATGGTGGTATCTCATTGTGGTTTTAATTTGCATTTCTCTAATGATTAGTGATGTTGAACATTTTTTCATATGCCTATTGGCCATTTGTATGTCCTCTTTGTAGAAGTGTCTATTCATTTTTTTTTGCCCATTTTTTATTGGATTGTTTACCTTTCTGGTGTTGAGTTTTACAAGTTCTTTATAAATTTTGGTTATTAAGCCCTTACTATAACCTTTGTTTTCAAGTCTATTTTTTCAAATATAAGTGTTACTACCCCAGCTTTCTTTCATTTCCATTTGCATAGAATATTTTTTTCCATCTCTTTACTTTTAGTCTATGTATATCTTTTGTTTTGAGGTGGGTCTCTTGTAGACAGCATATGTATGGGTCCTGTTTTCTTATCCACGCAGCTACTCTATGTCTTTTGATTGAGCATTTAATCCATTTACATTTAAGGTTATTATTGATATGAAGTTGTTTTCTGCCATTTCATTCCTTAAATCTGCATTCCTCTTTTTCTAGATTTTTTTCCCCTTTGTTCTGTTTACAACAGGCCCCTTAACATTTCTTGCAGCATTGGTTTGGTTGTAATGAATTCCTTAAGGTTTTATTTTTATTTTTATTTTTTTTTGCCTGGGAAGCTTTTTATTTCTCCTTCAATTTTAAATGATAGCCTTGCTGGATCAAGAAGTATTGGTTGTAGGCTTTTGTTATGCATTACTTTGAATATTTCTTGTCATTCTCTTCTGGCCTCAAGTGTTTCTGTTGAAAAGTCAGATGTCATCCTTATGGGGGTTCCTTTGTAGGTGATTGACTGCTTTTCTCTTGCAGCCTTTTTATTCTTTCTTTATCTCTTAACTAGTGTTTTAATATGATGTGTGTTGGTGGAGGTATTTTTGGGTTCCTCTTTAATGGGATTCTCTGTGCTTCTTGAACTTGTGTGACTTTTCCCTTTATCTATGTAGGGAAGTTTTCAGCTATTATTTCTTCAATCAGATTCTCTATTTCTTGTTCTTTCTCTTCTCATTCAGAAACCCCTATGATGCAGATGTTGTTGTTTTTTTCATGTTGTCACAAAGCTATCTTAGAATTTCCTCAGACTTTTTGAGCCTTTCTTTTTGCTGTTCTGCTTCCATACTTTTGTTTATCTTGTCCTCTAAATCACTGATTCAATCCTCTGCTTCATCCAGCCTGCTGTTAATTCCTTCTAGTGTAGTCTTCATTTCTGATATTGTATTTGTCATTTCTGACTGATTCTTTTTTATGAGTTGAATATCATTTTTGATGTTTGCTATCTCTTTATTTAGGTGCTCATATGTATGTCCATTGTTGCTCTAAGATCCTTGAGCATCCTAACAATCATTATTTTAAACTCTGCATCCGGTATCTTGGTTTGGTTATTTTCATCTCATTGTTCTTTTTCTGGGGATTTCTCTTGTTGATTCATTTGGATTGCATTTCTCTGTCTTCCCATTTTGTCTGTGTATAAATTCCTTTTTTGGATGTGCTGTTTGTGTAGCTAGCTGAGTATAGGGTTGGTGTTGTCAGTCTCCTGCTTCCCATTGTGTTGTTTCTAGATCTTCTTTTGTTGGCATCAGCTGTTGTTTGTAATCAGCTGTGGGCTACTTGTCTGCTGCTACTGTTCTTTTTGCTATTTGTGTTGGCGTTTTCTATGCTTTAATTGGGTCAGGTGTGAGGAGCCCTTTCTTAAGATACCACTTTAACAAGGGTTGTTAGGTCCTGAACTGATGCTCTTTGTATCTAGCCACTGGATCCCTGGACATCCCTGGCCGGAACCTAGTGCAAACTAGTGGGGTGGGGGGGTCACTCCCTATGACTGGCCCTTAGCAACCTTCTTGGAGCTATGGGTAATCCAGAATTTGTGGCTGCCTCTGCTGGGCCCAGGTGCCATTGTAAATATCTACTGCACTCCTAGGCTGGCTTTTATCTACTTTTGGCCAGTAGGGGTGGCCTCTATTTTCCCAATGTGTTGTCTGCTTACTGGCCCACAGCTGCCACCACCTGCTCAGGCACTTGGGCATGGACACCACCCCCACCGCCACCAGGCCCGCCCTTTGGTGGGTAATTAGCAGTGGGGGGCAGTGTAGCTTAGACCTCAGTACTCAAAACCTGTATCCCTGATGTGCCCCCTGCTTCTAAGTGGGCAGGGTAATTGCTTCCCTTTGCTAGTTTGCTTCTCCCATGAAAAATGGCCACTTTAGATTTGGGGAATGACTCGGCACAGGGGTTAGAGCATAAACCCAGTGTGTGAGTGTCCTGGGTTCAATTCCCAGTAAGGGCACATAGAAGAAGACCCCATCTGCTTCACTAGCCCTTCCTTTCTCGCTTCTCTCTCTCTCTTTCTCTTCCCCCCCTGCAGCCATGGCTCAATTGGAATGAATCGACCCCAGGTGCTGAGGATGGTTCCTATAGTTCAGGCACTAATGAAAGCTTGGTTGCTGAGCAACAGAGCAATGCTCCAGGTGAGCAGAGCATTGCCCCCTAGTGGAATTTCCAGGTGGGTCCTGGTTGGGGCGTTTGTAGAGGAGTCTGCCTCACTGCCTCCCCTCCTATCACTGAATGAAAATTATAAAATAAAATTAAATGAGCAAAAGACCCAAATAGACTTTTTTGCCAAAGAAGATATATTAAAGACCAAGTACATGAAAAAATACTCAACATCACTAGTCATGAGGAAAATGCCAATCAGAACTACAATGTGATATCACCTCATGCCTCTTAAAGATGGACATCATCAAAAAGACAAAAGATAAAACAAATGTTGGGGGGGGGTATGGAGAAAAGAAAATCCTTGTACAATTTGGTGTGATTATAAACTGGTACAGTATGGAAAACAGTATGGAGGATACTTAAAGGTTAAAAATAGAGTTACCATATGATCTAGTAATTCCACTTCTGGATACTTATCCAAAGGAAACAAAAATACTAACTTGAAAAGATATCTGCACCCCCCATGTTCGCTGCAGCTTTATTAGCAATGACCAAGACATGGAAACAATCTTAAGTGTCCATCAACAGGTGAATGCATAATGAAGCTGTGATTATATATATATAATTCAACCATAAAAAATAATAGCCTGGCCTGTGGTGGTGCAGTGGATAAAGTATCAACTTGGAATGCTGAGGTTGCTGGTTCAAATCCCTGGGCTTGCCGGGTCAAGGAACATATGAGAAGCAACTATTATGAGTTTATGCTTCCTGCTCCTCCCCCCTTTCTCTCTCATTCTTCTCTCTCTAAAATCAATAAGTAAAATCTTCAAAAATATAATAATAAAATCATTCCTTTTGCAACAATATGGAAGGACAATGAAATAAGAGAGAAAGACCAATAATGCATGCTCTCATGTGGAATCTTAAAAATATATATAGTAGGGAATTTTTTTAATGCTTTGTATATTGTCTTAAAGAATTCTCTTTTTGGGTGAACTCTGGACTGTGTCCTTATTCCTTGCTCCAGTAGAAGAGTATAAATATCTAAGCTCAACTTCACCCCTAGCATAAGGCAAATGCTTTCAAGGTAAAAAAAAAAAAAAAAAAAAAAACACACCTTCTAGGCCTTGGCCGGTTTGCTCAGTGGTAGAGTGTCAGCCCAACATGTGGAAGCCTCCACCTCAGGCACTAGAATAGCTCTGGTTGCAGCGGAGCAATGCCCAAGATGGACCAAGCATCGCCCCCAGTGGGCATGTCGGGTGGATCCCAGTTGGGTGGATCCCAGTCAGGCGTATGCGGGAGTCTGTCTGTCTACTGCCCCCACCCCACTTCTCACTTCGAAAAAATACATAAAAACAAAAACAAAAAAAACACCCTGTGCTTCATTTACCATTTAGGATTCCCAGTTTTACTTAGGTTTTGATCTCTCCAAGTTACCAACTTACCAACATATTGATGCATTTGAGACTATGTTTGTCATTTTCTGATCAGCATTTTTACTTGCTTATCAAGTCCAGGTCCATCCTAGCAGGAAACAGCAGTCAGGGTGAAATATTATTAAATTCACACACACACATATACACGCACACCTGTATTGCTAATAAAATGTTCTGAATTTAGTTCCCAATTTAATATAACTTATATGTCTGATGAAAATGAATAGATAATAAAATTATCTTCCAAGAGGCATAATTGCAGCTCTTTGTCCCCACCAGTAACTACAAGCAATTTTCCACTAGAGAAAAGAATTATGATTGAATAATCCAAATTAGCCTGGGCAAGAAAACTAACAGCTGCCCAAAATGAAATGTTTGAGTTATGAGCCATGTGCCACTTTGGTTTATCTGCAGCCAACATGTTCAAGATCCGTATTCAGTTAACCATGTTGCTTGGGAGGGCCTGCTTGCCCTGAATAAGAGCTGCCTGGTGATGAGTAAGAAGAATCCGTGACACACAAGTTCAGACCTTGCAACTTTGTTTTTGTTTTTTGAACTTTCTTCTCCATTGTAGCTAGGGATCCGTGGTGGAATTTAAACACTTGTATGGTAACTCCATTCCTTTAGCCATTGTGTTTGCTAAGCTCTAGCTAACAAACTTTTAACACTGGCTCCATGCAAAGCAAGACGTAGAAAACAGTAGCAATCAACACTCCTGGTTTTAGCATTAAAACCATATAATTTATAGGTCTTTAGGCAAGTAAGACGCTCTTGCCTGTCTAGTCCAGGTATTCCCAAAAAAGTAGTCTTGACACTATGAAAACTAAAGAAACAAACCAAAGTGCACCTAAGAAAGCTCAAATAAGAGGTGACTCTCATTTCAAAAAAGCATACCTATTGTAACAGAAACTTCAAAATGTGTGCCTGCTTTGAGACTTGGGAACTTTGCCTAACGTAGAAGAACCAAAATTACATAAAAGGTGAGGGCTGCCAAATCCACTTGGAAAATGTACTTTGTCTCATGTGGCCCTTTTCTTCCAAGTCAACAGCTTTGGTTGCTTAGGGAGATCCTCCAGATAATGTCACAAAGAATGTTTCTCAACCCATATGGATTATGTACACATTGGCTTGCTAAAGACAAGTTTTTACTTTAAATCTCTCAGCCTCATTTTGCTTCTAAACATATTGTTTTGAAACAAAAACCAGGTGACTGAAACTAAGGAGAATGAATTTCTTCTCCAAGTCGTAAACCAGTTCAAATATAATTTTAACAGTGATAAAATAATTTGACATAAAGTGTCTCAGTGTTACTGCTTTACTTAAGGTACGTTGATTATTACTGTCATATCAGAGTCTTATCCCTTTGCAAAATTAAAGTTGCTTTTTGCATCTTATCTTCTTAAACTGTGGGTATATTATAAAGAGTAGTTATATACTTTTATTTAGGTGACATAGAGGAATATAAGTATGTAATTTTGTTTGTCAAATAAAAGTGAGGAAAAACTTTTGAAATCAGAAGTTTCCTTTCAAGTCCTCAATCATACCAAAATAATCTTTATCTCTGCTTTTATAAAAATGGCACCATTTTCAAGAAATAAATCTATCCTGTGAACTGCAAGTTTAAATATTGCAGATATTATCTTTAAGTTGCAGTAAGACAAAAAGTGACTTCATCAGCTCTTGAATCAGAGAATGGAATGTGTGTACTTTTATTTTTTAGATTTTAAGAAGATTTTTCTGGACCTAGGTTAGATTTTTTTTCCCCCGAAGGACCAATAGCCCAAATCATCACTTAAGTTCTGGCATGTTATTCTGTTTTTATAAGAATGGCAAGAAAATTAATAAAAGCACATTTCATTCTTACTAAAACCTTAGACCTTGTATGCTTCAAGTGTCCTTTGCGTTTCAGTTCTTATGTGCTTTCTTCATTTAATTCATTGCTGTGTGTTATATCCTTTACTCCATCAAATTCACCTCCATGTGTTTAAATTCATTCTTCAAGAATACTTACATGCGACCCTGCATGGAGCTTTCTCTGAATCCCCACCCCACTCCAGTGCCAAATTGCAGTTAGTATCTCTTCTCTATGGCTTGTAGCCCCTTCCTTGTCTCTTATTAGAACAGTTCCGTTTCCCCCTTTTTCAGTATTCCTGTGCTACCTCTCAGCAGAAGGCAGCCTCTGGAGGTCAGAAATTGTCTTGTTCCTATTTCTTTTCACAGATGAATAATCATTCTTGTTAATGATGAAAACCTGAATTTTCAAAATAGAGTTTTGTTTTACAAATATTTGTGTAGCCTCTCTTTCTAAAAAATATCTGGCATTAAATGATTAAGATTTGAGTCTCTTTTCCTCAAACAGTGGTATTAAAATACACAATTATATCAAGTTATCCAGCACCTGACACAATAGCAGGTAAAACACTGTGCTCAGCTGAAGATGTTAAGTTTTAACTGTAATCAATTTAAAGTGAAAAATTTTGTGGGCTTGGGGATTTTTTGGTTGGTTTTTGTTTGCTTGTTTGGTTGGTTGTTTGGCTGTTTGGTTGGTTTGGTTGGTTTGGTTTAATTAGATTTAGTTTTTGAAATCAGAATTTCTTGTGTAGCTGTTCCACACAGTTTAAAGTTTGAAATTCCATTCTACGATAAAGTGAAGACATGGCTTCATTGTCTTGGAAAGTTTATACAAAATCTCCAGACCACAAAAATCTGCCATGTAAATCTTTACTGAACAATGGTAATAACTAAGTTGCCTTCTGGAATTAAGTGTGTCAAAATTTTAAGTTCAGGCAAAGAGAGGAATATGGAAAGCAATATATAAACCAGGCTGGTGTGGTTGGGTGCCTTCTGATAGTGCTTCAATCTACTTCAGTTCATAATTTAATGATTCCTTATTTCCAAAAAATAACAAAAGTTTTATGAATTCTGATTATTTTAATAAACTTTCTTGAGATTTTACTTTCTGGCTTTATATCATTTTTTCAATACCTGACCTATCCTATAAGATATTTGAGAGTAAACATAATTTGTGTGTGAACATTACCCACCAAGTAACAACTTCCAAAACTAATATTTAGTTACTAATTTTATTTCCTCTCTACTTTAGTCTCCACCAATTCTCATCACATTACTTGCTGAATGAAAATCCTAAAGCTTAAAAACATAAACACATAGGTCAGTTATATCAAAGGCTTTTTGAAACACTCAAGCATAGAATAGCCATTGCATTTTACTCGTATGACATTAACACCTTTAATTTCCTTAAAGAAGAGTGTCTTCTCATTAACCTGTCCTGGCTGTGTCTAATCAAGTGATATTTCGGGATAGCATGTCCTTCTCCAAAATTGTTTCTAGCATGTACTTCTTCACTATCTTGGTTACAAATGATTGCCAGCAGAGTGATTCACTTTCAATGACAGTATTTGTAATTTTCTAGGAACTACAGTTTTTTTATTCATCAAACAACAGTAAACCAGAACTGCCAACATTGTTTAAATTAAAATCATCTTAATGAATAGTGCTCACATTTTGGCACATAGCCAAATGAACCATCTTTGTCTTACAGTATAGCAAAAATGTTAAGACACTAACTACATTAAGACTTCATTTTTGTTGGCCCTGGCCAGTTGACTTAGTGGATAGACTGTCACCCAGTGTACAGACGTCCTGGGTTCAATCCCTGGTCAGAGCACACAGGAGAAGCAACCATCTGCTTCTTTTCCCTTCCCTGTCCCCCTTCTCTCTCTATCCTCCTCCTGCAGCCATTGGTTTGAGCATTGGTCCCAACACTGAGGATAGCTCAGTTGGTCCAAGCATTGCCCCCAGATGGGGTTGCCAGGTGGATCTTTGTCAGATGCATGCAAGTATCTATCTCACAATCTCCCCTCCTCTCACTTACAAAAAAAAAAAAGACTTAACTTTTCTTAAAATTTATCAGGCGAGAAATGAAAATGCTATAGAGTCTTAGCTTTTCCTCTGAACATCTAAAGTTCTCTTAGCTAGTAATTTTTTTATTTAGAATTAGGATATCTCATCTTTTTGAAACTTATTAATTAAAACACATAGTCACCTTATGAAACTTTCACGTTTTGGTAAAATGAGAGCAAAGAATTAGATAACTGTCATAATGTGACATTAGCAGGCATATTTAGAGGTAGAAGTACAAATGTGTATTCATTCCTAAGCTCCTGCTTCCCTGTTTCTTTTAAGAGCTGAAATTTGTGCCCTCGTGGTTAATGTTTTGACAGATTTTATCATAAACCTTGCTGTTGTAAATTTTACTTGAGCCAAAATTTAACATGTTGCAAGCTCAGAAACAGTTTTTACTGTTAGTGACCAGAAAAGGAAATAAATCAATTATGCTCTTTTGAATGGTAGGAGTACAGAGTTTAACTCTTTCAAATTTACACATTATTTGAAATTTGGAAGAAATTCTCATGTTGCATGTTCAAGGTCTCTCAATTGTCAATAAAATATACACAAACACTTTTGTGACTATTACAAGGGAGACTGTACCAAAGAAAATGTTACATGGTTTAAATATGCTCAGTAAATTTTATAATTTAGTGAGCCAAAATATTATCCCTATTTTTTTTAATGAAAAGCTCTTTGTCTTACCCTCAGCATGTGGTTGATTCAAATACTATGGGGTGGCCATTTGTTTCCAAATATTTATCAGCATGTTCTTCTGTTAGACCCTATTTTATGGTGTCTGTCATCTACTATTTTATAACTACTTAGAATGTTTTATTAAACATGCTCCCAATCATTGTTATTCCTAATAGCCTGCAGATCTAGATATTTTTTTCTTCTAAAACATTCTCAATGACCATGACTATTAATATTTACCTATAAATGCGTTTGTACACAGGCTCAACCATAGCACATCAATGAAGAGAAAAAAGAGTTGTTACCCAGTTCTTTATTCTAGAATAAATCAAATCAATAAATATTTATTGAATGTCTACTATGTGCAAATAGCCCTGGACTGGTCAGCTTTTAAAAGCCATCCAACTTTGCACATTGAAAAACCAAAGCATTATCATTTCAAGCATTGCAGAAGCTGTCTCCATGTCCTTTATGTGAGGACCCTGCAGTTACTTGGGACCCTGAAGTTATTTGGGATAAAGAAAGACAAGGAGGAAAAAGCTACTTCACAGACCAAAAAGAGGAGCAAGACTATCCTAAAATATCACCATCGATGGATTGCACCAAGTATGTGTGTGTGTGTACATATGTAGATATGTATGAGTGTATAGTATAATGTGTGTGTGTATATACATATATACACAGAAAAAAATGAGTGAATTTGAGAAAAACAGAGTGTTAAAATCATTAAGAATGGGCATTTACTTTTGAGTCCAGAAGTTTCCTTGTAAAAGGGGCTTAATAGTTCAACTAATGTTAAGTCCTACGGTACCATGATACCAAAATATATAATGGTGTAACAGAAACATTACTCAGGTTGGTGCCCTAAGTTCTAAAACCTAACTTTTTCTAAAGTGTATTAAGAGATGACCTCATCAAGCAATAGATTTATAATAAGAGTGATTTTTATGTTGTTACTATAGAAAATTGTTGTAGGGTCTAAATAAGAAGTTAATTTTACCATAAATAAGAGAAACTATTTAAAAGTTCATTTTGAAGATTCTAATTGTTATTAGAAACTATATAAAAATTACCAGTAAGAAACAAAACTTGTATATTTAATTATACTATATTATATAATATTACTTTATTATACTATACTATTTATAATATATATAATATTATATTATACTATATATTGTTATATATGCCTATGCATTTTAATTCATTAATTTATAAAAAATAAAATAATATCCTATTTACCACATTAAGTAATTAAAAATGTTTCCTTTGTGAACATATAAGAGGAAGGCCAGTGCGAATTTCCAGCTTTACCAAATAGAATTGATCCTGCCCACTTTGCATAAAAAGTAGCAATGTGTTGGTCATTGATGATACGGTCATTGACAGTTGTACAGAGGATGACTGATGTCAATTTTAAAATATTTGTAGAAAAAGTCATTTTAATATCAATTTTTGCCTCTTATTGGTAGGTTAAGTTTAATTTCTAATGAAAATGAAAGCAGACCCTTTCAGTAACCTTTTAAAGAAGTAGCTTTTATCTTTCCTGAAATGCCTACAATTAATTTCTCAATTTTTTGTGTGAGAAAAGAAACTGATATAGCTCCATTATTCCAAGTTTATACTTCTGTTGTGAAATTGTTGGTTATTAGGATCACTTTGAAACAAAAATACCTTCTCACATATCTTTTAATTCTTTGATACTTACCACTCATTCAAAGCAGACCCTGGTTTCCTTCTCAGCAGCCTTTCCCTTTTCCAGAAACTTTCCCGCGGCCTTGTAAACACAGTGAGCGCTTCCAGTGTGTGACTATGGCTACATTGGTTTGCTCTCTTTCATCTATTTTTTTTTTTTTGGTATATTGTGTAATTAATGCCTTTGGATAGATTCTAAATAAAATTTTACTTGGATGTTCCAGATAAAATGCTTAAGTTCATGAAGAAATATTATCTCTAGAGTTGTTTCTGATTTTCATCTCATGGTTCCCCTCTTCTGACCAGAATCCCCACTGCTGAGACCCTCCCCCTAGGACCTAGCCTGGATTCACCTGCCCCCTTGTGGTATTCCTCTTGGAATAGTTCATTGATTTTTTTGAATTTTGGATTTGCCTGAGAAATGTCATGATTCTTGTCTAATAGTCTAAGGTCAGAAAAGTTTCTTCTGTTAGATACTGACTAACATAAAAAAGTGAAAGTTTTTAAAAAAATTTAATTCATAGCACAAGATGAAAATTAGGACTATAAAGAAATAGATATCTTGGAATAAATAATGATATTTTATCTAGAATCAATAGCAGAGACCTGCAGACTGATACACTAAAGAGATGTTTCAAAAACCCTCATAAACTTAAAATCAAGTTTCTTCTATGTCAGTGTCCTCTTTTTAAGTAAGTGCAGGAAGAGAGGTAAATGCTACTCTATTTTATTTAAATTTTAATAGATTTTCTATTTTCTTCCTGTTGTCAGAATGACTATATATATATATATATATATATATATATATATATATCTCAAACCTTACATCTTGGATAGTCTGGTATGTCCAACACGACAGATACAAAACAGGTTTTGGTTTTGCTCTCTTAAAAAAAGAACCCGTTCACATGCCACAGGCTGATTCTTACAATCTTCAGTTGAAGTCAGTAAAATCTGCACATGGAAAGGGATGTACGTGTTCAATGAGTGAGTTACCTACCCACCAGTTCAGGGACATTTTGCAAGCATAAAAATTTAAGAATTAAGCCTCTAGTTAATAAGGATGAAAGAAAAAAAATGGGGGAAAGTTCTACTTACATAAATAATTATTCCTCTTGAGAAGAAGAGATACATTAATAAATTATGGTTAACAAGACTCCAGGTAAAAAATTTTAAGACACTTTTTCTATCTATAAACGGTACAGTAAATATTTCTAGTGGAAAAGATATCTCTTCCTCTGTTGTTTCACCTCCCATGCCTACCCTTCCCCCCAAAACAGATTTGATTGAATAATAGTGATCCTCTGTCACATTTTAAACATCCTGTCACCTCTTGAGATCTAGAAGAAGATACAGTATGCACACTTTAGTAAAGCTATTTGTAGCCCCACTCCCAGATCTCTAGTAGCCACCACTCCTTTGCAGATTCTCATACATTTGCAACAGTTGACCTACTAACAGGTTCCCAGAAACACAAGTTCAAATTTTGGCAGGCTTACCTCACCTCTTTGTCCTTCCAAAGTACATAAATGCTAAACTGTGTTCACAGTGAGGAAGGGAGAGTCATTCCAATGAGGCTTTTTAAAACCAAGACCCTTTCTTGTGCCTACCAAGTTACTGCCATCTTCGCCAAGGAATAAAATTTTGTCAGTGTGCCCTTGGCATAATTTCTTCAGCCTGGATTAAACACAGGTGACTGGGAGTCTACCTTATCTCCACAGGGCATTAGTCACTCTATAAAAGTTAAATTTATTATGAAATGCTTTGTTTGTGTTAACATATATCTTCCCTGGGAAGTTAGAAACAAAGACATGTCCTTTAAGACTCCATATGGGGAAAACACATCCTCCTGTGGAATTTAACCTTAATTTGAACCAAGATCTGTGAAAGAAAAGCACTTTAGTGTATTGTTCCCTTGCTCCACCCATCTATCCCCTTATCTAAATGGGGTTACTGTTGCTTCATGGTTCTTAACTCTTTCCATGCCAAACCTTGCTTTCCTGAGTTAAAAATTTCCCTTAGAAGAGAAGTATATTAGAATAATTGTGACAAACAGTTATGCTTTACTTGCAAGGATAAGTGGTTTTGTGTAATATATTAATTCTGAGATCCTCTTAATTAAATAAATGGTACAGCCAAGCTGTGCTGATATATTTTATTGTTAATTTGGTTGTTTTAACAAATGGTACATGGTAAAGAATATTGTATTTCCTAAAATTGCATTTCCTGAGAATCGTTTCTAAGATACTCTTACTGGTAAACATTGTCATGTATGCATAGTTTCTACCTTGTTAGAAGTAGAGAATGAATAGAATAAAAGTTTCCATAAGGAATGTTGTATGTTTGAAATGTATATTAGGATGAGGTATGTTTGAGAGACGAATTTTCGATCCCTGTTTTACTTCAGTCTGTTGCAGTCTTTCTACGCTTTTAGTTCATAGATGCTTCAACACTCCATTTTAAAAGCAAAACCCAACCCTCCATTGCTGCTACCCCCATTATAACAGACCAGTTGTTCCCAAGGACCAAGGACACTATTTCCAAAAACAATATTTAAGTTAACTATAACCAAATGAATTTTGTTCATTGATTTTTCTTACAGTAAGAAAATATACAAACTAAATTTTAATATAAGCTTAGATATTCATTTATTCTAAAAAATAAGTATGAGAAATGTTTTTAAATAGATGTGTACTCGATTCCTTTACTCAAAATAACTATCTTCAGCATTATTAAATTGAAATTTTTTTAGCAAAAATAAAAATTACAGCAATATATTTACAGATTCCTTTGGTCACATATTTTATTATTACATAATGTGTTTCACTTAAGCTATATTTTTGAAATTTGATGTTTATTGAAATATGAAACATATACATAATACATTTAAGACATTAGGATATTACAAGTAATATCAAATCGAGGCATCATTGTTCTACTCCTCAGCCCACCTATACTTGGTTCTTCTCTAACCAAGTCTTTATGTGAGAATCACAAAAGCTTAGCTCCACCACTTGTTAACACTTGTCAAAGAAAAGGATGAAAAGTGTGAAGTTTGTAGACAATGAAAAAAAAACAATTTGACAAAAACTGAAATAAAGTAAAGAACCAAAGGTAATTCCAAACTATCACATATATAGATTCTGGTAATTCTCAAAGTATTTGTAAAATTGGATAAGAGAGAGTAGGCGTGCCATGTGTGTGTGTTTATGAAAATGAAGACAATAGTCATCTTCACATATTAAAATTCATGATGTAAAAAAATAATAAATAAATTGAAAGATGTAAAGATGTGGCAAAACAGCCCTGGCCAGTTGGCTCGGTGGTAGAGCGTCGGCCTGGCGTGCAGGAGTCCCAGGTTTGATTCCGGCCAGGGCACACAGGAGAAGAACCCATCTGCTTCTCCACCCTTCCCCCTTTCCTTCTTCTCTGTCTCTCTCTTCCCCTCCCGCAGCCGAGGCTCCATTGGAGCAAATTTGGCCCGGGTGCTGATGATGGCTCCATGGCCTCTGCCTCAGGTGCTAAAATGGCTCTGGTTGCAGCAGAGCAACGCCCCAGAGGGGCAGAGCATCGCCCCCTCATGGGCATGCCAGGTGGATCCCGGTCGGGTGCATGCGGGAGTCTGTCTGACTGCCTCCCCATTTCCAGCTTCAGAAAAAATACAAAATAATAATAATAATAATAATAAAAATGCTGAACATCTTTACTATGAGCTATATTAGTAGACAAAATTATGTTAGATTAAATTTTTTTAAATTATTAAAAATTATTAGCATAAATCCCTTAGAAGGTATTTATTTATATTAATTCTTATTTATCTTTGTCTCTCCAGCACTAACTAGACATATGAACATGAGAAACACTTAAAAATATTTAGCTAAGGGCCTGACCAGTGGTGGTGCGGTGGATAAAACATTGACCTGGAATGCTGAGGTCACTGGTTCAAAACCCTGGGCTTGACCAGTCAAGGCACATATGAGATTTGATACTTTCTTCTCCTCCCCCCTTCTCTCCCTCCCTCTCTCTCTCTATCTATCTTTCTCTCTCTGTTTCTTTTCTCTAAAATAAATAAATAATAAAATAAAAATAATTTTAAAATATTTAGCTAAATAAAAATAGTTCTTACCCAATGGAATCACAATATAATAGAGTCACAATATATATATGGATAATAGGCTGTGGCAATGTGTGAGGGTAGGGGACAAGAAAATCAGTTGTAAAACATCTAAACTTTATTCATATATTAATCATTTAATGGTTTACAATATGTACAGTGCAAGTGAAGCTAAAAGTACTGTTCTCAGAGGAAAAGTTTCTTTCTGATACATTTGGAAGTCTTCAGTATTTTTCTAAAAGTATATCTAGATGATATAATTGAAAGAGGTAATAGAGTGGTTTTTATTGTTTGTATTTGTCAACAATTCAGACAACATCATACCAGGTACTGGGGATACAAAGTTGAATAAAACATAATTTCTACCCTCATGAAATTCACAGTCCAGAATAAAATGATGTAACTGTACATAACTATCATACAGTATGGTAGGTGCTATAATAGAAGTGGATTCAGAATGCTTTGGCAGAACAGGCGAAAAGGCATCTTGCCCTTTCTTTGAGATTAAGGAAGGCTTCCCAGAGGAGATGGATGGTGGCTGAGCCCAGTGCCACTGGGATTGGCTATTAAAGGTGTCTGTGATGACTGTAATGAAAGCAGTTCTACTGAAATGAGAGACAAAATCCAGATTGCAAGGAACTAGGTAGGGAGTGAATGAAAAGTGTAGAAACGAAGGGAATGAATACAGACTACTTTTCCCAGGAAATTGTCTGCTATCTCTTCTTATTTGCTGATTCTGAAAAAAATTTAATAAGGAATATCACATTGTAAAACATAATTAAATCTAATGATAGTAATGGATCTTTTTTAAGCATTAGAGAATAAATTGCATAATACTTGTACAAGCTCAATAACATAAATCCTTCCAGCAAGAGCCTTACCCTCAAAGGAGCGTTATATCTGCACCTTTGCATTATAAATACCTTTGATCCTGAATTCCTTGAGTTTTCTTTCCTATTCTGGACCTCCACAGTCTCAGTTGCCAAGTATACTCCAATGAAGCTTTCTCTTTCCTTCCTCTCTTCCATTTTTTTAAAATAATTCTTTTTATACCTTAACCATATATCCTCAAGTGATTTAAATATTTTATTATTCATACCTTACCATTCTCTTTTCTTAGATTTTACTTATTGATTTTAGAGAGAGGATAAAGAGAGAAAGACAGCTGGAGGAGTGGAGAGCATCAATTTGTAGTAGTTGCTTCTCGTATATGCTTTGATCAGGCAAGCCTGTGGGTTTGAACCAGTGACCTCAGCATTCCAGGTCAAAGCTTTACTGCTGGCCCTGGCTGGCTAGCTCAGCAGTAGAGCATCAGCCCAGCGTGTGGAAGTCCTGGGTTCAATTCCCAGCCAGGGCACACAGGAGAAGCGCCCATCTGCTTCTCCACCCTTCCCCTTCTCCTTCCTCTCTATCTCTCTCTTCCTCTCTCACAGCCAAAGCTCATTGGAGGAAAGAAGGCCTGGGTGCTGGGGATGACTGCATGGCCTCTGCCTCAGGTGCTAGAATGGCTCTGGTTGCAACGGTGCAATGCCCTGGATGGGCAGAGCATCGCCCCCTGATGGGCATGCCAAGTGGATCTTGGTTGGGCTCATGCAGGAGGCTGTCTCTCTTCCTCCCTGCTTCTCACTTCAGAAAAATAAAATAATAATAATAATAATTTAAAAATAAGCTTCATCCCTTGCACCACCACAGGTCAGGCCATATCTTACCTTTCAAATGCTAAATACTACCTACTGAATAAACTCCAAGTTCCTTATACCTTACAAGGCCCTCCAGATCTTTGTTCTGAACTCCTTTATCAGCTTTATCTTCCTGTAGCCTCCTCTTTCATGCTTCAACTCTACCTTTCCCTCTATGCATCTGAACTTTCTGGCTTTCATTTCCTGGAGTCTCACCTCCACCAGGAATTGTCCCCTCCCTGCAATCTCATATCTAGATGTATCTGATATATATGGTCTTACTCAGTTATCATATTTTGCATCAAAGCCTTTCTTGATCTTTCCATGTATAACTTTTTTTCAGCTCTTAGTATTTATATGTGCCTCTCTGTGACATCATTCATTCAACAAAACTTTATTGAGCAACTTTTACGTGCCAGAAATAAAAATGGCCATTTTCTACTTTTCTCTCACAGTTGAATTACTACTTTGTCTCATCACTCCTATAAGACTTTAAATTCTTTAAGATTGAGAATCATCAAAGATAGCTCTATAAGTATCTATTAGAATGCTTTACACATATAATTATTCAACAATTGTGCTTATTATATTAATAAATGAATTAATCTTAGATGGATATTTATCCCTGAAATTCAATAAGACAAAGATAGCAGCCAAGTCTTTTATCTTTCCTGCCATAAAGTTCCCTCCTACCATTATCTGCAAGAATACAATTTGTCACTTCCTCAGCTAAATTGTCTTAAAATAGAGTTTAAAAGTAAATAGATGGTATTTGGCTTCCTTGTATTTATTCTCTTAAACTCTTTTCTGTCTTCATCTCCATCTATTCCACTGAAAGAATCCACAAGTTATAGTAATAATAGAATCCTTTCACTTACCTCCATTACTGCCTCATTTATCTGGTGACCATACTTCAACTTCCTTCTTTAAAAGATCACTCAGCTCCCATCACTTCCTTCTTTCAATCCATCCAGCATGAGTTAACTTTGAATATCAATTCAGATAATATTCCTTTTTAAATTTCTTCTTTACATATTATAAAACTGTTTAATGCTAACACACTTCCATGTCCAACTTCTTGCTGTTTGCCAACAATTGTTAGCTGAAAATGTCACTTCCTCGTCATTTCCATCAGCAGAGTTCACTGCCACTCCAGCTATTGAGAACCCAGCTCAAAATCTATGTTCAAGGGTGTTTCTGATTAACTAGCTTCATGCATTATTGTACTCATTTTCTATATATTGTTCAACTACTATATTAATTTGAATCAAATATGCATTTATCCAACTTGCCTCTCTATGCAACTCCTCTGTTAAAGAAATTACCTAATCCAAATGGTATAAACTTTAATAGAAATTCAGTATACTTATCTCTATTTTAAGTTGAAGATTTGCTCTTTATAGTCATTAATCTGTGGTTTTCTGCTCTTTAGATAAAACAGATATACTAGATTAAAGAGTACCAAGAAATTCAACTGTTTTAGAATTACAATATCTAACAAGATTATATTTATTGACTAATCAGTCAAAATTTACAGAAAAATAAATTCTATTATAACATGACCTCAAATATATGCCAAACCATATAATATGAATAAGAGAGTGAGTTTGAGAATTTAATGTCAGTTTCTATTGTTCTTTCATACATGATATCTGACATTTAGTTTTTTTAAAGAAAGAAAAAAAACTTGTGTGAATAATTAATATTGTCAATAGAACCAGACCCAGACCCAGAGATGACCTAGATGTTAGAATTATTAGTGGCTAAAAAAAAAGAGAGAGAGAGAAGAGAGAAGAATTAAAAAAAGACATTAATTTTAAAATGGTAACAATAAGACCATCAGTTAACTTCTTAGGGAAACAGAAACCATAATAAAATGAAATAACATCTTTAAAGTAAAAAGATAGAATTAAATGTCCAGCCAAAAAGAGAAAGACAGATGGAAAGAGACAGAATACCACAAAACAGAACTCCACTAAAACAAATTCTAAAGGGAGTTGATTAGGCAAATAAAAAGTGAAATCAATGAAATCATGCTAATTGTAAAAACACAGAGAGTACCAGAAAAGGCAGATGTCTAAGCTAAAATAAGTGAATATTAACCATTTAAATAAGGCACAAACTTGAGGGAAATATTTACCTAAGTGATCATTAGTCCACACTTGAATGTTCAATGATGATAAACTCAGTATTTCCTGAGGTATCAACTCTGTGCTACACGTCTTTATAGTGAGTTGTGATCTGTAATCCTCTCAAACTTCTACCTTCTAGCCTTTATTCTATTGCAATAAATAATCTAATTTCTCTAACACATGCCTGAAATAACTATGGTATCCTCCAATGTAACAGAAATTGTTCATTTTTAGCCAAACATCCCAGTGTAAGCCATTCTTCACAAGGCATGCTCCAGCTCTTATCTAATCCAGAATATTCTAAATGCATCTCACTTTCCCTATATTTCTCAAAGACTAGATCCCAACGCATAAAACACAACAGTGTGGTTACCAGGGCATTCTCGCTTTCCCCATACCATGCATGCAGCAATGTCATTTATCTTTTGGGAGGGGGCACATCACACAATTTATTCATATGCAATTCCTAACTTAACCTTCATGAAGACTCTGGCTTCAAAAGGTTAGGATTAATATGTGTTCACTTAAAGCTATTGTTCAGGAATATTAGTCTAGAAATGGTATGCAGACAAGAATTGGTCAGAGATTTTGGAGACTATTTCAACAGATAGTAGGCAGTGTGGGCTAAAATTGTGACCTTCGGAATGTCAATAAAGGAAAGGTTGGGGCAATGGAGGTATTGATAGGGTATATCCATTAATTGCAGGCAGGTACATGGGCAATAAAAGGGATGAGGCATTGATGCATAGTACTTTTCAAGTCTGGGTGATGAAGAGGTTAAGAAAAATATGGATGGTAGGAAGTATGCCTTGTAACTTAAATAAATGTGTAGCTGTAATTTAAACATATTGCATATATATATGGAAATACCTTTTAGGCAGTTATATACATAAGATGAGAGTTTTTGTTGGAAGATAGGGATGAACTTTTACTTTGGTACATGATAGCTCAAGCCATGAAACCAAAGAACAAAGGGCCTATCAACATCCTCTAGCCAAAGACATTCAGGGACATACTTATAATAGAACAAGTTAATTGCTTATTGCAGATAAGGGAGACCAGGTACCACAGGGAACTATGTAACATTTCAGTATGAGGGTGTTGGAAAGGACTTAGAGAATTGGGCTTGTGTTAGGTGATTTGGGGGATGGTTCAAAAAGGTGGAATGCTGAATAGGATGCTGTAAGGGTAATTTCATGATTGGGAATCTTAAGAAACTTATCTAGGAGGGAAGACTAGAACAAAAAAAGCTAAAGCTGTAATTTATAAAGAAGCAGCAGTTGTCGGTATTAACTAGGATGGGGGAATGTTTACTATTTTTGTGAGTTGCAGTGACTTTGTTTTTACAATGTGTTTAGACAAAATTTCAAAGTCGTCTTCTTTTTGTCTCATTTCTTTGTAGTTATAAAGTGGTATTGCCTATTGCTGAAGTTCAGTGGAATTGTTTATGTCTGACAGGAGAACACCTAGGCCTAACAATGAGTGCCAGATGGATTCCTAAAAACACCATCGCCTTGCTGGAAGTGTCAAACCAGTTTTTAAGTGTGAGGGACTGATTTCCTTCTCACGCCATGGACTGGCCTTGGAGAGCTACAATGGAAGTTGGAGTAGAGAGAGCAGACAGTAATAGGGAAAGAGAAGCAGTCAAGAGGAGGTAGAAAATGATGATGATGATGATGCCCAGAATATTCAAAGCTGTTAAGATTAAGACTCAGAAGAAAAAAAATGCAGCAAAACCACCATTAAATCAAGGCATCACTGGTGATCTTCAAGAAAGAAGTTTAAAGGGCCCTAGGTCAGATTGCAAGGCTGTGGGGAACTATAGACTGTGGGTGAGGATCACTCATTTGAAAACTTTGCAGTGATTCTGGCCATGTAGCTCAATTGGTTACAGCATCATCCAGATATGCCAAGGTTGCAGGTTCAATCCTTGGCACGTACCAACCAATGAATGCATAAATAAGTGGAACAAGAAATCAGTTTCTCTCTCTCTCCTCCCTACCTTCCTCTCTCTTTCTCTCTCTAAAAAAAAAAAAAGTTTGCAGTGAAAAAGAGAGCAAAGGAATGTTAACTAGAAGATTTTGTAAAACTAATTTAAGGAGGATTTTCCCCCTAAAATAGAGATTAACATAATGTATTTGAAGCTGAGCAGAAGGGCCCATTGGAAATAGAAACAGTAAAGATGCTAGTAAAGCAATGAAAAACAAGAAAAAACCCCAAAATGACTGGGACCAAGAACTTCAGTGCTATATTTGTCCTGGAAAGGGGGCAGAACTAATTGCCCTCCTGGACGGGGCAGAGGAGGTATTGCCACAGATGGAGAAATGTTGAATTGGAAGGCAGGGTAGATGAAGGAACAAATAACAAATAAAACCATTTCTTCTTTTCCATTTCTTTCTTTCTTTCTTTCTTTCTTTCTTTCTTTCTTTCTTTCTTTCTTTCTTTCTTTCTTTCTTCTCTTTCCTTCCTTTCTTCCTTCCCTCCTTCCTTCCTTCTTCCCTCCATTCATTCATTCATTCCTCTTTTCTTTTTTCCCAGTAAAACTAGAAACAAGATCATCTGCCAAGGTTTGAGAGAAAGGAAGCTGGATGAGCCTGGAGAAAGTGTGAATCATCTGCTAAGAAGTTGTATAGCGAATCAACAGAAGATTTTATTTTCTATTAAGTCATTCATTTTATAAAAGAAAAAAATGCAACTTGTTGGTGTATATATTGGATTTTTTTAGGATTTGGTAGTGAGAACCCTTTTATCCCTGCCCCCCAGAATAAGATAGGTTGCCATCTGTTTATATGAATGGCACAAACAAACGTTTTTCTTGGGACATTGATGCCAGGTTAAATATTATTTGATACACAAATGATTTGTAACTTTTATTTTGGCTTTAAGACTGTGTCTCCCAAAGGAAAAACAATAGCCATCCAGAAGGATGAATTCCATAGTTTCTGGAGCAAAGGAAATTAACATTAACTTTTCCATTTACAGTAATAACAAATGGACTCCCCAGTTCCCCTTGGATTCTGTTTCTATGTATCTAAATCACTAGATGCCTCCCCACTCCTGTTCTGAGGTGTGATTGAGAGATAACTTACTCAGAGGTGGCGGCGGCAGCAGCTTCTGTGCACGCAGTAGCCCGTGCTCTTGTTAGCATCAAAAGAAGATGAAGCCTGATTAACCATTTTGAAATCTATCGGATGAGGAGAAGTCCTTACAAAACAACTTTTATACGCTTTAATTAAAAACGTGTTCCGGCAGCTCAGGGCTGAATGGGCTTCAGGGGGAGCAGAGCTGAGCGCGTTGCTATGACGACACCAAATCTTTTCACGCCTGGCGCTTCCTCTGCACACTGTCTAGCTCTCTCCAGCCATTAATTGCCTCCGTCCCATCTCTCACTCCCTCAATCCCTTAGTCTGTGAGTCTGTAAAAGACCCAATACTTTCTGCTTTCTCTGCTAGGGTACCTCTCCCTCGATCCCTCCCTCATTCCCTCCCCTTCATCTTTTCATCCCTAATACTTCTCTGGCAATCTATTTTCTTGTTCCTCTTGAAAACAATTTCATTCCCTGAGTTGAAAATACTTTTTTTTTTTTTTATCACAACACGGTAATCATTATATATTAACCCTCAAGATAAAATAATAAATCCATTTTAGGGAACTTGAAAGTAATCAAGAATGATCTGTTCTCTCTATATATGTATTTTCAGGTTGAACACCATCCTTTCCGTTGCTGAAGATAAGACTAAAATAAAAAGAACCATGATTGACTTTATTAAAGGTAATTTATGCTTATTATTAAAAGGTCAGGTTATTCCACAGACAGTATCATCTGGTAGCAATTGTAAGTGAATACTGACTAAAATATGTCCAAGAAATTAAGACCACACTTTAAGAACACTGAATATTTTAAAAGTTCTACTTCTCATACAGAGATCTAAATAAAACCCAACACTTTCACTTGCTATCCCACATGAAAACAGGAACTGGGTAGAACTTGCTCATCTCAGAACCCAATCACTAACTTGTTAGGAGCTGATTTCTTTGTAATTTTGTTTTCAGTGCATTTATGTAATATTACTAAACAACTTCTTAATGTTAGTCTTTGAGTCATCATAGGTCTTACAACCTTTCATTTTGATTACAATTCCTCTTTCCCTCTCACCTATTCTAAGATGAGATAGGTGGGTGGAATGCAGTGGTGATCATTTCTCATTCGTTCTCCCTCCTTAATTCATAATCTGCTCCTGCTATGGTTATCCTTCCAAAGTAAATTATTTGTCAGATTGTTAGGCATTTCCTCTAATTGCCTGCCTCAGTCAATACACTGTAACTTAAGATATGGGTGTAGTCTGGAGTGTCACCCTTGCATAGCATGGCCCAGTGGTCACTGTACAGAAAGGGGTGAGACCTTGGGAGCCCTGAGTCTGGTTTTGAGCCAAGACCCCAAATCATCATGTAGCTTTGAAGCCTCTGCTTCTGCACCTCTGGAATTAAAATCATAAAAGTTTAACTTTTATTTAGAAGTTTCACAATAAACTTCCTCGATCTCTTTACTATATTAAACTACAACACAATATAGTTCTGATATGCCACATGCAAATCTGTGAGCCACAAGCTAACAAATACTCTAACTCTCTCCAGTGTGAACAACAGTGTTTTTCTAAATAAACCAAGCCCTAGGTTTGTTCCTAGAGTATGTTCTTATAATAAGAACTTACCATGTTTTAAGAAGCTGAGGTCCTTTGATTTCTTACCATAGTCATACTAAAAATGTGAGGAGGATGCATAGCCTAGCATTTCAGTGACATTTCAGAAGCGAACCAAGCTTCCTGTTTATAATGCTGGTATAATTCAAAGAAACTTTTGAGGTTTATCTTTATCTCCCCCCCCCCAGTATTAAAAATATAAGGCCAAATGCTCATACATGTTAGAAGTGTTTTCCCACCTGGGGCACTTTATTAGGAGCAATCTTAGGTGGGAACTAAGGAACAGAAATGTGTATACATTGGCTAAATAAATAGGGTTTCAGGTCTCTGTAACACTTTTGAGACCTAATAAAAATGGACCCTCAAAGAGGCATGCTTAAAATGTAAGTGAATTTTACTTAAAGATCAGAGAAAATATTTGGTTGGCAAAATGTTTTGCCTTGTGAATATAGTGCTTCTTCGTTGTATTGATAAACTCAAGGAGAAGGAATCCTTCTTTTTTGGCATTTAGATCTATGCTGGACTTGGCTTGGGAAAACTCTAGTGGAGTAATCTTGCAAATGAATGAACTAGAAAATGGAAGTTTTTTTCCATCACCATATTCTATGGTCCCATGATTCAGGCTCAGGGATTGCACTTTTAATAACAATGAATTCTCATTTCTATTGAAATGTTTCACATTTTCTTCCCTCTTAATTTTGTTTCTTTGCCAAAGACATCAACATGAAAATTGTGGTCTTTTATTAATTGATTTTAATTTATTGTGTTTACATAGATTCTAGTGTCGCCCCGAATGCATCCCCCTCCCCCGTATTCCCCTCTACATCTCCCTTGTCCCCCTCCCAACATCTCCCTCCTCCCTCCCTTCGGGTTGATCCCCTCCTATCATCTCCCTGGTATCTTTCGTTTAGTAGTTCATCCATCCCATGGTGCCCTGCTCATCAGAAGTCACACAATCCTTTATGTGTGCTCTGGCGCTAGACAAATTATTTATGTGATAAACCACAGGACTGTCCTGTGGCTTCTGTGGTCTGGTGGATATGTCAGAATTAAAGCTTTTTTGGGTGGTTGTTTTGAACATTTTGTTATTCATGGAATGGTTCTTACACTGAGTCCCGTATGTGGTTACTCTGATGTCTTCAAAATAAGCATAAAAATTAAGTTTCAAATAGCTACACCTACATAGAACTTATTCTGGTCATACATGTTGTGTTAAACTCTTCAAATTTTTAATCTTTAAAATCTAAACCACTGCCATATTTACCCTGTATAAATGCCTTTCTCTCTCCAGTATTTCAAAACACATGATAGTGAAAAGGCAAAAGAAGCACAGCAGCCCACCAGGTGTGGAAATGTGTATTAGAACTGAGAACAAGGATTAAGCCTCCACTTGATGTGACAAGAGATTTTATAAAAGGTGATTGACGTAACACCACACTATAATGTACCAGTCACCAAGATTCAAACTTGCTCTTTAATAAGTTAATAAAAAGTGGGGTAAGGTTTCAGAAGAGAAGTCACTCATTCTTTGATAAACTGTAATAAGTATTTGGAGTTTAATACCTCATGTAAGAATAGCATTACCCATAGATATCTTTATTAGACACTCTTAATATCTGCAAGGTAAATGGTTTATATCTTTATTAATGCAAATGAAGCCATAAACTCTTCATAAAAGTAATTAATGTAAGTTATATTCAGGATGCAGTTCTTCTAGAACACAAAAAAAAGGGGGGAAAAGGAAAAGATAACTAAAATATTCTTTTTAATCCTAACCACGATGGATTTATTTTCTCTTCTCCCTTCCTCGAGTGCCTAGGCCTAAAATTGAAGGGATTGGCCAGAGTTCCGTGGGCTAAATTTGTAAAATTTGTAAATCTACTGAGGCTGAGGGAATTAACTAAATTCCTGTCTCCTGATGAGAAAATGCCTAGCAGGAAGTCACATCTGAAATGCTTTTGTTGGTTTACTCCCAATCAGCATCTCTCTTACTTCATTGCTCTCCTGCTGTGGGGCCAGCCTTGCAGACTAACTGTATGTACAGACACATACCCACACACCCTTCCTATCCTTGTGCTGGCTCTGATTCTCCAAAGAGGAAGCTCAAGAGTAGTGATCGCTTGAAGATTGGGAGAGTCATGATTAATTGGTAGGAACGACTAAATCCTCATCCACGGTCACTACCATTGAGTATTCCATAGGTGTTCTTGCAAAAAAATAAAATTAATTATATTATTTTTTATTTGACTGATATAAAACTTCAACACAAACTTCCTCAGTAATGAGTGAGGGGGGAAATAGGGTTGTGTAGGAAGTATGCTCAGTGATGAAATGACTTCAATCCGTATTTTAGACACCAAACTATAGAGAAGTTTCCTTTGATCACGATCCGCAGGGAATTTCTCTCCCCAACCGCCGCCCCCCGCCCAAGGTCAAGGCACGTAATAGCGCTGGTTGTAGGCTCTGCGCGCTCCGGAGGGCAGGGGAGCAGAGAGCGGGAGGGCGCTGAAGGGGCCGGGAGGACGGTGGGACCGGAGGAGGAGCTCGCGCAGAGGCCGCGGTTGCCGGCGGCGTCCACCGCGCCGGAAGCCAAGGGGCCGCCCCGCACTTCAGGCGCGGGGCCCGGCGCTCGGGTGCGGAACGTGACGCCCCGCAGTCCCGCTGGGGCTTCCGGAGGGCGCTCGGCCTTCAGAGCCGGGGGTGGGTGGCGTGGAAGCCGGTGGAAACCGCTTGAGCGGAGGGGGTTCCAGGGCAGGGGCGACCGTAACCCCTGTGTCCGCGCGGGGCTGCGAATGGACCTGGCTGCAGCCCAGGGCGCCGGGGCTGGCGGCGCGCCGGGGCGGGGGGCCCTCGCACGCAGCCCGGGGTGCGGGGACTGCTTTGCGGGGAAGGGGAGAGCAAACGTCCAGCCCTCGGGGCGGCCCTCGGGGAATGGTCGCACAGGGACTCGCGGAAAACAGATCAAACCAGAGAGGCGCCCGCCCCTCCCGCACCGCCTCAGAGGGCGGCGTCCCCGGCCCCGCCGCCTCCGCCAGGGCCCGCGACCCGGGACCGAGGGAGCCCAGGGGGCCCGAGGCAGGTCCGGGGGGCCGAGGTCGCGCTCCCGAGCGGGTCCAGGAGTCCGCCGCGGCCGCCCGCCAGCCCCGCCCGGCCGGGCCCCTCGGGCGGGAGAGAGCCCCGCTTTGCTCTTTTCGTTGGCCGAGCACAATTGTGTTATTGGAGATAATGAATTCAATCCCCATCAAAGGGCATTAGGCTCGGTTGGGCCCTGGAGTTGCTGATGCCTTAAAAAAAAAAACACACCAGGAATGAAAGGCTGAAGAGGAAAAAAAAATCTCTGGGGGAGCCTTTCTGCTGATCTCCGCTTTTGAAGTGAAGGACCCGGGCATTGTTGTTCACCTCGCGGCCCATACGGCCGGAGAAAGCCCGGGCTTTTGATGGGCTGAGAACCGCCCCGGAGAGGTGCAGCGCGTCGGGGCGCGCGGCCTGCGGGCAGCGTGTGTCTCGGGCCGCGGGCCCTGCCTGGCGGGCGGGGCCGCGGGGAGGGGACTTGGCCGCGTGCTCGGCCTGGGCGGCCCGACCAGAGAAGGGCCCGCACCGGCGGCGGCATTCCTGGGGCCCCAGGCCTCCGCCCGGGGACGAGGCTTTTCGCGTCCCCTCGTGGCGTCGGCAGGGGTTCCATCCGTGGCTAAGTGGTTAAGACCCCGGGCTGGGAGGCCACACTGCCCTTTGGAGGCGAGGGCGGAGAGGGCCGTAGTCTGGCTCAGCGCATCTGGTCGAGGTGGTTAGAAGCCTATTTTTAAGCCCCGGCCTTTGTGGAGGGCGCGTCCGGGGTGGACCCCAGCATCTAATTGGTTAGCTTCGCCAGCGCTTGGTGGGTCTCAAAAGGTGTACAACGCAGAGAGGGGCGTCTGCACAGCAGGCAGTTAGGACCCGAGACCGCCGCGCAGCCTGGCCCTCGGCGGGGCAGGGAGTTGCCGAGAGACCGGAGGCGGACACTCCGCCCCGGGCGCGCGGCCCTCTTGGCCAGCGGGGCAGTTTCTCTAGCGTCAGCTGCGTCCTCGCAGTTCTGAACCCAGGACAGAACAGTAGCATGAGATCACATTTTCTAAAAACTTGTTGCAGACATTGAAGTTTGCTCTCCTTGTCTGCAACGTGAACTATCCTCACCTCAATTTGTGTCCTGAGCTCCCCCCCCCTCCACCCTCAGCCTCTGAACTCTTTTGGCCCAAGGGTCAGCGACTAGAGCTAGCTGTTGGGTTCCTATCCCTCCCTTCATCATCTCCAACCCCTTCCATCCCTCCACAAAGGATCCGGGTTATTCGCCCCATTAATATGATATATTAGCCATGCATAACATAAAGGAAGCGCGTCTCAGCAAAAGGCAGTGTGAGTGAGAGGGAACCTGGACGGCGCCCTGGGCTGCAAAACGGCTCGTTGGAGTCGGAGCTCGTGAATCAGCCTCTGCTTGCGAAAAAGCGGTGGGGTTGGCGTTCCGGACAGAGCAGCTGTTAGATTAGGCGGCTGTAGCTGAGTTATGGGAATACAGCCCAAGTTTCCCAAGTAGGACCCAGAATCGGGTGAACGTTACAAAAGCGCCCCATTCAACTGAATCGTACAAAAATAAAAATAAAAAAGGAAGGAGAGAAAGAAATAAGAAAAGAAAGGAAAAGAGAAAAAAGGAAGAAGGAAGGAAAGAAAAAAGAGAAAGAAAAGAAATGAAATAAAGAAAGAAAAAGAAAGAAAGAAAGAAAAAGAAAGGAAATAGAAAGGAAGAAGGAAAGAAAGAAAAATAAAAAGAAGCTCTTCAGGATTTCACTCAGCGGGGAGCCTCCTTCCTTCCTCGTGCATAATGGTTCCTTAAAAAGTAAATATGTAAACGAACAAATCTCTGCAAAGCTCCTTACATTCTTCTCATTAGATTGTTTGTGGTTTGAAATAACAATGAGAGAGGTAGAGAGATGAGAGAGAGAGAGAGAGAGAGTGAGAGAGAGAGATGAAAAGGGGGGAGAGAGAAGAGAGATGACCTGAGATGTGATAAGACAATCAAAGGAGTAACTAAAATTTCATGGGAGACGGAGGCAGGAAAAAACCTAAGGTTTCCCAACTTATGCTTTGTTCCTTATTTCCAGGCAATGGTGGTGGAGGGGGTATTTTCAGGTTGCTTTTTTTGGTTTCAGGAATTTTTTCAAAAAGCCCCTGATGAATAATCTTGAAGAACAGTTAAAGAGAGATTTAGAAAATCAACCCAAAGCAACAACACACTTAGAACTCTTGAGTCAGGCCCATCATGGCACTGGCCGGGTTCTGAACTTGATCTTGATGTGACTTGATGAGCATCCCACCTGGATCCTTATGTACTTACTTTATTTAAGCCTTTTCCTTCCCAGATATTGAGGGAGAATGTTCTGCTTTTATACTGTAAGTAGACTAGAACATAGAGAATCCTCCAAAATCATAAAGTGGCATTGAGAAGAAGGGATGCTCCTCGTTTTCCAGGGTTGTAGAGGGGGACTCAGGCTCATCACGAGCTTTGCTTTTATACTGTGTAGTCACAGCTGATATAATTGGAGAAATGAGGAAGTTAGATAGCAAATCAATGGTAGCAAGTGAGGATTCCTCCCTTGTCAGATTTTAAAAATATATATTGTAAGCAGCAGGAAAATGAATGCATTTCCAAGTTAAAATTGAACTACATGGCTGTTTTCCAACCTCCTATTGCTAGAATGATGGCTGGAGAAAAAAGAAAAGGTGAGAGCCGCAGTCTGAACTGTCCAAAATGCAATGAACCAAGCTTGACTGAGAGATCAACAGAAAAACACTAGTGGAACTATTATGGCCTCAAACTTAACTATCTAGAAAGAAAAAACAATATTTAGTCTATTATTAAATGTTATTTGGATACACCAAATAAGGTCACCAGTAGAAAATAAAGCTTGCATGAAATGGCTATTAAAAAACAAAATTCTATCTCCTCAAATTGATCTATTTCTAAATAGGAAGGTTGTAAGATCTTAAAAGTTGATTCATTTTATTACATTCTTACTGTCATGGGTTTCTACTGGTGCTAATGATGCTTATTATTTGTGAAAAATCTTATTTCTAAATTTCAGCATAATTTAATTACATATTTAGCCCAAGATAGCCTGCAAATAATCACCTTTTTGCAGGTAATTATCTTGATGAAATTAAACATTATCTTAACTCTATTTAGTTGCAAAACACATTTTACTACAATTCAGATAAACAATTAAAATTTAGTTTAGAAAGTAAAATTTTTTTACAAATTTATTGAACATTTAATAAATAACAAGCAATTTTCTTTTCAACTAGTTTTTCTTCTTGACACATTGAAGTATCACATTAAAATACATTATAGCAAAATGTTCTACATCTACAGTATTCTAAATCGACAGAAAACCAATTGATCTCAAGGAAAGGTTAATTAATTTGGGCTACAGGTCTCCTACTTGGATCTGCATCAACATGAATTTGTATTGATTGAGGAATTTTTTTGTAAAGAAATTTAATAAGCATTTTTGTGGAATTGATATCAGTTTTTTAAAATGCCAAAATGACGAGGTAAAATTTCTTCACTCCAAGAATACTTTTGTGCTATGGTTTATTGAAGTTGGTTAGACTCCTGAAAAAGTAATGATTTTATACTATCAGTGAAATCAGCCAGGTATCTATCCTACAGAAATTGAAAACAGAAGTTCATAAGTTTAATAGGGTTTGTTTAATCCCTCCTCCCATAATAATTCTTAATAGTTTATTCTGCTATGAGAGGATCACGAAGGGATAATGTAAATTAAATTTCATCTTTGATTTAAAGACTGTATTAGCCATCAGGTAGAAAACAGACTGAGCTGCCTTCTACTTGGGAACACTCCTAAATTGTGTTGTTTCTGCTGAGTATAACTTGTGAGGTTTTCTTCTTATCTATGTTTAGTTGTCTTTTCGTTTTATCAATTTAAAAAATGTTTCAGGTTTGAAACAAGGTGAACGTAACATTTGAAGTTTTCTGCCCGACAATGTACGCAGTCCCAAAACCTTTTTTTTTTTTTTTTTCCTGAAAGTGACTGCTCGGTGGCGTTGTGAGTGGATCGGAGGGCCTCGGGAGCTTTGCACCTGGATGTGCTGCAAGGTTTTACCTTCTTGCTCCCTCCCGCCTCCTCCGGAGACCCCTCCCCCACCTGGGGCGAAATTCCTGAATTAAGCGAGCCGTGGGGGACCGCAGCGGAGCGGTCAGCATCCACTCTCCCGCCCGAGTTTGAGGTTGTACCAGAGGTGAGGAAATAAACTAGACGACGAAGGAGGAGGAAGAGGTGGTCGCGAGAAGGCTGTGCACCCGAGGAGGGTCCCAGCACTCCCGCGGAACCACAGCGGTTTTCTCCTGGCCCAGGGGCGCGGCGCCCCGGCCCGGGCGTTCCAGCGTTTGTGTGTCTGGGTTTCCGAGGAAAGGATTACGCAGCGGGTGCGTCCGCAGCAACGCGGGCGTTGGGGCCGCCGGAGCCGGACCGAGGCGCCTGGCTTTCTTTGTTGACTTTTAGGTCTTGGACACAACGGAGGATTTATTTGCTAGGAGGAGAAAATGCCCAAATAATGAAGAACTAACTGCTCTTATCTCGAGACGCTTGCGGTTTTGCTCTGTCCTCTTTCCCCGGCAACCGGCCTCCCTCACCCCAACCCGCGCGAGGCTTAACGCCCGGGGACCAGATCGCGACGTCCAGAAGTGGCATAGTGCGTGGAAGGTGCCCAGAGGTGTGTTTTACAGTCCATAGGTGGCAAAAAAAAAAAAAAAAAAAAAAAAAAAAAAACCACGGGAGGAGAAGCCCACCAGGCGAGACCCACGTTCTAGCTTCTCAGGCAGGTCTCCAAAGTGGCCTCGAGCCGTGAGCCCCAGGCTTCTCAACCCCGCAAACCCAGAAAACGTTTCTGCCGAGAGCGAGAGCTAAGGGCCGACCTGATAATTGAAGGCAAGACACTGATATTGTTAATACGTTCGAGAGAGGGAAGGTAACGTCACGGATAGGGCACGAAAGAGTTTAGATTCAGTGTGGCCTCCCAATATTCCGAGGCCCAAACTCATGCCTTATATTCCATTTGGATTTCGAATTTTTTAGTTTGTTTATCTGCTATGTGTAAATATAAGCAACTGTTGGGATTTGAAAGTTTTATCTTTGACACTTGAATTCCTTTCCAGCCCTCCAAATTAGGTTTTGAAATTATTCGAACCCAGTAATTTTTTTCCCTTTTTGTTAGCTGAGGTGAGAGAGGCAGGTTTGGGATTTTTGAATTTGTCTCAAGTGCTATTATATGGCATCCCTTCTCTCTTATGGGGAGGCAATTACACGATAATTACGGGACTCACACAGCTCTTTTTTATCTTGTCCTTGGTGTGGAGTGGGACGATCAAAGTAAAGGCTGTCCAAGTTCAAGCCCTGGCGAGGATGGAGTTCATATACAAGGGCTCAGGCAGGCGGGCCTCAGCTGGGCTGGTGTTATTTTTGATGTCAATCCTAGTAAGACTTACAAAGAAATAGGTGGACTGGAAAGTGAGCCTACTATCAAAGGAGATGAATGACTTTGTGTTCTCAAGCAACTGTGTAGGGGTGTGAAGTCGCATTTAAAATGTTCTTAGAAGGCAAACAAAATCAGCCTTTTAAGTTCTCTGGAACAATATTTCAAAATTATCTTCACACAACACAAACTAGCAGCTAGTGAAATGTTCTGATGGCACAGAGCTTCCCTTGCAGGAGTGAATTAACTGGCTTTCCCTGCCCCCCTTCAAAGCTACTGTGATGGTTAAGTTTGTTTCTTTTTTTTAATGTAAAGAGAGTTCAAGATTCTGTGTTGTAGACAACTTAATTTTAACAGCCACATCTAATAATTTTATTCTCACTCAAATACTTCTCAGATAAAGGAAAATGATATGTTGGGAAAGGGGGGATAGTTTAATGAATAGTATTTTATTGTGGAAAAGTTCAAAGGAAACATAGAAGGCTTTTAAAAGACTATGCCAAAAAATTAAAACAACATTGTTAGGCATACGATTCTTAAAAACCTCAATTTAGGGGATATTAAATCAATTTATCCATCTACTTTTCTTGAATTTCTTTAACTTTTTTTTTTTACTAGCTACATGTTCATATAATAACCAAAACAATTTTGTTTTAGATTATTTTCCTTTTTGTCATTTATTTTCAGTGGCAGACTTTGAAAAATATAATATTTGGAATCTGTTTTGGATTTAATTTTGAGGAAAATAACAAAAATCCTTTTTTGTTAACATTTGATTTATTTAAAATCCTTAACTGCAATGATCAAAAACATATTCCATGGCTTAAAGTTTATTACTTTTGTTATTTAAATCAAGATATCTTAATTACAATCACATTGATAAAAATTAACATTTTAATTTGTATTTTTAAACATCATTTAAAGCAATTTCAACTGTAAAGAAAAAAAAGAATAAACCATGCAATAAATTAACATTGAGAAAGCAAAGAGGAATAATAATGAAACCCGTCTGGCTATACTAACACCATGTTCAACTGTGAAAAGTGCATTAACACTGAATGAACAAGCACACAATGACAATAATTAAAATGAATCTTGGACCAAATTTTGAAGTACAGCTCCCTATAACATCTCTCCTCCAACATCGTAATATTCCCCCTTTTTCCTGGAGAAAAATATTATTTAAATGGTATAGTAGATACAGAGAAGCTAATTTTACATGTTAGATGACCTCAGAATGACATGACCATGGCACTCTGCAAGCAAGGAGCAGAAATACTGAGAAGGGAATTCCTGAGGAATTGATTCTCAGGGCTATCTGTGGGTGGAGAGGACAAGGAGGGGGTGGTCTTTGTAACTTCTGGGTCAGGCAACTCTTGAAAATGTAGCATGTATTTCACCTACCTTATTACTTCTATATGTTATATAAATATATGGAGGATGTCTACATATCTGAGCATGTGCATAAATAAGTCAGTACACCAAATATCGGTATTTTTTTAAACACATCTGCTATCTTGAATGTATCAGAAATGGAAGCTGAAAAACAAATGGCTCTGATGTTTATAATCCATTTATATGTATTTTGCTGTGTAATAGAAGTATTGTTAGTCAATACTTTTAACAGCCCCTAGTGTCTACTTGTTTCTTCACCATTTCAGTTCTCATGGTTAAGAGTATTGCCATAGACCTGTAAACTTGTGTGTGGGTAATCACGTGGGGGGGGGGGAGACAAACAAATATTTTACAAGCTTGACCATCTTTCTTTTTTTAAAAAATAAAACCTGCACACACTAGAATGTGTCTGGAGGAGAAAGAGGAAAGAAAGGGAGCGGGATAAGAAAGCAGGAAGATTTATTTATATACACTTATGGATCATGAAACTGCAGGAAAAAAAAATCTGTTGGTTTGAGTTGGTTTTCTTCATAATATACACAAGGCAAGGCATTTGAATAACAACAAAGTAACAGTCCCTTACACTGGAAAAGATTGTGCACACATGCACACAAAAAGAAATAAAAATAGTTGGGATTTTATATGCTGTTGTCAGCTTGGTTATGTGTGATTTTACTTGCTGTTTGTCCCCCCCCCCCCCTCCTGCTACCAGCATGGTCATGATAAAAAAAAAAACTCCTAGTCTAGGAGAGCTAGGAAGTGTTTAGGACAGGTCTGGAATACACACCTTGGTAGTAGGCCGGCTCCAGGGCTGAGGGCTCGATGGGGCTCCTGGTGGCCACCGAGGCGCTGCCCAGTGGCAAGCTGGTGGGCAATGTGGCACTGTAGGGTGAGTACTGTAGCGCCTGCTCATATGCCTTGAAGTCCAGCTTGTGCTGCTGATCCGAGGACATGAGGTTGTTAATGGAGAAGGGGTGGTTGAAGGAGTAGTGGGGATCCCCTTTCAGGTGTAGCTGGGACTCGTGGGGTGCCAAACCATGCACCGGGTGGGAGGGGGGTACAGATACCAGAGCCCCAGGGCCGGAACTGATTGGGGGCGCAGCTGAGGAAGCTGGTGTCTTCATCTCCGAGGCGCCCCCTGTCGCCGTTGCCCCGCTATGGTCCAGAGTCTGGGGGCTGGTGGTGGGCCCTGGGGCCGGGGCGCCCTCTAGCTGGCTGGCCTTACCGTGCACGCCCCGATGAAGGGGTGAGTCCCCGCTGCCGTTGGCGGCGGCTGAAGGGTCTTTGCGGCTCTCAGGGCCTCCCTTGGCGCCACCACTGCCCCCGCTCCCAACCCCGGGCCCTGGCTGCTTCTCGCACTTGAAGCGCTTCTGGCGGCGCAAATAACAGCCGTTTTCGAACATGTTGCCAGAGTCCGGGTGCAGCGTCCAGTAGGATCCCTTGCCGGGCTTGTCCGGGGAGCGCGCCACTTTGACGAAGCAGTCGTTGAAGGAGAGCGAGTGGCGAATGGAGTTCTGCCAGCGCTGTTGGTTCTGCCGGTAATAGGGAAAGAGGTCCATGATCCACTGGTAGATCTCGCTCAGCGTAAGCATCTTGCTGGGGGCCTGCTGGATGGCCATGGTGATGAGGGAGATGTAAGAGTAGGGCGGTTTGGCATGCGGGTAACTGCGCTTGAAAGTCTTGGCGTCACCACTGCCTCCAGCCCGGCTGCGGCCCAGGTTGGATGGCGCGTACGCCATGGGGCTCATGCAGGGGTTCATGGCAGCGGCGTAGGGGCCCAGCCCGTTCATGGAGGCCGCAGGCTGCGCGCCCATGGCACCCATGCCGCCCGGGCTCAGCGTCGTCCCCATGGCCGACACTCCCGCAGCTGTCATGCTGTTCATGGCTCCCGTGGAGCCCCCAGGCATGCCAGCCACCGTGCCGGGGCTCAGGCCAGCGCCCAGGCCGGGGTTTGCGTAGGACATGTTGAATGAAGCTGGGGTCATGTTGCCAGTCGTGGTCATGGTGTTCATGGTCATGTAGGTGTTCATGGAATTCATGGAGCTCAGGCCTGAGTTCATGTTGCTGACTGGGACCGAGGAATAGGCCTGGAGCAGAGAAAGTGAGTGAAGAGGCCCCGAAGGGCAGGGTTAGCAGTGCTCGAACCCCAAAACAAGAGGAGAGCATTTCTGAAAAGCATAGGAGCCCCTACCCAGAGAAACCACCAGGCGCCCTCTCCAGAAGGAGCAGAAGTCTTCCGCAGCAGGGGAATAATCTCAGTGTGGCTCGCATGAAAGACGAGCGCTCACAGAAAAAGTCCCCAGTAGATGTGTAATTGCCTTACACACCAGCCTCAAGCCAGCTTCTGGGGTCCCTCCATCTCCTGCTCCATCCACACCAGGCGGCTTCCCGCCTCCATCCAGACCCGCCTCGGTAAAGTAAGTGCCCCTTTGGTTAAATAATTTAAAACTTCAAAATGGAATTAATCTCTGGTTATTCTCTCTACCTTAAGGGTGTGGTGGGTTTGGCAATGCAGCCCCTGGAGCAGGCAACAGGGCACCAATTTTGCACCTATTTCACCTACAACTCCTGGGTGAGCAGCCTGGGATCTGCAGGGTGGCTATTAATTAAACGTTCCCTGATAGAGTAAAGCATCCATGGTCCTATGACTATACATTTCCCAACAACTAGCAGTTTTTGTCAAACGGTGACTTTCTGTTGTTAATTATACTTAGAAGTAGTATTTTCCATCTACCTGTAGCAACTGTACTATAAAAAGGGAGAGAAACTCAGAGGTTAAACAAGTTTTGGAAAAACATTAAAAACAGACCTACAACAAAAGGGGCAGGTAGGGTTACCTAGTAATATCAATGCACCACATGCATTTAACTTTAACATGACTTTACATGTATACACCTCTTTAAGCCATTCAAAAACCTGCACTAATTTCATTACCTATTTCCAGCCTCCCTAACATTTAAAAAATTTGTAACACAATTTGTTAAAATACTCATCTCTCCCCCACCCCCACGTACTGATATGTTGCTGCTGATCATTTCAATCCCTGGCTAATAGTTTCAAATACTTTAAAATTCCAAAGTGTACTTATTCTCTACTCCCCAAATCTCCGCTTTATCCTGTAAGGAAGCTCTTTTTCCACAGAGAACTTAATTGCCTACTGGGTGGAGATGATTGCATCTGAATTAAACCAGAGGAAGAATTCTGCGCTCCTTTAAAAATCAGTAGGAGAAACCCTTTATCATTAGCAATTTTGGAATGCACTAGACATGTTAAAAATATAGACTCCAAGAAAATAAAAGCTACCTCTCTAACAATTTAATTTAAAAATACCTTTAAATTGATTTCCACCAGAAAATATGACTTCATTTTAAAAGAAAAAGTGAACAAACATTTAACTAGGCACACACTCTGCTATATGGTATGCAGAAACAAACAACAACAAAAACTCCTCGAGATAAATTTGTGAAGATAAAATATACAAATCTAAATAAGTTAATTACCATGAAAATATTTCTTGATTCCATATTTTTCTGTCCACATCTTAAACTATTTTTCACTTCTGGGTTGTTATTTTCTTTTTCTCTTTCCAAGATTCAAGATTGTCCAAGGCAGTTTCAATAAGCATTTTCAATAATGGTAAACTTTTGGGGGGTAATCACCAGCTGTTTCCAGAGAAATGTATTGGTGGTGGCCCTGCCTGTAGCTGATTTCCCTCGCAATCCCTTTGTGCACATTGTAAAATAAACTGTATGAACGTGCCACCATAGGGACAATGAAGAGAAACAGGTTCTCAGCCCGTTGTGCTGGAGGAAAAAGTCAGCTTACATCGGCGCCACCCAGCGGTTCTAAAGAATGAGCACACTTCTCCCCAAACAGGGCTTTTGAAGTTTTATAAAATTTCGGAATCGGTTCCTTATTAAAGCAGTCAACTTAGCAGTAGCGCAGTTTCATTATAAGACATCTAAGAATTCAAACGCGAGAGGAACAGCCCCCGCTTACAGGCAAACTTTGATTTCTTAGAGTGGCCTCCAACTCGGGTCAGCGCCCGCCCGCCAATCCACGGCCCCTCGGCCCAGCTCCGGCTCGGGCTTTCCACAAGGAAGGGGCAAGTGCTTCCCATAGCCTATGCCGTTAAAGCCCAGAATATCCTGAAACCCTTTCGCATCCGGCTTCGAGGTCTGGCCAAGGCGGTGCCGCGGCCACACCGGTGGGCGGGCAGCGGTGGCCCCGCGAAGGCGCCCCAGCCCGCCGACTAGCCGCCCTGCCCGCGTCCGCGCGTCCCGGCCTCCCCGGGCAAGGGCGCCCGAATGTCCCACCTGCTGCCCGCCTCTCACCTCCTGTGTGTCCGCGTAGTAGCTGTTCCAGTCGCTGCTCTCATGCCCTTCCATCTTCACAGTTCCTAACATCCTGGAGCTACTCTGCCCAATGCAACCGTACAGCCCTGTGCAAAGCGACGGGCGGCCGCGCGGCACGGGCCGAGGGGCAGGGAGCCGAAC
Source organism: Saccopteryx bilineata (assembly GCF_036850765.1). Lineage (NCBI taxonomy): Eukaryota > Metazoa > Chordata > Mammalia > Chiroptera > Emballonuridae > Saccopteryx > Saccopteryx bilineata. Next base: position 110,810,635 of record NC_089493.1, read on the forward strand.
GGCCGCAGTCACCCGAGCGCCCGCTCCCGCCCAGCGCCCGCCTAGCGAGGAAGGAGCCGGGAGCTGCAGAGCGCGGCGCGCGCGGCGGCGGCGGCGTGGCGGGTGGGGGCAGGCGGCCGCGGAGCGCGGCGCCCGGGAGCGCCTCCGCGGGAAGTGAGCGGGCGGCCTCTGTGCGACGAGTGCAGTTGAGCTGATGTGGATCTTACGTCGTTCGAGTGCCCACCTCCTCGTCCTCTCCCCATTTGTCCGCCGCACAAAGACGCTCGCACCTACAAAGCCCGAGGTGCACCTGCGAGGCGGCCGCCCGCGAGTCCAGCCGCCGCGCCTCCCGCCTAGCGGCGCCGCCGCCGCGCGCACCTCCTGCGTCCCCTCCCACCGGACCCCCTCCCCCAAACCCGGCCCTCACTTTGTTTGCAAAGCAGCGTAATTGGTTCAAGCTTGGAGACTGGGGGAAAAGGGAAATACGGTGGGGGTGGGGTGTAACCCCCTTCGGAAGAGGAGAAAAGAAAAATAGGCGGGGCGGACGAATCAGTGAGGATTCCCGAAGGACCCGTGCAGCCGGAGAAGGGCCCAGGCTAGCAGGAAAATCCTGGCTAAGTGACCCAGGGTCCCTCCCCAGGGGACCTACCGCATTTTGTATGCCCCGGCAGCACCTTTGTCCCGCGCCCCTCCTGCCCTCTTCCAGACCCCACCCTCCTGATTCCTGACCTATAGTACAACCCCGGGAGAAGGGTGAATACAGACTTCCACCCCTGACCCCTCCGGATTTAAGGTTTGAAAAAGGAAAGAGTCCCACGTTTGCCCAGTCACTAGAAACTCGGTCATCTGAGTCAGCCGAGCCGAGTGACTTTAGGCCGATCCCAGCTCCTGGCTAGCAGAGTGGAGACGCTGCCACGAAACCCGTACCTGCGGCTAAGAGCGGGTGAGTCATAGCACCGTTTTATACCTTTATGACATAACTTTCTTTTTTTCCGCCTCGGCCCTCTCTACTTCCCTTGTCATCTGTAGCAATCATAAAGAGGAAGAAACTGAACAGATGTCTGTGTGATAGGGCAGGCAGACCTGAGTCGGGCCGTCCTCCCTCTTCCCAGCTCCTCCTCCCACCCCCCTTCCGCAGCCAAGGGGACTGAGCTGTAGGTGACCGTCTGGTTTCTGATAGGGAAAGGTCAGGGGGAGGAGACATTTCCCTAAATGAGCGCTTTAGCTGGGAGAGCTTGGGCACGGGTGCGAGAATGCAACTACTGGGCTAGAGAGATGCCAGGCCAAAGCCAACAGTGGTCTGCGGCGGTGTCTGGTCCCATCTCTGGCTTGGAGGGGCCGGGCTAGGACACTAGGCGCTCGTTTGGTTCCTAATCAGTCCCGGACATCGGTAGGAATTTCTTTTCCAAGCAAAATCTCTTGGCTTTTATGAGGCCCTGGGTAGTGAATTACCCACAAGTCCTGAGGAGTACCAACTAAAGTGACTGGGTGATAGGCACTGAATTGGTGATAGGTTACATGATGGTGCATGTGTGAGTTTCTGAGAATGTGTGTGTGAGCTTTCAGTGTGACTATGTATGTTTCTGAATGTGTCATACCCTCTGTTAGAAGCACTAGGTTTCTTTAAGTACCAATAAAATAAAGTCTTTCTAAAATGACTAAGAATCCACAAAATATTCTTGCTTGGCAAAGTTTTTAAAATGTTATTAATCTCGTTTTGAGAAATGTGTTTTAACTTGTCTTCCAAACAGATATCCCCCACACCCCCGTGCTTTGTTCTTTTAAATCTTTCTTCCTTGAAATCTGGCAACAGAATCATGTTAAATCCTTGGACCAAACAAATCTCTTAAATCAGCAGGGGGATAGAAGAGGGTGAAGATGTGCAGTTAAGGAAATAAAAAAGATAAAAGCATTGAATTACAATTCCTTTTTTTTTAACAAGGGGGGGGGAGGAAAACGTCACATTGTACAGAAAGGAATGAGAGTGAAATTAAATCCACCTGAAAATCAGAAGAGCAGCAACCCTCCCTAATACAGCCTGCCTCTGTGACTACAAGTCAGACCCCATCAATACGTGTAAATGTGGGTCTGTACATATTTTCTGTCAGCAACAGGACCTTAGTTCCAGTTGTAAAGTACACGGATGCTCAGCTTCTCTGGCCTGATGGGGGAGGGGGATTCTTGGTGCTAATGAGCTTCCTTGTTCCTTCCCCTGGTGATACTCCAACGCCCTCTTGGCTCTTCAAGAACTTTGAGCATGACTAGGGTATTTTTCCATGGGTAGTGGCAACTTAGTAACAGCTTTTATGGTGCACAAGAAGCCAGTGATTTAAAGTGGGGGGTACACCTCACTTTAAAAGTGGTCAATGAAAGGAATAAATTTCCTCTTTTAACCCATTTCCCAAACCTACTAGGCCTCATCTCAAAAAAAGAAAAAAAAAGTCAACTTAAAAAAATAGAGACCCTTGTTCATAACGGGCTGGCCATAGAAAATTTCTTCAGAGCTTCCTGAAAGCTCAAGACTAGTAGTAAAGAGTGGACTCTGCCAGATTTACAGCCTTAATCTAGTTTGGGGGTTCCCAGGATACTAGAAATTACCAAGATCACATTGCCTCCTGTAGAGGGCAGGAACACCAAATCCTTCCACCCCAGCGAACTTCTTCAGGGGAGACTACAATCTCCCAAGCCTTCCTGGACCAGAGATTTTGTTTCACACAGCTGATTGCCCAAGGCCTAGAAGAAAAGGTGACAGCTCGGTTAGTTCCCAGTCTTTCCATTTTAGAGGCGATATTACAAGACACCTAACAAATTTAAGAAATGCAGGCTTGGCGTACCCAGATGACAGCCTGTCATTTCTCCAAGGTTTAAAAACGAATCATATGGGCCATGCAGACCTTTGATTTGGAAAATAAACAACAAATAAAGAAATGAGTAAGAGCTGCTGCCTGTAGGTTGCTGGCAGCCTGCAGCCACATGGCATGCCTGGCTACTGCAGTCTGCTGGTTTTCAGTTGCTCCCAAATAGGCTCTGTCTTCACGCTTTCGCACGAGACTATGTTGCGCTTTCCGGGGAACCAAACTTGTTTTCAGCCTTGGGGAGCCACAAGGCCAGCAAGTGTTGGCTCCTGTGGTGTCCTGGGCTAAACTCATCTAGGCTAGAACGGGTCTGCGTGAGCCTGGGGCGGCCCAGGTACAAGGCGGGGTGGGGCGGGGGAGCCCAGGCAGAAAAGCCGGGGCGGCCATGACGGTGTGGGGTGCGCGGGTAGTTCTGGTGCTCCAGGGAAGAGGAAGCTGCTGCGCCTTTCTCGGTAGCTTCGTCTTGTACGCTCTTGCGGCCTGCTCTTGGAGCCTCTTAGAGTGGGAGCTGGAGGCACACTGTACAGCGGCCAAACCTGGCCATCTCCGTTTCCCTTTCCCAGCATTACCTGGCTGGAGTCCCTTCCACAGATCTTTATCGGGGCAGGTTAAAGCAGAGGGTAAGGACTGCGAGAGGCGGCTGAAAGGTTGGGGGCACGTTCCTCAGGCCCAGCCGACCGCCTGGGGGCGGCGCCAGGGTCCTTTCCGTGTAGCTGGATCGCGGAGTGGGCAGAAAGCAGGGCCCGGGGCGATGGGGCTTTGCAGTGGCCTGTGAAGCCTTTCGAGGAGTTTTTGCTCGAGTGTACCCTAGTCTGTCCCCCTTTCCCCGCCGACCCTCTCCCCGACGGGATTTGTGGGCAGGTCTTGGTTGCCGTGGGCCCAGCCACGCTCGGTGCAGGGTGGTCCGAGCTCTTCCGCAGGCCCCCACTCGCCGCTCAGTTAAGAAGCTTTGCCTGCGGGGGAGCATTAGACGCAAACTAAGACCTGTTGTCTGCGCGCTGTTTAAAGCCAACCTGGATTGGGACCTGGGTCGGTTTAAGACTAAGGAAGGCCTGGGACGCTGGACACAACTGTTGGCCCTTGCGTGTTCCTGACCTACGAGAACCAAGGTGTGTGCCAGAGCTGGGGAAGGGCCAGGATTTCCGCAGGAGGCCAACCCCCAGCACCTGCCTTCAGCCTCCGGTCCATACCCGCGAGGGCCCCACCGAGGCCCGGACTTGAGGCGCAGGGGTTCAGGAGAGAAGCATGGAATTCCAGTTTTGCTGCCTCTTTTTTTCTTTTCTTTCTTTTCTCATACTTGCCTTTCTCTGAGCTTCCTTCTATCACTGAATCATTAAGAAGCTAACAACTCATAAGACGTACGACTGTAAGTAGATGGGGCCTGGGACCACCTAACTGGCCCTGTCTTGTGGTTCCTGGTGGAGAAGGCTAAGGTGCCCGGCCCTACCTCTGGCCGGGTTTAGTGTGTGTGGACCAACGCATATACACACGTAGGACTTCCACTTTACTGAAAAAATTTTGAGGTAACATTTTAATCCCATATCTTTACCACTGGGTTTGTCCCTTCGTTTACTGCTCCTGGAGCCGCCGTCGGATTTCTGAGCTGCTGGGGACACAGGCCTGGCTCGCCTGCAGCCGGATGTTGGAGCCGGAGATGCTCCCCACCCCCGACCTCACCCTCGGGAGACAAAACTGTCCCTCTGACCATGAACAAGCATCACCTTGCCAAAATCAACTTGCATTTTCATGTATTCAAATGAGAAAGAAGGGTGACATGCCCTCCTGGCAGTCACTAGCTATGGAAGGAAGAAATAAGTGTCCCATGAATCCCCACAGAGAACAGGAACCTCTCTCCTTAGAGGTCCCGGGGCGAGGACATGGCGCCCCTACCCAGGCCTGGGTCCTCGAAGCTGTTGAGCACCTACCTTCAGGCAGCTGTGTTCCCGGAGTTACCAACTGCTTTATTCACATTGTTCAGCGACAGCTCCAGAAGTGCCAGGTCCCAGCTAGCCTCTCCTCCGCCCTGAGCCCCATCTCTGCTCAGTGGTGCCCATAGTTCCCTCTGGCTCCTTGCAAGCTTCTGGGGTTCGGTTTCTAGAGGAGGGGCTGGAAATGCACACCTCAGACACAGAATTGGAAAATTAGGGGAAAACGGACAAATTTTAGGTCTGAGAGCAGAAAGGGTCTAGATAGCTGAGGCCTACTATGTTTCACAGACTGGGGCAAGAGCCTTGGAAATCCCGTTTTTCCCACCTGCTGCTTGGGGTGGGGAAGAGCTGGGAGGATGGAAACCTGGGCGAGGGTAGATCTGGACCCCAGCTCCTCCCCACATAGAAGCTGGGGCTAATGAGAAGCTTGTGGTGGAAACGGAGAGCCCTGAAAACTCTAGGAATGCCATCTCTCGCCTGGAGACTGCCAGCTTAAACTTCAAGAAGTCTTTGAGTATTTATTTCTCAGCCACTGACACCCCCAACCCACCCTTTCTCACTCCCCACACCTGCACCTGGAGGAGCTTTCCCAGGGTCCCTGGATCGGACCTGGTGGTGTAACTTTGGCTGTTCAAATATGATTACCCTCAAATTTACATAGTTCTATTTAACAAAGCTTTTGTAACAATAAAAAAAAATCATATTCAATGTACAGAAAGAAAGGTAAAAATGCATTCTAGCCAGGCTTTTTTCCCCCCATTGTACTGCTATCCGGATTTCTCACCTAATTTTAAAATTGTTCTTTTGACTGACAAAAGACTAATTTCTTGGCATGTCTGGAGAGGGGTTACATTCATTATTTAAAATTAAAATTTGATTGGAGGACACTGTTCGAAATGGCTTCTGGGACTTCCAGCAGTTATTCCAGAACTAATATCAGAGAAAGTTTTGTTAAAAAAAAATAGTGCATTTGTTTGAAGTTGTTTGATTTTTTTTTTTTTTTTGGCCCGATGGCCACAGAGCAACACAAGTACGTAGCTCACTTTGCAGTGAGTTTGCTTCTAAACAGAAACACTAGAAAGATGCCTCCTTGGCAGCATTCCCTTTTGCAAGGTTACTAGTAACATTTGTAGGAACTGTGTTCCACTTTTTGAATACTGCAGTCCTGGTTGCTTACTATAAATGGACCAAAGTAAGAAATGCAGCTGCCAACATTGGGCATTATCTGTGGTGAGTAGTCCAGCACAGTCCCCCCTGCATCTGTGATGGGTACTTTGCAGACCTTCCCAACCAAATTAGCTCCGCTCTTTTAGGTCCACACCTTGCTCCAGATTCCTGCCAGGCTCTTATAACTCCCCTAAAGCAAACTCCATTTGTGTCTTCTTCATTTTATTTGTCTTCTCCATGGGAAGAAACTCTCTGAGGGTGGGGACCACAGGGGTCCCTGCTGCCAGAGCAGAGCTTGGAGAATAGTAGACTTTCAATAAAGATGTGTTGCCTCAATCAATGAACTAACCTCCTCAATCCAGACACTGGACAGCTGATGGTGGGGTGGGGTGGGGGGGAATGCTGGAGTCTAGAAACCATATCCATCCACTTCAAAGTCTCCAAGTGAGAGTATACCAGAGATATGCCTCAGCCCAAGGGGCTTGTGGAATGAGTGGACGGACAGAGGAATGAACAAATGGATGGACAGATGCTTCTGGCAGAATAGCCAGGATCTCAGAGCCTTGGGATCCCTGGGTTTCCAGGCCCCCTGGGTTTGCCTCTTGCCCTAGAAACTAGTACTAATTTTAAGCAAAATCATCAGTGACATGATCAAATCTTTACCTAGACTTGGGAGAATCAGTGCCCTGTTTGTTCATCTAGGGACATCAACTGTGGCTCAAGGCAAATATTTCAGCCCCCCTCAACTCCATCCCCCACGCTGTGAAAAGGCAGCGGCCATGCCTTTTAATATCAGATATTGATTAAAAGTTAAAAAAACCCATCAACTTTCCATCAAGCAAAATGTTTTCCATTGTGCTGTAAAGGGAAACCTCCGTGTTTAATATGTTTAAATTGGCAAACAAATGAAGCCGGGCCCACGCAATGAGAAGGAAAAGCCTTGCGGCGGAACTCTGTTAGTCGGGGGCTGTGCTCTTGGACTTCAGGGCAAGGCGCGGCAGCCTTCCCATCGGGAGTGGAGCGAGCCTGGGGGTGGGCAGCCTTCCCATCGGGAGTGGAGCGAGCCTGGGGGTGGGCGGGGCCAGCTTTGCGTGCTGAGAGTTATTGAGCTTCCTAGGGCAGTGATGGGCAATCTTTTGAGCTTGGTGTGTCAAAATTCGCCAAAAAACAGAGCATAACTCGGGTGGTGTGTCATTTCAAGAAGAAAACCATAATTTCGCGATATTTATAGTTTAAATAACAAAAATGTATAATTGTAACATATAACTGTATTTAATAAACCAAAAACTATTTATCTTACCTGCTTAATGACTTCTTTGTTCATTTGTCAGTCAGTTTCTTTTGTTGGTCTTGATACTATTTAACTTGTGTGGGGTGCCTTGAACTAAGATAAGTGAGGAGGAGGGGAAGTTCTTTAACTAACCTGCCTATTAGTGACTTTTTTGTTGCTGAATTTCATTGGCTAAATCTTCAATTGAAGGTTGGTAATTTGTACACTTCAAGGCCAATCAAGCGTTACTAACTTCATCTGTCAATCTGTTTCTTTTGTTGGTTTTGATATTATTTAATGCTAGGAATATGGTCTCACAAAAGTACATAGAAGGAAAAATTGTGAGTAAAGCCATTGCTATATTTTTCAGAGTGCTAAAAGTGTCTGGTAATCGGTTCCAGGCACTCCAAATTTCCTGTTCATATTGGCACTCCTCTTGATTCTCCAAGCAGCACCTTTCCAGATTCTCAAGCTTTGACCTCAAGTCAACAAACACCTGAGCCCAGATGCTGTCTTAAAATTCTGCCAGTTGCATCTTATGTAAATTAAGATGGCTGCCGCTATTTCTAATGGTGGGAAACGGCACCCATAGCATAGGCCCCTGCCTCTCCTAGCCTCCCCCTCACTTATCTCAGTAATGATAGTCAATTAGAAATCCACGACACCCCAGAACAGTAGATTGGATGATGGTTGCTGTGGTTATGTGGTTGCTGGTAACGGCGATCACAGGGCCCCCAGAGATGCATCCCCCATGGCATTCGCTACTCCCTGCTCTGCTGGCCAGAAGTGAGGTCAAAGATCCCCTAATGGCCTAACCAGAAGTCCCAGAACTAGACTCTCTGTGCCGGAGTTCTGTTGTTTTGGCCTACAGACCTCTGGCACAGAGTGTCTACACTACAGCAAATGTTTTATTCTCGGCTACTGCACCTGGCCGTGCAGGAGGCGAGGATGAAACGTCCTCCTCAGCATGTGGCCCCATACTTCTCTGGTATGCGGTCGCATGTGGCCACATGTCATCGAAAATGGCTACGCGTGTCAGTGCTGACACATGTGTCATAGGTTTGCCATCACGGTCCTAGGGGCTGGCTCTTTGAGCGCAGTGGCAATGTTAGAGTGGTCCAAAGCATCAGGCGTTTACCTCAATTGACTCCCTTGTCTTTAGAATCCAAAACATTTTATTCTATTAATACATGCCTAACCTGTGTGATGTAATGGTTTTCTTAAAGGACTACCAGACCTCTCAGAATCTGCCTTGTTGCAAGGTATTAATTGGACACCCCTCCTTTCAACTTGTTCTCCTAAAGTTGTACTTGCCATGAAAGCATGTGTGGGAGTCCTTTAGAGAGGAAGTACACCTACCTCCTTTTCTTCTGGGCTGCTGTCCCTTGAGAAGCCACCTGGCAGCATGGTGCCCCAGCCACAGCTGGTGTCTTTGCTGTCCCATTCCCCTACCAGCTCTGAGTAGTGTGGGAGCCCTGCCACACTCATGATGCTGCTCAGGATCAGTGGAGTAAACTGCCTGCTTCCCACCATCCTTCCTTCCTGTGGCAGCTCCCCATGGTAGCACTGGGAGAGGGACTTGGAACTCTGGTCGAGCTCCACCATCTCAAGGTTCTAGCAGACCTGGTGTAAGCTTGTTTTCTTTCAGATGCTTTCAATGATGCACTCAGCTGGTTGGATCCCACTCTCTTCACCCCACTGGCCTCCTCCTGGCCAAATAGCTTCCATTGTGAATTGCTGGTCTCCTCTGACCTCCTTGTGACCCTCCCTCACATCCTATCAAAAGAAGCGGTTTTAAAAAATAAGTACAAAGTGCTCAGGTTGAAGGTCAATTTACACTGGGGCAGAAGCTTCTAAAACTCCTGCAGGTGCTGAAATGTGAATAAACTAGGCCATTGTCCCAAGAGTTGGGAGACAAGGAAGTGAGGACTAGAGAGGATATGAGGAGATGAGGACAGGGTGTTGGAGAGGGTAGGAAGCTTGGCCACTGTCCAATGGACCTCAGATTTTCCGGGGAACTGGCAAGACCCTTTGGGCCTCAGTTTCCTTCTTTTTCAAATGAGGAGCTTGTACTCTCAGTTCCAGCCATTGTGTGTTACAGAAACAAAACCTAGAGTGGCTGGCATGATGGTGAGGCCTAATGACCCCACCTAGAGGAACCAGGATCTGAGTAAATCTAGGAAGGGTTTGTGGTGGGGATGAGCAGGTGTCTCAGCTCCCAGAGGGAGTCCCAGGAGGGGCCGAAGACTCCGGGGGAACAGGCGCCACAAAGAAGTGTTCCCTCCCTTCTGCTCTAGTTTTGCGGTCTGTGTATATTTCCTGGTAAATTTTGGGCAAAAGCCTTTCCCTTTTTCACTTCCCAGCATATCCAGAGACAGCAGGCAGCAGGAAAGACAGAAAGCAGAGCCTGCCTTCCATTTTCAAGCCCAGGCAAAGTCTCCTCAGCCAATAGAAGACACAGAGCTGGGCACACTCCTCTGGGCAAGGCTAGCTTCTTCGAGGCTGAGGGTCTCTTTCATACTACACAAGCCCCAACCTGGCCTGCTCATGCAATTGACAAGGCCAGTAGGGTTTATGTTTAAGAGCATGGGATTTGGAATCCCATCTGGATTTTAATCTGTACTGTGAAGGAGACTTGCTCTCTCTGAGCCTCTGTTTTCTCAGCTTTCAAAAGGGGTATATTCTCAACCCACCTGACACCAATTGTGTGCAGAGCAAATGCAGTAAATAGCAACAGAAATAAAGAGCCTTTGCAGTACTTTGGGAGACTGGGTGGTATAGAATGCTGAAAGGTAGTGGCCCAATTGCAGAAAGGGAAGCTCCTGTGTGGGGAGTGAGCTCTTGGTTTCTAGCCAGACGCACCCCTCAGCATCCATCACGACCCTGCCAGGGATCCCCTTCCAGTCTCCCAGACCTGTGGAGATGGCAGAGGAAAGTGACAGCTGAAGAGGAAGCAGATACTGCATCAGGCACAGGTTTAGGACCTTCTGGGGGTGGGGAGGAGACTCAAGGTGCAAAGAGATGAGAAGTCCCATGCCTCCTGTTCTCTAGGCAATGCAAAACCCTGGTACAGAAGCAAAACAAATTGTACTTCCCTCACCGATGGGTGAGAGGGGAGAGATACAGCTCTGGGAGCCGTGCAAGACTCCCCAGAGCCCTCAGGATGGTCTCCTGGGCTCAGATGCACTAGGACCTGCACCATCTCCCACGTTAGGACCACCCCAGACCTCAATCAGGCGAGACCTGGGGACTGGGTCCCGGAAACATCTTTGTAGGAGAGGTGAAGGAAGTGCTTCTGGGAGGCCATTCCACCTCCAACTCCTTATTTACCCAGACACTTTCTTCTTCCTCCCTTGGACACCCATCTCATGGACAGAGTTAGAAGAAGACACTTAAGGACGTATTTGGAGAGTATCACTGAAGTCATTTTTTTTTTAATCCTCAAAACCCAAGATATTACCATAGGGAAGCTTTAGGTGCTGTCTTATAGAATTATTTGATATAGATTCCCTAAAAAAAAAAATTCTTCCTGGGAGTCTAAGTCCATCTGAAATAAAGCAAATATGCTGGGCTTATGGTAGATCCTAAAGACCCCAAGTAATACCTTGGTTGTGCAAGAAAGCTTATTGAGGTGCCATGGCTTAATCAATATACTATATGAAATATCACACCACAAAAGGGTTTCACCAGCTACAGTCCCATCTTCTGAGGTAAAGATGCATGAGCTGATTAACTCCTCTAGAGAGGAGGCTTGGAAGAGCTGGTGCGTTGGGGTGAATCCCTGGGCTCAGTGAACAATGACCCACAAATTTCAGACAGTGCTTTGATGGACTAGGAAGGATCTGTACACAAGACTCTGATAGGTTTTTGAATTCTGCTTTACTTAGTAATCAGAATCAGGTGGATAAAAAAAAAAACTTCCTTCACTGGAGAACAGAAAAACAACACATCTTCAAAGCTTATTATTTTTCCATGGATTGGTATTGGGGGAGGTGCATCAGGGGCAAGTGGACTGGTACACAGATGTCTCAGGTAGCAAGTGAACTCTGGCTAAATTTAGCTTCTGTTTTTACAGCTTATGTAGGGAGAGCTGTTAGTTTTTCTAAGGATAAACTGGGCATTGGTTATCTGAGCTTAATGTTTAGGGTACAAAGCACATCCAACAACCTTACATGTCTACCTTTAGAAAAGGAGTGGTCTGATCTCAAACTCAGCCAAATCTCTAGGGTATAACCATACTTGGGGAACACCTACTCAAATCTCTTTGAAAGTGTCAGTGTAACTGGAATGCTAAATAGCAGTCACTGCCTCCAAGAAAAAGAAATCCTTAATTCTCAGCCATGTATTCTTGCTTTGGATCCTACTTGTTAGTGTTATTTGTATCCTTTCTTTTCAAATGGATACTTTTATTCACAGAGGGCTTTTGTTTGTTTGTTTTTTCAGTGCTTGTTAGTTTTATCTTACCTTAAAAATCCGAGGCCCTGGCCGGTTGGCTCAGTGGTAGAGCGTCGGCCTGGCATGCAGGAGTCCCGGATTTGATTCCCGGCCAGGGCACACAGGAGAAGCGACCTGCTTCTCCACCCCTCCCCCTCTCCTTCCTCTCTGCCTCTCTCTTCCCCTCCTGCAGCCGAGGCTCCATTGGAGCAAAGTTGGCCCAGGCACTGAGGATGGCTCCTTGGCCTCTGCCTCAGGTGCTAGAATGGCTCTGGTTGCAACAGAGCAACGCCCCAGATGGGCAGAGCATCGCCCCCTGGTGGGCATGCTGGGTGGATCCTGGTCAGGTGCATGCGGGAGTCTGTCTGCCTGCCTCCCCATTTCCAACTTCAGAAAAATACAAAAAAAAAAAAAAAAAAAAATCCTGAGATCAGGAGGTGTGGTCAGATTTCTGAGGCAGTCCAGGAAAAGGTGAGGGCTTAATTCTCAGGGGTCCATTCCTAAATGCTATAATCTCAAATGTTAGGATCACATTGGATTTAGGGGCCAAGGGAAGTCTGGCATATGTTAATCAGGTCCCCATGGGGAAATAGGGCGAACAGGTTGAGCGAACAGGTTGAGAATGAGCAATGCCAAGGGCAGGAAAGCTATCTTAGTACATTAGTTTCTGTGGACTAAAGCAGTACAGGTGATGTGGGGTAATGGACTCTGCTGGTTATTCTCTGTTATTCTTCTGAGCTTCTACATCTGCCCTGTTTTCCTCTGCCCCAGAGGTCAGTCTCTACGGAATTTCAGCTGGGTTTGGGCAATGTGGGGCAATGGAGTAGGAATAGAGGCCAGGAGGATAGAGCAGTAGGTTGACTTACTCCTTTTGCTTTCTCTTCACATCACTGGCTTTGTCCTTTAATGTCACACTGTGTCTACAGCTCCTGTCAGGTGGCCCTTCCTCCCAGCTTCAGGTCTGACCAGGCTCTTCTAACAGCTCCTTTTCACCTGTGCCACTTCAGATCAAGGGTGGCAACACCTCCCAGTTGCTGCTGGACCTCCAATGTTAGTTCTCTTTAGCTCTACCTATACTCGTGTAAATAGTTCTCTCAATTCTCTCTGCCCCTCCCCCAGGTAAACCCTTTTGAGCACACCATCTCTTTCCTATGGGGACCAAACTGATGGGGAAAGGAATGAAGGCTCCTGGAAGTGAAACAAGCTGACTTGATTCTTTGCAGTGTCATCCTCATGCTGTAACTCATCAGAGGGTCTACTCACCATAGTGAAAGCTCCCAGGTTTCTGTGAGGGCTTTTAGGGGAGCAAACTCTGAGTATGTTTGCTTTTTATTTGCCACTTTAATTTGCTAATTTGCATTTGGTATCACTGTTTAATTTATATCAAAACCAAATATTGATAGTATTTAAGCTTGCTTGCTTTATTTATTTATTTATTTATTTATTTATTTAATTTTACTTTCCAAGTGGGAGTAGGGGAGATAGAGAGACAGACTCCTGCATGCACCAGGACAGGGATCTACTTGGCAACCCCAGTCTGGGGCTGATGCTCTGCCCACCTGAGGCCATGTTAACAACTGAGCTATTTTTAGTGCCTGAGTTGGGGGCTCCATGGAACCAATCAAACCATGGCTTGAAGAAAGAGAACGAAGAGGGAGAGGCAGGAGTGAGGAAGCAGATGGTCACTTCTCCTGTGTGCCCTGACCACGTATGGAACCCAGTACATCACATGCTGGGCTGGTGTTCTACCACTGAGCAAACTGGGCAGGGCCTCATACTTTATTTATTTATTTATTTATTTATTTATTACCAGTGATTAACAGAACTTTGCCATAAACCATCGACTGAAACTTTTGCAAGTGGTGAATTGGATTAATATAACCAGACACTGAAGTAGGTCCAGTGATAAAAGGGCTCATGGAAATGTCCATGTACACTCCCCAAGGCCTAATCAACTTTGGCTTCGCATCTCTATAACAATAAGTCTGTGTTCTTTTTTTTGTGTCAGAGACAGAGAGAGAGAGAAAGAGAGAGAGAGAGAGATGGACAGATAGGAACAGACAGACAGGAAGGGAGAGAGATGAGAAGCATCAGTTCTTCATTGTGGCACCTTAGTTGTTCATTGATTGCTTTCTCATATGTGCCTTTACCAGGGGCTACAGCAGAGTAAGTGACCCCTTGCTCAAGCCAGTGACCGTGGACTCAAGCCAGCGACCGTGGGCTCAAGCTGGTGAGCCTTGCTCAAACCAGATGAGCCTGTGCTCAGGCTGGCGACCTTGGGTTTTGAACCTGGGTCTTCTGCGTCCCAGTCAGACACTTCATCCACTGCGGCACTGCCTGGTCAGGCAAATCTGTGTTCTGGCAACAACTTAGTCTTGACTAATACTGACTCAGTGACATTATTTAGGTGTGTCTGTCAGTGAGCACTATCCATGCGCCAGCACTGTGCTGGGCACTGAGGATACTCAATTGAAGACAATATTCTTCCACTCTAGTGATTAAAACAATACTTCAGTATTATCATTGTTAAATTTGCATACCTTTATAATTAGAAAAAGTTAACACAAGTGGAATTTTTAGGTCAAAATACATGTAAGTGATTAAGACTTTGAGGACATTTTACCACATGATATCCAGTAGAATGGCAACAGAAATCTATGAGTGAACCAACTTCTCACTCCCACGCATGTATTCTATTACTGACCTTGTAATTTGACTATCAAAATTTGCATTCCATTGTTTTAATTTGCATTTCAGAGATTACTACTGAAGTTGAATATTTTTTTATTTTTGTTGGCCATAAATACTTCTTTTCAGAACTGCTGGTTCACCTCTTTTTTAGTCAATTAAAAATTTTGACTGCTTGTTTATTTCTCATTTAAAGAATGTTAATTCCATGTCTGCCTTAAGTGTTGTGAGTTTTTATTACCAGGTTTCCATTTGCATCATAAATTTATTTATAAATGAATAGATGTCTTTCAAAATATCCATTAATAATTTTGTTTATAGTTTCTGTCTTTTATGGTTTAATGTTTGAAGTCTTATCTATATCTACATCTGCTACTCTTATATACCACAGAACCTTTCATCCAGTTGAATTTAATTTTGGTGCATTATATGAAGTGAAGATATAATTTTAATTATTTCTAAATAGTTAGACCATTGGGCAGCCCTAATTGTGAGAGGACTTGAAATCTTTTGGAGAGCTTTGTTTGGAATTTGTTCTGTGAGGATACTGTGGAGGTATGGAAGCTGAAGTTACATCGGCTCTTCCTTTACATGCTGTGTAGTAAACCAATAGGGGACTTAGGTGGTGGTTTGAGAGTGACAAAAAGTAGATGAAATCATAGTGTTCAATGATGGCTGGATGCTCTTTTAAGACGGCACCAAAAGTATTTACACTTTCATATAAAGGCATTACATTATCAACAATGAATCTGAAATGCCTTTACATCATAACTATTATTCTTTCTCCTTCTCTCCCCCTTTTCTTCTCTCTTTTGCTCCTCCCTTCCCTTTTCCTCTTTTCCCTTTCTTTCCTCTTTTCCTTTCTCCCTCCTTCCTCTTCCCTGTCTTTCTCTTTTCTCTTTTTTTTCTATTCCTTTCTTTCAGTGAAAGTAGATATAGAATAGAGCTCTTAGCACAGAACTGATTACTAGCTAGGGGACCCAAAATGAATCCTTACTCTCTCTGAACATAACTATAAATCATTACCTACAAAATGAAGCTAATGATATCTACTTAAAAGTGATATGATATTGATATCTAAAGGTTACCATTTTTGATTATAAAAAGTATTAGTAAACAATATTTATTTACCATTTCTTGACTTTATGACAGACATATTTCATGGTTACATTGATTTTCACATTGTTCCAGTTTAGGAACATGGCCTATATGTTATTTATTTTTGTGCAGTATCCAGGGTGGTACCAAGAATAATTAGTCACTTCTGAAGCACTATGGTTATTTGTACATTGTTTGAATTAGCACAGAATAGTAATTTATTGTCTGAAGAGGTTTCTCACACACTCAGAGTGAACTGCGCTCAAGGAGCACCTGCAGGGCAGTGGGATGTGATATGGGTGCCGTGAAACCTCAGGGATGTCAGGCATTTCTCTGTTGGGTGCTTTTCATCTTGTGGGCATTTAGCAACCATTTCTGAACTCATGTTAGGGAATAAAGCAACAGACTTTCAAGGTAAGAGTACATTTTACAGATGAGGTTGCAGAAACACAGAGAGGGAAGCAAGTTGCCCAAGTGACAAAGCTGGTGTTCCTCCCAGAGAGCCCCTCAGGGAGCTCAGGGAATGCTCTAGGGTTGCCTGGGACTTGGAGCCCAACCCCAGGCTGAAGCGTCATCTTTCCTGGTGGTGCAGATGCTGGGCTCAAAGAGCCACCTGGATTGAAGCCCATCAGCTGATTTTTACTACTTTAACTAACTGCTTTCTTGACACCCTTGTTCCTCCTACATTTAAACAAATAATGCTGGACCACGAAATTTAAAGCTTTTCTTAAAAAACAAAACAACAAAACTGTGTGGCTCTGGCTGGATAGCTCAGTTGGTTAGAGCATCGTCCTGAAGCTCAGAGGTTGCTGTTTCGATTCCCCAGTCAGGGCACATACAGGAGCAGATCCATGTTCCCTGTCTTTCTCTCTCTCCCTCCCCACCTCTCAACTCAATACAATAAACATTTTTAAAAAGGTATGTCTTCATTATATATGAGTTAAGGGTACATTTTTGTAAGGTGGGGGAGATATTCCATGCTATCCATCTAGAGTCTAACTAGTAAAGAGAATATTGAAATCAGAGACACGAGACTCAAGACAGTTCCTATTAAAATACCAGGGTAGGCCATTTGCAGAATTTCTGATGTCCAAGTGAAAAAAGGTCATAGGAAGCAATGACTGGCATGATTTATTAAAGGTGAATATGCACATACTCTACCACCCGGCAATTCCACTCCCAATAGAAATGCATTCACATGTGCACCAAGAACCATGTACACCAATATTCATACCAGCTTAATTCACAATAGTTAAAAACTAGTAACAACCCAAATGTCCATCAAAAGTAAGACGTATAAATTGTGGTGTAAGATGCAATAGTAGGCACGAAGGAAACGAATAAACTTCTCTGTGGGTAACAACAGATGAATCTCTAACAAATGTAATGTTGAGCTGTGAAGCCAGAAACAAGGAAGTACAGTCTGTTTATATAAAGTTTAAAATCCAAGTTGACAAGAACTGTAGTTCTTCTGGATGCATGTTCAGTCACTGTATTACAAACACAAGAAAGTAGAGTTAAGACGGTCATCCTGGGAGGGGGGAAAGTGATGATGACTGAAATGTTGGGGTGATAGAGCTGTTTTTTTTTTTTTAACCTTGGTGATGACTGCTTGAGTTTTTTCCTTTGTGATAATCCATTGTTTTCTGTTTTGTTCATCTTCCTGCCGTGCAGAAACGCGCGGGGTGGCAGAGGGCGGGGCGGAAGGGCGTGCGGTTGGTTGCTTGGCGACGGAGCATGCGTTTCTTTCTCCGAGAGAGATGCGCACCCACCTGGCAGCACTGCCCACCACCGGCGGGTTGAATAATCCGCGGAGCAGCGGCGCGGTCAACCTTCCCGCCACCTGAGTGGGAGCGTCGTCTTCCCCGGAGGCGGGTGAGAGAAGGACGCGGACTGGGGCGCGGTTGACTTCGTTTGGGAGGAAGGAGAGCCTGCGATATGTGGGCGGAGCTGTGGTCTCCTGTGTTCCGCCTCTGGGATCCACTAGGATCTCCGGGAAAATCTGGACAGAAAATGGGGCTATGGTTGGAGAAGGCATAGGGTATGGAGTGGGGGCCAGGCTGCTGTCGGGACTGGGGCTGGAGAGCACGGAGGGAAGAAGCACTGGGAGGCGCGAAAACCTGGTGAAAGGAAAAAAGGGGTAGATGTGACGACCTGGCTGTAGAGGAAGAAAAAAGGGGCTGGTTGTTTTAGGCTAACCTTAAACATCACTAGGTGACCTCCCCTTCCAAGTGCTGAGATTAGTGTGTCTAATTTTGGGATAGGGAACTGTTTCCTGACTGTGACTTTAAAATTATTTGGTGGGCAGTGAGACACTGTAGGCTGAATGTAAGGATTATTTGATCGTGAAGGTCTCAGATCTACGATGAAAGTATTGCAGACTCTCACTGAAGGAGTTTAAAAAAGTTCCTTAGTTCTTTTGTTTTTAACATGCAAAAATAAGAGTTTAACAAACTTTTTTCCTACTTACAACTTTACAGGGGTATAATTTATATTCAATAAACTGCAGAATGTATGATTTGTATCATGTACAGGTGCACAATTTGATGAGTTCTGACAGATGTATACAAGTTTGAAACAGTTACCGGAAACTGAAGTGTAGAAAAGAAAGGCTCTTAACATGAATAATTTTTGGCAAACTTACTTTCTCTAAAACAAAGAGACTTTTGGCAGAACTTACTTTTTCTGAAAGAGACTCCCTATTCTTGGCCTTGAGGCTGGTTTCCCAGACTGTGGCCTTTGACTAGATTTGCGAAGTAGTAGGTGTTAGAATGTTTCTCCCTGAATTAACCCTATAGATAGACATTATAAGAAAGCTTGTTTCACTGCTTTGTTTTACTCTTATACTTTCTCCCCTCCCCATTCCTCAATCAGTATGTAACTCTATATAAAAACCTAACTCCAAAATGCAGTCGGGGCTGCATTGATTTGAACGACTCAGGTTTCCAAGTGGTCTGGGTAGCTGGCTAATAAAGACTCTTAATTTCTTAATTTGGCTAATTGAGAGATTGTGTGGCAAGATGTTTGTTTCTCGCTGTTCTGATACAACAGAAACAAGGTAACTGAACCTTATCATTCCTCTATCTCCTTTGCTATCCACCCCTGCTCTTACCTCTTCTTACCACAACCACCAACTACTGATCTGGTGTGTGATGCCATAGAATAGGTAGCATTTTCTAGAAGTTTATATCAATGGAAATCTACAATATATACTTTTGTGTGTGTGCATCTGCCTTCCTTTACTCAACATAATGACTTAGATTTATAGGAAGTTTTGAAATTGGGTAGTGGAAGTCTTCTAGCCTTTTCTCCTTAAAAATCACCTAAGCTATTTTAAGTCATTTAAATTTGTGTATGCATTTTACAACCATCTTATAATTTCTATAAAAAAGCCTGCTGGAATTTGGACTGGCATTTTATGGGATCTATAGCTCAATTTGTGGGGAACTGCCCTTTTAGCAATGTTGAGTCTTCCACTTCACAAACATGGTTTGTGAATTTTTGTAGGTCTTTAATTTTCTTAGCACTTTTTTTGTAATTTTCAGTATGCATATTCTGGACATCTGTTGTTAGATTAATTTCTAAGTACTTTATTTGGGGGGGGGACACTATTTTCCGACTGTTTGATGATAAGTATATAAAAATACAACGATTTTGTGTGTTAACTTTGTATTGTACAACCTTGATAATTTACTTATTAGCACTAAAAATTGTTTTGTAGATTCACTGGGATCTTTAACCTAAAAATCATGTCATCTGCAAATAGGGACAGAGTTCCTTTTCAACCTTTATTCCTTTTATTTCTTTTCCTCACCATATTGTAGTGACTTAGGGTCTCCAGTGCAATGTTGAATAGATGTGGTAAGAGTTGGACATTTTTCTTATTTTTCAGTTTTAGGGGGAAAGCAAAAATATAATGTTAACTGTGAGTACTTTTTTTGTAAATTCTCTTGGTCCAATTGAGAATGTGTCACCATCTAGTCATGTTCCATACGATTTATAGTTTGCTTAGAGTTATTGATTTTTGATTATAAATGTGTATTAGAGTTTTTTAAACGTATTTCCACTATCTATTGAAATGATTATTTTTATTCTCTTATATTCTGTTAGTATTATAAGTTATATTGATTTTTTTAAGTGTGTGTGTGTGTGTGTGTGTGTGTGAGAGAGAGAGAGAGAGAGAGAGAGACAGAGACAGAGACAGACAGACAGGGACAGACAGACAGGAAGGGCGAGAGATAAGAAGTATCAATTCTTCCTTGTGGCTCCTTAGTTGTTCATTGACTGCTTTCTCAATTGTGCCTTGACCAGGGGGCTCCAGCAGAGCCTGTGACCTCTTGCTCAAGCTAGTGACCTTGGGCTTTAAGCCAGTGACCATGGGGTTATGTCTATGATCCCACGCTCAAGCCAGCAACTCCCTTCTCAAGCTAGTTGAGCCTGTGCTCAAGCCAGTGACCTCAGGGTTTTGAACCTGGGTTCTTAGTGTCCTGGGTTGACACTCTATCCACTGCACCATTGCCTGGTAAGGTGAGTTATATTCATTTTCAATTTTGTTTTCTTTTTAAGAGGGTGACTGTGTCTCTAGCCACCTCTTCCAGGTGGACAGAAACTCTGCTGCTTTTCACAACTGAATGTTATGTGGGTGCCTCTTCCAGGCTCTGGTGCTCAGGGCTGGGGAGCCCAGCTTGGGGGTTAGGCCCAATGTTTCTTAAGGAGAACCTCCTGAAACTGAGAAATCCCTCTGGAACCTAAGCCTCCACTGGTAGGAGCGGGGCCAGCCCTTTGCACATCTCTGTCCTTCCTGTCAGTCTTGATGTGACTTTATCTTTGAATCCTTGTGTATAACACTCCTCTTCAGCTAGTCTTCAATTGGTTATTCAGGATGATTGAGCTTTAATTTAGTTGTACCAAATTTTAAATTAATTTTTCAACCATGGGATAAACTTTATATGATCAGTATATATTATCACTTTTAAAAGTATAGTTTTGGTTTTGATATCTTAATATTTTATTAAAGATTTTGCATCTGTGTTCATGAGGGGTATTGGCATGTCTTTTCCTTTTATAAAAAATACCTTTTCCATATTTGCTATTAGGATTATGCAAGTCCCAGAAAATAAGTTCCTTCCTCCCCTATTTTCTGAAAACATTTGTGTAAGATTGGTGTTATTTCTTTCTAGAGTGTTTGAGAGAATCATCTAAATCTGGAAGTTTCTTGGTTATAGATTTTTGGCAATAAATAAGTTTATTTAACATAGGACTATTCAGATTTTCTGTTTTTTAAAAATGTATATATAAATATATACATTTTAAAATTAAAAAAATATATATATATTTTTGGTATTTTTCTGAAGCTGGAAATGGGGAGAGACAGTCAGACAGACTCCCGCATGCGACCGACAGTTAAATGTATAATATATTTTGATAAGTTGCAATTTCCAGAGATTTACCCACTTTATCTAAATTGTTAAATTTGTTGGCATAAAGTTATTATAGTCTCTTATTATCCTTTACTTTCTTTAGGATCTGTAGTGAAGATCTCTTTTTATTCCTGGTATTGGTGTTTTTTGTTCTCTCTTATTCTTGAACAGTCTAGCTATGGGTTTTAAATACTTTGTTGATATTTTTGAAACAACTAGCTCTAGGTTTTGTTAATATTCTCAATTCTTTTTCTGTTTTCATTGGTTGATTTATATCCTCATTACTTTATCTTTCTATTTCCTCTGGGTATCCTTTACTCCTCTTTTTTTAGATTCTTAAAATAGAATCTTAGGTTATTGATTTTAGACCTTTGTTTTAAATTTAAGTATTTAAGCTGTATTTTTCCCCCCAAACACTGCTTTATCTGAACCCCCATATTTTTATATACTGTATTTTCATTATTATTTACTCTAAAATATTGTCTAAGATTTAATAATATTTTTTGTATTCCTTTTTGTTATCTATTGACTTGTTAGTTACATCTATTTTTATTATTTTTAAATATTGTTTCTTTCTTTGGCTGGATAGCTCAGTTGGTTAGAGTATTGTTCTAACACACCAATGTTGATGGTTTGATCCCCGGTCAGGGCACATACAGGAAGAGAACAATATTTTCTCTCTCTTTTCCTCTTCCTTCTCTCTAAAATTAATAATTAATTAAAATAATGGTTTCACTAGGAATTAAAATATACAACCTTATCATTTCATAGTCTAGAGTCTAGACTTTATATTGAACTAGTTTACATAAAATGCAGAAACTTACAACCATAGTTAGTTCCCTTACCCAATTCTATTCTAGTCCTTTAGGTGTTGTTATGCATTGCATCTGCATGTACAAACACCTCACAAGGCAGTGTTGTAATTTTTTTGTACAAATTTTAAAAACAATATAAAAAATGACCTTTTAAACTTATCCAGATAGTTGCCATTTCTGATCTTCTTTATTCATTATTGAAGATTCAGTTTTCCTCTGGTAAAATTTCTCTTCAGCCTGAAGAACTCTATCTTTAGCATTTATTGTGGTTCTAGTCTGCTTGTAAGTAATTTTCTTAGTTTTAGTGTATCTGAATGTGTCTTATTTGCCTTCATTTTTTTTTTGTTTGTATTTTTCTGAAGCTGGAAACTGGGAGGCAGTCAGACAGTCACCCGCATGTGCCCGACCGGGATCCACCCAGCACGCCCATCAGGGGGCGATGCTCTGCCCATCCGGGGCGTCGCTCTATTGCAACCAGAGCCACTCTAGCGCCTGAGGCAGAGGCCATGGAGCTATCCCCAGCACCCGGGCCATCTTTGCTCCAATGGAGCCTTGGCTGCGGGAGGGGAAGAGAGAGACAGAGAGGAAGGAGAGGGGAAGGGGTGGAGAAGCAGATGAGCGCTTCTCCTGTGTGCTCTGGCCAGGAATCGAACTCGTGACTCCTGCACGCCAGGCCAACGCTCTACCACTGAGCCAACCGGCCAGGTCCAAACCTTCATTTTTTAAAAAATGTGCTTGTTAGATATATAATTCTGGGTTGACAGTTTTTTTTGTTTGTCTTTTGTTTTTTGTCTTTTGGTGTGTTATAAATTCTGTGTTACCATCTTGGGTCTCAGTGGTGTTTGATGGGAAATACCTAGTCATTTTGATTATATCTTGGAAATTGTGAATATTTTCCCTATAAGTAATGTGTTGTTTTTCTCTGTCTGCTCTTAGTACTTTATCTTTGTCTTTGGTTCCTAGTTGTTTACTTGTAGTTTTCTTTGACTTTATCCTACTTGGAATGTAATGAGCCTGTTGAATCTATAAATGTATGTATTTTTCAAAATTTGGGATGTTCTCAGACATTATTTCTTCAAATATTTTTACAGCCTGTTCTTCCCTCTCCTTTTGTGATACAGATTACTCATTTGTTAAACCATTTGATACTATCTTACAGGGCTCTAAGGCTTTCTTTTTTTTTTAAGCTTTTCTTCTCTCTTTTAAATATTGGATTATATCTGTTGATTTACTTTTCAATTTACTGACTCTTTCCTCTTTCATCTCCATTTTGCTAGTTGGATTTTTATTGAAAACATTATTTTTTAGATATAACATTTCTATTTTTATTTTTAAGATTTTCTGTCCTTTTAGTCATCTTTGGCATATTTTTTTACTTCATGGAGCATAGTTAGAATTGCTGCCTTAAATTTTTTAATAATTGAAACATTGGGTCATCTCTGGGAAGACATCTACTAATTGTCTTTGCCAAATGTGTCATATTTCCCTGGATCTTTTTATGTCAAGTATATTTTGGTTATATCCTGGACATTGTGAATGCTTTGTTGTATAGACTCTGGATTCTGTTATATCCCTCTGAAAACATGTTGATATATTTTGTTTAGCAGGTAATTCAGCAGGTTAGAGTCATAGTAAACTCTCACTCTCTGCTGTTGGAGGTTTCATTCAGCTAAATTTCATTTCAGCTCTTTAAGCCTTTGCTGGGTTGCTTTGCATTTGTCCCATATATACATAGTTTAGAGGTCACTCTAGTCTTGTACATAGAGTTTAGACATAGAATTAAGGAATTATGTTTTCTGGCTCTCTCTACTCTGGGATTTCTCTTACTCTTCTGTGGTTGTTGTTGCCTGGGAGCTTTTCTCTGATTGTTCTGGTCAGACTGATAAAGGGATTTTATTGAAATTTCTGTGGGTTTCTGAATAGTTTAGAAAAAGTTCTTTTCTGAGCTTGAAAACACCTTTTCTCTATTTTCTATACTATTTTAAACCAGCATAATATGCACTGTATCCTGTATTATTGATATTATTAGGATTAAAGGTGGAAAAACCAGTATTATAGCAAAATCATTACAATATTTTTATATTATCCTTTAGATCTTTTCATAAATTATAATCAGTGCACAAGGAGATCTTGTTTTTAGCACTGATACTTCAAAAGCAAATAGTATTTTTATTTTTCTTGCAATGCTGATGATTTTGCTAGATTAGACTGTTCTTGGGCTTAAATGTTTCTTTTGGAACTTCAGTGTTGTGCTTTGGAAGTTGATGTTGGTGTGAAGTTTCGGATGTAATTTGAGATGATAATTGGCCATGGATCCAAGAGAATCTAAATCTTGTCCTTAGTGGGTCACTCTTCCCACTGAGGTGCACATAGTGGAGGAGCTCAGGGTAAATAATTTATGTAACCAACTGGGGCTTTACTACATTCCCAATGTATGACTCTGATAATCCTTTTTCATTGTATTACTCTGTAAACTAGGCTTAAGATATGAAGAAATCATTTCCCTTTGTGCAGTGTTCATGTAGCCTGCAACCAAGACATCCGGTGGTTTGTTCTACTTATTTCTACCTTAGTTATAGTCTAGCAGAGAGTTTTGGGTTTTCTGTTCTAATAGGAGGAGCACCCACACCTATAAGAACCAGAGAGCAACCTGTTCCAGAGTCTAGAGTATTCACACAAATTATTCTCCCTGGCATTTTTGGCTGGTGCGCTTCCTCCTTATGTTTGACCAGACCTTGTGGGACAGGAAAGAAGGCTGGCTCTTGTTCTTTTTGACTACTTCACCACTCAGGCATCGAATCTCCTGGTGGAGCAAAAAGGAAAAGGCACAGAGTTCCAATAATTAGGAAAAAAGAGGAGAGAGAAATTACTGCTTAGGTTGTGAAGATTTCAAGCACAATCTGTCCCATTTTAAAGTATAGCACAAACTTAATCCACCTGTATTGTGAGCAGCAGGTTTGATACTTAATTTTTATTTTATTTTATTTTATTTTTTTAATTAATTTTACTAGGGTGACATCAATAAATCAGGGTACATATGTTCAAAGAAAACATGTCTAGGTTATCTTGTCAATCAATTATGTTGCATACCCATCACCCAAAGTCAGATTGTCATCCGTCACCCTCAATCTAGTTTTCTCTGTGCCCCTCCCCTCCCCGTTACCCTCCCCCCAAAACCACCACACTCTTGTCAATGTCTCTTAGTCTCGTTTTTATGTCCAACCTACACATGGAATAATGCAGTTCTTGTTTTTTTCTGATTTACTTATTTCACTCCGTATAATGTTATCAAGATCCCACCATTTTGTTGTAAATGATCCGATGTCATCATTTCTTATGGCTGAGTAGTATTCTATAGTGTATATGTGCCACATCTTCTTTATCCAGTCATGTATTGAAGGGCTTTTTGGTTGTTTCCATGTCTTGGCCACTGTGAACAATGCTGCAATGAACATGGGGCTGCATGTGTCTTTACGTATCAATGATTCTGAGTTTTTGGGGTATATACCCAGTAGAGGGATTGCTGGGTCATATTTTCAGTTTTTTTTGAAACCACCATACTTTCTTCCATAATGGTTGTACTACTTTACATTCCCACCAACAGTGAATGAGGGTTCCTTTTTCTCCACAGCCGCTCCAACATTTTCTATTACCTGTCATGTTAATAATAGCTAATCTAACAAGTGTGAGGTGGTAAATCATTGCAGTTTTGATTTGCATTTCTCTAATAACTAATGAAGATGAGCATCTTTTCATATATCTGTTGGCCATTTGTATTTCTTCCTGGGAGAAGTGTCTGTTCAAGTCCTCTTCCCATTTTTTTTTATTGGTTTGTTTGTTGTTGAGTTTTATGAGTTCTTTATATATTTTGGATATTAAGCCCTTATCTGAGCTGTTGTTTGAAAATATCATTTCACGTTTAGTTGGCTGTCTATTTTGTTGTCAGTTTCTCTTGCTGAGCAAAAAATTCTTAGTCTGATGTAGTCCCATTCATTAATTTTTGCCTTCACTTCCCTTGCCTTTGGAGTCAAATTGATAAAATGCTCTTTAAAACCAAGGTCCATGAGTTTAGAACCTACGTCTTCTTCTATATACTTTATTGTTTCAGGTCTTATATTTAGGTCTTAGATCCATTTTGAATTAATTTTAGTACAAGGGGACAAACTGTAGTCGAGTTTCATTCTTTTGCATGTAGCTTTCCAGTTTTCCCAGCACCATTTGTTGAAGTTGCTTTCTTTTCTCCATTGTGTGTTGTTGGCTCCTTTATAAAAAATTATTTGACCATATATATGTGGTTTTATTTCTGGACTTTCTATTCTGTTCCATTGCTCTGAGTGTCTATTTTTCTGCCAATACCATGCTGTTTTCATTGTCATGGCTCTACACTATAGTTTGAAGTCAGGTATTGTAATGCCCCAGCTTCATTCTTTTTCTTTAGGATTGCTTTGGCTATTCGAGGTTTTTTATAGTTCCATATAAATCTGATGATTTTTTGTTCCATTTCTTTAAAAAATGTCATTGGAATTTTGATGGTAATTGCATTAAATTTGTATATTGCTTTGGATAATATGGCCATTTTGATTATATTTATTCTTCCTATCCCAGAACAAGGAATATTCTTTCATCTCATTGTATCTTTTTTGATTTCCCTTAACAATGCTTTGTAGTTTTCATTATATAGGTCCTTTACATTCTTTGTTATGTTTATTCCTAGGTATTTTATTTTTTTTGTTGCAATGGTGAAGGGGATTATTTTTTGAGTTTGTTCTCAGATGTTTCATTGTTGGCATATAGAAAGGCTATGGACTTCTGTATGTTAATTTTGTATCCTGCGACCGTACTGTATTGGCTTGTTTCTAGTAGTCTTTTTGTAGATTCTTTGGGGTTTTCGATGTATAGGATCATGTCATCTGCAAAAAGTGATACCTTTACTTCTTCTTTTCTGATATGGATGCCTTTTATTTCTTTGTCTTGTCTGATTGCTCTGGCTAGAACCTCTAGCACCACATTGAATAAGAGTGGAGAGTGTGGACAACCCTGTCTTGTTCCTGATTTAAGGGGGAAAGCCTTCAGTTTTGTGCCATTTAATATGTTAGTTAATGGTTTATCATATATAGCCTTTATCATGTTGAAATATTTTCCTTCTATACCCATTTTGTTGAGAGTCTTAAACATAAAATTGTGTTGTATTTTATCGAATGCCTTTGCTGCATCTATTAATAAGATCATTTGGTTTTTGTTCTTTGTTTTATTGATGTGGTGTATTACGTTAACCGTTTTATGTATGTTGAACCATCCTTGAGATTCTGGGATGAATCTTATTTGATCATGATGTATTATTTTTTTAATATGTTGTTGTATTCGATTTGCTAGTATTTTGTTTAGTATTTTAGCATCTGTATTCATTAGAGATATTGGTCTGTAGTTTTCTTTTTTTGTGCTGTCCTTGCCTGGTTTCAGTATGAGGGTTATGTTGGCCTCATAAAATGTGTCTGGAAGTATTGCTTCTTCTTCAATTTTTTGGAAGACTTTCAGTAGAATAGGAACCAAGTCTTCTTTGAATGTTTGATAGAATTCACTAGTATAACCGTCTGGGCCTGGACTTTTATTTTTGGGGAAGTTTTTAATAGTTTTTTCTATTTCTTCCCTACTAATTGGTCTGTTTAGGCTTTCTGCTTCTTTTTGACTCAGTCTAGGAAGGTTGTATTGTTCTAGGAATTTATCCATTTCTTCTAGATTGTTGAATTTAGTGGCATGTAATTTTTCAAAGTATTCTACAATAATTCTTTGTATATCTATGATATCCATGGTGATTTTTCCTCTTTCATTTTGGATTTTGTTTATGAGAGTCCTTCCTCTTTTTTCCTTGGTAAGTCTTGCCAAGGGTTTGTCTATTTTGTTGATCTTTTCAAAGAACCAGCTCCTTGTTCTATTAATTTTTTTTATAGTTTTTCTGTTCTCTATTTCATTTATTTCTTCTCTGATTTTTATTATCTCCTTTCTTCAGCTGGTTTTGGGTTGTCTTTGTTCTTCTTTTTCCAGTTCCTTAAGGTGTGAAGTTAAGTGGTTCATTTGGGCTCTCTCTTGTTTGTTCATATAGGCCTGAAGTGATATGAACTTCCCTCTTATCACTGCTTTTGCTGCATCCCATAGATTCTGATATGTCGTATTGTCATTTTCATTTGTCTGTATATATCTTTTGATCTCTGCGCTTATTTCTTCTTTGACCCATTCATTTTGTAAAAGTATGTTGTTTAGTTTCCTCATTTCTGTGGGATTTTTTTCCTCTTTTTTGCAGTTGAATTCTAGTTTCAAGGCTTTATGATCAGAAAATATGCTTGGTACAACTTCCATTTTTCTGAATTTGCTGATGTTATTTTTGTGGCCCAACATATGGTCAATTCTTGAGATTGATCCATGTACACTGGAGAAAATTGTATACTCTGCCACTTTGGGATGAAATGTCCTGTAGATGTCTATCATATCCAGGTGTTCTAGTATTTCGTTTAAGGCCACTATATCTTTATTGATTCTCTGTTTGGATGACCGATCTAGAGCCGTCAGCGGTGTATTGAGGTCTCCAAGTATGATTATATTTTTGTCAGTTTTTGTTTTAAGGTCAATAAGTAGCTGTCTTATGTATTTTGGTGCTCCTTGGTTTGGTGCATATATATTAAGAATTGTTATGTCTTCTTGATTCAGTGTCCCCTTAGCCATTATGAAATGGCCATTTTTGTCTCTGAGTACTTTTGCTGTCTTGTAGTCAGCATCATCAGATATGAGTATTGCTACGCCTGCTTTTTTTTGGATGTTATTTGCTTAGAGTATTGTTTTCCAGCCTTTCTCTTTGCATTTGCTTTTATCCTTGTTTCTTAGATGAGTTTCTTGTAGGCAGCATACATTTGGATTTTCTTTTTTAATCCATTCTGCTACTCTGTGCCTTTTTATTGGTGAGTTTAATCCATTTACAATTAGCGTAATTATTGACACTTGTGAGTTCCCTATTGCCATTTTATACATTGCTTTCTGTTAGTTTCGTGTCTTGTTTGATTCTTCTCTTTTGTTTTTCTATCGTTTGTTTTTGTTTGGTTGTATTCCATTCTTTTTTCCTCTGTTGCTATCTTTTTTAAGTCATGTGCTTCTGTGGTGGTTTTTTCAAGGGTGGTTACCATTAAGTAATGAAAAGGGTTCCTATCCTGTTCATTGTACTACACTATCTTGTGAGTACTTCTGCACTCCATCGTCCTTTGTTACTGTTAATCTCCGTCCTCTCCCCTTTTTTTTGTTTTTGTTATCACAGTTTAAATTTGGTTTTATTGTGTTCTTGGTGGAACTTTTACTTGTGGTTTTGTTTTGTTTTGATCTTTGTATCTGGTTGGAAAACCCCCTTTAGTAATTCCTGGAGTGAGGGTTTTCTGATGATAAATTCCCTCATCTTTTCTGTATCTGTGAATGTTTTTATTTCTCCTTCATATTTCAAGGATAACTTTGATAGGCATAGTATTCGTGGCTGAAAGTTCCTCTCTTTCAGGACTTTAAATATTGGGGTCCACTCTCTTCTAGCTTGTAGAGTTTCGGTTGAGAAATTCGATGATAATCTAATGTGCCTTGGAGTAGGTTTGTTGGGGTTAAGAAAACTCAGTGTTCTGTTTGCTTCTTGAATTTGTGGCTTTAGTTCTTTCCACAGGCTTGGGAAGTTCTTATCTATTATTTGTTTGAATATGTTCTCCATTCCATTTTCTCTCTCTTCTCCCTCTGATATACCTATTATTCTTATGTTAGTCTTTTTGTTGGAGTCAGATAATTCCTGTAGGGCTTTCTCATTTTTTTAAAAAAATTTTTGAGTCTCTTTCTTCTCCTCTCTTTTGTGCCTCAAGTTTCTTGTCTTTTATTTCACTAATCCTACCTTCTATCTGGCCTTTTCTATTAGCTAAGCTTGTTACCTCGTTTTTCACCTAGTGAATTGAGTTTTTCATCTCTGTTTGATTTGTTTTTATAGTTTCAATTTCCTTGGTAATATATTCTTTGTGTTTGTTGAGTTGTTTTCTGAGCTCCCTAAATTGCCTTTCTGTGTTTTCTTGTATACCTCTGAGTATTTTTAGGATTTCTATTTTAAATTCTCTGTCATTTAGCTCCAAGGTTTCCAATATATTAAATTTTTTCTCCATAGATTTTTCCTCATCTATGTGTGGTACCTCTCTGTCTTTTGTATCCATGATATTCGATTTCCTTTTCCTTAATGGCATCTGTGGGTGGTTTTGTTGATAGTACTAATGAGAATTAATAAAGAATAAAAAGTTAAAAAATTATTATTTCCCTCTTTTTCTTTTTTCCTCTCCTCTCCCCTCCTTCTTGAGAAAAAATTGTGGTGAACTGTGAATTATATTGTGCTAAATAGAACAAAAACTACCTATAATGGAGGGCCTGAGTTGGGGAGAAGTTATAAAGGGGCAAAATAAAAAAGTGGGTATGGACCCACAAAATGCAAAAAAGGAAAAAGTGTGGGTCAAGAATAAAATGATTTACTTTTAGGTGATGGTTGACTAAGGGATATAATGAGAGGAATAAGAGGGAAACAGGAAAAAGGGGAAAAATTTAAAAATTACTATTGTATTTAGTGGAGCAAAAACTAGATAAAATAGAGAGCCAGGGTTGGGAGCACTGCTAATGAGTTAAAGCGAAGTAAAAAACATGCAAAGCACCACAAAGAAATATTTGAGTCCCAAATAAAATAATTTGTTTGTGATTAAGGATTGAATGAGAGGAAAAGTAAAGGAGCAAAGAAGAAACTAATACAGAGGGAGAAAAACAGAAAGAGGAAAACACAAAAAGAAGAAAAAAGAACAAAAGGAGAGAGAGAGAGAGAGAGAGAGAGAGAGTTAAGGGTTTTGGAGTGCAACCCTCATAGAGAGAAAGGAAGAAGAAAGGAAAGATAATGGGAGATATAACACTTATGGGTAGTGTAGTTTAATGAGAGGAAAGAGTAAGACTGGCAGAGAATTAAACGACAAAATTGGAAGAAGAAGAAAATAATCAAGACAAAAAGATAAGAGAAACAAACGAACAAATATAATAAAATGGGATAGGTTATAAAGTCTGTGGATTATTCTTGATTTTGAGAGGTTATCTTCTTTTTCTTTTCTCTCCCTCTTCCTGGTCGGTGACTCTGTACCCCGGGTGCTGCCCCTGTAGCATGCTTAGGTAGAGGTTTGCAGTTGATACGTCTCTATGGCGATGTTATATATTAGGCTTCAGTCTTGTTGGCAGTCAAGCCTCGTTAGCATTTGCAGGCTCCGACAATGAGAGAGTCCGTTTTCCTGGAGCCTCTCTCCTAGTCTTTCTTTCCTGAATTAGCAGCCTGATGATCCAGCTATTGGGTTGCTGCTGCCTCTGCCTGGAGAGTAAAAGGCTCAAATAGGTGACAAATCCCTACTCTATCCCCACTCAGCGCAGGGCTCTGGGTAAGGCTCAATGAGTCAGAGCCATTAGCATAATCAGGTGGGGCTGGGAGCCAATTGTTTTCAAGATGCCTTTCTATGCACCTCTAGGCACGTCCAGAATACCTCAGTGCTCTGTGGGACCACTTTCCCCAGGCTTTTGGCACTTTGTAACCTGTTTTGGCTGGGTAGAAGATGCCCTAGTCGCTGTTTGCAAAGCAGGAGGACTTACAGGCTGCCAAATCCCTCTTTTTAACATATAGCTGTGAGTATGAAAGCTCTGCTATAGAGGTTGCCCCCACCCCTATGTGCATAGCATAGCAAGAGGCACTAAAAAATATCACCCCTCTTGTCTTAGATCACTGACCTGAGAGAGATCTTGTCAGTTAAAGTCGCATAGGTCAGTTGGGAGGCGAGCAGACTGTGGGTTAAGCTAATCCTTCACGGGTCTGTTAGCGTGTATGGCTGGGTGAGGCGCCCCACCCGCCCGAAGAAGTTCGAGCATAGGGAATCTCGCTTTCGCGCGCTACTCTTCAGGGTGCAGAGGTGACACCGAGACTCTGGTTTTGGCCCACGCAAAGGCCTCTGACTCTGCCCCTCTGTCCAGGAACATGGGTGCCTACTCCCGGGGCACTCGGAGGAATCTCTCGCCCACTATCCGTGCTCGCTGACCAGGATATTGGGCCGGCCGCCTCTCGCCCTGGGTGAGGCGCCCTGCCTGCCTGGAGAAGTTCAAGTGTAGGGAATTTCACTCCTGCGCACCACTTTTCAGGGCGCAGGGGCAATCCCGAGACTCCGGTTTTGGCCCACACAAAGGCCTCTGCCCCTGACCCTCTGTCCAGTAACACGGGCACCCACTCCCGGGGCTCTAGGAGGAATCTCTCGCCCACTATCTGCGCGCACCGACCAGGAGATCGGGGCTGATGACTGCCCCACTTGTCTTTCTTTGTCTGGGTTTGGCGCGAGCGTTAGCTTGTGTTGCCTGGGTTGCCACAAGCACAGCTTTTCCTCAGCTTGGATGTCCGTGCCACAGCCTGGCTCAGACGTTTGTGCCGCAGTCTAGTTCTATTCACACCCTTTGCCCGCCTTAGTTCCTAGTCTCTCAGTTCCAAGTGAAGGCAGCCCTTATTTAGGTTAGTGAGGAAGGCAGAGTGTTCCTTTCTCCATCTTATTTCTTTGGGGTTGATTATATATATATTTAGTCAGTTTTTTGCTCAATCATACCTTTGCGTTCAGTGTGGGACTTATGGAGGCTCCAAGGATAGATTTTTCTGTCTCTGGTTGAAGACCTTGTTGAAATTTTGGGGAGATTTATCGGTATCGCTCCTTACGGTGCCATTTCTCTGACATCACTAGGTTTGATACTTTATGTAGATCAGTACTTTCTCCTTTTGGGATGGCTACATTATTTTTCCTTGAGTACCTCCAAACCACATCTAGTTTCTTTCCTTTTAATAAATTACTACCAAGAAAAGCAGAAACATATTATTTTCCCATAATATTGGATGTTTAAAATGTTTTTTTTATACTTTTCAGAATTGAGGGGTAGGTGGGGGTAACAAAGGTACCACACTTTGATGGAATAGCCCATTTAGCATTGGGATACCACCTACTCTGGAAATCTAACACAACAACAGAACACAGTTAACAGTTCAAATGTTATAGAAATGTTTACCTGAAACCTATGTACTCTTATTGATCATTGTCAGCCCATTTAATTTAACTTTATAAATAAAAAAGAATAAAACAATTAAGAGCAAAATTTAATAGATACAACAAAGAGCAAAACTAGAACCCCAGAATTACCAAATAAACATTATCAAATAAGTGTTTGCAAAATAGTATATGACAGAAATAAATAATTTAAAAAAAATAAGAGAGTAAGTCCCTACACATAATAACTAGGAAGATTTAAAAATATATAGAAATCTTCTAACCCTGGCAAAACCCAAAAAACAAAAAAATATAATAGAAGTTTCTGATAAACTTAAAGTTCTATTTCTTTCTGGTTTATTTTTACATATAAAGAGCAACTTTTCTTCTGAAGAACTCAAGAGAATGTAGTGAGAAATGTTGAACAATGAGTGCTTGTTCAACTTCAACAGCAAACCACCAGCGTGGGAGAAGTTGGGAAGGGAATAAAAAGCAGGAACTAAGAAGCAAAAGGGAAGTGCAGTTGGGAGAGTTAAGTCAAATTCTCATCAGTTATTAATGTATTTCTGGTTTGTGTTCTATTCCAGCCACTAGCTTTTAGTCTTTGTAGGAAAAAATGCGGGTGGCGTCAGTATGGACATATTAACACCTGTGCAAACAATAATAGCCAAAACACTGTGAGGCAGATTATACAGTGTTTTTTAAATAAGGAAACTTTCTCAAGGGCTCTAGAAATAATTTCTAATGTTCATATACTATTGCCTGGAAAAGAGGCAAAAGATGGTCATTTTCTCTTTTTAATGTGAAATCTTGGTACAGATAGAATTGAACTAAGGTCTGGTCAGCATAGAGAAAGCAAGCCTATGGATTTTTAGATGAGAGCAATGGATATTTGGGAGATTAAAAGTAATATGACTATATTTAGAGGCTAAATGGGATGTTTTCTTCATATTTCCCATACTATGTGACAAATTAAGAAATGTACTGGTAATTGTAAAAATAATTCTTATAGGAGTTGATATAAAGAAATTCAACCAAGAAATGTGGATAGGTGCTAAGCAAAGAAATGCAAAATAAAATAAAATATTTTCCACATCTAAGTCTTAAGTCCATTGTATTTTGAAGCACGGCATAAAATGAAGTGTAATTCCATCTCCCCATGCCCGCCCCCCCCAAACTCTAGTCAACCATTTGCTTCAGCACAATTTATTAACAATTCTTTTATGATCAATTTAAGGCTGTCATTGTAAGTTATATTATTCTTAATTCTTTTGCTCACTTAGTCTATGTGTTAAGTCTAGCAACAGCGTTTCAGTTTTAATTCTTGCATCTGTATCTGTTTAAGTTTTAATTATCTTGTTGAACAAGTATTCTTTATTTACTTTTTCAAATATTTAGCTAAATTTCTCTGTTTATTATTTCAGATGAATTCAGAATTACTTTTTTTTTTTTTTTTTAAGTGAGAGGAGGAGAGATAGACAGACTCTGCCATTCACCCTGGCCAGGATACATTGTGCAACCCCAGTCTGGGGTCGATGCTCGAATCAACCCAGCTATCCTCAGTGTCTGAGGCCAACGCTCAGACCAACAAGCCACTGGCTATCGGAGAGGAAGAGAGAGAGAAGGGGGGAGGAAGAGAGGGCAGGGAAGAGAAGCAGATAGTTGCTTCTTTGGTGTGCCCTGACCAGGGGATCAAACCTTGGACATTTGTACGCTGGGCCACTCACTCTATCCACTGAACCAACTGGCCAGGGTCCAGAATTACTTTTCAAAATTCAAAATTCAAAATATCATTCTTAGATTTTGATTATGATGGCATTAAACCAATACAGTATTTTGGAAAGATTTGATATAATTAAAATATTTGAACTTCTCAGCCAGAAACGTCTATTTAATCATGTTTTATGTCCTTCAGTAAAATTAAAAAATTTTATTTATGCAGTTTGAGGATATTTTTTGTTATGTTATTCCTAGATATTTACTTTTAAATAAATTATACATTTTATATAATGAAATTTTACCATTTTGCTTTTGAATGGATCATTATTGATATAAATGAAGTTATTGGTTTTTGTATAAATTCTTCAAATTTAAATGCCATGCAGAACTCTATTATAATTATTAGTTTTTAGTGCTTAGGATTTGTAGGTAGGTAATCATATTTGGAAATAATGATATTCCAGAGGTGTTTCTGCTTTATTATTTCCAAAGAACCTTGGCCTTGCGTTTTCTAAAAAGTAAATAAATTAGTTGTTCTAATTCATTATTTGTCTGCTTTCACTTTCATTGTTTTACCCTTCCTGGCTCCTGTGGAACTCTATTCTCATTTTCTTAACTCTCTTTTGCTTTTGCTCATCCTGCCTCCTACAGGTAATGCTGCCAAACATTCTGTCATTGGCCCTTTTCTATTTATATATTTATCCTGGCTTTTGGTAGTGACTTCAGAGCTCTTAAGATCTTGAAATCCAGTTATGATTACATATGACTTACCCTCCTAAATAGCAGGGTTTTTTTTTTAATTGTGGTAATACACATAATATAAAATTTACCATCTTAACAACTTTTAAGTGTATAATTTAGTGTATAGCAAAAGCTTTATTATATACTTGGTTATGATCAAGACTTTATGAAAGAGATGCTGAATTTCTATTTTATGATGGTGATTTCAGTGCTCCATTTATTCCTAATCATTGACCAGGTCCTATCAGTTTTACCTTGTTAGGTATCTATTTTCATTCTGCTTGGTTACCAAGGCCAGGACTAAGGCTCAAGCCAAATACAGGCAGTCCCCAGGTTATGAACAAGATAGGTTCTGTAGGTTTGTTCTTAAGTTGAATTTGTATGTAAATTGGAACAGGTTCATTTATGTATTAAAAGCAACTTAGATGTTTATTTCCACATAGTATTCATTTTTACCTTTCTGGGCATATAAATACTTAAACAGTTTAAAATATAACCGTAAACAATCTTGGATGATGCAGAAGATGATGGACTTGTAGAGATGGGACTGGTGTTAGAGAGTCAGGGTTTGATCCTACTCCTGGAGTCAGTTTTTTTTAGTATTTTCTGAATTTGGAAACGGGGAGGCAGTCAGACTCCCGCATGCGCCTGACCAGGATCCACCCAGCATGCCCACCAGGGGGCGATGCTCTGCCCATCCGGGGTGTCACTCTGTTGCATCCAGAGCCATTCTAGTGCCTGAGGCAGAGGCCACAGAGACATCCTCAGCACCCGGGGCCAACTTTGCTCCAATGGAGCCTTGGCTGCGGGAGGGGAAGAGAGAGACAGAGAGGAAGGAGAGGGGGAGGGGTGGAGAAGCAGATGGGAGCTTCTCCTGTGTGCCCTGGCCGGGAATTGAACCTGGGACTCCTGCACGCCAGGCTGATGCTCTACCACTGAGCCAACCGGCCAGGGCCTGGAGTCAGTTTCTTGAAGTAGGCATCAAGGGAGGTTTGTACAGAGCTTTTCTTTTTCTCACCATAAATGGCTCTACAGCATCTCAGGCCTTCAGTAACTGTGCAGTAAACTTTGGTGATCTTGCTCCTCTTCCTTTGTCATTCCTGCTTTGATGAGACAAAAAGCATTTTTGGTTCTGGAGTTTGTAGATCCCTGTTTTCTTCCCCAAATGCTGTCATCTGCTGCTCTAGTTCCATAAGGTCTTCACTAGTTTTTTTGCCATGGGAGTTGAGCAACTCTGTAATATCATTTTCACCAATGTTCAATTGTAGTTGAATACCAATAGCCTTTATGACACTCTGCTTGTAAGTACAATACAAGTTGTTCATAAGTCGGATGTTTGCAACTCAGGGATTTAACTGTACTCTTACTTGCCCTTCCTCCCTTTATTGTTTCTTCTACCCAAAATTAACATGCCTCAAACATTAGATCTTATCAAATCTCTTTTCTGTTAAAAAGTTTTTGAATGGTTTCTTGTAACCCACAGAAAAAGTACAAACACTTGGTATACAAGGCCTCATGATTTTGCTGCAACTTACCTTGTGGCTGCTTTAGCTCAGGTGACAAAGTGAGGGAACGTCTGCGTACTGAGAGGATAGAGACACCCAGGGCTAGCTGGAGAGGGAAGTGGACAGTGCTCTCCTGCAGGATTACTTGAGATTTTCTGTGCCTATGTGTACTATGGCGTGGAACACTGCATTGTAGTCTAAAGAAATATTACAATAAATCCAATAGGGGTTTCAGAAACTCCCACTGTAAAAAAAAAAAAAAAAGCTTTTACAAAAGGCTTTAAAGGTTTTTCATGGTCCCGCCAAAAGGTCAGTAGTTGGTTTTAAAATGATATAAACTAATAGTACCCATTGGTGTGCACAGTGAGCTGTCTACTATGATAAGCATTTTTGAGTTAGACTTTTGTCAACAGAACTTTGTGTGATATGTTAATACGATATATTGTTATTTCATAGGACAAATTAGTCAAGATGTCCACTACGAAGCACTTTGGACTGAACTATAAAGAAGAATTGTACCTCTTTAAAGAACGCGAGAAGGTTCGCTGGGAGACCACAAAGGATTTTCTCAGATTCAAGCAGAAGCTGGCCTCCAAGCCGTCTGTGGATGAAGTCCTAGTCTGCGGGCTCCCGGCCCCTAGCCCGGCCCACTTTAGGAAGAAGGGGGGCGTTTCCTGTGCGAGACCCCAGAAGTCATCAGGGCACCCTCCGCCTAAAGGCCCTGCGACCCCCGCTGCGGGGCCCCTGCCGCCGGCGCTCCGACGTGTTGTGCGTCCCCCGGGCCGCAGCGAGGGGGCCGCTCCTGGGAAGCTCCGGCCATTTCGTCCCCAGGACTTCTACTTGCGGAGCTCCGCGTTCCTGCGGCACCGGCCTCTGAAGGAGCCGCCGGTCATCGCCACCAGAGCCGGCACGTCCAGACCGGTGGTCCTGGTGCCGCCGCCTGCGCCCTGCAGGAAGCCCAGGGCGCGCCAGGACCCGAGGAGCCCGCGGCCCCCGGGGGCTGATTGCCATCTCCAGCCTGCGCGGGGCAGCGACGCGCTGCGGGAGCGGGCTCCGCCCGTCGAGCCCCGCTCGACCGCAGAGAGCGCGTTTGCGAGC
This sequence comes from Saccopteryx bilineata, assembly GCF_036850765.1. Taxonomy (NCBI): domain Eukaryota; kingdom Metazoa; phylum Chordata; class Mammalia; order Chiroptera; family Emballonuridae; genus Saccopteryx; species Saccopteryx bilineata. The sequence goes on from NC_089493.1 coordinate 110,848,442, forward strand.
GAGGAGGGCCACGCCGACGCCGAGGCGGCCCTCCGGCACAGAAGAGTGAGGATTCGCACCCACTCTGTGCGCGAAGGCAGGCTGAGCGTGCTGCGGCAGGCGGCCAGGTCACTTTCCCAAACAGACGGCGTGACTGTCCTGCCAAGCGACGTGCCAGAGGCCGTGCCAGAGGCCGCCCCGCAGGCCCCGGGGCCGGGGCGGGTGATCCCGACAACCATAGAGGAGATCATTGCCTCGCTGCAGTCCGAGGCCCAGCTGGCCTCCGACCAGACCATCAAAGAGCTCATCCAGAGTGTCCTCGGCCAGAACTACGACATTAAGATGGAAGTAAGTGACAAGAGAAAGTGAGAGTTCTGGGCCAATGCAATCTTAGGATATATATACATAAAACATTATAACGCATACTGTGTGTTACAAGACAGGCTAGACAAAACGCCTGAATGTTACCCAAATTCTTTGGGTTTTGAATTTGAATTTTTAGATTTTCCATCAAGGAAGGTATCCTCTTTTCAAAGGGAAAGAAATTGAGAGGTTATTTCAAAGAACATTAGCCATAGGCCTGTGTAATGTAACATTTCTTTACAAAGTCTTTGTGGTTATTTAGTATTGAAATAACGGAACAAATGTTTCATATGAAAAACTCTTTTACTGTTACAGCTTAGCACTGTTCGTAGTGAATTTATATCCTAAGAAGATAAGTATATTACTATTAAGACATTGAATTTATAAGAGTACTGTAATATTTACAGTGAAAATCATTCTCTTAAAAATTTTTTTTTTAAATTGAATTTATTGGGGTGACATTGGTTCACAAAACCATGGACATTTCAAGTGTACAAGTCAACAAAACAGCATCTGCACATTGTATCAGGTGTCCATCACCGGAAGCATAGTCTCTGCCCACCTTCACCTACTCACCCCTCTCTCTCTGGCTGTCAGCACACTGTTGTCTGTGTCTCTCTGTTCTGTGAGTATATTTTTTGCTTAATCCTTTCACCTTCTTTCATCTGGCTCCCAACCTTCCTCCCCTCTGACAGCTGAAGGTCTGTTCCATGTATGAGGCCTCTGGTTCTATTTTGTTTATCAGTTCACTTTGTTCATTAGATTCTACATATAAGCGAGATCATACAGTATTTGTCTTTTTCTGCCTGACTTATTTCACTTAGCATAATAATCTCTAGGTCCATCCATGCTGTTGCAAAAAAGATTTCCTTCTCTCTCTCTCTTTTTTTTTTAAGACTAAGTAGTATTTCATTGTGTAAATGTACCACAGCTCTTTTTTTGGGGGGGATGTTGCCAGATCTTAGCTACTGTAAGTAGCATTGCAATGAATATAGGGGTGCATATATTCTTTGGAATTAGTGTTTTGAGTTTCTTTGGATATATTTCCAGAAGAGGGACCTCTGGGTCAAAAGGCAGTTCCATTTTTAATTTTTTGAGGAAATGCCATACTGTTTTCCACAGTGGCTGCACCAGTCTGCATTCCCACCAGCAGTGCAGGAGGGTTCCCTTTTGTCCACATCCTCGCCAGCACTTGTTGTTTTTTGATTTATTGATGGTAGCCATTCTGACAGGCATGAGATGATATCTCATTGTGGTTTTAATTTACATCTCTCTGATGATTAGTGACGAGCAGTTTTTTATATCTATTGGCCATCTGTATGTTCTCTTCGGAGAAGCAGCAGTTCAGGTCCTTTGTCTATTTCTTAATTGGGTTATTTGTCTTCTTGGTGTTGAATTGTATATGTTCATATTACATTTTAGAATTAACCTTTATCAAATATATCATTGGTATATGTGCTCTCCCATTCAGTGGGTTTCTTTTTCATTTTGTTGATGGTTTCTTTAGTGTTCAAAGCTTTTTAGGCCCTGGCCGGTTGGCTCAGTGGTAGAGCGTCGGCCTGGCGTGCGGAAGTCCCGGGTTCGATTCCCGACCAGGGCACACAGGAGAAGCGCCCATTTGCTTCTCCACCCCTTCCCCTCTCCTTCCTCTCTGTCTCTCTCTTCCCCTCCCGCAGCTGAGGCTCCATTGGAGCAAAAGATGGCCTGGGCGCTGGGGATGGCTCCTTGGCCTCTGCTCCAGGCGCTAGAGTGGCTCTGGTCCTGACAGAGTGACGCCCGGATGGGCAGAGCATCGCCCCCTGGTGGGCGTGCCAGGTGGATCCCGGTCGGGCGCATGCGGGAGTCTGTCTGACTGCCTCTCCATTTCCAGCTTCAGAAAAATACAGGAAAAAAAAAAAAAAGCTTTTTAGTTAGATGTAGTCCTACTTGTTTATTATTTTTTTTGTTTCCCTTGCCCAAAGAGATATATCAGCAAAAATATTGCTTTGAGAGGTGTCTGAGAGTCTACTGCCTACGTTTTCTTCAAGGATTATTTTGGTTTAGCAACTTAAAGTCTTTAATCCATTTTGAATTTATTCTTGTGTATGGTGTGAGTTGGTAGTCTAGTTTCATTTTTTTGATGTATCTGTTCAATTTTCCCAACACCATTTATTGAAGAGACTATCTTTACCTCAATTTATGTTATTGCCTCCTTTGTGATATATTAATTGACCATAAAGGCATGGTTTTTTTTTTCTGTGCTCTATTCTGTTACATTGAGCTATATGCCTGTTCTTATACCAATACTATGCTATTTTTATTACCATGGCCTTGTAGTATAATTTGATATCAGGTTTAGTAATACCTTCAACTTTGGTCTTCTTTCTCAAGATTGTTGAGGCTATTAGGATCTTTTATAGTTCTATATAATTTTTTTGAATATTTATTCTAGATCTGTAAGATATGTCATTGGTATTTTAAGAGGAATTGCATTGAATCTATACATTGCATAAGGTTGTAAGGACATTTTACTGATGTTAATTTTTTCTTTCTAAAAACATGGTCTACACTTCCACTAGTTTATATCTTTCTCAGTTTATTTTTTCAATGTCTTATAATTCTTGAGTACAAGTCTTTAACCTTGTTGTTTAAATTTATTCCTGGATACTTTATATTGTTGTTGTTGTTGCAATAATAAATGAAATTGTTCCTTTAATTTCTCTTTTTGATAGTTCATTATTGGTATATAAAAATGCCACTGACTTCTGAGTATTAGTTTTATGTCCTACCACTTTGCTGAATTCATTTATTAAGTCTAGTAGTTTTTGTTGTTTTTTTTTGGTGGAGACTTTAGGGATTTCTATGTACAATATCATGTTCTCAGCAAATGATGACAGTTATACTTCTTCCTTTCCTTTTTGGATGCTTTTTATTTTTTCTTTTCTGACTGCTGTGGCTAGTACTTGCAGTATTATGTTGAATAAAAGTGATGAAAGCCGGCATCCCTGTCTTGTTCCTGATCTTAAGAGAAACACTTGTAGTTTTGCCAATTTTGTATGTTGTTATCTGTGGGTTTGTCATTTTGGACTTTATTATGTTGAGGTATAATCCCACTATTACCACTTTGCTGAGAGTTTAAATCATAAATGGGTGCTGGATTTTAGAAATGCTTTTTTTGCATCTATTGATATGACCATGTGATCTTTTTATCCTTCATTTTGTTTATATGATATAATAGGTTTATTGATTTGTAGATTTTGTACTACCCTTTTTTTTTTTTTTTTTACAAAGACAGAGAGAGAGTTAGAGAGAAGGATAGACAGGGACAGACAGACAGGAACGGAGAGATGAGAAAGATCAATCATTAGTATTTCGTTGTGCATTGCAACACCTTAGTTGTTCATTGATTGCTTTCTCATATGTGCCTTGACCGCGAGCCTTCAGCAGACTGAGTAACTCCTTGCTTGAGCCAGTGACCTTGGGTCCAAGCTGGTGAGCTTTTGCTCAAACCAGATGAGCCCATGCTCAAGCTGATTACCTCTGGGTCTTGAACCTGGGTCCTCAGCAACCCAGTCTGATGCTCTATCCACTGTGCTGCCACCGGGTCAGGCCTGTACCAACTTTGCATCTGGAATAAATCTGACTTATCATGGTGTGAATAAATCTCATTTGATCATGTTATATGATCTTTTTAATGTATTGCTTGATCCAGTTTGCTAATATTTTGTTGAGAATTTTAGCATCTATGTTCATCAGGGATATTGGTCTATAGTTTTTTTCTTGTAGTGTCTTTACTTTGTTTTGGAATTAGGATAATCCATGCTTGTAAAATGAGTTTGTAAGTCTTCCACCCTCTTGAATTCTTTGGGATAGTTTGAGAAGGATAGGTGTTAGTTTTCTTTGAATGTTTGTTAAAATTCAACTGTGAAGCATTATAGTCTAGGACTTTTGTTTTCTGGGAGTTGTTTGATTACTGCTTCAATTTCTTTTTTTCTTTTTCTTTCTGAAGCTGGAAACGGGGAGAGACAGTCAGACAGACTCCCGCATGCGCCCGACCGGGATCCACCCGGCACGCCCACCATGGGGCGACGCTCTGCCCACCAGGGGGCAATGCTCTGCCCATCCTGGGCGTCACCATATTGCGACCAGAGCCACTCTAGCGCCTGAGGCAGAGGCCACAGAGCCATCCCCCCGCCCTGGCCATCTTTGCTCCAATGGAGCCTCGGCTGCGGGAGGGGAAGAGAGAGACAGAGAGGAAAGCGCGGCGGAGGGGTGGAGAAGCAAATGGGCGCTTCTCCTGTGTGCCCTGGTCGGGAATCGAACCCGGGTCCTCTGCACGCTAGGCCGACGCTCTACCGCTGAGCCAACCGGCCAGGGCCACTGCTTCAATTTCAATAGTTATAATTGGCCTATTCAGATTTTCTGATTCTTCCAGATTCAGTTTTGAAAGATTGCATGTTTCTAGGAATTTATCTATTTCATCCAAGTTGTCCAATTGTTAGCATATATTTCATAGTCTTTTTTTATAATCTTTTGTATTTCTGTGATCTCAGTTGTTACTTCTCTTTCTAATTTTATTTTTGGGTCCTCTCTTTTTTTGATGAGTCTGGTTAAAGGTTTGAAAATCTTGTTTATCCTTTCAGAGAACCAGTTCTTGGTTTCAGTGATCTTTTGTATTTTTTTCTCTCTTTTTTTAGTATCTATATCATTTACTTCACTCTATTCTTTATTATTTCTTTCATCCTGCTTCCTCTGGACTTTGTCGTTCTTTTTGTAGTTCTTATAGATGGTAGCACTAGATTGTCTGTCTGAGATTTTTCTCGCTTTTTCAGGTATGCCTGTAATGCTATGAACTTCCTTCTCAGGACCGCTTTTCCTGTGTCCCATAGATTTTAGGTTGTGTTCATTTGTTTCAAGGACATATTTGATTTTTTCCTTGATCTCATTGTCAACCCATTTGCCATTTAATAACATGCTATTTAGCCTCCTAATGTTTGAATGTTTTTCAGTTTTTTTATTGTAATTGACTTCTAGTCTGATGCCATTGTGGTTAGAGATGTTTGATAGAACTCCAATCTGCTTAAATTTATTGAGACTTGTTTTATGTCTGAATATGTGATCTTTCCTATAAAATGTTTTGTATTCTGTTGCTTTGGGGTGAAATGTTCTGAAGGTATTAAGTCTGGTTGATCTAGTGCAGTGGTTCTCAAAGTGTGCGCCAGGGTGCACCGGTGTGCCCTAGAACAGTGGTCCCCAACCCCCGGGCTGTGGACCGGTACCGATCCGTGGGCCATTTGGTACCGGTCCACAGAGAAAGAATAAATAACTTACATTATTTCCGTTTTATTTATATTTAAGTCTGAACAATGTTTTATTTTTAAAAAATGACCAGATTCCCTCTGTTACATCCATCTAAGACTCACTCTTTATGCTTGTCTGGGTCACTTGATACATTTATCCATCCCACCCTAAAGACCGGTCCATGAAAATATTTTCTGATGTTAAACCGGTCCGTGACCCAAAAAAGGTTGGGGACCACTGCCCTAGAAGATTTCCAGGTGCACCCTATGGTATTCCAGAGAAATATGTGCCTGTTGGGGACCAAAAATCCAACAGGGTTTTTTTTTTTTTTTGCATTTTTCTGAAGCTGAAAACAGGGAGAGACAGACAGATTCCCGCATGTGCCCAACCAGGATCCACCCGGCACGCCCACCAGGGGGCGATGCTCTGCCCACCAGGGGGTGATGCTCTGCCCAACCTGGGCGTCGCCATGTTGCGACCAGAGCCACTCTAGCACCTGAGGCAGAGGCCATAGAGCCATCCCCGGGCCATCTTTGCTCCAATGGAGCCTTGGCTGCAGGAGGGGAAGAGAAAGACAGAGAGGAAAGCGCGGTGGAGGGGTGGAGAAGCAAATGGGTGCTTCTCCTGTGTGCCCTGGCCAGGAATCGAACCCGGGTCCTCCGCACGCTAGGCTGATGCTCTACCGCTGAGCCAACCGGCCAGGGCCCAACAGGGTTTTTGGAGTTTAGATTTTTTGGGGACAGAGTTGTGGGGAATTGGCTATAAGCTGAGAGTCTGCCCAACCCCCCACTTCACTTGCCTGATTAGGTTGCAAAAGGCTGTTAAGCTGTGGTGCTGGATTGTTTACACTACTCCCCCATGTTCCCGGGAAAGACTGGAGGCAAGTTTCTTCTATCCTTTGTTTGGTGTGAAGTTAAGATGATATGAATGGTGGGGGTTTTCTGCACTCAACACAATTAAGAGTAAAAAGAGAAGAATTCTTCAATGTATTGATGAGGAAATGAGAGTTTGCCTTTCAAATATATGCCCAAACATTGAAGAAATCACTAGGACACATCAGGCTCATGATTCTCATAAACACAAGAATGAAAAAACACATTTGCACTGACACCTGCTGAATTACTAAATATTTCTAAGAATGTGTCTCTATATATAAAAAGATAACTTTTTTGTCGTTTTATTTTTAACCCCTTTTTTTACGAAATCTAAAAAGCATAACTCAAAAAAATGTAATATAAAAACGTTTTTAATGTCAGAATAAATTTAATTTTGTCGTATTTATTTTATTTAATTACCATAAAAGCATGCTTGTACTTTATATTTTTTCTTTAATATTTGACTTAATTATTATAACATTTCTCAGAAATTTGTATATAATGCGCCTACAATTATTTGTAGGATTTTAAATGCTTCCCGACTTCAAAAAGTTTGAGAACCACTGATCTAGTGTGTCATTTAAGGCCACTGTTTCTTTGTTAATTTTCTGCCTGGTGAATCTATCTATTGATGTTAGTAGGTTGTTAAAATCCCCTAATATAACTGTATTGCTGTTGATCTCTCCCTTTATGTTTGTCAAAATCTGCTTTGTATCTACCTATATTGGGTGCATAAATATTTATACAGATTGTTATATCCTCTTGATGGGTTGTCCCCTTTATCATTATGTAATGGCTTTCTTTGTCTCTTCCTATAGCTTTTGTTTTAAAGACTATTTTTTCAGATATAAGTATTGCTACCCCAGCTTTTTTTTTTTCTATTTCTATTTGCATGGAATATTTTTTTTCCATCCTTTCACTTTCAGTCTCTGTATATATTTTGTAAAACAGAGAGAGAGAGAGAGAGAGAGAGAGAGACAGAAGCAGACAGGAAGGGTACAAGATGAGAAGCATCAACTCATAGTTGTGGGATGAGGTGGGTCTCTTGTAGACAGCATATATATGGGTCATGTTTTCTTATCCATTCAGCTGCCCTGTGTCTTCTAATTGGAGCACTTAATTCATTTACATTTAAGGTTATTATTGATAGGCAAAGGAGCATTTAATGGCGGGTGCACTGATTATGTGCCCTGGGCCCTAATTTCTGAAGGGCCTGCAAAACTCCAACTTAAACTCTGCATCTGGTATTTCATTTGCTTCCATTTCATTTAACTATTTTTTCTGGGGATTGCTCTTGTTCTTTCATCTGGGGCATAGTTCTTTGTCTCCCCATTTTGTCTCTTTGTATCAGGTTTGTCTGCTATGAATCCCAAACTTTTTATGATACCTTTATGATGTAGGTATCTTGTTAGGCTCAGTATTACAATCTTGCAGGTCATTTGAGCTCAGTGCTCCCAAAATGTTTCTTGTGGCTTATGTGCACCCTCCTGTTTTAGTTGTCATGAATGCTGTTGGTCCTTTAAGGGTGGCGTTAACCCTTCAGGCTGGCTGACTATAAGGATAAACCTCAATCAACATATATTAGTCATTGTGCAAGGGTGCACCCTGAGACAAGAGTTCTTCCCGGCAGGATCTGATGCCTGTCAGAATCCATCTTTGAGTGTGCCACTTGTGTAGCTGTTTGGGTCTAGCTGTGGTATGTTCTGAAGCCCACCACTGGTTGTACTCGTTCTGTGTCCACTTGGATGGAGTTCAAGTATAAGTTTATGTCAGACCTTGGGTGTAACCGACCTTGGGCTGCCTCTCTGGAGCTACCCTGCTGTTTACTGTTTGTGGCTGCATCTACTAGGCCTGGGGTGAGGGGTAAGGGCCATCCGTATACAAGAGTTGGCTTCCTTCCGCTAAGATCTGGGGTTAGATCTATAAAAGGTTGAGGCTCCCTGAGGTTTGCCTCCACCCGTTGGCTACTCCACCTCCTCCTGAGGTTGCTTGGTTTTTCTTCAGAGCTGTCTGAAGAAAGAATGCATAGTGGACCCAGGGTGGCCACCAACCACCCACAGACCTTTCCACAGGTCACAAGCTCGCTAGGGCAGGGTGACCGAATTTGGGAGGACAAGGCTAGTGGGTTTCTTACTTGGGGGCCGCTCAGTTAGGTACTCAATGAGGGGGAAGTGATCCCTACTTCAGAACCATACCACCCAGTCTCTGCCAGTCTCTAGTTCTATCTCCACTAGGAGAAGCACACTGCTGGCTCATGTTGGGTGTCCCATTGTAGGAGCAAGTTCTGCATTTTGGAGCCATTGACCCCGAGGGGGACAGTCTCCCATTGGGGTTGGTGCCAGCCGAGCCTACAAGAGGGGGCCAAGCACTTGGTCCTCGTGCCAGACAGTATCCTCCAAGGGAGACACACTCCAAATGTCCCAGCATCAGGAGCACGACCTCTCCCACTTGTAGCTGCGCTCAGCAGGGCAGAGTAACCAGAACTTGGGAGTGGAGATCCAAACAGTCTCTTATTGGAAATGGTGCAGATAAGCCTGTAAGAGGGGAGTGGGCACTTCTTCTCCTTCCTGGGTGGGCTAAAGCTTCCCACTTTCACATACCAAACATCCAAATTCGGAATAGCTTTCAGATTCTCCTATGGGACTGAGCTCAGTAAGGCAGATCCCCCAGCTGCCAGAAAGGCTGGTTAAATGGTTTCCTGTTGGGGGAATAATGCAGGCTGAGCTCGGAAGGGAGATAGAAAAAGTCTCCCTGGGAGGTGTGCTCCTGAAGTCCCAGCTCTAGGCCACACTCTGATCCCCCTGAGGACTGAACTCATTAAGGCGGGGCCACAGGGAACGGAGGTCAGGCCAAGTGATTTGATAGGTCAGGGGCACAGGGCACCAGCTGTGCACTCAAGGTGGGGAAGAATGGTCCTCTTTCCAGAGTTACTCAGTTAAATCACTGGATGAGTCTCTGCCAAGAGATTCTCCAGAAAAAGAGCTCTCCGAAGTCCCCTACTGGGTGCAGCCAGCAGACCCCTCAGCAAGACTCAAGCAGAGCAGACTGGCGTCATCAGTAGTTGGAGGACTGGGCAGTGACTCCCCAGGCTTGTGCTGAAACAATAAAAATGCTCAACCCTGGAAAGGTGGCTCTGGGTCTCTGCCAGGCTCTCCTGTCTCCCAGGCAGACTGAATTCCCACCGATTGCCACCATCAGATGCTGTACAGGCTCCTCTTTGCGTCTCTGTTGTTCTGGGTTGGGAATCTCTGTGTGGGGTTGAGACCCCATGCTCCGGGGCGGGAGGGAGTTTGGCAGCTCAGATATTGCTCCTGCTTCTCAGTTGTTGCACGTGGATGCAGGGGCCACCCCTTTCTGTGTCTCTTCCTTTCTTACCAGTCTCTTTGTGACTTCTGTAAATCCTTGGCTATAATAGTTCAGTTCAGCTAGTCTTCAGTTGGTTATTGAGGGTGATTGCTTTATAATTTAGTTATAAAACTTGTTTGGCACTAGGAGCCAGTGAGTAGCTTCCAGCTACTCTGCAGCCATCTTGGAATTCTCTCTTGATATGTTTTTAAAAATTTATTTTCTAATTTTTCCAAATTGTAGAGATTATAAGTGATTCTTGTGTTCCAGGCACTATGGGGCACAGTTTATGTGCATTTTTCTCCCAACAGCAGTCTTATCATGTGGATACTGGTAAGAGTCCCATTTTACACAGAAGGCTTCCTAGTAACTAATGCATGGTGGAGCTGGAATTCCTCCCTAGGCAATCACATCCCAAAGACTGGGCTGAATTCATGCTAGGACCATCCATTTTCTGATTGTAATGTGTCCCTGGTAGGGAGAAAAGCTAGAGAGGGTCATAGTTTAAGATATTTTGCCCATTATATAGACTTACCCCTGGCAGGGACATTTAAAACAAAAATAATAACAAGGGAATCTGAGTCCCACAAAATATAGGGGATGAAGTGGGGGACAGAAAGAGAAAAAAAGGTGTTTGTTTTTTTTTTAAATGGCAATGAGAATAACAGTAAGAAGGAAGATAATGTCACTATTTTTGGCTGCAGCTCAAACCTGTTAGTGCACAGAACACTGCTCCCACATTGTCTTTAAAATAGTTTCAGGTCCAGAATGCATTCTTGGCTGTGATTTAAAGAATGTGATCATAAGGCCCATTAGGGAAGCAAAAACATGTAAGGACAAGACTCCCAGTGTTGTCTTTGACCTAATGTTTGTCAGCAGAGTAGGACAAAAGTTTTCAATTAAGATATACACCTCCCTAATGGTTACTGAATAACAACAGTGTGACTACTAGGGCCATTTCAAAATGGGTGTTTCTAATTAGGTTTTCTGTGGGTCTAATAGAAAAAGGAGTCAGGGATTTGAATTGGAAACCTAAACAGAGAGAACGAAGGCCTCAATGCCTGCCCCTAAGAAGGAACACTATGACATAGTCAAGTCACTTGAAATGAAGAAGGCCCTGTATGGAAAACTGGCTCATAGGTCTTATACAGTTGGGGATACACACACACACACACACACACGCACGCACGCACGAACACACTCTTTCAGAGCAAGGGCCCTTAAGCAAGAATAATTTTGAAGTGTTTAAGTAGAATAGAATACAAGAAGGGAGAGTATCAAAGGGCAGATGAACACTGGACAGTGAATTCTGTTCTTTCTGTTATTCCATTTCTACTGTGTATCCTTTCTTGGTGTTTCAGTTACTTTCCTGAATTGTTTTATGTAGGGAGTGGCCTGGAACCAGAGAGTCAGAAGCCAGGGCACAAGCCTCATATTATCAAACTTGTCCAGTATGAAGTGCCTCTGTCCCATCTCTGCCTTCTGTTAAATTGATTTTTAGTACAGCTAGATTTCATTCTTGCTATTTCAATCTTCTTTTCTCTGGCCCCAACAATTCCAGAAGGTAAAGATTTCTATAATTTTGAATAGAAGTGGTTCCAGAAGGTTTTATTAGGGTGACAAGGGAATAATGGGGGAATTTATTAAAATGGTTGTGTCTGGGTTGGTAAGAGATAGCAATAAAAATGGTCTAAATTATGATTTTAAAAATTCTTTTTTGGGGGTATTTTTCTGAAGTGAGAAGCGGGAGACAGATTCCCGCATGCACCCGACTGGAGTCCATCCAGCAAGCCCACCAGGGGGCGCTGCTCTGCCCATCTGGGGTGTTGCTCCATTGCAACCGGAGCCATTCTAGCGCCTGAGGCAGAGGTCATGGAGCCATTCTCAGCACTCGGGCCAACTTTGCTCCAATGGAGCCTTGACTGTGGGAAGGGAAGAGAGAGAGAGAAAGGAGACCTTAGTCTACTACCCCTACCTGGCAGAAATGACACAGCTGTTGCCCTCCCCGATTGCCCCTAATAAATCATTGTCAAAGGAAACCAGCTAAAACAGAAAGTTTAAGTAAGATCATATAACATAATACTCAAAATGTTCATGCTTTAGTAGAAAATCAGTTGGCATATTGAGACCAGGAACATCTTGACGTGAAAGAAAAAAAAATACTAACATTGAGATGACAGAACTGTTATAATTTATCTAAGATTTTAAAGTGGCCTTCAATACAATGCTTCAATAGCCATTATGAGCATACTTGAAACAATGAAAAAAATAGTAAGTCTTAGTAGAGAAATAGAAAGTCTCAGTAAAGAAATAAAAGACAGCTTCACTAGGCAGTGGCACAGTGGAATAGAACTTCAGACTGGGACATGGAGGACCCAGGTTTGAAACTCCGAGGTTGCCAACTTGAGCACAGGCTCATCCGGCTTGAGCATGGGCTCACCAGATTGCAGGGTCGCTGGTTTGAATGTGGGATCATATATATGACCCCATGGTCACTAGCTTGAGCCCAAAGGTCACTGGCTTGAAGCCCAGGGTCACTGGCTTGAGCAAGGGGTCATTTGCTCTGCTGTAGATCCCCCCTCCCAGTCAAGGCACATATGAGAAAGCAATCAGTAAACAACTAAGGTGCTACAATGAAGAATTGATGCTTCTCATCTCTCTCCCTTCCTGTCTGTCCCTAGCTGTCCCTCTCTCTGACTCTCTCTGTCTCTGTCAAAAAATTTTAAAAAAAGAAAGAAACAAACAAACAAAAGAAATAAAAGACATAAAGAGGAACTAAAGGAAAATTTTAGCAGAAAAATATAACTAAAAACTCAGTGGATGGCTCAACAGCTGAATGGAGAGGGCAGAGGAAAGAATCACTGAACTTGACGATGAAACAATACAACTTACTCAATCTGAACATGCAGAGACAATAGACTGAAAAAAATAAATAAATAGAGCCTCTGGACCTGTAGGACTAAGATGAAAGATCTTCATGTTGTCTAAGTATTGTAAACGGAGTGAACCCCAACCAAAGAAACCCAAAGTAATCCACACCAAAACACATAACAGTTAAATTTTGAAAATTAAAAAAAAAATCTTAAAAGCAGTGACAGAGAAATAATGTGTTACCTACAGGGGAAAACCATTTGAATGACAGTAGATTTCTCATAAGAAACCATAGAGGCCAGAAGGAATGGGTACATTTTTCAAGTGCTGAAAAGAAAGCACAGTTCACCTAGATTTCTATATCCAGTGAAATTATCCTTCAGGAATGAAGATGTTGTCAGATGAAGGAAAACTAAGAGAATTTGTCACTAGCAGTTCTACTTTACAAGAATAGCCAAAGGAAGTTCTCTGAACAGAAAGAAAACAAATGGAAAAAACGGACTCATGGAACACCAGGGAAGAACAACATAATAAACAGTAATTATGGCTAAATACAATAGATGTTTCTTCTCCTCTTGAGCTTTCTGAATTGTGTTTGATGGTTGAGGCTAAAATTATAACACTGATGTGGTTCTAAATGTGTGTAGAGAAAATATTTAAGACAATTATGAATACGGGGGCAAACAGACATTAAGGGAGGTAAGGTTTCTATGCTTCAGTCTAATTGGAAGATGACAATACCAGTATGTTGTGGTAAGTTGTCTATATATAACATAATACATAGAGCAATGAATAAAAAAGCTCCGCAAAGAGATTCACTCAAAAACATGATAGATAAATCAAAGAAAATTCTATAAACTGTTAACTAACCTATTGGGACGTAAAAGTAAATGGAAAAACAAAATACAGAACCAATAGGAAACAAACAATAAAGTGACAGCTTATTTTATTTTATTTATTTTTAATGGGGTGACATCAGTAAATCAAGATACATGTATTCAAAGATAACATGTCCAGGTTATCTTGTCGTTCAATTATGTTGCATACCCATCACCCAAAGTCAGATTGTCCTGTCACCCTCTGTCTAGTTCTCTTTGTGCCCCTCCCCCTCCCCTTTCCTCTCCCTCTCCCTCCTCCCCCCGTAACCACCACACTCTTATCAATGAAGTGACAGCTTCTAACTCGAACATATCAATAACTACATTAAATATAAAAGGTTCAAATACACCAATTTAAAGACAGAAATTGGCAAGTGGATTGGTCACTATATGTTGTCTACAAAAAATTTGTTTCCATATAATGATATAGGCAGTTTAAAGGTAAAGGATAAAAAAAACCTCATGTATACATTAATTAAAAGAAAATAGAGGTGACTATATTCATTTAATGTGGACAAGTCCCACCTGGGGTGAGGACGGCAGAGATGCAGAGACCCAACTCCGGGGACAGGTTCAGTGATGCAGATCCACTTTATTCAGAAAGTAAACTAGCTTATATACATGGGTTCAGCCAATAGGATGTTACAGCAGGGCAAATGGCCAAAAAAGGTTAGGAGGCTGCCGGGTTGGTGCTGAGTCGTTTCTGTATAGCAGGCCAGCTCCCTTCCTGGGTGTGCTCAGGAGGGTTCCAGGAGCTGGAGTATTCTCACAACACTGCGTCAGCCACAGCTGCTAGGTAAATGCTCTGCGCTCTACCTACAATTTAATATAAAGTAGCCTTCAGAACAAAGAAAATTACTAGAGAAACAGAGTGTATTACAATATGATAAAGGGGTCACTCCACCAGAAAGACAAATTACTACTAAATGCTTATGAACCAAATAATAGAGCTAAAAATATGTGAAGTAAAAACTGAAACAAGAAATAGACAAATCTACGATTTTAGTTGAAGACTTCAACATCTTTCTTTCCACAGTTGATAGCAAAACTAGACAAAAACTTCCCAACAATATGGAATAACTCAATAACATCATCAACAATCAAGATCTAAACTATTTTTTGAGAACACTGCACCCAACAGCAGAATACACATTTTTGTTAACTTTCCTTGAATATATTATTAAGACTATATCTGAGCCATAAAAATGCACTTCAATACATTTAAAAGAAATCATATAGTGTGTGTTATCTGACTATATAGCTCACTCTAACTAGAAATCAACAACAGAATGATAATAAGAAACTCTCCAAACACTTGTTTACGAAATACAGTTCTAAATAATCCATGGATCAAAAAAGAAGTCTCAGGGGAACTGGAAAGAAAAAGGCATTGAACTACATTAAAATAAAAGTGCAAGATATCAAAATTTGTGGGCTAAGGATAAAATAGTGCATTTATCTTAGAAAAATGGAAACTTAACATTTAAAGAAAAACCTGAGATGAATGGTCATAGCAGCTTGTATTACTTAACTAAAAACTAAAAATGGTTCAGATGTCCTTCAAGGAGCAAATGGCTGTATTACTCAGCAATAAAAAGAAATGAAATACTGGTAACTTCAACAACTTGGAGGAAATTATGCTGAGTCTAAAGTACAATCTTGTTAGATATTGTATAATTCCACTTATGCAACATTCTTTTTTTTTAAAGCTTTTTTTTTAATTTTTAAATTTTTATTTTATTTATTCATTTTTAGAGAGGAGAGAGAGACAGAGAGAGAGAGAGGGAGAGAGAGGAGAGAGAGAGAGAAGGGGGGAGGAGCTGGAAGCATCAACTCCCATATGTGCCTTGACCAGGCAAGCCCAGGGTTTCGAACCGGCGGCCTCAGCATTTCCAGGTCGACGCTTTATCCACTGCGCCACCACAGGTCAGGCTTATGCAACATTCTTAAGATGACAAAATTATGGAAATAGAGAATAGGTTTGTGGCTGCCAGGGGTTAAGAACAGGATCGGAGTAGGAGATGGTGGGAGGCAAGTGTGTATAGCTTTAGAAAAGAAAAAATGAGAAATCTTGGCAGTTATAGAAATGTTTCATGTTGACCATATTAGTGTCAGTATGGTAATTGTGATATTATATTATAGTTCACACAATATTACCACTGGGAAAGCTGGGTAAAATACAATGGGATATCTCTGTATTCTTTGTTACAAGTGAGTATGGATCTATAATTATCTCACAATAAAAACATAATGTTACCAGATTCTTTAATATAAGGAAACTAATATATTCTCTTCAAAGCCCTTATTAGTTTCCAGTCAGTAACCAATATCTATTGGTGTTTTCTTTCTTTCTTTTCTTTTTAATTAGAGAGAAAGACAGGAACATTGATCTATTTCTGTACGTGCCCTGACCGGAGATCAAACCGGCAATCTCTGTGCTTCGGGACGATGCTCCAACCAATGGAGCTATTTGGCCAAAGCTATACCTATTGTGTTTTATTATTCTAAACTTATCTTATTTCTTTAGTACAAATGTGTACACGGACATACACATATACATATGTTTATAGGGTTTTTCTTTACAAAAATAACATGAAACACATTCTGCAACATTATCAATAGACAAATATCAATATGTACAATTTCTAATTTCTAATATATTTTTTATAGTATTTAATTTTAACATTTTCTTGGCTCTTTGCTTTTCAAATTTTATTTTTCCGTACCCTAGGAACAAATTTTTGCTCATTGAAGATTTAAATCAGAGAACCTACCAGGATGTGGGCAAAGATAAACGATCTATATTGTTCAAATGACATTAGTACGGTTGGGAGGGACTAGTTTGGGCAAATAATTTTATTTATTTATTTATTTATTTATTTATATTTTTTATCAAGAGAGAGGCAGGGAGGCAGAGAGACAGACTGCTGCATGTGCCTCACTGGGATCCAACCAGCAAGCCCCATCTGGGGCAGATGCTCTGCCCAGGTGGGGTGTTGCTTCGTTTCTCAGCAACCGCCCATTTTAGGGCCTGATGCAAGGCCATGGAGCCATCTTCAGCGCCCAGGGCCAACTTGCTCATTCGAGCCATAGCTGCAGGAGGGAATGAGAGAAAGAGAGAGAGAAGGGGGAGGGATGGAGGAGCAGATGGTCGCTTCTCCTGTGTGCCCTGACCAGGAATCGAACCCAGGACATCCACATGCCTGACCGATGCTTACTGCTGAGCAAATCTTTTTTTTTTTTTTTACAGAGACTGAGAGTCAGAGGGATAGATAGGGACAGACAGACAGGAACGGAGAGAGATGAGAAGCATCAATCATTAGTTTTTCGTTGCAACACCTTAGTTGTTCATTGACTGCTTTCTCATATGTGCCTTGACGTAGGGGATGGGGGCTACAGCAGACCGTGTGACTCCTTGCTTGAGCCAGTGACCTTGGGTCCAAGCTGGTGAGCTTTGCTCAAACCAGATGAGCCCGCACTCAAGCTGGCGACCTCGGGATCTCAAACCTGGGTCCTCCACATACCAGTCTGATGCTCTATCCACTGCACCACTGCCTGGTTAGGCTGGCAAATCTTTCCTATTCAAATGACAGACATTTATTACAGTTTTCCTTTACACATTTCCTTGGTGCAGTACTTTAACAAGAAGTTTCTTAATTTAGCTTTTCTTTTCCTGTGAAGTTTAAAATCTCTCATATATTTGGATGCTTTCAATAAATAAAAAATGCTTATGCATTTAATTGTCACTCATTTTTTAAACATGGAAAGTAAAATATCTATATTCTTGAAGGAAAATTTTTATTCCTTTTGCCGGTTTGATTATAGTAATGACTTCGAACCAAGCTAGAAGTTGTTTCTTCAGAATAAACTTATTCCATGAAGGTTTTCTCTCAAGATTGAAATACAAAGTTAACTGAAAAGTGAAATGCTAATTTCTTATAAAATTCAGGTATATTTTTTTCTGATTCTTAAGATAGATGCTGACCAGAAATGATTTTTCTCTTTTGTGTGTTTGTGTAATAAAGTTCTTTTATTTAGACCATAAAGGACAAATGCATTTGAATCTTGAAAGAGATTCATTTCCACATATACTTGCAACTAATTCGATAGCTTAGTTCTTCTGACAGCCAGACAACAATTGTTTGTATTCTTGTTACGTCATGCTGATGACACTTCCTTTCTCTTTGCCCTCCTCTCCCCGTTTTTCCTCTCCCTGTCTTAAGGGACCCCAGATATCCAGAATTATTTCTCACGGGCCTCCTCCTCTCTCATATCTCTGTGATGACCATGTGTCAGTGTGAGGATCAGCACACTGCTTTCCTGGGATGGCTGCCTGTGGCCTCTTGCTGGTGACTTCTGAGCTCATCACGTTTGAGCCTGGAGAAGGCCAGCAGGAAGCAAGGATTTGCTCACAGAACCTCACGGTGGTGGTGGAGGTGGTGGGTGTGGGTGGGACTTGCGCTGGGCACATAAGATAGTACATATAAAGTGAAAGGGTATAGGTGAGATGAATTACAGGTAGTAATGACATAAGTGCTGATTATATAATCACTAACTAGTGCATTCAGTCATGTACCATTGACTCTGCCAACTTAGCTTGTTGTTAAAATGAATGAATAAAAGGTAAAGTCTCCATTATCTGCCATGTGAAATAAAGACAGAGTAACAGACCAAACCACTTCTACTGAATCTTATTAGCTGTATTTTATTTTGAAATATTTGAGCCATAGTGAAGAAATACCCACAAGTACTTTTTCTTTTTAGACTAGTTGGTCTAGGTTATGAGTCTCCATTCTTTTGGGTAAGAAGATCTACTAACGTTCTTGAAATCTTATTATCTGTGGTGGGCTGGGTCTTGTTGAGATCTCCTGTTTGAGAGAATGGAGTGTTGGGTCAGTGGCCTTACCAGGAATGACCAACAGCCAGGAGGGAGAACTAATTTTTTGAGCATTATCTAAGTAAGGTTATGAGGTTGCCATGATCACATGCCTAACTGTTCATCATCATACTGGTCATCAGATTTGACTAGTTTCGATAGTAAGTAGAATCTCCTGCACCCTGGACCCCTTTCTCCTGCCGCTGAAAGCGGTAGTCGGCCCTCCCTTTAGATCTCACAGGTAATACAGTAAAAATTCCTGTCCTTCGTTTGGCTTACTACAGGTTTACTAGGCACACAGGAGGGGACTGTCATAAAGCCAGACCTCATCATTTCGGCCAGACTTCCCCTAAGAACACTTCCAGTCTCAAGCTCTTCATCTTTTTAATCATTGGCAGTAGGGTTCTGAAGAAATGAGAAATTGAGACAGATGAGACACTTCATTGTTCTGCTTTCATTATACTGTTGAGACCTGCCTAACTTTACAGTCTTTGACAATCAGTTATTACTCTGGAAAGTGATTATTAAACAGTTCACTTTTTTAATGTTTTTTTTTTTTTTTATGCGTGACTGTTCTATTGCTTTTAGGGTTAAGTGAAAAAGCTTATTAAAGATCCATTTACAATGGAATCTTTGAAAATGCTAAGTGGAATGCATAATTCATATAGGCTGTCATGAGTACAATGCTAAATCAGTTTAGCCAAATATCAAGTAACACGGAAATGAGAGTAAGTGGCAGTACTAATAGAACTAGTTCTGGGCAGCTGAAGGGTGCTGATAATCAGAAAACCCCAAATAGTAGTGACTTAGACAAAAATGCAAGTTTATTTCTTTCTTATAAAAGGTCATGTAAACAGGAATGTAGGACTGATCTAGTGTTTTACAGAGGTAGGGACCCCATATCCTGCTGTCTTATTGCTTCATTGACTGTGACCCTCATTACAAAGGTCATTTCAAGGTCTAGTGTGGTAACTCTGGCCATCACATCTGCATTTCTGCCAGCAGGAAGGTTTCAAACAAGAAAGCTGTGTCTAAAGTTGCCTAACACTTCTGCTTGTATTTTATTAACATGGACAATTATATGTTGCGTGTTCTAGAGTTGGCAAACCAGATAGTCTCTATATCTGCACAGACAATGGGACAACAAAAAATATTGTATACCCACAAGCATTGTGAAATTAAACATATTAGAAACGTGCACTTTCTCTTTTCTTTCTTTTCCATTTAGCCAGACTGAGCCACAGCAATGGCTAGCGACAAAAGAGAACAAAATGAAGTTGCTAGGCTGGGCAACTGTTTCAAGGTGCTCATTCTATTATTATGGAAAAGGGTAGAGGAGGGTTTTTTTTGTTTTTTTTGTTTTTTAATTCAGTGAAAGGAAGGGAGATAGGGATAGATTTCCTTATGCACTCTGACAGGGATCCACTTGACAAGCCCACTAGGGGGTAATGCTCTGCCCATCTGGGGCATTGCTCTGTTGCTCAGCAACTGAGCTTTTCTTAGCACCTGAGACAGAGGCCATGGAGCCATCCTCAGTGCCTGGGGCCAACTCACTCCAACTGAGCCATGTCTGCAGGAGAGAGAGAGAGAGAGAGAGAGAGAGAGAGAGAGAGAAGCAAGAAGGGGAGAGGGGGAGGGGTAGAGAAGCAGATGGGCACTTCTCCTATGTGCCCTGTCTAGGAATTGAACCCGGGACATCCACATGCTTGGCTCCTTGCTCTACCACTGAGCCAACTGGCCAGGGCCTAGAGGATATATTGAGGCAGTTTTTTCATAGTCTCTATGGGTCATGCACCTTCTATGGAAACTTTTGTGGCTCAAAAAGTTACTCCCTCTTCTAACAGATTCATTGAGCACCTGCAATGTTTAGCACTGTACCAGGCACTAAAGATTGAATGATTTTATGTGACACAATTTTTAGCAGTAAGGAGTTAGGTGACATAACAAGAGAACTAGCAGACAGCGGAAAATGGTGGAGAAAGCCCTGGGATTGCCGTTTAATGACCTAGACAGGGATCCTTGATTTGTACTTTATTTGTTCCTTAAAATTACTAGTGCCTCAGTTTTCTCTTCTGTGTAATACATTCAATAATACTTACCTTATAATACTGTTAAGTAAAACAACACATGTCAAATATGCATTTTAAAGGTTTCTAGTACATAGTTCCATATTAGCTTCCAGTAAAGTTGAACCACCTGTGTTCCCACAAATAGTATCAGTCTTTCTTCCTACATCCTCACCAGTGTTGTGTGTTACTGTGTCTTTGCTAATTTTAAAGGCCAATAACTTTATAATTATTTTCAGTTCTGGAAACCTTTTTTCAAATGAAATGTTAAGTGAATGTTCAATATTCCAAACATTCAATAGCATGGCAACAGTGTCTCTATTGGAAGCAAGGGAACAGGAATCCAGCTACTTGCTGGATTCAGGCTCCTACCAGCATACTCTTTCTATTCATCTATCTATTTAGTTTTTTTAAAAAAATATTAAAGTGTAGTGGGCATACTCTTTCTATTCACCTATCTATTTAGTTTTTTTAAAAAAATATTAAAGTGTAGTGGGCATACAATACATAAATTTCAGGTGTACAACATAGTGATTTGACATTTATATTCCTTACGGTATGATTACCACACTGTCTAGTAACCGTCTTTCACTGTGTAAAGTTATCAAGATATTATTGACTACTAGCTGTACCCGGCCACACGTTGCTGTGGCTCAGTCTGGCTAAATGGAAAAGAAAGAAAAGAGAAAGTGCACATTTTTAATATGTTTAATTTCACAATGCTTGTGAGTATAGAATATTTTTTGTTGTCCCATTGTCTGTGCAGATATAGAGACTATCTGGTTTGCCAACTCTAGAACACGCAACATATAATTGTCCATGTGAGAAGCAATCTGTGTGTACATCTAAAGCGCACAATTCTAAAGATTGGCCCTGAGCTTGGTTGATGGTGATTGCAAATGCCAATCGAGTTATATATTATATATCCCATAACCTCTCTGAACTCTTTTGTTTTATAGTTTGCCTGAGGAAGTTCTTTTTTTTTTTTTTTTTTTTTTTTTGTATTTTTCTGAAGTTGGAAACGGGGAGGCAGTCAGACAGACTCCCACATGCACCCGACCGGGATCCACCCGGCATGCCCACCAGGGGGCGATGCTCTGCCCATCTGGGGCGTTGCTCTGTTGCAACCAGAGCCATTTTAGCGCCTGAGGCAGAGGCCACAGAGCCATCCTCACCACCCGGGCCAACTTTGCTCCAATGGAGCCTTGGCTGTGGGAGGGAAAGAGAGAGACAGAGAGGAAGGAGAGGGGGAGGGGTGGAGAAGCAGATGGGCACTTCTCCTGTGTGCCCTGGCCGGGAATTGAACCCGGGACTCCTGCACGTCAGGCCAATGCTGTACCACTGAGCCAACCGGCCAGGGCCAGGAAGTTCTTGTTTAATAAAATTGGTGTTTAATGAAAGTGGTGGTAATGAGCACTTCTGTTTTTTCCTGACTTTAAAACAAAGCCTTCGTTCTTAGTATCACCACTAAATATCATGTTTACTATAACGTTTTTTCTTTTCTTTTTCTTCTTTTTCAAGTGAGAGGAGGGAAGATAGACAGACTCCCGCATGTGCCCTGACTGGGATTGACCCGGTGTCCCCCATATGGGGCCAATGCTCTGTCCATCTGCTGCCATGCTCGCAACTGAACTATTTTTAGCACTTGACATGGACGTTCCTGGAAACCATCCTCAGCTTTTGGGGCCAGTGCACTCAAACCAATTGAACTATGGCTGCAGGAAGAGAAAAGAGAGAGAAAAGGGTGAGGGTGAGGGGTGGAGAAACAGACGGTCACTTCTCCTGTGTGCCCTGACTGGGAATTGAACGTGGGACATCCACATGCTGGGCCGACGCTCTTCCACTGAGCCAATCGACCAGGACCTACTGTATCTTTTTAATAGATATTCTTTATTAGGTTTACTTCCTTTCTCAGCTTAAAACTTTTTATTATGAATGAGTGTTGATTTTTATTGAATATTTTTTCTGCTTCCATTGATATAATCATACGTTTCCTCCTTAATCTGTTTTTGTGACATATTCGTCCATCTGAATTGTCTTTGCCTTTTAGGAAAAACATTCTTGGTTATGTTACAGTATGTTTTTATACACTGAGAATTTCTATTATGGTTTTTGCATTTGTGTTCTTATGTGAAGTTGTTGTATATGTTTTTCCTTGTACTGTTTCCATTTTTGGTATCAAGATTGTACTAGCTACATAAATTGGGTTTTTCTATCTTTTCCTATTCTTTAAAAGCAGTTTATATAAGAGAGGGATTATTTGCTCCTCTAAAGTTTGCTCATTTTCACCTGTAATATTGTCTGGGCTAGTGTCTTGGGTAATTAGATTTTAAAAAATTCTGTCAGTTTCTTTAATGATGATTTTTCAGGCTTTCAATTCCTTCCTACCGCTCAGGTAAATTTTGTGACATGTATTTCTAGAAAATAATTTTTTATCTATGTTTCCCCGGATTTATTGGCATGAAGTAATTCATAGATTATTTCTTACCATTCTGTGGTGGGGTCTTTGGATTTTACAGCTGCGGAATCTGTCAGCATGTAGTGGAGTGTGAATCTGTCTCTAAACACAGATGTGCAAGGAATATGTTTATTTCTCTAGAACTCAGTTTAGTTTTTATTTGGAATTTCCATTCCATGAGGACCACAGAAGTTTGGTCTTAGGCAATTTGGAGCTTTATACCCTGGCCCTGCGATATTTACAGATTTCCTTAAGGTCATGTGCCGTGCTGACTTCTGCTGAGGCATTCACTCTTTCATTCTGGTGGTCTTGTTAGGTCTCTTTGGGAAAGGGGTCCCAGGCATGCAGTCTTTGATTCTCACTTGTTCCATAAGCATGGGCCTTGGGCCTGAAACACTCCCTTACCAAGACATAGAGAGTCCTCACAGCTTGTGCTGGGCTTGTATAAGAATGTCTTGTTTAGGCTCAATGTGTACTTCTTTGTCCTGTTTAATGTGTGTCTTATGGCACCTGACCAGCCCCACCAGTATATCTGTCCTCTGCAGGTAGGATACCAGTCCCTTTGTTCTGCAGCACAAGGGGGGTGTGGAGGCCAATGGCTTTGCATCAGCTGTCGGGAGAAACCTGCTGGCAATGGCAGACAGATGGCTGTTAGTTACTAAAACATCTTGCTGTCTCTTCTTTATGTAGCATTTTTCCATGAGTGCTGGACTGTGTTGTGTTTTCTTTGGCAACTCCAGTACCAAAATGTAGTGGGCAGAGTGTTTGGACTTCTTCTCCTGGTGATAGGCAACACTGTCACTTGCTGGCCAGATCTTTCCCCCACTGACAGTCCACACAGGTCTCTACTGAGTTGACCCTGTTCCTCTGTGTAAGGCTCTTTCAGTTTCCCCAGATCTTCCAATTGTGTTTGCAACTCTTGGGCATACAGAAGTCTTTCTGCTGTTCTCAAGCCATGCTGGGGCCTGGTTAACTCTGCAGGATTGTGGAATATCCCATCTGCCTCCACACTCCCACATGGCCATTTCTTCTCTGGGATCCTGCTGCTTCTCAGCTTCTGGAAGATCTCGTTTCCCTTGGGCTTAGCCCCGGGGTGCTGGGTGTGAGCGCCTACCTCAGGACCCAGCAACATCTAGGTTTTCATCCCTTACCCCCTGACTTCCTCTGGGCCTGGAAGTCAGTTGTTTTTTTGCTTCAGAGGGAAAAAAATATTACTAAAACAAGTTCTCTTGTTTTCTCTCAAATTGATTGTCATCATCCTATGTTCTTTTGTTCCCACAAGGGCCCCAGAGTTTTGAAACTGGAAAGCCAGAGAAAGACTCTTGTTTTTACTTTATGTTATGCAATCTCACATTTTACCTGATGTTCTAGGCCCAGAATGGCCAAGGTGGGTAAAGGGAGAATTGGGTATGTGTGTTGGAAAGAAACATCAGTGGATACTTGAAAATTGTCTTTCCAGACTCTACATTTGACAGGTGAAGAGATAGAGTCTCAGAGAAGGAACTGACTTGCCAAGGCCACACACAGTTAGTGGTGGAATGGAGAGACCAAACTCAGGATACCATAACTACTACCCTCTGTTCTTTGGTGTTATAGATTGTCTAACACAGCGGTTCTCAACCGATGGCTTTAGGCGACCCGTGTTTTGGTCGTTGGACCCCCGCCGGGGTCGCAACCCACCCACAGGTTGAGAACCGCTGGTCTAACAGTTATTAGGTTCTACAACCCAGTACATGTTTTACCTAGATTTTTAAATACATTGTAACTGCCATCACAAGGATCCTTAGCAAATTGAATCATTTTTAAAAAAAATTTTTGATAAATGTGAATCATTTTAATTGCTGAATTTTCTTAATAATTATGGGTTCAGCCCTATAAGGACAAATATGTCCTTTTTAATGTTTACTTTTTCAGTAGAAACATCGCATACACCCTGTTATGCCTTTTCCCTTTGTAAAAACGGGCATGGGCCCTGGCTGGTTGGCTCAGCAGTAGAGCATCGGCCCAGTGTGTGGAAGTCCCAGGTTCGATTCCCAGCCAGGGCACACAGGAGAAGTGCCCATCTGCTTCTCCACCCTCCCCCTCTCCTTCCTTTCTGTATCTCTCTTACCCTCCCATATAGCCAAGGCTCCATTGATGCAAAGTTTGCCCGGGTGCTGAGGATGGCTCCATGACCTCTGTCTCAGGCGCTAGAATGGCTCTGGTTGCAGCAGAGCAATGCCCCAGATGGGCAGAGCATCGCCCCCTGGCGAGCATGTCTGGTAGATCCCGGTTGGGCGCAAGTGGGAGTCAGTCTGTCTGCCGCCCACTCCTCTTACCTCCTTCCCATGCTTCTCACTTTGGAAAAATCCAAAAAGATAAAAAATATTAAAACGGGCACTAATTGTTTGTCCTTGCGTTCATGATACAGAGTTCGAGTATGTCCTGGCACAAGTGCTAAGCTGATCCTTTGAGGACAAAGGACACCATTTTGGATGTCAGTTCCTTATACTATGCTATAATATAGTGATGTTCAAGGTCTTATTGGGTGAATGAAGTGTTTGCTTCACACTCTGTATTCAACTGTGCCTTGACATTTTTAAAAAATATTTTCTGCTTCCTCCTTCCCAACGGGCTGACTATCTCTGTTGCAATCAGTGTTTAAGTTGCGGTTAGTAGCTCCTCTTCCACAGCTCTCTTTCTTATATCTTATTTCTGTTCTGCCCTAGATTTCAGAACTAGATGAACAAGCTGGGTAAAATTGTTTGTAAAGCGAGAGTGAATAGGCTGTGAGGGAGAGCTTCAGCCGCTTTCCTATAGGAAGGTGTGCAGCTTCCTCTGGGCCGGCCCTTGTGGGCATCTCCTTTGCCTACTCTAAGTCATTTTGGCTTAAGTCCTACTTCCTGTCCCTGCTAGATCCGTGAGGTTGCAGGATGTCTGCACAGGAACTAGGTGAGAAATAACTGCTTTTTTTTTTTTTGTATTGATTCAGAGATACTGTGAAAATATTTTGCATTTGAATAAACCATAATTTTAGCATAGAGCTATTAACTAGATCTGTTGCAAATCAGAATAAAAAATATCAACGGTAGAACCACGGAATACCTTTGGGCAATTTGACCATTTAAGATGCAAAACTATACCAGTGACCTTGGGGGCTTTTTGAACCCAGCTGTCAATTTAAACAAACTCTAAACCTAATTAAATTTATGTTGGATGAGGTGCTAGTTTGAGAACTGGTTGGACAGCTTTTAGAACTTAATGATGCACTTCTTTCCCAGAAAACAAGTAGAAGTACTTATATATTTCTTTCTTATAAAAATTTATTGATTGATTTTAGAGAAAGAGGAAGGGAGAGAGAGAGGGAACCCTCCATTAGTTGTTCCACTTATTTATGCATTCATTGGCTGATTTTTGTTTGTGCTCTGACTGGGGATCGAACCCACAACCTTGGTTATAGGGGTGTGTGTACTAAGCAATTGAGCTACCTGGACAGAGCCCTTACTACATAGATTGTTTAAGGCTAATCGTGAGGTCTTAGTTTTATCACTTTTTAGAAAATGAAGAACAATTCCTTGCATATGGATTAATCGCAATGTTTGCAAATTTTCTTCCCTTAGTTGTTACATTGTAAAATTAAGGTGGAGCTAGTTTTTTTTTTAAGAACCCTTTCCTGCCCTCCTTTTCACACTCCTGCTTTCTCTTTCCTCCTCTAATTCTTTCCTCTCTGTCTCCTTCTCCCAATATAATTTATATTTTCTTAGTTTCCTGTCAGTATGTATTTGAATATTTGGGCAAACATAGTCCACCTTTTCAATATTCACTTGGCTCTGCAAAGAAATCAAATGTTTATATTTTTTTCATCCATGATTTCCTTTTGGGTTGTTTATGCAAACACTAAATTTTCTTTTAATAAATATTTACCAAGTGCCTTCAAGGTGCCAAATATTAGAGATATATAATTAAATATATTATGTATCTAGCTTCTATATTTATATATGACCATATATGAGAAACATTTCTGCATGTGAGTTTTTTCCTATGACTCGGGTATAGAGTGCAAGGTTGGGGTCGGGCCAGGGGTGGGTGCAGAGACTGAGGGGACATGAAGCTGGAGAGGCCGGCAGTGGGCAACCTGTGGCCATGGGAAGGAGTTGCTGCTAGCGCCTGACGGCACTGGGATGCCGCTAAAGGATTTTAAGCGGAGGAGTGACATGGCACAGTGACTGTTTTAGAAAGATTATTGTGGTGGCAGTGCCAGCATGGACTGGGGGAAGCAGGGGTGAGGAGACTGAAGCTGAAACGCAGAAGGAAATGAAGAGTGCCTGTATCAATGGTTGCAAGTGAGGGAGGGCAGGTGGCTGAACAGCAGGGTACAAATGACACAGGCTGCAAGAGATAGGTGACAGACTTCAAATTTGGTGGTAGTGATGGCAGCAAGCCATTAGTTTGAACCATCTGAAATGGTTGTTTTTATAGGTAAAAAAGGATCAGATCAGCAATTTCATATGGTTCCACTTAATCCGTTGCAGCAGGTTGAGGAGTGATGGTAAAGAACTGATTATAGTTTGTGTGAGGTTGGCTGTGGTGGAAAGAAAAGAAATTGGACAATAGCTGTAAGAGGCTATGGAGGATTTTCTTTGAAAGGATGTTTATATGCTGAGGGGAAAACCTAGGGGAGAGAGAGAGAGGTTGAGGATACAAGAAGAAATGGATATGATGTTGTTTATTTTTAATTTAATTTTTATCTTGGTGTAAGTAATGCAGTTTAAAAAGTCATGTAATATTGCTAGGCTTATAATAACAGCTTCTTGTCGAACTGTTTTTACCTCTCATTCCTACTGCCCATAGACAACTGTTTTGAACATTTTAGCTATTTCACCTTATATATCTTTATATTTATGAATCATATTTTAATGCTGCTAGCTTCTGATTTTTCTCCATATTATATAATACCTGTTGATTTCCAATTATGAAATATGATGATTTAGTATAGTGCTTTTACTCCCACTTGCCCCTACCATTGCTACATACACCTCCTGTCTCCTCAATATAATTATAACCTTTGATTTTTGAAATATTATATTTAGGAAGATATTGCAGGTAAGATTTCCTTTCTTGAGTAGATGCTTTTTCCTAGAGTTGATGCAAAGTTTCTTTTCCCTTGAATACTTAGTTTTCTATTTACGAGTCACTAATTTATCCCTGAGCTCTTTGGTACAACTGTAAATGCCCCCTGAACATGTGCCAGCACATCAGATAATCTTTCATGTTCTTGTTACAGACATTCCCTTCAGAGCTCTTTGATACCTTGATACAGTTGGGTTTCATTGCTCACTTAGCTGTGGCCCTGGCATTCGCCCTCATCATCTGTTGATTGGATCCCAAATTTTCCTCTCTCTTAACTTACTACCAGGGAAAAAACACATAGGAAGTACCTTTTTTTTTTAAGATCTCACATCTGAAAATTTTGTTATTTTATCTTCACTTAAAAAAAGAATAGTTTGGCTTGTCATAGAATGCTAGGTTGGGAATCATGTTACTCAGAATTTTGAAAGCATTGTTCATCATCTTCTAATATTAGTGGTTGCCAAGTGAGAAACCCAGTGATGTTCTCATATATCAGCGGTCGGGAACCTTTTTGGCTGAGAGAGCCATAAACGCCACATATTTTAAAATGTAATTCCGTAAGAGCCATACAATGACCCGTGTACATTCGCATTATCCAATAAAAATTTGGTGTTGTCCTGGAGGACAGCTGTGATTGGCTCCAGTCACCCGCAACCATGAACATGAGTAGTAGGAAATGAATGGATTGTAATATATGAAAATATTTTATATTTTTTAAGTTATTATTTTTTTATTAAAGATTTGTCTGTGAGCCAGATGCAGCCATCAAAAGAGCCACATCTGGCTTGCGAGCCATAGGTTCCCGACCCCTGTCATATATGTTCCTTTGTAATGACCTTTTACTTCGCTCTAAAAGCTTTTTACCCTATGTTTTCTTGGATTCACAATGACATGACTTGATAAGGTCCTTCATTCATTTATTGGTGGTGGACCCTCGGTGACCCTTTCTTTCTATTTTTAAACAACTTATTTAAACTTAAAAAAAAGCAACACAGTTCACACATTTTGTTTTTACCTTGCCAACACTCTCCTTGGGCAACCACCAACCTGTTCTTTGTATCTGTGAGCTTGGTTTTTTGTTTTGTTTTTCAGATTCTACATACAAGAGAGATTAAAATAGTATTTGTCTTTCTCTGTCTGCCTTATTTCACTTAACGTAATTCCCTTGAGGTTCATCCATATTGTCCCAAATAGCAAATTTTATTTATTCTTAAAGCTGATCTCACAATTACTTTATATTGATATATTCATCCATGGATAGACACTTAGGTTGTTTCTATACCTTGGCTATTGTGAATAATGCTGTAATGAAAAAGGGGGTGCACATATTTTTTTTTTAAAAAAAATTATTAATTTTAATTTATTGTGTTTACATGGATTCAAGTATTCCACTGAATATAACACCCTCATCCCCAACCACTGTGTCCCTTTTTATACCCCCTTTGCCCTCCTCCCCCTAACTACCTCTCCCCTTCCCTCCAGGATTTGCTCTCCTATTATCTATATCTCTGTGTTATGTATGTACAATTTCACTAATTCCTTTACATTTTCTGATCCCATCCCCTCATCCCCCTTCCCTCTGACAGCTGTCCCTCTGCTCCCTATGACCCCACCTCTGCCTCTATTCCATTCCTCAGTTCAGTTTGTTCATTAGATTCCACATATAAGTGAGCTCATATGATATTTGGCTTTCTCTGCCTGGTTTATTTCCCTTAGCATAATAATCTCCAGGTCCATCCATGCTGTTGCAAAAGGTAAGATTTCCTTCTTTTTCATGACTACGTAGTATTCCATTGTGTATATGTACCACTGCTTTTTAATCCACTCACCCACTGACGGACATTTGGGCTGTTTCCAGATCTTGGCTATTGTAAACAATGCTGCAATAAACATAGGGTGCATATCACCTTTTTTTTTTTAATTTTTTTTAAAATTTTATTTTATTTATTCATTTTAGAGAGGAGAGAGAGAGAGGAGAGAGAGAGACAGAGAGAGAAGGTGGGGAGGAGTTGGAAGCATCAACTCCCATATGTGCCTTGACCAGGCAAGCCCAGGGTTTCGAACCAGTGACCTCAGCATTTCCAGGTCGACGCTTTATCCACTGCGCCACCACAGGCCAGGCCATATCATCTTTTGAATCAGTGATTTGGTGTTCTTAGGATATATTCCTAAAAGTAGGATAGCTGGGTAAAAAGACAGTTCTGTTTTTAATATTTTGAGGAAACACCATACAGTTCTTCACAGTGGCTGCACCAGTCTGCAATCCCACCAGCAGTGCAGGAGGGTTCCCTTTTCTCCACAACCTCACCAGCACTTATTTTGTTAATGAGCACTATTCTGACAGGTGTGAGGTGATATCTCATTGTAGTTTTAATTTGCATTTTTCTGATGCTTAGTGATGTTGAACATTTTCTCATATGCCTGTTGGCCATCTGTATGTTCTCTTTAGAGAAGTGTCTGTTCAGTACTTTTGCCCATTTTTAATTGGATTGTTTACCTTCCTGGTGTTGAGTTTTAGAAGTTCTTTATAAGTTTTGGTTATTAACCCCTTATCACAAATATTGGCAAATATGTTGTCTCATTGTGTGGGTTATCTTTTTATTTTGTTCATGATGTGTTTTGCTGTGCAAAAGCTTTTTAGTTTGATATAGTCCCATTTGTTCATTCTGTCCTCTATTTCACTTGCCCTTGGAGATAAATCAGCAAAAATATTGCTATGAGAGATAGTGGAGAGTTTACTGCCTATGTTTTCTTCCAAGATGTTTATGGTTTCATGACTTACATTTAAGTCTTTTATCCATTTTGAGTTTATTTTTGTGAATGGTGTAAGTTGGTGGTCGATTTTCATTTTGTTTTTTTTGCATGTACTTGTCCAATTTTCCGAACACCATTTATTAAAGAGACCATCTTTACTCCATTGTATACTCCTACCGCCTTTGTCAAATATCAATGGGCCATAAAAGCGTGGGTTTATTTCTGAGTTTTCTGTTCTGTTCCATTGATCTATATGCCTGTTCTTGTGCCAGTACTAAGTTGTTTTGTGTACAATGGCCTTGTAATATAACTTGATGTCAGGATGTGTGATACCACCAACTTTTTTTTTTTTTTAATATTAATATTTTTTTATTAAATTTAATGCAGTGACATTGATAAATCAGGGTACATATGTTGAGAGAAAATATCTCTAGATTATTTTGACATTTGATTGTGCTGTATATCCCTCCCGCAAAGTTAAATTGTCTTCTGTCACCTTCTATCTGGTTTTCTTTGTGCCCCTCCCCTCCCCTAACCCCTCTCTCCTTCTTCACCCCCTCCCCCCTCCCCCAACCCCCCCGCCCCTGTTGCCATCACATTCTTGTTCATGTCTCTGAGTCTCATTTTTATGTCCCTTCTATGTATGGATTCATCTCAGTTTTTTTTCTGATTTACTTATTTCACTCCGTATAATGTTATCAAGGTCCATCCATGTTATTGTAAATGATCCGATGTCATCATTTCTTATGGCTGAGTAGTATTCCATAGTATATATGTACCAAAGTTTTTTAATCCACTCGTCCTCTGACGGACACTTGGGCTGTTTCCAGATCTTCGCTATTGTGAACAATGCTGCCACAAACATGCGGGTGCATTTCTCCTTTTCGAGCCGTTCTATGGTGTCCTTGGGGTATATTCCTAAAAGTGGGATAGCTGGGTCAAAAGGCGGTTCGATTTTCAGTTTTTTGAGGAATCTCCATACTGTTTTCCACAGTGGCTGCACCAGTCTGCATTCCCACCAGCAGTGCAGGAGGGTCCCCTTTTCTCCACATCCTCGCCAGCACTTATTCTGTGTTGTTTTGTTGATAAGCGCCATTCTGACTGGTGTAAGGTGATATCTCATTGTGGTTTTAATTTGCATTTCTCTAATGATTAGTGATGTTGAGCATTTTTTCATATGCCTATTGGCCATCTGTATGTCCTCTTTGGAGAAGTGTCTATTCATCTCTTTTGCCCATTTTTGGATTGGGTTGTTTGTCTTCCTGGTGTTGAGTTTTACAAGTTCTTTATAAATTTTGGTTATTAACCTCTTATCAGACGTATTGTCAAATATGTTCTCCCATTGTGTAGTTTGTCTTTTTATTCTGTTCTTGTTGTCTTTAGCTGTGCAAAAGCTTTTTAGTTTGATATAGTCCCATTTGTTTATCCTGTCTTTTATTTCACTTCCCCGTGGAGATAAATCAGCAAATATATTGCTCCGAGAGATGTCGGAGAGCTTACTGCCTATGTTTTCTTCTAAGATGCTTATGGTTTCACGGCCTACATTCAAGTCTTTTATCCATTTTGAGTTTATTTTTGTGAGTGGTGTAAGCTGGTGATCTAGTTTCATTTTTTTGCAGGTAGCTGTCCAATTTTCCCAACACCATTTGTTAAAGAGGCTGTCTTTACTCCATTGTATTTCCTTACCTCCTTTGTCAAATATCAGTTGTCCATAGAACTGTGGGTTTATTTCTGGGTTCTCTGTTCTATTCCATTGATCTATATGCCTGTTCTTGTGCCAGTACCAGGCTGTTTTGAGTACAATGGCCTTGTAGTATAACTTGATATCAGGAAGTGTGATACCTCCCACTTTATTCTTCTTTTTTAAGATTGCTGAGGCTATTCGTGTCCTTTTTTGGTTCCATATAAATTTTTGGAATATGTGTTCTATATCTTTGAAGTATGTCATTGGTATTTTAATTGGTATTGCATTGAATTTATAAATTGCTTTGGGTAATATAGACATTTTAATGATGTTTATTCTTCCTAACCATGAGCACGGTATATGCTTCCACTTGTTAGTATCTTCCTTGATTTCTTTTATCAATGTTTTGTAATTTTCCGAGTACAAGTCTTTAGTCTCCTTGGTTAAGTTTACTCCTAGGTACTTTATTTTTTTGGTTGTAATTGTGAAGGGGATTGTTTCCTTAATTTCTCTTTCTGACTGTTCATTGTTGGTG
The DNA here is from genome assembly GCF_036850765.1 of Saccopteryx bilineata. NCBI lineage: Eukaryota > Metazoa > Chordata > Mammalia > Chiroptera > Emballonuridae > Saccopteryx > Saccopteryx bilineata. The sequence goes on from NC_089493.1 coordinate 110,881,515, forward strand.
TATAAAAATGCTTCTGATTTCTGAGTATTGATTTTATATCCTGCCACTTTGCTGAATTTATTTATCAGGTCCAGTAGTTTTTTGACTGAGACTTTAGGGTTTTCTATATACAATATCATATCATCTGCAAATAATGATAGTTTTACTTCTTCTTTTCCAACTTGAATGCCTTTTATTTCTTCTTCTTGTCTGATTGCTGTGGCTAGGACTTCCAGGACTATGTTAAATAAGAGTGGTGAAAGGGGGCACCCCTGCCTTGTTCCTGATCTTAAGGGTATTGCTTTTAATTTTTGCCCATTGAGTATGATGTTGGCTGTGGGTTTCTCATAGATGGCTTTTATCATGTTGAGGTATGTTCCCTGTATTCCCACTTTGCTGAGAGTTTTGATCATGAATGGGTGCTGGATTTTATCAAATGCTTTTTCTGCATCTATTGAAATTATCATATGGTTTTTCTCCTTCTTTTTGTTTATGTGATGAATCACATTGATTGATTTACGAATATTGTACCAGCCTTGCCTCCCCAGAATAAATCCCACTTGATCATGGTGTATGATTTTTTCCATATATTGTTGGATCCGGTTTGCTAATATTTTGTTGAGGATTTTAGCATCTATATTCATCAGAGATATTGGCCTATAATTTTCTTTCTTTGTGTGGTCTTTGCCTGGTTTTGGAATCAGAATTATGCTCGCCTCATAAAAGGAGTTTGGAAGTCTTCCTTCCTCTTGAATTTTTTGAAATAGTTTGAGAAGGATAGGAGTTAGTTCTTCTTTGAATATTTGGTAGAATTCCGTTGTGAAGCCATCGGGCCCCGGACTTTTCTTTGTTGGGAGTTTTTTGATAACTGTTTCGATCTCCTTTGGTGTAATTGGTCTGTTTAAGTTTTCTGATTCTTCCAGATTGATTTTTGGAAGATTGTACGTTTCAAGGAATTTGTCCATTTCATCTAGGTTGTCTAGTTTTTTGGCATTCAGTTCTTCATAGTATTTTCTTAAAATATTTTGTATTTCTGTTGTGTCAGTTGTTATTTCTCCTCTCTCATTTCTAATTTTATTTATTTGAGTCCTCTCTCTCTTTTTCTTGGTGAGTCTACTTAAAGGTGCATCAATCTTGTTTACCTTTTCAAAGAACCAGCTCCTAGTTTCATTGATCCTCTGTATTGTTTCTTTAGCCTCTATGTCATTTATTTCTGCTCTGATCTTTATTATTTCCTTCCTTCTACTACATTTGGGCTTTACTTGCTGTTCTTTTTCTAATTCTTTTAGATGCAGGGTTAAGTTGTTTATTTGAGCTTTTTCTAGCTTCTGAAAGTGTGCCTGTAGTGCTATGAACTTCCCTCTCAGCACTGCTTTCGCTGTGTCCCATAAATTTTGAGTTGTTGTATGTTCATTGTCATTCGTTTCTAGGAATTTCTTTATTTCTTCTTTGATCTCATTCTTAATCCATTCATTATTTAACACCCTGCTATTTAGTTTCCATGTGTTTGAGAATTTTTGAGCTTTTCTGCTGTGATTCATTTCTAGTTTCATGCCGTTGTGATCAGAGAAAGTGCTTGATATGATTTCAGTCTTCTTAAATTTGTTGAGAGCACTTTTGTGCCCTAACATGTGGTCTATCCTAGAGAATGTACCATGAGCACTTGAAAAGAATGTATAATCTGCTGCTTTAGGGTGAAAGGTTCTGAAGATATCTATTAAATCGAGTTGATCTAGTGTTTCCAATAAGTCTGCTGTTTCTTTGTTAATTTTCTTTCTTGAGGATCTATCTAGTGATGTTAGTGGGGTATTGAAATCCCCTACTATTATAGTATTGCTGTTGATCTCGCCCTTTAAATCCATCAAAATCTGTTTTATATATTTGGGTGCTCCTATATTAGGTGCATAGATATTTATAATAGTTATATCTTCCTGTTGGATTACTCCCTTTATCATTATGTAGTGGCCTTCTTTATCTCTTACTATATCCTTTGTTGTTGTTGTTTTTTTTTTTTTTTTTTTCATTTTTCTGAAGCTGGAAACAGGGAGAGACAGTCAGACAGACTCCCGCATGCGCCCGACCGGGATCCACCCGGCGCGCCCACCAGGGGCGACGCTCTGCCCACCAGGGGGCGACGCCCTGCCCATCCTGGGCGTCGCCATGTTGCGACCAGAGCCACTCTAGCGCCTGAGGCAGAGGCCACAGAGCCATCCCCAGCGCCTGGGCCATCTCTGCTCCAATGGAGCCTTGGCTATGGGAGGGGAAGAGAGAGACAGAGAGGAAAGCGCGGCGGAGGGGTGGAGAAGCAAATGGGCGCTTCTCCTGTGTGCCCTGGCCGGGAATCGAACCCGGGTCCTCCGCACGCTAGGCCGACGCTCTACCGCTGAGCCAACCGACCAGGGCTATATCCTTTGTTTTAAAGTCCAATTTGTCTGATATAAGTATTGCTACCCCAGCTTTTTTTTTCATTTCCGTTTGCATGAAACATTTGTTTCCATCCTTTTACCTTCAATCTGTGTGTGTCTTTTGTTCTAAGGTGTGTCTCTTGTAGACAACATATGTATGGGTCCTGTTTTCTTATCCACGCAGCTACCCTATGTCTTTTGATTGGATCATTTAATCCATTTACATTTAAGGTTATTATTGATATGTAGTTGTTTATTGCCATTTTCTTCTTTAAAGGTGTATTCCTTTTTCTTTTTTCTTTTTTTCTGTATTCTTTTCCCACTTTATCTGTTTACACCAGGCCCCTTAATATTTCCTGCAGCATTGGTTTGGTTGTAATGAATTCCTTGAGTTGTTTTTTGTCTGGGAAGCTTTTTATTTCTCCTTCAATTTTAAACGATAGCCTTGCTGGATAAAGTAGTCTTGGTTGTAGGTTCTTGTTCTGCATTACTTTGAATATTTCTTGCCATTCCCTTCTGGCCTCAAGTGTTTCTGTTGAGAAGTCAGATGTCATCCTTATGGGGGCTCCTTTGTAGGTGATAACTTTTTTTTCTCTTGCAGCTTTTAATATTTTCTCTTTATCGCTTAGCTTTGGTATTTTAATTATGATGTGTCTTGGTGTAGGTTTCTTTGGGTTTCTCTTTAATGGAGTCCTCTGTGCTTCTTGGATTTGTGAGAGTTTCTCTTGCATTAATTTAGGGAAGTTTTCAGCTATGATATGATTGAACAAAGTCTCTATCCCTTGTTCTTTTTCTTCTTCTTCAGGAACCCCTATGATGCGGATGTTATTTCTCTTCATGTTGTCACAGAGCTCTCTAAGAGTTTCCTCTGACTTTTTGAGTCTTTTTTCTCTTTTCTTCTCTGCTTTCATGCCTTCATTCCAGTTGTCTTCTAACTCGCTGATTCGATCCTCTGCTCTGTCTATCCTCTTTTTAATTCCTTCCATTGTGGTCTTTATTTCTGATATTGTATTCGTCGTCTCCAACTGATTCTTTTTTATACTTGCTATTTCTTTATTTAGGTTTTCAAACTCCCCCTCCATTGTTGTTCTAAGATCCCTAAGCATCCTTACAATCATTATTTTGAACTCCGCATCTGGAAGTTTGATTATTTCCATATCACTCAGTTCATCTCTCAAAAGTGTCTCTTGTGGTTTCATTTGGATTGCACTCCTTTGTTTTCTCATCTTCTTCTTTTTTTTTTTATTTGTAGAGTTGATTGAGTCTAGGCTTGGTGTTGTCTGCCTCCAGTTTTCAGTTGTGTTATTTTTAGGTCTTCGTGGGTTGGTATCAGCTATTATTTGTAATCCACTTTCGGATTTGGGCAGCTTTGAAGTCTTGATTTGTTTGTTTTCTTAACAGGTGATAGTCTTGTTAACTGATCTCAGCAGGGGGCTTCCTTGAAACTGTATCCAGGCATGCTGAAGGTCTCTTCCTCCAACTAATCTCACTGGGGGCAGGGTTTTTTCTCTCAGCTTCAGTAGGGGGAGGTGTATCTCAGATCTCCATGGAGACCTGAGTTACTGCCCCTCCTCCCCACTTCTTGTTTTCAGCTGTGTCTTGTTGTGCTGATTGGAGCTGGATAGATGTCCGGAGATCTCTGATCCGGAAGCACTTCAGCTCTGTTTTGTGAAAGGTTCAGTCCCTCCCCCAGCTATGGCCGCCTCCAGCACGAATGAGTCAGCTTTTTTATTTTGTTTCTTGCATACCTTAGCCCCTCACAGTCTGTCCCTCTCCCTGTCTTTTCCACTTGGGAGATAAGCTGGTCTTTTCAACCCACCTTGCTCCCTGGTCGCCAGGTAAGTGGCTGTGAGCAGTAGTTTCTGCTCTTTTTCCTCTGTGAAATCCTCTCTGGGCTCTCAGCCTCACCCCCCTCCTTCCCTTCCTGTAAGCAGAGGAGATTCAGGCACTCCTTACCAGGATTATTGTGGCTTCCTCTTTGCTCCTTGGTTTTTGAGAGCTGTTCTTGCAGTTCAGTGTTGGTTTTTCATGCTGATTTTTTCTAAATTGATTTGTATTCCAGTTTGGTGTTGAGAGCTGGGTGTCTGTGCATCCGCCTACTCTGCTGCCATCTCTGAGTCTCCGTACACAGGTCTTTGTCACATGAAAAATTAACCTGGCCAAGATGGTTCTTTCTCAGCTTGGGTCTCCCCCAGGCAACACAGGGCAATAATACATTTACCCAATGGCTATGTGCATTAAGGGTGGGGAGATCTCTAAAAACTGCAGTTCTCAACCAGGATACAAGGTGGGGCCGATACCACCAACTTTTATTCTTTATTTTCAAGATTGCTGAGGCTATTCATGTTCCTCTTTGGTTCCATATAAATTTTTGGAATATATGTTTTATGTCTTTGAAGTATGCCATTAGTATTTTAATGGGAATTGCATTGAATTTATAGATTGCTTTGGGTAGTATAGATATTTAAAGATGTTTATTCTTCCTATTCATGAACACAATATATGCTTCCACTTGTTTGTATCTTTCTAGATTTTTTTTTTATCAATGTTTTATAATTTTTCTAGTACAAGACTTTTACCTCCTTGGTTAAATTTACTCCTAGATACTTTATTTTTTTTGTTGCATTAGTGAAGGAGATTATTTTCTTAATTTCTTTTTCAGACAGTTCATTGTTGGTGTATAAAATGCCACTGATTTCTGAATGTTAATTTTATATCCTGCCACCTTGCCTAATTCATTTATCAGGTCTAGTAATTTTTCAACTGATACTTTAGGGTTTTCTTTTTCTTTCTTTCTTTTTTTTTTTTTTTTTGTATTTTTCTGAAGCTGGAAACGGGGAGAGACAGTCAGACAGACTCCCGCATGTGTCCGACCGGGATCCACCCAGCACGCCCACCAGGGGGCGATGCTCTGCCCACCAGGGGGCGATGCTCTGCCCCTCTGGGGCGTCGCTCTGTCACGACCAGAGCCACTCCAACGCCTGGGACAGAGGCCAAGGAGCCATCCCCAGCGCCTGGGCCATCTTTGCTCCAATGGAGCCTCGCTGCGGGAGGGGGAGAGAGAGACAGAGAGGAAGGAGAGGGGGAAGGGTGGAGAAGCAGATGGGCGCTTCTCCTGTGTGCCCTGGCCAGGAATCGAACTTGGGACTTCTGCACGCCAGGCCGACGCTCTACCACTGAGCCAACCGGCCAGGGCCTAGGGTTTTCTATGTACAGTATCATGTTGTCAGCAAATAATGATAGTTTTACTTCTTTTCCAATTTGAATGCCTTTTATTTTTTTCTTCTTGTCTGATTGCTGTGGCGAGGACTTCCACAACTATGTTGAATAAGAGTGGTGAAAGGGGGTACCCCTGCCTTGTTCCTGATCTAAAGGGGATTGCTTTTAATTTTTGTCCGTTGAGTATGATGTTGGCTGTGGGTTTGTCATAGGTGGCCTTCATCATGTTGAGGTATGTTCCCTGTATTCCCACTTTGCTGAGAGTTTTGATCATAAATGGGTGCTGGATTTTATCAGGTGCTTTTTCTGCATCTATTGATATTATCATGTGATTTTTCTCCTTTTTTTTTTTGTTTATGTGATAAATCACATTTCTTGATTGGCAAATATTGTACCAGCCTTGCCTCCCCAGAATAAATCCCACTTGATCATGATGTATGATTTTTTTTCACTTATTGCTGGATTCGGTTTGCTAACATTTTGTTGAGAATTTTAGCATCTAAATTCATCAGGGATATTGGCCTATAGTTTTTTTTCTTTGTAGTGTCTCTACCTGGTTTTGCAATGAAGATTATGCTCGCCTCATGAAAGGAGCTTGGAAGTCTTCCATCCTCTTGAATTTTTTGAAATAGCTTGTGAAAGATAGGTGTTAGTTCTTTGAATGTTTGGTAAAATTTGCCAGTGAAGCAATCTGGCCCAGGACTTTCGTTTGTTGGGAGTTTTATTTTTATTTTTTTAAATTTATTTTACTAGGGTGACATCAATAAGTCAGGGTACATATGTTCAAAGAAAACATGTCCAGGCTATCTTGTCAATCAATTATGTTGCTTACCCATCACCCAAAGTCAGATTGTCCTCTGTCACCTTCTAGCTAGTTTTCTTTGTGCCCGTCCCCATCCCCCTTTCCCTCTCCCTCTCCCCCCACCCCCCGTAACCACCACACTCTTATCAATGTCTCTTAGTCTCGTTTTTATATCCCACCTACGTATGGAATAATGCAGTTCCTGGTTTTTTCTGATTTACTTACTTCAACTTCGTATCATGTTATCAAGATCCCACCATTTTGCTGTAAATGATCCGATGTCATCATTTCTCATGTCTGAGTAGTATTCCATAGTGTATATGTGCCACATCTTCTTTATCCAGTTGTCTATTGAAGGGCTTTCTGGTTGTTTCCATGTCCTGGCCACTGTGAACAATGCTGCAATGAACATGGGGCTGCATGTGTCTTTACATATCAATGATTCTGAGTTTTTGGGGTATATACCCAGTAGAGGGATTGCTGGGTCATAAGGTAGTTCTATTTTCAGTTTTTTGAGGAACCACCATACTTTCTTCCATAATAGTTGTACTACTTTACATTCCCACCAACAGTGAATGAGGGTTCCTTTTTCTCCACAGCCTCTCCCACATTTGCTATTACCTGTCTTGCTAATAATAGCTAATCTAACAGGTGTGAGGTGGTATCTCATTGCAGTTTTGATTTGCATTTCTCTAATAGCTAAAGAAGATGAGCATCTTTTCATATATCTGTTGGCCATTTGTATTTCTTCCTGGGAGAAGTGTCTGTTCATGTCCTCTTCCCATTTTTGTATTGGATTGTTTGTTTGTTTGTTGTTGAGTTTTATGAGTTCTTTGTATATTTTGGATATTAGGCCCTTATCTGAGCTGTTGTTTGAAAATATCATTTCCCATTAAGTTGGCTGTCTGTTTATTTTGCTATCAGTTTCTCTTATTGAGCAAAAACTTCTTAGTCTGATGGTAGTCCCATTCATTAATTTTTGCCTTCACTTCTCTTACCTTTGGAGTCACATTCATAAAATGCTCTTTAAAACCAAGGTTCATGAGTTTAGAACCTATGTCTTCTTCTATGTACTTAATTGTTTCAGGTCTTATATTTAGGTCTTTGATCCATTTTGAATTAATTTTAGTACAAGGGGACAAACTGTAGTCCAATTTCATTCTTTTGCATGTGGCTTTCCAGTTTTCCCAGCACCATTTATTGAAGAGGCTTTCTTCTCTCCATTGTGTGTTGTTGGCCCCTTTATCAAAAATTATTTGACCATATATATGTGGTTTTATTTGTGGACTTTCTATTCTGTTCCATTGGTCTGAGTGTCTGTTTTTCTGCCAATACCATGCTGTTTTGATTGTCATGGCTCTAAAATATAGTTTGAAGTCAGGTATTGTAATGGCCCCAGCTTCATTCTTTTTCTTTAGGATTGCTTTGGCTATTCAGGGTTTTTTATATAAATCTGATGATTTTTTGCTCTATTTCTTTAAAAAATGCCATTGGAATTTTGATGAGAACTGCATTAAATTTGTATATTGCTTTGGGTAATATGGCCATCTTGATTATATTTATACTTCCTAACCAAGAACAAGGAATATTCTTCCATCTCATTATATCTTTTTCGATTTCCCTTAACAATGGTTTGTAGTTTTCATTATATGGGTCCTTTACATTCTTTGTTATGTTTATTCCTTGGTATTTTTTGTTGTTGTTGCAATGGTGAAGGGAATTTTTTTTTGAGTTCGTTCTCAAATGTTTTATTGTTGGCATATAGAAAGGCTATGGACTTTTGTATGTTAATTTTGTATCCTGTGACCTTACTGTATTAGCTTCTTGTTTCTAGTAATCTTTTTGTAGATTCTCTGGGGTTTTCGATGTATAGGATCATATCATCTGCAAAAAGTGATACCTTTACTTCTTCTTTTCCGATATGGATGCCTTTTATTTCTTTGTCTTTTCTGATTGCTCTGGCTAGAACCTCTAGCACCACATTGAATAAGAGTGGAGAGTGTGGACAACCCTGTCTTGTTCCCGATTTAAGGGGGAAATCCTGCAGTTTTGTGCCATTTAATATGATGTTAGCTGATGATTTATCATATATGGCCTTTATCATGTTGAGATATTTTCCTTCTATACCCATTTTGTTGAGAGTCTTAAACATAAAATTGTGTTGTATTTTATCAAAAGCCTTTTCTGCATCTATTGATAAGATCATGTGGTTTTTGTTCTTTGTTTTGTTGATATGGTGTATTACGTTAACCGTTTTCCATTTGTTGAACCATCCTTGAGATTCTGGGATGAATCCCACTTGATCGTGATGTATTATTTTTTTAATATGTTGTTGTATTCGATTTGCTAGTATTTTGTTTAGTATTTTAGCATCTGTATTCATTAGAGATATTGGTCTGTAGTTTTCTTTTTTTGTGCCATCCTTGCCTGGTTTTGGTATGAGGGTTATGTTGGCTTCATAAAATGTGTTTGGAAGTGTTGCTTCTTCAATTTTTTGGAAGACTTTGAGTAGAATAGGAACCAAGTCTTCTCTGAATGTTTGATAAAATTCGCTAGTAGCCGTCTGGGCCAGAGACTTTTATTTTTGGGGAGGTTTTTAATGGTTTTTTTCTATTTCTTCTCTACTAATAGGTCTGTTTAGGCTTCTGCTGCTTCTTGACTCAGTCTAGGAAGGTGTATTGTTGTAGGAATTTATCCATTTCTTCTAGGTTGTTGAATTTAGTGGTATAAAGTTTTTCATAGTATTCTACAATAATTCTTTGTGTATCTATGATGTTTGTGGTGATTTCTCCTCTTTCATTTTGAATTTTATTTATATGAGTTCTTAATCTTTTTTCCTTGGTAAGTCTTGCCAGGGGTTTGTCAATTTTGTTGATCTTTTCAAAGAACCAGCTCCTGGTTCTATTAATTTTTTCTATTGTTTTTCTGTTCTCTATTTCATTTATTTCTTCTCTGATTTTTATCATCTCCTTTCTTCGGCTGGTTTTGGGTTGTCTTTGTTCTTTTTTTTCCTGTTCCTTAAGGTGTGAAGTTAAGTGGTTCATTTGGGCTCTCTCTTGTTTGTTCATATATGCCTGAAGTGATATGAACTTCCCTCTTATCACTGCTTTTGCTGCATCCCATAGATTCTGATATGTCGTATTGTCATTTTCATTAGTCTGTATATATCTTGATCTCTGCGCTTATTTCTTCTCTGACCTATTCATTTTTTAAAAGTATATTGTTTAGTTTCCACATTTTTTGTGGGATTTTTTTTCACTTTTTTGCAGTTGAATTCTAATTTCAAGGCTTTCTGATCAGAAAATATGCTTGGTACAACTTCGATTTTTCTGAATTTGCTGATGATATTTTTGTGGCCCAACATATGGTCAATTCTTGAGAATGATCCATGTACACTGGAGAAAAATGTATACTCTGTCACTTTGGGATGAAATGTCCTGTAGATGTCTATCATATCCAGGTGCTCTAGTGTTTTGTTTAAAGCCAGTATATCTTAATTGATTCTCTGTTTGGATGACCGATCTAGAGCCGTCAGCGGTGTATTGAGGTCTCCAAGTATGATTGTATTTTTGTCAGTTTTTGTTTTAAGGTCAATAGGTAGCTGTCTTATATATTTTGGTGCTCCTTGGTTTGGTGCGTATATATTAAGAATTGTTATGTCTTCTTGATTCAGTGTCCCCTTAGCCATTATGAAATGGTCATTTTTGTCTCTGAGTACTTTTCCTGTCTTGTAGCCAGCATTATCAGATATGAGTATTGCTACACCTGCTTTTTTTGGATGTTATTTGCTTGGAGTATTGTTTTCCAGCCTTTCACTTTGAATTTGTTTTTATCCTTGTTACTTAGATGAGTTTCTTGTAGGCAGCATACAGTTGGATTTTCTTTTTTAATTCATTCTGGTACTCTGTGTCTTTTTATTGGTAAGTTTATTCCATTTTCATTTAGTGTAATTATTGACACTTGTAGGTTCCCTATTGCCTTTTTATAGATTGCTTATGTTAGTTTTATGTCTTGCTTGATCCTTCTCTTTTGTTTTTCTATCTTTTGTTTTTACTTGGTTGTATTCCATTCATCTTTCCTCTGTTGCTATCTTTTTAAAATCATGTGCTTCTGTGGTGGTTTTTTTCAATGGCATAGTTACCATTAAGTAATGAAAAAGGTTCCTACCCTGTTCATTATAGTGCATTATCTTGTGAGTACTTTTGCACTGCATCGTCCTTTGCTACTGTTAATCTCCATCCTCCCCCCCCCCTTGTTGTTGTCACAGTTTAAATTTGGTTTTATTGTGTTCTTCTTGGAGCTTTAACTTGTGGTTTTGTTTTTTGTTTTCTTTTTATCTGATGGAGAACCCCCTTTAGTAATTCCTGGAGTAGGGGTTTTCTGATGATAAATTCCCTCATCTTTTCTGTATCTGTGTATGTTTTTATTTCTTCTTCGTATTTTTCTTTTCCCTGGCTGCCGTGAGAATTTTTTCTTTGTCGTTGGTTTGTGTGAATTTCATTATCATGTGCCTTGGAGTAGGTTTGTTGGGGTTAAGAAAACTCGGAGTTCTGTTTGCTTCTTGAATTTGACACTTTAATTCTTTCTATAGGCTTGGGAAGTTCTCTTATATTATTTGTTTGAGTATGTTCTCCATTCCATTTTCTCTCTCTTCTCCCTCTGATATACGTATTATTCTTATGTTATTCTTTTTGATGGAGTCAGATAATTCTTGTAGGGCTATCTCATTTTTTAAAATTTTTGAGTCTCTTTCTTCTTCTCTTTGTTTTGCCTCAAGTTACTTGTCTTATATTTCCCTAATCCTACCTTCTATCTGGCCTGTTCTATTAGCTAAGCTTGTTACCTCGATTTTCAGCTCCTAAATTGAGTTTTTCATCTCTGTTTGATTTGTTTTTATAGTTTTAATTTCCTTGGTATATACTCTTTGTGTTCATTGAGTTGTTTTCTGAGCTCCCTAAATTGCCTTTCTGTGTTTTCTTGTATATCTCTGAGTATTTTTAGGATTTATATTTTAAATTCTCTGTCATTTAGCTCCAAGGTTTCCAATATATTAAATTTTTTCTCCATAGACTTTTCCTCATCTATCTGTGTTACCTCTTTCTTTTCTATCCATGATATTCGATTTTCTCTTCCTTAATGGCATCTGAGGATGGTTTTGTTGATAGTATTAATGAGATTTAATAAAGAATAAAAAGTTAAAAAATAATTATAAAAAAGAAAAGAATTAAAAAAAATTTAAAATTAAAAAAAATTTTATTCCCCCCCCTTCTTTTTTCCTCTCCTCTCCTCTCCCCTCTTTCTTGAGAAAATCTTGTGGTGAACTGTAAATTATATTGTGCTAAATAGAACAAACCATGCCTATAAAGGAGGTCCTGATTTGGGCAGAAGTAATAAAGGGGCAAAAAAGGGGGGTATGGACCCACAAAATGGAAATAAGGCAAAAATTTGTGTCAATAATAAAATGATTTGCTTTTAGGTTTTGTTTGAGTAAGAGATACGGTGAGAGTAATAAGAAGGAAACAGGAAAATGAGGGGAAAAATTAAATAAATACTATTGTATTTAGTGGAACAAGAATTTAATAAGATGGAGAGCCAGGGTTGGGAGCACTGCTAGTGAGTTAAAAAAGCAAAGTAATACCCCCCCAAAACGCCATAAACATAAATTTAAGTCCCAGATAAGATAATTTGTTCATTATTGCTGATTGAATGAGAAGAGACGTAAAGGAGAAAGGAAGAAACTAATATAGAGGGAGAAAAGAAAGAGAGAGAAAAAAAGAGGGAACCACTAAAAGAAGAAAAAGAAAAAAAGGAGAGAGAGAGAGTGTTAAGGGTTTTGGAGTGCAATCCTCATAGAGAGAAAGGAAGAAGAAAGAAAAGATAATGGGAGATGTAACACTTATGGGTAGTGTAGTTCAAGGAGAGGAGAGAGTAAGACCAGCAGTGAATTAAACGACCAAATTGGAAGAGGAAAAAAATAATCAAGAATGAAGATAAGAGAAACAAACGAACAAATATAATAAAATGGGATAGGTTATAAAGTCTGTGGATTATTCTTGATTTTGAGAGGTTATCTTCTTGCTTTTTCTTTTCTCTCCCTCTTCCTGGTCGGTGACTCTGTACCCCGGGTTCTGTCCTTGTGCCATGCTTAGGTAGAGGTTTGCAGTTGATAAGTCTCTATGGCGATGGCATATATTGGGCTTCAGTCTCATTGGCAGTCAAGGCTCATTAGCATTTATAGGCTCCGACAGTGAGAGAGACTGTGTTCCCAGAGCCTCTCTCCTAGTTTTTCCTTCCTGAATTAGTAGCCTGATAATCCAGCTATGGGGTTGCTGCTGCCTCTGCCTGGATAGTTAGAGGCTCAAAGAGCTGGCAAATCCCCACTCTATTTCCACTCTGCGCAGGGCTCTGGGTAAGGCTCAATCAGAGCTTTAGCATAATCAGGTGGGGCTTCCGCCCACACAAAGACCTCTGACTCTGTCCCTCTGTCTGGTAACACGGGTGGGCGCCCACTTCCGGGGCGCTCGGAGGAATCTCTCACTCACTATCTGCATGCGCAGACTGGGATATGGAGCAGGCCGTCTCTTACTCCGAATTAGACCCCCGCCCGCCGGCACAGAAAAGTTCTAGCGTTAGAATTAGCTCTCGCTCCTTCCCCGTGCATGTCTTTTTCAGGGCACTGGGGCGGCCCCGAGATTCTGCTTTTGGCCCACACAAAGGTCCCTGACTCTGCCCCTCTGTCTGAGAACACAGGCGCCCACTCCTGAGGAGCTCGGAGGAATCTCTTGCCCACTCTCTGTGCATGCCAACCAGGATATCAGGCCGGCCGTCTCTCACTCTGAGTGAGACCCCCGCCTGCACGGAGAAGTTCCAGCATTGGAATTAGCTCTCACTCCCTCCCCATGCGCTGCTTTTTCAGGGTGCTCGGGCGGCCCCGAGATTCTGCTTTTGGCCCACAGAAAGGCCTCTGATTCTGCCTCTCTGTGGGGTAACACGGGCGCCCACTCCCTGGGCTCTACGAGGATTCTCTTGCCCACTACCTGTGCGTGCCGACCAGGATTGGGGCGGATGACTGCCCCACTTGTCTTTCTTTGTGTGGGTTTGGCGTGAGTGCTAGCTTGTATTGACTGGGTTGCCACAAGCACAGTTTTTCCTTGGCTTGGATCTCCGTGCCACAGCCTGGTTCGGCCGTTTGTGCCGCGGCCTGGATCTATTCACCCCCTTTGCCCACCTTAGTTCCTATACTCTCATTTCTCAGTTAAAGCATCCCTATTTAGGTTAGTGAGGAAGGTGGAGTGTTTCTTACTCCCTATTTCCTTCGGGGTTTGATTATATATTTAGCCAATTTTTTGCTCGACCATACCTTCGGGTGTATTGCGGAACATCTGGAGGCTCCAAGGATAGATTTTTCTGTTTCTGGTTGAAGATCTTACTGAGTTTTGGGGGAGATTTATCGGTATTACTCTCTACAGCGCCATTACTCTGACATCAATTTGGGAGATTTTTTTTTTTTTTTTTTTTAAGTTAACTTTTTTTTTATTATTTTTATTTATTCATTTTTTAGAGGGGAGAGAGAGAGAGAGAGAGAGAGAGAGAAGAGGGGAGGAGCAGGAAGCTTCAACTCCCATATGTGCCTTGACCAGGCAAGCCCAGGGTTTTGAACCGGCGACCTCAGTATTTCAGGTCGACGCTTTTATCCACTGCGCCACCACAGGTCAGGCTGGGAGATTTTTGATAACTGTTTCAATTTCATTTGTTGTAATTGGTCTGTTTAGGTTTTCTGATTCTTTCAGATTGAGTTTTGGAAGATTATATGTTTCTAGGAATTTATTCATTTCACGTAGTTTGTCCAATTTTTTGGCATACAGATCTTCATAGTATTTTCTTACAAATCTTTGTATTTCTGCTGTGTCAGTTGTTACTTCTCCACTTTCATTTCTAATTTTATTTATTTGAGTCCTCTCTCTTTTCTTCTTGAAGAATCTGGTTAAAGGTTTATCAATCTTGTTTACCTTTTCAAAGAAATAGCACTTGTTTTCATTGATCTTATGTATTTTTTTTTTTAGCCTCTATGTCATTTATTTCTGCTCTAATCTTTATTATTTTCTTCCTTCTACTTCCTCTGGGCTTTATTTTTTTTTCTAGTTCTTTTAGATGCAGGGTTGTTTATTTGAGCTTTTTCTTGCTTCTTAAGTTGTGCATATAATGCTATGAACTTCCCTCTCAGGAATGCTTTTGATGTGTCTCATAAATTTTGAGTTGTATGTTCCTTTACATTTGTTTCAAGGGAATTTTTTTATCTCTTCATTGATCTCATTGTTAACCCATTCATTATTTAATAACATGCTATTTAGCCTCCAAGTGTTTGAATGTTTTTTAGTTTTTCTATTGTAGTTGATTTCTAATTTCATGCCATTGTGATCAGAGAAGATGCTTGATATGATTTGAATCTTCTTAAATTTATTGAGACTTATTTTGTGTCCTAACATGTGGTCTATCCTAGAGAATGTACAATGAGCACTTGAAAAAGTATATTCTGCTGTTTTGGGGTGAAAGGTTCTGAACATATCAGTTATTTCCAATTGCTCTAGTGTGTCATTTAAGGCTGCTGTTTCTTTGTTAATTTTCTGTTTGGAGGATCTATCCATTGATGTTAGTGGGGTATTAAAATCCCCTACTGTTATATTGCTGTTGATCTCTCCCTTTATGTCTATCAAAATCTGCTTCATATATTTAGGTGCTCCTATAGTAGGCGCATACATATTTACAGTGGTTATATATACTCCTGTTGGATTGCTCCCTTTATCATTATGTATGACTTTCTTTATCCCTCACTACAGCCTTTGTTTTAAAGTGTTTTGTCAGATATAAATATTGCTATTCCAGCTTTTGTCATTTCCATTTGTATGAAATACTTTGTTCCATCCTTTCACTTTCAGTCTATGTGTATCTTTTTTTCTGAGATGTGTCTTTTGTAGACAGCATATGTATGGGTCCTGTTTTCTTCTCCATGCAGCTACCCCATGTCTTTTGATTGGAGCATTTAATCCAGGGGTAGTTAACCTTTTTATAGCTACCACCCACTTTTGTATCTCTCTGTTAGTAGTAAAATTTTCTAACCATGCACCAGTTCCACAGTAATGGTGATTTATAAAGTAGGGAAGTAACTTTACTTTATAAAATTTATAAAGCAGAGTTACAGCAAGTTATAGCATATAATAATAATTACCAAGTACTTGATGTTGGATTTTCACTGTTGGGCAGAATAAATCTTTATAAGACAACTTACTATAGTTAAATCTATCTTTTTTTTTTTTTTTTTTGTATTTTGTATTTTTCTGAAGCTGGAAATGGGGAGGCAGTCAGACAGACTCCCACATGCACCCGACTGGGATCCACCTGGCACGCCCACCAGGGGGCGATGCTCTGCCCATCCGGGGTGTCGCTCTGTCACGACCAGAGCCAGTCTAACGCCTGAGGCAGAGGCCATGGAGCCATCCCCAGCGCCCAGGCCATCTTTGCTCCAATGGAGCCTTGGCTGTGGGAGAGGAAGAGAGAGACAGAAAGGAAGGAGAGGGGGAGGGGTGGAGAAGCAGATGGGCTCTTCTCCTATGTGCCCTGGCCAGGAATCAAACCCGGGACTTCCGCACGCCAGGCCGATGCTCTACCACTGAGCCAACCAGCCAGGGCCTAAATCTATCTTTTTATTTATACTTTGGTTGCTCCGCTACTGCCAACCATGAAAGCTGGGACACCCACTAGTGGGTGGTAGGGACCAGGTTGACTACCATTGATTTAATCCATTTACATTTAAGGTTATTATTGATATGTCCTTATTTGTTGCGATTTTATTCTGTAAATCTGCATTCTCTTTTTCTTGATTTCTTTTTTTCCCAATTGCTCTTTGTATAGCAGGCCCGTTAATATTTCTTGCAGTACTGATTTGGTTGTAATGAATTTCTTGAATTTTTTTCTTGTCCTGGAAGCTTTTTATTTCTCCTTCAATTTTAAATGATAACCTTGCCTAATATAGTAGTCTTGGTTTGTAGGTTCTTATTTTGCATCACTTTGACTATTTCTTGCCAGTCCCTTCTGCCCTGAAGTGTTTCTGCTGAGAAGTCCAATATCATTCTTATGGGGGCTACTCTGTAGGTAATTAATTGCTTTTCTCTTGCAGCTTTTAGTATTCTTTCTTGGTGTCTTAACTTTGGCATTTTAATTATAATGTGTCTTGGTGTAGGCCTCCTTGGGTTCCTCTTAATGGGACTCTGTGCTTCTTGAACTTGTGTGACTTTTCCATCATCAATTTAGGGCAATTTCAGCTATGATTTCTTCAAACAGATTCTCTATCCCTTGTTCGTTCTCTTCTCCTTCAGGAACCCCTATGATACGGATGTTGTTTCTCTTCATGTTGTCTCAGAGGTCTCTTAGAGTTTCCTCACTCGTTTTGAGTCTCTTTATTTTTCTGCTGCACTTCTGTGCTTTTGTTTATCTTGTCTTCTAAATCACTGATTTGATCCTCTGCTTCATCCAGCCTACTGTTGATTCCTTCTAGTGCCACCTTTATTTTTGATAATTGTATTTATCATTTCTGGTTTTTTTTTTATGATTTCAAAGTTCTTTTTGATGCTTGATGTCTGTTTAGGTGTTCATTATGACCCTCTATTGTTGCTCTAAGATCCTTGAGCATCCTAAAAATCATTATTTTAAACTCTGCATCTGGTAGTTTGGTTATTTCCATTTCATTTAGGTATTTTCCTGGGGATTTCTCTTGTTGATTCATTTGGATCTCATTTCTCTGCCCATTTTGTCTGTGTATTAGGTAGCACTGTCTGAATTTGAACTTTTTGTAGTTTTTTTTGTGAGGAAGATGGGCTCAGTAGTAGACCTCCAGGCCGCCTGTTTTCCTTGTTCTCGGAATGCTTCTTGAGGGTACTATTTTCCCTCCTGTTGTCTGTGAGTATTGAATGCAGTTGGACCTTCTGTGGATGTGGTTATCCTTCAGGCTGGCTGGCTCTAAGGGTCAACCTTGATCATGTGTATTACACATTGTGCAATGTCGGTCTTGTTGGGCTTATTTATTCTCTACAGTGTCTAGTGCCAGCTAGACTCCTCCTTTGGGCGTGCTGCTTGTGTAGCTAGCTGAGTCTAGGGTTGATGCTGTCAGTCACCCACTACCAGTTGTGTTGGCTCTAGATCTTCTTGGGTTGGCATCAGCTGTTGTTTTTAACCTGCTGTGGGCTACCTGTTTGCAGCTACTGCTCTTTTCACTGTTTGTGTCTTCATTTCTGTGTCTGGGTACTGTGGGAGGGGGCAACCTGTGTATAAGGATCAGCTTCCTTCTGCTTAGAGATGACAGCAGCTCCATAAAAGCCCCAAGTTCTGTAAGATTTGCCTCCACTTTTCAGCTGCTCCACCTCCTCTTTCAATTGCCTGGGCTTCCCACAGAGTCTTCTGTAAAAAAACTGCAATGTGGGTCCAGACTGACCTCACCCAACCATTTCCTCTTCAGGTTGCAAACTTATTGAGTTAGGGCAGTGGTTGGCAATCTCATTAGTCAACAGAGCCAAATATCAACAGTACAACGACTGAAATTTCTTTTGAGAACCAATTTTTTTAAACTTAAACTATATAGTTAGGTACATTCCTTATTGAGGTAGCACCCACACATGGTATTTTGTGGAAGATGTGCCCCTCCTGGGCCTCTCTGGATGGATCCCAGCGCAGACCAGTGGGAGACACTGCCCGTGACTGGCCCTCAGCAACCTTCTTGGATCTATAAGCAATCCAGAGTTTGTGGCTGCCTCTGCTGGGCCCAGGTACACATGGAAATATCAACCTCCACTCCTAGGCTGATTTTACCCACACTGGGCCTGGGGGAAGATTCCCTGAGTCCCACCTCCTGCAGCCTCTGTCTGCTTGCTGGCTGCTTGTTGGGCTCAGCCACTGGAAAAATCTCTGCTAGAGTCTGGAGCCTGTGGCAATTCAGGGATTAGGAAGGGTGGTGGGTGTGGCTTTGCCCCAGGCCCCAGGTGTCAGTTTGTCCAGACTTTTTTCACAGATCTCAGTAGGGTGTGGCCTCTGAAACCCAAGGTGTGGTTTGCCAGCACTCTGGACAGTTTCCATTGAGTCTCCTGTGAGGTGGAATTATCAGTTTTAGACTCTGGAGCGTGGGAGTGGGGGTGGGGTGGGGTGGGGAGGCTCCAGTCTCAACAGCAGAAAATGAAGTCACTGATGCACTCCTACCTCCTGGCTTCTCAGCACCACCCAGTTGCCATGACTGGAGCAGGAGATACTCCTGAGGGCAGAGCAATTGCTTTTCTCCAGGCTGGTGACTGCTCCACCCAAGAAAGATGATGACTACAGTACCTGAGACTGACTCAGCACAGGCTTCTGTTGGCTGTTCCCCACCGTGTCTCTCCCTGGTCCTCCAACTTTACACTCTCCTCCCGCAACTCTAGTCCTCTCAGCTCTCCCCTGCCAGAGCCCCGGGTAAGTGGCTGTGAACAAGATTTTTTGCATGAGCAAAAGATGGGGCCCGTGTCTCTGAGAGTTCCATCTCTTTCTCGCAGACAGAAACCCAGCTCTTTTCACTGGCGAAGGCTGTCTGGGCACCTCTTCTAGGCTCTGGGGCTCTAGGCTGGGGCTCCGGGCCTGGGGCTGAGCACCCACACCTCTCAGGGTGACGCTCTCTGTAGTGAGAGTCCCTCTGGACCCACTGCAGCCACTTGCTCCTGGGAGCGGGCAGCCCTTTCCGTGTCTCTGCCCTTCCTACCAGTCTCGATGTGATCCTTGGTTATAGAGGCCTCTTTAGTCCAAAGTTGGTTTTTCAAGATGGTTGTTATTAAATTAAGTTGTAATCCCATTTGGTCTTGGGGGGTGGCAGTTGGAACATCTGCCTACTCCATCGCCATCTTTGAATCTCTCCTGCATATATCTTTTTGAGTCAGTGTTTTTGTTTTCTTTGAATAAATATCCAGAATTATAATTGCTGGATCATATAGTAGTTCCATCTTTAACTTTTTCAGTAACCTCCATGCAGTTTTTCATAGTGGCTACATCAATTTACATTACAAAAACAGTGTACAAGTGTTCACTTTTCTCCATCCATCCTTTGCTAACACTTATTTTTGTCTTTTTGATAATAGCCATTCTGACAGATGTGAGGTAATATCTCATTGTGTGTGTTAGTGTGTGTGTTTTTAGAGAGGGAGAGAAAGTGTGTGAGAAGAAGGGAGAAAGAGTGGGAGGGAGAGAGAGTGAGAGAGGGAGGGAGAGAGAGTGGGAAGCACCAACTCACTGTTCCGTTTAGTTGCCTTGATCAGGTATGGGACTGGCGGCCTCAGGCTCAAGCTGAGCCAGTGACCCCTTGCTCAAGCTGGTGACATGGGTTCAAGCCAGCAACCTTGGGCTCAAGCAAGGGACCTTGGGTTTAGAACCTGTAACTTCAGTGTTCTGGGTCGACATTATCCACTGTGCCACCACTGATAGGCTTGTTGTGGTTTTGATTTGCATTTCCCTAATGATAATTTTGTTCAGCATCTTTTTTTGTACCTGTTGGCCTTCTGTATGTCTTCTTTGGGAAAATGTCTATTAAAATCTGCTTGTTTTAAATTTTTTAATAATTAAAATATTTCAATTATAGTTGACATACACTATTATATTAGTTTCAGGTGTACAATGAAGTGATTAGACATTTATATGACTTATGATCATCCTGATAAGTCTAATACCCATCTGATACCATGCATAGTTATCATAGTATTATTGATTATATTCCCTATGCTGTACTTATATCCTGTGATTACTTTTATAATGGGCATTTTATAACCTTTTCCTTTTTTTCACCCATCCCCAAACTTATACCCATTTTTTAATTGGATTCTTTTTGTATTGAGTTGTATGAGATTTTTATATATTTTTGATATTAGTCCCTTATCAGACAAACATGATTTGAAAATATTTATATCCACTCAGTAGGTTGCCTTTTCATTTTGCTGATGGTTTTCTTTGCTGTTCAGATGCTTTTTGGCTTGATGTAGTACATTTATTTTACATTTGTTGCTTTTGCTTTTGATGTCAGATTCAAAGCATCTGTGTCAAGGACCTCACCACCTATGTTTTCTTCTAGAGGTTTTATAGTTTCAGGTCTTACATTTGAGTCTTTAATGCATTTTGAGTCAATGTTTGCATGTGGTATAAAATAGTGGTCAAGTTTTATTCTTTACACATAGCTGTCCATTTCTTCCAACACTATTTATTGAAGATTGTCTTTTTGCCATTGTATATTTTCGACTTCTTCGTTGTAAATTAATTGACCATATATGCATGGGGTTTATTTCTGGTCTCTCTATTCTGTTCCATTGATCTATGTGTCTGTTTTTTGTCAATACTATGCTGTTTTAATTACTATAGCCTTGTAGTATAGTTAGAAATCAGGGAGCCTGATGCCTCCAGCTTTCTTTTTTATCAAGGTTGCTTTGGCTGTTTAGAGTTTTTTTGTAGTTCTATACAAATTTTAGATTGTTTTTTCTATGACTTTGAAAAATGTATTAGAATTTTCAGAGTGATTATATTGAATCTGTAGATAGTTTTGGATGGTATGGATATTTTTTACAATATCTTTCCATTTACCTGTATCTTTTAAAATTTCTTTACTATTTTGTAGTTTTCAATTGCTAGGTCTTTTGTCTTGGTTAATTTATTTCTAAGTTAATTTATTATTTAATTAATTTAATATCTAAGTTAATTTATTATTTAATTCTTGGTTAATTTATTTTTAATCAAATTGTTTTTGATGCAATTATAAGGGAGATTGTTTTCTTTGTTTCTCTTTCTGATAGCTCATTGTTGCATAGAAATGCAGCACATTTTTGCATGTTGATTTTGTATCTTGAAACTTTACTGAATTTGTTTATTAGTTCAAAATTTTTTGATGAAGTCTTCAGGGTTTAAAAAAATATATATAATATCATGTGATCTTAAAATAGTGACATTTTTATCTTTAAATATGTATGCTTTTTATTTCTTATTCTTAACTAATTGTTTTGCCTAGGTCTTTCAATACTATGTTGAATAAAAATGATGAGAGTGGCCATCCATCTTGCTGGTGATGTTAAGAGAAGGCATTCAGCTTTTCACCATTGAGTAAGGCTTGTGATATATGGCCTTTATTATGTTGAGGTTCATTCCCATTTATACCCACTTTACTGAGAGTTTTTATCATAAATGGATGTTGAAAAACTACTAGAACAGATGACGTCAGAGTAATGGCGGAGTAGGAAGCGATACCGATAAATCTCCCCCAAAACTCAACAAGATCTTCAACCAGAAACAGAAAAACCTATCCTTGGAGCATCCAGATGTTTTGCAATACACCCGAAGGTATGGTCGAGCGAAACATTGGATAAATATATAACCAAACCCCGAAGGAAATAGGGAGTAAGAAATGCTCCGCCTTCCTCACTAACCTAAACAGGGAGGCTTTCTCTGGGATCCGTGAATATAGAAACTGAGGCAGGCAAAGGGGGTGAATAGATCCAGGCTGCGACACAAATGGCCGAACCAGGCTGTGGCACGGGGATCCAAGCCGAGGAAAAACTAATCCTGTGGCAACCCGGGAAATACAAGCTAACACTCGCGCCAAACCCAAACAAAGAAAGACAAGCGGGGCAGCCATTTTACCCGATCTCCTGGTCGTCGCGCGCAGATAGTGGGCGAGAGATTTCTTCGTAAGCCCCGGGAGTGGGTGCCCCAGTTACCCCACAGAGAGGCAGAGTCAGAGGCCTTTGTGTGGGCTGAAAGCGGAATCTCTGGGCAGCCCCAGCGCCCTGGGAAAGCCGCGCACGGGAGGGAGCGAGAACTAATTCCAAAGGTGGAAATTTTCCGTGCTGGTGAGGGTTTCACTCAGAGGGAAATGCGGCCGGCCTCATATCCTGGTCTGCGCGTGCAGAAAGTGAGCGAGAGATTCCTCCGAGTGCCTCGGCAGTGCGTGCCCGTGTTATCACACAGAGGGGCAGAGTCAGGGGCCTTTGTGTGGGCCAAAGTGGAATCTCAGGCCGCCCCAGCACCTTGCAAAAGCCGTGCACGGGGATGGAGCTATAGCCAATTCCAACGCTGCAACTTTTCCATGCGGTTGGGGGTTTCACTCAGAGCGTGAGACTGCTGGCCGGATATCCAGGTCTGCGTGTGCAGATAGTGAGCCAGAGTTTCCTCCAAGTGCCCCGGAAGTAGGCGCCCACCTGTGTTACCGGACAGAGTAGCACGCCAGAGGTCTTTGAGTGGGCGGAAACCCCGCCTGATTATGCTAGCAGCTCTGACTGACTGAGCCTTACCCAGAGCCCTGTGCTGAGTGGAAATAGAGTGGGGAGTTGCCAGCTCTTTGAGCCTCTTCCTATCCAGGCAGAGGCAGCAGCAACCCCATAGCTGGATTATCAGGCTACTAATTGAGGAAGGAAAGACTAGGAGAGAGGCTCCAGGAACACGGACTCTCTCACTGTCGGAGCCTATAAATGCTAATGAGCCTCGACTGCCAACGAGACTAAAGCACAATACATGACATTGCCATAGAGACTTATCAACTGCAAACCTCTACCTGAGCGTGCCAAAGGGGCAGAACCCGGGGCACAGAGTCACCGACCAGGAAGAGGGAGAGAAAAGAAAAGCAAGAAGATAACCTCTCAAAATCAAGAATAATCTGCAGACTTTATAACCTATCCCATTTTATTATATTTGTTCGTTTGTTTCTCTTATCTTCATTCTTGATATTTTTTTTCCTCCTCCAATTTGGCCGATTAACTCTCTGCCGGTCTTACTCTCTCCTCTTCTTGAACTACACTACCCATAAGTGTTACATCTCCCATTATCTTTTCTCTCCACTTCCTTTCTCTCTATGAGGGTTGCACTCCAAAACCTTTAACTCTCTCTCTCTCTCTCCTCTTTTTTCTTTTTTCTTCTTTTAGTGGTTCCCTCTTTTTTTCTCTCTCTCTTTCTTTTCTCCCTCTATATTAGTTTCTTCCTTTCTCCTTTACATCTCCTCTCATTCAAACCTCAATAACAAACAAATTATCTTATCTGGGACTCAAACTTATGTTTGTGGCATTTTGGGGGGTTTTTACTTCACCTTTTTAACTCACTAGCAGTGCTCCCATCCCTGGCTCTCCATTTTATCTAGTTCTTGTTCCACTAAATAAAATAGTAATTTTTTAATTTGTCCCCCCATTTTTCTGTTTTCCTCTTATTCCTCTTATAACTCTTAGTCAACGAACACCTAAAAGCAAATCATTTTATTCTTGACCCAAATTTTTTTCTTATTTGCTTTTTGTGGGTCCATACCCCCTTCTTTTTTCTTTTTTTTTCTTTTTTTCCCCTTTATTACTTTTCCCCAATTCAGGCCCTCCATTACAGGCATTGTTTGTTATAATTCACAGTTCACCACAAGATTTTCTCAAGAAAGAGGGGAGAGGAGAGGAGAGGAAAAAAGGAGGGAGGAATAATTTCCTTTTTTTAAAATTTTTATTTTATTTTATTTTTCTTTATTTCATTATTAATTTTTTTAAAAAAACCAACTCTTTGATTTTTTATTTTTTTTAACTTTTTATTCTTTATTAAATCTCATTAATACTATCAACAAAACCACCCTCAGATGCCATTAAGGAAGAGAAAATCGAATATCATGGATACAAAAGAAAGAGGTAACACAGATAGATGAGGAAAAATCTATGGAGAAAAATTTTAATATATTGGAAACCTTGGAGCTAAATGACAGAGAATTCAAGATAGAAATCCTAAAAATCCTCCGAGATATACAAGAAAACACAGAAAGGCAATTTAGGGAGCTCAGAAAACAACTCAATGAACACAAAGAATATATGTCCAAGGAAATTGAAACTATAAAAACAAATCAAACAGAGATGAAAAACTCAATTCACGAGCTGAAAAACGAAGTAACAAGCTTAGCTAATAGAACAGGTCAGATAGAAGAGAGGATTGGTGAAATAGAAGACAAGCAACTTGAGGCACAACAGAGAGAAGAAGAAAGAGACTCAAAAATTTAAAAAAATGAGATAGCCCTACAAAAATTATCTGACTCTATCAGAAAGTATAACATAAGAATAATAGGTATATCAGAGGGAGAAGAGAGAGAAAATGGAATGGAGAACATACTCAAACAAATAATAGATGAGAAAATGAAAGGTCCCATAGTAAAAGGCATGGATAAAGGGAGAGGTGAAGAATTGAGGCTTCTAATAGGATTTAGCACACCAGCTATCCACTTCACTTTTAAAACTTCCTGGACAAACATATTTGCTTAGGAAAGGAATAGTAAGGATTCCTCCTGGGCCATTGTATCATGTAGAGCAGTGGTCCCAACCTTTTTTGGGCCACGGACTGGTTTAATGTCATAAAATATTTTCACGGACCGGCCTTTAGAGTGCAATGGATAAATGTATCACGTGACCGAAACAAGCATCAAGAGTGAGTCTTAGATGGATGTAACAAGGGGAATCTGGTCATTTTTAAAAAATAAAACATCGTATAGACTTAAATATAAATAAAATGGAAATAATGTAAATTATTTATTCTTTCTCTGCGGACTGGTACCAAATGGCCCATGGACTGGTACCGGTCCACAGCCTGGGGGTTGGGGACCACTGATGTAGAGGCCTGGCAAGTCTCTTATTGCTTAAAGACTATTATGATATTTTAGTTTTTTGATCTCGTGACTCCTTTGGTCTCTATCTCTCCCACTGATTCTGTGAGTGTTGCTAGCCTTTCTGTGCCTCCTACATGACAAGAGTGATTCTGATGCTTCCAACTGAGAACCATGATTGAATAGCATGATGACTTGAATAAACTTGCTTCTGCCCAGAGGTTAACTTTCTTGATTCTGAAATTAACAAAGTAGGAAGAGGTAAATTAAATATGTAGATGAGAACTTCTTATAAATCAGATGAGTAGAGTCATTTCCTTTTTTGAATTGGAATCTATCAGCAAAGCCATCAAGTGGGCAAAAACAACCATAGGGTTCTTCATGATCCCTTGGAAGTAGAGTTGGGGGTAGGAGTAAGGGAGGCAATTAGATGGTAATTTTTATCTTCACTCTGCTTATCTGTGGTAAGTGGCACGTGTATGCCTACCCCAGGGAAGAGAAAATCTGCCCAAGAGATCTTTTTCCACATGGAATGACTTTTGTATCTACTGGACACATTTAATTGCTTTCTCTTATGGTCCATTTTAAGGAAGTACTTGCCCTCTGTGCTAAATCTATTAATCTGCCCCTTGTCACCCCAACTCCACAGGTTTACTTTCTGCCTCTCCTATGACATATACTATTGTTATTTATGTACATACCTATATATATATTTATCTAGGCTATGAATACTTAAGTGATCAGAAGAGTCTTAACCATCTTTTTATGATTTATTTTATTTTTAAAATTTTTAATTGATTTTAATTTATTGTGTTTACATAGATTCAAGTGTCCCATCAAATATATCTCCGCCCACCCCTGTGTTTTCCTCGACACCCCCTTACGCCCTCTTCCCAATGCCTTCTCCCCTTCCTTCCAGGAATTACTGTGTTATGTATATATAACTTCACTAATCTCGTTCCCTTTAATGATCCCATCCTCTCCTCCCCTTTCCCTTGACTGCTTTCTCTCTGGTCCCTTTGATCCCACCTCTGCCTCTATTCCGTTCCTCAGTTCACATTGTTCATTGGATTCCTCAAATGAATGAGGTCATATGATATTTTTCTTTCTCTGCCTGGCTTATTTCACTTAGCATAATAGTCTCCAGGTCTATCCATGTTGTTGCAAAAGGTAAGATTTCCTTTTTCATGACGACATAGTATTCCATTGTGTATATATATACCACTTTTTTTTTAAATAATTTTATTTTTTTAATGGGGTGACATCAATAAATCAGGATACATATATTCAAAGATAACAAGTCCAGGTTATCTTGTCGTTCAATTATGTTGCATACCCATCACCCAAAGTCAGATTGTCCTCTGTCACCTTCTATCTTGTTTTCTTTGTGCCCCTCCCCCTCCCCCTTTCCCTCTCCCATTCCCCCCTCACCCCCATAATCACCACACTCTTATCAATGTCTCTTAGTTTCACTTTTATGTCCCACCTACGTATGGAATAATGCAGTTCCTGGTTTTTTCTGATTTACTTATTTCGCTTCGTGTCATGTTATCAAGATCCCACCATTTTGCTGTAAATGTTCCGATGTCATCATTTCTTATGGCTGAGTAGTATTCCATAGTGTATATGTGCCACATCTTCTTTATCCAGTCATGTATTGATGGGCTTTTTGGTTGTTTCCATGTCCTGGCCACTGTGAACAATGCTGCAATAAACATGGGGCTGCATGTGTCTTTACGTATCAATGTTTCTGAGTTTTTGGGGTATATACCCAGTAGAGGGATTGCTGGGTCATAAGGTAGTTCTATTTTCAGTTTTTTGAGGAACCACCATACTTTCTTCCATAATGGTTGTACTATACATTGCCACCAACAGTGGATGAGGGTTCCTTTTTCTCCACAGCCTCTCCAACATTTGCTATTACCTGTCTTGCTAATAATAGCTAATCGAACAGGTGTGAGGTGGTATCTCATTGCAGTTTTGATTTGCATTTCTCTAATAGCTAAAGAAGATGAGCATCTTTTCATATATCTGTTGGCCATTTGTATTTCTTCCTGGGAGAAGTGTCTGTTCATGTCCTCTTCCCATTTTTGTATTGGATTGTTTGTTTGTTTGTTGTTGAGTTTTATGAGTTCTTTGTATATTTTGGATATTAGGCCCTTATCTGAGCTGTTGTTTGAAAATATCATTTCCCATTTAGTTGGCTGTCTGTTTATTTTGTTATCAGTTTCTCTTGCTGAGCAAAAACTTCTTAGTCTGATGTAGTCCCATTCATTAATTTTTGCCTTCACTTCTCTTGCCTGTGGAGTCAAATTCATAAAATGCTCTTTAAAACCCAGGTCCATGAGTTGAGTACCTATGTCTTCTTCTATGTACTTTATTGTTTCAGGTCTTATGTTTAGATCTTTGATCCATTTTGAATTAATTTTAGTACAGGGGGATAAACTGTAGTCCAGTTTCATTCTTTTGCATGTGGCTTTCCAGTTTTCCCAGCACCATTTATTGAAGAGGCTTTCTTCTCTCCATTGTGTGTTGTTGGCCCCTTTATCAAAAATTATTTGACTATATATATGTGGTTTTATTTGTGGACTTTCTATTCTGTTCCATTGGTCTGAGTGTCTATTTGTCTGCCAATACCATGCTGTTTTGATTGTCATGGCTCTATAATAGAGTTTGAAGTCAGGTATTGTAATGCCCCCAGCTTCATTCTTTTTCTTTAGGATTGCTTTGGCTATTCGGGGTTTTTTATAGTTCCATATAAATCTGATGATTTTTTGCTCTATTTCTTTAAAAAACGTCATTGGAAGTTTGATGGGAATTGCATTAAATTTGTATATTGCTTTGGGTAATATAGCCATCTTGATTATATTTATTCTTCCTAGCCAAGAATAAGGAATATTCTTCCATCTCATTATATCTTTTTTGATTTCCCTTAACAATGGTTTATAGTTTTCATTATATAAGTCTTTTACATTCTTTGTTATGTTTATTCCTAAGTATTTTATTTTTTTTGTTGTAATCGTGAAGGGGATTATTCCTTTGAGTTCGTTCTCAATTGTTTCATTGTTGGCATATAGAAAGGCTATTGACTTCTGTATGTTAATTTTGTATCCTGCGACCTTACTGTATTGGCTTATTGTTTCTAGTAGTCTTTTTGTGGATTCTTTGGGGTTTTCGATGTATAGGATCATATCATCTGCAAAAAGTGATACCTTTACTTCTTCTTTTCCGATATGGATGCCTTTTATTTCTTTGTCTTCTCTGATTGCTCTGACTAGAACCTCTAGTACCACATTAAATAAGAGTGGAGAGAGTGGACAACCCTGTCTTGTTCCTGATTTAAGGGGGAAAGCCTTCAGTTTATTGCTATTTAATATGATGTTAGCTGATGGTTTATCATATATGGCCTTTATCATGTTGAGATATTTTCCTTCTATACCCATTTTGTTGAGAGTCTTAAAAATAAAATTGTGTTGTATTTTATCAAAAGCCTTTTCTGCGTCTATTGATAAGATCATGTGGTTTTTGTTCTTTGTTTAGTTGATATGGTGTATTACGTTAACCGTTTTGCGTATGTTGAACCATCCTTGAGATTCTGGGATGAATCCCACTTGATCGTGATGTATTATTTTTTTAATATGTTGTTGTATTCGATTTGCTAGTATTTTGTTTAGTATTTTAGCATCTGTATTCATTAGAGATATTGGTCTGTAGTTTTCTTTTTTTGTGCCATCCTTGCCTGGTTTTGGTATGAAGGTTATGTTGGCCTCATAAAATGTGTTTGGAAATATTGCTTCTTCTTCAATTTTTTGGAAGACTTTGAGTAGAATAGGAACCAAGTCTTCTTTGAATGTTTGATAAAATTCGCTGGTATAGCCGTCAGGGCCTGGACTTTTATTTTTGGGGAGGTTTTTAATGTTTTTTTCTATTTCTTCTCTACTAATAGGTCTGTTTAGGCTTTCTGCGTCTTCTTGACTCAGTCTAGGAAGGTTGTATTGTTCTAGGAATTTATCCATTTCTTCTAGGTTGTTGAATTTAGTGGCATAAAGTTTTTCATAGTATTCTACAATAATTCTTTGTATATCTACGGTGTCCATGAAGATTTCTCCTCTTTCATTTTGGATTTTGTTTATATGAGTTCTTTCTCTTTTTTCCTTGGTAAGTCTTGCCAAGGGTTTGTCAATTTTGTTGATCTTTTCAAAGAACCAGCTCCTTGTTCTATTAATTTTTTCTATAGTTTTTCTGTTTTCTAATTCATTTATTTCTGCTCTGATTTTTATTATCTCCTTTCTTCGGCTGTTTTTGGGTTTTCTTTGTTCTTCTTTTTCTAGTTCCTTAAGGTGGGAAGTTAAGTGGTTCACTTGGGCTCTCTCTTGTTTGTTCATATATGCCTGAAGTGATATGAACTTCCCTCTTATCACTGCTTTTGCTGCATCCCATAGATTCTGATATGTCCTATTGTCATTTTCATTAGTCTGTATATATCTTTTGATCTCTGCACTTATTTCTTCTTTGATCCATTCATTTTTTTAAAAGTATGTTGTTTAGTTTCCACATTTTTGTGGGATTTTTTTCCTCTTTTTTGCAGTTGAATTCTAGTTTCAAGGCTTTATGATCAGAAAATATGCTTGGTACAACTTCAATTTTTCTGAATTTCCTGATGTTGTTTTTGTGGCCCAACATATGGTCAATTCTTGAAAATGATCCATGTACACTGGAGAAAAATGTATACTCAGTCACTTTGGGATGAAATGTCCTGTAGATGTCTATCATATCCAGGTGCTCTAGTGTTTTGTTTAGGGCCACTATGTCTTTGTAGATTCTGTGTTTGGATGACCGATCTAGAGCCGTCAGCGGTGTATTGAGGTCTCCTAGTATGATTGTATTTTTGTCAGTTTTTGTTTTAAGATCAATAAGTAGCTGTCTTATATATTTTGGTGCTCCTTGGTTTGGTGCATACATATAAAGAATTGTTATGTCTTCTTGATTCAGTGTCCCCTTAGCCATTATGAAATGGCCATTTTTGTCTCTGAGTACTTTTCCTGTCTTGTAGTCAGCATTATCCGATATGAGTATTGCTACACCTGCTTTTTTTTTGGATGTTATTTGCTTGGAGTATTGTTTTCCAGCCTTTCACTTTGAATTTGTTTTTATCCTTGTTACTTAGATGAGTTTCCTGTAGGCAGCATACAGTTGGATTTTCTTTTTAAATCCATTCTGCTACTCTGTGCCTTTTTATTGGTGAGTTTAATCCATTTACATTTAGTGTAATTATTGACACTTGTGAGTTCCCTATTGCCATTTTATATCTTGCTTTCTGTTAGTTTTGTGTCTTGTTTGATCCTTCTCTTTCGTTTTTCTGTCTTTTGTTTTTATTTGGTTGTATTCCATACATCTTTCCTCTGTTGCTATCTTTTTTATCTCATGTGCTTCTGTGGTGGTTTTTTCAATGGTGGTTAACTTTAAGTAATGAAAAGGGTTCCTACCCTGTTCATTGTAGCGAACTATTTTGTGAGTACTTTTGCACTCCATCATCCTTTGCTACTGTTAATCTCCATCTTCTCCCCCTCTTTCTTTTTGTTGTCACAGTTTAAATTTGGTTTTATTGTGTTCTTCTTGGAGGTTTTACTTGTGGCTTTATTTTTTTTTGTTCTTTGTATCTGATTGGAGAACCCCCTTTAGTAATTCCTGGAGTGGGGGTTTTCTGATGATAAATTCCCTCATCTTTTCTGTATCTGTGAATGTTTTTATTTCTCCTTCATATTTGAAGGATAGCTTTGATGGGTATAGTACTCGTGGCTGAAAGTTCCTCTCTTTCAGGACTTTAAATATTGGGGTCCACTCTCTTCTAGCTTGTAGAGTTTCTGCTGAGAAATCTGATGATAATCTAATGGGCCTTCCTTTATATGTTGTATTCTTTTTTTCCCTGGCTGCCTTGAGAATTTTTTCTTTGCTGTTGGTTTGTGTCAATTTCATTATGATATGCCTTGGAGTAGGTTTGTTGGGGTTAAGAAAACTCGGAGTTCTGTTTGCTTCTTGAACTTGAGGCTTTAGTTCTTTCCACAGGCTTGGGAAGTTCTCATCTATTATTTGTTTGAGTATGTTCTCCATTCCATTTTCTCTCTCTTCTCCCTCTGATATACCTATTATTCTTATGTTATTCTTTTTGATGGAGTCAGATAATTCTTGTAGGGCTATCTCATTTTTTTAAATTTTTGAGTCTCTTTCTTCTTCTCTCTGTTGTGCCTCAAGTTGCTTGTCTTCTATTTCACCAATCCTCTCTTCTATCTGACCTGTTCTATTAGCTAAGCTTGTTACTTCGTTTTTCAGCTCGTGAATTGAGTTTTTCATCTCTGTTTGATTTGTTTTTATAGTTTCAATTTCCTTGGACATATATTCTTTGTGTTCATTGAGTTGTTTTCTGAGCTCCCTAAATTGCCTTTCTGTGTTTTCTTGTATATCTCGGAGGATTTTTAGGATTTCTATCTTGAATTCTCTGTCATTTAGCTCCAAGGTTTCCAATATATTAAAATTTTTCTCCATAGATTTTTCCTCATCTATCTGTGTTACCTCTTTCTTTTGTATCCATGATATTCGATTTTCTCTTCCTTAATGGCATCTGAGGGTGGTTTTGTTGATAGTATTAATGAGATTTAATAAAGAATAAAAAGTTAAAAAAATAAAAAAATCGAAAAGAGTTGTTTTTTTTTAAAAAAATTAATAATGAAATAAAGAAAAATAAAATAAAATAAAAATTTTAAAAAAAGGAAATTATTCCCCCCCTCCTTTTTTCCTTTCCTCTCCTCTCCCCTCTTTCTTGAGAAAATCTTGTGGTGAACTGTGAATTATAACAAACAATGCCTGTAATGGAGGGCCTGAATTGGGGAAAATTAAGAAAGGGGGAAAAAAAAGAAAAAAAAAAAAAAAAGAAAAAAGGGGGTATGGACCCACAAAAAGCAAATAAGGAAAAAATTTGGGTCAAGAATAAAATGATTTGCTTTTAGGTGTTGGTTGACTAAGAGTTATGATGAGAGGAATAAGAGGAAAACAGAAAAATGGGGGGACAAATTAAAAAATTACTATTGTATTTAGTGGAACAAGAACTAGATAAAATGGAGAGCCAGGGATGGGAGCACTGCTAGTGAGTTAAAAAGGTGAAGTAAAAACCCCCCAAAATGCCACAAACATAAGTTTGAGTCCCAGATAAGATAATTTGTTTGTTATTGAGGTTTGAATGAGAGGAGATGTAAAGGAGAAAGGAAGAAACTAATATAGAGGGAGAAAAGAAAGAGAGAGAGAGAAAAAAAGAAGGAACCACTAAAAGAAGAAAAAAGAAAAAAGAGGAGAGAGAGAGAGATAGTTAAGGCTTTTGGAGTGCAACCCTCATAGAGAAAAGGGAAATGGAGAGAAAAGATAATGGGAGATGTAACACTTATGGGTAGTGTAGTTCAAGGAGAGGAGAGAGTAAGACCGGCAGAGAGTTAATCGGCCAAATTGGAGGAGGAAAAAAAATATCAAGAATGAAGATAAGAGAAACAAACGAACAAATATAATAAAATGGGATAGGTTATAAAGTCTGCAGATTATTCTTGATTTCGAGAGGTTATCTTCTTGCTTTTTCTTTTCTCTCCCTCTTCCTGGTCGGTGACTCTGTGCCCCGGGTTCTGCCCCTTTGGCACGCTCAGGTAGAGGTTTGCAGTTGATAAGTCTCTATGGCAATGTCATGTATTGTGCTTTAGTCTCGTTGGCAGTCGAGGCTCATTAGCATTTATAGGCTCCGACAGTGAGAGAGTCCGTGTTCCTGGAGCCTCTCTCCTAGTCTTTCCTTCCTCAATTAGTAGCCTGATAATCCAGCTATGGGGTTGCTGCTGCCTCTGCCTGGATAGGAAGAGGCTCAAAGAGCTGGCAACTCCCCACTCTATTTCCACTCAGCACAGGGCTCTGGGTAAGGCTCAGTCAGTCAGAGCTGCTAGCATAATCAGGCAGGGTTTCCGCCCACTCAAAGACCTCTGGCTGTGCCACTCTGTCCGGTAACACAGGTGGGCGCCCACTTCCGGGGCGCATGGAGGAAACTTTGGCTCACTACCTGCACACGCAGACCTGGATATCCGGCCAGCAGTCTCACGCTCTGAGTGAAACCCCCAACTGCATGGAAAAGTTGTAGTGTTGGAATTGGCTCTCGCTCTGTCCCCTTGCGCGGCTTTTGCAAGGCGCTGGGGCGGCCCGAGATTCCGCTTTTGCCCACACTAAGGACCCTGACTCTGCCCCTCTGTGTGATAACACGGGCACGCACTGCCGAGGCACTCGGAGGAATCTCTCGCTCACTTTCTGCACGCACAGACCAGGATATGAGGCCGGCCGCATTTCCCTCTGAGTGAAACCCCCACCAGCACGGAAAATTTCCACCGTTGGAATTAGTTCTCGCTCCCTC
Source organism: Saccopteryx bilineata (assembly GCF_036850765.1). Lineage (NCBI taxonomy): Eukaryota > Metazoa > Chordata > Mammalia > Chiroptera > Emballonuridae > Saccopteryx > Saccopteryx bilineata. Next base: position 110,915,000 of record NC_089493.1, read on the forward strand.
CCGTGCGCAGCTTCCTAGGGCGCTGGGGCTGCCCAGAGATTCTGCTTTCGGCCCACAGAAAGGCCTCTGATTCTGCCTTTCTGTGGGGTAACAGGGGCACCCACTCCCGGGCCTTACGAAGAAATCTCTCCCCCACTAACTGCGCGCGCCAACCAGGAGATCAGGTAAAATGGCTGCTTCGCTTGTCTTTCTTTGTCTGGGTTTGGCGCGAGTGTTAGCTTGTATTGCCCGGGTTGCCACAGGATCAGTTTTTCCTCGGCTTGGATCTCCTTGCCACAGCCTGTTTCGGCCGTTTGTGCCGCGGCCTTGATCTATTCACCCCCTTTGCCTGCCTCAGTTTCTATGTTCACAGTTACCAGAGAAAGCCTCCCTGTTTAGGTTAGTGAGGAAGGCGGAGCATTTCTTACTCCCTATTTCCTTCGGGGTTTGGTTATATATTTAGCCAATTTTTCACTCGACCATACCTTCGGGTGTATTGCGAAGCATCTGGATGCTCCAAGGATAGGTTTTTCTGTTTCTGGTTGAAGATCTTGTTGAGTTTTGGGGGAGATTTATCGGTATCGCTTCCTACCCCGCCATTACTCTGACGTCATCTCTATACCACTTCTTTTTAATCCACTCACCCACTGAAGGACACTTGGGCTGTTTCCAGATCTTGGCTATTGTAAACAATGCTGCCATAAACATGGGGGTGCATTTCTTCATTTGAGTCAGTGATTTGGTATTCTTAGGATATATTCCTAAAATATACATATAATATATCCTAAATATATATATATATATGGGATATATGTATATATCCCATAATATATATCCTAAAAAAGGGATAGCTGAGTCAAAAGGCAGTTCTATTTTTAATTTTTTGAGGAATCTTCATACTGTTTTCCACAGTGGCTGCACCAGTCTGCATTCCCACCAGCAGTGCAGGAGGGTTCCCTTTTCTCCACATCCTCGCTAGCACTTATTCTGTGTTGTTTTGTTGATGAGCACCATTCTGACAGGTGTGTGGTGATATCCCATGTGGTTTCAATTTGCATTTCTCTAATGATTAGAGATGTTGAACATATTTTTATATGCCTATTGGCCATCTATATGTCCTCTTTGGAGAAGTGTCTATTCATTTCTTTTGCCTATCTTTTGATTGCATTATTTATCTTCCTGGTGTTGAGTTTTACAAGTTTTTTTATTAATTTTGGTTATTAACCCTTTATCAGATGTATTGTCAAATATATTTTCCCATTGTGTGGCTTGTCTATTTATTTTGTTCATACTGTCTTTAGCTGTACCAAAGCCTTTTAGTTTGATAGTCCCATTTGTTCATCTTGTCCTTTATTTCACTTGCCCTTAGAGATAAATCAGCAAATATATTTCTCTGAGAGATGTTGGAGAGCTTACTGCCTGTGTTTTCTTCCAAGGTGATTATGGTTTCCCGACTTACATTTAAGTCTTTTATCCATTTTGAGTTTATTTTTATCAATGGTGTAAGTTGGTGGTCTAGTTTCATTTTTTTGCAAGTACTTGTCCAATTTTCCGAACACCATTTATTAAAGAGAATGTCTTTATTCCACTGTATGCTTTTACCTCGTTTGTCAAATATCAATTGGCCATAAAGGCATAGGTTTATTTCTGATTTCTCAGTTCTGTTCCATTGATCTATATGCCTGTTCTTATGCCAGTACCAAGCTGTTACCAAGATTCCACCCACTTAATTCATCATTTTTAAGATTGCTGAGGCTATTCGTGCTCTTTTTTGGTTCCATATAAACTTTTGGAGTACTTGTTTTGTATCTTTGACGTATGCCATTGGTATTTTAATAGGGATTGCATTTAATTTCTAGATTGCTTTGGATAATATAGACATTTTGATGATGTTTATTCTTCCTATCCATGAGCATGATACATGCTTCCACTTGTTTGTATCTTCCTTGATTTCTTTTATCAATGTTTTATAATTTTCCAAATATGAGTATTTAACCTCCTTGGTTAAATTACTCCTAGGTACTTTATTTTTCTTGTTGCAAAAACGAAGGGGATTGTTTTCTTAATTTCTCTTTCAGAGAGTTCATTGTTGGTGTAAAAAAATGGCACTGATTTCTGAGTATTAATTTTATATCCTGCCACCTTGATGAATTAATTTATCAGGTTCAGGAGTTTTTGACTGAGACATTAGGGTTTTCTATGTACAGTATCATGTCATTAGCAAATAGTGATAGTTTTACTTCTTCTTTTCCAATTCAGATGCCTTTTTTTTCTTCTTTTTGTCTGATTGCTGTGGCTAGGACTTCCAGGACTATGTTGAATGAGTGGTGAAAGGGGGCACCCCTGCCTTGTTCCTGATCTTAAAGGGATTGCTTTTAATTTTTGTCCATTAAGTATGATGCTGGCTGTGGGTTTCTCATAGATGGCCTTTATCATGTTGAGGTATGTTCCCTGTATTTTCCACATTACTAAGAGTTTTAATCATAAATGGGTGCTGGATTTTATGAAATGCTTTTTCCTGTGTTTATTGATATTATTATGTGATTTTTCTTCTTCTTTTTGTTTATGTGATGAATAGCATTGATTGATTTGCAAAAATTGTACCAGCCTTGCCTCCCCAGAATAAATCCCACTTGATCATGATGTAGGATTTTTTTTTTTCATGTATTGCTGGATCGGTTTGCTAATATTTTGTTGAGAATTTTAGCATTCTAATTTCATCAGAGATATTGGCCCATAGTTTTCCTTTTTTGTATTGTCTTTGCCTGGTTTTGGAATCAGAATTATACTCGCCTCATAAAAGGAGCTTGGAAGTATTCTCCCTCTTGAATTTTTTGAAATAGCTCGAGAAGGATAGGAGTTAGTTCTTCTTTGCATATTTGGTAAAATTCACCCTGTGAAGCCATCTGGCCCAGGACTTTTGTTTGTTGGGAGTTTTTTGATAACTGTTTCAATCTCTTTTGTTGTTATTTGTCTGTTTGGGTTTTCTGATTCTTCCAGATTGATTTTTGAAAGATTGTTTGTTTCAAGGAATTTGTCCATTTCACCTAGGTTGTCTATTTTTTGGCATGCAGTTCTTCATAGTACTCTCTTACAATCCTTTGTATTTCTGCTGTTTGTTGCTACTACTTCACTCTCAATTCTAATTTTATTTATTTGGATCTCTTTTTTTTCTGGTGAGTCTGGTTAAAGGTTCATCAATTTTGTTTACTTTTTCAAAGAACCAGCTCTTGGTTTTATTGATCTTCTGTATTGTTTTTTAGCTTCTATGCCATTTATTTCTGCTCTGATTTTTATTATTTTCTTCTTTGATCTTCTCTGGGCTTTACTTGCTGTTCTTTTTCTAGTTCTTTTAGATGCATTGTTAAGTTGTTTCTTTGAGCTTTTTCTTGCTTCTTAATGTATGTCTGTAATGCTATGAACTTCCCTCTTAGGACTGTTTTTGCTGTGTCCCATAAATTTTTAGATGTATGTTCATTTTCATTTGTTTCAAGGAAATTTTTTATTTCTTCCTTGATCTCATTGTTAACTCATCTGTTATTTAATAACATGCTATTTAGTCTCCTAGTGTTTGAATGTTTTTCAGTTTTTCTGTAGTAGTTGATTTCTAGTTTCATGCTATTGTGATCAGAGAAGATGCTTGATATGATTTCAGTCTTCTTAAATTTATTGAGACTCGTTTTGTGTCCTAACATGCTCTATCTTGGAGAATGTACCATTAGCACTGAAAAGAATATATTCTGCTGCTTTAGGGTGAAAGGTTTTGAAGATATCTATTAAATCCAATTGAGCTAGTCCTTTAAGACTGCTGTTTCTTTGTTAATTTTCTTTTTTGAGGATCTATCCATTAATGTTAGTGGAGTATTAAAATCCCCTACTATTATAGTATCGCTGTTGATCTCACCCTTTATATCCATCACAATCTGCTATATATTTAGGTGCTCCTATATTAGGCCATTGATATTTATAATAGTTATATCTTCTGTTGGTTTGCTTTATCATTATATAGTAACCTCCTTTATCCCTTACCATAGCCTTTGTTTTAAAGTCTGTTTTGTCAGATACAAGTATTGCTACCTCAGTGCCATGAACCAGTGCGGTTAGTTATTCCAGGTCCTGAGTGGGAACAACATGGAATTAAGAAAATGGGCTTAGAGTAAAAGGATAAGCTCGAGAGGCCTCTGCAATGCTGATGGCAAGGACAAAGTGCACTCAACACCTGCTTCCTGCTTTATTTATAGGGCAAAGTGGGCCATTAGCAAATCGAAGAGATGTGTGATCACATTTCCAAGGCAACCCAGAATTCTACCAAGTGCAGAAAACCCTCACCATACATAACATCTTAACTTTACAAAACAAAGGATAAAAGAAATTTGCCTCCTGTCTTTCAAGGGGACATGGGTGGTAGGATGAGTATAAATAATCCAGCACCATAGCAAAATAGCAACTTTAGCAACTTCACAAAACAAGTGAGGTGGGGGTTGTGCAAACTGTCAGCTTACTGCCAGTTCCCCACACTTCTGTCCCCCCAAAATCTAAACTGCAAAGACCATGTTGGCTTTCAGTCCCCAACACGCCAGCTTTTTTTTTTCATTTCCATTTGCATGAAATATTTTTTTCCATTCCTTCACTTTCAGTCTATCTTTTGTTTTGAAGTGGGTCTCTTGTAGACAGCATATGTATGGGTCCTGTTTTGTTATCCATGCAGCTACTCTGCCTTTTGATTGCATCATTTAATCCATTTACATTTAAGGTTATTATTGATATGATGTTTATTGCCATTTTATTCTTTAAAGCTACGTTTCTCTTTTTCTAGATTTTTTTTCTCTTTGTTCTGTTTATTTTGTCTGGGAAGCTTTTATTTCTCCTTCAATTTTAAATAATAGCCTTGCTGGATAAAGACGTCTTGGTTGTAGGCTCTTGTTTTGCATTACTTTGAATATGTCTTACCATTCATTTCTGGCCTCAGGTGTTTCTGTTGAAAAGTCAGATGTTATTCTTATGTGGGCTCCTTTGTAGGTGATTGACTGCTTTTCTCTTGCAGCTTTTAGTATTCTTTCTTTATCTCTTAACTTTGGTATTTTAATTATGATGTGTCTTGGTGTAGGTCTCTTTGGGTTCCTCTTTAATGGGACTCTCTGTGCTTATTGAACTGTGTGATGTTTTCCTTCATCAATTTAGGGAAGTTTTCAGCTATGATTTTTTCAATTAAGTTCTCTATCCCTTCTTTCTCTTCTCCTTCACGAGCCCCTATGATGCAGATGTTGTTTCTTTCCATGTTGTCACAGAGCTCTCTTAGAGTTTCCTCAAACTTTTTGATTCTCTTTTCTTTTTGCTGTTCTGCTTCCGTGCTTTCATTTATCTTGTCCTCTAAATCGCTGATTTGATCTTCTGCTTCATCCAATCTGCTGTTAATTCCTTCTAGTGTAGTCTTTATTACTGATTTTGTATTTGTCATTTCTGACTGATTCTTTTTTAGGATTTCAATCTCATTTTTGAAGCTGGTTATCTCTTTATCTAGGTGCTCATTATGTCTGTCCATTGTTGTTCTAAGATCCTTGAGCATCCTAACAATCATTATTTTAAACTCTGCATCCGGTATCTTGGTTATTTCCATTTCATTCAGTTCTTTTTCTGGGGATTTCTCTTGTTAATTCATTTGGATTGCATTTCTCTGTTTTTCCATTTTGTCTGTGTATAGACTCCTACTTTGGGTGTGTTTGTGTAGCTGAGTGTAGAGTTAGTGTTGTCTTCCTCCACCTTCTAGTTGTGTTGTTTCTAGATCTTCTTGAGTTGGCATCCACTGTTGTTTGTAATCCACTGTTGGCTACTTGTCTGTTGCTACTGTTCTTTTTGCTATTTGTGTCGGCGTTTTCTATGCCTTAGCTCAGTCAGGTGTGAGGAGCCCTTCCTTAAGATACCACTCTAACAAGTGTTGTTAGGTCCTGAACTGATATTCTTTATATCTGGCTGCTGGATGTGCCAGCCCTGGACCTCCCTGGCTGGAACTTGATGCAGACCAGTGGGGGTCACTGCCTATAACTGGCCTTTAGCAACCTTCTTGGATCTACAGGCAATCCAGAATTTGTGGCTGCCTCTGCTGGGCCCAGGAGCTGTTGTAAATATCTACTGCACTCCTAGGCTGCCTTTTATCTACTCTTGGCCAATGAGTGTGTCCTTTGTGTTCCTGAGGTGTGTTCTGCCCGTTGACCCACTGCTGCCGCCACCTTGGGCACTTGGGCACTGGCACCACTGGCACCGGCCTGACGCTGCGGCTGTGTGGTCATGCATGCACCATCACTGCCACTGTGAGTGTGCTGGCACGGGTGCTGCAACTACCAGTGCTGTGGCAGGCATGGGTGCCCCTGCCGATGCTGCCATGGTGAGAGTGCAGGCATCGGTGCCGCCCCCACTGACACTGTAGCCAGCCTGCTCTCCCTCACTGGGTACCCAGCATGTGCAGGGGCAGTGTAGCTCAGACCTTAGCACTCCATACCAGTGTCCCTGATGTGCCTCTTGCTTCTAAGTGACTCTGCTCTGACTGGAGCTGGAGAGCCTCCAGTGGGTGAGGTAATTTCTTCCCTTTGCTGGTGTTGCTTCTCCCAGCAAATTGGCTGGTTTAGATTTGGGGAGTGACTCAGCACAGGGGTTAGGGTGGCTTTCCCTCACAGTTTCTCTCCCTGTCCCTCTGAGATTATACTCTCCTCTTGCAACTCCAGTCCTCTCAGCAATCCTTGCTCCCTGAGCCCCAGGTAAGTATCTGTGAATGAGATTTTCTGCACAGTCCCTTTCAAATGGAGCCTGGGTCTGAGAGTTATGTCTCTTTCTTGCAAACAGTAACCTGGCTCTTTTCTCAGCTATATACTGTCCATACACCTCTTCTAGTCTCTTGGGTTCTAGGCTGGGGCTCTGGTCCTGGGGCTGAGGACCCACAACTTTCTGGGCAATTCAACCCACTGTGACAGTCCCTCTAGGCTGCTGCTCATTCCTGGGAGTGGGGAAGCCCTTTCTGCATCTCTACCCTTCCTTCAGTCTCAGTGTAGTTTCTTTGGTGATCCTTGGTTATAGATTCTTCTTAGTTTAGTCCAAAGTTGATTTTTCAGGATGATTGTTCTTAAGTCATAATCTACTTTGGTTCTGGGAGGTGGGAGTTGGAATATCCCCATACTCCATCACCAACTTCTCTCCCCTCTCTCCTTACCCATCTTTTTATTTATTTTTTATTTTTTTATTTTTTTTTATTTTTCTGAAGCTGGAAACAGGGAGAGACAGTCAGACAGACTCCCGCATGTGCCCGACCGGGATCCACCCGGCACGCCCATCATGGGGCGGCGCTCTGCCCACCAGGGGGCGATGCTTTGCCCATCCTGGGTGTTGCCATGTTGTGACCAGAGCCACTCTAGCACCTGAGGCAGAGGCCACAGAGCCATCCCCAGCGCCCGGGCCATCCTTGCTCCAATGGAGCCTTGGCTGCGGGAGGGGAAGAGAGAGACAGAGAGGAAAGCACGGCGGAGCGGTGGAGAAGCCAATGGGCGCTTCTCCTGTGCCCTGGCCGGGAATCGAACCATCTTTTTATTTTTAATTGGATCAGATGAATGCCAAATCTGTCTTATGAGACTATAAGCAACCTGGGGACAAATTTATTTCTCTTTTGCCTTTTTATCCCTCATGTCACTCCACAGAATTCATTGGACTTTATAGTCACTCAGTAAATAAATATTTATTAAATGATTTAAACAAAAAGAGGCTTCTTCCAAGACTTGGATTTTATTATTGAAATATTTATGTTATGAAATTATGTGTGAGGTTATGCTTCAAGAATAGTCTTATGGGCCCTGGCCAGTTTTCTGAATGGTAGAGCATTGGCCTGGCATGTGAAAGTTCCGGGTTTTATTCCCAGACAGGGCACACCAGGAGAAGTGGCATCTGCTTCTCCACCCTTCCCCCTTTTGTTTCTCTCTCTCCCTCTCTCTCTCTTCCCCTTCCACAACCAAGGCTCCCTTGGAGCAAAGTTCGCCCAGGCTCTGAGGATGGTTCCATGGCCTCTGCCTCAGGCACTAGATTGGCTTTGGTTGTAGTGGAGCAATGCCCCAGATGGGCAGAGCATCGCCTCCTGGTGGGCATGCCTGGTGGATCCCAGTCAGGTGCATGAGGGAGTCTGTCTCTCTGCGTCCCCACTTCTCATTTCAGAAAAATACAAGAAAAAAAAAAAAGAAAAGAAAATAATTGTCTTATGGATTCTTCTGAAAATTTATTATTCCTAATCCCAGATCCGTATGAAAAAAGTTTGGAGGAGCTGGAATTTAGTATGGAGAAGAAATAAGTGGAGGCTGATTATCAATGCTCCCTTATGAATGCTGTCCATCAGTCATTCTTCCTTTTAACTGAGGAAATTTTCTACACTGCCTAAAATATAAACATAGATTAAATTCTATAATTTATTGATTTGTGTTACTCAGTGGACTTACAGAATTAGCTTTGTTCAATAATAGGACAAAGAACCATGTTTTTGGTATGGGTTTATACCAGTCCTACTTCTAGTAAGCTCTTTAATTGTTTGTAGTTCTGTCATTTTCACAAAAACCATAGTAATGGTGCATGGGATATGTCTTTTAAGGTTGCTACATAGGTAATGAAGTGCTGTAATGTTCCATGATGCATGAGATAATTATGTGGGGCAAAGAAAGTATTAAATACACTTAGTATGTTCATATGCTTTTCTTCTTTTCAAAGATCTAGCAAAAACACTTCATTTTTTTAAACAAATTTTTCTTAAGTGAGAAGCGAGGAGGCAGATTGACAGACTCCTGCGTGCACCCGACCAGGATCCACCTGGCAATCCCCCTACTGGGTAATGCTCTACCCATCTAGGGCTGTTGCTCCTTTGCTCGGCCACTGAGCTATTTTAGCACCTTAGGGGAGGCCATGGAGCCATCCTCAGTGCCTGGGACCAACTTGCTCCAACTGAGCCATGGCTACGCAAGGTGAAGAGAGAGAGAAAGAGAGAAGGGAGAGGAAGAGGAGTGGAGAAGCAGATGGTTGTTTCTCTTGTGTGCCCTGACTGGAAATCGTACCTGGAAATTCCATATGCTGGGCTGACACTCTACCACTGAGCCAGCTGGCCAGGGCCAACACTTCACTGTTTAATAGGTTCTTAATACCATACATATCTTTATAAAGGCTAAGAAAATCATGGAATAATAAAGAATAAGGAAGCAAACACATACTTTCCTAAATAAATAATAATTATATGATTCTGAGTTCTTACATTCTCTAGGAAATGCTACAAAATATTTGAAGAGCCAGATGGTTACCTTTAGTACCTCTTTTTAGTTATTTATTTTTTTGTAACAAATCAGCCCATAGCTTAGCAGTTTAAAACAATGAACATTTATTATTTTACACAGTTTCTGTGAGTCAGGAATCCATTTGCAGCTTAGCTATATAATTCTGGCTCAAGAACCACATGAGATTGTGGGACAAGGTCTTTTTGGGGGCTGCCATCATTTGAAGACATGATTGGGACTGGAGGATCTGCCTCAGCCACAGCACTGACCACTTGGTGGTGCTGGCTGTTGGCAGGAAGCTTCCGTTTCTTACATGTGGACCTCTCCATAGAACTGTGTGAGTGTCCTTGTGATGTGACTGCTGGCTTCTCCCAGAACAAGCGATCTAAGAAAGGAAGGTAGGAGTTGTATTATCTTCTATGGCATAGCCACGTGCTACCATTTCTGCTATATCTTGCTGATTACATAGGCCAACTCAATTCACCGAAGAGGGGACTACTCAGGTACATGAATACCAGGAGGTGGAGATCACTAGGGACAGTTTCTACCAGAGTCATTCAGTACCAATGTTTTTGCTGAACATTAGCTGCATATTAACTTGAGTTTTATTTTAGTTAAAATAACTTGAATGATTTTATAATAGAAAACATCTAAAATTAATTGAACGTGTTATTTGAGCTAGAAACAGCAAAAACAGTTTTTCAGATTTAGTGCCGTTTGAGAAACAGTAACAAATCAGTTTACCCATCCTTCCTCGGTTCATGTCTTAAAAATTTTAGTTTTATATATTCCTGTTACTAAATGAACAAAAGAGATAAAAGATCCTTCAAAATTAACGACGCACGTACATAATTATTTTCAGGTGTTTTACATAAGACACAAATTCTCTCTTTTATCCTAAGAATCCAGCCCTTCCCCAAGTTTATTTCTTAGTGGCGTAACAGGAACTGGTGCCTTTCTGATATTTATACTCTCTCTCTCTCTCTCTTTTTTTTTAACAGGGACAGAGAGAGAGTCAGAGAGAGGGATAGACAGGGACAAACAGGAACGGAGAGAGATGAGAAGCATCAATCATTAGTTTTTCATTGCGAGACCTTAGTTGTTCATTGATTGCTTTTTCATATGTGCCTTGACCGTGGGCCTTCAGCAGACTGAGTAACCCCTTGCTCTAGCCAGCGACCTTGGGTCCAAGCTGGTGAGCTTTGCTCAAACCAGATGAGCCAGCACTCAAGCTGGCGACCTCGGGGTCTCGAACCTGGGTTCTCTGCATCCCAATCTGACGCTCTTATCTTCTTTTGAATCAGTGTTTTGAGATTCTTAGGATATATTCCTAAAAGTAAGATAGCTGGGTCAAAAGGCAGTTCCATTTTTAATTTTTTGAGGAATCTCCATACTGTTTTCCACAGTGGCTGCACCAGTCTGCATTCCCACCAGCAGAGGAGGAGGGTTCTCTTTTCTCCACACCCTCGTCAGCACTTATCGTGTGTTGTTTTGTTAATGAACACCCTTAACAGTTCCTGCGCCACCGCCTGGTCAGGCTGATATTTATTTATTTATTTATTTATTTATTTATTTATTTATTTATTTATTTCAGAGACAGAGAGTGAGTCAGAGAGAGGGATAGACAGGGACAGACAGACAGGAACGAAGAGAGATGAGAAGCATCAATCATTAGTTTTTTGTTGCGAGACCTTAGTTGTTCATTGATTGCTTTCTCACATGTGCCTTGACCGTGGGCCTTCAGCAGACCGAGCAACCCCTTGCTGGAGCCAGCGACCTTGTGTCCAAGCTGGTGAGCCTTGCTCAAACCAGATGAGCCAGCACTCAAGCTGGCGACCTCAGGGTCTCGAACCTGGGTCCTTCCGCATCCCAGTCTGACGCTCTATCCACTGTGCCACCACCAGGTCAGGCTCAGGCTGATATTTATACTCTTATCTTCATCTTTCCATATGAACTCAATTGCTGTTGAACTTGGAGCCTGGGCATAATGGTTATGTTTGATTGAATACATTGCTTTGCATTAAAAAAGATATTCCTAGTCTGTTACTTTCATCTTTCTAATTAGATTCTAATTCTCTTGAGGCAAAGAATCTTGCCTTATACAGTGTGTCTGGAAAGTTATGGTGCACTTTTGACCGGTCACAGGAAAGCAACAAAAGACGATAGAAATGTGAAATCTGCACCAAATGAAAGCAAAACCTTCCCAGTTTCTGTAGGATGATGTGGCAGCATGTGCACATGTGCAGATGATGACATAACACCGTGTATACAGTGGAGCAGCCCACGGCCATGCCAGTTGAGATGTGGACAGTACAGAGGAAAGTTCAGTGTGTTCTGTGGCTTGCTAAATTCGAATCCGTGACCAAAGTGCAACATAAACACGCCGAGCGTGTTTATAATTCCACCACATAGGAATAACATTACTCGGTGGGATAAGCAGTTGAAGGAAACCGGCAGTTTGGTGGAGAAACCCCGTTCTGGTAGGCCATCAGTCAGTGACGAGTCTGTAGAGGCTATACGGGATAGCTACCTAAGGAGCCCTAAAAATTCTGTGCGTGAGCCCACATCAAACTGCACTGAATAGGTATGAAACTGGGAGAGTTTTCCTTTTATTTGATGCAGACTTCACATTTCTATCGTCTTTTGTTGCTTTCCTGTGACCGGTCAAAAGTGCACCAGGACTTTACGGACACACTGTATTTCCCTTGGATTCCCAGACCTGACACACTGTAACACAGTGTTGCTCACAGAGCTGATCATAGTTCACTAAGTAGTTGGTGCCTATTTCAAAGAAATGTTATATTTGACACAGCAGATACTGTAACCTAGAAGCAGGTGTATTAATTTTAAAAATATTTATAGGCTTCTGAAAGAACAAACCTGGATGTTTTTTATTATAATTTTATTTTTTTAATGGGCTGACATCAATAAATCAGGATACATATATTCAACGACAACATGTCCAGGTTATCTTGTCATTCAATTATGTTGCATACCCATCACCCAAAGTCAGATTGTCCTCTGTCACCTTCTATCTAGTTTTCTTTGTGCCCCTCCCCCTCCCCCTTTCCCTTTCCCTCTCCCCCCTCCCCCCGTAACCACCACACTCTTATCAATGTCTCTTAGTCTCACTTTTATGTCCCACCTACGTATGGAATAATGCAGTTCCTGTTTTTTCTGATTTCCTTATTTCACTTCGTATAATCAAACCTTGGATTTTGTGTTGTCTTTCCTGGTATGCATGTTAAGGAGTACAGGAAATCAAGCCTTACCATAGGCTGGATTATTTTAGAAATATTTTTCTGATTGCATGTGTTTTAGACAACCTATATTAAACAGCTTTTCATAAATACTTTAATATTAGCTTTTTTAAAATTTGAATTTTATTTTTTTTATTATAGTAACTTCATAAAATGTGTTATGTTAACATGGATTCAAGTGTCCCAATCAATATAGCACCCAACCCTCAACAGTGTACCCCCCATTACACCTCCTTTGCCCTCTTCCCCTGACTCCCTCCCACCCTCCTGTCTGGGATTTTCTGTCCTGTTATCTGTATCTATGTGTTATGTGTATATAATCTCTCTAATCTTTTCACCTTCTCTGATCCTATCCCCTCCACCCCCTTCCCTCTGCCAGCTGTGACCCTGCCTCTGCCTCTATTCCGTTCCTCAGTTCACTTTGTTCATTAGATTCCACGCATAAGTGAGATCATATATTTGTATTTCTCTGCCTGGCTTATTTCACTTAGCATAATAATCTGCAGGTCCATCCAGTGCCATTGCAAAAGGTAAGATTTCCTTATTTTTCACGGCCATGTAGTATTCCATTGTGTATATGTACCACTTCTTTTTAATCCACTCGTCTTACTGACGGACACTTGGGCTGTTTCCAGACCTTGGCTATTATAAGCAATGCTGCAGTAAACATGGGGGTGCATACCTTCTTTTGAATCAGTGTTTTGAGATTCTTAGGATATACTCCTAAAAGCAAGATAGCTGGGTCAAAAGGCAGTTCCATTTTTAATTTTAGAGGAATCTCCATACTGTTTTCCACGGTGGCTGCACAAGCCTGCATTCCCACCAGCTGAGGAGGAGGGTTCCCTTTTTTCCACACCCTCGCCAGTACTTATTGTGTGTTGTTTTGTTAATGAACACCATTCTAACAGGTGTGAGGTGGTATTTTATTCTGGCTTTAATTTGCATTTCTCTGATGATTAGTTACAGTGAACATTTTTTCATATGCCTATTGGCCATCTGTATGTCCTCTTTGGAGAAGTGTCTCTTCAGTTCCTTTGCCCATTTTTTTAATTGGATTGTTTACCTTCCTGGTGTTGAGTTTTAGAAGTTCTTTATAAATTTTTATTTTTTTAATTTAGACAATTAAATTTAACAGAGTGATTTGGTCAATCAGAGTATGTAGATTTAGAGAAAACATCTCCACATTTTTTGGGCAGTCGATTATGCTGTATGCCCTTCACCCAAAGTCAAATCATCTTCTGTCACCCTATTTTTTTTCTCTTTAAGCCCCTCTCCTTCCTCCCATCCCCCTCCCTCTTCACCCTTCCCTTCTCCCTGGTAACCCCCATACTCTTGTCCATGTCCATGAGTCTCAGTTTTATGTCCTACCTATGTATGGAATCATATAATTCTTAGCTTTCCCCGATTTACTTATTTCACTCAGTATAATGTTATCAAGGTCCATCCATGTTGTCATAAATGATACCATGTCATCATTTCTTATGGCTGAGTAGTGTTCCATAGTGTATATGTACCACATCTTCTTTATCCAGTCCTCTATTGAAGGGCATTTTGGCTGTTTCTATGTCTTGGCCACTGTGAACAATGCTGCAATGAACATGGGGGTGCATGTGTCTTTACATACCAATGTTTTCAAGTTTTGTTGGGTATATATACCCAGTAGAGGAATTGCTGGGTCATACGGTAGTTTTATTCTTGATTTTTTGAGGAACCACCATACTTTCTTCCATAATGATTGCACTAATTTACATTCCCACCAACAGTCAGTGAGGGTCCATTTTTCTCCACAGCCTCTCCAGCACTTGTTATTACCTGTCTTGTTAATAATAGCTAATCTTAACAGGTGTGAGGTTGTATTTCATTGTAGTTATGATTTGCATTTCTCGAATAGTTAATGATGATGAGCATTTTTTGATATATCTGTTGGCTATTTGTATTTCTTCTTGGGAGAAGTGTCTGTTCATTTCCTCTTTCCAATTTTTTTATTGGATTGTTTGTTGCTGAGTTTTGTGAGTTCTTTATATATTTTGGATATTAGTCTCTTATCTGAGCTGTTTGAAAATATCATCTCCCATTTAGTTGGTTGCCTATTTGTTTTGTTGTCAGTTTGTTTTGCTGTGCAGAAGCTTCTTAGTCTGATGTAGTCCCATTCATTTATCTTTGTGTTCACTTCCCTTGCCTTTGGAGTCAAATTCATAAAATGTTCTTTATGGCCAAGGTCCATGAGTTTAGTACCTATGTTTTCTTCTATGTAATTTATTCTTTTGGATTTTATATTTAGTTCTTTGATCCATTTTGAATTAATTTTTGTGCAAGGAGATAAACTGTAGTCAAGTTTCATTCTTTTGTACATGGCTTTCCACTTTTCCTAAGCACTATTTATTGAAGAGGCTTTCTTTTCTCCATTGTGTGTTTTTGGCTCCTTTATCAAAGATGATTTGTCCATATATATGTGGTTTTATTTATGGGCTCTCTATTCCTTTCTGTTGGTCTGTGTGTCTATTTTTATGCCAGTACCATGCTGTTTTGTTTATCATGGCTCTGTATATACCTTTTGATCTCTTTTTTTATTTCTTCTTTGACCCATTTATTTTTTAGAAGTTCATTGTTTAATTTCCACATTTTTGTGGGTGTGTTTACTACTTTTTTGCAGTTGAATTCTAGTTTCAAAGCGTTATGGTTAGAGAATATGCTTGGTATAATTTTAGTCTTTCTGAATTTGTTGGTGTTGGTTTTGTGGTCCAGCATATGGTCTATTCTTGAGACTGTTCCATGTACACTGGAGAAAAATGTATACTCTGGCATTTTGGGATGAAATGTCCTGTAGATGTCTATCATATCCATTTATTCTAGTTTTTCATTTAAGGCCAATATTTCTTTATTGATTTTCTGTTTGGATCAACTATCTAAAGCCATCAATGGTGTATTGAGGTCTCTAAGTATGATTATATATTTTTTTTCAGTTTGCACTTTTAGATAAGTTAGTATTTGTCTTACATATTTTGATCCTTGGTTTGATGCATATATATTAAGGAGTATTATATCTTCTTGATACATTTTTCCCTTTATCATTATGAAATGTCCATCCTTTTCTCTGGTTACCCTTTGTTGTCTTATGTCAACATTGTCAGATATGAGTATGGCTACACCTGCTTTTCTTTGGATATTATTTGCTTGGAGAATCATTTTCCAACCTTTCACTTTGAATCTATTTTTATCCTTGTAGCTTAGATGTGTCTCTTGAAGGCAGCATACTTTGGGTTTTGCTTCTTGATCCAATCTGCTACTCTGTGCCTCTTTATTGGTGAGTTCAGTCCATTTACATTTAGTGTAATTATTGACCCTTAAGGATTTCCTTTTGCCATTTTATATACTGTGTTATGATAGTTTTGTGTCTTGTTTGGTTCTTCTTTTTTGTGTTTCTGTCATTTGTTTTAGTTTGGTGGTATTCCATACTTCTATTTTCTGTTTCTTCTTTTTTTAAGCTATGTTTCAGTAGTGGCATTTTCAGGGGTGGTTACCATTAGGTTATTAGAAGAAAAATTATCATATTTATTAGAGTCCATTATTTCATAAGGGCTTCTTTACTCCATCCTCCTTTTTACAGCTGATCTTTATCCTCTCCCTTTTTATGTTATTGTTGTCACAGATTATTCTTGTTTTTATTGTGGTTTTGTTAAAAAAATTTTACTTGTAATTTTGTCTTGTTTTGTTCTTTGTATCTGGTTGGATAACCCCCTTTAGTATTTCTTGTAGTGGGGGTTTTCTGGTGATAAATTCTCTTAGCTTCTGTATGTCTGTAAATGTTTCATTTACCCTTCATATTTGAAGGGTAACTTTGATGGATATAATATTCTTGGTTGGTAGTTCCTCTCTTTCAGGACTTTAAATATTGGGGTTCGCTGTCTTCTGGCTTCTAGAGTTTCTGCTGAGAAATCTGATGATTTCATAATGGGCCTTCCTTTATATGTTATATCCTTCTTCTCCCTAGCTGCCTTGAGAATTCTTTCGTTGTCATTGATTTGTGATAATTTTATTATGATGTGCCTTGGAGTAGGTCTGTTTGGGTTAAGGTAACTTGGCATTCCATTTGCTTCTTAGATTCGAGGTTCTCTTTCCATAGGCTTGGAAAGTTCTCATTGATTATTTGTTTTAATATGTTGTCCATTCCCTTTTCCCTCTCTTCCTTTTCTAATATACTCATTATTTTTATATTGCTCTTCCTGATGGAGTCAGACAATTCTTGTAGGGCCTTCTCATTTTCTTTTTATTTGTGAGTCTCTTCTCTCTCTTGTATCTCTAGTTGCCTGTCTTCGATGTCACTGATTCTCTCCTCTTATCTGGCTTATTCTCTTGGCTAAGCTTGTTACCTCATTTTTCAGTTCATGTATTGAATTTTTCATCTCTGTTTGGTTCTTTTTTATAGTTTCAATTTCCTTGGTGAAGTACTCTTTTTGTTCATTAAGTTGTTTTTTGAGCTCACTAAATTGCCTTTCAGTGTTTTCTTTTATCTTATTGAGCATTTTCAGAGCTTCAATTTTGAATTATCTGTCATTAAGCTCCAAGGCTTCCATGTAATTGAGTTTTTCCTGGAGATTTTCCATCATCTATCTGAGCTACATCTCTGTCTTGTATATCCATATTTGATTTCTTTTTTCTTTGATGGCATTTGCAGGTCATATTGCTAATAACCCCAATAATAGATAATTATTCCTTTTTCTGGCAAGGAGCACTGAACTACAAGATTTGCCTCTTGAGATTCTTGAGTGATCTGTTAGTGCCTAGCTGTTGCCTTTGTAATGACGACAGCAGAGTCGTTGCGTTGGTAGGAGGGGCTTATTGCTAGGGCTTTGCAACTTGATGATACCGGCACTGGCTGACCAGGAGTCCTCCAGGACCCTTCCCCACATCCCCACAGAGCAGGGGGTCTAGTCTCCAGCTGTCCCCCTCTCTCACAGGAGAGAGCAGCCTGGAGACCTAGTGGAGGGGGATCCGCCACCACCTCTGTTTTCACAGCAAGAGGAACAATTAGGAACCGGGAAGCTGTGGTGACAGAGTCCAGTCCCTCGTCCAATACCACTCTAAGCTCTCCAGGCACTGCCCCGGGCTGGGCCAGGGGTGCTCGCCACAAGCCAGTGTCCCTGAGTTTTGGGAGCAGCTGTGGCAGAGATCTTAAATCAGGGGCTTCTTGTCTACACATGCTAAACTCTCTCCAGCAAGCTGGTGCCTAAGCTTCAGAGCTGGTGGAGTGCAGATCCCAGATCCCAGATCAAGCACGTTGGTGCCACAAGGCTAAATTGTGCTGGTCAGGTGGGTAGATCAAGCAGCTCCTGTGTCCTGTGGGCCAATCTCCACCAGCTATTCACCTGCAGTTCTTGGGAGCTTGCCGCTTTGTGTGCGTCCTGTGCCTCTTACTAGCTCAGCCCTGCAATCACAGGTGCAGTAGATGCTGGGAAGTGGCCCTGCTCCCTGGTCATCGCCTCTTGCTCTGCTTCTTCCCAGTCTCTCCACCCAGCTCCTCCGGGTCTGAGACAAAGCCTGCGCAAACAGTGCCTCCCTTCCTCAGGTCTGTGAGGAAGAAGAAAGACTCTGTCCTCTGGTATTATTTTTTCTTCTCTGCTTTGACCTGCCTTCTTGTGCGATCATACCTTTGTCTATGCGGTGTGTGAATATTTCAGGTTCATCTGGGTTTTTTTCCTTGCATATGGTTGTAGAATTTGTTGAAATTTCAAGGGGAGAGGTAAGGATTATCTCTCACACTGCCATTTCTCTGACGTCACTAATGTTAGCTTTGTAAAAGCACTATACAGTATAGTTTTATAGTATAGGGCACCCATTAATAAAGTTATATTAAAAGTGAAATCTTGAAACACAATGATTCTGGAAATACATATTTTTTGAACAGGCTTAAATAGTGGACTACATTCTGTTAGCACTTTGTAGAAAAGACACCGTGTCTACTTAGAGATAAAGTCTGTAACAATTTTGATGTTTAAATTTATGTAATAGCCAGGGAGGTTCTATTTGTTTTTTGTTTTTTTTCAAATATTTTTCAGAACTGACAGTTTACTGAATTCAGCAGGATTCAGCCACCCAGAACTATTATATAAAATGTTTAATTTAAAGAAAGTCAAACGTGGTTAAGAACGAAAGCAAAGCAGCCTGGCGCATTTTTGTTCCTGTCAGCAGGATCCTACAGGCTGGTGCCTGCAGGGTTTTGCCCGGAGCGATGCAAGAGAAAGGGCAAAATAAGGCCGTTTCTCAAGGAAGTACCTGTGTGGACAAGTATTTAGGGCTATATTAATAGCCCTAATATCTTTTCTTTCCTTCTTTCTGAAACTTGAACTTCCTAGTAAGTTATTTAAAGGTAATAAACTTGAATAAGTGCTGAGGAAACCATAAAATGGTATGTGTTGGAAACATTCTTTTGGCCCGTGTCTGTGCAGCCTGATTCGTTAGGGGAGAACCTGGACTCCAAGAGGAAAAAGCAGTGGGAGCTGCCCTCCCACCTCTCCTTGTAAAGGTGATTGAAAAATACGGGGCCGCTTAACAGGCCAGAGGGACACTGCTGCTTCTGTTGTTGGTTGTCTGCTTGAAGACGGGAGAAGACCATGTACTCTGTTTTGAATATTGACATAGACACTTCGAGGTTCAAAGCCCTGGCTTCTGGGTCCATGGAAGTTGGGCTTCCTTCAGACTTGACTGATCTCTCAAGTTCCTTCCACCTCTGACAGTTTGGGCTCAAAGTTAGACTCCACAGGTAGAAACTGCTCTGTGAAATACATGGAAAATGTGAAATTGGACTGTCCGTGGCTTTATACATTTTGAAGTATAATATTTAAAGTTTTTTGACATGTCAGCTCTTTGAAAGATTATAGTTTCTGACTCAGTTATGCAGACAAAAGAGAATAATACATCTTAGGCAAAGTACGACTTTTAAAAAAATCATCTTTGATTTTCATTAGTCCCAAATCCAAGGTTTTTGATTCAAGGTAATTTTTATATCTCAGTAAAGCTTTTCAGTTTTTTTTTTTTTACATTTCTTAAGGCACTGTGATGGTAGTTTATATTTTGTTTTGCTCTTGTGATTTTGCTTTCTCTCATTTTCTCAGTTTGGTTTTTGTGAATTGATTTTCTGTCTGAATAACCTTATAGAAATAGTTTTGCCATAGATTCTTTGGAGTTTCTAAACATTTAGGTCATAGGTTTTTCAAATCACAGTAATTTGTTTAATTCACTTATTATAATTATATATCTTATTTCTGCATTTAGAATTTCCAGTATAATGTCAATTATGATGGTGAGAACTGGCATCCTTACTTTGCTTATCTTTTTAAAAAATCATTTTTTGTCCATTCAAGAGTATGTTAAATTGTTTATTGATTACACATGGTAATGGATGACACAAAACTTCATTCCCCTCTATAATCTTATCTGGTACTGTAATTCAGTTTAGATATACTAGGATGTGCTAAAATAGTAACCAAATGAACCCCATGACTCTGCTTCGATGACCCTTTTAATGGTGAACTCCGGGTCACAACACACTGATCATCAATTCAACTGCAGCAGGTTTCTGAAGACAGTGGCTTTTGTGCCCAAGCAGGTTGCAAATAAATTTCAAATGGAACTCGGCATCATTCTGAAGGAATTTTGACTTACACTGTTGGGAAATATAATTTATCAAGAAGGTAAACTCTAGATGTGAGCTAAATGGGTTTGTGGACTCCTTTTACCCTACACTTTTTCTCAGAGCCCTGTCTGTTGGGTAGGCGGACTTATTAGCCAGCTGAGTCTCATTTCCTGGTGCCAGAATGCATTCACTAAGGAGTCTCTATTTCACTTTAGTGTCATCTTCTTCAGGACGCGTGTTTAACTAATGAAAAGCGTAAAAACCTGTAGGTTTTTTTAATTCATATTGATTCCTTTATTAATTTTACTGCATATGTTTTACTTGTTTTCTTAGTGGTTACCTTTGGGATTACAATTAATATACTAATGTATGACAATGCAGTTCAGATTATACCAATTTAGCTTCAATGTATGCAAATATTTTGCTCTTATAGAGCTCTGTTCCTCTCTTTGTGATACTATTCTCATAAATTATATGTTTATACATTATGTATCTATCAACACATATTTATAATTATTGCTTTATGCGTTTTAAAAATCGAGAGAAAAAAGGATATAAAATTTTATTTTTGTCTTTTATATTTGCTCATCTAGTTTTGTTTTTTATTTTTCATATGTATTTGAGTTATTGTCTTGTGTCTTTTTATTTCAGATGAGGGACACTCTTTAGTTTTTCATACAGAGCAGTTGTGCTGGTGACAAACTTACTCAGTTTTGTATATCTCATATTGTCCTTTTAAATAAATTTTTAATTGAATTTATTGTTGTGACATTGGTTAATAAAATTGTATGAGATTCAGGCGCACATTTCTACAATATGTCTTTTGTATATTACATTGTGTGTTCACCAATCCAAGTCAAGTCTCCTTTCATCACCATCTATTCCCCTCTATCATTCTCCACCTCACCCCTTTTCCCACACTGTTCTCTGGGGCTGTAAGTTTTTTTCTTTGCCTAATCCTCTCACCTTTTTTACTCAGCCCTCAACCCTCAGCCCCTCTGACAGCTGTCAGTCTGTTATCCATATTTATGAGTCTGTTTATATTTTGTTTGTTAGTTTATTTTGTTCATTAGATTTCACATAGTGAAATCATATGGTACTTGTTTTTCTATGACTAGCTTATTTCACTTAGCATAATAATCTCCAGGTCCAGCCATGTTGTAGTGAAAGGTAAGATTTCCTTCTTTTTTAGGCTGTGAAGTACTCCACTGTGTAAATGTACCATAGCCTTTTTATTTTATTTTTTTCTGAAGTGAGAAGTAGGGAGGCAGAGAGACCGACTCCCACATGCACCCAGCTGGGATTCACCCAGCAAGCCCACTAGGGGTCAATGCTCTGCCCATCTGGGGCATTGCTTTGTTGTGGCCAGAGCCATTCTAGTGCCTGAGGCAGAGGCCATGGAGCCATCCTCAGCGACCGGGCCAACTTTGCTACAGTGGAGCCTCGACTGTGGGAGGGGAAGAGAGATTAGAGAGAAAGGAGAGGGGGAAGAGTGGAGAAGCAGATGGATGCTTCTCCTGTGTACCCTGACCGGGAATTGAACCCAGGACTTCCACACGCCAGGCTGATGCTCTACCACTGAGCCAATGGGCCAGGGCCTGTACCATAGCTTTGTAATCTACTCATCTACTGGTAGGTACTTGAGCTGCTTCCAAATCTTTTTTTTTTTTTACAGAGACAGAGAGAATCAGAGAGAGGGATAGATAGGGAAAGACAGACAGGAACAAAGAGAGATGAGAAGCATCAATCATCAGTTTTTCATTGCGACACCTTAGTTGTTCATTGATTGCTTTCTCACATGTGCCTTGACCATGGGCTACAGCAGACTGAGTAACCCCTTGCTCAAGCTGGTGAGCTTTGCTTAAACCAGATGAACCTGCGCTCAAGCTGGCAACCTCAGAGTCTCGAACCTGGGTCCTCCGCATTCCAGTCCGACGCTCTATCCACTTCGCCACCGCCTGGTCAGGCCAAATCTTGATTATTGTAAGTAGTGGTGCAATGAACACAGCAGTACATATATTCTTTCAAATTCATGTTTCAGGTGCTCATATTGTCTTAATTCTTTCTTCATTTTGAAGATTGTTTTACTGGATTTAGAATCTTTGGTTGATTTTTTTTTCCTTTTAGCACTCTGAATATGCCACTCACTTCCTCTGGCCTCCATGGTTTCTAATGAGAAATCAGCTGTTAACTACTGAGGATCTCTTGTGTGTAATGAATCACTTTTCTCTTGCTGCTGCTTTTAGTTCTCTCTTTGTCTTTCAATATCTTGAGAGGTTGGTTATGGCTTGTCTAGCTTCTTGAATATGTAGATTAATATATTTCATCAGCTTTGGGAAGTTTTCTGTCATTATTTTTTACAATATTCTTTCTGCCCTTCCCTCTACTTCTGGGACTTTTGTTTTGCTCGACGGTGTCCCATAGCTCTGTTCAATTTTCTTTATTCTTTTTGTTCCTCCAATTGAATAACCCAACTGACCTATCTTTGAATTCACTGATTCTTTTTCCAAGTTGTGCTCAAATTTTCTGCTGAGCACTTATATTGAAATTTTTATTTTAGTTAATGTACTTTTCAATTGCAGAATTTCTATGAGTTTTTATAATTTTTTTCTTTATTGATATTGTTTGATGAGACACTTTGTAATACTTTTATTCAGTAGCTTAGTTTTTTTTTTTTTAGCTTTTTGGACATATTCAAACAGGTGACTAACAATCTTTGACTATTGGTCTAACATCTGGGCTTCTGAAAGGATGATTTCTATAGATTGTCATTTCCTGTGTTGAGCAGTATTTTTTGGTTTGTGTATCTAATATTTTTGTTAAAACTGCACAATTAAAATAATATAATGTGGAATTGTGAAAATCAAGAGGCTCTTTTTGTCCCAGGTTTTATTATTGCTGTTTTTGTTTTTATCATTATTTGAAAAAAATTAGTGACTTGCCTTAACAAATTTTGTCAAGTTTGTATTATTTGTTGTATGTGGCCACTGAAGTCTTTGCTTGGTTAGGTTAGCGGTCAGGTAATGATTGAACCTAGATTTTCTTGAGTGCCTGGAACCAAAGTTTGTCAGCTTTTGTGTGTGTGTGTGTGTGTGTGTGTGTGTGTGTGTTGGGAGATACCTTCAGTGCTCAAGCAGGCAGCTTACAACTCTCTGTTATTCCTTACTTCTAGCTTTCCTAGAACCTCCAGAGGTGAAAACTTAAGGCTTTTCTGTCTTTTCTGACACAAGCCTTTGGCATACACATTAATGTAGTGTAAATACCTAATAATCAGCTCTTTTGATTGTAATGTAATGGCCTGACATTATGCTTTGGATTGCCAGGACATTAGCTTCAAAGACACCTAGCTTGAATAAACACACTGACAGTTACAAACTAAATAAAGAGCTAGGCTGCCACACCAATGAAGTTCTCTTTTTTGGAAAGCTCTGGTTTACCTAGATAATTGACCGTTTTACTGACTGCTTGCTTTTCCATTTCTACACTTTAGTTCCTGCTCTTATTTACCAATAAAGAGTAAATCCTCTGAACCTTGGGTACCCCACCCTCAACCACAGAAAAGGCAAAACCCCAGGATTATGTTCTCTCTCTCTCTCTACCCCTGAGCTGGTTGTGTGGCCCTGAGCATGTGTATGCCATCTGGACTTGGAAGTAATACACCTTGTCTTCAAAGTTTCCTAAGTATTGCTGCTGAGATACATCTTTGAATCATAACAAGAATGAAAGGTTTGGTCCAGATACAACATTGGCTGTGGACAGGGAAATGTCTGTGGGGTTTCACCACAAATAGTGTCAGCCCAAGGGAGTGCCCACAGGTATTTCTAGGAGGTAACATCACTATTAATAGGCTGACACCAACCCCAAACAGTCAGCCTTTAGAGTTGCATGGCTAAAAGTCATTAAAATAGTTTTGTTGTTCTCTTTATTTTTCAAAGTTATTGCTTAGCTGGACAACAGAATATGGGAATAGGGCAAAGTCCTTCTGAAATTCATTACTTTAAAAAAGTTTTTTTATTGATTTTTAAAAAATTTTTTTATTTAGAGAAAGGAAGGGAGAGAGTGAGAGAGAGACAGGATTATTGATCTGTTCCTGTATGTGTCCTGACTGGGGATTGAACTGGCAACTTCTGTGCTTCAGGATGATGCTCTAACCTACCAAGCTATACAGCCAGGGCATGAAATTCATTAATCTTTATCAAATAAGTGCTCCCGGAATGCTGTAACCATAAATTATGAGACATGAAAATAAACACTATGCTTCATACAGAAAAAAAATAATTAGTAGAAACTGTTCTTAAAGAAGTCCAGGCATTACATTTACTAGAGAAATTCTTGAAGTTTTTATATATTTTTGTTTTTATAGTTATTTTATTGGATGGTTTGGAGAGGATATTTTTGGCCTTTCTGAAGTCACTTGAACCTGGCTTTTTCATTTCTTTTGTTGCTTATATTAGTAGCTCATTATAATACATGGTTACAAAAAATGATTTGACCTTGGGTCATGGGCACACAATACAATCAGCAGTTCAAATGCTTAAGAAATGTTTACCTGAAACTGATGTACGCTTATTGATCAACGTCACCCCATTAAATTTAATTTTCTAAATAAAAAGTTTTTTTTTTTTTGTATTTTTCTGAAGTTGGAAATGGGGAGGCAGTCAGAAGGACTCCCGCATGCACCCGACTGGGATCCACCCGGCACGCCCACCAGTGGGTGATGCTCTGCCCATCTGGGGCGTAGCTCTGTTGCAACCAGAGCCATTCTAGTGCCTGAGGCAGCGGCCATAGAGCCATCCTCAGCGCTTGGGCCAACTTTGCTCCAGTGGAGCCTTGGCTGCAGGAGGGGAAGAGAGAGACAGAGAGGAAGGAGAGGGGGAGGAGTGGAGAAGCAGATGGGCGCTTCTCCTGTGTGCCCTGGCTGGGAATCGAACCCGGGACTCCTGCACGCCAGACCGATGCTCTACCACTGAGCCAGCAGGCCAGGGCTCTAAATGAAAAGTTTAAAAAGAATGGGACCTTAAATGGTTGTTGCTGGTCTGAAATTTTATTTGTTGAATTTATTAAATATGGTCAGTACCTCTACTTTGGCCTGATAATTTTTCAGTTGATTTTCTCTTTTCTTTTGTTTTCTCTTCTTTTCTTTTCTCTTCTCTTTTTTCTTTTTCTCTTTTCTTCCTTTTTTTTTTTAATTGAGAGGAGGGGAGATAGAGAGATAGACTCCCACATGTGCCTCAGCTGGGATCCACTTGGTAACAACTCCTGTCTGGAGCCAATTCTCAAATAAACCGAGCTATTTTTAGTGCCTGAGGTGGAAGCTTAGATCAACTGAACTATCCTCAGCACCCAGGATCATCACTTAAACCAGTCGAGCCACTGGCTGTTGGAGGAGTAGAGGGAGAGATGGCATAAAGAGATGGGGAGAGAAGCAGATGGTTGCTTCTTTTGTGTGCCCTGACTGGGAATCAAATGGAATGCCCATATGCCAAGCTGATGCTCTATCCACTGATCCAACTCTCCAGGACTCTGATTTTCTTTTTTCTACCAAATCTATGGTCACATAACCTGACATTTTGGTCCTTTTTTTATGCTGTTTTCATCACTTTTTCTTGTTGCATTGGGTCTGAGCTACATAATGTTTTATTATGAATTAGTGTTTGGTGCAGGAATCTTCAAATATCTCTTGTAAGGTTAAGTTTTCTTCTATTTCTAGTTACTTTTTACTGAGAAGTAGGTGTTGAATTTTATTTATTTTCCTCAGCAGTTATTGAGATGATATAGTTCATAAACTACCAATGAAATATCCACATTGTTCTGGGAAGAATTTCTTTGGTCTAGATATATGGTGTCTATACAGCATAGAGGATACAGTCAATAATATTGTAATAACCATGTATGGTGCCAGGTGTGTACTGGAAATATTGGGGGGAATGCCCTGTAAAGTATATGATTGTCTAACCCTTATTCTGTATACCTAAAACCAATAAAAATAATATTGAATGTAAACTATAATTGAAAAGATGTATTGTTTGTAAATATGCTGAGTAATTTCACTTGCAAATGTTTTCATTGGGAATTTTGCATTTATGTTTACACGTGAGGTAAACTATAGGTTTTTTTAAAAAAAGATAGTTTTATTCATTTTTGACATTGTTATGTTACCCACATAAAATGTGCTGAGAAATTCCTTTAAAGTGTTTTATATTATGAAATATTTCAACGGTAGAAAAAGTACTCATCACTGAGATTCTTCAAAATTAAATATTTTAACATATTCACCTCATGTTGTTTACACAAATAGAAAATTCCAAGTAAAGTAAAGGCCTCCTTTGTACCTCTTTTCAATAATTTTTTCCCTCCTTACATATGAACAATACTCTGAATTTGGTTTTTATAACAGTCATCTTTTTATACTTTAATGATATGTTTTAAACCTGAAAGGCTATGACCCTGCTGGTAGGCTAAGTGTATAGAACATCGGCCTGGTGTGCAGACGTCCTGGGTTCGATCCTTGGTAAGAGCACACAGGAGAAACAACCAACCATCTGCTTCCCCTCCCTCTTCCCCTCTCGCAGCCAATGGCTCGGCTGCTTGGAGCATAGACCTCTGACACTGAGGATAGCTTGATTGTGTCGAGCATTGGCCCAAGACTGGGGTTGCCAGGTGGATCCCAGTCAGGGCACACACAAGAGTCTGTATTACTCTCTCTCCTTACTTAAAAACAAATAAAAAAAATAAAACCCTAAAAGGTTGTAAAGACTATTTTGCAGACTTTCCCATTTCCCATTAACTGTCTAGCTAGTACACTTGTCAAAAGCAAGGTCTTTGGAGCAGATCTTGGTTTGAAAATTCCAACTCCAATACTGAATTTTTTAATTTTTATTTAGGTCTGTTAGTTTTTGTTTTATGCCCTTTGACATTTTCATTAGTGCATACTTTTATGTCTTCTGAGGAACTTGACTTTTATTATTATGAAAGAATCCCCTTTCTCCTGCTAATATTTCTTGTTTTGAAATGTATCTTATCTGATGGAAATGTAGCCACTCCAGTTTCTTTATGCTCAGTGTTTGCATTTCATATCTTTCTGTAGCCTTTTACTTTAACCTATTAATAATGTCTTTCTATTTAAAGTAGTTTTCCTATAGGAATCATAGACTGTAGTAGGATTTTGTTTTTTCTGCAGTGTGACAATCTGTCTTTCAAGTAAAATGTTTGGAACTATTTACATGTAATATGTCAAAATATTTAATTATTGATATGGTTGGGTTTAGATTTATTACCTTGTTGTTGGTTTCTGTTTGTCACATTGCTTTTGTTTCTTTTTTTCCTCTTTACCTTCAATTTTTTGATTATCCTTTTTTTTTTTTTTTGTATTTTTCTGAAGCTGGAAGCGGGGAGGCAGTCAGACAGACTCCCGCATGCACCCGACCGGGATCCACCCGGCATGCCCACCAGGGGCGATGCTCTGCCTATCCGGGGCGTCGCTCTGTCGCGACCAGAGCCACTCTAGCACCTGGGGCAGAGGCCAAGGAGTCATCCCCAGCGCCCGGGCCATCTTTTGCTCCAATGGAGCCTCGGCTGCGGGAGGGGAAGAGAGAGACAGAGAGGAAGGAGAGGGGGAAGGGTGGAGAAGCAGATGGGCGCTTCTCCTGTGTGCCCTGGCCGGGAATCTAACCCGGTACTTCCGCACGCCAGGCGGACGCTCTACCACCGAGCCAACTGGCCAGGGCCTTGATTATCTTTTTAACATTTTATACTATTTTATACAATTTGCCTTTTACCTCTTTGTTTTGTTGTTTTAGTGACTGCTACATTGTTTACAATATGCATATTTAACTTACCCAGTAAATGATATGCCATTTGACACATAGTATACGGACCTTACAGCAGTATAATTTTTTTCTTTTTCCATCATTGTACTATCATTAATGCATGATAATTTCCATGTGTATATGTTATAAATCTCACAATACATTATTTTTTATTTAAACAATTATATTTAAAATTATATTTTTTATTTAAACAATTATATTTAAAATAAATAATTAAAAATGTCTTTTATTTACTTACATTGTTATTCTATCATTTATTTCTGTTATGAACATTCAGGTTTTAATCTGATATCATTTTTATTCTGCTTGAAGAATTTCCTTTAGTATTTCTTGTAATGCAAGTTTAATGATGGTGAATTATTCACCTTTTGTTTGCTGTAAAATATTTTACCTTCAGTTCTGAAAGATATTTTGCTAGATATAGAATTCTGTGTGGACAGATATTTTCCTCCAGTACAGGTACTCTTAAATATACTGCTCACAAAAATTAGGGGATATTTTATTGCTTCATATTCATTTTGAAATATTACCTAATTTTTGTGAGCAGTATATATTGCTTCCTTGTCTTCTGTTTTGTAGAGTTCTGACAAGAAGCCTGCAGCATTCGTTTGTGGTAATTAGTCACTGGTAATTCTTTGTTTATCTATGCTTAATGTTTCTCTGAATTCTTATAAGATTTTTTGTTCCTCATTACTGCTTTTTTTTTTTTTTTGTATTTTTCTGAAGTGGGAAGCAGGGAGGCAGAGAGATATGCTCCACCGGGATCCACATGGCATGCCCACCAGGGGGCGATGCTCTGCCCATCTGGAGCATTGCTCTGTTGCAACCGGAGCCATTCTAGCACCTGAGGTGGAGGCCATGGAGCCATCTTCAGCACCTGGGCCAACTTTGTTCCAATGGAGCCTTGGCTATAGGAGGGGAAGAGAAAGAAGAAGGAGAGGGGGGAGGGTGGAGAAGCAGATGGGCACGTCTCCTGCGTGCCCTGGCCCGGAATCAAGCCCGGGACTTCCACATGCCGGGCTGACGCTCTACTACTGAGCCAACCAGCCAATGCCTATTACTGCTTTTTATCACTTGATAATAATATGCTTGGTACAGTATTCTTTGTGTGTTTCTGCTAAGAGTTCATGGAGCATCTTGCATTAGAAGATTTATCTCTGCTGTAAAATTTGGAAAATTTTTGGCCATTTATTTTGTACAAAAATGTTTTGTTCCCTTCACACCCCCTTTCTTGGACTTTAATTAAATAGATGTTAAATTGAATATTTATTCATTTTGTTTCAGTTTTGATATATTTCTATAACTCATTTTGTATGATTTCTATTGCTATGTCTTCAATTAATTGGTATTGTCTTCTGCAGTGGTTTCTCTGTCCTTAATGCTACCCAGTGAAGTTTTTATTTCAGATAATGTGTGTGTTTTGTACATTTTACATTTGATTTTTATAACTTACATTTCCTCATTATGTTTATTGCTTTGAACATTTGTAATATTTATATTAGAAGTTTTAAGATTTGTATCTGCTAATTCTAACATCTCTGTTATATCTGGGTTTTCCTGCTGGTTTTACTCCTGGTTATATATCACATATTCATGATTTCTCTATAATTGGTAACTTTTGTTTGGGTGATAAACATTGTGAACTTTACATGTAGAATACTGGATTTTGTTGTCTTCATTTAAAAAATGCTAGAATGTAATCTGACAAGCAAACTACTTAAAGATCACCTTGATCTTTTGGAGTATTACTTAAAATATTAATATCCAAAGAAGCCTTACTCTAGGGCTAATTTAGCACTGTTACTAATGTATGATCCTTCTGAGGTTTATGATGAGTGTACCATCCTAAACTTTGTATGTCTGGTGGAAACGCTAATGATTCCTAGCTTGTGTGAGCACTGAGAATTGTGGCTTACAGCTCTTTGGAAATTAATTTTTTCCAGGGAGGTTTTCCTGTAGTCTCATGGGTTTCACCACTGCATGAGCAGATGGGTATTCAGCCAAAGAGGCGAAGACTCTTGAAGGGTCTCTGTGGATTTCTGGAACCTCTTTTTCCATACTGTGTCTAACAGATTTTACCCTATTTTTCTTCTCCTTACTCTAATTT
The DNA here is from genome assembly GCF_036850765.1 of Saccopteryx bilineata. Taxonomy (NCBI): domain Eukaryota; kingdom Metazoa; phylum Chordata; class Mammalia; order Chiroptera; family Emballonuridae; genus Saccopteryx; species Saccopteryx bilineata. Next base: position 110,945,095 of record NC_089493.1, read on the forward strand.
ACATCTCTTCAGTTAGACACCTGGACTCTGTATGGTTTCCCCTTGTTTGTGTTAGTTGTGGTTTGGAAATTGTGTAAGGCCACAATCTGGGTAATTTAGGTCTTTTTATTTTTACATCCATTCTTTTAATCATCATGGTCTTGCACTGTTGTCCAATCATAAGAAAGTTCTCACATTTTATCCAGTTTATTGTTATTTATGACAAAAGAGTAAAGTAGAAACCAGTGGCCTCAGTTAGAATTTTTTAATGAAGTGAAGAAAAGCAGAATTTTAAAGCACAGTGAATATTTATATGTTGTTATTGGCATTATTAAAAGGCTAGAGGAGAAGGAAGCCTTAAAAAGCTATGTACTTGAGTGCCCATTTTATTTTCTTCTTTTCCAAGTGAGAGGAGGAGGGGAGACAGAAAGACAGACTCCCACTTAGGCCCTAACTGAGACCTACCCAGCAATCCCCATCTGGGACCGATGCTCTGCCTATCTGGGGCCATGCTCACCACCGAGTTGTTCTTAGTGCCTGAGGCGGAGGCTCCATGGAGCCATCCTCAGTGCTCTGGGCTGATGCGCTTAAACCAATTGAGCCATGGCTACAGGAGGGGAAAAGAGAGAGAGAGGGAGAGAAGGAGTAGGGGAAGGGTGGAGAAGCAGATGGTCGCTTCTCCTGTGTGCCCTGACTGGGAATCGAACCTGGGATATCCACATGCTGGGGTGATGCTCTACCACTGAGCCAACCAGCCACGGCTCAGTGCCCATTTTAACGATGATAATCTGAGGTGAAAGGAAGCCAAACAGCTTGCCTATTGATGCCTGGTCTGTGACTTTACAGTTTGGATAGAAGCTGGGTCTCTTTTTTTTCTTTTTAAAAAGATTGTAATTGTTTATTTTAGAGCTAGGAGAGAAAGGGTTGAGGGGAAGAGCAGGAAGCAAACCCAGGGTTTTGAACTAGGGACCTCAGCATTCCTTTATCCACTGTGCTACCGAAGGTCAGGTGAAGCTAGCTCTCTACCCTATCCATTGTTAGTGTGGTATGATATCTTCTTATCACTTCAGCTGAGTAGAGAGTATATCATAGAATTTAGCATTAATAATGATTAAAATGACATTAACAGTTATACCTACTAAAATTTCAAGTGTTTTTATATATTTTCTTGCTCTAGGTTAAATTTTAGTTTTCATTTTATCTTTCTTGTTTAGCCATTTAATAGCAGTGTTTTCCAGTTGTCTTATTCAATTTGATGATATATCTATAGAGATTAACGATTTTAAAAAGCCATAAAATTGGAATAACAGACAACATATTTTTATTGTTTCGTTCTATAGTTGTCATTCCAAGCATAATAATGATTCACTTATGTTTCTCTTGTATATAGTATATTATATAGTATATATAGCATTCTATAGAAATGCTGTAATGACTAGCATTTTGCTTCATTGAATAATATGCCTTAATGATTTTTAAAATTGATATTTTTTAATGGTCTCTTTTTTTTCCCTTCCAGGATATTTCATTAATGGGAAGAATGTACTGGCACAAACCATCTCAAGGGCAAACAGAGCAAGGATTACAGATAAGTATTGAAGAACCTCAAATGGTAAAATCTGTAATAAAAACCTCTTTGCCTATGTTGAAGTAACAGTCTGCCTCCTGTTGCTTGAATGTTTATCTAGAGAGTTTTATTATTTTAAAATCTCCTTTGACTTATTTTAGAGGTGTGTTTACCTGTAAGCACACTGAATTCAGTGCCACACTGGATGTCTTAGCTATTCTATTTCGCTGTTACTACCTAGTGGAGTCCTTCTGAGCGAGGTCCCAAACATTTTTCAGAAAGGAAATATTTTGAACAATTCTTCTGGTTTAGAGGCATTGAGATCTGGAAGGTAGCTGGTAAATTAATTAAAAGTATTAGCTTCTAAGAAAGCATCACATTATTCTCTGTTTAGCTAGAAGAATTGTGAGAAGCATTGGCAAGGGGAGAATTTTGTAGAGATATAAATAGTTGGTGACAGAAGTTTGATTCAGAAATAAAGCTCCTTTTCATCCATCATTGTCAGTATACTTACAGGAGTCAAAGGAATCTGGAACAGAGTCCCTGTGAATGGGAAGTGTCTCTCCATATATAGAAATCCACATTATGCTGGCATGACAGTCAATTCCTGCACAGAAGATTTGTAAAAGGATATCATTAACTACAAGCTCCTTAGTTCCTGAAAATAAGATTCCACATACATAAACATCCAGGTCAAATGTCATTTTTAGGCTAACATATTATGTTGAGAAAGTGTATGGAATCTTTTCACAGAAGCCATGGGTCCTGTAATTCTAGAGTTATTTTCAATGGTTTAACTACAAAAGATTGAGATGCTCCTGGGTTGAGATCATGTCTTTTCTCTCTCTGTAGTCCTATTACCTGCCTCAGGACCCAACATGTGTGGCACTAATGTGTGCATAAATCAATTTTGAAGCCTTACCACATAGGTATGGGCTTAAAACTGGCATCTAGTATAGTTCATCTAGGTAACAGCATTTATAGTTAGATATGAAACCCTCTAACCTCTAACTTTCTAATAGGTATAGTAAACTGAACATATAATATTGTAGAATAAACAACCATACTATTCACTACATATTTATATCAAGTATAAGAGAAGGTGCCATTTTGCATAAAACTATGAAAAAGGCCAATTTTCAGGTACCTGACTTAGACACCATCTTGATGATTTAACATAAAGATTTGAACAAAATAGTTGATTTATTTCTAATTCTGTGGGTATTTGTAATAACTTCAGCTTTGACAATTAGAAACAATCACTGGACCACTTCTGACCACTGGCTTTTTAAGATTTAACACACCACTACTTTAGAGTAAAATACATTTTAAGTTGATAACTGGCTATGTTAAAATTAGGCTCCTTTGTTGTGTCTTTCATCCCAGCCACATTTTTTTGGTGCCTGCTCTGCCAGAGAGCAGAATTCCATCTGTCCTTCCTGCTTGTTCCTTACACATCTGAGAACTTGCTGGGTGAGATTCATCTGGGCAGCTGTGGCCAGCATGCTTCCACCCCAACAGGGCCTGCTCTTTCTAAGTGGTACCCAGCACCCTCCCCTCAGAGAATCGCAGCCTCCGTTATGGACATCTCAGTTCTACAGGCCAGAGGTCTCTTAGTTCTTTGATGCACTTATTTTCTTTTTTGAATATCATTTTTTAGGTACCCACCACTTTAAATATAGATTTTGATATTTTGATTTAAGATAATCAGCAGTTCTTTTCTTCTTATTTATTGAATTTATTGAGGAGTCATTGGTTAATAAAGTTATATAGGTTGAAGGTATACAGTTGTACAATACATTATCTGTATATTGTGTTGTGTGTCCACCACCATTTATCTCCTCATACACTCTTCTTTCTCCTACCACCCTTTTTCCTCTAGTAATAACCATATTATTGTCTGTGTCTAGCAGTTTTTTTTCATAATCCCTTCACCTTTTTCACTCAGGCTAACAATGATCTTGGGAATTATTTCCTGACATACTTATAAAAAAATCAAGGATGTATTCATTCATTATTTTCCCTACAATGTTGCAGACATTGTTTTAGTCATTGTTGTACAAAGATAGAAGAGACAGTTTTTGCCCTTGAGGAATATGTGTGAAGACCAGTATCTAAGGTGACAAAATATAGTACTATTTAATGTATATTCTAAGTAGAGACTAATTATAGAGAAAACATCGATATACTATAATTTTATTTCACTTATTCATTCACTCATTCACAAATAATAGCAGATGGTTTTCAATGTCAGGCACTTGAGATATAAAATATAGGTGAGATACAATTTTTAAAAAGGAATTTTCAAACTTTAAAGTTTTAAAGAGCTCAAACATTTTGGTTTTATGATACCTTTAAACTCTTAAAAATATTTTACAGCCTGACCAGGTGGTGGTACAATGGATAGAGCGTTGGACTGGGATGTGGAGGACCCAGGTTCAAGACCCCGAGGTCGCCAGCTTGAGTGTGGGCTCATCGGGTTTGAGCAAGGCTCACCAATTTGAGCTTAAGGTTACTGGCTTGAGCAAGGGGTCACTCAGTCTGCTGTAGCCCCACGGTCAAGGCACATATGAGAAAGCAATCAATGAACAACTAAGGAACTGCACGAAGAATTGATATTTCTGATCTCCCTTCCTGTCTATCTGTCCCTATCTGTCCTTCTCTCTGACTCTCTCTGTCTTTGCCACAAAAAAAGAGAAGAATTTACAGACTCAAAGGAGTTTAAGTCTATGTGGATTATATCAACCAATATTTACTATATTAAAATTAAAGCAGAGAAAAATAGAAAATATTTATTCATTTATTTAAAGTAATAAGCCAATTACATATTAATTTAAAACACATTTTGGACAAAAGAGTACCCAAAACAAAAATAAAACTTTTTTTTTATTGTTGTTTTTTTTTTTTAATAAATTTTTATTAATGGTAATGGGATGACATTAATAAATCAGGGTACATATATTCAAAGAAAACATGTCTAGGTTATTTTGTCATTAAATTATGTTGCATACCCCTCGCCCAAAGTCAGATTGTCCTCCGCCACCCTCTATCTAGTTCTCTGTGCCCCTCCCCCTCCCCCTAACTCTCTCCCTCCCTCCCTCCCATGTCCTCCCTCCCCCCACCCCTGGTAACCACCACACTCTTGTCCATGTCTCTTAGTCTCATTTTTATGTTCCACCAATGTATGGAATCATGTAGTTCTTGTTTTTTTCTGATTTACTTATTTCACTTCTTATAATGTTATCAAGATCCCACCATTTTGCTGTAAATGATCTGATGTCATCATTTCTTATGGCTGAGTAGTATTCCATAGTGTATATGTGCCACATCTTCTTTATCTAGTCTTCTATTGAAGGGCTTTTTGGTTGTTTCCATGTCTTGGCCACTGTGAACAGTGCTGCAATGAACATGGGACTACATGTGTCTTCACGTATCAATGTTTCTGAGGTTTTGGGGTATATACCCAGTAGAGGGATTGCTGGGTCATAAGGTAGTTCTATTTGCAGTTTTTTCAGGAACCACCATACTTTCCTCCATAATGGTTGTACTACTTTACAGTCCCACCAACAGTGAATGAGGGTTCCTTTTTCTCCACAGCCTCTCCAACATTTGCTATTACCCGTCTTGTTGATAATAGCTAATCTAACAGGAGTGAGGTGGTATCTCATTGTAGTTTTGATTTGCATTTCTCTAATAACTAATGAAGCTGAGCATCTTTTCATATATCTGTTGGCCATTTGTATCTCTTCCTGGGAGAAGTGTCTGTTCATGTCTTCTTCCCATTTTTTTATTGGATTGTTTGTTTGTTTGTTGTTGAGTTTTATGAGTTCTTTGTAAATTTTGGATATTAGGCCCTTATCTGAGCTGTTGTTTGAAAATATCATTTCCCATTTAGTTGGCTGTCTGTTTATTTTGTTATCAGTTTCTCTTGCTGAGCAAAAACTTTTTATTCTGATGTAGTCCCATTCATTTATCTTTGCCTTCACTTCTCTTGCCATTGGAGTCAAGTTCATAAAATGTTCTTTAAAACCCAGGTCCATGATTTTAGTACCTATGTCTTCTTCTATGTACTTTATTGTTTCAGGTCTTATATTTAGGTCTTTGATCCATTTTGAATTAATTTTAGTACACGGGGACCGGCTGTAGTCGAGTTTCATTCTTTTGCATGTGGCTTTCCAGTTTTCCCAACACCGTTTGTTGAAGAGGCTTTCTTTTCTCCATTGTGTGTTGTTGGCCCCTTTATCAAAAATTATTTGACCATATATATGTGGTTTTATTTCTGGGCTTTCTATTCTGTTCCATTGGTCTGAGTGTCTATTTTTCTGCCAATACCATGCTGTTTTGATTATCGTGGCCCTATAATATAGTTTAAAGTCAGGCATTGTAATGCGCCCAGCTTCATTTTTTTTCCTTAGGATTGTTTTGGCTATTCGGGGTTTTTTATAGTTCCATATAAATCTGATGATTTTTTGTTCCATTTCTTTAAAAAATCTCATAGGGATTTTGATGGGAATTGCATTAAATTTGTATATTGCTTTGGGTAATATGGCCATTTTGATTATATTTATTCTTCCTATCCAAGAACAAGGAATATTTTTCCATCTCATTGTATCTTTTTCGATTTCCCTTAACAATGCTTTGTAATTTTCATTATATAGGTCCTTTACATTCTTTGTTATGTTTATTCCTAGGTATTTTATTTTTTTTGTTGCAATCGTGAAGGGGATTATTTTTTTGAGTTCGTTTTCTAATATTTCATTGTTGGCATATAGAAAGGCTATGGACTTTTGTATGTTAATTTTGTATCCTGCGACCTTACTGTATTGGTTTATTGTTTCTAATAATCTTTTTGTGGACTCCTTCGGGTTTTCGATGTATAGGATCATATCATCAGCAAAAAGTGATACCTTTACTTCTTCTTTTCCGATATGGATGCCTTTTATTTCTTTGTCTTGTCTGATTGCTCTGGCCAGAACTTCTAGCACCACGTTAAGTAAGAGTGGAGAGAGTGGACAACCCTGTCTTGTTCCTGATTTAAGGTAGAAAGTCCTCAGTTTTATGCCGTTTAATAGGATGTTAGCTGATGGTTTATCATATATGGCCTTTATCATGTTGAGATATTTTCCTTCTATACCCATTTTGTTGAGAGTCTTAAACATAAAATTGTGTTGTATTTTATCAAAAGCCTTTTCTGCATCTATTGATAAGATCATGTGGTTTTTGTTCTTTGTTTAGTTGATATGGTGTATTACGTTAACCGTTTTGCGTTTGTTGAACCATCCTTGAGATTCTGGGATGAATCTCACTTGATCATGATGTATTATTTTTTTAATATGTTGTTGTATTCGGTTTGCCAGTATTTTGTTTAGTATTTTAGCATCTGTATTCATTAGAGATATTGGTCTGTAGTTTTCTTTTTTTGTGCCATCCTTACCAGGTTTTGGTATGAGGGTTATGTTGGCCTCATAAAATGTGTTTGGAAGTATTGCTTCTTCTTCAATTTTTTGGAAGACTTTGAGTAGAATAGGAACCAAGTCTTCTTTGAATGTTTGATAGATTTCACTAGTATAACCGTCTGGGCCTGGACTTTTATTTTTGGGGAGGTTTTTAATAGCTTTTTCTATTTCCTCCCTGCTGATTGGTCTGTTTAGGTTTTCTGCTTCTTCATGACTCAGTCTAGGAAGGTTGTATTGTTCTAGGAATTTATCCATTTCTTCTAGATTGTTGTATTTGGTGGCATATAATTTTTCATAGTATTCTACAATAATTCTTTGTATATCTATGATGTCTGTGGTGATCTCTCCTCTTTCATTTTGGATTTTATTTATTTGAGTCCTGTGTCTTTTTTCCTTGGTGAGTCTTGTCACCAAGGGTTTGTCAATTTTGTTGATCTTTTCAAAGAACTAGCTCCTTGTTTTATTGATTTTTTCTATAGTTTTTCTGTTCTCTATTTCATTTATTTCTGCTCTGATTTTTATTATCTCCTTTCTTCGGCTGGTTTTGGGTTGTCTTTGTTCTTCTTTTTCTAGTTCCTTAAGGTGTGAAGGTAAGTGGTTTACTTCGGCTCTCTCTTGTTTGTTCATATAGGCCTGAAGTGATATGAACTTTCCTCTTATTACTGCTTTTGCTGCATCCCAGAGATTCTGATATGTCGTATTGTCATTTTCATTTGTCTGTATATATCTTTTGATCTCTGCGCTTATTTCTTCTTTGACCCATTCATTTTTTAGAAGTATGTTGTTTAGTTTCCACATTTTTGTGGGTTTTTCCCCCTCTTTTTTGCAGTTGAATTCTAGTTTCAAGGCTTTATGATCAGAAAATATGCTTGGTACAATTTCAATTTTTCTAAATTTGCTGATATTGTCTTTGTGGCCCAACATATGGTCAATTCTTGAGAATGTTCCATGTACACTAGAGAAAAATGTATACTCTGTCGCTTTGGGATGAAGTGTCCTGTAGATGTCTATCATATCCAGGTGTTCTAGTATTTCGTTTAAGGCCACTATATCTTTATTGATTCTCTGTTTGGATGACCGATCTAGAGCCGTCAGCGGTGTATTAAGGTCTCCAAGTATGATTGTATTTTTGTTAGTTTTTGTTTTAAGGTCAATAAGTAGCTGTCTTATATATTTTGGTGCTCCTTGGTTTGGTGCATATATATTAAGGATTGTTATGTCTTCTTGATTCAACTTCCCCTTAATCATTATGAAATGACCATTTTTGTCTCTGAGTACTTTTTCTGTCTTGTAGTCAGCATTATTAGATATGAGTATTGCTACACCTGCTTTTTTTTGGGTGTTGTTTGCTTGGAGTATTGTTTTCCAGCCTTTCACTTTGAATTTGTTTTTATCCTTGTTGCTTAGATGTGTTTCTTGTAGGCAGCATATAGTTGGATTTTGTTTTTTAATCCATTCTGCTACTCTGTGTCTTTTTATTGGTAAGTTTAATTCATTTACATTTAGTGTAATTATTGACACTTGTGGCTTCCCTACTGCCATTTTATAAATTGCTTTCTGTTAGTTTTGTATCTAGTTTGATTCTTCTCTTTTGTTTTTCTATCATTTGTTTTTGTTTGTTTGTGTTCCATACTTCTTTCCTCTGTTGCTACCTTTTTTAAGTCAAGTGTTTTTGTGGTGGTTTTTTAAAGGTGGTTACCATTAAGTAATGAAAAGGGTACCTACCATATTCATTGTAGTACCCTATCTTATAAGTATTTCTGCACTTCATCGTCCTTTGCTACTGTTAATCTCCATCCTCTCCCCCCTTTTTTTCCTTTGTTGTCACAGTTTAAGTTTGGTTTTATTGTGTTCTTGGTGGAGCTGTTACTTGTGGTGTTGTTTTCTTTTGTTCTTTGAATCTGGTTGGAAAACCCCCTTTAGTATTTCCTGGAGTGGGGGCTTTCTGTTGATAAATTCTCTCATCTTTTCTGTATTTGTGAATAAAAAATAAAACTTAATGAGAAGGGTAGAGATTGTCTTACATTATTTTGCAAATCTCTTTAATATCTGATTTAATAAAGAGAAGATTATTTTATCTGCTTTTGCATTCAATCTGTTGTTTATGGTGTTGTGCTTGAAGTATACGGTATTAAGTAAGTCTGGTCTCAAAACAAAGAGTCATATTTTAATAGCCTTTTACATAGATATACTTTTTTTATTAATATACTAAAACTGCAGAAAAGGTAATTTCTTAAAGATTAGTTGCCTTAGGGAATCTGAAACCAGGTAAATGAACTTACTGTATATCATTACATTAAAATACATGGACCTACCTTGCTCTTTGAACAGACGTTAACCCCTACATGATGTTATAACCTTATGTGTTAATCATTTGAAAAGTATTGGCTCACTGTTTCACCCATCCCTGCTTTTCCATCATCAGTGCAAATATCAACACAGTGAAAAAGGTAAATAATCTTTATTATACTGCTCACAAAAATTGGAGGATATTTCAAAATGAATATGGAGCTATAAAATTTCCCCTAATTTTTGTGAGCAGTATATTATTGTGAAAACAGCTTTGATGTTGCCGATCTCCTGAAAGGGTCTCAAAGATAGGAAGGAGTCTGTGGACCACACTTTGAAAATCACTAGTCTGTTTTATTTTTGCTTATCCCTTCACCTATCATCCAGTCCCTCTGAAGCAGTAAAATTTTAATTGCCAGTGCTCCATAATCTCAAATAATCTTGATTTGAAATTGGGTAATACCCAAAGATGGCTATAAAGATGCTCTCCTTAAGACTTGATGAGATAACAAGTCAGTGAGACTTTTTTTTTTAGTGGTTGTGCCATTTCTTTTTCATTAAATTTATTGGGGTGACATTAGTTAATAAGGTCATATAGGTTTTAAGTGTACATTTCTATGATACATGATCTTCATATTGCATTGTATGCCTGCCACCCAAAATCCAATCATCATCTGTCACCATACATTTGGCCCACTTTAACCTTTACTACCTCCCACCCACTTCCCTCTGGTCACCACCATACTGTTGTCTGTGTCTTTGAGTCTCAGTTTTATATCCTAGAGATGAGTGAAATTATATGGTGCTTAGCTTTTTCTGATTGACTTATTTTGCTTAGCATACTATTCTCAAGTTCCATATTGCCACAAATGGTAATATTTATCTTTTCATTTGGCTGAGTAGTATTCTATTGTATGTATGCACATCTTCTTTATCTAGTCCTCTCTTGAGGGACACTTTGGTTGTTTCCATGTTGTGGCCACCATGAATAATACTGCAATGAACATAGGGGTGCACTTTGTGAATAAATGTTTTCAAATTTCTCAAGTAGAGACCCAGAAGAGTATTGCTGGGTGATATAATAACTCTATTCTTAATTATTTGAGGAACTGCCTACTGTCTTCCATAATGGCTGTATTAATTTACATTCCTACCAACAGTGAATGAGGGTTCCTTTTTCTCCAGAGCCTCTCCAACACTTATTACTTATCTTGTTGATAGTAGCCAGTCTAACATGTGTGAGGTGGTATCTCATTGTAGTTTTGCTTTTTATTTAGTAAAGTTGAGTATCTTTTTATATATCTGTTAGCCGTTTGTATGTCTTCTTGGGATAAGTGTCTGGTAAGGTCCTCTGACCATTTTTTTTTTAAAGCAAGGGTATTTTTTTTTTAATAGAGACAGAGAGAGAGAGTCAGAGAGAGGGATAGATAGGGACAGACAGGCAGGAACGGAGAGAGATGAGAAGCATCAATCATTAGTTTTTCGTTGAGACACCTTAGTTGTTCATTGATTGCTTTCTCATATGTGCCTTCACTGTGGGGGCTACAGTAGACTGAGTGACCCCTTGCTCAAGCCAGCGACCTTGGGTAGAAGCTGGTTAGCCTTGCTCAAACCAGATGAGCCCATGCTCAAGCTGGAAAACTCGAATTTTGAACCTGGGTCCTCTGCATCCCAGTCCGCTGCTCTATCCATTGCGCCTCCGCCTGGTCAGGCTGACCATTTTTTAATTGGATTGTTTGTTTGGAGTTGGGGGGTTTGAGTACTTTTTATATTTTGGGCATTAGCCCCTTGTCCGAGCTGTTACTTGCAAATATCTTCTCCTGTTTGGTTGGTTGCCTTTTTATTTTGTTGTCGCAGTTGTGCAGTTTCTTGTTTGTTTTTGTTGTCAGTTGCTTTTGATCCATTTTGAAGTAATTTTTGTTCATGGGAACCAACTGTAGTCTGCATTTGTTTGCATGTGGCTTTCTAACTTTCCCAGCACCATTTATTGAAGAGGCTGTTTTTCCTTCATTGTGTGTTTTTGCATCCTTTGTCAAAATTATTTGCCTATGTATATGTGGTTTTATTTCTGAGCCTTCAGTTCTGTTGCATAGGTCTGTGTGTCTGTTTTCCTGCCAGTCCTATTCTGTTTCGATTATTGTGGCTCTGTAGCATAACATGAAGTCAGGTAGTGTGAGATCTCTGGCTTCATTCTTTTTCTCAGAATTGCTTTGGCTATTCAGTCTTTTGAGGTTCTGTACAAATCTGATGCGTTTTTTTTTTCTATTTCTTTTAAAAATGACATTGGGATTTTGATGATGATTCTGATTTTGTTAAATCTGTATATTGCTTTGATAATATGAATATTTTAGTTATGTTGATTCTTCCTGTTTATGAACATGGAATATCTTTCTCTTTCATTGTGTCTTTTTCAGCCTCTTTTAATAATGCCTTGTTGTTTTCAGTATATAGGTCCTTCTCATCCTTTGTTAAGTTTATTCCTAGATATTTCATTATTTTTGTTGCAATTGTAAAAGGAATTGTTTTTTTATTCCTTGTTTGGATGCCTTTTATTTATTTCTCTTGCCTGACTGCTCTGGCTAGGACTTCCAGAACTATGTTGTATAAGAGTGGTGAAAGTAAGACCTTTTTAGGGAACTGAAAACAGGTGTAGAATCAATTTGTGAGAATTTTTTTTGTTCTTGGGATCCATCCCAAGATGGGGTGCTTGGGTGATCTTGAGGTCTCTGGGTCAGCTCTTGTCTGAGTGCCTGAAGTTAGGGTTCTGAAAAAGCATCAAGCTAGCAGAAACCCCATTTTTCAGGACTGAAGAATCTCAGGTTGGGCACAGGTTAGATGTTTCAGTGGGCCTTGATTCTGTGAGAGTGTGGGGTTGGCATCTTGTTATTTTCTTAAGAGCTGGTGCATAATACCTGTGGGGTAGCTCTATTTTCTGAAGCAAGGGCTAAGGAAAATCATTTTCCAGGCTTTATATATTAAGAAGTCAACTTCAGCTTCTCTTTGTAAATCTTCAAAGTAAACTTACTACCCAGAGGTGGATTTAATGATGGGTGCACTGGGCACATGCCCTGTGCCCTGACTTCTGAAGGGTCCTGCAAAATCCCAGCTTTACACTTTTTTTCTAATGAAGGGTGGGCCCTTCATTGAGCCCTTAGGGGCCCAATATTTCTTCTGCACCCGGGGCCTCAACTGGCCTTAATCTGCCTCTGTTACTATCTCTTCTTAATTTTAATTATGCATTTTCATAATTATTTTGTTGCCAGAGAGAGGAACATTGTATGACTTAAAATTTGGAAGAACCAATTAAAAGGAATTCTGATATATTTATGTTTTCCAACAGAACGAGGTTGAGGAATCTTCTGAGGCTATATCAAGCACCTTCCAGACTGAACAAGAGGATATATTAGAATGGGGAACCTTAGAATCAGAAAGTATGTTATTGAAACCTCAGGAAAGTTCAGAAATTCAGCCAGCAGATGAATCAAGTAAACCTTTGGCAGATGAACAGTCCACAGCTGATTCAAAAGCAGCCAAATGGGTGTCTTTAAAGGTAAAATACTATTTATGTTGAAAACAGAATTATGAGAGTTGAGGATGTGCAGGTATGAAGAAATGGCCAAAGAATGTGGGGGGAGCTTACCCTGAAAAAATGGCCTCAGATATGCAAATTGTTCATTTGGGAAATGGGACATCTGTGTTTTGAAGGCTTTTAGTCTCAGACCTAATTGCAATTCTTGGAGAAGAGACAGAGTTGTGAGGAGGCATGGAACCTTCAGAAATTGACTGTGTCTTCCCCTTACCATCTTGAGTGAATCAGAAAACTGTAGCCCTGGGACCAGGATCAGTGTTCATTGTAGCATTTACAACTTTACCCTTTTAACCTTATCCTAACTGCAAGTGTTCTGTTGAAAGAATGTTTTCCAGATTAATTATATTTATGTATAATTTAAATATTTTTACCATATTTGCATATTACCTTACTACTATTTACTTAATACTGTTCTTTAAGTTAAGTTACTCAAAAATTTTTTAAAAAATATTTTATTTATTCATTTTTTGAGAGAAGGGGGGAGGAGGAGCAGGAAGCATCAACTCCCATATGTGCCTTGAGCAGGCAAGCCCAGGGTTTCGAACTAGTGACCTCAGTGTTCCAGGTTGACGCTTTATTCACTGCGCCACCACAGGTCAGGCAAATGCTTTTTAGTGTGTGTGTGTGTGTGTGTGTGTGTGATAGAGACAGAGAGAGGGACAGATAGGGACAGACAGGCAGGAAGGGAGAGAGATGAGAAACATCAATTCTTCATTGTGACTCCTTAGTATCCTTAGTTGTTCATTGATTGCTTTCTCATATGTGCCTTGATGGGGAGGGGGTGCTACACCAGAGTGAGTGACCCCTTGTTCAAGCCAGTGACCTTGGGCTCAAGTCAGCAACCTTGGGCTCAAGTCAGTGACCATGGAGTCATGTCTATGATCCCACACTCAAGCCAGGGACTCCACAGTCAAGCTGGTGAACCCCTGCTCAAGCCGATGAGCCCACACTCAAGCCAGTGACCTTCGGCTTTGAATCTGGGTCCTCCACGTCCCATTCCAATGCTCTATCCACTGCGCCACTGCCTGGTCAGGCTAAGTCACTTTTTGATTTCAGTAAATAAGCTTATTTAAGAACAGCCTGACCAGGTGTTGGCACAATGGATAGAGCGTTGATCTGCGACACTGAGAACCCAGGTTTGAAACCCTGAGGTCTCTGGCTTTAGTGCGGGCTCACCAGCTTGAGCACAGGGTCGCTGGCTTGAGCGTGAAATCATAGCTGTGACCCCATTATCACTGGCTTGAGCCCAGAAGTCACTGGCTTGAAGCCCAAGATTGTTGGCTTGAGCAAGAGGTCACTGGTTTAGCTGGAGCCCCCTCCCCCAATCCTGTCAAGGCATATATGAGAAACCAATCAGTGAACAACTAGTCCCGCAACTATGGGTTAATGCTTCTCATCTCCCTGTCTGTCTGTCTCTCTCACACACACATGCAAAAATAGATAAATTATTACTGGGATTTGAAAAAAGCACACTTTTCTCTGAACCACAGCATATTATCTTGATTATCACCAAGAGTTCTTTCTCTCACTGATTTGAATGGACATCACTTCTTCGGTAAAGAAATTCCTGGGTAATCCCTCTTTTTTTGGATCCCTTCTCCGTACCATTGACTGTGTTTCTACTATGCTTCACCCAGCTCAGCTGGCCATGACCAGGTCTTCAACTTTTGCCCAAAACTCCCAACCCTAAAACTTTGGATTTATCTGTGACCTCTACCTTCCTTTGCTTTTTACATATATAATCAGTCTCCAGGGCCTAGATTCCTCCTAAACATTATTGCTTCAGTGGTTCTCAAAGTGTGCTCCAGGGTACATTGGTGTGCCCAAGAAGAGTTCCAGGTGTGCCCTATGGTATTGCAGAGAAATATGTGCCTGTTGGGGACCAAAATCCAACAGGGATTTTGGAGTTCAGATTTTTAGGGGACAGAGGTGTAGAGAATTGGCTGTAAGCTGACAGTCTGCCTAACTCCCCACCTCACTTGCCTGATTAGGTTGCAAAAGGCTGTTAAGCTGTGGTGCTGGATTGTTTACACTACCCTCCATGTTCCCCGGAAAGACTGGAGGCCAGTTTCTTCTATCCTTTGGTGTGAAGTTAAGATGATATGTATGGTGGGGGATTTCTGCACTCAACACAATTATGAGTAAAAAGAGAGGAATTCTTCAATGTATTGATGAGGAAATGAGAGTTTGCTTTTCAAACATATGCCCAAATATTGAAGAAATTGCTAGGACACATCAGGCTCATGTTTCTCATAAACACAAGAATGAAAAAACATGTTCATGCTGGCACCTGCTGAATTTACTCTTACTAATAATGTATCTATATATATATATAAAAAGATAATTTTTTTGTGTTTTTTTTATTTTTTAACCCCTCTTTTTTACAAATTCTAAAAAGCATAACAAAAAATGTAACATAAAAATGTTTTTTTAATATCAGGATAAATTTAATTTTGTCATATTTATTTCATTTAATTACCATAAAAGCATGCTTGGACTTTATATATTTTTTTTAATATTTGACTTATTATAACATATTTCTCAGAAATTTGTATATAGTGTGCCTACAATTATTTGTAGGATTTTAAATGTACCCTGACTTCAGAAAGTTGGGGAACCACTAGCTTATACTCTCCTTCTTCTTTTTTCCAGTTCCCACCCTAGTCTGGGTCCTGGTGATCATATGTCTGGATTAGTGCAGTTGCCTCCTGGTTTTTCTTTATTCCTAAAGCCCTACATTCTTAGCTTCATCCTGTATGGCATTAACATATTGATTCTCTGTAAATAATAAGTAATAAGCAAGATCTAGAAGTAATAGTTGGCCGTAGAATATCTACCACTGCTGTCAGGAAAAAGGCACTTAGCCTGTGAGTGGTAACAACTCTATTAGATGTCATGCTGTCTTTGTAGAGCATGTGCTTGGGCTATGAAGTGAAGCCTGACCAAGCTAAACTAACTCCTCCAGGTGAATCCTGTGTGTTAAGCTGACACCTTCTAGGTGTGAACACCTTACAAAGCATCTCTAAAGACTCTAACATCTTGAAAAAGTGTTAGACTGGTGGTATCTATTTTTCTACTTGAACATTGGGACTCTGGAAATAAAACATGGGCATGGGAGGCAAATGGTTGTTAGCTACTAACTGTGTCAAAGAATGAAATGGATTTTCTGGACAGTGGTTTAACTACCATGGCCTGTCAGGAATTTAAATCCTTCATTATATAAACCCCAAAATGTTAATTTATTTGGCTTGTTGTGGCTGCTATTAAATATTATTAAGAAGTTATGCAGACCTGAAGATGGCAGCGGAGTAGGCAGATGCACAGACACCCAGCTCTCACCACCAAACTGGAATACAAATCAATTTAGGAAAAATCAGCATGAAAAACCAACTCTGGACTACAAGAATAGCTCTCAAAAACCAAGGAGCAAAGAAGAAGCCACAACAAACCTGGTAGGGAGCGCCTGAATCTCTCCTGCTTACAGGAACAGAAGGGCAGGGTTGAGGCTGAGAGCCCAGAGGGGATCTCACTCCAGGGAAAAGAGCAGAAAATACTACTCACAGCCACTTACTTGCCTTGCAACCAGGGAGTGAGGTGTGTTGAAAGGACCGGCTTACCTTCCAAGTGAAAGGGGAAAGAGAGGGACAGACGGTGAGGGGAAAAGGAATGCAGAACACGACCTAAAAAGCTGACTCATTCGTACTGGAGGCGGCCATAGCTGAGGGAGGGACTGATCCTTCCACAAAACAAGGCTAAAGTGCTTCCAGATCACAGATCTCCAGACACCTCTCCAGTTCCAATCAGCGCAACAAGACACAACTGAAAACAAGAAGTGGGGAGGAGGGGCAGTAACTCAGGTCTCCATGGAGATCTGAGATACACCTCTACTGAAGCTGAAAAAACACCCTGCCCCCAGAGAGATTAATTGGTAGAAGAGGCCTTCAGAGTTGCAGGTTACACCGCTGCATTCCTGGATACAGTTTCAAGGAAGCCCCCTGCTGAGATCAGTAAACAAGACTGTCACCTGTTAAGAAAACAAACAAATAAGACTTCAAAGCAGCCCAAATCCCAAAGTGGATTACAAATAATAGCTGAGCCAACCCAAGAAGACCTAGAAATAATACAATTGAAAACTAGAGGCAGACAACACCAAGCCTAGACTCAACCAGCTCTACAAACAAAACACCCAAACACAGATAATGAGAAGACAAAGAAGTGCAATCCAAATGAAACCACAAGAGAAACATCCAGGAAATGAACTGAGTGATATGGAAATAACCAAACTTCTCGATGCAGAGTTCAAAATAATGATTGTAAGGATGCTTAGGGATCTTAGAACAACAATGATGGTCATTACGAACACCTAAATAAAGAAATAGCAAGTATAAAAAAGGAAATTGAAATATTAAAAAAGAATCAGTCGGAGATGACAAATACAATATCAGAAATGAAGACCACAATGGAAGGAATTAAAAACAGGATGGACAGAGCTGAGGATTGAATCTGCGAGTTGGAGGACTACTGGAATGAAGTCATGAAAGCAGAGAAGAAAAAAGAAAAGAGACTCAAAAAGTCTGAGGAAACTCTTAGAGAGCTCTTTGACAACATGAAGAGAAATAACATCCGCATCATAGGGGTTCCTGAAGAAGAAGAGAAAGAACAAGGGATAGAGACTTTGTTCAATCATATCATAGCTGAAAACTTCCCTAAATTAATGCAGGAGAAACTCAGAAGTTCAAGAAGCACAGAGAACTCCATTAAAGAGAAACCCAAAGAAACCTACACCAAGACACATCATAATTAAAATACCAAAGCTAAGTGATAAAGAGAAAATATTAAAAGCTGCAAGAGAAAAAAAAGCTATCACCTACAAAGAAGTCCCCATAAGGATGACATCTGACTTCTCAACAGAAACACTTGAGGCCAGAAGGGAATGGCAAGAAATATTCAAAGTAATGCAGAACAAGAACCTACAACCAAGACTACTTTATCCAGCAAGGCTATCATTTAAAGTTGAAGGAGAGCCTGACCAGGCTGTGGCACAGTGGATAGAGCATCGGATTGGGATGTAGAGGACCCAGGTTAAAGACCCCGAGGTCGCCAGCTTGAGCGCGGGCTCATCTGGTTTGAGCAAAGCTCACCAGCTT
Organism: Saccopteryx bilineata; assembly: GCF_036850765.1. Classification (NCBI taxonomy): domain Eukaryota; kingdom Metazoa; phylum Chordata; class Mammalia; order Chiroptera; family Emballonuridae; genus Saccopteryx; species Saccopteryx bilineata. Next base: position 110,963,122 of record NC_089493.1, read on the forward strand.
GGACCCAAAGTCGCTGGCACCAGCAAGGGGTTACTCGGTCTGCTGAAAGCCTGTGGTCAAGGCACATATGAGAAAGCAATCAATGAACAACTAAGGTGTGGCAACAAAAAACTAATGATTGATGCTTCTCATCTCCTCATCTCTCTTCGTTCCTGTTTGTCTCTGTCTATCCCTCTCTCTAAAAAAAAAAAAAAAAAAAAAAAAAAAAGAATTTAAAATCGAAGGAGAAATAAAAAGCTTCCCAGACAAAAAACAACTCAAGGAATTTATTACAACCAAACTAATGCTGCAGGAAATGTTAAGGGGCCTGTTGTAAACGGATCAAAGTAGGAAAAGAATATAGCAAAAAAAGGAATACAGCTTTATAGAATAAAATGGCAATAAACAACTACATATCAATAATAACCTTAAATATAAATGGAATAAATGATGCAATCAAAAGACATAGGGTAGCTGCATGGATAAGAAAACAGGACCTGTACATATGCTGTCTATAAGAGACACACCTTAAAAGATGCACATAGATTGAAGATAAAAGGATGGAAAAAATATTTCATGCAAATGGAAATGAAAAAAAAGCTGGGATAGCAATACTTATATCAGACAAAATGGACTTTAAAACAAAAGATATAGTAAGAGTTAAAGAAGGCCACTACATAATGGTAAAGGGAGGAATCCAACAGGAAGATATAACTATTATAAATATCTATACACCTAATATAGGAGCACCTAAATATATAAAGCAGACTTTGATGATATAAAGGCCGAGATCAACAGCAATACTATAATAGTAGGGTATTTCAATACCCCACTAACATCACTAGATAGATCCTCAAGAAAGAAAATTAACAAAGAAACAGCAGACTTAAAGGACACACTAGATCACCTTGATGTAATAGATATCTTCAGAACCTTTCACCCTAAAGCAGTAGAATATACATTCTTTTCAAATGCTCATGGTACATTCTCTAGGATAGACCACATGTTAGGGCACAAAAATGGTCTCAATAAATTTAAGAAGATTGAAATTATATCAAGCACTTTCTGTGATCACAGTGGCATGAAACTAGAAACAAACCACAACAGAAAAGCTCAAAAATTCTCAAACACATGGAAACTAAATAGCAGCTTGTTAAATAACGAATGGATTAAGAATGAGATCAAGGAAGAAATAAAAATATTCCTGGAAACGAATGACAATGAGCATACAAAACTCAAAATTTATGGAACACAGCAAAAGCAGTACTGAGAGGAAAGTTCATAGCACTATAGGCACACCTTAAGAAACTAGAAAAAGCTCAAATAAACAACTTAACCCTGCATCTAAAACAACTAGAAAAGAACAGCAAGTAAAGCCCAAATGTAGTAGAAGGAAGGAAATAATAAAGATTAGAGTGGAAATAAATGACATAGAGGCTAAAGAAACAATACAGAGGATCAATGAAGCAAGGAGCTGGTTCTTTGAAAAGGTAAACAAGATTGATGAACCTTTAACTAGACTCACGAAGAAAAAAAGAGGACTCAAATAAATAAAATTAGAAATAAGAGTGGAGAAATAACTGACACAACAGAAATACAAAATATTGTAAGAAAATACTATGAAGAACTGTATGCCAAAACACTAGACAACCTAGAAGAAATTGACAAATTCCTTGAAACATACAATCTTCCAAAAATCAATCTGGAATAATCAGAAAACCTAAACAGACAGATTACACCAAATGAGATCGAAACAGTTACCAAAATCTGCCAACAAAGAAAAGTTCGGGGCCTGATGGCTTCACAAGTGAATTCTACCAAATATTCTAAGAAGAACTAACTCCTATCCTTCTCAAGCTATTTCAGAAAATTCAGGAGGGAGGAAGACTTCTAAGCTCCATTTATGAGGTGAACATAATTCTGATTCCAAAACCAGGCAAAGACAACACAAAAAAAGAAAATTATAGGCCAATATCCCTGAGGAATATAGATGCTAAAATCCTCAACAAAATATTAGCAAACCAGATCCAACAATACATGGAAAAATTATACACCATAATCAAGTGGGATTTATTCTGGGGAGGCAAGGCTGGTATAATATTCACAAATCAATCAATGTGATTCATCATATAAACAAAAAGGAGAAAAACCACATGATAATTTCAATAGATGCAGAAAAAGCATTTGATAATATCCAGCACCCATTCATGATCAAAACTCTCAGCAAAATGGGAATACAGGGAACATACCTCAACATGATAAAAGCCATCTATGACAAAGCCACAGCCAACATCATACTCAATGGGCATAAATTAAAAGCAATCCCCTTAAGATCAGGAAGAAGGCAGGGGTGCCCCCTTTCACCATTCTTATTCAACATATTTCTGGAAGTTTTTGCCATAGCAATCAGACAAGAAAAAGAAATAAAAGGCATTTAAGTTGGAAAAGAAGAAGTAAAACTATCATTATTTGCAGATGATATGATATTGTATATAGAAAACCCTAAAGTCTCAGTCAAAAAACTACTGGGCCTGATAAATGAATTCAGCAAAGTGGGAGGATATAAAATTAATACTCAGAAATCAGAGGCATTTTTATACGCCAACAATGTATAGTCAGAAAGAGAAATTAAGGAAACAATCCCCTTCAGTATTACAACCAAAAAAAAAAAGTACCTAGGAGTACATTCATTCAAGGAGACTAAAGACTTGTACTTGGAAAATTATAAAACATTGATAAAAGAAATCAAGGAAGATATAAACAAGTGGAAGCATATACCGTGCTCATGGTTAGGAAGAATAAACATCATTAAAATGTCTATGTTACCCAAAGCTATCTATAAATTCAATGCAATACCAATTAAAATATCAATGACATACTTCAAATATATAGATCACATATTCCAAAAATTTATATGGAACCAAAAGAGAACACGAATAGCCTCAGCAATCTTAAAGAAGAAGAATAAAGTGGGAGGTATCAGACTTCCCAATATGAAATTATACTACAAGGTCATTGTACTCAAAACAGCTTAGTAGTGGCATAAGAACAGTTATATAGATCAATGGACCAGAACAGAGAACCCAGAAATAAACCCACAGCTCTATGGACAACTGATATTTGACAAAGGAGTAAGGAAATACAATGGAGGAAAGACAGCTTCTTTAACAAATGGTGTTGGGAAAATTGGGACAGCTACCTGCAAAAAAATGAAACTAGACCACCAGCTTACACTATTCACAAAAATAAACTCAAAATGAATAAAAGACTTAAATGTAAGCTGTGAAACCATAAGCATCTTAGAAGAAAACATAGGCAGTAAGCTCTCTGACATCTCTCGGAGCAATATATTTGCTGATTTATCTCCACGGGGAAGTGAAATAAAAGACAGGATAAACAAATGGGACTATATCAAACTAAAAATCTTTTGCACAGCTAAAGACAAAAAGAACAGAATAAAAAGACAAACTGCACAATGGGAGAACATATTTGACAATACGTCTGATAAGGGGTTAATAACCAAAATTTATAAAGAACTTGTAAATCTCAACACCAGAAAGACAAACAATCCAATCAAAAAGTGGGAAAAAGAAATAAATAGACACTTCTTCAAAGAGGACATACAGATGGCCAATAGGCATATGAAAAAATGCTCAACATCACTAATCATTATAGAAATTCAAATTAAAACCACAATGAGATATCATCTCACACCGGTCAGAATGGCGCTCACCAACAGAACAACACAGAATAAGTGCTGGCGAGGATGTGGAAAAAAGGGAACCCTTCTGCACTGCTGGTGGGAATGCAGACTGGTGCAGCCACTGTGAAAAACATTATGGAGATTCCCCCCAAAATTTAAAATTGAATTGCCTTTTGACCCAGCTATCCTACGTTTAGGAACATACCCCAAGAACACCATAGAACTGCTCCAAAAGGAGAAATGCATCCCCATGTTTGTGGCAGCATTGTTCACAATAGCAAAGATCTGGAAATAGCCCAAGTGTCCATCAGAGGACGAGCGGATTAAAAAGCTTTGGTACTTATATACTATGGAATACTACTCAGCCATAAGAAATGATGACATCGGATCATTTATAATAACATGGATGAATCTTGATAACATTATATGGAGTGTAATAAGTAAGTCAGAAAAAACTAAGAACTATATGAATCCATACATAGATGGGACATAAAAATGAGACTCAGAGACATGGACAAGAATGTGATGGTAACGGGGTTGGGGGGGGAGTAGGGGGAGCGGGGAAGGAGAGAGGGGGTGAGGGAGGGGAGGGGCACAAAGAAAACCAGATAGAAGGTGATGGAAGACAATTTGACAAGGGGTATACTGCACAATCAAATGTCAAAATAATCTGGAGATGTTTTCTCTCAACATATGTACCCTGATTTATCAATGTCACTGCATTAAATTTAATAAAAAAAAGAAGTTATGGAAACTATTTGGTTTTGATAAAAGGAGGCAGTCCTTTTCTAAGGTAACTAGAATTTATTGAGTCTTGATGATGTGTGAAACACTTTGCTAAGTGTTTCATATGTATTACTTTTTACTAATACCAACCTTATTACCCTCATTTGTTAGTTAAAAAAAATGCATTATAAAAAAGATAAATAACTTTCCCAAGAACAAGTATGTAGTTAAATGATAGAGGTGGAACTTAAACTGAGGTGGTCTAATTCTGGAACTGTCCCTCTTCAGTACTCATCAGTGCTGCCCTTTTATAACGATAGGTGTCTGATTAGTTACAGAAACACACACTCTTAGCAGAAAAAATGACTAGGGAATGAATATGCCTCATGAAAATCGGAGGAATGGTTTGACTAGAGACAGTTGGAGAATGGATTAAGAGAGCTCTAAACCGAAAGCGAAAGTGCCGCAATGGAAGAGAAGAGAATATCAGATAGGACTTTATGGTTTATTGTTGTGGGATATTGTGAGGCACAGCAGAAATGCCATAGGAAATAGCATTGGGAGTATTCCTGTGACTCATTCCACCAAGTCTTCACCATGTATCTCTTGCATGTATTTATTTATGTTAACATTTCAAGACAAGTCATTGTTCAGGAGCTTGACTCTGTTTGGACATTTGAAGCCATCAAGTTACTCTCTAGCATCTCTGTCACAGGAATGAGGAACAATATAATATACTCCAGCAAGCCAGGCCAGATTAGCAGGATAAGACGACACTTAAATTTTCTTTAAATTTAAATTTTTTATTTTTGAAATTAGATTTAACGGGGTGACATTGATCAATAAGAGAATATAGGTTTCAAGTGAACATCTCTATGCCATTTAAACTGCTGATTGTGTTGTGTGCCCATCACTCAGAGTCAAATCATTTTCTGTCATTGTATATTTGTCCCTCTTTACTCCCCTCCCCCAAACTCCTCCCCCAGGTAACCACTTCAGTTTTATCTATGTCTGTGAATCTCAGTTTTATATCTTTTTTTATTTTTAAAGATCTTTATTGATGTCTTTCACAGCTAATAAAACTAGCACAGAGGTGTGGTAAAGGAGCAGTGCAGGGCTTTGACTATTCACATATATGCTATAAAGCCTCATTCAGCTAAAAAAATAGAGAATTTTATCTACTGTACTTTATTAACCATTTCTATGCTGACAAACTCATTAGTATAATAGGGGTTATTAATCTGTTCTAAGTCATGACCAACAAAAGCAGAAATTAGATAATGGAAACCTTGTGATAAAATAACTGACACAAGAGCCCATTAGAGAATTGTTGAGCATTTTAGGAGGAAAAAAGGTCAAAAGTGTGTGAAAAAGATAAAGTTATATATTTTGAGATTCTAAATGGAAGGAAGTTTAAGAGATGTAGGATGCCCTAAGACCTCCCAAATTCTCACAATACTGTTTTGAGTGCTCTGTTGCATCCAGTTTAAAAAATACACAAAAGATGAAAGAAGAAATGCATATCCATAGATAAACAAAAAGTGGCATGTGGCTACAACAGTTACATCAAGGAGGCTAAGATCCAGAATGGGTTGAGGCCTGTGAATAATGCGAAAAATAAAAAAAGTATTTTTTCATGTGAGTTTTGGAGCAAAGAGAGAGAAAAGGAAGAATAACCCTGTCAGTTTGGATGAATAGTGTGATGACAACATGTGACAGAGCTGCCTTAATTTATTTTTGGAAAAAGGGTGAGGTTTTAAATAAACAGAAATATGACAAAGAGAAAAGGAAGCTGATAAACTTATACTTTGCTTCTCTTAAACCTGACAAGGAGAATGATCTTCAGTTTAGAAAGAAGAGAAAAACATATTGATAAAAGAAACTTGAAACCCAAGACTGGTAAAAGGTTTTAAGAGTTAACTTAGCTATCTGAGCTGTTGGCTTGGATAGGAAGGTTTAAGCCCTCTGAGCCCCTGTCAGCAGCAGCTTTGTGGAGCTGCGGCTGGCCGCGGGAGAGGTAGGTGCTAGGTGCTTGCAGGCTGATGATGGCAAATCTGAGTCCTGTTTTTTTAAGGATCAGGGTGATAGTTTCTGTAATGTATGGTTTATCTTAGACAAAATTCTGGAATGGTTAAATGAATCATTCAGAGAATTATGTTTGAACATTTATAAGAGGAAGCATTAATCATTTGGAGCCAGCATGGCATCCATAAGGGACAAGCCCAACCTTATTTCTTTTCCTGGGATTACTAGACTGAACATCAGAAAAGTGTTAGACTTGATATTTAGAAGAGAGTATTATGGTGAAAATCCTGGTATACAAGAAAACTCAGCACACAGTAGTTGTTGTTACTGTATTTTGGATTTCAGCCATTCATTTATGAAAGTCTTCCCAGGACAGTTTTGTAGATAAGACGATGGTCAGTGAACTGCTAGATGGACTTGTAATTAGTTATACAAAGGATGCACAATTCACCATGCAAATTCCTGCTGTATCCAGTTCATCATAGTCCAATTCATCCTAATAATTTGGATTAGAATATGGAAGATTTACTGATTGGATTTGCAGGTAACATTCAAAATGTGGCTGGTGCCTGACCTGTGGTGGCACAGTGGATGAAGTGTTGACCTGGAATGCGGAGGTTTTTGGTTCAAACCCTGGGCTTGCCCAGTCAAGGCACATACAGGAAGCAGCTACTATGAGTTGATGCTTCCTGCTTCGCCACCCCTTCCTCTCTTCTCTCTAAAAATCAACAAATAAAAAAAAATGTGACTGGTAAGATTTGGTTAGTCAGGTCTCAGGTAAAATTTAATTGGAGTAACTGTATATATGGTTCTGCCTTTGGGTCCACAAACTAAATACATAGATATGGAATGATAAGTCTTAGAGCAAATGTGAAAAAAACTTCAGGGTTTTGGGTTATAATTTAGTGATAGGAAAGCAAATGCAATCATAATTTACATTGACAAATACCATAAAAGAGGGTCTTTTTTGTTGTTGATCTGATCACATTACACCTTAAATACTGTGTTCAGATGCGGGTATTCAGTCCTGGGAGAAACTGACAAATTGGAGACTGGAAGAGAACATTGAAGATGACAAAATACAGTACTTCAAAACTCTGTCTAAAAAGATAGAGTTGAAGGGCCCAGGGATGTTTAGCTGGGGCGGGGGTGGCAATGCAGATTCAGGGGAGTCAATTGTATTCAAATATTTGTCCGCAGATGGAAAAGAGCTAGATTGTGAGGTTTGAGTGGAGACCAGAGGATCAAAGTTGGTAGGCTCTATAATAAACAAACAAAAATTCTAACAAGTGGAAGAGTTTCAGAGTCCCAAATCCTCTGCTCCTGATCACTTTCAAGCCAGAATGAGGAACCGTTTGATGGAGAAACTTAGAGGAAATTTAAACATTAACGGATGGTGAGATGGAATGATTTGTACTCTGAGCTTGCTTTATTTGGCATCACTTTCTTACTCAAGTAATTGCAATAGCTCTCTCCTTACTACTGTACTGAGCCTAAACCAGCTCTTAATTTATAAAAACCTCCCTTTTTCCAGCCTCCTCCTACTTATTCATCCATATCTCTCTTTCTCCAAGGAAAACTGGCCTCATTTCATTCCTAAATGTAGTCTCAAACAAACAGCCACAAAAAAGAACCCCAACAGAATAATCCATGGAGAAAAATATTTTTAGATGTACTATTACTATGAATTCTGCATGTTTTCTGGGAAACTCAGGAAAACCATACTACCAATACTAAATGATTAAAAGGCAATTATTTAAAAGATAGACATGCGTTTGATCTTTCCCAAGCAGTAGAAGTAGAAAAAAGTACAACTGTAAGGAAGTACAAATTAATAAATGTTGCTCAAAAAAGGTATATAGAGCATTAGAGTTCATTTTAGCTTACACTTGCAACAGCCAGTCATACCAAAGTTTAAGAGACTAAAGGTAAGTGCCATTAATAATACCAGTCAATATCTAAGGAGGGGAAAAGCTTACAGTTCTTTAATAGTTTTAAGGCAATAAAAATATTATAAATAAATAAATATGGTACTAATATATATATATGTTTTTTGTATTTTTCCCGAAATGAGAAGTGGTGGGGGGCGGCAGACAGACTGACCCCCGCATGCACTCTACCGGGATCCACCCAGCATGCCCACCAGGGGGCGATACTCTGCCCATCTAGGTGTTGCTCTGTTGCGGCTGGAGAAATTCTAGCGCCTGAGGCGGAGGCCATGGAGCCATCCTCAGCACCCAGGCTCATTTTGCTCTAATGGAGCCTTGGCTGTGGGAGGGGAAGAGAGAGACAAAGAGAAAGTAGAGGGAGAAGGGTAAAGAAGCATATGGGCACTTCTGTGTGCCCTGGCTGGGAATTGAACCCAGGACTTCCACACGCTGGGCTGACGCTCTACTAATATTTTTATTGTGAAAGTATATGTGTAAAACTTTAGGAAGGAATTTAGAATATATCAACTCATCTTTAGGATTTATATTTTGTAATAAAACATACATAGAAATTAGTAGTTTAAATATGAGACAGACCATTAAATATGAAAGAAAAATCTAATTCTCATGTTATAACTTTTATTAACAGCACACTTTTATATTTTTTTAAAGGTGAAATCATCAGAAATTTTGCAAATAAGAGGAAAAGAAATTAAGAGAACACAAAAAAGTAAATTAAGAATTCCACAACGAAGAAAGTCTGCACAACCCACACAGGATCTAAAACTATTTAAAAAAAAGTAACTTGAGTTTACAAATTTTGCTGTCTAAAGAGAAGTTATTTAGTAGCAGTGATACCAGAAAATACATTCTTTTTTTTTTTTTTAATTTTATTTATTTATTTATTTATTTATTTACAGAGACAGAGAGAGAGTCAGAGAGAGGGATAGACAGGGACAGACAGACAGGAACGGAGAGATGAGAAGCATCATTTAGTTTTTTGTTGCACATTGCGACACCTTAGTTGTTCATTGATTGCTTTCTCATATGTGCCTTGACCGGGGGCCTTCAGCAGACGAAGTAACTCTTGCTGGAGCCAGCGACCTTGGGTCCAAGCTGGTGGGCTTTTGCTCAAGCCAGATGAACCTGCACTCAAGCTGGTGACCTCGGGGTCTCGAACCTGGGTCCTTCCACACCACAGTCCGAGGCTCTATCCACTGCGCCACCACCTGGTCAGGCAGAAAATACATTCTTAAAGGAAATGGAATGTTTTGAAAGTTCGTACATGACATTTAAGTTAGACCTTCCCATGGAAGAGTGGGTGGCAGATAGGGAAGTTAGGACGTGCATGCTCTGCCCCACACTTCTGTTTCTATTTTTGATCAAGATACTTGGTTTAATGATGTAATAGCTAGAATAAAACTAGCTCTGTTAAACTAAAAAAATCTAGACATTAACAGGTTAGATTTGATTTCTTTCAGTCACTGAAATGCCTAATTTGGACTAACTGCTTATTTTTTAAATTTGTTATTTAATTTATTGTATTGACATGGTTTCCAGGGCTCCACTCAATATAACACCCTCTATACACTGCATTTTGGGCCCCGACCATGTCTTATGCAAAGTCTCTTAGATTAACTGCTTACTGTATCGGTTATATTTATTATTAAAGTTAAATGAAGGGCAGCACAACACAGAATTCCCATAGGCCAGTAGAATTGGTTAGTGAGATGATGTTTTTATTCTCTACTATTGTTTCATGTTTCATCCCCCCTCACCACATTTTTAATAGAATTTCTTATTATAACAGCATGTAACCACCATTTTGAATAATAGTGTGTAAATGCAATTCAGATTTATGGGTTTACCTTTTGCCATTCACCTTGCTGAAACACATTTTCTCCTTATTTCACCAGTGGATTTTTATGGGTTGGTTTATTCAGATTCCTCTTCATTGAACTCTTTATGGGGGCTTAAAGAAGCTTTAATTATTAGCTTTTGTGGTGGCTCAGGGCACTGAAAGGTGTGCTGGACATGGAAGACAACTTTTTATGGCCAGCCTAAACTTTGTAAATGGATATTACTGACGGTTTAGTAGCTGGGAACAGACTCATGGGAAAAGAATTCCAGAGTTTATGAAAGAGTCAAATTGGCATTTAAGTGACCCTGTACATGCCATTGCTTATCTGCATTGCTTTAAGCTCATTTAGTTAGCAAGATTATGTATTAAAACAAATAGTGACAGCAGACAACAAGTATTTTACCTTCACTAAATAGTTACTGTCAGATTATCAATGAAGCAGAAACGTCTTGATTTTTCTCCCTTAAAAAACCTTGCATTTAGTGCATTAAGCAAAGTAGCATGGCCACACACGGAGTCAGAGTCTTTTCTTTTTTATGTCTTAGTGTTTCAAAGAATGACAAATAGTCCTGTTTAAGGAGAGTATGCTATAAAAACACAGAGCCTTTCTTCGGCATGCCAAAAATATTTGTAGATCTTTTGATATCTGTAGTACTGTGTTAATTCATTAAAACTGAAATTAGAATTTTCCATTAGAGAGAAATAAGAATGAGATGCAAAGGAATAAAAATCTAATATTTTAAAAATTACATAATAAAAGAGAATCTTAGAAAAATGTTTCTGGAAATCTTTTATTCCTTTCTTATATTTTCTTAATCATGTCTTATTTTTACCTAACTTTTCTCATCCATGAGTAGCCCCCCAAATAAATTGTTTTCTTGGGGATTGAGCTCTCTTTTTAAAATAATAGCATTATTTAGCCTGATAGTCAAGGGATATTCACAGACACATCGATGTTGTTAAGAGTATGATTGGAACATAGGAATTTAGATTGGTTGTGTTGCTTTTGTAAGGAAAAGAAAGTGTGATCTCAGATGCATTTGTCCAGACAGAATGGTGGTGCAGATGAGCTTGGTGGCAGAGCTCACCGTTTTCTCCCCTTTTCTTTTCAGTTCTTTCCTAGGAACTTTTCACTCCTCCTCTTAGGTCTCTCTGTCTCAGGCAAATGCTTTAGATTTACCTCTTTATCCTCCTCCTCTCGAACATGTACAGATTTCATGTTCAGTGTTTTTTTTGGGGGGGGGCTGTGCTGTTTAAAATGACACAGAACCTCCCTATAAGTGATTCAGTAGTGCCTATCAGTGGGTTAGGTGTTGTGCTGTCAAAGGTAATCGCTACAGCAGTACAAAAATAAAACAAGAACTGTCACCAGTTATTACAAAGATAGAAGTTAGGGATTTTTATTTCACTTTACAGAAGATCTTCAGAGAGGTCAGTGATACAGTTTGCAAGTGTTAGAACTGAGATTCTGATCCAGGCCTCACCACCTCCAAAGACTAGCTGACATTATGCTACCCTCCAGACATGTAGAGCAACTGGTGGGCAGACCTGTGTTAACCTTAGGTAAATGGTCAAAAAGAATAGGCAGCATTCTATTCATAACTGAAGGACCTGACAGGTTATGCTGATCCTGTGAACTGTCCAGGAGTCTGATATTAATAGCAAACATCTGCCATGTGAGAGACACTGTTTTAAATGCATTTCCTCCTTTCTTTCTTAAAGTAATTGTATCTAAGTTGTGCTAATGTTATCTCAATTTACTGAGATATAAAGAAATTGATTGACTTGCTTACGACCATATGATCATTTTAAACAGGATTTGAACAGAGGCAGTCTGCCTCCACTAAGCCTTAACCCCTAGGTTAGAAGTGAATCCAGATGCTAGGAGCTCTAAGACTTAGAGGAAGTTATATGAGTGCAACAAGTAACAAAGAGCCATCCTGATGGATGAAGGAGTGTGTTCAAGATCAATGTGATACAATTTTGCAGGAGATATTGGAGAGGAATTGTGACAGAGGGTGCAGTGCTCAATCTGACTGGCCATAGGGCTGTGGCTAATGCAGGCTGAGGGGACAAGACCTTGGCTGTGGTGGAAGGGAGGAGGAATTTTGTATTTTGTATTTTGTTAACACAGGTCTGCCCACCAGTTAACAAAATTTTGTATTTTCTGCCCACCAGTTGCTCTACATGTCTGGAGGGTAGCATAATGTCAGCTAGTCTTTGGAGTTGGTGAGGCCTGGATCAGAATCTCAGTTCTAACACTTGCAAACTGTATCACTGACCTCTCTGAAGATCTTCTGTAAAGTGAAATAAAAATCCCTAACTTCTATCTTTGTAATAACTGGTGACAGTTCTTGTTTTATTTTTGTATTGCTGTAGCGATTACCTTTGACAGCACAACACCTAATCCACTGATAGACAGTTGAGCAGCTCTGTGCAGGCCAGTAGCTCAGTAGTTCATTAGCTATGCAGGTGAAGGAAAGAGTAGTCAAAGATGGCTCCCATGTTGTCTATCTTGAAGAAGAGCAATCTGGGTGAGATAGTGATATTGGACGTGAGATTTGAGAGCTCTCAGCACAGAGGAAATAGCTGAGACACTGAAGCTGATTTTTTCAATGTAGAAAGATAAGTTTGACTTTGGAAGCCATACCCAGTTTAGGAGACAGAAAAAGAAAAGCCAGTGGCTAAGTCAAATTATGGTGAATTTGAGAGGCAGATGTAGAGCTAAGAAGTGCAGGCTTTAAAAAGCTCATGGAGGAAGAGCAATTTCAAGAAGACCATCAATCCTGAGGTCACCGGTTCGAAACCCTGGGCTTGCCTGGTCAAGGCACATATGGGAGTTGATGCTTCCAGCTCCTCCCCCCTTCTCTCTCTCTGTCTCTGTCTCTCTCCCTCTCTCTCCCCTCTCTATAAATGAATAAAGAAAAAAAAAAGAAAAAAAAAAAGAAAGCCATCAGTATTATCAGCTATAGCTTCATAGAGAACATGATCTAAATATCTAAAGTTGACTTGATTTGATGACAAGGTCATTATTTGGTCAATGTAAGAATATAACTTAAGCAGGGAGGTGAAGATTGAGTAGTACTGGATAAGGGCCACTTCCACATCAGGGGTCATTAAGAGGCAATAACAGAAAACAAATTGGGCTTATAGTCAGCAGCATTGTGTTGAGATCCTAGAAGCCTCTCACTAAGTTTGTAACTTATCCAAAATAAGCCCACTCTAATATAAAGATAATAATACCTCCCATATAGGCTCATTGTAGAGAGAATATGTGCAAACTACCTAGCGCAGAGTCTGGTACATAGTAGGTGCTCAAAAAAGTATTTGTTCATTGGATGGCAAATGGCACTGGGAATTAAGAAAGCATTCTTTATGCCCTCTTCTCTACTTTGGAAAGACAAGAAAGGCAAGTTTTAGCATAGTAGGCAAGAAGATACATTAACTTAGCCCCAGGGTTCCACTGATGCTAATTAATGGATGATGTACTAAACTGTTCTACTTCTTTAGGGACATTGATATTTGAGCAGAGTTGCAAAAGAGTAAGGCATGATGGCTGGATATGGTGTCATTAACTGAATTACAGAATTAAGAGAGAAGAGTTTTGCAGTGGAATGATAATGAGATTGCTTCTAGATCTGTTGATTCTGAGGTATCTGTAAGACATAGGTTGCTATCTTCAGTGAAAATCTGGTCAATGGCCTGCAATTGTAATGTTAAATTTGTTACTAATCATTATTACAGTTTTGAATCTCATCTCCTACATTTAGGCATCCTTTTTAGAGCTCGAACTAAACTGTTTACGTAAATGTATTTTATGTCAAAAGACCTAACAATGATAAACGTAGCCCACTTTCTTTTCTTTGTTGCAGAATTCCACAAGACTACTGCACTCCCACGGTCCATGATCTGTGCACCACTGTCCCCGGCCGGGTGCTGCCCCTGGACTTGCACCTGGCTTCTCGAGTGTACCATACAGCCGACAAGAAGGGCCACAGTACTCTACTTGGAATATTTGGAAGCTGCTTCTTAGATGATCACTACACAGATAAAGAGCAAAGAGCTAGGTTAGAATTCCATTGGTTATTCTTTTTTAAACTAGATTTAAACTGGCAAAGAAATTTTGCCTTTGAGGTTTCAATTGAAGACCTGATTCTGCTCTTGGACACTAGAGAGGAGCAGTGTTTGTCCTTTTCCATTTCTTCCCAATACATACAGGTCAGCATCTTCATTTCCTGCCATTATTAATATAAACCATATGCTCTCAAAAGATAACTTCAGTTTAGTGGTTTATGTTTTCCAAAGTGTGTCACATCCATTGTCTTATTTGTACTTCATGACAGCTCTAGAGTACAAATGTGAACATTGAGGCTCATGAAAGTCAAGTAACTTCCCCAGGCTTATACAGCTAAGAAAATCACAGATTTGAGACTTGAAGTCAGTCCTAGATTTCAGCGTCGTTGAGCATACTTGGGACCAGGGATTATGTACAAAAGCCATTCTCTCTGGAATTTTTCCATTTCTCCTTGTGTCTCACTTTCTTTTGAATCTGACTATTCCTTTGTGAAGAGTACAACGAAAGGAGAAGAGGGGAAAGGGAGGGAGCAACATTCATTTAGCAGTAATTATACATCTATTGATATTACTGTACTGTATGCAAAGCATACATCTTTCCTATGTAAATCTTCAACTATAAAATGAGAAGTCATAATTTCCATTTTATTTGTGAAGAAACTTTGGCTTTGTAATACCAGGATACTTGCTCAAGATCTTATCTCTTATTAGTAGTTAAAATTCAGACATGTCTAAGTTTTCCTCAAACTTATTTTCATTATCACCCCCTTAATAAGCTTTCTCGACTTTCTTTTTCCTAACCAACCTTCCCCATTAAATTTTAATACCCCAGATATACTGTGCATCTGTTTACAGTCCTGTGGAGCTGTACCCCACACGTAACAAGAGTAAGCTTTCATCACTACTTCCCAACAAGGCACCAGTTTTTGTTTCCGAGGGTAGTATCACCTGCGTATTAATGCATGCTCTGAAGTCTCTTGCCTTTCAAAAGTTATACTAGGAATCCTGAAAAATCATCCCTTACATGTTTTAAGAATATTCAAAGCATTAAATATTAACAGTTTAAATAGAAATGTCTTTGGCATTATATTTTAACTATTTTAGATCTATAGAATAATATTTTAAAGATTACTTTTAATTACATTATCACAGAATTATTAGTAAGTTATCCACTCTTTCATGGTATGTTCTGAGCCCATTTCCTGAAACCTGACTTTTAGTAAAAATTGTAACACTTGACTGCCTTCTTTCATGATTTAAAATCATCTGGTCCTCTGTTTAATAATCACAACCAAATTCAATTTCTTCTAAAAGAAGATCATTCTAAAAGAAGATCATTCTCATGTTTATTTTCTACTTAAGAAAATAAAAAGATATATTATTTATACTTAAAAGGATTTGTTACTTATAATTTTTTAAGTCTTCTAATTTATTATGTTTGCTATAATTTTGAAAAAATATTTTTTTTCCTTTTTTCAGTGAGAGGAGGGGAGGCAGAGACTGACTCTCACATGTACAAGCACACAAAAGAGCGATACTCTGCTCATCTGGGGTGTTGTTCCATTGCTTTGCCAGCTGAGCTCTTCTTAGCACCTGAGGCGGAGATGATGGAGCCATTCTCAGTGACTGGGCAACTCGCTCCATTTGAGCCTTGGCAGCAGGAGGGGAAGAGAAAGAGAGAAAAGTGAGAAGGGGAGGGGTGGTGAAGCAGATGGGTGCTTCTCCTGTGTGCCCCGACTGGGAATCAAACCCGGGATATCCACAAGCCAGGTTGACGCTCTACCACTGAGCCAACTGGCCAGGGCCTGAAAATAATTATATGCTAAAAAATTTGGAAATTTAAAAACTGCTCCAGTATCTCTAATAGAAAATATCAGTTTCATGTGATATTCCTTGTACTGTTATTAAAAACCTAAAGCTGAATGTGGAAAATATAGACATAAACTTAATCTAGTGGCCATGAAACTACTATTTTGAGTCATTTCCATTGGCAATCTGCAAAGCAAAAGATCATTTTGTGGAGTTAGAGTTCCGATTAGTCATGCAAAGTGTTCAAAAAAAACTGGTTTCTTTCTAATTCTAAATTTCCTTTCTTTTTCTTTTCTTTCTTTCTTTTTTTTTTTGTATTTTTCTGAAGCTGGAAACGGGGAGAGACAGTCAGACAGACTCCTGCATGCGCCCAACTGACCGGGATCCACCCTGCATGCCCACCAGGGGCGACGCTCTGCCCACCAGGGGGCGATGCTCTGCCCCTCCAGGGCATCGCTCTGCCGCGACCAGAGCCACTCTAGTGCCTGGGGCAGAGGCTAAGGAGCCATCCCCAGCGCCCGGGCCATCTTTGCTCCAATGGAGCCTTGGCTGCGGGAAGGGAAGAGAGAGACAGAGAGGAAGGAGGGCGGGGTGGAGAAGCAAATGGGTGCTTCTCCTGTGTGCCCTGGCCAGGAATCGAATCCGGGTTCCCCACACGCCAGGCCGACGCTCTACCGCTGAGCCAACCGGCCAGGGCCAATAATTTCTTTTCTTCAAGTAGATCTCACTCTATTTTTTCAAGAAAGTCAATAAATGTTCTATTTGATGCTGATAATTTAATTCTTGGTAATTTGTTCCTAAGTACCAAATAAGAAGTTCATATAAGTCCCGAATATTTAGTTTTCTGGCATCCATCTCTTGAGGATTGCCTTGCTAAACATAGTTTAACCTTTTAAAAATATTATCTGTAAGATGAACCTACAAGTTCAGAGAAATATATACGTTTTTCTTGTGTTAATAAATGTTCTCAAGAAAGGTAATTGTAAAGGAAATAAATGCCCTTTCACTTGGTGTTTTTTTTGGATTTCTGTTCAATAAACTGTTAACTACAAAGCATAATAATACTTGTTTTTATAGTTTCAATGCTTTCCTGATTTTGTGAATACAGATTATTATTTGTGGCAAACACCAAGAATATTTTAACGGAATAGCATGGGTACATACTTAAGTTTATATAAATAATAACAATATATTATTCAAAGTTAAGTTTATTTATTTATTTATTTTAATTATAATTTTATTTTTTTAATGGGGCGACATCAATAAATCAGGTTACATATATTCAAAGATCAACAAGTCTAGGTTATCTTGTCTTTCAATTATGTTGCATACCCATCATCCAAAGTCAGATTTTCCTCTGTCACCTTCTATCTAGTTTTCTTTGTGCCCCTCCCCCTCCTCCTTTCCCTCTCCCTTTCCCCCCTCCCCCCGTAACCACCACACTCTTATCAATGTCTCTTAGTTTCACTTTTACATCCCACCTACGTATGGAATAATGCAGTTCCTGTTTTTTTCTGATTTACTTATTTCACTTCGTATAATGTTATCAAGATCCCACCATTTTGCTGTAAATGATCCGATGTCATCATTTCTTATGGCTGAGTAGTATTCCATAGTGTATATGTGCCACATCTTCTTTATCCAGTCGTCTATTGATGGGCTTTTTGGTTGTTTCCATGTCCTGGCCACTGTGAACAATGCTGCAATGAACATGGGGCTGCATGTGTCTTTACGTATCAATGTTTCTGAGGTTTTGGAGTATATACCCAGTAGAGGGATTGCTGGGTCATAAGGTAGTTCTATTTTCAGTTTTTTGAGGAACCACCATACTTTCTTCCATAACGGTTGTACTACTTTACATTCCCACCAACAGTGGATGAGAGTTCCTTTTTCTCCACAGCCTCTCCAACATTTGCTATTACCTGTCTTGTTAATAATAGCTAATCTAACAGGTGTGAGGTGGTATCTCATTGCAGTTTTGATTTGCATTTCTCTAATAACTAAAGAAGATGAGCATCTTTTCATATATCTGTTGGCCATTTGTACTTCATCCTGGGAGAAGTGTCTGTTCATGTCCTCTGCCCATTTTTTTATTGGATTGTTTGTTTGTTTGTTGTTGAGTTTTATGAGTTCTTTGTATATTTTGGATATTAGGCCCTTATCTGAGCTGTTGTTTGAAAATATCATTTCCCATTTAGTTGGCTTTCTGTTTATTTTGTTATCAGTTTCTCTTGCTGAGCAAAAACTTCTTAGTCTGATGTAGTCCCATTCATTAATTTTTGCCTTCACTTCTCTTGCCTGTGGAGTCAAATTCATAAAATGCTCTTTAAAACCCAGGTCCATGAGTTTAGTACCTATGTCTTCTTCTATGTACTTTATTGTTTCAGGTCTTATGTTTAGATCTTTGATCCATTTTGAGTTAATTTTAGTACAGGGGGACAAACTGTAGTCCAGTTTTATTCTTTTGCATGTGGCTTTCCAGTTTTCCCAGCACCATTTATTGAAGAGGCTTTCTTTTCTCCATTGTATGTTCTTGGCCCCTTTATCAAAAATTATTTGACTATATATATGTGGTTTTATTTCTGGACTTTCTATTCTGTTCCATTGGTCTGAGTGTCTATTTTTCTGCCAATACCATGCTGTTTTGATTGTCATGGCCCTATAATAGAGTTTGAAGTCAGGTATTGTAATGCCCCCAGCTTCATTCCTTTTCTTTAGGATTGCTTTGGCTATTCGGGGTTTTTTATAGTTCCATATAAATCTGATGATTTTTTGCTCGGTTTCTTTAAGAAATGTCATTGGAATTTTGATGGGAATTGCATTAAATTTGTATATTGCTTTGGGTAATATATCCATCTTGATTATATTTATTCTTCCTAACCAAGAACAAGGAATATTCTTCCATCTCATTATATCTTTCTCAATTTCTCTTAACAATGGTTAATAGTTTTCATTATATAAGTCCTTTACATTCTTTGTTATGTTTATTCCTAAGTATTTTATTTTTTTTGTTGCAATCGTGAAGGGGATTATTCTTTTGAGTTCATTCTCAATTGTTTCATTGTTGGCATATAGAAAGGCTATTGACTTCTGTATGTTAATTTTGTATCCTGCGACCTTACTGTGTTGGCTTATTGTTTCTAGTAGTCTTTTTGTGGATTCTTTGGGGTTTTCGATGTATAGGATCATATCATCTGCAAAAAGTGATACCTTTACTTCTTCTTTTCCAATATGGATGCCTTTTATTTCTTTGTCTTGTCTGATTGCTCTGACTAGAACCTCTAGTACCACATTAAATAACAGTGGAGAGAGTGGACAACCCTGTCTTGTTCCTGATTTAAGGGGGAAAGCCTTCAGTTTATTGCCATTTAATATGATGTTAGCTGATGGTTTATCATATATGGCCTTTATCATGTTGAGATATTTTCCTTCTATACCCATTTTGTTGAGAGTCTTAAACATAAAATTGTGTTGTATTTTATTGAAAGCCTTTTCTGCGTCTATTGATAAGATCATGTGGTTTTTGTTCTTTGTTTTGTTGATATGGTGTATTATGTTAACCGTTTTACGTATGTTGAACCATCCTTGAGATTCTGGGATAAATCCCACTTGATCGTGATGTATTATTTTTTTAATATGTTGTTGTATTCGGTTTGCCAGTATTTTGTTTAGTATTTTAGCATCTGTATTCATTAGAGATATTGGTCTGTAGTTTTCTTTCTTTGTGCCATCCTTGCCAGGTTTTGGTATGAGGGTTATGTTGGCCTCATAAAATGTGTTTGGAAGTATTGCTTCTTCTTCAATTTTTTGGAAGACTTTGAGTAGAATAGGAACCAAGTCTTCTTTGAATGTTTGATAAAATTCGCTGGTATAGCCGTCAGGTCCTGGACTTTTATTTTTAGGGAGGTTTTTAATGTTTTTTTCTATTTCTTCTCTACTAATAGGTCTGTTTAGGCTTTCTGCGTCTTCTTGACTCAGTCTAGGAAGGTTATATTGTTCTAGGAATTTATCCATTTCTTCTAGATTGTTGAATTTAGTGGCGGTGTCCGTGGTGATTTCTCCACTTTCATTTTGGATTTTGTTTATATGAATTCTTTCTCTTTTTTCCTTGGTAAGTCTTGCCAAGGGTTTGTCAATTTTATTGATCTTTTCAAAGAACCAGCTCTTTGTTCTATTAATTTTTTCTATAGTTTTACTGTTCTCTATTTCATTTATTTCTGCTCTGATTTTTATTATCTCCTTTCTTCGGCTAGTTTTGGGTTGTTTTTGTTCTTCTTTTTCTAGTTCCTTAAGGTGGGAAGTTAAGTGGTTCACTTGTGCTTTCTCTTGTTTGTTCGTATATGCCTGAAGTGATATGAACTTCCCTCTTATCACTGCTTTTGCTGCATCCCATAGATTCTGATATGTCGTATTGTCATTTTCATTTGTCTGTATATATCTTTTGATCTCTGCACTTATTTCTTCTTTGACCCATTCATTTTTTAAAAGTATGTTGTTTAGTTTCCACATTTTTGTGGGATTTTTTTCCTCCCTTTTGCAGTTGAATTCTAGTTTCAAGGCTTTATGATCAGAAAATATGCTTGGTACAACTTTGATTTTTCTGAATTTGCTGATGTTGTTTCTGTGGCCCAACATATGGTCAATTCTTGAGAATGATCCATGTACACTGGAGAAAAATGTATACTCAGTCACTTTGGGATGAAATGTCCTGTAGATGTCTATCATATCCAGGTGCTCTAGTGTTTTGTTTAAGGCCACTATATCTTTGTTGATTCTCTGTTTGGATGACCGATCTAGAGCCGTCAGCGGTGTATTGAGGTCTCCAAGTATGATTGTATTTTTGTCAGTTTTTGTTTTAAGGTCAATAAGTAGCTGTCTTATATATTTTGGTGCTCCTTGGTTTGGTGCATATATATTAAGAATTGTTATGTCTTCTTGATTCAGTGTCCCCTTAGCCATTATGAAATGGCCATTTTTGTCTCTGAGTACTTTTGTTGTCTTGTAGTCAGCATTATCAGATACGAGTATTGCTACGCCTGCTTTTTTTTGGATGTTATTTGCTTGGATTATTGTTTTCCAGCCTTTCACTTTGAGTTTTTTTTATCCTTGTTACTTAGATGAGTTTCCTGTAGGCAGCATACAGTTGGATTTTCTTTTTTAATCCATTCTGCTACTCTGTGTCTTTTTATTGGTGAGTTTAATCCGTTTACATTTAGTGTAATTATTGACACTTGTGAGTTCCCTATTGCCATTTTATAGATTGCTTTCTGTTAGTTTTGTGTCTTGTTTGATCCTTCTCTTTCGTTTTTTTATCTTTTGTTTTTATTTGGTTGTATTCCATACATCTTTCCACTGTTGCTATCTTTTTATCTCATGTGCTTCTGTGGTGGTTTTTTCAATGGTGGTTACATTTAGGTAATGAAAAGGGTTCCTACCCTGTTCATTGTAGCGCACTATTTTGTGAGTACTTTTGCACTCCATCCTCCTTTGCTACTGTTAATCTCCATCCTCTCCCCCCTTTCTTTTTGTTGTTGTCACAGTTTAAATTTGGTTTTATTGTGTTCTTCTTGGAGCTTTTACTTGTGGCTCTGTTTTTTTTTGTTCTTTGTATCTGATTGGAGAACCCCCTTTAGTAATTCCTGGAGTGGGGGTTTTCTGATGATAAATTCCCTCATCTTTCTGTATCTGTGAATGTTTTTATTTCTCCTTCATATTTGAAGGATAGCTTTGATGGGTATAGTACTCGTGGCTGAAAGTTCCTCTCTTTCAGGACTTTAAATATTGGGGTCCACTCTCTTCTAGCTTGTAGAGTTTCTGCTGAGAAATCTGATGATAATCTAATGGGCCTTCCTTTATATGTTGTATTCTTTTTTTCCCTGGCTGCCTTGAGAATTTTTTCTTTGCCGTTGGTTTGTGCCAATTTCATTATAATGTGCCTTGGAGTAGGTTTGTTGGGGTTAAGAAAACTCGGAGTTCTGTTTGCTTCATGAATTTGAGGCTTTAGTTCTTTCCACAGGCTTGGGAAGTTCTCATCTATTATTTGTTTGAGTATGTTCTCCATTCCATTTTCTCTCTCTTCTCCCTCTGATATACCTATTATTCTTATGTTATTCTTTCTGATGGAGTCAGATAATTCTTGTAGGGCTATCTCATTTTTTTAAATTTTTGAGTCTCTTTCTTCCTCTCTCTGTTGTGCCTCAAGTTGCTTGTCTTCTATTTCACTAATCCTCTCTTCTATCTGGCCTGTTCTATTAGCCAAGCTTGTTACCTCGTTTTTCAGCTCGTGAATTGAGTTTTTCATCTCTGTTTGATTTGTTTTTATAGTTTCAATTTCCTTGGACATATATTCTTTGTGTTCACTGAGTTGTTTTCTGAGCTCCCTAAATTGCTTTTCTGTGTTTTCTTGTATATCTCTGAGTATTTTTAGGATTTCTATCTTGAATTCTCTGTCATTTAACTCCAAGGTTTCCAATATATTAAATTTTTTCTCCATAGATTTTTCCTTATCTATCTGTGTTACCTCTCTTTCTTTTGTATCCATGATATTCGATTTTCTCTTCCTTAATGGCATCTGGGGGTGGTTTTGTTGACAGTATTAATGAGATTTAATAAAAAATAAAAAGTTAAAAAAATAAAAAATTGAAAAAAGTTTTTTTTTTAAAAAAAAAATTAATAATGAAATAAAGAAAAATAAAATAAAATAAAAATTTTAAAAAAGGAAATTATTCCCCCCCTCCTTTTTTTCTCTCCTCTCCTCTCCCCTCTTTCTTGAGAAAATCTTGTGGTGAACTGTGAATTATATTGTATTTAATAGAACAAACAATGCCTGTAATGGAGGGCCTGAATTGGGGAAAAGTAATAAAGGGGCAAGAAAAAAAAAATAAATAAAAGGGGGGGTATGGACCCACAAAAAGCAAATAATGAAAAAATTTGGATCAAGAATAAAATGATTTGCGTTTAGGTGTTGGTTGACTAAGAGTTATGATGAGAGGAGTAAGAGGGAAACAGGAAAATGGGAGGACAAATTAAAAAATTACTATTGTATTTAGTGGAACAAGAGCTTGATAAAATGGAGAACCAGGGATGGGAGCACTGCTAGTGAGTTAAAAAGGTGAAGTAAAAAGCCCCCAAAATGCCACAAACCTAAGTTTGAGTCCCAGATAAAATAATTTGTTTGTTATTGAGGTTTGAATGAGAGGAGACGTAAAGGAAAAAGGAAGAAACTAATATAGAGGGAGAAAAGAAGAGAGAGAGAGAAAAAAAAGAGGGAACCACTAAAAGAAGAAAAAAGAAAAAAGAGGAGAGAGAGAGAGTTAAGGATTTTGGAGTGCAACCCTCATAGAGAGAAAGGAAGAGGAAAGAAAAGATAATGGGAGATGTAACACTTATGGGTAGTGTAGTTCAAGGAGAGGAGAGAGTAAGACCGGTAGGGAGTTAAACGACCAAATTGGAGGAGGAAAAAAAAAAGAAAAAAGAAAAAAAAATCAAGGATGAAGATAAGAGAAACAAACGAACAAATATAATAAAATGGGATAGGTTATAAAGTCTGCGGATTATTCTGATTTTGAGAGGTTATCTTCTTGCTTTTTCTTTTCTCTCCCTCTTCCTGGTCGGCGACTCTGTACCCCGGGTTCTGCCCCTTTGGCACGCTCAGGTAGAGGTTTGCAGTTGATAAGTCTCTATGGTGATGTCATGTATTGTGCTTCAATCTCGTTGGCAGTTGAGGCTCATTAGCGTTTATAGGCTTCGACAGTGAGAGAGTTCGTTTTCCAGGAGCCTCTCTCCTAGTTTTTCCTTCCTCAACCAGCAGCCTGAGAATCCAGCTATGGGGTTGCTGCTGCCTCTGCCTGGATAGTAAGAGGCTCAAAGAGCGGGCAACTCCCCTCTCTTATTTCCACTCAGCACAGGGCTCTGGGTAAGACTCAGTCAGTCAGAGCTGCTAGCATAATCAGCCGGGGCTTTCGCCTACTCAAAGACCTCTGGCTCTGTCATTCTGTCCGGTAACACTGGCGGGTCTGCGCGTGCAGACCAGGATGTTAGACCGGAAGTCTCGCCCTCTGAGTGAAACCCCCCGCCCGCACTGAAAAGTTCCAATGTTGGAATTGGCTCTCGCTCGTCCCCATGTGCCGCTCTTTCAAGGCGCTGGGGCAACCCGTGACTCCGCCCTCGGCCCACACAAAGGCCCCCGACTCTGCCCCTCCGTGGGACAACACGGGCTCCCACTCCGGAGGTGCTGGGAGGAGTCTCCTTCCCACTCTCCGTGCACGCAGACCAGGATGTGAGGCCAGAGTCTCGCCCTCTGAGTGAAACCTCCCGCCTGCACTGAAAAGTTCCAGTGTTGGAATTAGCTCTCGCTTCCTCCCCGTATGCGGCTCTCCCCGGGTGCTGGGGCAGCCCGGAGGCTTTCGGCCCACACAAAGGCCTCTGACTCTGCCTCTCTGTGGAGTAACACGGGTGTACCCTCCAGGGGCTTTGGAAGGAATCTCTCACCCACTATGCGCCTACCAGGGGATCAGGTAAAATGGCTGCCCCGCTTGTCTTTCTTTGTCTGGGTTTGGCGCGAGTGTTAGCTGTATTGCCCAGGTTGTCACAGGAACAGTTTTTCCTTGGCTTGGATCTCCGTGCCACAGCCTGGTTCGACCGTTTGTGCCGCGGCCTGGATCTGTTCACCCCCTTTGCCCGCCTTAGTTTCTATATTCTCAGTTTCCAGTGAAAATCGTCCTGTTTAGGTTAGTGAGGAAGGCGGAGCATTTCTTACTCCTTATTTCCTTCGGGGTTTGGTTATATATTTAGCCAATTTTTCGCTCGATCATACCTTTGGGTGTATTGCGAAACATCTGGAGTCTCCAAAAATAGGTTTTTCTGTTTCAGGTTGAAGATCTTGTTGAGGTTTGGGGGAGATTTATTGGTATCGCTTCCTACTCCGCCATTACTCTGACGTCATCCTAAGTTTATTTTCTAAACAGCTTTTTGATGAGAACTATAAAAATGTTCTATATTATTCATATTTTTGTTTTTAAAATGTTTATATTCTAAAGAGAACATTATATTTAGTTAAATTCCTTAGCATGGAATTCAAATTTTTAAATTTTTTTCATGTAGAAAACTAAACTTAACGGGGTGACATTGATCAATAAGAGTACATAGGTTTCAGGTAAACATCTCTATAGCATTTGAACTGTTGACTGTGTTGTGTACCCATAACCCAAAGTCAAATCACTCTGTCACTGTATACCTGTCCCTTTTTATTCCCCTACCTTAACCCCCTTCACTACAACCCCTTCCCCCTAGTAACCACTTCACTTTTATCTATGTCCATGAGTCTCAGTTTTGTATCCCATCTATGTGTGAAATCATATAGTTCTTAGCTTTTTCTGATTTGCTCATTTCACTCAGTATAATGTTCTCAAGGTCCATCCATGTTGTTGTAAATGGCAAAATATCATAATTGTTTATGGCTGAGTAGTATTCCATTGTATATATGTACCACATCTTTATCCAATCCTCTATTAAAGGACACTTTGGTTGTTTCTATGTCTTGGCCACTGTGAATAATGCTGCTGTGAACATGGGGTTGCATGTGTCTTTATGTACAAACGTTTTTGGGTTTTTTTTGGTAGATACCCAATAGAGGGATTGCTATGTCATAAGGTAATTCTAGTCTTAGTTTTTTTGAGGAACCACCATACTTTCTTCCATAATGGTTGTACCAGTTTACATTCCCACCAGCAGTGAATGAGGGTTCCTTTTTCTCCACAGCCTCTCCAATACTTGTTACCTGTCTTGTTGATAATAGCCAATCTAACAGGTGTGAGGTGGTATCTCATTGTAGTTTTGATTTGCGTTTCTCTAATAGCTAGTGAAGATGAACATCTTTTCATATATCTATTTGTTGTTTGTATATCTTCAGGAGAGAAGTGTCTGATAAGGGCTTCTCCCCATATTTTATTTTTCCGAAGTGAGAAGCGGGGTGGGGGAGGCAGACAGACAGACTCCTGCATGCACTTAACTGGGATCCACCAGACATACCCACCAGGGGGCGATGCTTGGCCCCTCTGGGGCTTTGCTCCACTGCAATCAGAGCCATGCTAGCAACTGAGGAGGAGGCCATGGAGCCATCCTCAGTGCCTGGGTCAACTTTGCTCCAATGGAGCCTTGGCTGTGGGAGGGGAAGAGAGAGAGAGAAAGGAGAGGGTGACGGGTAGAGAAGCAGATGGGCACTTCTCTTGTGTTCCCTTACTGGAAATTGAACCCAAGACTTCCACACGCCAGGCTGACGCTCTACCACTGAGCCAACCGACCACGGCCTTCTCCCCATATTTTAATTATATTGTTTGCCTGTTTGTTGTTGAGTTTTGTGAATTCTGTATATATTTTGAGTATTAACCCCTTGTCAGAGCTGTTATTTGTGAATATCAACTTCCTTTACGTTAGCTGCCATTTTGTTTTGTTGTCAGTCTTTTGCTGTGCAGATGCTTTTTAGTTTGGTATAGTCCCATTCATTTTTGCTTTCTGCTCCCTTGCCTTTGGAGTCAAATTCATAAAATGTTCTCTACAGCCAAGGTCAATAAGTTTAGTACCTATGTTTTTTTCTATGTGATTAATTGTTTCAGATATTATATCAATATTTAGGTCTTTGGTACATTTTGAATTTGTTTTTGTGCAAGGGGACAAGGTGTAGTTAAGTTTTACTCTTTTCCATGTAGGTTTCCAGTTTTCCCAGCACCATCTATTGAAGAGGCTTTCTCCACTGTGTGTGTATGGCTCCTTTGTCAAAGATTATATATTGATTTTGTATCCTGTGACTTTACTGTATTTATTTATTGTTTCTAATAGTTTCTCAGTGGAGTCTTTGGGGTTTTCTATATACAGGATCATGTCATCTGCTAAAAGTGATAACTTTATTTTTTCCCCCAGTATGATTCCTTTTATTTCTTTCTCTTGCCTGATTGCTCTAGCTAGGACTTCTCCTGTGGGCCCTGACTGAGGCACACATTCATCCATGTTGGATAGGAGTGGAGAGAGAGAGTGGGCAACCTTGTCTTGTTCCTGATTGTAGAGGAAAAACTTTCAATTTTTCACTATTTAGTATGATATTGGCTGATGGTTTGTCATTTATGGCCTTTTTTATGTTGAAATACTTTCCTTCTATATTAATTTTATCGAGTGTTTTAAACATAAATGGATGTTATATCTTATTGAATGCCTTTTCTGCATCTATTGATAGGATTGGATGATTTTTTTGTCCTTTGTTTTGTTGATGTGGTGTATAGCTTTGATTGATTTGTAGATGTTGAACCATCCTTGTGCTCCTGGAACGACTCTCACTTGATCATGATCTATTTTTTTTTTAACATATTGTATTCAATTTGCTAGTTTTTTGTTTAGGATTTTTGCTTCTGTATTTATTAGAGATACTGGTATGTAGTGTTCTTTTTGGTGTTGTCTTTGCCTAGTTTTGGTAGAGGGTTATGTGACCTCATAAAATGTGTTATGAAGTATTGTCTCTTCTTCAATTTTTTGGAAGACTTTGAGAAGATTAGATACCAAATCCTTGAATGTTTGGTAGAATTCACCAATGTAGTCATCTAGTCCTGGACTTTTAGTTTTGGGAAGGTTTTAGATAGTTGTTTCAATTTCCTCATGTTTATCCATTCAGTTAGTTTTTCCACTTCCTCCCGACCAGTCTAGGAAGATTATATACTTCCAGGAGCTTATCCATTTCTTCTAGATTGCTGAATTTGGCAGCATATAGTTTTTTATAGTATTCCAGTATGATCCTTTTCTATATCTATGATGTTTTGGTAATTTTCCTCTTTCATTAGGGTTTTTTTTTTTTATCTGAGTCGTTTCTCTTTTTTCCTTAGTGAATCTAGCCAGGGGTTTGTCAACTTTATTAATCTATTCAAAGAACCAGCTCTTTGTTGTATTAATTTTTTCTATAGTTTTTTTTTTGTTCTCTCTTTCATTCAGTTCTGCCCTAATATTTATTATTTGCTTCTGCTGACCTTGGGTTGCTTTTGTTCTTTTTATAGTTCTTTAAGCTGTGATGTTAGGATGTTTACTTGGGATCTCTCTTGTTTCTTGACATAAACTTCCCTCTTACTATTGCTTTTTGCTGCATCCCAGAAATTTTGATGTCATGTTGTCATTCTCACTTGTTTTTCTATATCTTTTGATCTCGGCTTTTATTTCTTTTTTGACCCAGTCATTTTTTAGAAATATGTTGTTTAATTTTCACATTTTTGGGGGTTTCTTTACTTTCTTGCAGTTGATTTCTAATTTCAGAGTCTTATAGTCAGAGAATATGCTTGGTATAATTTCAGTCTTCTTTAATTTGTTGAGGCTGGTTTTGTGACTCAACATATGGACTATCCTTGAGAATGTTCCATATGCATTAGAAAATAATGTATAATCTGATGTTCTCAAATGAAAGGTTCTGTAAATGTCAGTTATGTCCATTTGGTCTAGTTTGTTATTTAAAGCTGATATTTTTTTATTGACTTTCTATTTAGATGATTTATCAAAACTGTCAATGAGTATTGAGATCTCTAACTATGACTGTTTTTTGTCTGTTTCTTCTTTTAGTTCTGTTAGATGTCTTATATATTTTGGTGCTACCTGATTTGGTGCATATATATTAAGAAGTGTCATGTCTTCTTGATCTAGTGTTTCCTTTATCAATGTAAAATGCTCTTTTTCTCTTGTTACCTTTGCTGTCTTGAAATTAGTATTGTCAGATATAAATATGGCTACACCTGCTTTTTTGGGGGTATTATTTTTTTGGAGAATTGTTTTTCAGTCTTTCACTTTGAGTCTCCTTTTGCCCTCGCAGTTTAGATGTGTCTCCTGAAGGCAGCATATGGTGGGTTTTGTTTTTTGATTCAATCTGCTACTTTGTGCCTCATTATTGGTGAGTTCAGTCCATTTACATTTAAGGTAATTGTTGGCCCTTGAGGATTTTCTATTGCCATTTTATGTTTTGTTTTGTGGTAGCTCTGGGTCTCCTTTGGATTTTTTCCTTTGAGTTTCTGTCAGTTTTTTTGTTTGGTGGTAATACATACTACTTTGCTCTGTTTTCCTTTTTTTAAGCTATGGTATTCAGCGGTTTTTATAGGTGGTTACCATTAAGTCATTCAGAAAAAAATGTTTTATATATACAAGAGTCCTTTGTCTTATGGTTCCTTCTGTCTTCCATCCTCCTTTGCTACTTCAGACATTTATTTTCTTCTCTTTTATGTTTTGTTGTCATCGATTATCCTTGTTTATATTGTAATCTTGTTGGAGCTTTTACTTGTAGTTTTGTTCTTTGTATCAGATAGAATAACCCCTTTGAGTATTTCTTGGCAGTGAGGAGTTTTCTAGTGGTGAATTCCCCCAGCTTCTGTATGTCCAGAAAAGTTTTTTATTTCTCCTTCAAGTTTGAAGAATAACTTTGATGGATATAATATTCTTGGCTGGTAATTTCTTTCTTTCAGTACTAAATGTCTGGGTCCACTCTATTCTGGCTTATAGAGTTTCTGCTGAGAAGTCTGTTAATATCCTGATGGGTCTTCCTTTATATGTTATGTTCTTTTCCCTAGCTGCCTTGAGGATTCTTTATTTTTTACTGATTTTTGTCAGTTTTATAACAATGTGCCTTGGAGAAGGCTTCTTTGGGTTGAGGTAACTAAATGTTCTGCTTGCTTTTTGGATTTGAGGAACTAACTTTTTCCATAGACTTGGGAAGTTCTCATTAATTATTTGTTTGAATAGGCTCTCCATTCCCTTCTCCCTCTCTTTTTCTCCTGCTATACCCATAATTCTTATATTGCTCTTTCTGATGGAGTCAGACAATTATCCTAGAGCTTTATCACATTTAAGAAAAGTCTTGAGTTTCTTCTTTCCTCTGTATCATCTCTAATGTCCCTGATTCTCTCTTCTTTCTCTCTATCTGGTCTGTTCTATTAGATAAACTTGCTAGCTCATTTTTCAGTAAACGAATTGAATTTTTCATCTCTGTTCTTTTTTTAAAGTTTCAATGTCTTTGGTGAAGTACTTATTTTTTTCATTAATTTGTTTTTTGAGTGCATGAAATTGCCTATCATTGTTTTCTCACATCTTGATGAGTAGTTTGAGAATTTCAATTCTGAGTTTTTTGTTTTTTAACTCCAGAGTTCCCATGTGATTGAGATTGTTTTCTGAAGATTTTTTGTTTTCTTTCTAAACTGCACCTATTACTTGGTTATTAATGGTATTAGCTTGTCTCTGCCTATATGGCATTTTTTTAATGTTACTGTATTTGCAAGTGGTTTTTCTATTATTTTGCAATATGTGGCACTGAATTACAAGTTTAGTCTCATCTCTTGATTTCAAAACATTGATGTACCCAAGTCTTATCCTGGGACCTCTTTTATCCCCTACCTATCATTTACTAAGTAAGATAAATGCATAAAGATGTTCATTGTTCTTATAATAAAAAACTAAACAACTATAGTGTTCATCAGTGGAAGACTTTTTATGGTGCACCTGATGATGGGATGGATTGCAGTCAGGATAAAGAATGAGGTAGAGCTTTGTGAGGTGAAAAGAAGTAAAACTAAATATATAAATTGTTAAGTGATTATATAAATCAATTTTGTGTAGAAAGCAATTCAAGAAACTGTTAATTGTGGTCCTGTTTTAGTTGTAGGTCATACACCAAATTCATAAAAGTGAAACTATTTTCTCTTAATTTTTGCTTTATTTATATGGTATATATTCACCCTTTCTTTTATTTCCATCTTTATTTGTGTCCCTTGTAGATTGCATAGACTTGAATATATTTTATGCCAGTCAAAAACTTTTGAAATAGATTGTATCATCCCATATTAAATTATTTTCTTATGGGGTGTATTTGGTATTTTTTGTCAATTTATTTAGTATTCTCTTTCTTGTTTTTACTTTTTTTGTTATTACCTATAATCTGTCATATTTGTCAGCCTTTGTCTATGTGGTATTTTAATTTGTATTATTATCTGATATCTATTGTTTTAAGATAGAAAGCTGTGGCCAGCTTGTTTTTATTTATATTTAACTTGTTTCTCCTCCACTCCTAGATGCTTACAGGATTTAAAGATTTGCCTTAAGTAATTTCACTGGCATGTGTTTGGGAGCATATTGCTTTTTAATTAACACATCTTAGCACATGGAGAGCCCTTATGATATGCAAATACAGCTCTTCAGTTTAGAACTTTTTCTGTTTTGTTTTGCATAGTGTTTCCATTCTGTTTATTTCATGTATTTCTTCATAAATACCAATTACCCACATACTGGATTTTTATGATCTATCCTTTCCAGGTATCTCTGCTTACATTCATCTCTCAAACCTTTGTTCCACACCAATAGATTCATATTTCTGAGTTGTAAATTTAAAAAATTCTTCTATCATTTCTTTTTTTGGTATTTTTCCGAAGCTGGAAATGGGAAGGCAGTCAGACAGACTCCCGCATGCGCCCGACCGGGATCCACCCGGGATGCCCACCAGGGGGCGATGCTCTGCCCATCTTGGGGTGTTGCTCTGCTGCAATCAGAGCCATTCTAGCACCTGAGGCAGAGGCCACAGAGCCATCCTCAGTGCCTGGGCAAACTTTGCTCCAGTGGAGCCTTGGCTGTGGGAGGGGAAGAGAGAGACAGAGAGGAAGGAGAGGGGGAGGGGTGGAGAAGCAGATGGGCTCTTCTCCTGTGTGCCCTGGCTGGGAATCGAACCTGGGACTCCTGCACACCAGGCCGACGCTCTACCACTGAGCCAACCGGCCAGGGCTCTACCTATCATTTTAATAGTGCTGTAGCATTTTACTTATTATTTCTTAATTCTTCAACCTCATAAGAAAACTAAATCTTACCTACTCTTTGGCTACCTGTTTTGTGAAAACATTAAAAAAATTCCCTTGACAAAACAAACCATTTCTTTTTAATTTCTATAATAACTTTTTTTTTTTGTATTTTTCTGAAGCTGGAAATGGGGAGAGACAGTCAGACAGACTCCCGCATGCGCCCAACCGGGATCCACCCGGCACGCCCACCAGGGGGCGATGCTCTGCCCCTCCAGGGCATTGCTCTGTCGCAACCAGAGCCACTCTAGTGCCTGGGGCAGAGGCCAAGGAGCCATTCCCAGCACCCGGGCCATCTTTGCTCCAATGGAGCCTTGCTGCGGGAGGGGAAGAGAGAGACAGAGAGGAAGGAGAGGGGGAGGGGTGGAGAAGCAGATGGGCGCCTCTCCTGTGTGCCCTGGCCGGGAATCGAACCCGGGACTTCTGCATACCAGGCCAATACTCTACCACTGAGCCAACTGGCCAGGGCCTATAATAAATGTTTTTTATAAAACTTTTTAAACAATATATTTTTTTCTTATACTTTGAGCAGTCTTTTCATAGAACTTGTATTTTATTTTTGTATTCTCATCTTTGAATGAAGTTAGGACCTTTCTGGCACCCCAGAGTTAATATTTGATAGATTTCTTGGCATTTCTTGACTGCTTATCTTGGAGGCATTAGACTACCACTTTTAGACCTTAAATAGGAAAACCAGAAGATGCAGGTTTATATTACTAACTTAGTCATTTAGAATCCTGGAAGGTGTTGGGAGTGGGATGGGACAGGATCTGAAAGTTTTGCCTCTACAAATTTTCTCTATGATTGTTAAAACTACTATAGTAGACAAATAATAGCTGATGCCAACCCAAGAAGACCTAGAAATAACACAATTGAAAACTGGAGGCAGAAAACACCAAGCCTAGACTCAACCAGCTCTACAAACTTAACACCCAAATACACAGATATAATGAGAAGACAGAGAAGTGCAATCCAAATGAAACCACAAGAGAAACATCCAGGAAATGAACTTAGTGTTATAGAAATAACCAAACTTCTGGATGCGGAGTTCAAAATAATGATTGTAAGGATGCTTAGGGATCTTAGAACAACAATGGATGGTCATTACAACACCTAAATAAAGAAATAGCAAGTATAAAAAAAGATATTGAAATATTAAAAAAGAATCAGTCAGAAATGACAAATACAATATCAGAAATGAAGACCACAATGGAAGGAATTAAAAACAGTACAGACAGAGCTGAGGATCGAATCAGCGAGTTGGAGGACAACTGGAATGAAGTCATGAAAGCAGAGAAGAAAAAAGAAAAGAGACTCAAAAAGTCTGAGGAAACTCTTAGAGAGCTCTTTGACAACATGAAGAGAAATAACATCCACATTATAGGGGTTCTTGAAGAAGAAGAGAAAGAATAAGGGATAGAGACTTTGTTCAATCATATCATAGCTGAAAACTTCCCTAAATTAATGCAGGAGAAACTCTCACAAATTCAAGAAGCATAGAGAACTCCATTAAAGAGAAACCCAAAGAAACCTATACCAAGACACATCATAGTTAAAATAGCAAAGCTAATTGATAAAAAGAAGATATTAAAAGCTGCTAGAGAGAAAAAGGCTATCACCTACAAAGGAGCCCCCATAAGGATGACATCTAACTTCTCAACAGAAAGTTAATTGAAGCCAGAGGGGAATAGCAAGAAATATTCAAAGTAATGCAGAACAAGAACCTACAACCAAGACTACTTTATCCAGCAAGGCAATCATTTAAAATTCAAGGAGAAATAAATAGTTTCCCAGACACACACACACACAAAAAACTCAACGAATTCATTACAACCAAACCAGTGCTGCAGGAAATGTTAAGGGGCATCGTGTAAACAGATCAAAATGGGAAAAGAATATAGCAAAAGAGGAATACAGCTTTAAAGAATAAAATGGCAATAAACAACTACATATCAATAATAACCTTAAATGTAAATGGATTAAATGATCCAATCAAAAGACATAGGGTAACTGCATGGATAAGAAAACAGGACCCGTACATATGCTGTCTACAAGAGACACGCCTTAAAACAAAAGATGCACGTAGGCTTAAAGTAAAAGGATGGAAAAAATATTTTATGCAATTGGAAATGAAAAAAAGCTGGGGTAGCAATACTTATATCAGACAAAGTGGACTTCAAAACAAAGAATATAGTAAGAGATAAAGAAGGCCACTACATAATGATAAAGGGAGCAATTCAACAGGAAGAATTAACTATTATAAATACACACCTAATATAGGAGCACTTAAATACATAAAGCAGACTTTGATGGATATAAAGAGTGAGATCAACAGCAACACTATAATAGTAGGGGATTTCAATACTCCACTAACATCACTAGATAGATCCTCAAGAAAGAAAATTAACAAAGAAACAGCAGACTTAAAGGACACACTAGATCAACTCGATTTAATAGATATCTTCAGAACCTTTCACCCTAAAGCAGCAGAATATACATTCTTTTCAAATGCTCATGGTACATTCTCTAGGATAGACCACATGTTAGGGCACAAAAGTGGCCTCAGTAAATTTAAGAAGGTTGAAATTATATCAAACACTTTCTGTGATCACAATGGCATGAAACTAGAAATGAACCACAACAGAAAAGCTCAAAAATTCTCAAACACATGGAAACTAAATAGCAGGTTGTTAAATAATGAATGGATTAAGAATGAGATCAAAGAAGATATAAAAAAATTCCTAGAAACGAATGACAATGAGCATACAACAATTCAAAATTTATGGGATACAGCAAAAGCAGTACTGAGAGGGAAGTTCATAGCACTACAGGCACACTTTAAGAAGTTAGAAAAAGATCAAATAAACAACTTAACACTGCATCTGAAAGAACTAGGAAAAGAACAGCAAGTAAAGCCCAAATGTAGTAGAAGGAAGGAAATAATAAAGATCAGAGCAGAAATAAATGACATAGAGACTAAAGAAACAATACTGAGGGTCAATGAAACTAGGAGCTGGTTCTTTGAAAAGGTAAACAAGATTGATGAATCTTTAACTAGACTCACCAAGAAAAAGAGAGCAAGGACTCAAATAAATAAAATTAGAAATGAGAGGGGTGAAATAACAACTGACACAACAGAAATACAAAATATTGTAAGAAAATACTATGAAGAACTGTATGCCAAAAAACTAGACAACCTAGAAGAAATTGACAAACTCCTTGAAACATACAATCTTCCAAAAATCAATCTGTAAGAATCAGAAAACCTAAACAGACCGATTACACCAAATGAGATCAAAACAGTTATCAAAAAACTCCCAACAAAGAAAAGCCCTGGGCCAGATGACTTCACAAGTGAATTCTACCAAATATTCCAAGAAGAACTAACTCCTGTCCTTCTCAAGCTATTTCAAAAAATTCAAGATAGGGGAATACTTCCAAGCTCCTTTTTGAGGCGAGCATAATTCTGATTTCATTACTAGGCAAAGACAACACAAAAAAATTATAGGCCAATATCCCTGAGGGATATAGATGCTAAAATCCTCAACAGAATATTAGCAAACTGGATCCAACAATATAGGGAAAAAATCATACACCATGATCAAGTGGGATGTATTCTGGGAGGCAAGCCTGGTACAATATTTGCAAATCAATCAATGTGATTAATCACATCAACAAAAAAGGAGAAAACCACATGATAATTTCAATAGATGCAGAAAAAGCATTTGATAAAATCCAGCACCCATTCATGATCAAAACTCTCAACAAAGTGGGAATACAGGGAACATACCTCAATATGATAAAAGCCATCTATGACAAACCACAGCCAACATCATACTCAATGGGCAAAAATTAAAAGCAATCCCCTTAAGATCAGGAAGAAGGCAGGGGTGCCCCCTTTCACCACTCTTATTCAACATAGTCCTGGAAGTCCTAGCCAGAGCAATCAGTCAAGAAGAAGAAATACAAGGCATTCAAGTTGGAAAAGAAGAAGTAAAGTTATCATTATTTGCAGATGATATGATATTGTATATAGAAAACCCTAAAGTCACAGTAAAAAAACTAGTGGACCTGATAAATAAATTCAGCAAAGTGGCAGGATATAAAATTAATACTCAGAAATCAGAGGCATTATTATACACCAACAATGAACAGTCAAGAAAGAGAAATTAAGGAAACAATCCCCTTCAGTATTACAACCAAAAAAATAAAGTGCCTAGGAGTACATTTAACCAAGGAGAATAAAGACTTGTACTCAGAAAATTATAAAACATTGATAAAAGAAATCAAGGAATATACAAACAAGTGGAAGCATATACCGTGCTCATGGTTAGGAAGAATAAACATCATTAAAATGTCTGTATTACCCATAGAAATTTATAAATTCAATGCAATACCAATTAAAATACCAATGACATACTTTAAAGATATAGATCACATAGTTCAACAATTTATATGGAACCAAAAGAGAACACAAATAGCGTCAGCAATCTTAAAAAAGAAGAATAAAGGGGAAGGTATCACACTTCCTGATATCAAGCTATACTACAAGGCCATTGTACTCAAAACAGCATGGTACTGGCATAAGAACAGGCACATAGACCAATGGAACAGAACGGAGAACCCAGAAATAAACCCACAGCTCTATAGGCAACTGATATTTGACAAAGGAGGTAAGGGCATACAATGGAGTAAAGACAGTCTCTTTAACAAATGGTGTTTGGAAAATTGGACAGCAACCTGCAAAAAAATGAAACTAGACCACCAACTTACACCATTCACAAAAATAAACTCAAAATGGATAAAAGCCTTAAATGTAAGGCATGAAACCATAAGCATTTTAGAATACATAGGCAGTAAGTTCTCTGACATCTCTCGCAGCGATATATTTGCTGATTTATCTCCACGGGCAAGGGAAATAAAAGACAGGATAAACAAATGGGACTATATCAAAATAAAAAGCTTTTGCACAGCCAAAGACAATAAGAACAGAATAAAAAGACAAACTACACAATGGGAGAACATATTTGAAAGTACATCTGATAAAGAACTTGTAAATCTCAACACCAGAAAGACAAACAGTTCAATAACAAAGTGGGCAAACGAAATGAATAGATACTTCTCTAAAGAGGACATACAAATGGCCAATAGGCATATGAAAATTGCTCAACATCACTAATTATTAGAGAAATTCAAATTAAAACCACAATGAGATATCATCTCACACCGGTCAGAATGGCGCTCATCAACAAAACAACACAGAATAAATGCTGGTGAGGATGTGGAGAAAAGGGAACCCTCCTGCACTGCTGGTGGGAATGCAGACTGGTGTAGCCTCTGTGGAAAAGAGTATGGAGATTCCTCAAAAAATTGAAAATTGAACTGCCTTTTGACCCAGCTATCCCACTTTTAGGAATATACCCCAAGAACACCATAGAACGGTTTCAGAAGGAGAAATGCACCCTCATGTTTATAGCAGCATTGTTCACAATAACGAAGATCTGGAAACAGTCGAAGTCTCCATAAGAGGACGAGTGGATTAAAAAGCTTTGGTACATATATAGTATCGAATACTACTCAGCCATAAGAAATGATGACATCGGATCATTTACAATAACATGGGTGGACCTTGATAATATTATACGGAGTGAAATAAGTAAATCAGAAAAAACTAAGAACTATATGAATTCATACATAGATGGGACATAAAAATGAGACTCAGAGACATGGACAAGAGTGTGATGGTAACGGGGTTGGGTGGAGGGGTGGGGAGAGGGCGAGGAAGTAGGGGGAGTGGAGGGGCACAAAGAAAACCAGATAAAAGGTGACAGAAATCAATTGGACTTTGAGTGAGGGGTATGTAGCATAATCAAGTGTCAAAATAATCTGGAGATGTTTTCTCGGAACATATGTACCCTGATTTATCAATGTCACTGCATTAAAATTTAAAAAAAAACTACTATAGTAAAGTAGTTTTACTACTGATGTTTTACTAATGGTTTTTCTATATGATAAAGATTATTTTAGGGTTTTATTTTCCTGTGCACGCATATACACACAGACACATACATTTTGACATTTTATATTCCTTTGAGGATTTTATGTTAAAATGGAAAGACAGGCATTTGAGTAATTATTCAATATTTCCACTCATTATCTCTACTACTTATAGTTTACAAATCAAATATATATATGTATAGTTTACATATGTGTATATAAGTATGCTTCATTTGAAAGACTTTATGTGAACCCTACAAATAGGATAGTAATATTTGAATAGAAAAAAGAAAAGTATTGAAAAATGCATTGAGGTACATTTATAATGTAATTTAGTTTTAACAATAACTCCATATAGTAGATAAAATCATTCTATTTCCCAAGTGAGGAATATGTAGTTCAGACACTAAGTGTCTAGTGCATGTGAATAGAGCTGGTATAATCAAGGATCAAGTCTCGCTGATTCTAAATGTGGTTTCCATTATATCCCACTGTTCTATGAGCTTGCAAAGACCCTCACTTCTCTTTTTTTTTTCTTTTTACTTCATTCTGAATATTCATTGCCATGTTTTCCGAACTGATCCTGGTGTAAACCAGGAAGAATCTGAGGAGCTTTAGTCGAATAATCTGAGATAAGCCTATTTTACACACCCTTGGTGTGTTGCGTTTGATCCATTGTGACCAATTTGGGAAGCAGGTTTCTGCTCATACTGGGGAGGGTGTTCTGTGTTGCATTGCTTGTTCCCTCTTAGAAACTGAAGTCCTGTTTGTAACTCCTAGGCTAGACTGGGGCCAGGACAATGCGGGGAGCCTCCCCTGGGGCGGGTTTCTTAGTTACTGAAGGCCTTCGTGAAATACTGCCTGGTTTTGTATTCCTATCACTGGTTGCCCTCACTAGAATGTGACGTTGTCCCACACTAGACCTTTCTGATGTCACCTGGAGCACACTGCCTGGCATCTTTGTACTGTATCTTGAGTGTTGTGTCGTGTCCTCTGCTGTACATTTCCTTCCCACATGGGCACCTGGAACAGACTTTCCCACCCTCACCCAGTTCCTGCATCGTCCTGCATCCCTCAGTGGCTGGGCCCAGCCCTGTCCTGCGCCCACCCCAGTCCTTACTTGGTCTTGTTCCTTGCTGCATAATCCAGGTAACAACTCACAATATTATGC
This sequence comes from Saccopteryx bilineata, assembly GCF_036850765.1. Classification (NCBI taxonomy): domain Eukaryota; kingdom Metazoa; phylum Chordata; class Mammalia; order Chiroptera; family Emballonuridae; genus Saccopteryx; species Saccopteryx bilineata. Next base: position 111,002,246 of record NC_089493.1, read on the forward strand.
CCAAACACATAAGACTTAATCCTTGTTTGTGGACTGGATGGTGATATGTGTCATGGAGGCACATATATCAGAGCAATAAGAGATCTTAGCTTTCTCCTAACCTAAACTCATATTTATGGATGAGGAGAAAAATATTGCATATCAAAACACAGTATCAGATTTAGAACTATCATTAATAGCCTTAATTAGCAAAGAGTCATTTCAGTATGCACTGTCAGTATTTAATGATATATTAGATTAGTGTGTTTGTGTTTTTATATGGAAATACCAGAAACAAAGGAATTATTTGGATATTTATCTGATTTTATAACTGCCAATATGTGAAAGCTGAAACATCTTTAAAACACAGCAATGTCATTCCAGCAGATGTCACTGTTTGCATGTAGCAATGAAGTTACAATGATTAAAAATAAACCTCCCTAACCACATTTTGTTAAAAAAAAGAAATATCATTTTATGCTTATTCTTTAGGTTTATTATTTTATTAAGACTACATTCCCTGAGTTTTAAAAAGTATTTGAAGTATTCATTACCACAGATGCAGATTTTAAAGACCATGCTAAAGAAAATTAGTTGCAGTTCACTATCTTTAAGAAAGTGAACTCCTAAAGTCTTTTCTAGATCTAGGAGTTTGTTTTTCAAACAAAATTTCTTGTGAGTTATTGTTTTCTAAATTTTAGATTGTGACCCAATCAGTGGGTTGTGAAATCAATTTAGTGGATTGCTACCAGCTCTTTAAAAAATGCCTGGAATAAAATACTCTATTGGATATAAGTATTACTTGGTGAAACTTCTATACATGAGCACTCTTAAAATATCCTGTGTATCTCTTTGAGTTACATAAACATGACTGTGAGGTTCATCCTGTAACGTCTACCCTAGGTTTTTTGCTCCTTGCTTCCCAAGGAGCAAAAAAAATTCATTAAGGAAGGGAGAGTGAGGATGTGAGGGGAACTTTTTTAGAGTCACACCATAGAAAGGAGAAGGGTGCTGGAGAGGGAACCCTTGTCCATGCTTCACAGATGGAGCTCATAGTGACTTTTATATAATGCACAATATGTGTGCAGAGACTTTGTATAAGTGTTTACAGCTTAGAACAAATGTTTTCCAAACTTCTTTGACAGCAACCTACAATAAGAAATACATTTTATATCTCTGGCCCTATGAGATACTGATGTTGACTGGGAATGAGAGGTGGTGTGTTTCCTTCATTCAGTCTCCTCAATGATAACAATGTGACTGTAACATCAATCACTCTTTGAACATATACCATGTGCAAAGTCACACATATATTATTCTGACCATTAGACCTTAAAAGACCCAATAACTATTACCATGTATAGATGAGGAAACAGACTTAGGAAAGAAAAGTGACCTACCTCACATAGCACACCAAATGGCTAACCTGGGGCTAAAATCCTGGGTTTTAACCTCATTCCAAAATCTAGCTCTCCCGCTATATCAATGATCTTTTAAGGCTTCCCCTGAGGATAAGGACCAGCTGGAGTGTTGAATAAGACTATCAGTTCTCAAGCTGTCTCTCAAACTCACCAAATTAGAATTCTGGAGGAAGAATCTGAGAAGCTATACCTTTGATAAACATCCCAGCATATTCTTACAATCAGGCTGTTTTAGGAAAGATTGCAGTACACCAGAGGTTTTTGAATTTCAGCATACCAGGATCTGGTTAAAGCCTAGATGGCTGCGTCCCACTCCCAGCACTTACAATTCTTTGGGTGTCATGGGGTTCAAGATTTACATTTCTAGCAAGTTCCTATGTGATGCTAATGAAGTTGGTCAGGAAACACACTTTGAGAACCACTGCTGACCCTTCGTGCTGACCCATAATTCTTAGTTTCCCCAAGACGGGCCTGGTACTGGCTTTTGCTATAGAACTTTTCTCGCTCAACCAAAGCTCAACTATACTTACTCAGAACCTAATATATTTGCACCCATGGAAATCAAAATGGATCAGAATCACTGTTGCCTCCCAAACCAGCCTATGATCTACTCTGAAAAAGATATATGGAATAAAATGTAATTTATAGTATGTAATGACAGAGCAGATCAGATGCAGCAGGAACACTAAGGAAGCAGAGATGGATTGTGATGGGGCCAAGGGGGATTAGAAAGGTCTCATGAAGGAGTTGACATCTGAAATCATTGTGTTTTTTTGTTTTGTTTTTTTTCAAGTGAGAGGAGGGGAGGTAGTGAAACAGATTCACACATGTGCCCTGACTGGGATCCACCTGGCAATGCCCATCTAGGGCTGATGCTTGAATCAACCAAGCCATTCTTAGCATCCCGGGCTGATGCTCTAAGTAACTGAGCCACTGGCTGCGGGAAGGGAAGAGAGAGAGCAGGGAGAGTAGAAAGTGAAGAGAAGCAGATGGTTGCTTCTCATGTGTACCCTGACTGGGGATCAAACCTGGGACATTTTCAAGCCAGGCCAATGCTCTATCCATGGACCCAAACAGCAAGGGCTGGGTTTTTTTTTTTTTTTTTTTTTTATCATTTCTGTACCCCCACTGTGTTATAATCTTATAGCAATCTCAGCACCTAGGTACCTTTCCCAGAGTGAATGGAGGTTGGGGCAGGTGTTAGGGAGGTAAGTAGGGTTGGCAAGGTAGGTGGTGCCCAGACTCTGAATTCCAGGCACAAGAGCTGGTGTTTTGTTTTTTTTTAACTGGGGGGTTAGTCATTAAAGTATTGGGTAGGGGGTGACTGATGATAACTCTGGCAGGGATATATAGCACAGGTTGGAGGATAGGTGAGTTTGGAGGTAAGGGACCAGTGAAGATGGCATCATTGGACTTAGGTGAGCGGAAATGCCGTGGGCAGGAGAGAGGCTCCGGATGAAGCAGAGTCAGTACTAGTGACTGCTGTCAGGAGTGAGGATCAGCCTGGAGTGGAGGAGATTTTTAACCTGAACAACTGTGAAATGGTGGTTTCCAAAGGGGAGAACTCTAGAAAGGACTTGTTCTCCCCTCTGGAAATAAAGAAGGAGCAAGGAAAAGCTGGAGAAAAATTTCAAAACGAGTGATTCATCTTTGTCATACAAGATCAGTTGCTAACCTTGGGAAGTCTTTCCACTAGGGTTCCTCATTCATGTCCACCAGAGCTATGCACTCTAAAATGTCCAGTGACTTCTTTCACTCTTTTCCCAACCAACCAGAATTTGTTTCGTCAGGGCATATTTGGAATATGAAAAGACAGTAAGTTGTGAATGACTCTTATTGCCTTGTTTTTGGTTTGGGACCAGTTTAAAATACAGCAGTGCCTTGAGGCAGCTTCTTTTTTTAAAAATTGAATATATTGGGGTGACATTGGTTATCAAAATTACATGAGTTTCAGGTGCTCAATTCTACAACCCCTCTCTGCCCATAGTATCATGGGTTCTTAAGTCGTTCCTCTTCTCTCTGATCTTAGAAATACTTCACTCATCTTGATGTATGTACTTTCTTGGCTCCCATTCCTCTAGCCCCTAGACTTACTTGGTTCTTTGTTTTTCTTGGATATTTACTCAAGACTCATTTGAAGAAAAAAAATATTTTAAGCATAAGGGGGTTTAGTAGTGGGAATTCAATGCTTATAAAATCAGTGGAAAATTTGAGAAAAAAAGGCTCTAGCTAGGGAGGGCTTCCAGAGTAACTCACACAGCATGCTTACCTGGCTACTGGAAGCTGCTGCTTCATGGAGAGTCGGGAAGGTGGGAAGTCTGGAAGCTAATGATGGCAACATACCACGGTAGCTGTAAGATCAGGCGACTTTTGTCCCAGCTTTTGACTCAGGAGCCACACTATGCCTATTGATATGCTCACTAGCAAACAAAACAAATAAGCATACAAAACACCCCCACAAGAAGTAACTGAAACACTGCGACAGAACTCAGTGTTGCCATAACTGCTTGCCAACAAAAACATCAGAGCTTTCTGCCTTCCAAATTGTACGTGAGTGCATGGGGTCAGTGGATCTTAAATTATCAAGGACATTGCAGAGGAGTTTTTATCTGTCCATCCTTAGCAGTTTAGAAAAACACATGAGAATTGGGATGGATTGGGTGTGGAGTGGCAGTCTACTGTATTCATCACATTGGGAGTTGAACTTTATTTTCTCTTTGAATTTGAGTATTTGAATGGGTGAGATAAGTTTTTTCCCATGACTCTACTTTAGCAAAGCGCTATCTTCTCCAGCTTAGCTTTAGGTGCGCCTGTTTCATAACATCTGGTATGATGGAATTTGAGGTTTTTGGTATGCTATTAAATAAAGTCAGCTGGGTTTGTGTATACTTAGTCTTCACACTTGGTGGCTCGTAAAGTTCATATAATGGTATATCAAAAAATTAGAGGGTACATTGTCTCTAAATACTTCCATGTAAAATTGATATAGCTAGACTCTGTGGAAATTCACTTTCCACTTAGTTTATTTTTTTTTACAGTAATTGCTGCAACAGAAAAATTAATGTGTTTTCAAGAGTTCTGGAAGTCAGTCATTAGTTACACATTTTGCCTTCAAATTTTGATTTAGCTCATCTTTTAGGTTTTAATTAAGGTGTTTGTTGATAAGTTTTGTACCTCATATATATATTCTAATGTAGATGCAGTTTGTAGCATAGAAGAAAGACCTGAGGCTATAACAGTTTTCTGTTCATCCTGGAAGTAAAGATAGGAATCAAGGAGAGAAAATTGATGGGAGAAGGGAGTTCTGCTAAGGCAGATGCTTTGCCTCATTCTAAAAAATGAAGTCACTTTCTGTGATTTTGGAGTAGGGAGCAGGTTAGTGATCAGAAGGTGCAGAATTTTTTTTATTAATTTTACTAGGGTGACATCAATAAATCAGGGTACATATGTTCAAAGAAAACATGTCCAGGTTATCTTGTCAATCAATTATGTTGCTTACCCGTCACCCAAAGTCAAACTGTCCTCTGTCACCTTCTATCTAGTTTTCTTTGTGCCCCTCCCCCTCCCCCCTTTCCCTCTCCCTCTCCCCCCACCCCCCCGTAACCACCACACTCTTATCAATGTCTCTTAGTCTCGCTTTTATATCCCACCTACATATGGAATAATGCAGTTCCTGGCTTTTTCTGATTTACTTATTTCACTTTGTATAATGTTATCAAGATCCCACCATTTTGCTGTAAATGATCCGATGTCATTATTTCTTACGGCTGAGTAGTATTCCATAGTGTATATGTGCTACATCTTCTTTATCCAGTCATCTATTGACGGGCTTTTTGGTTGTTTCCATGTCCTGGCCACTGTGAACAATGCTGCAATGAACATGGGGCTGCATGTGTCTTTACGTATCAATGTTTCTGAGTTTTGGAAGTATATACCCAGTAGAGGGATTGCTGGGTCATAAGGTAGTTCTATTTTCAGTTTTTTGAGGAACCATCATACTTTCTTCCATAACGGTTGTACTACTTTACATTCCCACCAACAGTGAATGAGGGTTCCTTTTTCTCCACAGTCTCTCCAACATTTGCTATTACCTGTCTTGTTGATAATAGCTAATCTAACAGGTGTAAGGTGGTATCTCATTGCAGTTTTGATTTGCATTTCTCTAATAACTAAAGAAGATGATCATCTTTTTATATATCTGTTGGCCATTTGTATTTCTTCCTGAGAGAAGTGTCTGTTCATGTCCTCTTCCAATTTTTTTATTGGATTGTTTATTTGTTTGTTGTTGAGTTTTATGAGTTCTTTGTATATTTTGGATATTAGGTCCCTATCTGAGCAGTTGTTTGAAAATATCACTTCCCATTTAGTTGGCTGTCTGTTTATTTTGTTATCAGTTTCTCTTGCTGAGCAAAAACTTCTTAGTCTGATGTAGTCCCATTCATTAATTTTTGCCTTCACTTCTCTTGCCTTTGGAGTCAAATTCATAAAATGCTCTTTAAAACCAAGGCCCATGAGTTTAGAACCTATGTCTTCTTCTATGTACTTTATTGTTTCAGGTCTTATATTTAGATCTTTGATCCATTTTGAATTAATTTTAGTACAGGGGGATAAACTGTAATCAAGTTTCATTCTTTTGCATGTGGCTTTCCAGTTTTCCCAGCACCATTTGTTGAAGAGGCTTTCTTTTCTCCATTGTGTGTTGTTGGCTCCTTTATCAAAAATTATTTGACCTTATATATGTGGTTTTATTTCTGGGCTTTCTATTCTGTTCCATTGGTCTGAGTGTCTATTTTTCTGCCAATACCATGCTGTTTTGATTGTCGTGGCCCTATAATAGAGTTTGAAGTCAGGTATTGTAATGCCCCCAGCTTCATTCTTTTTCTTTAGGATTGCTTTGGCTATTCGGGGTTTTTTATAGTTCCATATAAATCTGATGATTTTTTGCTCTATTTCTTTAAAAAATGTCATTGGAATTTTGATGGGAATTGCATTAAATTTGTATATTGCTTTGGGTAATATGGCCATCTTGATTATATTTATTCTTCCTAACCAAGAACAAGGAATACTCTTCCATCTCATTATATCTTTTTCGATTTCCCTTAACAATGGTTTGTAGTTTTCATTATATAAGTCCTTTACATTCTTTTTTATGTTTATTCCTTGGTATTTTATTTTTTTTGTTGCAATCGTGAAGGGGATTATTTTTTTGAGTTTGTTCTCAAATGTTTCATTGTTGGCATATAGAAAGGCTATGAACTTTTGTATGTTAATTTTGTATCCTATGACCTTACTGTATTGGCTTATTGTTTCTAGTAGTCTTTTTGTGGATTCTTTGGGGTTTTCGATGTATAGGATCACATCATCTGAAAAAAGTGATACCTTTACTTCTTCTTTTCCGATATGCCTTTTATTTCTTTGTCTTGTCTGATTGCTCTGGCTAGAACCTCTAGTACCACATTAAATAAGAGTGGAGAGAGTGGACAACCCTGTCTTGTTCCTGATTTAAGGGGGAAAGCCTTCAGTTTAGTGCCATTTAATATGATGTTAGCTCATGGTTTATCATATATGGCCTTTATCATGTTGAGATATTTTCCTTCTATACCCATTTTGTTGAGAGTCTTAAACATAAAATTGTGTTGTATTTTATCGAATGCCTTTTCGGTGCAGAATTTTTAATCTTTAATAATCTGATTTTCATAGGGTGAATTTATTACTCCAGTGCAATAAAATAAAAACACCATAAAGGGTATGACTTTCATGTATTTAAAACCAAACTGTTTGAATTCTTACTTCTGCACAATCTCTATTTAATATAGTTATCAAATGTCAGTGTATTTATCTAAATAGAGATACAAAATCAGAGCAAACATCTTTTGCTTTATCAATAACTTAAAAAAGAAATTTATTGTTTTTATCATACTGTAGACTACTGCAAGGAATCCCTGTTGTGGGTGACAGTCAAGCGTGTGTTCCCGCCACTGAAGCAGCACTAGGAACTAGACAGCGTGCCCACAGACCACACCTACAGCTCTTGGGAGAGGAAGTAAGAACATCCCTTAATATTAATTTTCTCTAGCTTACAGGTTCTCAAACTTTTAAATTTCAGGGCCCTTTTTTGGACTGTTGGAAATTATTGAAGATTGACCAGGCAGTGGTGTAGTAGATGGAGGTCTGATTGAGACACAGAGGACACAGGTTCAAAACCCTTAGGTCACCGGCTTGGGCTCATCTGGCTCGAGCACGCGCTCATCCATCTTGAGCGTGGGATCATAGACATTACCCCATGGTCGCTGGCTTGAGCCAAAGGTTGCTGGCTGAAGCCCAAGGTCACTGGCTTGAGCAAGTGGTCACTCGCTGTGCTGTAGCCCCCCGGTTAAGGCACATATGAGAAAGCAATCAATGAACAACTAAGGTGATGTAACAAAGAATTCATGCTTCTCATATATCTCCCTTCCTGTCTGTCTGTCCCTATCTGTCCCTCTCTCTGTCTCTCTCTCTGTCACTGTTACACACACATACGCAAAAAAAATTATTGAAGACCTCACTAATTGTTTATATGGGTTATATCTACTGACATTTACAATGTAGGAAATTAAAACTGAGAAAATGCCAATGTTTATTTTATTTTTTTATATTTTTGTAGTTTTCCAAAGTGAGAAGTGGTGGGGAGGCAGACAGACAGACTCCCACATGTGCCTGACTGGGATCCACCCGGCATGCCCACCAGGGGGTGATGCTCTGCCCATCTGAGGTGTTGCTCCGCTGCAATTGGAGCCATTCTAATGCCTGAGGTGGAGGCCATAAAGCCATTCTCAGCACCTGGCCAACTTTGCTCCAGTGGAGCCTTGGTTATGGGAGGGGAAGAGAGAGATAGAGAGAAAGGAGAGGGTGAAGGGTGGAGAATCAGATGGTTGCTTCTCCTGTGTGCCCTGGCTGGGAATCAAACCCAGGACTTCCACACGCTGGGCCGACAGTGTACCGCTGAGCCAATCAGCCAGGGCCCAAACATTTATTTTTGTTTTTTAGAAATAACAATAATAAAGTCCTATATGTTAGCATAAATGTATTCTTATAAAATATAATTATATTTTGAAAAGAAAATTTTGTTGTGGAACCAGGATTGTATTGCTGGTTTTGCAAGTCTCTTCCATGTCTGACCGATTAGAAGGTGGCTAGATTCCCCTGGCTGTTTTTGCATTCAGTTTGGTGTAGGTTGTTTTGTTTGGAAAATCCTGATCTCACACAGATTATAGCTAGAAAAAAAGTAAGAGTATTTTAATAGCTTTTTGACATAATTATGGATATTCTCCTTTAATAGTATGCCAAAACTTAATGAGTGGTGGTTTCTTGAAACTTGGGTGTGAGACTTCTACTTCTGGGGAAGATAGGGTATAAGTACTGTTACTTTTCCTTATTCTTCTTGCTAAGTACAACTGACAATCCTGGATGTTACAAACCTGAAAGACTCTGAAAGGTAGAGAGAATGAAGCACTCAAGCTAGGAACTTTGGGACCTAAGACATGACATAGTGGTGAATTCCTTGAGTTTTCTTTTCACTTCATATATCATAGACTTAGAACAGGAAAAGCTAATAGTCTGGAAACAAAAACAAGTTAAGAACAAAAAAGGAAGCCCAAATAAAAGATTTCTTTTTTAGCCAAAGAGATATGAAAAGGGCAGCCTAGCAAGACAGAAAGTTTTTGGACAATAACTACTCCATTTCAGCCAAACACCACAGAAAAAACAGTGGCAGACTAAATCCCTAACTTAAATGTTAATTGTCTAAATATATCAATTAAGTGACAGAGATTGCAGAATGGATAAAAAACAACAACACCCAAATATATAGTGTCTATAAGAAACTGATGTCAAATATAATTATATAGGGAGGTTGAAAGTAAAAAAGTAAAAAAGATTTATTATGCAAACATTAATCAAAGAAAAGCAGAAGTGACTATATTAGCATCAGATAAAGTAGATTTCCAAGCAAAGAAAGTTATCAGACACAAAAAAGGACATTATATTATGATAAAAGTGTGGATCCACCAGGAAGACATAGCGATATTAAAAAGTATATGCACCAACAGAGGACCTTCAAAATATGTGAAGGAAAAAATAAAAATAAAATAAAATAAGAAAGTCAATTCCACAATAATAGTTGGAGACTTCAACATATCTCTCTAAGTAATTGATGGGCCACTTAGATAAGAAAATTAGCAAAAATACAGAAGAACTCAACAATTCCATCAACCAAATATGATCTGATTGAAGTTTATAGAACAGTATACTCAACAAGAGAAGAATGCACGTACTTTTCAAGTTCCCACAGAACATATAACAAGATAGCATAAATCCATAATAGAATCAAACTGCAGATCTACTGATAATAGAAAAATCTGAAATGATTGGAATCTAATTAATGCAGTTATAAGTAACCCATGGGTTAAAGTGGAAGTTTCAAGGGATTTAAAAAAATTCCATGGAAAATTAGTTGAAATGAAGTAAAATGAAAATGCAGCACATCAGGATTTGTGGAACTCTAGTAAAACAGTTCCAAGAGGGAAATTTATAGCGCTAAATGCTTACAGTAGAAAAAAAAGAATGCATTGATCAATAATTTAAGCTTCAACCTCAACAACCAAGAAACAGAGCAAGATAAACCTAAAACAAGCAGCAAAGAGAAGGAATAATAAAGAGCAGAAATCATGAAGTTGAAAACAGAAAAACAAGAGAGAAAACCAATGAGACAAAGCTGTTCTTTGAAAAAACTAATAAAATTGATCTTTTGCAAGACTGACAAGGACAAAAAGAAAAAACAAACTTACGATTTTAGAAATGAAATAGAAGATAGCACTACAGATACTGCAGACATCAAAAGAATAGTAAAGGAATACAATGAACAACTCTACACATATAAATTTGAAAAGTTAGATAAAATGGAGCAATTCCTCAGAAAACACGAACTACCACAACTCAGTCAATATAAAATAGATAATTTGAATTGCCCTATAACTATTAAGAAAATTGAAATCTTAATGTAAAATAGTTCCCTCTTACCCCTCTGGAAAACAGTTTGGCAGTTTTATTTTTTAACAGAATATGCAACTTCCACTCAGCAATGAAAAAGAATGAACTATTGATACATGCAACCACAAAGATAAATCTTCAGAGACTTATGCTGAAAAAATTGGCTGAAAAAAAGCCAATTCCAGAAGATTACATACTATATGATTTCATTATGTAATATTCTTGAAATGACCAAACTGTAGAAATGGAGAACAGGTTAGACCAGGGGTAGTTAACCTTTTTATAGCTACTGCCCACTTTTGTATCTCTGTTAGTAGTAAAATTTTCTAACCGCCCACCGGTTCCACAGTAATGGTGATTTATAAAGTAGGGAAGTAACTTTACTTTATAAAATTTATAAAGCAGAGTTACAGCAAGTTAAAGCATATAATAATAATTACTTACCAAGTACTTGATGTCGGATTTTTGCTAAGTTTGGCAGAATATTCTTTTTTTTTTTTTTTGCATTTTTTCCTGAAGCTGGAAACAGGGAGAGACAGTCAGACAGACTCCCGCATGCGCCCAACATGGATCCACCCGGCACACCCACCATGGGGCGACGCTCTGCCCACCAGGGGGCGATGCTCTGCCCATCCTGGGCATCGCCATGTTGCGACAAGAGCCACTCTAGTGCCTGAGGCAGAGGCCACAGAGCCATCCCCAGTGCCCGGGCCATCTTTTGCTCCAGTGGAGCCTTGGCTGCGGGAGGGGAAGAGAGAGACAGAGAGGAAGGTACAGCGGAGGGGTAGAGAAGCAAATGGGCGCTTCTCCTGTGTGCCCTGGTCGGGAATCGAACTTGGGTCCTCCGCACGCTGGCAGAATATTCTTTATAAAACAACTTACTATAGTTAAATCTATCTTTTTATTTATACTTTGGTTGCTCTGCTACCGCCCACCAATGAAAGCTAGAACGCCCTCTAGTGGGCGGGAGAGACCAGGTTGACTACCATTTGCGTTAGTGGTTTCCCCCGGCATCAGGGAGGGGAGTGAAGATGACTGTGTCTATAAAGAGACAACATGTGGGATCCTTGTGGTGATGGACATGTTCTGTACCTTGACTAACGATGACAATATGTTGTTTGTGATATTGTACTTTATATAGTTTTGTAAGATGTTAGCTTTGAGGTAAACTGGGTAAAAGATAGATGAAATATCATCATGTATTATTTCCTAAATGAACACGTGAATGCACAATTGTCTCAGAATACAAAGTTTAATAAAAAAAATTGTAGTCATTGAACAAAAAAGAAAAGAGAAATTAAACTTGGTTAAAGAGATTAAATGATAATTTTATAGCTAAAGGAGATTGTATTAAATAATCATTTTTACAGCTAAAACATTCATTGCAATTGAAATCTGAAACCACATTAGAGACTTTTTTATACCTTAATACATTAAAATCTATTGGTTTATTTTGTACTTGAATGAATTTTTACACATTCATGATTTTGTAACTTTATGCATTAGTTATTTGGAAATAATATTCATCAAATTATATAGATCTTTTAATGTTGACACATTTATTTAGATATTATATGTATATATCAATCAAAATATCTAATTTTTAATATTACCAGAAAAATATTTTAGCATTGGGAACCTGGCAAACTCATGGTGAGGGGCACAAATTTTCCAAAATCCTAATTTTTGCTAAAAACTTAATTTTTTTCCAATGGCGTAAATACTCTCAATTGCTTTATTTGAAATAATAACGTTGTTTCACTTTTTTTAAAAGTTAATGCTTGCCACACACCCAAAGCTGAGTTACTAGGCTGATGTTTGTTCTCTCACATAAAACTGATGGCGAGTGGAGTTCCCAGCTCCCAGCAATAGCACCAACGCTGCTTTCCCGCAGAATCCCCGCCCTACTTCACTGTGGCCACAGAAACGTTGTACGTGCACTTCTCAGGTAGTCTCACTGAATACTAAAAGGATGTATACATAAAAGTGGAAGTTTAATAAAATTAACAATCTTTTCCTGTTTCCTGGTGTGTTTTTTTAAAGTGCTACTGCTAGGTTGTCATCACTTTTACCCAATAGTTTTTATACCATCAGTGCAAATTTCAACAAAGTGAAGGAAGGCAGATAGTCTGTTAGCGTTATTAAGGAAATGGTTTTCATGTGTGGAAAACTTAAGGCTCTCCAGAGTCACAGACCAAAATAGTTGTTTATCTTTATATTTCATTTATATGATGCTTAACTTATCTCTAAAACTAATTTGCTTGTCTCCCTTGGTAAACAAGAAACTCTGACCTTGATTTTCCGTATGAATGTGAGTTATTGCACTGCGTTGGAATAGGGGCTGTGCAGGTGCTGTGTTACTAAATTAACCTGGGTTGCCATGTAGCTAGTAATTCAGTGTGCTTCTATGTGCAGTCTCTGCCCTCCTGTTCAGTTCTAACAGCTGCTTCCCTGACTGTTTCTAACCATATTTCTAGGTCTCCTCTTAGGCAGTTCTGAGCATTGCTGGGGAAACCAGTTCACCATGATGAAAGTTTCCTCTAGTTTAATTTGGTAAATTTTCTCCTGGAGGTGCATCTGTGCTTTTCCTTGAGTGCTAACTACCGTTGTTTAGTGATAGATTTTCTTCTGTTCCCATTTAAAGGCTGTGTCTTGCTTACTTCAAGAGGTATAATTTATTCTGGATGTTTAAGCTTCTGAAAGTCTCCTACACGGAAGAAATGACTATATTGTATGGGTCATCATTTGAATGCCTGAAATCTTCTTAATTTTTAGGTGATTTATGGAAGAATAGTTGTCAGCTGGCTTTGGAAGAGTTTATCTTTTAGCAAGGACTTTCTGGCTCTAGGTCTGTGCAACATAAAATGATGCGATGTGCCCAGCAAAATGGAAGATGCGTCAGATGGAAACTTAATTTTTAATTTCTATGTTGGGCAAATTAACGTCAACTTCAAAATCAGCCTTTCTCTAAATACTCTGTTGATTCATAGGAAATGTGATCAAGTGTATGGAATAGTTGAAGTTTATATAATTAGAAATAAAAATGTTCAAGGTTCAGTGTCACTTTATAATTGTGATTATTTACTCCTGTGTTTGGATCTTGGCATATTAGAAAGTCTGTGTACTGTGCACCCTCCGCCCCCAGAGATGTCACTGTTAAGGTTTCATAGTTAATACTAGAGTAATGCTTGTGAACTGAGGCTTTAAAATTGTTTAAGCTCATTTTATGGTGAAAGAAATCTTTTTAGGCAAAATGGATAGTTCAATTACATTTTATTAAAAGTCAATGAAAACATTAAAGAAAACATAATTACTGTAATATGATGGATTCAAACAGCATTATTCTAAAAATCTTACCATATTTTCTTATGAATGCCTGATTAATCTTATAGCTCCAACTATGTTTTGTTTTTTTTAGTGTCATAAATTATTATTTTCTTTTTGTTTATTCAGAATTAAATTTAATGGGATGACATTGATCAGTAAGAGTACATAGGTTTCAGGTGGACATCTCCATGGCATTTGAACTGTTGATTGCATTGTGTGCCCATCACCCAAAGTCCACTCATTTTTTGTCACAGTGTATTTGTCCCCCATTTACTCCCCTTCCCCTGTCCCATTGCCCCTTGTCCCCCTTCCCCTGGTAACCTCTTTGGTTTTATCTATGTTCATGAGTCTAAGTTTGCTATTCCACCTATGTGTGAAATCATATATTTCTTAGCTTTTTCTGATTTACTTATTTTACTCAGTATAATGTGCTCAGGGTTCATCCATTTTGTTGTAAATGATCCGATGTCATCATTTCTTATGGCTGAGTAGTATTCCATTGTATATATGTACCACATCTTCTTTATCCAATCCTCTGTCAAGGGAGATTTGGTTGATTCTATGTCTTGGCCACCATGAAGAATGCTGTGATGAACATGAGGGTGCATGTGTCTTTGTGTACCTATGTTTTTAAGTTTTTTGGGTAGGTAACCAGTAAAGGAATTGCTAGGTAATATGGCAATTATATTCTTAATGTTTTGAGGTATCACCATGCTGTCTTCCATAATGACTATGCCAGTTTACATTCCCACCAGCAGTGAATGAGAGTTCCTTTTTCTCCACAGCCTCTCCAACACTTGTTACCTGTCTTGTTGATAATAGCTAATCTAACAGGTGTGAGGTGGTATCTCATTGTAGTTTTGATTTGCATTTCTCTAATAGCTAGTGAAGATGAGCATCTTTTCATATATCTATTGGTTATTTGTATGTCTTCTTGGGAGAAGTGTCTGTTCAGGTCCTCTACCCATACTTTAATTTGTTTGCTTGTTTGTTGCTGAGCTTAGGGAAAGAGTGGCCCTGTAGAGCTAGCTGTAGGCTCTGTCTCTGCTACTCTCCATATCCTGCGAGGGAGGAAGGTGGAATCTGGGTGGCTGGGGGCCTGCACATTGTGTGTTTTGTGTCTCTATCCTGAGTCTGCCTGCTGAGACTGTGGGAACACTGACAGTGACTCCTTGCTCCACCACTACTTGAGTTTGGTATCTCTCCAAATGCCCCCCAATTTCTCTGCTCCTTCGAGCAGTTGAAAGCCCAGGCAGTCTGGACCTCTCCCCTCTCCAGAGCCAATGCAAGTGTTTCTTATTTTCTGCCACCCCGTTTTTTACCCTTTAATCCATTGGATGCGCGGATCTTTCAGGCATGCCTGCGAACCCAGCAGGGGTTCCTTTGCTGAGATATAGCTGTTGAATTTGTTGATATTTCAAGGGGAGAGGTCAAGGGTATCTCTCACCCTGCCATTACTCTGATGTACCAAATTATTTTTTTAATTGTTTGCATTTATTATTATAGGCATAACTAGTTTTATTTCACTTTGCCGATACTGCGTTTTTTACAGATTGTTTATGACAACCCTGCATTGAGCAAGTCTATGGGTACCATTTTCTCAAAGCATTAAAGACACAAGGAAGGATTCTTCTCTAGCGCCTTCAGAGGGAGCATGAACCCTCGTACACCTTGTTTTGAATACATTCCTATTGTGTTTTAAATCACCCAATGGTAATTTGTTATGGCAGCTATAGGAAATTGATACATTATAGTAAAATGGTATATTTGTTAAAATCAATGAAGCAATACTCCGCATTACTACTAACGAAGGTCTATGCTTCATTCAGATTTCCTTAGTTTGTACGTAATGTTCATTTTTCCTACCAGAATCCCATCCAGGATACTGATTACATTTAGTTGTCATGTCTCCTTAGGCTTCTCCTGGCTCTGCCAATTTCTGAAACTTTCTTGTTTTTGATGACTGTGACAGTTTGGGGGAGTTCAGGTCAGATATTTAGTAGAATTTCCCAATTGAGGTTTGCCTGATATGATTTTGGGAGAAAGACCAGTAAGATAAAGTGCCATTTTCATCACATCAGGCCAGGCTTCATATTATCAACGTGAATGATCACTGTTGATGTTGACCTTGATTGCCTACCTGAGGTAGAATTTGCCAAGTGTTTTCACTGCCAAGTTTCTCTTTCCACTTTTCCATACAGTATTCTTTGGAAGGAACTCCTTTTTTGTGCAACTCACACTTAAGGAATGTGAAGTAGTGCTCTACCTCCTTGACGGCCCTGTATATGCAAAAATTAATTTAAATTTGTGTAAGAGATTTGTTGTTTTTTCCATTTATTTATATATTCAATTATTTATATCAATATGGCTTTTAAATATGCTGCTCACAAAAATTAGGAGATATTTTATCGCTTCATATTCATTTTGAAATGTCCTCTAATTTTCCTGAGCAGCATATTTATGTTATATTTTAATTATAACACACTACTATCTATTATTATTATCTTGATAAAATTGTTTCAGCTTTGGTCATTGAAAGCTCTTTAAGTTGGCTTCTGTGTTCCCTTCAACATCGCCCATCATTGTGGAATTTTTAAAACTTTCCTTAATTTCTAGCAATATAAGATGCTCTAGATCAGGAGTAGTCAACCTTTTTATAGCTACTGCCCACTTTTGTATCTCTGTTAGTAGTAAAATTTTCTAACTGCCAACCAGTTCCACAGTAATGGTGATTTATAAAGTAGGGAAGTAACTTTACTTTATAAAATTTATAAAACAGAGTTATAGCAAGTTAAAGTATATAATAATAATTACTTACCAAGTACTTGATGTCGAATTTTTGCTAAGTTTGGCAGAATATTCTTTATAAAACAACTTACTATAGTTAAATCTATCTTTTTATTTATACTTTGGTTGCTCTGCTACTGCCCACCATGAAAGCTGGAATGCCCACTAGTGGGTGGTAGGGACCAGGTTGATTATCACTGATCTAGATTCATCTTGTATAGTTCCTGCCTCAGGTCATAGAATCAGCAGTTTCTATAAGAAGCCCTGATTCCCTTTATTGAAGAATATAATTAGCAACCAAGACAGCCATTAGGTGAGCTTGCTGCTATTGGGGTATTGTGGCTTCTAGGCCTTCTCAGTTGACACAGCAAGGAAATACATGTGTGTATACTAACTCCTGTAAATACACATATTTAAAAATATTTCTATATGTAACAATCCGTGTCTAAATTAAGCTAAACCTGAGATGATACTGTTGTCTCCAATTCTAATCCATGACCACGTGGATTATTCTAGCCTCCTCCCTTGCTTATCTTTAAAGTCCTATTTCAACCGTGACAAATCTGGGCCTGCCATTCCCCATCCACTTACTTAATTGCTCATTTCCTGTTTATAAGTGTACATGTACAGATGTGTCAGAATAATTCCTGTATTCCTATTCCAACTGAAGTGCAGGGCTGTGTACACTTTCTTTTGCCTTTAGTTTTTACATCCACTCATTTCTAAGTCACTATGGTTGGCAGCTATCCCGCCTCCCCTGCTGCCCACCCCTTCTCTGAGGTCCATGCATTTATAACACAGTGAGATTGTTTTGTTTCATTCTGTATTTCATTTTGGGATTCCTCTTGAGCTCCTAAATGATTTCTTCAAATGTGTATACATTAATATTTACCCTTGTGCTATGAAATTCAACAGGTTTTAGAAAATGCACAATGTCATGTAGCCATAACTCCAGCATCATACAGAATAGTTTCACCTCTGTAAATATTCCCCTGTGCTTGATTAATATTTATTTGGAAAAAGTCTTAAAAAGTATAAATAAATACAGAAAATAAACTAAGACACTCTTGGGGACACATTGTCAAGAATTTATAAATGTTAACATTTTGTTACACTTGTTTTGGACATTTTTAAGTAAAAGAATAATTTAATTAAGTCCTTTTGTACTTTTTAGTTCCATTTCTGTTTTTCTTTACCCAAAGGCAGTCACTATTGGTCTTTCTAGTTCATGGTTTTATACTTTACTAGGTATTGTGACCCTAAACAATAAATACTGTAGTTCTGTGCATTCTATATACATTTGTATGAAGACACCATGTTGTATGCATCTTTCTAAACTTGCTTATTTTATTGTCAATACTATACTTCTCATATCCATCTGTGGTTTATAATTTTTTGTGCTTGAATGATTTTATTAGTGTTTAGTTTTATGAATGTACCACATTTTATTCATCTGTTTTTCTTTTAATGGACATTGAGGTAGGATTTCGGTGTTTGCTATTTCATATGCAGTATGAGCATCCTTGTATGTATCTCTTTATATATATGTGTAAGAATTTCCTTAGATTATATAGGCAGAAGTGAATTACTGGGTCATGTGGCATACACCTTTCCTATTTTACTGGAAATAGCCAATTTGCCTCCACTGTGGTTCTACTAATTTCCCCACATTCTTGCAGTACTTGGAATTGCCAGTTTATAATTTTGCTAATCTGATGGGTGTGAAATTTCCCCCAGGCTTTCAGAGATTGTGGAACCAATCTCCTCACTTTCTGGGCAACTAGATACAATTTTGACAGGAGGTTGAGCTTTTATTCTAGGGACCATTTATTAGTTTCTAATAACTTTTTATGTCATTTTCAAAGGTCTCTGCTTATCCAGGATTTACAAAGTTGTTTTGGAATCTATCTTCATCCAAATTCTCAGTTCCAGTGTCTGTCATGAAAGAAACACTATATCCAAAATATGAGGTAACATACTGAATGAATTTACTCTATTGTTGTTGTTTAATAATTAAATTGCATACCTATTAGATTAAATTTTACTGTATAGTTGTTATATAAATTGTTGGACAGCTATTCTCATAATTAAAAATGATTGAATGGTACTATCGAAATTATATACATAAATATATATACACACATATATATATATAATTATATACTCCAGGGTTGGGCACAGTAAGTTTACACTGTGTGTATGGCAGATAATACAATAATTAATAAACAATAATACAAAAGTACACCCATATTTCCAAAAACTCTTGTACTTATTCATGTACTTTAGCAAGTCAAGTTTTCTTTTTAAAGGCTACTTTATTTGTGGTTCCAAGATATAAAACTTCATGGCATTTTTATTTGCTTTTAAAAATGCATTGTTTATTTAATGTGAATTTTTTTTTACCTCTGACCTAATATAATTATTAATTTTTTTAAAGACTGCTCTAATTTTATGTTATACCAGTTATTTTAAAAATTGGAATTGGTTTTTCAAAAATCACTTAGTATTCTTTTTCCTCAAAAGACAGTTCTGCCCACATTTTGGTCCATTTTCTTTCATTCTTAAAAATTCTTCCTTCTCCTTATTTTTTTCACCTTTACCCTTTTTTCCTGCTCTTATTTTTTCCCTCTTAAATTGTGATGAATATTATTGGTGCATAAACTTATACTGGTTTTTTAGGGTTATTTTATTTGCACAAAATTTTGGCAGCTTACTAAAACATACCAGAAAAGGATATGTTTAACAAAATAGTTAAAGAAATAACAGGGAAAGCATAACAAGATAATAGCACAATAAAGTCAGAGATCAGAGTAAATCAAAGAAAGTCTATTCAGATCTATTGCTTGAAATGGGGTCATCAGTTTACCTCTTAGCCTCTGCACCCAAAGCAGAGATGGAATCCCATTCATATTTGACCTATTGATACTACGTGTTTAAAATGTTCATATTGAAATATCGTTACATTTCTTGAATTACTTGATTATGGTGTATTGTTCTTAAATAGTATGTTGAGTTATGTTAGACAATAATTTACTCTTGATATGTAGTAATGAGTGAAACTTGCATGTAGTTTATTTTTTTTCCTTAGTTGAATTCTGCTGTCAGGATTCTTCTTGCTTCAAAATGTTAAAAAAGTAGTGGTTCATCCTTTTTAATATTCTGGGATTGATATAGCATAGAAATAATCTTAAAAATTTGGAAGAGTTCACTGACTGGAAAGGTGACTGAAAATTAAAATTTTTATTTCCTAATTTGAGGACTTTTCATGTTTAACATTTTTTTTGCATCAATTGGTAATATATGTCCATATAGAGGAACATCTGTTCCACTGAAATTTATTATATACAGTTTGTATATATTCTCTCTTCACTTTTAATTGCCATTTGATGCATAATTTGTTGCCCATACCTAATTATGTTTTTGAGATTTTTTTTCACTAGAATAGATTTTTTTTTAAGAAACTAGTTTAATTTCTTTAGGTTTTTTATCCTTTGTTTTTACTTGCAAATGCTTTAAAAACTATCTACTTTTCATACTATTTGCTCTACTCCTAACTTTAAATTTTTTTTTAGCAAGTATTATGAAGTATGGTCACCTAGCTGTTAGATATCATTTCCAGTCAGCTAGAAAAACAAACAAGCTCAAATAGTAACATCTTTGACCAAAACCCTTTGGATCTATTATTGATTCAAATTTTTCTCCTCTGAATTTTTGTTACTGCTCTCTGAAATTTTGGTTATTGACTTCCTGTTTTCCATAGAAGGTTGACATTTCTGTTTGGGCATTTTTCTAATTTCTTAAATTAAAAATTTTAATTTCCTGTTCTATTTTTTTAAATTAATGTACATTATGAATTTTCTATGTGTAAGGCTTTGACCTTATTTTATAAATTTTTATTTATAGTGTATTCATTTATTTTCTGAATCCTATTGTAGTTTTTTTTTATTCAGTGAGAGTAGTGGAGGCATAGAGACAGACTTCTGCATGCACCCTGCCAGGAGTCCAACCAGCAAGCCCACTAGAGGGCAATGCTCTGCCTATCTGGGACATTGCTCTGTTGCTCAGCAACAGAGCTCTTCTTAGCACCTGAGGTGGAGGCCATGGAGCCATCCTCGGCACCTGGGGCCAACTTGCTCCAGTTGAGCCATGGCTTTCTTTAATTGAGCCATGGCTACAGGAGGGGAAGAGAGAGAGAGAGAGAGAGAGTGATAGAGAGAGAGAGAAGTGAGAGGAGGGGGAGGAGTGGAGAAGCAGATGGGTGCTTCTTCTGTGTACCCTGACCAGGAATTGAACCTGGGACATCCACACACCGGGCCCACGCTCTACCACTGAGCCAACTGGCCAGGGCCTGTACTTTTCAATATCTTTTTTTATATACAATTTATGTGGAAAAGTGTTCTTTTATCAAACTTGTTGAAATTGTTTAGTTTAAAATTTATTCTTAATCCTTACAAACATAAGGAAATATAAACTCTTTAGAACATCAGTTTTTTGGAATGTACGATATTTTCTTTGTGGTGTACTAGTTGTCTCAATGGTATTTATTAATTCAGTGATATTATATGTAGTGACAATTTATACATTGTGGCACTAAGCAGAAGCACAGGCTTGCAATCAAACACTCTTGGATTTGAATTCCATTTTCTTCCTGGTTAACCGTGTATTAGTAGCTTAATCTCTCTCTCTTTTTTTTTTAAAGTGAGAGGAGGGGAGATAGACTCCTACATGCACCGTGACTGGAATCCACCCTCCACCCAGCAACCCCATCTGGGGCCCATGCTCGAGTCAACTGAGCTATCTTCCACACTTGGGGCTGACACTCAGACCAATCAATCCACTGACTGTGGGAAAGGAAGAGTGAGAGAAGGGAGAGAGGGAGAGGAAGAGGGAAGAGAAGCAGATGGTTGCTTCTCCAATGTGCTCTAACCAGGGATCAAACCCGGGACATCCACATGCCAGGCCAGCACTCTACCCATTGAGAAAACTGGCCAGGCCTTTATCTTTTGAAATCTCAGTATTTTTGTAGTGTTAAGTGCATGTTCTAAGGTTTAATGAGAGACTCTGTAACATATTGCCTGATGAATAGCAAGTGTGCAGTTAATAGATAGCTATTATATTTTTATATTATTCCATTCTTCTGTGGCACACTTCTTTCATTTGAACCCCCCCCCCTCCAAAATAAAAACCACTGGGATTTTTAAATCCAGTTATACTTTGTCCACTTCCTCATGTGTTACTAATAATTTTTACTTTAGGTGATTATAATCTGTTTTATCTTTATTATGAGTTCAGCAATGTTTTCTCTTTTTCATAAATTCTGTTTTACCAATTTTAAGTGACCTACTTTGACTTATTTAATACTTGAGTTCTATTCTAATATGGCCAGCCTTATATTCTTTCTGATTTGTATTCAGGAATATTCTTATTTTAATCCTTTCTTTGTTTTTCTGTTTATGTTTTTAGATGAGTCATTTAAGTGGCATTTGGTTAATTTGATCTTAGTAGTATTATTTTGTTTTGTGGTTTCTGTTGTCTTTGAAAATTGTATTTCTAGTTTGTCTTTTCTTAAACTATTATTTTTTTTAGCAGTATTGTTGTCAGAGTGGTGAGACTTATTACAATGACTTAAGGACTTGCACCAGTAGTATACAAATACTTTCTTGTAGAAAAATGTCAATGATAAAAACCTCTCCCCACCTTGAATGCTGTCCTCCAGGTCTGTTCTCCCAGAACTTAACCATTGTCCACTCAGACATCTTTATTTTCATTTATGAAATGCAGGTGCATTTGAATTTATGATTTCACATATGTGGAATCATGTAGACTATATTGTTCTATGTTTTTACATTTTTTCACTTACAACATGCTTGTATGTATATCTTTGTATAAATAGTATTTTTCTATTTGGAATTCCTGGTCAGAGTTGTAAGTGTAATTTAAAGCTAGAAAGAATTTTGTCTATATTTGCTTTTTTATTTTTAGTGTAGTCTAAACTTTTCATTTACTTAAGGAAAAAAATAATTTCTTTTTTTGGTGGAACGAAAATGCTATGAACTAAAAAGAGGTAAGTAGCATGAAGTATATAGAAAGATTGCCTTACTGTAAAAGATTGTTGAATATTATTTTACAGAAGTGGTATGGCATCCACAGAAACATGGTGCTCACATTTCCTTTAAGACAGTGGTCCCCAACCCCCGGGCCGCGGACCGGTACTGGTCCAAGTTATTATATAAATAACTTACATTATTTCGTTTTATTTATATTTAAGTGTGAACGATGTTTTATTTTTAAAAAATGACCAGATTTCCTTTGTTACATCCAAAGACTTTTGATGCTTGTCTCGGTCACGTGATACATTTATCCATCCCACCCTAAAGGCCGGTCCGTGAAAATATTTTCTGACATTAAACCAGTCCGTAGCCCAAAAAAGGTTGGGGACCACTGCTTTAAGAGAATCTCTTGGGAGGTACATACTCAACCAGCACCGTCCAGCTGTCGTCCTATTCCTCTGTCATGGCATCTGTTCCAAGGTCATTCGTTCCTTGGGCTGCTCCCAGCCAGCGACTGAGCACACAGGGGCTTGCTAAAGCTGACCTATTTTAGTTTGATGTGGGACTGTTTTAATAGGCAGTTTAGGCTCAGGGACTTTCCACTTCCCTGGCTGATCTCAAAACTGCTCTGTAGTCTGTAGAATGAAGCACTTCGTATCCAGTTTTTCCTTTTTTTTCCCCTTTCACAGCTGTCAGACCTGCTGCATCATGATCCTAAGGCTCCCCCTGCCTACTGCTCCCTCTCTTTTTATCCTCCACTGGTAGTATCTGCTTCTAATTGAGCTGATACAGTACAGGAGTCTTTAATGGGGCAGTATTACCCAAACTATATGTTTATACAGGATGTCATTTTTTTTGGTATTTTTATATAGAAAATGTTAATATAGGGAGTTGAGAGTGGGAGAATCATCTGAACGGAAGTAGGAATTGTAGCAAAAATAAAAACATTTGGTTAGGTAATCAGGGAGTAACCCATTAGGACGGTGGTTCAAAAGAAAATCAGTACCAGTGGTTGAATGTTCACAAGGAATTTCTGGCACACAAACAAAAAAAGATGGCCCGGGACACTTACCATGCACTAGAACTGGAATTATCTCTTTTCTGCCAAAGACTCTTGGTCCTTTGACTTGGAATTGGTACAGTATTTAGATACAAAGATCTTTGTGCCCCATTTTTTTAAAATGCAAATTTAACCTATCTATATGTATGGTTACTAAAGGTTTTTGTTTTATCATGCCATTAATTTAACTGATTTTGGATTCTGCCTTTTGCTTTTCCCCCTTTTATTACTTTTCTTAATCTTATGCCATTTTTTACTTTAAAAAATTCAGTGTTCTGAATATAGTATATTCTGATTTTATTTTCATTTTTCAACCATTTGGATAAATTGTGTTTTCTCATTCCTAATTTGGAAGTGATATATATTGTTTAGAATTTTCTTTAAAGGAAGTAGGAGGTTTGCAGTTGGTGAAAAGCCTGGCTTTTGTTTCTTTTTCTTTTTTTCTTTTTTTAAGTGAGAGATGGGGAGGCAGGGAGGCAGAGAGACAGACTCTCACATGTGCCCAGGTGGGGAATCGGCTGGCAAGCTCCCTATGGGGTAATGTTGGCTCCATTGCTCGGCAACTTAACTCTTTTAACAAATGAGGTGAGGCCATAGTGCCATCCTCAGTGCCCAGGGCCAACTTGATCAAATGAGCCATGGCTGTGGGAGGGGAAGACAGAAAGAGAGAGAGAGAGAGAGAGAGAGAGAGAAGGGGAGGGGTGAAGAAGCATATGGTCTTTTCTCTTTGTGCCCTGACTGGAAATGGAACCTGGGACTTTCGCATGCTGGGCTATGCTCTACTGTGAGCCAACCAGCCAGGGCCCTTTTCTTTGTTTCAAATGTCTTTATATTACCTTCTTCTTAAGGAAAAATTTACCTGAGCAAAATATATATTTTCATATATTTTCTTTTAGCACACTAACGATGGTCCACTATGTTCTGGTGTCTGCTAGTGTAGAAGTGATTCTTAAGTATGAATTCTTTGAAGATAATAAATACTCTGCTTCCCCCATAACTGTTTTTTTTAAGTTTTTCTCTTTTCTTTTTATAGTTTTCTTAAGATGTGTGTACTGCAGATTTCTTTTTGTCTATCAAGCTTTGGAATCACTGGGGTTTTTGAATCTGTGGCTTGATATCTCTTTCATCAGTTATGAAAAATTTTTAGTCATTATCTCTTCAAATTTTGTGCCTGTTTATTCTTTTTCACTTTTTTTTGGACTTTAACCAGATTGTTTGCTACCTTTTTTTTTCTCCTGTTATTGAGCAGTTTCTTTTGATCTATTATACAGTTTAGGTTCATACATTGTTTTTCTTCAGTTGTATTTAATATACTGTATACTTGTTTACTGTATTTTTAATTTGGTATTGTATTTTCCTTTTTATAATTTATGGGTTTTTTCAAATCTATTATTTTGTGGTATTTTGTTTCTTTATGTACCTATCTGTCTTAAATGTTGATTATTATATTTAAAAGATTAGTTTTAGGAAGTATTTGAGACTTAGAATAGTTATTCTTTTCTCCAGGAAATTATTCTTTTTTGTCAGAACCTGGGATCTTTACCGCTCAGAGACAGCCTTTATATAGGTTGAGGCTTGAGTTTCTCTGACCACCCTCATGACACAGCCCCAGCTGAAAGTCTACACAAAAGTTCATTTTCTTTCATTCACTCTTAACCTGAGGGTGTAGCCTTGTAATGTCCTTATAGCCTTAAATACTTGGATAGTTTGAATATTTACAAATATATATATACACACACACACACACACACACACACACACACACACACACACATAATCAGGCTTCACACCTGAGGTAGAACAGGTAGATTCTGTTCCTCAGTTTCCGTCACCCTCACCCCAAGAAGTTGCATGTCTGCATCTCAGATTTGCAGGTGTTTTAGCAAACATGTCATGGCAGTTTCCAAGACGTGAAACACGTTCTCTTTTAAAAAGCTATCAATGATACTTAGTAAGTTCTGCTGTCTTAATATCTGTACAATACACTACAATAAGTCCTCACTTAACATTGTAGATGTGTTCTTTGACTTTATGCAAAATGACATATAACAAAATTGATTTTATCATCAGCTAATTGATATAAACAGTGAAGTTCCCATAGTATCGCATCAGTGTTATAAAATGTTACTTAGGAACCTACTATAGTCAGGTTTTCGTCCTTATATTGTTAAGGACGTCCTTATATAGCGTTCTTTTAAATACAAGGTGGGGCAAAAGTAGGTTTACAGGTGTGAGTTTGCAAAACACAGTTTATTCTTGTATTATTTATTAATTATTTTGTTATTTTCCATACAAACAACTGTAAATCTACTTTTTCCCCTTCCTGTATGTAATTGCTGCTAATCTGTCTTATTTGAATATTTTGTGTAAGCATATGACAAAATAATTTCAAAATTTCTTGTGTATCATGTAGTCTGCCTTTGAAGAATAATGATGAAACTTACCAAGTCTCTTTGTTATATCCAGTAATTGTCTTACATTGTGCTCTAGCTCCTTTCTAACAATACAACAGAAGAAGTTGAACAAAAAGTAAATGCTGGCAATTCCTAAATTTCCCATAGCTGTCTCCATATCTGTTCCATTCTCAGTGATAATTACATGATGCTTTGTAAAGCTGATTTCCTATTGAAAAAATATTTTTTGAATTTGAAATTTTCAAGTTGTTTGAGACCTAAAAACTTTCAGCAAACTAGGCAGTGGTATAATATAATGCATCATGACTCCACCAGGCTCTCAAACTTAGATCTGATTGTTTCTACATATCTAAATCACTGATTACATGACAGAGAAGTAGCACATTTAATAATAATTATAATCACTGCAGCAATTTACCCATCAACAATAAACATGCATATGTAACAATCCACTGAATTATTTGAATTATAGGGAGTTTGAATTATAAAGAGATTTTCAATTTATTTAACATTTAGAATGCTTACTTGTATTTTACTGTGAATAACATTGACAGTCAATCCAATTGATATGTTCTATTCGTAATTCTGATGTTGCCATGTTGCATAGATTCAGTGCTAATTTATCAGATCACAGGATCATGGATTGCTCCTAAGATTAGGGATGCCAAAAAAATGTAGGTGTGTCCACTTGACTCACTGCCAATGCTGAAGCCAAATTGAGGACTTTGGCCAAATACTAAGGCTATAGCTGGACTTTGATGTGTCTCTGGTGAATGCTTTCTGTGGTTCTGCCTTTTCCATACATTTGTCTTTTGGTAATAATGTTGCACTGTACAGTAACAGTGATCATAGGCTTTTAAAAGTATTTTATTATATAATTTAAAACTACTACTATTATTATTTTTTACCACAGAGTGTTCAAGCAAGCAGAATTTTAACTGAGAAATTTTCATCTAAAAGCAGGGAAAGTGTCACTACTTTAAGTCAGCAAAGCAGAAGTCCTAGGGTATGTATAAATTTTATTCTAAATTGCAGGTTGGTTGCTTTGTCTGTCTAAAACTCAGGCATTATTTCTAGAAATCCGAGAAATTAATTTCTTGATGGTTTCTCACTCCAGGAAATACCTCAGAACATTCACTGGTGACTTTATTGAAAACACATTTTCTTTTTTAAAAAACATGTCTTTATAAAACTCAGAAGATGTTATTTACTAATCAATAGCAGGATATCTGTTGTGAGTTTTCCTAAAATTTTTGGTTTCATATTCATTTATCACTTCTTGCCTAAGTCTTAAATGATCCAAGAGACATGTTTATAAGTCTTTGCAGAATGGGGAAACTCTTCATGGATATGAAACAGAATAAAGCTGGATTCTCTAAATGGCAATCAGACTTGTGCTCCTCTTTCTCACTATAGTGTATCTAAGTAAGGGAAGCAAATAACAGACATAGTTGGAGAGAAAACATAGTGATTAAGAGAAGAAGAAAGGTAGAAAATTTCTATAATTGGTCTAATAAGTGTCCTGAACATGAGGGAGACAAACAAGAAACAGTTACTTTACTCTCATTAGTGCCTTCAGCCCTCTACTCTCCTTTGATGATATCTCGAGATGCTGAGTGCTACAAGGTAGAGAATCTTACACTGCTCACAAAAATTAGGGGATATTTCAAAATGAATATGAAGGGATAAAACATTCCCTAATTTTTGTGAGCAATATATTTCTCTGGGATAAATCAAAACCTTATTCTGGTCAGTTAACTAAGTTCAATATGTGTCCATGCCCTTCCCCACACAGTCAGGTAATACTTTTTTTCTTTTTTTTGAGGAAATAATGATTCTATTTAAGATAGATCACTTTTTTAGTATTTTTCCTTGTAGCACTTACTTAAATATTTGTCTTTTTGCATGTTGGATCTTGGTATTGCTCACCAGTCTGGGACTGTATCATTCTTGTTCACGTTTTGTCCATAAAACCACAAACAGCAACCATCACATGCAAAATAATTGAACCAACCAATGACACTTTATACTTTGAAATACCATTTGCATTTTCTAGACAACTATTGTAGCATTAACTACACTCACCTATCAGATAATTCCCATTTTTACTAGCTACTTCTTCCACTTCATTCTTTCCTGCCCTCTGCTATATTCTTAAAACACAAGTATTACTATGTTTCAACAAACTGAATAACTCCACTTACCAAATAATCAGAGTGTTTAACTAAGTATCATAATCTGGCCTCAACTATATTTTCTATTCTACTTCCTATTATACTTCTGCCTCCATGTAGTCTCTTTGTATCCTGAGCCAGTCTCTGGGAACCAAAATCCTAGTACTTCTACACTTCTAAGTCCTTGTTTAGGCTATTCCATTGGCCTGGGATGTTGTCAATCCCATCGTAGTCCAAAAAATTTGTCACTGCCTTTCACAGGCCAACACTGAGGCTACCTCTTGAAGCCAGTCTGTTTAGGTTCTTTCCCACAAAGAACTGACCTCTTCTTTGTCTATGTTCCTTCACACCTGACTTATGCCATGTATAATCAATGCCACAGCCACTTTGGATTATAGTTATATCTTCATGTCTGTTTCCACCATTCTTTCTACTGGTCCAGGACATGGAACATACTGATGTACTTTGTAACTCTTTTAATATAATAGCTCTCGTAGTAAGTGAGGACATTTGTGTGGTCTTGTGAAGTAGAAGGTTGAGGTTACTCATGATTAGAGGTGACTGTTCAGGGGACAGTCGCTGCTCCAGATTCCACGAGAACCACCCCAGGGACAAGCAGATTAATGTCTCGCATATCTCTGGCACATTCACGTACACCTGTACCACTTACGTCAGCAGGAAAGCTTTGCAGCGTAGCACTTTGTATAAATACATAGCTGATAATAACTAGGTGAATTTTAAAAACAATTTTGAAATTAATTGATGGATTTTAAGGTCTGTTCTTTTCTGTAAATTCAGTAACTTCAAAATCACTAAAAACTATACTGCTCACAAAAATTAGGTGATATTCCAAATTGAATATGAAGGAATAAAAAAAAGAAGCAGTTGATTTGTTTTTCATTAAACAAGAATGTCAGAAAAGCAACAACAAGTCAAAGTTGTTTGATTATACAAATGACATGCAAAATCAACTTTTATTTTATTGGTGAAAATACACTATACAAAAGGCTGAAAGTGATGGAGTATCTGCATGTTCCCTGATCCCCTAATTTTTGTGAGCAGTGCACTTCAATTAGTCTTTCTGCATTGTTATTTACCTGAACATTTACTAATATTCAACTGTCATATGATATTCTGGTTTACTACAGAACATCTATAATCAATGTATAATTACCATTTTATTTCAGCTTATTTTCCCAAGAAAAGCTTCATCGTTTGAAAGTATCCAGAAATGTTGGCGCACACAGCCTCCATCAGTAAAGGTGTGATAATTTTCAGTTTTTATTGTTCAAAAGAAATGTTTATTGTACTAGTCACAATCACTACCTATCCTTTTTTGTTTGCTTTCCTGAACTATGTAGTCAGTTGGTTCATCCAGAGTTGACTGAAAGTTTGGATTTGAATGTGTATTTGGTAGCCCCTGTATGACTATGGTTGGTAGTTCCAAGTTAAGTTTTCAACAGCACTTGGACGTGTCTCCTCGTCATAGCTTGACTTTACTTGGTATATTTTAAATCAAGTCATTTACAATATTGATCTACACTTATATTGGGCTCACAGTTTTACAGCATTTTTATAAACGCTATTCTAGTTTGATCCTGGGTTTCATAATATCCTGTTGAGAAGGAAGGTGAGACAGATACTATTCTTGTGTTAGACAAGAAAAGGCAGAGGTCAGATAGTGATAAATGGTGGAGCTAGTGCTTAAACCCACTCTACTTCTTACTGAATGCAGTATGCTTTCCTCTTTATCAAGAATCCACAGGCATTTTTGAGCAAGTGGTTCTTAATTTCAGTGGCATTGACACCTAGTTCCTCACGGTTTTATTTTCCCCAAATCTGATAGTCAACTTACTTGATTTTGTACCTTAATTGCTTCTAACTTGCTTTTAACCTGCCTAACTTTAGCCTGCTTCTTATTTCATTTCTTATGACAATCTCATTTTTTATTGACTCTTTGATTCCTGTTTTGTATGCCTGTATACTGACACTATCCTTAAGATTTATTTTAATGGCTCCGATGGCAATGGAACCAGGGCCCCAGATGGGCAAAGCATTGCCCCCTGGTGGGCTTGCCCGGTGAATTTATTGCTCCTGGGCCCATGCAGGAGTCTGTCTCTGCCTCTCCTCCTCCCACTAAATTAAGAAAAAAAAAGATTTGTTTTATTGACATATAATTGTCATATAACATTGTATGAGTTTCAGGTGTACAACATAATCACCACAGTAAATCCAGTTAACATCTATCATCACACGTTGTTTTCTTGTGATGAGAACCTTTAAGAGCTACTCTTTTAGCAACTTTCAAATATACAAGACAGTATTTTATATTCTAATGTTGCTCATTACATCTCATTATTAATAAACCAGTTGTTGCAAAACATTGAGAATGCATGATTTCAAATTCTTTCAATAGTGGCCAAACTACATTAATGATAATTGTAACAATTAATTTTAAATGTTTTATTTATTATTTATTTATTGCTTCTGTATTTTCTCATCAATAAGAGAGTAAAATCTGCAGTTGAATTGAGGAAACAAGAGACCAAAGCTCCATTAGAAATTAAAAATGACACGCAAAGCAACATCCAAGAGGTGAAGTTTCAGAAAACAAAGGATGTGGAGCCTCGGCTGACTGAGCAAAATGAAACTGAGGATACCAACTCTTCAAAAGAAAGTATAGATGCCATTTTAGACACTATTCAGTACAATCCCGGTACGAGAAATCTGTCTCTTTCTCTCATTGAAGCATCTAGAAGAGCTGGCATTACTTACATTGTTTATCCCAAGAAAAAGAAGATGAAATGGAAGAAAGGATTGAAATTCCCTAAACTTTCTTATGTGTTGGACGAGTTATCCAAGCCTCCAAAAACTCTAAAAAGGTCTTGTTTAACCAATAGTTACAGTTTGAAAAATTCATTGTGGTTTTAGCTTTCATTTTGTAATTTTATTATCATTGGAGGTGGGGCTGAGTTAAGGACACAAAGTAAGACTAAGCCAATTTGATAGTTAAGTCTTTTAGTGGAAAGAAATAAAACAGACTAAGTTTTGTTTCTGAAGAGATTTAGGACTGAAACCCAACAACTGCTTCAAAGGCATGCCACCCATTAAGAAGTCTAAATAGATTGCTGGAGTTTAACTTTTTAAAACTTTAAACTATTTAAATTGAGTAAATAGCCTGACCAGGCAGTGGTGCAGTGAATAAAGCATAGAACCGGGACTCAGAGGACCCAGGTTTAAATCCCTGAGGTCACCGGCTTGAGTGTGGGCTCATCCGGTATGAGCACAGGGTCACTGGCTTGATTGTGGGATCATAGACTTGATCCCATGGTCAATGGCTTAAGCCCAAAGGTCACTGGCTTGAATTCAAGGTTGCTGGCTTGAACCCTAGGTCACTGGCTTGACCAAGGGGTCACTCGCTCTGTTGTAGCCACCCCCACCCCCCAGTTAAGGTGCAAATGAGAAAGCAATTAATGAACAACTAAGGTACTGCAATGAATAATTGATGCTTCTAGTCTCTCTCCCTTCCTGTCTGTCTGTCCCTATCTTGTCCCTCTCTTGTCTTTCTCTGTCTCTGTCACACACCAAAAAACAAAAACAGACAAAAAATATAAATTATATAAGCAGATTCAACACTGCTTTGGTGGGATGTTTTATGACTCCCTGACTTTTTATCATTTTGATTATAAATTTTAGCCATTTAAAGAGATTTATTTGCTTTTTAAATTTTTTTGTGTGTGAGAGAGAAAGAGAGGGACAGACAGGAAGGAAGAGAGATGAAGAGCTTCAACTCATAGTTGTGGCACCTTAGTTGCTCATTGATTGCTTCTCATATGTGCCTTGATAGGGTGGTGCTCATGCCGAGCCGGTGACCCTTTGCTTAATTAAGCCAGTGACCTTGGGCTCAAGCCAGTGATCATGGGTTCATGCCTATGATCCCACGCTCAAGCCGGTTACCCTGAACTCAAGCCAGTAACCTTGGAGTTTAGAACCTGGGTCCTCAGCATGCCAGGCCTACACTCTATCCACTGTGCCACCGTCTGGTCAGGCACTATTTTAATAACTGAATTTGAAATTTTTATAGACTGCTACTAGGTGTAAGAGGAGCCATCAGATGAGATAGAGTTAGAGGCAGTAAAACAAACTGTGAAAATATTGATCTAAGATAATGTATTAATACAGCTTTCCTATTTGCTTTTTAAAAATCCTACATTAATTATGTCTGAGTGTAGCTGGGAAATAATTTTTATTTTAAAACAATTTTATGGAACAACTTTAAAAATCATTTTATTCTTAGAAGTTAGGATCTTTCTTTCACTAAACTTAACTTGGTTAACACAGAAATAGCCTTCTTACCATTTTCTGTCAGCTCTTTAAGCCTGTTGAGTCACACTCACTCTTGGCTGGCTGCCTTTAATGTTGACTTCGCTGTCAACACTTCCAAACTTGACCTGCTCCTGACAGTAAATCTGTGGTGTCAGTCCTGGTTTCTTTGGCCCATCTTGCTCTGCTACATCCCAAGAGAGGCAGAATTTATTTTCTACAAGTAGGAGGTGACACATTTTCCTTAGTGCCACTAATCTGTAATTTTCCTGATGGTTAAGTATTGCTTTTACTCTATGGGATGCAATGAAGCAGTTTCAGAGATTTTCCACTTGATCTTTACTACCATTATCTCCCTCAGTGAACAGCTTATGCAGTTATAAAGTTGATTCATTGCCACACACATTCTGGAATTAAGGAAGTTATCTCAAGATGGGTTCGTGTCTCACTGGATTCACTATTAGGTGGTTTCAGGCCAAGAGTCTTTCTATCACTTGACCTTCGTAATTCCCTATTTTGATTGATGGACTTCGATGGCATCTGTAGTCAGTATCTGTGGATCAGCATAAATTTAGAGCCATTATCTAATAAGCCCAGGAAGGTTTGGGTATTACTCTTTCCCAGATCTTTGGAAGCTTTTGGTGGGTAATTCATTAATGACACCCAGATCACATAGCAAAATCCTTCTTCAATGGGAACTGGCCTGACTTTTATACCAAGTGAAAGTTTTGGGGATGTGAATTGGCTTGGGTTTGAGAGCTGGATAAGGTGTTGTGAAGTCCTAGAAGTCCTGCCATGGCCCTGGCTGGTTGGCTCAGCAGTAAAGTATTGGCCCAGTGTGTGGAAGTCCCAGGTTTGATTCCCAGTCAAGGCACACAGGAAAACGCCCATCTGCTTCTCCACTCTTTCCCCCTCTCCTTCCTCTCTGACTCTCTCTTCTCCTCCCGCAGCCAAGGCTCCATTGGAGCAAAGTTGGCCCAGGCACTGAGGATGGCTCCATGGCCTCTGCCTCAGGCACTAGAAGGGCTCCTTCCGCAAGGAAGCAACACCCCAGATGGGCAGAGCATCGCCCCCTGGTGGACATGCTGGGTGGATCCCGGTAGGGTGCAAGTGGGAGTCTGTCTGACTGCCTCCCTGCTTCTAAATTCAGGGGAAAAATAAAACAAAGAAAAGAAGTCCTCCCATGGCCAGATAGCTCAGTTGTATAGAGCATCGTCCCAAAGTTCAGAGGTTGCTGGTTTGATCTCCAGTCAGGATACATACAGGGACAGAGTGATGTTCCTAACTCTTTCTCTCTCTCTCCCTCCCTAGCTCTCTAAAATCAATAAATGAAAAAAAAAAAAAAAAAGACCTCGAAGTCCTGGAAGTTTTTCACCTATATAAGTCGAAGAACACCCTAGCAGGCAAACCATCTATCTCATTTCTAAGGACCTGTGTTCATTTAATTATTGTCACAAATCCTTGTTAGTTAAAATTCTGTGATTACCATTCTATCCCTGTGGTTTATTTTGGTAACTGTGACCAGCTAATAGACTAGTAATTTGTATTTAACAAATCTCTGGATAATTCTGATGCATGACAGAAAAATAGTAACTTTGTTTGTGGCTGAGTTGATTGCTTAACTATAAAAATAATTATATTTCTGTAACTTAAAAATCTCTTTTTTTAAACTAGGACAGTGTCTCATGGAATCCTTTATGAACAGAAGAAATATTTGCTCAAAGTTCCATTGTATGAACGTCAACTTCGGTGTCCCAGCCTACCTTTGTGTTTAAATTTTGACAGATTTGCCCAAAGTAAGGGAGGAATTCCAGAAAATAGTGACCTTCGAACATGGGTTCTTAGTATATTCAATAAGCCTAAACCTCAGAAGACAGCCACAAAAGAGAAAGTTATTAAAATATCAGTTCACAAAGGCATATCTAACAAAATGATTGAACCACTAAAACTAGAGTTGACTGATTCTTTGAAGTCTAACCTTTCTCCAGATGTCATTAAATATTATGAATCTGAAGTGGAGATCTTGACTGAAGAAATAAATAATAAGAAAACATATCCTGCATTTTCATATTGTAGGCGTGGAGCTCTATATAGGAAACTGGGAAAGTTACAGAGTGCCATGCATGATCTACAGGAAGTAAGTGTTATTTAATCAATATAACAATGTAAACAATTTACTCTTGCATAGAATTGGAAAGTAATTTTTGTCAAAGTTTTGAACACTGAATTTGTAGTGTCCATCTGGGATTGTAAAATTATATTCATTGACATTTTCAAATAAATAGTGAAAGCACTTGATGTTGTTTGTCAGATTGGGAGGTACTATTTTATATCACACACATACATACAAAGCAATTAGGATCGATAGTGTTTGAAATTTAATAGGATATCTTCCTTTAATAAATCAACTTCAATTGAATTTATACATATATTTTTTAGGCTATACTCTTGGAACCGTTGTTCCTTAATGCCTATTGGCACCGACATCTCATTTATCTTTTCCAAGACAAAATTAATGAAGCTTTGGATGACTTGAATTATATAAATAAATATAATAAAAATAATGCAGGTGGGTTATCTGTGCAGTTATATTAATTATATCTTCACCCAATATTTGGTCATTTAGGGGTATTATAAATGTATACAAGTCAAATGACATAGGTCTCCAAACAGGTCATGACACTCCTAAGTTAAATTTACTACTGATATTATGTGTTTGAGTCTCATATGATCCTATATTGTTTTCAAAATACTCACCACAGTTTGAAATGTTAATGTCCTTGGTATACATTACAATAAATCGGTTGCTTATCCCACAAAAATATGTACTTAAAAATTTTAGTTATAGAAGTGATTTTCAAGTCTTTTCTTGACCACAAATCTCTGAATTAGAGTTGCAGTGTTCCTAAAACATTTTGGTTGGATGAAATCTATGTTTGACTTTATGTAACATGCCCTAACCACCATGAAGTAGTACGCATGCAACTTTTTGGGAATGAAATAATGTCACACTCATCTATGTATCTCCAGCATCCACAACATATCCTTAGAATGTAACATGTAATAAGTGTCTTTTGATGTCTGCTAAAAATAATAACGTTTTGTGCCATCAAAATCAAACACTAGCTTGACCAGGTGGTGGTGCAGTGGATAGAGTGTCAGACTGGGACATGGAGGATCCAGGTTCAAAATCCCAAGATCACCAGCTTGAGCGCGGGCTCATCTGGTTTGAGCAAGGCTCACCAGCTATAGCCCAAAGTCATTGGCTTGAGCAAAGGGTCACTCTATCTACTGTAGCCCCCCAGTCAGAGCACATATGAGAAAGCAATCAATGAACAAATAAGGTGCTGCAATGAAGAATTGATGCTTCTCATCTTTCTCCCTTCCTGTCTGTCTGTCCCTATCTCTGTCTCTGTCACATAAAAAAATTAAACACTAAAAGATTATGAAACATTTCAGACATACAAAAAAATAATAGTTAATTTTTGTTACTTCAAATTGAAATTGAAAATGCTTTTAATGATAAATGAGTATCTATCCAGACTTTGAGAACAAATTTTGTATTGTTGGAAAAACCCCCACCTCTTTGCATTAAATGATTAAGAAACTATAAAAATATGGAGAAAGAGGGATATAGCTTTAAAATTTTTCATAGTTAATGAAAGGACTGTAACACTAAATTTTATCTTTTATATTTTCTTTAGAGGCATATTTGTCAAAGGCAGAAATTTTCAGGAAAAAAAATGATTTTATACTGGCAATTGTAAACTATACCCAGGCAATTAAATGCAGGCCCATGGATGCTGACCTGTATTTCAGGAGGGGTGAGATGTATGAAATCACAAACAAAGTACTGGCCATTGATGACTTTTCTAAAGTATGTTGTATTACATATAATGCTGCCATATTTTAATTATGATATTCCCATCCTAATAGAGCAGATTGTTGAAGTTCTTTCATATATGTTGTGTAAATAAAACTAACTTATTATAAGTTAGGACCTAGAGAATTCATTACTGGAATTGGTATTAGCACTATGTTAAATTTTTAAAACTATAATTATTAGTGAATGAATGGATTTACATCGAAGAGTTGAGTGTTGGTGCCCTGGAGACAACTCAGAGGGGAGCTTGACTTTTCCGGTTCTGTCCTTTTCAACTATAAAACAATGATTAAAGAAACCTTTAAAAATTGCTTCTTCCCTTTAAACAATAGAGAAAATCAGAAAATTACTTAACTCTTTAGATGTAGCTGATTTTTTGTAGCTGCAGCAAACCCATCTGCTCCCAAAGAAGCTGTGCCCACTGGCTCCTCTCTTCCTACATTGACACACAAATACTTACTAAGGCATTCTATAATGTAGCAAATAAGTCTCAGTGAGTAAAATAGACACGTTCCCTGCTTCTATGGAGCCTATCATTTAAAAGACAGCTTTAAAGAAATAAATACACAAATAAATATATAATTGCAAATTATGATGATGCCTATAAAGGAAAAAAAATGATGAGGGAGTAATTTATTTTTGGTAGGGGGATATCAGGAAATCCCTTTGAGGAAGTGAAGTTTAAGCTGAATTATACATTAAGGCGCTATAGTTAGGCAAAATACTCCTCTGATTGCAGCAGAATCATAACCTTGATCTCCTGACTTTTAATTCTAAAGTCTAGTTCTTAGTACAATTGTGAATTTAGAGGTTGCTTAAATAATTTAGCTTTTCATTTCCCCAACTGCCCTGTTTCTTAATCCTTGATGATTAGCCATATACTTGATGTTACTTTTGTCAAGAGAATATTATAAGTGTTGGTAATTTCTGCTCTTGAAAAAAAATCTCTTCAAAATTTTCTTTTGAAGATATTGAAATCATTAGCTTATCTATTTTGTTCATTTTCTCCCTCTGGAACCAATAGTTTAAAACTGACTAATGAAGTAACTTGAGGTCAAACACACCCCAAAACCTTTAGGTTTTTTTTTTGTTTTAAAAATACTTGATAATTTTTGAGCTTCCATTCCCCCCCCTCATTAAGCGAGGAGCTTTATAACTAAGCATACAATAATTTAGTCTGCTCGCTCTATTACCTGTATGTCAAATGAACCGTGCCAATACCAATTCATTTGTTTTTATCATGTTAGGGACTAGATTAATCCGTATTTCATTTGATAGAATCAGCCTTGATATGGTCTAATGTGTTTTATTTTTAATTGGGATAAAATGCTGGGGATATAATTGGGGTAAAATTGACAGTGCCAATATAACAGTACTCTAGTTGAACAATTCACTTATGAAATTTTATGAAGAAAAATTTCAGTGGGCCAAAGCCTTAGTTGCTTGTATATACTGTTTTTTTCTCTCTCAGAGCCTCCCTTTTCTAGAATTTGATGATAAATAGGTTTCCTAAAGGCATGGTTTTTAAATACAAATCTCAACATTTTTGCATCTGAAGTAGTTTGCTTTTATATCTTCTGAAGTTAGAAACGTGGTTGTAGTCCATTTAATTTGCTATAGGTTAAATACTTTTCTCTTTTTTTCATTAAGTAATATGTTTTTGTATCTCCCCTCCACCCAACCCCCGCCTGCCCATATAGTGCATTTTTTATGATCCCAAAAGAATAGATGCATTATTGAAGCGTGGAATGTTTTACTACGAGAATGAAAACTGGAATTCAGCCATACAGGATTTTACAGCCTTGTTAAATATAGAGCCCCAAAATTCTCAAGCCAGGTGAGAATTATTTATAAGTGATTTTTGAATTTATAATATTTTTGAAATACATTCTCAGGAAATAAAATTGCTCGAAACATATCAGACAGCCCTTTAAAAATAGTGTATTGATTTTCAGTGCTACCAATGAATGAAAATCCTTACATATACCCTAACAATAGTGGTGAACTTAATTTAATAGGCATAAATGACAATGTAGAATTTCATTAGCATTTTCTAAATACTAGTTACATTATTAATTTTTAATGTATTGGCCTATGTTTTTATTCTTTGAATATCTTTGAATACCTTTATATTCATTGAGTACAGAGAACTGTTCATATTGATATCTGTAATATCTTACTGTAATTTAGATGTTAAACTTTATTCTTCCAACCTTTTTTTGCATAACAATTCTCATTTTGTTGCTTTTCTTTTAATGTAAGCTTTTTAATGAAGCGGTTTAAAAATGTGAACATAGTCATGCCTGCTCATCTTTTCACTCATAGTTTTTGTACAGTAAAAGAAGGCATGTGTTCAGAAAAGTGTACAAAACGCAAATAGACAGCTCAGTGACTACCGCACTGTAAATGCCTGTGTAACTCTCACTGGTCAAGAAACATTTCCCGCACTACAGGAACCCCAGTGTGCCTTTGCTTCCCCAAGAAGCTCATCACTGTCCTGACTTTTAATTTAATCACTTCCTTATAGTTCTTTATAATTTCATCATGTAAGTAATGTAAATGCCCCTTACATTCTTAGTTTAGTTCTGCCTTTTTTTTTTTTTTTTTTTTGTATTTTTCTGAAGCTGGAAACGGGGAGAGACAGTCAGACAGGCTCCCGCATGCGCCCGACCGGGATCCACCCGGCATGCCCACCAGGGGCGATGCTCTGCCCACCAGGGGGCGATGCTCTGCCCCTCCGGGGCATCGCTCTGCCGAGACCAGAGCCACTCTAGCGCCTGGGGCAGAGGCCAAGGAGCCATCCCCAGCGCCCGGGCCATCTTTTGCTCCAATGGAGCCTTGGCTGCGGGAGGGGAAGAGAGAGACAGAGAGGAAGGAGGGGGGGCGGGGGTGGAGAAGCAAATGGGCGCTTCTCCTATGTGCCCTGGCCGGGAATCGAACCCGGGTCCCCCGCACGCCAGGCCGACGCTCTACCGCTGAGCCAACCGGCCAGGGCCTGCCTGATTTTTTTTGAACTTTCTGTAAATAGAACCATATGGTAGCATTCTTCCACATATTGATTCTTTCACTGACTATTATGTACTGTTGCACGTGGCTCTAGTTTACTTCTTTTAATTCTTTATAGTATTTAGTTGCATGAATGTAACAATTTACTTATGTAGTCTACTGCTAATGAACATGTGACTGTTTCTGGTTTTCGATGATTAGGAATAATGTTTCCGTCAACATTCTTGAACATGTGTCTTATTAGATACATATAGTAGTTCCCCCTAATCTGCAGTGTCACTTTCCTTGGTTTCAGTTACCTGTGGTCAACAGGGGTCTGACAATATTAAATGGACAAGCTTAGAAATAAACAATTCATAAGTTTTAAATTGCATGCTGTCTGAGTGTGATGAAATCTTGTGTTGTCCTGCTCCGTCCTGCCTGGGACACGTATCACCCCTTTGTCCAGTGAATCTATGCTGTGTGCACTACCGCCTCTTAGTCACATAGAGCCGTTTGGCTTATTAGACCAACTGTCACTATGCTTGTGCTCAAATAGCCCTTAGTTTACTTAATACTGTCCCCAAAGTGCAAGAGTAATGATGTTGGCAATTCAGATTTGCCAAAGAGAGCCATAAAGTGCTTCCTTTAAATGAAAAGGTGACTGCAATACAGTAAGATATTTTGAGAGAGACCATTCACATAAGACTTTTATTATAGTTTAGTGTTGTAATCATTCTATTTTATTATTGTTTTTAAACTCTTACTGTGCCTAATTTAGAAATTAAACTTTATTATAGGTATGTATGTATGTATGTATAGAAAAAACCACATGGTTTCAGGCATCTACAGGGAATCTTGGAATGTGTCCCCCACAGATAAGGGAGGGTTACTGGTAACAGCATTTTTGTTGGATGTCCAACTAGTAATGGACTATTTGGTTTGTAGGATATACAAGTGTTCAGCTGATGGGCCAAACTTTTGTAGTTTGCAAGTTCCGCACCAGAACTAGATACTATTACAACTTTCAAATTTTAGCTATCCTCGTGGTCATGTTGCATTAATCACGGGATATAAATTTTCATTCTCTTCATTAGTTTTCTACATATGCTTCCAACCCTGTGCTTGCATGTGGACTTTTAATTCCTTAGAATACATAGAAACTTTCTACAGCCCTCACTCTCTAGGTATCTCCTGCTCCCGAATCTTCTTTCCCACATTGTTTGCTCTGTCTGTGGCTTGCCTCAACTGTTATCCTTTGCCCCAGATGGCAGCAGTGAATAGATTTGCTTTTGAGTATTCATGATAAATACCATCCCAGAAACCACATTAGCCCTGGGAAAGCTCTGAGGCAGACAAAACAAAGGGAATCCTTTGAGCCAGTCCTTCAGTGAACCACCAGCCGGCTCAAAACACACAACCACAGTTCTTTGAGAATAAGGTTTGTATCGCTCCCTCTCATACTAGTAACTTGCACCAGAAATGAAGATTGCTGCCCTCAAGGTCACCACTGAGCTGGAAAGCAGGAGAAGGAAATAGCTTAAGTTAGAAGACCACAGAGCTCTTTTACTACAGTTCAGCCGTTTCCCCCTTTATTAAACATCCCTTTGGTTGTTTCAAATTTTGGTTATTAAGTGAAAAGTGACTACTGTACAATAAGGTATTTTGAAAGAGACAATTCACATGACTTTTATTATAGTTTATTGATATTCTTGTTCTACCTTATTATATTATATAGATTCAAGTTCCAAAAAACCCCATTTCTGCCAGCTTTTGCCAGATTACTCATTGCTTTCATAGAAGGATGGAGTTGTGGAGTTTCCTAGGTTACTGTGTTTGCTCCACTCCTAACTCTTTATCATTGCACTGACTTTAACTTAACAATAATGTTAGTGATAATAAGAATCTTCATCTTTTGAATTTAATAAATGTGACTGGCTTTTACCAAAAAATATCATAGTTGTAAATTTTGAGCTGTGTATTCTTTAATTATTTCAAGGAATTATCTTTTTATTCCTGTTTAATTTGTTCCCCCTATAATCCACTTCTAAGAATCTCATGTTAATAGGCTAATTTTGAAGGATAAATGCCCATGACCATTATACATTTTTAGATAGCATATTATTAAACTATTCTGAATTCTCTTTGTCTTTACCTTCTTTAAGATTTATTGGTCTATTCTGGTTACCTACTTCTTGATTTAAGGGGAATTAGTTGCAGAAAGGCATTAAATTAGTTGAAGTTAACAAGAAGGTTGTTAATTCAAGGTGCCAAAAGATGCTGCTGTCTTATGGAGGGAGGTTTCTATGTTGTTTTAAAGAACTTGGCCTTATCCTGTTGTCAACCAGGGGCTGTAGAAGTTTTTTTTTTGTTGTTTTTTTTTGTTTTTGTTTTTTACAGAGACGGAGAGTCAGAGACAGGGATAGATAGGGGCAGATAGGCAGAACAAAGAGAGATGAGAAGCATCAATCATTAGTTTTTCGTTGTGACACCTTAGTTGTTCATTGATTGCTTTCTCATATGTGCCTTGACCGTGGGCCTTCAGCAGACTGAGTAACTCCTTGCTCAAGCCAGCAACCCTGGGTCCAAGCTGGTGAGCTTTGCTCAAACCATATGAGCCCACGCTCAAATGGCGACCTCGGGGTCTCGAACCTGGGTCCTCCGCATCCCAGTTCGACGCTCTATCCACTGTGCCACCACCCGGTCAGGCAGTAGAAAGTTTTTGAGAAAAAGTCTTTATTATCTGATAATCAAATCCTGTCACTCTAGAATGAGGAAAGGAGAAATCAGTAGCCCAGATGTGAGCTGAGGGTCACTTCTGCTTGATACTTCAGAGGAGGGTCTGAAGCATTGAGGTAGTAGAAATGAAAAAAGGACCAGATGCAAAAGTTAGTGCATTTGAAGAATTGACATGACTTAACAGCATCCCACAAAAATATTACTAAAGGTTTATGCTGTAAGATTTTAAGTTCAGAATTATGTATATGCAGTAAAATAATTAGCAGTATTCTCCAGGAATCAGAAATAATGAAAAATAAATATAAAATTCTTGTATTCATTAGAAAATTAATCATATATTTCTTTTTTTTTTTGTATTTTTCTGAAGTGAGAAGCGGGGAGGCAGAGAGACAGACTCCCACATGTGTCTGACCGGGATCCACCTGGCATGCCCACCAGGGGATGATGCTCCGTTGTAACCAGAGGCATTCTAGCACCTGAGGTGGAGGCCATGGAGCCATCCTCAGCACCGGGGCCAACTTTGCTCCATTGGAGCCTTGGCTGCGGGAGGAGAAGAGAGAGACAGAGAGAAAGGAGAGGGGGAGGAGTAGAGAAGCAGATGGGTA
The DNA here is from genome assembly GCF_036850765.1 of Saccopteryx bilineata. NCBI lineage: Eukaryota > Metazoa > Chordata > Mammalia > Chiroptera > Emballonuridae > Saccopteryx > Saccopteryx bilineata. The sequence goes on from NC_089493.1 coordinate 111,045,020, forward strand.
CCTCTCCTGTGTGCCCTGACTGGAAATCGAACCCGAGACTGAAATTGGAGTCAAAGTTAATGGAGATAGAATACGGTTCACACTGTTGGTTTAAACGCTTTCATTCCTGTAGAGCAGCTTTGTATTTCTTTGGGCAAATCTTGAGTGTCAGGGGGAAAATGCCATAACAATTTTACCTAGGGAGGCCTATTTTGTTCACAATGGACTATTTGATTTTTTTATAGAACAATCTTGTATGAATTTGATAGAACCTTACATTTGAGTACTAAAAAACAATAAAAATTTTAAAACCTTATATTTATTTTATTGACATGTCTCTGGTAAATGTAAGAAAAAATCAGTAAGAAAATGATAAACATGGAGCTTATTATTAATAAGCATATTATTGTAGACCATAAAGTATAATTGATTTATTTAGAAAAAGTTCATATCCTTTTTGCTATTAACTTTTTTTTTTAAAGAGACAGAATCAGAGAGAGGGACGGATAGGGATAGACAAGAAGGGAGATGAGAAGCATCAATTCTTCGTTGCGGCACCTTAGTTATTCATTGATTGCTTTCTCATATGTTGCTATTAACTTTATGATAAAACTTTCTTGGGAAGCAAGGAGAAATAATCACAAATTAATAAGTATGAAACTTTTGTATAGGTTTGCCAAAAAGAGAAGATGTGCATTTTGTGATACATGTTAAAATGAATTTTTCTTTTTCTAGGACATACCGAGGGAGAGCATATTTTAAACGGTGCTTTTATAAGCAAGCAAGTGAAGATTTTTCTGTTGCAATTCACTTAGATCCTAATAACTGGTTAGCACTGTATTACAGAGCCTGCTTATTTAGAAAAAACGACCCCTTTAGAGCGCTGCAGGATTACAGTGTCTCAGGTACTTTGTCTTCAGCTGCACATACATAGGATTTGATCTAAGATTCAGCATCTCACCTTTATACAGTAGAATAATAAAGTGGGATGACTGATGAAATATGTATATTATATAGTTATATGTATACTTATATATTAATGTACATTTATATAATATATATTTGTATATGCTCATAAGCTATAATAGTTTAACTAAAAATATTTCTAATATGCCCTTTTAATGTGTGTGATTATATGTATATTTACACATGTGTGTAATTTTGGCAAAAGGAGAATAACATAACAAAGAAATCTCTTTCTACATCTTGAATTCTGAGGATATTTCTGGAAATTTGGGTCTGTTTCCTAGTCATCTTGCTAAAATGGTAATGGATTTTTCTGGTGGGCTGTGTCCACTGCATAGGCCCACCTCATGGATTAATCAAATTCTAAGTTTTTTAATCCTTAAACTAAAAGTGGGCTTTGAGAATCTTTAGTAAGATGACAGTTATCAGTACATTCTTGGTATATGCATATGCCCAGCACAATTCTGGGCATAGATAAGTGCTTGGTGAACAGCCCTCAGCTAAATAAATTTGACTGATTAGCAAATTCCACCCAACACTCCAAATATGGCAATGCTAACTTGGGTGCTAAGCGCTAGAATCCTAGATGAGGCAACAGCTAGAAACTAAGAGACAACTAGACTCACAAAGAGAACACAGAGCTCCTTAGGGCAGGCAATCTCAAATGATTGCTATTTGATGTCTCTGAATCCATTTGCTTTCTGAGACCAACCTTTTCATGAATATTCAAATAAAATTTACTCCAAGCTCACCTGACATGCTGAGAGGAGTCTAGTGCCCCCCTGTTCTAGTTCCAAGATTTCTTTGAAAAGAGGAGTATGGGTTCCTGTTTAATTATCTTGTAATTTTTGTTGTTAATTTATGTCCTCTGATTGACTCTTTGTTCTTTGCTTACCCACTCATTCCTTGTGGCCACTATTACTGAACATTTTAGGGTTCAAAGGAAATAAAGTTAGACAATTTAAATTTGAATGTCAAATACCCTTATTTCTGTAAGTTATCTGACCGTCAGCTCTGTCCATTTGCCATCTGGACAAACCCCTTTCACTCTGAAGGCCCCTTTCTCACGTTTTGGGTTTCTTGTATTTTTCTGAAGCTGGAAACGGGGAGAGACGGTCAGACAGACTCCCGCATGCGCCCGACCGGGATCCACCCGGCATGCCCACCAGGGGCAACGCTCTGCCCACCAGGGGGCGACGCTCCGCCCCTCCGGGGAGTCGCTCTGCCGCGACCAGAGCCACTCTAGCGCCTGGGGCAGAGGCCAAGGAGCCATCCCCAGCGCCTGGGCCATCTTTGCTCCAATGGAGCCCCGGCTGCGGGAGGGGAAGAGAGAGACAGAGAGGAAGGAGGGGGGGGGGAGTTGGAGAAGCAAATGGGCGCCTCTCCCGTGTGCCCTGGCCAGGAATCGTACCTGGGTGCCCCGCACGCCAGGCCGACGCTCTACCACTGAGCCAACCGGCCAGGGCCTGTTTTGGGTTTCTTATCCCCTTTTCTAAACTATTGCAATAATACAAAATCCTTGTTATTTAATTACTAGAGCAGAACAACTTGATTTTGGATTTTCCTAGTCTAGCCTAAGGAGTTTTATCTTCCACAATCAAAAAGGACCTTCAGGATATTTTTCTAAGCTAAGAATAATATCTACTATTTATTGGACATTTTATTACTTCACAAGCATTATTCTAAGTGCTATATATGGAGCGTCTCAAGCAATATTCAGTATAATGCTATGAGAGGTTTTAGTATCATTCCTGTTTTAGTGATGAGAAAACCAAGGCACAGAGAAGTTAAGTAATTCTAACATTATTTTTCCCTTAAGAAGAATTTTCCATTTTTCTAGAGCAACTGCCAACACTGCAGCCTACTTTCTCCTTGCTAGCCAACTATACCGTGAACTGAAGAGTCAGATAGCCTTCAACTGGTTATTTACTTAATCTGTATGACCGTATTTTTATGCTAGGTATGCTTCCTAAAATCTAGTACTGTGAGTATTTGTGTCCAAGACTGTGAACATAGTGCACATTTTTGGTAAAACTCTCCCTTCTGAGGCAGAACAAGCTTGAGAAGCTTAGAAGACATAGATAGAATATTGTGGAAAACTCATATACTTCAGTATCATGTTTTTGAAAATGAAAGAGGAATCTGTAAGTGAGGAGATGTGAGTAGAGCCCTCAACTGGTTACGGATCTGAGCTTTAACCTGAACTAGTGAGAGGAGGCTCTTGGCTTCATGCCTCGGCTATTCGGGACTTGCATAGTCAAGTTACCTGCCTTCACTCCAAGTCCTACTGCCCTTGGAGTAGCCTCTTTGAGCTGCCAGTCCTGGTTTATGTGTGTCAGCTGGAACCCTGCTGTGTGTGCCCCGGTCTGCACTTGTATTACACCCTGTTCTTTGTCCATTAGCAGAAGAAAGTCTCCCTGTCTTCCACTAGGGCCAAGGGCAGTGGCACCCTTCTGACTGCAGTCCACTGAAGTGAATTAGAAATTGGAGTCTAGATTCTAGGCCCATCTTTGTCATGGACTTGTTTGACAAGTATGGTCAGGGAACCCCCTCCGAACTGGGCCTTAATCCCCTCATCTGTAAAGTGAATGGACTATTCTAGATGACCACAAGATTTCTTCCAGCTCAAGGAGTTTGTGAACCCTGTTTGCCACAGTGTTACATTTTATGTGAATACTTTTGTTTATTCTTCAGCTAAGTGTACTCATTATAAATATGTTGTATTTTATATAATGTTAAAAAAACTAGGAAGGGTATAGGCTAAAATATAACTCAGATATGTTTGTTCAGAACCTGCATAAGAAATACATTTTTGTTTTTAAGCTCTCATAAATGATGGCTATGAGAATTTTGGTTGTTTTCTACATCGGGGCATAGTTTATGTGGATCTAAAGCTTTGGTTGCTGGCAATTTGTGACTTTGAAACTGTTATTTCTTTAGAAAGGTAGGTTTTCCTTTTTCATTTCTACTAATCTTCCTTTTGTATATATTTTCTTAAATGAAAGAAAAAGCTTTCCCACCTCATCATTAATAACCTGGTAAAAATTAGACAATTATAAAGTAATGCTAGAATTAGAATATTACTTCTAAAAATAAGATTACTTCTAAAATAAGACCTGTTATTAACATCTGTCTCAGATGCTTTTGAAAATTTTAGAGATTGAATGAGTTTCTGACGAATGAAATCCATTGATAAGAAAGTTAACAAGTTTTTAAAGCAGCTTGGGGATGCTTGGGGTTAGAGCTTTTTTAGGTTAACTTTATGGAACACTGTCATCAAATATTTAAATAATGACAAAATATTCTGCTTGATAAATCATTGCTATGCACAACACACATCTCAGTAGAAGGCAACCTCTGTTTAGACCTTCTGACTTCATTTTGCATAGTAAAGCAAAAGAAAAGAGCCAGTAACATATAAAACATGTTCAGGAAGGACCACAGACTGAAAGTTACACACCCTAGTCAGAAAGTTAAGCTGCAAAACAAAATTCAATTAAATAATTCCCCCTTTTCCCCATTTATTAAAATGGAAGATGTCAGAAAGAGTAAAAATTCATAAGAATTCCACCAGACTGTATAGTTAGCTTATCAATAAGGTAAATTTTGAACTTGACTCAGGAAAGACACTGAGTACGACTCTGTAACAGCCACAGTGCTTTCCTTTTGGATATTTCTGAGCTGGGAAGGGAAAGATGAGTTTCAGTTGCAACAAGCCAACAGTGCAGGCAGTGGGGACTTGGATGTCCTGTAGGTCACCTTTTTAGGGTCCAGGCTTCTATTAAGGATCTGTAGTTTCGTCATTTTGAAATAGAGGCATTGAATAAAGTAATTTTGTTTGATTCTAAAAGAGAAAACATTTATTTGATATAGAAAAGGAGCTGGTTCCTAACTGTGGAGAGGATACTTAAGCACAACCCTTGAGGCTATCGTTGTTTCTCGTTGTTACTAATGGCAAATATACTATAACCTGAGGCAAAATTTTTCAAGTTGAGGAAAACTAAGCTTGTAATTCAGAACAAATCAAGCTTAAGTCAAGGAAGAGTAAAGTATTGCTAAGAGTCTAGAACAGTGGTCCCCAACCCCAAGGCCGTGGACCGGTACTGGTCCGTGGGCAATTTGGTATTGGTCTGCAGAGAAAGAATAAGTAACTTACATTATTTCCGTTTTATTTATATTTAAGTCTGAACGATGTTTTATTTTTTAAAAATGACCAGATTCCCTCTGTTACATCCATCTAAGACTTACACTTGACGCTTGTCTTGGTCACATGATACATTTATCCGTCCCACCCTAAAGGCCGGTCTGTGAAAATATTTTCTGACATTAAACCGGTCCGTGGTCCAAAAAAGGTTGGGGACCAATGGTCTAGAAGACTTCAGGAATTTCATTCTTAGCACAAGCTCAACAAATGTTGATTCCTCGCTAAGAATTTTATAAGGGTATTTATAATTTTTAACTGAAAGTAATTCATTAATTTACTTTGCTGCAGTAAGACATTTAAAAACCCTGCGATATATTGATGTATTTCATTATGTTCATTCATAAATGGAGAACATTTGGAATAATTCAAATGTCTAACAAGATTTTACTTTCTGATGTTTTTAGAACTGTTACTTTGGCTTATATAAATATTGGCCTCATACATCTGCTGCACTTGGATAACTACACTGAAGCCACTTGGTATTTTTCTGAGGCTCTTAAATTTGATCCTTTATCTATTCAAAGTTATATTTGTCGAGCAGAAACTTATTATAAGGTATTTAAGGTTTGAGAACCTTAATTATATATTTTAAGGTTTTTAATTTTCTGGAATATGTTTAATAAAATTTAAGTTATATTGATATATTCTTTTTTCAGCTAATTACAGAGGCTAATGCATTTATAAGCAATAAATACTAAGTAGATATAGTTAACTATAATGTTCCAGTTACAAAACCTGTATTAATGAGATATGCATTTTTGTCTTTCATTTTCTTTAAAAAATGTTTTCTCCTTATTACAGAAGCAATATATATTTATTTCTATTAAGAATTTTATTGGTATATAAATAAAATAAATTTAAAACTATAATTTCATTAGCTAGAGATAACTGCTATTAATATTTTGGAGTCTACCAGGTGTGTGTGTGTGTGTGTGTGTGTGTGTGTGTGTGAATATCAATGAGTGGGTAGAATGGAATTTATGCATAGAATAGGGTCCTACTCATTTATACTTTCTTTTAGATTTTGTTTACTGTGTTTCCCCATGTATAAGATGCTCCCATGTATAAAACTCATCTTAATTTTGAAGCCCAAATTTTGAAAACAAAATGTATTACATAAAGTTATTGAACTCAAGTTCTATTCATCATAAAATTTATACAACTCCTCATCACTGTCAAAACTCCCATTCATTAGCTTGTCCTCATCTGTGTCTGATGACAAATCACTGTCTTTAACAATGAGCACAGAGAGTGACATGATGGGAGAAGGAGAGATTAGGGAGAGAAAGTCAGCAGGAGATTCCCTGCAGCAGAAAAAGGTGGATCAAGTTTAGCATTAGTAGCAGAAAAATTGGCAATGGAGTAGGTGGATGTTACAACTCCCACCTCCCAGAACCAAAGTGGATTATAACTTAAGAACAATCATCTTGAAAAATCAACTTTGGACTAAACTAAGAGGAATCTATAACCAAGCATCACTGAAGGAACCACACTGAGCTGGCAGGAAAGATGGAGAAGCAGAAAGAGCTGCCCCACTCCCAGGAGTTAAAGGTGGCCTGGAGGGTCTCTCATTGCAGAGTGGGATTCTCGGAGAGTTGTGGACCCTCAACCCTAGGACTGGAGCCCCAGCTTGGAGCCCCAGAGACTAGAGGAGGTGTACAGACAGTAGTTAGCTGAAAGAAGAGCTGGGTTACTGTTTGTGAGAGGGAGACAGAACTCTCAGACACAGGCTCCATCTTAAAGGGACTATGCAGAAAAATTCATTCACAGCCACTTATCTAGGGCTCTGGGAGTGGGGAGTGCCAAGAGGACTGGAGTTGTGAGAGGAGAGTGTAGTTTTGGGGGCACAGAGAGAGATTGTGGGAGACAGTAACCCTGACCCTTGTACTGGGTCACTCCCCAAACCCAAAGTGCCCATTCTTCCTGGGAGAACCAAGCCAGCAAAGGGAAGCAATTACCCCACCCACCAGAGGCTCTCCTGCTCCAGTCTGTGCAGAGAGACACTTAGAAGCAGGGGGTGCATCAGAGACACAGAATTTGAGTGCTGAGGTCTGGGCTACATGGTACCTCCAACCTGCTGAGTACCCTCTGAAGGGAGAGTACACCAGCTGTGGTGGTGGCTGTGGCACTTGGCCCACATGGCAGGCAGAGGTGGAGCCCAGCAAGAAGCTCGTGCAGTTACGGTGTGGGGCAGAGCCCAGAGAGGCCTCCCGTGTGCCCAGAAGGGTGGAACCCTGTGGAATGAGTAGTCCTCTGTGCCAGCATGGGGCTGACCCCAGCAGGGTTAGGCATCCCACGTTCCTGTGGGAGGTGGAGCCAGGTGATGGGTGACGTGTGCCAGTGGGGGCAGAGCCAGGCAGTTTGCATAGAGATGGCAAGGGGTGGAGCCTGGAAAGGCTTCTTGTGTGCCTACAGGGGGGGCAGAGCCTGGAGAGGCAGCCCAAGCACCAAAGAAGGGCAGAGCCTGGTGGCCTGCACTGTGAAGGAGAGGGGTAGAGCCAAAGAGGCATCCCACATGCCCGCAGGAGCAGAACCCAGTGAGGCAGCCTGTGTGCTTGCAGGGAGCAGAGCCCAGTGAGTCAAGGAGTCACCCGCGCCTGCGGAGCAGCCAGAGCTGTGGCCTGCGAGCCCACACGGGTGCCCGAGTGCCTGAGGAAGCAGAGGCAGAAGGGGGCCAGAAGGAAGACCTCACATCAGGAATAGAGAGGCCACAAACACTGGCCAAGAGTAGGTAAAAGCTAGCCTAGGAGTGCAGCTGACAGTCACAGTGGCATCAGGGTCCAGCAGAGGCAGCCACAAATTCTGGATTGCCTGTAGCTCCAAGAAGGTTACTAAGGGCCAGTCAAAAGCAGTGACCCCAAATGGTCTGTGCCAGGTTCCGGCCAGGTTCTGGCCAGGGAGGTCCAGGGCTGGTACATTCAATGGTCAGATATGGAGAGCATCAGCTCAGGACCTAACAACCATAGTTAGAGTGGTATCTAGTCTATACATAGACAAAATGGAAGACAGAGAAGTGCAATTCAAATGAATCAACAAGAGAAATCCCCAGAAAAAGAACTGAATGAAATGGAAATAAACAAGATACCAGATGCAGAGTTTAGAATAATGATTGTTAGGATGCTCAAAGATCTTAGGGCAAAAATAGATGGACAAAATGAGCACCTAAATAAAGAGATAGCTGACATAAAAAGGACATTGAAATCATAAAAAGGAATCAGAAAGATATGACAAATACAATATCAGAAATGAACACTACACTAGAAGGAATTAAAAGTAGGTTGGACGAAGCAGAGGATCAAATCAGCAATTTAGAAGAGAAGATAAACGAAAGCACGGAAGCAGAACAACAAAAAGAAAAGAGGATCAAAAAGTCTGAGAAAACTATATAAGAGAGCTTTGTAACAACATGAAGAGAAATAACATCTGCATAATAGGGGTTCCTGAAGGAGAAGAGAAAGAACAAGGGATAGAGAATCTGATTGAAGAAATCATAGCTGAAAACTTACCTAAATTGATGCAAGAAAAAGTCAAACAAGTTTAAGAAGCACAGAGAATCTCCTTAAAATTGAACACAAAGAGACTTACACTAAGACACATAATAATTAAAATATCAAAGTTAAGAGATAAAGAAAAAATACTAAAAGCTGCAAGAGAAAAGCAGTCAATCACCTACAAAGGAGCACCCATAAGGATGACATCTGAATTCTCAACATAAACACTTGAGGCCAGAAGGGAATGGCAAGAAATATTCAGAATATGTGCCTGACCAGGCTGTGGTGCAATGGATAGAGCGTCAGACTGGGATGTGGAGGATTCAGGTTTGAGACCCCAAGGTTGCCAGCTTGAATGCAGGCTCATCTGGTTTGAGCAAAACTCACCAGCTTGGATCCAAGGTCGCTGGCTCAAGCAAGGGGCTATTTGGTCTTCTGAAGGCCCATGGTCAAGGCACATATGAGAAAGCAATCAATGAACAACTAAAGTGTCACAATGCATAATGCAAAACTAATGATTGAGACTTGTCATCTCTCCATTTCTGTCTGTTCCTGTCTATCCCTCTCTCTCTATCTCTATACCAAAAAACAAAACCAAAAAAAAAAAAACAAAAAAAACAAAAAAGAAATATTTAAAGTAATGCAGAACAAGAGCCAATAACCAAGACTTCTTGATCCAGCAAGGCCATCGTTTATAATTGAAGGAGAAATCAAAAGTTTCCAAAATAAACAAACAAAAATAACTAAATGAATTCATTACAACCAAACCAATGCAAGAAATGTTAAGGGGCTGGTTGTAAACAGAACAAAGGGGGTGGTAAATTTAGTAAAAGAAAAATGTAGATTTAAAGAATAAAATGGCAATAAACAACTGTGTATCAATAATAATCTTAAATTTAAATGGATTAAATGCTCCAATCTTAAGACATAGGGTAGCTGAATGGATAAGAAAACAGGACCCATACATATGCTGTCTACAAGAGACCTACCTCAAGACAAAAGATACATATAGGCTGAAAGTAAAGGGATGGAAAAAATATTTTATGCAAATGAAAATGGAAAAAAAAAGCTGGGGTAGCAATACTTATATCTGACAAAATAGACTTTAAAACAAAGGCTATAGTAATAGATAAAAAGGTTACTACATAATGATAAAAGGAACAATTCAACAGGAAGATATAACCATTATAAATCTATGCTCCTAATATAAGAGGACCTAAATATATAAAGCAGATTTTGATGAACATGAAGTGAACAGCAATACTATAATAGTAGGGGATTTCAATACCTCATTAACAGCACTGGATAGATCCTCCAAGAAGAAAATTAACAAAGAAACAGCAGACTCAAAGGACATACTAGATCAACTGGATTTAATAGATATCTTCAGAGCCTTTCAACCAGAAGCAGCAGAATATATATTCTTTTCAAGTGCTCATGGTACATTCTCTAGGACAGACCACATGTTAGGACACAAAATAAATCTCAATAAATTTAAGAAGATTCAAATCATATCAAGCATCTTCTCAGATCACAATGGCATGAAACATATCAACTACAATAGAAAAACTGAAAAACACTCAAACACTTGGAAACTAAATAACATGGTATTGAATAATTTATGGGTTAACAATGAGATCAAGGAAGAAATAAAAAATTTTCTTGAAACAAATGAAAATGAACATACAACAACTCAAAATTTATGGGACACAGCAAAAGCAGTCCTGAGAGCAAAGTTCATAGCATTACAAGCATACCTTAAGAAGTTAGAAAAAGCTCAAATAAACAATTTAACCCTGTATCTAAAAGAACTAGAAAAAGAACAGCAAGTAAAGCCCAGAAGAAGTAGAAGGAAGAAAGTAATGAAGATCAGAGAAGAAATAAATGACATAGAGGCTAAAAAAACAATATAAAGGATCAGTGAAACCAAGAACTGGTTCTTTGAAAAGGTAAACAAGATTGATGAACCTTTAACCAGACTCACCAATAAAAAACAAGACAGGACTCAAATAAGTAAAATTAGAAATGAAAGTTGTAGTGGAATAACCCATTGCATGACCTTGAATGGGAACACAGCCAACAAGAAAAGAATGTTTTGCTCAGAGAATTGTTTTGTGACTCGAAGACAAGTCACTGGAACAAGTCTATGTGACTGAAGGCAGTTGCTAGACTCTCTTCACAGTAAAACATTCTCATAAGATTTTACTGTTTCCTTCAAGGCTATTCCTTGAGATAAAGAAAGGAATATTGTGAGAACTATAGAAGCAATAACAGTTAATGCCTTTTGATATTGTTTTGTTGTGAAGCTATCATGCAGATGTATTCCATGTCTCTTTAAGTAAAGGTTATACTTGATGCTATGCCCATTTCTAAGAAAACAAGATTTTTGAAATCTTGAGAATAAAAAAAGGACACAGCACAAACTCGGCACCATTTGTCTGAGCAAGCTGTAATCTTTTGCTAGTTGACTGACATTTCGTCTGCTGATCTCTCTCTGCACCCCCGACTCACAACAACAGAAAGTGGAGACTAAAAACTGACATAGCAGAAATACAAAGGATTGTAAGAAAATACTATGAAGAACTGTACGCCAAAAATTAGACAACCTAGGTAAAATGGACAAATAACTTGAAACATAATCTTTCAAAAATCAATCTGGAAGAATCAGAAAACCTAAACAGACTGATTACAACAAATGAGATTGAAACAGCAAAAAACTCCCAACAAATAAAGCTCTGGGCCAGCTGACTTCACTGACGAATTCTACCAAATATTCAAGAAGAAGTAACACCTATCCTTCTTAAGCTATTTCAAAAAATTTAAGAGGAGTGATAACTTCCAAGCTTCTTTTATGAGGCGAGCATAATTCTGATGCCAAAACCAGGAAAAGACAATACAAAGAAAGAAAATTATAGGCCAATATACCCAATGAATTTAGATGCTAAAATTCTCAACAAAATATTAGCAAACTGGATCCAGCAATACATGAAAAAAATCCTACATCATGATCAAGTGGGATTTATTCTGGGGAGGCAAGGCTGGTACAGTATTCTCAAATCAATCAGTGTGATTCATCATATAAACAAAAAGAAGAAATATCACGTGATAATATCAATAGATGTAGAAAAAGCACTTGATAAAATCCAGCACCCATTTATGATCAAAGCTCTCAGCAAGGTAGGAATACAGGGAACATACCTCAACATGATAAAGGTCATCTATGACAAACCCACAGCCAATATCATACTAATGGGCAAAAATTAAAAGCAATCCCCTTAAGATCAGCAACAAGTCAGGGATGCCCCCTTTCACCACTCTTATTCAACATAGTTCTGAAAGTCCTAGCCACAACAATCAGACAAGAGGAAGATATAAAAAGCATCCAAATTGGGAGGAAGAAATGAAACTATCATTATCTGCTGATGATATGATACTGTACATAGAAAACACTAAAGTCTCAGTCAAAAAACTACTGGACCTAATAAATGAATTCATCAAGGTGGCAAGATATAAAATTAATATTCAGAAATCAGTCATTTTAATACATAAACAGTGAACTGTCTGAAAGAGAAATTAAGAGAACTACCCCTTCACTATTGCAACAAAAGAAAATAAAGTACCTAGGAGTAAATTTAAACAAGGTATTTAGAGACTTGTACTTGGAAAATTATAAAACATTGATAAAAAATCAAGGAAGATACAAATAAGTGGAAGCATATACCATGTTCATAGATAGGAAGAATGAACATTATTAAAATGTCTATCTTACCCAAAGCAATTCATAAATTCAATGCAATTTCTATTAAAATACCAATGACATACTACAAAGATATAGAAAAAATATTCCAAAAATTTATATAGGACCAAAAAGAACACGAATAGCCTCAGCAATCTTGAAAAAGAAGAATAAAGTGAGTGGTATCACACTTCCTGATATCGAGTTATACTACAAGGCCATTGTACTCAAAACATCTTGGTACTGGCATAAGACAGGCAGATAGATCAATGGACCAGAACAGAGAACCCAGAAATAAACCCACAACTTTATGAACAATTGATATTTGACAAAGAAGGTAAGAGCATACAATGGAGTAAAGACAGTCTCTTTAAAAAATGATGTTGGGAAAATTGGACAGCTACCTGCAAAAAAATAAAAATAAAATAAAACTAGACCACCAGCTTACACGATTCACAAAAATCAACTCAATATGGATAAAAAAGTTGAATATAAGTTGTGAAACCATGATCATCTTGGAAGAAAACATAGGCAGTAACCTCTCCGACATCTCTCGCAGCAATATTTTTGCTGATTTAACTCCACGGGCAAGTGAAATAAAGGACAGGATGAACAAATGGGACTATATCAAACTAAAAAGCTTTATACAGCTAAAGACAATATGAACAAAATAGAAGAACAAACCACACAATGGGAGAACATATTCAAAAATACTTCTGGTAAGGGGTTAATAACCAAAATTTATAAAGAACTTGTAAAACTCAACACCAGGAAGATAAACAATCCATTCAAAAAATTGGCAAAATAACTGAATAGACATATGGATAGCCAATAAGCAGATGAAAAAATGTTCAACATCAATAATCACTAGAGAAATGCAAATTAAAACCACAATGAGGTATCACCTCACACCAGTCAGAATGGCACTCATTAACAAAACAACAGATAATAAGGTGCTGCCCAGGATGTGGAGAAAAGGGAACCCTCCTGCACTGCTGGTGGGAATGCAGACTGGTGCAGCTACTGGAAAACAGTATGGAGATTCCTCAAAAAATTTAAAATGGAACTGCCTTTTGACCCAGCCATCCCGCTTTTAGGCATGTATCCCAAGAACACCACATCACTGATTCAAAAAAAGAAATGCACCCCCATGTTTATGGCAGCATTTTTTTACAATAGCCAAGATCTGGAAACAGCCCAAGTGTCTGTCAGTGGATGAGTGGATTAAAAAGCAGTGGTACATATACACAATGGAATACTATGGGGCCATGAAAAGAAGGAAATCTTACCTTTTGTGACGACATGGATCGACCTGGAAACTATTATGTTAAATGAAATAAGCCAGGCAGAGATAGAATAATATCATATGACCTCACTCATTTGAGGAATCTAATGAACAATATGAACTGAGGAATGAAATAGAGCAGGGGTCGGGAACCTTTTTGGCTGAGAGAGCCATGAATGCCACATATTTTAAAATGTAATTCCGTGAGAGCCATACAATATGTTTAACACTAAATACAAGTAAATGTGTGCATTTTATGTAAGACCAACACTTTTAAAGTACAATAAGTCTCTGAATTCTTTTTAATAACGTTGTTATGCTGTTGCTAACCAATGATAAATAAAGTACTTCTTACCATTAATGCGACTTCTGGTGCTGCATGGATTTGCTGATGGCTTTGTAGTCTGGTTGATACGTGGTGAGGTTAAGCTTTATGCAGGCGTTGAGACTTCCATCCGTTAAACGTGATTGTAGGTTGGTCTTAACGTTCTTTAGATGTGAGAAAGACTGCTCACATGCATACGTAGAGCCAAACATTGTCAGTACAGCAATACTCACACGAATCTAATGGGAACCTGCAAGTGAATGGCGGCCATGACAGGCGTGACTACTGGCCATACAGGTGTTATAAATGAAGGTGAAAAACTGGAAAGCTAAACAAAAAGGGAAAACAAACTACGTTGTATTATGTAATTACATTTATGTAAAATTATATATGTGGGTATTTGTAAAAATTCTTCAAAATTAAAGATAAATAGTTTTAAAATCCAAAAGGCTACCTCAGGAACTTTTCACATTTTTATATTCCCGTTTGCTATAATTGTTCAGAAAAATGTGTAATAGGAGATGTTTCTACACAATTCCTGTATTGAGGATGAGAGGGAATAAACATCAGAAAAGAAACAAGGGATGTTATTATGAGCTATATTTCTGTTTATTACTCAATAGGTGCATAAATTGAAAAAGTCTGTAAGAGAGTTATCGCGTGCTATCCACCTTCAGCCAGATGGAATCCAATTATATATAATAAGGTATGAGCATAGAAATAGAATTCTTCAAACTCTCTCTTGAGCCTTCCAGTTTCCTCATTTTACATTTAATCTTTCAACAGTGGCCATCTCCCAACTAGCAAGTCAGATACAGTTGTTTTTGTTAAGCTTCAAGATAATTTATAATATAAGATAACCAGATCTTTCCCTTTGCTTTATCCTTGCATCAAACATGACTATTTGGTGTTTTAAAGTTCTCTGAGGCCTCTCTAGATTACTGCTTATATAGTTATCACATGGCTCATGAAAGTAAGGTGACATATTTTGAAGTTGTATGATTGTGTCCACAGGGTTACCAAGTGTAAAACTCAGCTAATTTAGTAAGACAGAAAAAGTGATACATTGAGTTGTATTTCAAATGCTGTAGAGCTTTGTTATGAGTTATCACTCACTGCAAATTATGAGTTATCACCACCAAAAATGTATTACAGCCTTTAACATGGAAAATGGACTTACAGACGTGAGAAAAGGGACCATAACAATGCTTTCTGATAAGGGCTGGCTTTGCCTGACCAGGAGGTGGCGCATTGGATAAAGCATTGGATGGACGTGGAGGGCCCAGGTTCAAAACCCTATGGTCGCCAGCTTGAGTGGGAGCTCATCTGGTTGTAGCAAGGTTCACCAGCTTGAGCCCAAGGTCGCTGGCTTGAGCAAGGAAGGGGTCACTCGGTCTGCTATACCCCCTCCACCCCCCATCAAGGCACATATGAGAAAGCAATCAATGAACAACTAAGGAACCGCAACGAAGAATTGATGATTCTCATCTCTCCCTTCCTGTCTGTCTGTCCCTGTCACTCTTCTGTCTCTCTCTGTCTCTGTCACACACACACACACACAAAAAAACACCAAAAAAAACCCCCAAAAGCAAAAACAAACCCGTAAGAGCTGGCTTTGTTTTTAAATTCTTGAACTACATTTTAACAATTTATGTAAATACTTTTCTACTTTTATTTCCCTTGAACTGTTTATCTTTTAGTAATTTCTCAGCAACAGAGCATAACATTTTAAATATAGTGTTTTTCTTTCAGCTTCACATTTCCTTGCTGTTTTCTCATCATATCTCTAAGCTCATTGGTCCATTCAGACTACATAAAGTGTTTATGATTTTCACATTGTTTTTATCACACATATGTCAGTATAAATGTATTTAATTGTAAAATTTTCAGTAACTGGTTATAAGACTCTTTGTTGTAGAAAAAGTCTTTTTAACTACTTAGAATTAAAGAGGCATTATTTCTTCCAGAGGACAATATCTCCTAAAGATGAAGTGTTATGATCTTGCAAAATTCACTATTTATCAAGTAGCAGAAATGAACAAAGGTAAATATAATTAATGCAATATTATAACCATCTTAACTTAAAAGAAAACACCTCTTTAACATTTTTTGTACTATTAGCAGTAGCTATGTATAGATAGCTTGAAGGGTTCACTTGAAAGTCAGTTTGATTTTGAAACCTTGAAGCTTTCATTTATTTTTACATAATCAATTTGTAAAATGCTTCATGGCAGTGGATTTTGTGAGACAGATCATTATAGAAAAATACCAGGTTTACCTTTTATTTATTTATTTTTATTTGTATTGGAAGTCTCATTTATTGATAGTAAATAGATTTTAGTATGTTATTGATTTGTTAATTCATATGAAAAAATAGATCATTGAGTTGCTTGGCTTTCTTAAATTATTGCATATATTTTCAATCTTAGATACTTGGTAAACATATTGATAATAAACTTTCCTCTTAGGCGCCATTGACTTGAGCCCTATACAGCAAGCACTCATTTATTCATTTTGTGAAAATCATGACAAGGCCATTCAGATTTTAGAAGAGGTGGCTTTGAATAGACCTGAGGTCACCATGTATGCTCTGTTAGCAAAAGCTTATATGAAGGCCAAGAGAAACAAGGTACAAAGTCTTGAGTAATGTTTACTAAACCTATTAATGGAATTTTGATATTTTGCTTAGAATGACTGCTTACATATCTTTTTACAAAACTAAATTTTATCATTTACTGATTGATTCTTTAGTTAACATTTGGTTTGTTTCCCTTCATCCTTTTTTATTTCCTATTAACTGTAGGCTACTATAAACACTTTTTTCATGTCTTTGATTAACACAGTGGTTCTCCAAGTGTGTGCCAGGGCACAGTGGTGTGCCCTAGAAGATTTCCAGTTGCCCCCTATGGTATTCCAGAGAAATATGTGCCTGTTGAGGACCAAAAAACCAACAGGGTTTTTGGAGTTTAGCTTTTTGGGGGACAGAGGTGTGGGGAATATGCTGTAAGCTGACGGTTTGCCCAACCTCCTACCTCACTTGCCTGATTAGGTTGCAAAAGGCTGTTAAGCTGTGGTGCTGGATTGTTTACACTACCCCCCATATTCCCTGGAAAGGCTGGAGACCAGTTTCTTCTATCCTTTGTTTGGTGTGAAGTTAAGATGATATGTATGATGGGAGTTTTCTGCACTCAACACAATTAAGAATAAGAAGAGAGAAATGCTTCAATGTATTGATGAGGAAATGAGAATTTGCCTTTCAAATATATGCCCAAACATTGAAGAAATTGCTAGGACACATCAGGCTCATGTTTCTCATAAACACAAGAATGAAAAAACTTAACACATTCACGCCAGACCTGTCAAATTTACTAGAGAAAGTATCTATCTATCTATCTATCTATCTATCTATCTATCTATATAAAAAGAATGTATTTATATATAAAAAGAATCTTACTGAGAATGTATGTATATACATGTATATATATATACAAAGATAACATTTTTGTCGTTTTTTATTTTTTAACCCCTCTTTTTTATGAATTCTAAAAAGCATAACTCAGAAAATGTAACATAAAAATATTTTTTAATGTCAGGATAAATTTAATTTTGTTGTATTTATTTTGTTTAATTACCATAAAAGCATGCTTGGACTTTGTATTTTTTCTTTAATATTTGACTTAATTATTATAAAATATTTCTCAGAAATTTGTATATAGTGTGCCTACAATTATTTGTAGAATTTTAAATGTGCCCCAACTTCAAAAAGTCTGAGAACCACTGGATTAACATGGGGAGTAGTTTTCCCAGAATTTCTTTAGAGTAGAATTGTGGTATGTAGAGAATGTCAATGCCTATCTTTCAAGAAAATGACACATCGTTACAATAGGATTGGTCAATTTATTCTCCCACCTGCAGTAGGTGAGTGTAAGACCTTACTCTTACCTGCATCCTCTACAATAACTGCTAGGGTCAGACTTTATTTTGTCAATTTGTTGGATAAAAACTGATTTCTCTTTGTGGTCTTAATTCACATTTCTTAGTTTGAGCACAGGTTGAATATCTTTTATATGTTTATTAGTCACTAATATTTCCTATTCTATCAATTTCCTATACACATTTTTTGTCTTGTTTGTATCAATTTTAGACATTTAAAAACTAAATTTTGTTATTAATTATTGGTTGGTTATATGTGTGCCACATATCTTTTTGAAATTTAGAGCTGTCTTTAATTTTATTTTTGTGGTGCCTTTTGATGAACAGAGGTTCTTAATTTTATATGGTTGAATATATCTGTTTTTTATTTTGTTGTCAAAGCTTTAAAAAACTTTAAGAAGTTCTTCCCTACTCCAAGGTCATAAAATATTTTTCCATATTTTCTTGTAAAAGTCTAAAAGTTTTGCTTTTTCCATTGAAGACCTTACTCTACCTTAAATATATATTTTTGAGTGTGAGATGGATAAAATTTCAATTTTTTTCCATATAAACATTCATGTATTTCATTATCACTTATTAACATGTTCTTAATCCAAAGATCTGAAATGTGATGTCTGTCATATTATGTTTTTATGAATGTGTGGATCTGATTTTGAGGTCTATATTTCTTTTTTTTAAGCAAGAGAGAGAGAGAAAGAGAGAGAGCAAAAGGGACAGATGGGAGAGACAGGATGGGAGAGAGATGAAAAGTATCAACTCATAGTTGTGGCACCTTAGTTGTTCATTGATTGCTTTCTCATATGTGCCTTGATTGGGGGGGCTCCAGCCAAGCCAGTGACTCTTTGCCTAAGCCAGCTACCTTTAGGATTAAGCCAGAGACCATGGGGTCATGTTTATGATCCCATGCTCAAGCTGGCCACCCCTTGGACTCAAGCCAGTGACCTTTGGACTCAAGCCAATAACCAAAGGTCATGTCTCTGATCCCACATTCCAGCCAGTGATCCCCTGCTCAAGCTGGTGAGCCCACACTCAAGCCGGCGACATTGGGATTTTGAACCTGGGTCCTCAGTGTCCCAGGCCGATGCTCTATCCATTGTGCCACTGCCTGTTCAGGCTGTAATTCTTGATATCTAGTAGAAGAAGTACTCACACCATATTCTCCAGGAAATTTCTGGTTATTCTTCAGCCTTTACTCCTCCATATATAGTTTGAATTCAGCTTGTCAAAATCCATTAAAAATCTCATTGGAATTTTGATTGAATTTTATTGAATTTCAAGGTTACTTTTAGGGAGAATTGACACCTTTATGATATCCAGTTCCTTTTAGGAATGCTCTTATATTTACTTTACCCCCCCCTCCCCACTCGTGTCCTCATTGCCCTGCTAGAAAACTGGCAATGAAAAATTGCCCTGTGATGCACAATTAGTAGTGATTCTCTCCCTTCTACTTTCTAAATATCTTTCCAATCTTCTTCCTTTCCTGATTTCTGTGATGATTCTAGACCAGAACATATTTTTATTTTGCTTGAATTATAGCAACAGTGTTTCACTCTTCCAAGCATTTATCTACACAGCAGCCACAGCACTGTTTCCAGAATGTAAATAAATATATTTGACTTGTAAGTCCCCAAGAGCTATCAAGGAGACTTTTCAGAGTAGGGATAGAGAGGAGGGTATCAGCCAGAGGAGGAAGCAGGAGGAAGTGAGGATGTGTTCATTTAAATTTAAATGAAGGGGAAGACTCTGTGGACTCAAGGAGACAGTGAAGGGTTGGAGATCCAAAGGAGGAAGGAAATAGGTTGTGGTTAGGCCAGGCAGAAGGAGATGGGGTCACGGGCATAGCTTGAGGAGTTAACTCTGAAAAGGTGAAGAAAGGAAACCATCAAAGACAGGAGAGAAAAAGATAGCAATGGAGGTAGTATATTCCTTCACAAAACGTTAAAAGGCAGTGAATTGAGGTGATGATTTTCCTAAGGCAAGGGCATATACTGAGAGTGGGGATAGAAACATGGATGTTGGGGTGGGCTGTACACATGGAGAAAATACTAATTTACTTAAATGGACATATGGCATGTTCAAGTTAAATCATTGTTTCTTTAGCAGTTTAATTAAAACAATGGGCTAAAGAGTCACAAGTATTTATGTTTCTGTATAGATGCGTATATTGATGAGGTAATTATGAATAGGCATTTCTATCTGGAAAATTGAATGTTTTTCATTAATGAGTTTCAGCTATCTGACTAAATAGTTTAAATGGGTGATTTTTTATGTTAGTTTGTTTTCTGGTGTCAATGGGACTCCATTTAGAGCACAGCATGACAAAATAAAGGTTAAGTAAAATGACATTAGATATTATCATTGGAGATTTTTTTACTACCTAAAAGCTGCTCAGTATGCCTTTATCAGGAAAATTATGAGAAAATTGGTCATAAACTAGTCTGTAACTATAAATTTAATTTAAGACTACAGAGAAATAATCTTTAGAAATTAGAAAGTGTAGGTGTAGAAGTCCTCATGTATAAGCCTGCTTAGGGACTGGCTTGTCGGACAGGCACCTGGTGGGGCTGCATGCAGTCAGGCAGGCCTGGGTCCTCTTCTTGCAGAGGTTCAGCAGGACCTGTGTGTGGGTAAAGCTGAGTGCTCAGGATTCCTTTTAGTGTTTAAGGCTGTTATGTTAAGTAAATACTAGAAAGAAACCTTCTCAACCCTCTTTCTCTTTTACCATTGTAGGAAGCTGTGAGAAAGTTTAAAAAGGCATTGGATGTCTTTTCTTATTCTGATATAGGACCAAATGCCTTAGAGGCATCCGTGGACTGTCTGTACAACTTGGGTCTTTGTTACATGGATGAAGGCAACTTACAGATGGTATTTTGTGTATTTAAGAGCATGGGTTATTTGTGATTTTAGAAGTTGCTTGTGTTCTATTTCTGAAAGCTACCTATGCAGAGAATAACCGATACAGTAAACCAAAGCTTCTTATAAAACTTACTACACTCAGTATACACTTTGCAAAACCTGCTACATTGTTTTATTTGTCCAACACATTTTATTTGGTGCTTACTTGTCAACAACACTCTAAAGCCTAATGTATGTCCCCTCATCAAAACAATCAATAGAATTATAAGAAAGTATTATAGCAAAATAATTTCATCACACTAATATGATTAAGACACATATCTTTTAATGATAACTGAACAGTTCAAACCAGATTGAAACAGGTTATTTAGACAGCCAGATTCATTTAATACCAGTTGATTTAATATTTTTATTCTTATCTAATATTTGGTTATTTTGCACAATTCTCCATTTCAAAATTGTCAATGATACGATAAATATGTGAAATAATTGATATTTTTCAATGGCTAATGTTAGATATATTAAAACTGTATCTACACACACACACACACACACACACACACACACACACACACAATATTCCTGTCCTGATAAGAGTGGATTGTATCTGAAACTTGCATCTCTAATCTTGAAAAAGAGTTGCACATGATTAGTTGTCCCATTAGGAAATTCCAATAAATATAAGATTAATTACAAATCTTTTTTATGTTTTTAGCCCTTTTGGTCAACTAGAACAAACCTAGCTTTACAATGTTGAGAAACCTTTTGGAATACTGTTGTTCTGAAATTTCATAACTATGTAGCTGCTATGAGTTTCTTGTCCCTCATGGAAAACAAATGTACTGGCTTTGATTTCTTTGAAGAAACACAATATGAAGAGTAATGATTAAATTACATCTGCAAAAGTATTGTCATCTAACAACATGGATTATGTAGACATTAATCTGGGAGTAAAGAGACCTGTAAATTATAATAATAAACCTGACTTGTTCATAAATATTACTTTTGTTTGCTTTGCTAGGTTCTCTGGGGAAAATTTATTTAAAATGACTATAAAAATGAAAATTTTCAACTGTAGTTATATACAGTAACTTCCTAACATTATAAATAAATAAATTCTACTTATTAATTTGCTTTGTAATACTATACTCTTCTAGGCTTTTGATTCTTTTACAAGAGCTGTGAAAACAAATCCTGATTTTGCAGATGGCTTTTATCAACGTGGTCTTTGTAAAGCAAAACTCCACAAGGATAGCTCAATCCTGGATTTTAATCGTGCAATTACCCTCGAGCCAAAACATTATGAGGTACATAAATGAACATTTCCAGTACTTTAGAGTGTGTTACATGTTTGCTAAAACTATTAAATCCCTTATATGTCCTTGTTATTAGTTAGCAATAATTGGTTACTTCTACCTCCATTTCAGACAACTGTTTTGATATTGCAAATATCTGGATTTTCCCTTAAACTAAAAATATTATTTCCAACAGTAATATTATATATGCAAAAGCCTTTTGTAAATTGTGATATATAAATATTGTTAATATTTTTATGTATCTATTAATAATTATAATTTTATATATAGTGGTCCCTCATCTATTATAGGGATTAAGTTTCAGAACCCCCCATGATAGGCAAAAATTTGTGAAGTATTGACCTTATAATTATTTTACTATTTATATATATTTTCAGGCTGTATAAACCCTCCCCATACTCTTCTAAACCTTTCCCACAGTGTTACTAAATTAACCTTTCCTACACTCTTATAAACACTTCCTGTGCTCTTAAACACTTTCTACATGCTTAAACCTATGTAATTTTAACCACATATAAAATTCTATATGGGTACTCACCAGTGAATACTAATATGTATAATTAATACATTTTATATTTTTTATATTGTTTTCAAATTTTAGGCTAGAAAATGCTTATTTTTACCGCAACAATAATTAAAATAATAAATATTGAAAAATACCGATATACCGTAAAATCCTGCAATATAGCGAAAAATCTGCAATAGAAAATTAGATATATACAATTTAAAAATCTGTGATACAGTGAGTCTGTGAAAATTGAATTGCAATATGGCGAGGGATGACTATACTGTTACTAACTTTATTTAGTTCTTGTTTTGCTATTGATGTTACACTTTTTACTTACTTTTAAGATACTGTAGAGACAACATGGAATTCAATAAAGGAGGCTTGATTGGCTCCTGAGTTTAAAAGTTCATTAATTTTATATATGGACCGAATAGAAGATGTTTCGAGGGCAACACTATTAATTTTCTTAGCTATATTATGGTAGTGAAACTGGAAGAATGACTTCCATGTCTGGCTGCCTGCCATGACTAAAAGTCAGTAATCATAGGACAGGTGCTGGTGCAACAGAAAGGTTTATTCAGGTGCCGGCCACCTGAGGAGATGGGACTCCTGTCCTCAATACCTGTTTCCCTCTCTTGGTGCAGGCAGGGGCTTTTATAAGGAGGGAGAAGGAGTGGGAATAAGCTAAACTAGAACAAAGGAATCAAAAGGAGGGGTTAGGAGTTCTTTATTGAAGGGAGGACTAGTGCAAGCTAGCTGGAGTGTTCAGATAACAGATTGAAGGAAACACCTCTCTCAGAGCTGCCTATCTGAAGGTCGGAATCCATTTTGTTGGTTGTCACAGGAACTGAAACTAGCAAGTAATTTATAAATTAGGGTCTTTGTTCCCTATAACAGGTTTCCACACATTTCTCTAGTCAGGCTATCCTCATGGCCTTGAGCAAGAACCAGAACTGCAAGCCTAAGCATGGTGGGTGTGAGACTGGAAGGAGTCCCAGGTGTAGCTCCTGCTCATGCTTATTCTTAACTGTTGGTGCTTCTTCTCAACCTTTGATGCCCATAAGCTAGAGGAGAACAGGCCTTTTAACTATAGCAAGAACTTGGCCAGAGATGAAAGCACAGGATTGATTACCTACTATTGATTTGTTACAGAATACATAACTGTCATCACTAAACCAGTAACATTAAATCATGGTAATAAGAGCAACAAACTGGACTTAACATTTTACAGACATTCTTTTATAATACTTTGTTAGAATGTTCTTGTTTAGCTCTATTTTATAGCTACTCACTAAGATCAGTGAATCAGTAATAGAGCATCTTTATTCCGAAGTTACATGTGTGTGATTGTACAGGAGAATATCGTCTTCTCAGGAGATGCATACTGGAGACTTGGGTGAATGGTATGATATCTACAACTTATTTTTAAATGATTCAGGAAAAAAATCGAAAAATATTGCAAATATGATAATAGTATTAAACCCAGATGATAAGCATATGGATGTTCTTTGTACTTGTCGTTATTCTATATGTTTGACTTTTTTTTAATAATAGAGTAGAAAAAGGCTACATTTCATACTATCTTTGGGTGGCATAGATTGGTCTAAACTGCCATCTATTTTGGTAAAATTGATGCTTGTTCTAACGCCCATTCCTGCTTTCCTCCTTTCTTCTCTGAAAAGGCGTATTTAAGCCGAGTAGCCTTCTATGGGTTGAAAGGTAGATACTGCAAAGCAATCTTGAACTGTAATGAGGCCATCAAAATTTATCCTCAGAGTGTGCGAGCTTACATCTACAGAGGCGTTCTGAAATACTACAACAAGGTAAGGAAATTTTCTGTCTTTTTTATGAAAATTTCAGAGTGAGTGGGTGCTCGGAGGCTAGTAGGGACTCACTTCCTTTGTCCTCTGTGAGAGAAGAAGCACTGTGGTATTAAGGGCAGAGCTACATAGAACACCTCATGGGTTCACAGTACATCAAAAGAGTTACAAAATAGTCTTTTTTTGACATTTACATTTTAAATAACACTTATTATTTAAAAAGTAGTATGTATTCATTCCAGCACTCAGGTGGGTCATAAAACTGAGACTGATGGACATAGATAAAAGTGCATTGGTGGACCTGGCAGGTTGCCTCAGCAGTAAAGCATTGGCCTGGTTTGTGGAAGTCCCAGGTTCAGTTCCTGGTCAGGGCACACAGAAGAAGCAACCGTCTGCTTCTCCACCCTTCCCCCCTCCTCTCTCTCTCTCTTTATCTCTCTTTTCACCTCCCAAAGCCATGGCTCGAATAGTTTGAGAAAATTGGCCCTGGGTGCTGAGGATGGTTCCATGGTCTTGCCTCAGGCACTAAAAAAAAATAGCTTGGTTGCCAAGTAACGGAGCAGCAGCCCCAGATGGGCAGAACATCAGCCCCAGAAGGGTGTTTCTGTGTGGATCCTAGTTGGAGTGCATGCGGGAGTGTCTCTCTCACTTAAAGAAACAAATGAACAAACAAAAGAGTGAAGTGGTTACTGGGGGAAGAAGATATGAGGGAGGGGGTGAGGGAGGGGGAGGGTGTAAAGAGGGACAAATATAAGGTGATGAAAAATGATTTGACTTTGGGTGATGAGTATACAACGTAATCAACAGTTCAAATGCTATAGAAATGTTTACCTGAAACCTATTGTACTCTTATTGATAAATGTCACCCTGTTAAAGTTAATTTTCTAAATAAAAATTAAAAATTAAAAAAAGAAGAATTTGGAAAATACCAAGAGAGACTAAAAAAGACTGAAATCACCTATTATCTCATCATCAATTGAAAACTCCTGAGAGCATTTTGGTATATTTGCATTGTCCTTTTTTCTAATAGTATAGGATATATATTTTTCTTAAATTGGGATTATGGTACTTAAATACTTTGTCTTGTGCCCTGCTTCTCACACTTAACCTTTGAAGATCCTGTTTTTAATGACTGAATAATATCCCATCACAGTTTATTTTTTACCATTTGATCATTGGAAATTTGGGTTTAAATAAATGTTTTTACTGTTTTATTACTTTAAACAATGCATTATACACACTGAGAACACAGTCGTTTTTTAAGTATCTAGTTGGATCCTGAGGGGGAGTTCCTGGGTCACAAGGTGTGTGTAGCAGCATTGGTATCTGATACTTCATGGAATACTTGATTTTCTTCCTACTTTTCCCTTCTCACCTTCTTTGTAGCTATTTCATGTGAAATATTTTGCAAATAATACATTCAAGCAAATGTAAGACCTTGTATTATGCGTTAATTCCATGAAAATTACTATCTATAGGAATGGATGATCTAAGGTATGAGAGATGCATCAAAGAGGAAGCAGAAGGGATCGTGGGTAGAAAACAGGACAGCCCTGTGAGATGACAGGACCAGTGACAAAGCAAGCCAGCCCTGGTGACTTTGCTGGAGAATATGGCTGGATTTTTTTTTTTTATCAATAAGAAACATGATTTTCTCCTTGCTGTATATCAACATTAGCAATAAGATAATCATCTCAATAAAGTTCTTTATATATTTAATTTTACTTGCAAGTTAATTATAATTTACCAAGGGATTTTCTTAATTAACTCTGTGAAAGATTAGTGTGTCTTAATATCACAGATGTTACAGTGTTCCAAAAACTCTGATAGACTCAAGAATTTATTTCACAATTAAATTTCTATCCATTATGACTAACCCTTCTCACGTAATTATTTTTTCTTTGTAGACTTATAAGCTAGCGATTACAGATTTAACTATAGCTATCAACATGGACAAAAGCAGTTTTATAGCATTTTATAACAGAGCACTGTGTTACACCAAGATAAGCGAACTTCAA
This sequence comes from Saccopteryx bilineata, assembly GCF_036850765.1. Lineage (NCBI taxonomy): Eukaryota > Metazoa > Chordata > Mammalia > Chiroptera > Emballonuridae > Saccopteryx > Saccopteryx bilineata. Next base: position 111,071,457 of record NC_089493.1, read on the forward strand.
ATGGTAAGATGTAGTTAACAAAATGTTAAAGCATTTGTAAACACATTTAAAGTATATGTAAAGTATTTTTTTTTACGTTGTAATTTTGAAAAATAATTCGTGTGGAAATACACCATACACACACCCACACGCGCCCGTGCGTGCGCACACATACACACACACAAAACTTGAGGCTAAAGAACCATTTTAAATTATATTTAATTTCTTTGTTGGTGTTGACCAAATTTTCTTATACAATCTCAGCAATGTCAAATAAAAAATTGATTTTACAATGCTTAAATATGTATTTAAAGGCATATATAAAGTAAAATATATTATATGATTTTCAGTAGAGTAAATCATTCTCATTAGAGTAAATTCTCATTAGAGTAATGATACAGTGTGTGCAGAATTTTTAAGCAGTGATCGTTAGCAATATTGTTGCTTCAAAATCTCCATCACTAGAACAGTTTGTTGAGGTATTTTTGGTACAGTGCTCAAACCATGGATGCAGTTGGGAGTTTTGGGTGATGGTTACCAGCCCCAGCGACCAGTGACCAGTGTGACCAGTATTGCTTGTGCTTTGTGCAGGCCTAGTTGACGACTGAAATGAAACTTTTTCTCTTTCCTCTCCAGCTTCTTCCTGTGCAAGCCCCTTCTTTCTATTTTCTAACCTTACCCCTCTTTTCTGTCTGTGTCTGATCCTTTTGCTGTCCGAGCCTCACTGTGAGCAGCTGGCCCTGGTCTCCTTAGCGTCTCCCATCCTCTTCTCTCTCCGTCTCCCCTTTTTGTTTCCGTTCACATCCATAGACAATAAGGTTTTCCTTTAAAAGACCACACCCACGTTCCTGCTGTTCTGGGTGGGCATGCTCCCCCACTCTCCTTGAAACATGGGCAGTTAAATCTGTTAAAAACATTTAGAGATTTTGAAATTTATTTGCTGTGGAAAGGAAGTTGAGCAACATTGTTTGTACCTAAAAAGGATGTAGAATTCCTGGTAACTAGAGGATCAAGTTTCTTCTAGAAATGTTTACAAATGAACAACAAATTTTTTAACAAAGGAGTTGTTAAGATTCTAGGACTAATTAAGGGATCATTTATCAGGTGTCTTTGGTGACTCCCTCCCCACCCCCACTCCTGCTTTTCTGGGTAACTGAAGCCACAGACAATGGGCTGCATGGGGGTAGGGAACTCCCATTTTTGTTTTCTCCTCTATGTAACAGTGCCCAGTGCTCTATGATTAAGGAAAACGAAACTCTACCTAAATACAGACCTAACCAGTAGAATAAATCATGTTAGCTGTTTTAGAGCTGCCATGTACCCAGCCCATTTCATCCACTCATTTTACAGATGGGGAAAAGGAAGTGGGGAGAGGTTAGAAACACATCCAAGTCACACAGGGCGTGAAGACCTGTCCTGGTGTTCGCAGGTTTGTTTGCTTCTGGTGAGCAGTCCTCAGGCTGCCTTGTGAAAACATTTGGGCTTCAGCATGTGAACCGGATGTCATTTAACAGTGTCACCTCCTCCCTTTCTGTCTACTTCCACCTGTTTTTCAGCATTCCTGCCGACACTATATTGAGATTACCCAAGTGTTTTTCTGTAGAAAATGCACTTAGACATTTTCCCAAGATACTGTTTCATAAAAAGTAAGAAAAGGTGAATTCTGGTTCCTATCACCTTATATTAATAAGAGGAGTAACAGTTACCACTTACTTGGGGCTTACTGTGTGGTAGGCACTGGCTAAATGCTTTACCAATAAATATATCATCAAAATGGATTTTTGCAATGATATTGCAGGTGAGGAAATTGAAGCCTAGTGTAGAGTAACTTATCCAATACTCAAAAACTAGTAATAATAGCAGAGGCATGATATGAATCCTGCTCATTACCCTTCATGAATCTCATTTTATAGCCTTTGTTTCTGCTTGTGTCACATATTCAGCTGCTTAGTGGATCTTGCATCATCTTACAGGTTTTACATTCTGTGATTCTATGAAAGGAAAAGTGCTAACATTCTAGTTTTCTTTTTCATAAATATTATGAATTGTTTTACAGTTCTGGCAATGTTCATTAATAATTTGCTACAGTATACTTGTAGGATCTTTAACTGTACAATTCTTTTAGACACTTGAGTGTGTAATTATGAAACACTAGAGAACCACTGAGCAAATATAGTAAAATACTATTCACTTGCATTTTAAGTTACCACATGCTATAGGCATTTAAAATTTAGCCCTTTTCTGTTGAAATTAAATGGCTCTTTTGGACAATATCTTCAGTAAAAAAAATGAGTTAAAAGATTCAGTTCTAACTCAAATTTGGGATGTTTCTGGTATCTGGTACAGAGTAGATGACCAGTAAAACTTTGTTTATTCAATGAGTGAAAAAAAAGATAAAAGTAACGGAGAAAGTGTCTCTGAGTTTATTTATTCTCAACTAAGATTAATGTCTTAAAAAAAAAAGAAACCTAGTAAATCTATCAAAATATTTTAAAGTAATTTTACAATAAGTGTTTATTTGTTAATTTTATTAAAACTCATTTTCATTGATTCATGATTTATTCTCTCAACAAAAATTTATTGATTGCCTATTAAGTGCAGGTATGGTGCTAGTTACTAGCTTTACAGCGGTGAAAAAATGGATAAACTCTGCCTCCATAGAATGTAGGTTTCCATGAGGAAAATGATAAATACTAAAAAGAAATTAAATCACAAAATGTAATACCCTACTTTCATGTCAGTAGCCCCTTGGGGGAACTACTGAGTGAGGGAAGCTTGTTGTGTGCCCCCTTCCAGCCCAGAAATAATAAAAATGCTTAGGATGCATCACATATAATATGTGAGGTGCAAGCACAGTCAGCACCACTTATTAAAGAGTAGCAGTATTCAAATATTTAGGTTAGGGTATCTTTTAAATTCAATAACTGATTATTCTGGGACATCATTGTAAGTCAAGTTAAATACTAACGATGGGGTCCTAGTTTGGGCATAAACACATTTTTCCTTGGCCAATGTAATAAGGCTCTAAAAAGTTGAATCTGCCTGACCTGTGGTGATGCAGTGGATAAAGCCATTGACCTGGAACACTGAGGCCCCAGGTTTGAAACCCTGGGCTTGCCTGGTCAGTGCACATATGGGAGTTGATGCTTCCTGCTCCTCCCCTTTCTCTCTCTCTCTCCTCTCTAAAGTGAATAAAGTCTTAAAAATATATGGAAAGTTGAATCTAAGTTGTAAATGATTATTTTATTTTTAGGCATTAACAGATTATGGAATTGTGCTTCTTCTTGATGCTGGAGAAACCGTGACATTAAACACCTTCATTAATCGTGGACTCATCTATTTGGAACTAGGGCAGCACAGTTGCGCATTAGAGGTAAAAGTTCCCGATTGTTTGTGAAAATGCACACACTTGTTTGTACATGCTTACTTCTGAAAACAGTGAACAAGTTTTTCTTAATGCCAAATGGCAATGTTAATGAGCAATAACTCAACTTTAACAAAAATTATATTGAAATACTTTGAATGACTAATATAATTTTTGGGAAAAAATGTGTATTTTTACTTTGTTTTGGTTACAGGCAAATAGCCAATATATAAAAAAGAAAAATGTTTCCGGTTTGATGAAGTATCAGGACTCTCATTTTCCCCCAAAGAAGTACCTTGACTAACACAAAATTCATTTTGCAAATAAAATTATTTATGTATTATTTATTTTGCTACTTGGTACTAGCTTTTTCTTATTTACAATTGTCCTCATTACACACTGAAAATATATCAAAATAAATTTGCTTGATGTGTATAAAATGAAAAATAGCTGCTCAAAATAGGCTCTGAGAGTAGTGGGAATAGGCACTCAGAATGGGGATAGAAGATAACAGCTGTACTAGATCAAAAAGAAACAGATGGTTAAAAAAATGTTTTTAATAGAACAATTAAAATTCATCATTCTCAGTTTTAATCTTATCTATTTTAAATTAACTTTGGAATCAGGATTAAGAGATACAAGACAAATAGCAACTTGGAGGTTGCCATGCAACAGTGGTAGTTTTGCTTTGTTTCTGAGGAACCACAACAGAACATGATATGGTAGAATGTTTCCTACTTTGGGTTTGTATTATTTTTCTCCATCTGGATTCATCCTTTGGGATTCTGCCCCATAGAATGATATATTATTAAGAAAATGTCTGAGAAACCTTATTCTAAGTAATTTATATTATGAAGAAATGTAATTCCAAAAATCAAACTCCTTTAAGTTTTGTTTTTTAGCTATACCATTTAGAATTTCCACAGAGAGAGGGAGCTGAAGAACTTCCTTGTTTGGAGAAGGCAAGAAAGTTATGGGACTCTGGGCTGGGTGACACTGTTGGGAGTGAGGAAGTGAGGAAAATGAAGATCAGGAACAAAAGACCTCACCTGTTGGGGAGTTAAATGCAGCGCCTATGTTATCTACACAGTAAATATGATATTAATTTAGTATTTACCATCAACATACTAAGTTTTCAACAGAGCTGCACATTTTATAATTATAACTTATAGATGAAGAAGCCAACTTTCAAAAGAGGTTGAATTAGTCTTTAAATACTTTTTTAAATTTATTGAATTTCAGAGAGAGAGGAAGGGAGACAGACAGACAGAGAGAAACATTGGTTTGTTGTTCTACTTATCTATGCCGTCATTGGTGGATTCTTGCATGTGACCCGACCAGAGATCAACCTTGTGACCTTGGCATATTGGAATGATGCTCCAACCAACTGAGCTAACTGCCAAGGCCAAGGTTGAATAGTCTTTTAACCAAAAAGTTCTGGGGCAAGATCTGATTTCAGGTCTCCCAGATTCAAAATCCTATGTTCTTTCAGACAAGGCAGGTATTGCATTGACTTTGAAGATATGGAGATATATAAGATTGATTTCCAGTTCTTAAGTTGCTCATAGACTACTTGCAATCGTTCTTGAGCCTTCTCTTTCTTCATACCCTATAGCTGTCTCATAAGCAAGTTCAGTCAGCTCTACCATCAAAACTTATTTTCAGTTCAGTCATTTCTCGCTTTTGCCATAGAAGAGTCCTTTTTCCCCTGGACTACTGCAGGAGCATCCCACTGGCTTCACCACCATTGCTCTGGTCCCTCCCTCTACATGCTGCTCTTCAAACAGCAGCCAGACAGACCGCTTAGAAACATAAAGCTGATCAATGTATTCTTCTTTTCAGAACCTGCCAATGGCTTTCCCTCATATTGAAAATAAAATCTGAACTCTTGACTGTGGTCAGCCAAGAACCTTCATGATCCAACTGCTGCTTACTGATTTGATTTCATTGTCAAACGTTCTACTTTTCTGAACTCAGGTCATTCTACTCTGGCATTTGCTATTCCTTGGAAATGCCAGGCCTCTTCCTGCCTCAGGGTCCTCACACAAGCTGTTCTCTATGCACGGAGCACCTTCCTACTGAATGGTGCATGGCTCATGTCCTTCTTTCATACTCGGTTTCTGCTCAGATGTAACCTCTTCAGTCATAAGAGGTAGATTAATTAAAATGGAGAATTAAATTAAAATAATAAAAAATAAGTCTAGACAAGGAAAACAAAGAAAAAAACCTAAATCCAACCATGTTAGGGGTTATATTTAATTGAAATGGTAAAAATATACCAATTAAGTTAATGAACGTCAAATTGGAATTTTTAAAGTCCCATTATATTCTGGCTATAAAAATCACACTTTAAATACATTGATATAGATAAGTAAGGTAAAAGGCTAGAGAAATATGCCCTGCAAACACTAATTAAAAGCCAACAAAAAGGAATTTTTCTTTAAGTAAAAAATTAATTTGAAAAATTAAAGTAGAAAAATGAGGAAGAACCAATGAAGAAATATAAGAACTAGATAAAGAACCAGGAGAAAACAGTCTGTAAAGCTCCCCAGGGAAAATTTTAAGTGAGAACTGTTGATTAACCGAGAGGTCAAGTAGGATGAGTGCTGAAAACATATTAGTTAATTGATAGTTGTATGACTTTCACAGGCACGCCTTGATCAGGAAGTAGAGTGTGGCATTTAGACTGGCATTGTTTAGGAAGTTAATGGTTAAGCTTGTTAGATTGAGAACATCTGTTTATCTCTTTATCTTCCTGCAAACCTACCAGGAAGACAGTAAAGAAATAAAAAAGATAGAATTCCAAAGGGTTAAAGCTAGTGGAGGAGAGATGTTCAGACACCTAAAACTACCCTTTTATATTTTAACGCCTTTAACTTAAATATAAATGGTAGCAAAAGGTCCTATACTTGAGGGAGGTAAATAGAGACTAACAAATCGTTATCGGGATAAGGGTGGTGGGAGAAGGGGAGGTGTGTGGACTGATGGGCTAAGATAGCTTAATTCTTTCCTATGTGGAAAGTTAAACATGATATAATTCTCATGTTTGAAATTTGAAGGTAAGTAGCAAAAGAAATAAAAGCAAGATGTAAAAGAAAGATTGACTTTAGGGAGTAGGACTCAGGGGTAAGGAGAGGTGGAGCAGGGACCCCTGCAAGCATTGTACTTTTATTACTCTCACTAGAGCCTATAAACATTGTACATGGGTTGCCTTGATCAGAATAAAAGTAAATAAATAAAAAGTGTCCTTAGGTGCAGTTTACAAATGACAAAATAAAATTGGTCTTAATTAAACAACACCAGTAATAGGAAGTCGATGGAATTGAGGGATTTGGAGACAGGGGGTGCTAACAACACTTTTTAAGCAGATTGGTAGTGACCAGAACTAGAAAGACAGGGCCCTGTGTAGTTTGCCTGCATGGAGGCTGGAGGGAAGACATGCTACGTCAGGGCAGTGAAACGGCTTAAAGATACAGAAGTGAGCAGGAATATGATGGAGCAAGTCCAGAGGCAAAGGGAAGGAACGAGGTTAAGAGCGAACTTCCTGACACAGTTAGAAACACAATTTGGGTGAAAGTCCTTAGGAGTAAACTCATCAGTGGAGGGAATTTGCTTTATTTATTTTGTTTTGTTTTAGATATATATGTTATATATATATATATATATATATATATATATATTTGTATTTTTCTGTAAGTTGGAAACGAGGAGGCAGACAGACTTCTGCATGAACCCGACCGGGATCCACCAACATGCCCACCAGTGGGCGATGCTCTGCCCATCTGGGGCATTGCTCTGCTGCAACCAGAGCCATTCTAGCGCCTGAGGCAGAGGCCATAGAGCCATCCTCAGCGCTCGGGCCAACTTTGCTCCAATGGAGCCTTGGCTGCGGGAGGAGAAGAGAGAGACAGAGAGGAAGGAGAGGGGGAGGGGTGGAGAAGCAGATGGGCACTTGTCCTGTGTGCCCTGGCTGAATCGAACCTGGGACTCCTGCACGCCAGGCCGATGCTCTACCACTGAGCCAACCGGCCAGGGCAGTGGAATTTGCTTTATTTAAGAGTGGCCATTTGTGGCTTGTTATTTATGATCCTCATATTAGAGAAAAATTAATGCAGAAGAGAAAAATCACCTAAAAACTGTTCATTTTATTCTAAATAATGCTAATATGTAGTCATTACTTCTATTGTTGATAATTATGTATATAGAGTCAGGTTGACTTTTGTAAGTTTTATCTGATTACACAATTAAACTTGGTATTCTCAGTTTATTAAGTTCTTGGTTACTCCTCACAACTCCAAAGTAAACAGAAATGTTTGTAACAAATCTCAATTTCACTTGTAAGTATGCCTCTACTTTAACAAAACAGTCCTTTTAGGGGAGTTATCTGGTAATAAACTTGATTAGACAATAGATTTCTTATTTTCTTCCAATAGTTCTATTTAGTATCAAAATGTGCTTCAGGAAACTAAGTGGGGATTCCACACCACACTGATCACTGACTGAAGCCTTCCGTCCTGCAATAGGATGCCAGCAGCTCTGCTTGACTACTACTCCGTCTGCCACGCCCAGTATTTGTAGAAAACTCATTCCATCCCCACAGACAGCCAGATGCCCCCTCTGCAACAGCCAGGGATGGTTTGTAGAAGGGGGAGGGAGAGAAGGAAAATGGAGAGCGAGAGAGAGAGGAGAGGGAGACTATGGGTTATGGCTAGCTTCTCTCCTTCCTACAGGGTGGTCACCAGAACTCCACCACTTGCCCTGTGAGGCTGACCATGCGGGTGTCCCAGCCTCTAGGAAAGGAGTCTGGGAGGAGTCCCTTACGCCACTCCAGAGGAGGTTACAGTTCTCTGCAACCACTTTTTAGTTACATCACAGGAGGCTACAACCAAAACTGCCCGGGAAGATTACTGCCAAAGCAGTACTTCGGGGAAAAGAAGAATTGTTGCAGTTTACATATTTTAATTAGGAGATATTTATTTAAATATTTTATAAATTTCAAGTTAGTGATGTTCTTATTTTGCTTCAGTTCGCAAATATTTTTGTAGGGCTTTGAAAAGCTTATGCACCTTGGACATTGTGCCTCTGATGCCTAATTGAGGACTATGTTTAGGGACATAGAGGGAAGATATGTTGCAGACTTTCAACACTCTTAAAATGACCTCTTTCCCAGGGCCATCAATGTCCATGCTAGCTAACATTTTTATTTTTTGGTGAGAGGAGGGGAGATAGTGAGGCAGACTCCCGCATGCAACCTGACTGGGATCCACCTGGCAATGCATCTGGGGCCAATGCTCCAGTACTGAGCTATTTTTAGCACCTGGGGCTGATGCACTCCAGTAGAGCTATCCTCAGCACCCAGGGCCATACTTGAACCAATTAAGCCACTGGCTGTGGGAGAGGAAGAAGAAGAGAAGGGGGGAGAAGAAAAGGGCTAGAAGCAGGTGGTCACTTTTTCTGTGTGCCCTGACCAGGAATCAAACTTGGGATATATATATGCCCAGTCAGTGCTCTATCCACTGAGCCACAGCCCAGGGTCCCGCTAACTTTCCTAACTCAAAATCTTTGGGAATTTTTTATTGCTCCCTCTAAGAAGCTGCTAGGGTCCCTAGACAAAATGATACTTTTCTCCCCAGAAGTGTGAATTCCAAAAGTATGAGCAGCCTTAGCTAAACCACAAAAAAATGCCCAGTTATGCACTAATCTGAGCCTGGGTATGTGTTTGCCCTGTAATGCCACAAGTTCTCTATAGGTGAACTTCCATTTCTATCTAAATGGGCAAGTCTCTGGTGGTGTGCACTGGGAAAATAACCAACAATAAATAGAATGCAAATGAAATACCTCATTCCATATAGCAGGGCAAAACCATAGGAAGAGTGGAGACCAGGAGCACAATATGCTAAGTGAGTGTTCAGTTATGGGTTTCCTCTGCTCCATCCAGTCTCGCTAGATGTGATACTAAAATGAAAAAAAAAGTTCTAAGATAGATGTCTGTTTTAATGCTTATGTTAAGTATATTCATGGTAGAACCGAAGTTAGAAGGAGGTTTCAGAAGGTACAAAAGATAATGATGCAAAATTAATAAAAATTTATAAAACTGTTTCAGGATTTTAAACAAGCTGCGGTGATGAGCAAGACTAACGTGAGCCTCTGTCAGGCAACGGCCATGTGCTATCACAGGTACGGAATGCGATTTACGCTGACGCAAAAGCAAGTGGCACTGTTTGATAACTAGAAAAATGGAAGAAAGAGAAGAAAATGTGGAAGTGAGAGAGTACGAAAATGGGGAGAGACAAAGAAACCCTGTCCAGAAGTAGGGAGCACACCTATGTGTGTCATTAGCAGCCTTTTACCATCTAATGACATATTTTAATCAAGTCCACAAGTAAATACCTGCATCATGGCATTGGGGTGCTCCTCTGATTCAGGACCTGGGTAATATACAGAATAAATCATACACAGCTTAAAAAGGCTAAGAATAAAATCAAGCAATAAATTTTGTTTCTAAAATGAAACTTTTATTAATTAATATATTTATTTTTAATTGAATTTTATTAGAGTGAGACTAATGAACATAATTACCCAGGTTTCAGAAGCTCACTTCTAGAATACATTTTAAAAAACCTGTTTTCTACAAGATTTTAAAAAGTTAAATATTTTCAAAAATATTTTGCATTTAGAAAACAATTTTAAATCTAAAACCAATTAAAACAATACCAGTAAATATCTACAAAGTACAATAAAATCTACAAAAACATATTACTTAAAGGATTATTAACCTGTTTCTGCAGGGATTACTGCAAGAATAAGTTGTTATTGAAGAGGATAAGAGAGCAGTTACATAAGGATAAAATACAGAAGTTTAAAATTTGTTCTGAGATAAGATTACATGATTTTTTTTTTTTTTGAGAGAGAGACAGGAAGGGAGATGAGAAACATCAACTCGTAGTTGTATCACTTTTGTTGTTTATTGATTGCTTCTCATATGTGCCTTGACCAGGGGGCTCCAGCAGACCTCTTGCTCAATCCAGCGACCTTGGACTTCAAGTCAGCCACCTTTGAGCTCAAGCCAATGACCATGGGATCATGTCAGTGAGCCCATGCTCAAGCTGATGCCCCCACGCTCAATCTGGTGAACCCAGGTTCAAAGCTAGCGACTTTGGGGTTTCCAACCTGGGACTTCAGTTTCCAGGTTGATGCTCTATCCACTGTGCCACCACCAGTCAAGCAAATATATAGATTTTGCTAGCTATAATATACATTTGACATCTAATCTACATACAGTGGTACCTTGAGATACAAACAGACCAACATATGAATTTTTAAGATACGAGCTGCGACTCGGCCCATATTTTTGTTCAAGATCCGAGTGAAATTCCGAGATACGAGTTGTGATTCGGAAAGCTGCAGCTTGTTGGCATGTTGGCACATGCATCCAGTATTGGCAGTTTGATATACAAGTTGACTGACTGACTGACGAGCTCAGTTACAGAACGAATTAAATTCATATCTCAAAGTACCACTGTGTATATTTGGCATCTGAAAATTAATTTCTGGTCATTTTGCTTTTAAAAGTATAGAGATTCAGAATGTGAGGATTTTAATGTGGGATAAATGTGTTTGGTTAAGTAATAGTTTACAGCAGGGGTCCCCAATCTACGGCCTGCAGGCCGCATGCAGCCCCCTGAGGCCATTTATCCAGCCCCTGCCACACTTCCGGAAGGGGCACCTCTTTCATTGGTGGTCAGTGAGAGAGCACAGGATGCATCCTGTGCTCCTGGAGTACTGTATGTAGCGGCGCTGCAAAGCATGGCATTTCTCATTTACAGTACTACTTCCGGTGATGCGGGACGTTCGCGTCATGGCTCTGGAAGTGCGTCATATCACTTGTTACGGCTAGCAGTGACAAATATGAAACTGGACATTGACCATCTCATTAGCCAAAAGCAGGCCCATAGTTTCCATTGAAATACTGGTCAGTTTGTTGATTTAAATTTACTTGTTCTTTATTTTTTTTATTTTTTCTGAAGCTGGAAACGGGGAGAGACAGACAGACTCCCGCATGGGCCTGACCGGGATCCACCCGGCACGCCCACCAGGGGCGACGCTCTGCCCACCAGGGGGCGATGCTCTGCCCCTCCGGGGTGTCGCTCTGCCGCGACCAGAGCCACTCTAGCGCCTGGGGCAGAGGCCAAGGAGCCATCCCCAGCGCCCGGGCTATCTTTGCTCCAATGAAGCCTTGGCTGCGGGAGGGGAAGAGAGAGACAGAGAGGAAGGAGGGGGGGTGGAGAAGCAAATGGGCTCTTCTCCTATGTGCCCTGGCCGGGAATCGAACCCGGGTCCCCTGCACGCCAGGCCGACGCTCTACCGCTGAGCCAACTGGCCAGGGCACTTGTTCTTTATTTTAAATATTGTATTTGTTCCTGTTTTGTTTTTTTTTACTTTAAAATAAGATTATGTGCAGTGTGCATAGGGATTTGTTCATAGCTTTATTTATAGTCTGGCCCTCCAACGGTCTGAGAGACAGTGAACTGGCACCCTGTGTAAAAAGTTTGGGGACCCAAACTTATGGGTTTACAGCATTATGCTGGTTTACAGCATTATGATTTAAGAGCAAAATAATAACAATTAATTGGAGGGGGAAATTAGGATAGTTCATAAACTATAAGATTAGGCTGTATGAATATCCAATTTTGAATTATTTGAAAAATTAACATTCTTTTTTTTTCCCTTTTAGGATATAGCACAGCTACATTTCTCTATGAGAGTTAGATTTTGTATTTTATGAACATAGTAATATAACTGAAACTTGTCAAGCTCTCTTTGAGTTTAAAGGCCTAAACCGGGACCTTTATTGTATATAAACAGCAAAACATAGTCACACCAGTGTCTATTTTAATTTAGCAAACTTCATACAATCCATCTCTTGAAGTAATTGTCATTCTTTAAAAGCCATAAAATAATGATGACTGATGTGTTTGTTTTGGTAGATGAGCACAGAACAAAAATGTCTGAGGTCATTGCATTTTCTCAAAATTAAAAACAGACTTCAAAATTTCTCTCAACCTCATTCCTATATTTAACAACTATTAGAGTCAGTCAGTTTCTCTGTGTGTCAGTTCCCAATCTCTTTCATGAAATGTAATCACTGGGTGTACTATATGGCAGAGCCTTCTTAAGCTGATTCTACTTTGCAATTCCAAATAACCAGCTTTCATCAGTCGACGAGAATCTCTATTGTCCTTTAATAAAAGTAGAATTTAAACCAACAGTAAATCCCTCCTAACTCAATTCCATGTGTTTTGAGTTTTAAGAGTTTTACTGAATTCAACACTAAGAAATGTTCAGTGATAGGTTATATTTATTTCAGAAAAAATTTTTGCTTTTCAAGATAGTCTACAACATACATCATAGCAGCATGGTTTCTCAGTATTGGAGATTCATTACTGGTTTCCTAGAGTGAGGAAAGTAAAATTTTTCCAATTGGAAAAATTTTTTTTAAGGAGTAAATCTTTAAATTTTAGAGCTTTGGTCTTTGAACTCATGAGGTTGCAGACTTTTTAAGTACGCCTTTATATATCTCTCGTTCTCACTCTTGTGGTTGCTAGGAGACAACATTCCTTAGGCTGAATATTCCACTTGTTGCCCAATTTGGTCACTACGAGTGTTGTACTAGAGTTAAGTTTTAGGTCTCTTTGAGAAAGCCACCTTTGTATAAAAAAAAATGTCACAGAGGGAGAGCTTGATCACTCAGTTACACATTCTAGCCACTTGTCACTTCAAGCAAGTTGATTTTACCATTCTTATATTTGCATGAAATATTTTTGGATCTTTGACTCTGCAAGTCACATTCTTTAGTTTTGGGAGGTATTTATGATTTATTTGTACAACTCAGTGGGGCCCATCTGGTCATGTATGTGATTAATTTAGAAAGTTTGGTGAGCCATCCTGTCTGGCCTCGCCTGTGGGCTGTGCACATGGTCCGGAGCCATGGGCACCGAAGGGAACCATGCACCTCTGTCAGTGGTCACACTGTTTCATACAAACACACTTTATTTTAGAAACATTAATATAATGTGCTTTTACTAAATGTGCTAAAATGTGCTTTTAACTATAAAAAGCACATTATAGTTAAGTTATTTGTGGTAACTGATACTTAACAGTTTCTGTGCTAATGAACATGTGTCCTAACATAACACATTGTTCCAGTTGAACTGTCATGTGATTATTTAACAAGAAGTTCAGTTTACAGGACACCTGGTGAGATACACATCTTCAAAAAATGAAATGACCATTTCTCTAGCGGCATTTGTTTCATTTTACCCCCCTGTTGATGCAAGGTGCTGGGGATACTGGCTTTGACACTGTTACCTCCTCTGGACTTTATTTTTAGTTCTCTTCTTTTAAGAGCTTAAAAGGTGGTTTTCAAGGTCCCTTTCGAGTGATAAAGTTCAGTGATTATTTACTTAGTCAAAACAGACTAGATGCTCATTAAATGCTAGTGCTGATAACTAAAGAAGTATAGAAAAATAGCTTTCCCTATGTTGAGATTAAATATAATTGTTAGATATGCGTATCAGATGGAAAAGTGACTTCTTTATGAAAAATATTTGATTCCATTGCTTCCCTCACCCTACTGCAAGAGAAAAAATAGGGAAGAAAAAACAAGTTATTATTTAATCACTTATATTTACAAATTAATAAATAAAATAAATTTTTATTCTATTCTCTCCTGGTGTTCAAAAAGAAAGAACTCGCCCTTATAAAAGATCTGAAGGACTCCCATGTATAAAAATTTGGTTCATTTTGTTGTATAAGGAAATATTTAATACCTATAAACTTATTATACTCTGCTTTAGAGTATTCTGTCAAAAATAGTATATCTTTCTATGTTGACCACTGATAAGGTATTTTTTTAAGTGAGTGGAGGGGAGATAGTGAGACAGACTTTTGTATGAGCCCTGACCAGGACTCACCCATTAGGGGCCAATGCCTGAATCCACAGAGTTACCCTCAGGGACCACCTGGGCCAATGCTGGGAACAACTGAGCCACTGGCTGCTAGAGGGGAGATGTAGGGAAGGGGAAAAAGGAGGAATGGAGAAGCAGATACTTCCTCTGTGTGCCAAGACCTGGGATCAAACCTGGCACATTGTATGCTGGGACAATGCTTTATGCATGGAGCCAGGGCCCTGATAACTATTTAAAACAGATTCGGGGGGTGGTGGATGGCAAGATAATGATGGAGAAGGCAGATGTTCCAACTTCCACTTCATAGAACCAAAGTGGATTACAACTTAATTTTAAGAACAATCATTTGGAAAAACCAACTTTGGGCTAAACGAAGAGGAATCTATAACCAAATATCACTAAAGAAGCCACACTGAGACTGATAGGAAAAGTGGAAATGCGGAGAGGGCTGCCCAGCTCTTGGGAGTGAGCAGCGGCCTGGAGGGGCTCATGTGGCTGGGTGGATTTCCCCGAGAGGGGAGGGTCCTGGGCCCCAGGACCAGAACCCCAGCCTGGAGCTGTGGAGCCTAGAAGAGGTGTACAGACAGTATTTAGCTGTGAAATGAGCCAGAATACTGCTTTCAAGAAAAAGACAGATTTCTCAGACCCAGGATTCGTCTAAAGGGACTGTGCAGAAAACCTCTTTCACAACCACCCACCTGGGGCTTTGGGGGATGGGGAGAGCTGAGAGGACTGGAGTAGCAGGAAGAGAGTGTAATCCAGGAGGCACAGGGAGAAACACTTTGAGGGATAGCTACCTAACCCCTGGGCTGAGGGGCATTGTAAATCTAAAGTGAATATTTTTCCTGGAACCAGCTATACCAGCAAAGGGAAGCAGGTCAACAGCCAAACAGAAGCTCTCCTGCTACAGTCAGAAAAAAGAGTAGCTTAGAAGCAGGGGACCATCAGGGCTACAGTATTGAGTGCTGAGGTCTGAGTTGCATTGCCACCTCCACACTACTGACTGCTTGCTGGAGGGCGGGCGGTGGTGGACTGCGAAAGCGTGGTCTCATCTGCAAGGGGCGGAGGCTGGGGGCTGGCTGCGGTGGCCCCAGAGTGTGAAGACAGTCCCGGCCATGGGGGCAGAAGCTGGGGGCTGGCTGCAGCTGCAGACTGGGCACATGAACACAGTCCATCCCACAGCTGTAGGATGAGTGTGCAAGTGTAGTCCGGCCTGTGGGGGTGAGGCAGAAGTCAGAGAACTGGCCAAGGCTTGTGGCCTGAGTGCTTGAGTGTAGTCCTGCCTTTGGGGGCAAGGCTGAAGCCCAAGAACCGGCCAAGGATCGCAGCCTGGGTGTGCAAACACAGTCCAGCTCGCAGGGGCAAAGCAGAAGCTGGGGAACCAGCCAAGGCTTGTGACTGGGTGCGAGAATGCAGTTCAGCCCACGGGGGTAGGGCAGAGTCCAAGGGCCAGCCATGGTGGAGGCCCGTGTGTGTCTGTGTGTGCGTGTGCATGTGTGCGCGTGCATGCACGCACGCAGTCCCACCCACTGAGGTGAGATGGAAGCCACCAAAGCTACAGCGGAGGGCCAGCGCCAGCAACATTGGTGCCCCAATGCTTGAGGTGGTGGCAGCAGTGGTGGCGGGCATACAGACAGACACTCCTTGGGAACACAGAGGCCACACCCATTTGACTCCTGTGGCCACAACCTTCTGAGGGCTGAAAAAGAAGAAAAATATAAAAGGAGAGAAAAGAAAAAAGAAGTCTGGATAGAATGACACCTGAGGCTAAGGGACAAGCCACATCCAATACCTTACCTAACCCCTGATTTATAATACTGAGCCCAACAAGTAGCCACCAATAAGAGATGGCAGAAAGCAGATCTCAGAGGAACCTGAACATTTAAATGAACACCCTTTAGGCCAAAAGTAGATAAAAGCCAGCCTAAGAGCGCAGTTGATATTAACAATGACACCTGAACTCAGCAGAGGCAACCACAAATTCTGGATTGCCTGTTGCTCCAAAAAGGTAGATAAGGGCAAGTCATAGGCAGCGATCCCCCTCTGGTCAGCATCATGATCCCGCCAAGAAGGTCCAGGGAGGGCACATCCAGAGGTCAGATGTGGAGAGCATCAGTTCAGGACCTAACAACCCTTGTTAGAGTGATTTAAAGAAAGTCTTCTCACACTTGACCCAGTTAAGATATAGAAAACACCAGTACAAATAACAAAAAGAACAGTGACCAAAAAAATAGCCCACAGCAGTTTACAAACAGCAGGTGATGCCAACCCAAGAAGTTCTAGAAAAAACACAACTGGAAACTGGAGGCTGACAATACCAACCCTAAACTCATCTAGCTATACAAACAACACATCCAAAGGAAAAGTCTATATACAGACAAAATGGGAAGGCAGAGAAACACAACCCAAATGAATCAACAAGAGAAATCCACAGAAAAATATCTGAATGAAATGAAAATAACCAAATTACCAGATGCAGAGTTAAAATAATGATTGTTAGGATGCTCAAAGATCTTAGAGCAACAATGGATGGACTTAATGAGTACCTAAAGAGACAGCAAGCATCAAAATGGACATTGAAATCATAAAAAAGAACCAGTCAGGAATGACAAATACAATATCAGAAATGAAGACCATATTAGAAGGAATTAAAAACAGGATGGATGAAGCTGAGGATCAAATGTATGGAGAAACTCTAAGAGAGCTCTGTGACAACATGAAGGGAAACAACATCCACATCATAGGGGTTCCTGAAGGAGAAGAGAAAGAACAAGGGATAGAGAACCTGATTGAAGAAATTATAGCTGAAAACTTCCCTAAAATGATGAAGCAAAAAGTCACACAATTTCAAGAAGCCCAGACAGTCCCATTAAGGATAAACCCAAAGAGGCCAAGACCAAGACACATCATAATTAAAATACCAAAATTAAGGGATAAGGAAAGAATACTAAAAGCTGCAAGAGAAAAGCAGTCAATTACCTACAGAGGAGCCTCCATAAGGATGACATTTGACTTCTCAACAGAAACATTAGAGGCCAGAAAGAATAGCAAGAAATATTCAAAGTAATGCAAAACAAAAGCCTACAACCAAGACTTCTCTATCCAGCAAGACTATCATTTATAATTAAAAGAACAATAAAAAGATTCTAGGCCAAAAAAACCCCAAACAAGCAGACAAAAAATAAACTAAAGGAATTCATTACAACCAAAACAATGCTGCAAGAAATGTTAAGGGGCCTGCTATAAACAGAACTAAGGGGAAAAAAATCTAGAAAAAGAAATGTAGATTTAAAGAATAAAATGGCAAGAAACAACTACATATCAATAATAACCTTAAATGTAAATGGATTAAATGCTCCAATCAAAAGACATAGGGTAGCTGAGTGGATAAGAAAACAAGACCTATACATATGCTGTCTACAAGAGACACACTTCAAAACAAAAGAGACACACAGACTGAAAGTGAAGGGATGGAAAAAAATCATTCAAATGGAAATGAAAAAAAAAAAGCTGGGGTAGCAATACTTATATCTGACAAAATAGACTGTAACACAAAGGTTATAGTAAGGGAAAAAGAAGGTCACTACATAATGATAAGAGCAGCAATCCAACAGGAAGATATAACTATTATAAATATCTATGCACCTAGTATAGGAGCACCCAAATATATAAAGCAGATTTTGATGGACATAAAGAGTGAGATCAACAATAATACTATAATAGTAGGCGACTTCAATACTCCATTAACATTACTGGATAGATCCTCAAGAAAGAAAATTAACAAAGAAACAGGAGACTTAAAGGACACACTAGATCAACTGGATTTAATACATATCTTCAGCGCCTTTCACCCTAAAGCAGCAGAATATACATTTTTTTCAAGTGCTCATGGTATATTCTCTAGGATAGACCACATGTTAGGACACAAAACGAGTCTTAATAAATTTAAGAAGATTGAAATCATATCAAACATCTTCTCAGATCAAAATGGCTTGAAATTAGAAATCAACTACAATAGAAAAACAAAAACACTCAAACACATAGAAACTAAATAGCATGTTATTAAATAATGAATGGGTTAACAATGAGATCAAGGAAGAAATAAAAAGTTTCATTGAAACAAATGAAAATGAACTTACAACAACTCAAAATTTATGGGACACAGCAAAAGCAGTCCTGAGAGGGAAGTTCGTGGCATTTACAAGCATATCTTAAGAAGCTAGAAAAAGCTCAAATAAACAATTTAACTGTATCTAAAAGAACTAGAAAAAGAACAGCAAGTAGAAAGCCCAGAGAAAGTAGAAGGAAGGGAATAATTAAGATCAGACAGAAATAATGACATAGAGGTTAAAAAAACAATACAGAGGATAAATGAAACCAAGAGCTTGTTCTTTGAAAAGGTAAACAAGATTGATGAACCATTAACCAGACTCACCAATAAAAAACAAGAGAGGACTCAAATAAATAAAATTAGAAATAAGAGTGGAGAAGTAACAACTGACACAGCAGAAATACAAAGGATTGTAAGAAAATACTATAAAGAACTGTATGCCAAAAAATTAGACAACTTTGGTGAAATGGACAAATTTCTTGAAACATACAATCTTTCAAAAATTAATCTGTAAGAATCAGAAACCTAAACAGACCAACTACAACAAATGAGATAGAAAACAATTATCAAAATCTCCCAACAAACAAAGTCTTGGGCCTGATGGCTTTACTGGCAAATTCTACCAAATATTCAAAGAAGAACTAACTTCTGTCCTTCTCAAGCTATTTTAAAAAATTCAAAATGAGGGAAAACTTCCAAGCTCCTTTTATGAGGCAAGCATAATTCTGATTCCAAAACCAGGCAAAGACAATAAAAAGAAAGAAAACTATAGGCCAATATCCCTGATGAATTTAGATGTTAAAATTCTCAACAAAATATTAGTAAACTGTATCCAGCAATACATGAAAAAAATCATACATCATGATCAAGTGGAATATATTCTGTGGAGGCAAGACTGGTACAATATTTCAAATCAAACAATGTGGTTCATCACATAAACAAAAGGAAGGAGAAAAATCACATGATTGTGTCAATAGATACAGGAAAAGCATTTTATAAAATCCAGCATCCATTTATGATCAAAACTCTCAGCAAAATGTGAATACAGGGAACATGCCTCAACATGATGAAGGCCATCTATGACAAACCCACAGCCAACATCATACTCAATGGACAAAAGTGAAAAGCAATTCCCTTAAAATCAGCAATAAGGCAGGGGTGCCTCTTTTCACCACTCTTATTCAACATAGTTCTGGAAGTCCTATCCACAGCAATCAGACAAGAAGAAGATATAAAAGGCATCCAAACTGGAAAAGAAGAAGTAAAACTCATTATTTGCAGATGATATGATACTGTACATAGAATACCATAAAGTCTCAGTCAGAAAACTATTGGACCTGATAAATGAATTCAGCAAGGTGATAGGATATAAAATTAATATTCAGAAATCAGAGTGATTTTTATATACCAACAATGAACTGTCTGAAAGAGAAATTAAGAAAACAATTACCTTCACTATTGCAACAATAAAATAAAGTACCTAGGGGTAAATTTAACCAAGGAGGTAGAAGATTTGTACTCAGAAAATTATAAAATATTGATAAAAGAAATCAAGGAAGATGCAAACAAGTGGAAGCATCTACTGTGTTCATGGATAGGAAGAATAAACATTATTAATATGTCTATATTACCCAAAGCAATTTATAAATTGAATTCAATGCTATTTCAATTAAAATACCAATGACATACTTCAAAGATATAGAACCAATATTCCAAAAATTTCTATGGAATCAAAAGAAAACACAAATAGCCTCAGCAATCTTGAAAAAGAAGAATAAAGGGGGTAGTATCACACTTCCTGATATTGAATTATACTACAAGGCCATTGTACTCAAAACAGCTTTGTACTGGCACAAGAACAGGCATATGGATCAATGGAACAGAGCAGAGAACTCATAATAAATAAACCCACACCTTTATGGACAATTGATATTTGACAAACGAGGTAAGAGTATACAATGGAGTAAAGAAAGTCTCTTTAACAAATGGTGTTGGAAAAATTGGACAGGTACATGCAAAAAAATGAAACTAGACCACCAATTTACACTATTCACAAAAATAATCTCAAAATAGATAAAAGGCTTAAATGTAAGTTGTGAAAATATAAGCACCTTAGAAGAAAACATAGACAGTAAGTTCTCCGACATCTCTCGCAGCAATGTATTTGCTGATTTACCTCCATGGGCAAGAGAAATAAAGGACAAAATCAACAAATGGGACTATATCAAACTAAAAATCTTTTGCACAGCTAAAGACAATAAGGACAGAATAAAAAGACAAACCACACAATGGGAGAACATATTCAAAAATACTTCTGCTAAGGGGTTAATAACCAGAATGTATAAAGAACTTGTAAAACTCAACACCAGGAAGATAAACAATCCATTCAAAAAATGGGCAAAAGAAATGAATAGACACTTCTCCAAAGAGAACATACAGATGGCCAATAGGCTGATGAAAAAATGTTCAACATCACTAATCATTAGAGAAATGCAAATTCAAACCACAATGAGGTATCAACTCACACCAGTTAGAATGGCGCTCATCAACAAAACAACACAGAGTAAGTGCTGGCGAGGATGTGGAGAAAAGGGAACCCTCCTGCACTGCTGGTGGGAATGCAGACTGGTGCAGCCACTGTGGAAAACAGTATGGAGATTCCTCAAAAAATTTAAAATGGAACTGCCTTTTGACCCAGCCATCCCACTTTTAGGAATACATTCTAAGGACACCACATCACTGATTCAAAAGAAGAAATGCATTCCCATGTTTATGGCAGCATTTTTTTTTACAATAGCCAAAATCTGGAAATAGCCCAAGTGTCTGTCAGTAGACGAGTGAATTAAAAAGCAATGGTACATATATACAATGGAATAAAATAGGGCCATGAAAATGAAGGAAATCTTATCTTTTGCGACATGGATCGACCTGGAAACTATTATGTTAAGTGATATAAGCCAGCAGAGAAAGAAAAATATCATATGACCTCACTCATTTGAGGAATCCAATGAACAATGTGAACTGAGGAACAGAACTGAGGCAGAGGCAGGATCAAAGGGACCAGAGGGAAAGGGGATAATAGGATGGGATCAGAGAAGGGAGATTGGTGAACTTATATATATAAGGTCTACCAGAAAGTTCTGTCCATTTTTGGAATAAAACAAAATATAAATTTTTCTTACCGCCAATAAACTTTATTAAATAATATATTTCCACACCAATCCTGTCTTCTGAATATGGTCCGAAATGGTTTGCTGAGCTGAATTAAGCCTTTCTGTGATCTCTGATGTTGTCAGAAAAGGATTTTGCTTCAACATGGTCTTAACAACATCATCATCGATCAAAGATGGTTGCCCAGAACGTGGCTTATCAGAAAGGTCGAAATCACCTGTTTCGAATTTTTCAAACCATCTTCTGCATGTCCTATCAGAAACTGTACCTTCACCAAACACTTTCAATAAATTTCTACATGCTTCTGTAGCATTTCTTCCTTGTTGAAATTCGTATACAATACAGTGGCGTAAATGAACTTTATCAGTAGCCATGGGTACACTATCACTTCACACATAAGACTAACATGAATCAACTTTGTTTTAGTTAATTTGCTATGTCAGTATGTATACATTAAGTGATAAAAATAGAGAGGCACACATGCGCCAAATAAACATGTGCTTACGTGTCAAAACTTGTTGTGATAGAAATGGACAGAACTTTCCTGTAGACCTTATACATAACACAGCGTTATAGAGAGCAGAAAAGCAAATCCTGGAGGGAAGGGTGGAGGGTGGCAAGGGAGAAGTTGAGAGGAACAGGGGTGTGGGGGGGATGTATTTGGTGGGACACTTGAGTCTATGTAAACACAATAAATTTAAAGCAATAAAAAAATAAAAAATAAATCAAATTCAGGAATGCTATTCAGCCTTTTATAATTCTGAGAAAAGGACTCTAGAATATTATCCCAGCTTATTCTGGTATGAAAATTGCTCTTATCTTCTTTTTTTTCTTTCATCACAATCTTCAAAGACCCCTTCAGCTTTTCTTAGGTTGTATGGACTCATGTACTTACTGTAAGGTATTTTCCCTGCCAAGGAAGAAGGAAGAGCGTAGCCATGAATTATGGAACAGCAAGAGCTTTATTTACAGTAGAGCACTTCTTGGACAATGTTCTCTGCTCCACAAGACTGGGGCCAGAGAAGTCACACTGATTCTCCCACGTGAGGGTAATTTATAGGGTCGTTAGGGTGGTCGAGTTGATATGACGTGATGAAATTTCATTGGCTGACAGATGGTCGTTCTTTTTCAAAGGGCTTCTGGGAAGTTTCTTTTAGCATGCATGGGTGTGGGCGGTTCCAGCCAAAGTTCCCAGGCCTGGTTCCTCACGTGACCTTCCCCCATTGCCAACTGACCTCATATTCTGACCCTTTATGTTAGAGAGGGGCACCACTATTTGTCTGGGTACTTCCTGCTGGTTAGGGGCATCGTGGGGAGAGGAGGTCAGAAGGCTGCAAGCAGCCCGATCACTGGCAGAGCAATTGCCCCTTTTGGGCAATAGGCTTTTCATCATGCCTCTACGTGGAGGACAAGCCACTCAAATGGGAGGCCAAGTCAGTCAGGTAGGCCCTGAGGGGAGTTGCGTATATGGGTGTAGGAGCATCTGTTTGACCATGACTTGAGAAACCTCGCAGATGTGGCCCTGTAAGAATTTAAAAATAGAGGAGTAAATATGAGTAATATGTTGATAATTAGAAGAGGACCTAGGATAGGGGCAGCCCAGGTGAGGATGGGTGGCTGCTACCAGGAGTTAAGCGGGTTGTAGAAGGAGAGATCCTTGCACAGTTTCTCTTGCAGATGGTGGAGGACCCCGATGCTTTCTTCCATTGGGCCAGTCTCATTGAACAGCATTGCTCCCTGCTTTAGCTCACTCTGGTGGCAGGTTCCTGGTGGAAGGGACAGGAGCAACAGGGGAATCTGCAGGGCCCAAACTTTTAGTGAGCCAGAGACAGGTAGGGCGCAGTGGTTCCAACTGCCAGTGGTCCTGCATGGGAGCAAGCTTGAGTCGATAAACATGGTATTAAGATGTTTGTCCTAGGAGTTTGGCTGCAGTAGGAGTAATCAATATTACCGTATGGCATCCTGTCCAAATTGCATTTCAGGGGTGGCATGCAAAGGAGAAAAGAAGGGGTCCCATCTATACTCCCATAACAAAGACCTGTGAGGGAACTAGAGGTTCAGAGTGTGCTGCAAGAAATGAGATGGACTTACCTGCTACCTGTAGCATTACCCAGGGCTTGGCAAGGGTGATGGGGGTCTCTGAGTCTGGGCCGCATCAGTCGTCCATGAGGCCTAGGAGTTTGAGCGATGGGCCTGCCTGACTGACTTGGCCTCCCATTTGAGTGGCTTGTCCTCCATGTAGAGGCATGACGAAAAGCCTATTGCCCAAAAGGGGCAATTGCTCTGCCAGTGATCGGGCTGCTTGCAGTTAGGGCAGGGCTTAGTGGGCGGCCTCGGGCATGGGGCACTGTCAGGCCCAGTGACCCTCCTTGCCACATTTAAAGCAAGTTCCTAGTGGGGTTCCTCTTTGCAGTCTGGACTTGGGTCGGGCACCTCCTATGCCTTGACCCTGATGCTCTGCAGGCCTCAGGGCTGCCACAAGAGCCTGGGTTTGGAGCATGCGGGCCTGGTGAGCAGCCTTGGTCTTTTTCTACTAGTTGCAACCATTAAAAACTTAAACGCCATGTTCATCAGGTCTCGGATAGGGGTTCGGGGGCTGAGAATAAGAGGAGGGGGGCTACTGGGGAGCACTCAGATCTGGCTGGAAACGCTGGAGCCATAGGTAGGACAGGGCCAGAACTTCTTGCAAGAAGACCAGGGCTGCGCCGTGGGGTCAGGAGCCCTGCAAACCAGTTTGAGGACCAATGGCCTGTGGAGGAGAGGACCTTATGGGGGAGGGGTTTAAGAACACAGTGGAGAAGGGAGGGGCCTCTGGCCAGCAGGGGAGGAGAAAGAGGGACTGGTATTTGCAAGTGAATGAGAAACAGGATCCATCGAATGGAGGGGAGGAGCTGATAGGATGGAGGGAGCCTGCAGGAGGGGAAGAGAGTTGGGGGTCAGCGAAGGAGGAAAGATCAGGAGTGGAGGGTTTAGCTGAGGTTTCTCTGGCCAAAAAGGGCCTGTGCCATGGAGCAGGTGGCACAGAGATTAGGACGGGACTGCAAATACTTGAAACACTGAATGTAAGGGGTCTCCAACCATTTCCCAGTTTTTTTGGCAATAAATTGGTGAGGATGTTAAAATCGAAAGTCCCTTCAGGAGGCCACCTGGTTCAATTATCCAGTGGGAATTGTGGCCTGGCCACAGTGGAGAAGAAGAACAGTTTCTTCTTCTTTAGGGAGGGAGAGATTTTGGATAAGGCACTCCAGGAGTATTTTTGATTCTTGTGCCTCTATGGCCACCTTCAGCCCTTGGAGCGATCAGAGATGAGAATTGGCATCCCACCACTCAAGCTCTGGTCACTGGACAGTTAGGAAGAGTGGGTGTGGCCTGGATGTCTCCATGGGCACACATGCACTCGGAATGGATAAAAGGTTCCTGACACAGCTGCGATTACAGACAGGGAGTCTTGGTGGAAAGAACTGAGGGGAGGCGGGAGGCAGGGGACTTACCGCACCATGTGCCGAAGTGGGTGGAAAGTCAGAGATCCTGGCTCTTCCTCGGAAGGGAAGGGGAGAGGAGCGGCCCCAGTGGGCTTCAAACTCCTCCCAGGTTTCAGCACCAAATGTAAGGTATTTTCCCTGCTGAGGAAGAAAGAAGGGCATAGCCATGAAGTGTGGAATAGCAGAAGCTTTATTTAGTAGAGCGCTTCCTGGACGATGTTCTCTGGTCTGTGAGACAGGCGTCAGAGAAGTCGCACGGATTCTTCCATGTGGGGGTAATTTATAGGGTCATTTGGGTGTCAAGTTGATATGACGTGGCAAAATTTTATTGGCTGACAGATGGTTGTTCTTTTTCAAAGGGCTTCTGGGAAGTTTCTTTTGGCACGCATGGGTGTGGGCGGTTCCAGCCAAAGTTCCCAGGCCTGGTTCCTCACATGACCTTCCCCCATTGCCAACCGACCTCACACTTACTTTCTATCATGGATAATAAAGTAAAAATTTTTAATAAGGTTCCGTGCAAATCTTTATGAAAAGTTTACATACAAGAAAGTATCAATAATTTTATTTATTTTCAGAAACAAAGAGTTTGAAGAAGCTGTTGATTTCTTCACCTGGGCTCTTAATATTAATCCTTGTTTTGTGGATGCTTACGTTGGACGGGGAAATTCTTACATGGAATATGGTCATGATGAAGGCAACAAGCAAGCACAGAAGGACTTTCTGAGAGCCTTGCATTTCAATCCAACGTACACAAAAGCCAGAATTAGTTTAGGCTATAATTTGCAGGTAATATTATTTATTAATAAGAACATTTTGTGCCATGAAAGCAAATTTTGCACCAGAGAAAGAATATATTTGGCTCTTTTCTGATGATGAGGATGCATGCTTTCTTTCTTTTCTTTTTTTTTTTAGTGAGAGAGAGACAGACACAGACACAGACAAACAGGAAAGGGGAGATATGGGAAGCATCAACTTGTACTTGTGGCACTTTAATTGTTTATTGATTATTTTCTTATACATGCCTTAACTTGGGGGTTCCAGCTGAGCTAGTGACCCCTTGCTCAAGCCAGTGACCTTGGGCTCAAGCCAGCGACCACGTGGTCATGTCTATGATCCATGCTCAAGGTGGAGACCCTGTGCTCAAACTGGTGAGCCTGCACTCTAGCCAGATGAACCCGCGCTCAAGCCAGTGACTTCGGGGTTTCAGACCTGGGTCCTCAGCATCCCAGGTCTATGCTCTACCCACTGCAACACCACCTGGCCAGGCAATATTTCTTTAGTTTTGAACATTTTACCTTTCCCTTGCTATTCATATCTGAACAGCAGTGGGAAGCAGTTTCAGGGAGCTTGCCTAGGGAGCACTTCTGAGTACTAGGTACAGTAGTGAGATGAGGATCTTTTGAATCTGAGCTTCTTTAATACCTTCACCCCTTTCTACCTTACCCCCACACTTATAGACAACTTTTAAAATTTGTCTGATGGGTTTCACATGAAAGAACCTGGCTAACATTTGTTTCTTGAGCTCATACCTGGGCTGTATAGGTTCTGTCCTGCTGAATTAGTGGAAAGCTAAAGAGGATGCACAGTGTATGAAAGTTCTGAGGTGAACTCTAGCCCTGCAGTGGGTCAGACAAGCACTGTACAGGGACTTCAGAATTCAGATCATTTCCCACTGGCAATGATTTAGAATATACCGAGAGGGCAAGACATCAGGCATTTGTCCTTCTGGCAAGATGGAAGAGTGCAGCTCTGTGTGAGGCCAGGCAGGTCTCTAAATGCTTTCTGGGACACTTGAACTTGACCCATGCACTCACCAGGTTCTTTGCACTAATAGGAGATGTAGTGATATACTTGGGATAAAGTGCTATTCCATTCCAAGTGCTATTCTCCATGAAAAGGAAGTAAGTAATCTTAAATCCTCTTTTTACCCTTTTTAATATTCAAAAGTTTAAACAAAAAGTATGTTCAAATTGCTGAAATTCCTATTAATAAACTTCCATTAAAGTTGAATTTTTAAAAATTTAAATATAAGTGGGCTTGGCTGATCTCAGGCTAATAATGTTGGGTGGGGTTATTGGGATTGGTGATTGTAGGCCCCGTAGTCACGGCCACCGTCACTGCCATGCACTGCAGGTTCCTATTAGATTGAGGCAGACAGTAAAGAAGCAGTGGAGCCAAAAAATGGTGGGCCATTCCTTTATTCTACTCTCATACTGGCGATCGAGCAAACACACAGGACTCCAAAACCCTGACACATTCTCTGGTTCCACAACCAGGAGGAACTTTTCTGCTTTTTCCTAGAATCAAAGGCCACACCAGTCTTAATCATCTCTGGTTCCCTATCTGCACACCTTCTCTCTTCTCCTCTCTGCACAGACTGGCTTCTCCTACAGCACCGGCCATCTTGGCTTCTCTCCTCCTTCCTCACTCTGCGAAAAAAATGGCTTCCTTCTTTCCTTCTTCTTCTCTCCTTTGTAAACTTCTTTGGTGCCAAAAACTTCTCCTCCAGTGACATTAGCATAGCAATGACCCTTCCCAAGAAGGAAGGTAATTAGCAGTTTCACAGACCAGCACCATTTTTAACAATAAAAGTGAGCAAACTCAAAAATCATATTTTAAAAACTCATTTGCCCAACAGTGATTATAGTGAGGTATGCCCAAGAACTCATTACTAAGAGACATAAGATTGCCTTCTGAGAATTAAACAAAAAATTAGCCATTATTGGATCACAGTAGAAATTTGCAAAGTCAATTTAAAAAGACACGATGACTCCCAAAGCATGCAGAGCTTACTACAGTCTTACCAAATGTGTTACCATTGTTTACTACATTTTGATAGGCATTTACTGACCACCTATTATTGACAGGTAGTGATCTAAGTCTAAAGATACAGAAATGAGCGAACTATACTTAGTTCTTTCTCCTTGTAGAGTTTGCTACCTGAAGAGGTAGAGGCACCAAGCAATCATAGGATTCATTATTTAGTTATATGCATGATAAATGCAACAAAGGAAAAGGATGGGTTTTAGGACAGTTTATAAGTAGGGAACCTAGCTTTGTTTGAGGAGTGAAGGAGGGCTTTTTAAGAAATTAACATTTAAATTGAGGCCTAGAAGACTAGTAATTAGTCAGAGGGAGGGGTTTGGGGTGGGGTGAGACACAGCGTTCCTGACTGATGAAGAGGTGGAGGGCCCAGGGGAAGAAATATTTTGGAGGGGGCAGAAGTGAAGTGAGGTGGGTCTAGAAAATCGAACAATGACTGGAAGTGAAGGGCTTGCAAGCCAGTTAAAAATGTATCATTAACCAGAGCAGTGACATCAGATTCATGTTTAATGAAGATGCCACTGGGTTTGTATCAACCTGGAAGAGAATTGGGAACACATCAGTTTGAGGAAGGGTTGAATCAGGAAAGGAAAAGCGAGAGTTAGAGAGCCCACACCCAGTCCTGCTCAGGGGAAATAGTGACCTGATGTGCAACAAATACTTTCAGATTTCCCTACTGTGTGCTTAGCACTAGGGATGTGAGAGTGAGCATAACAGTTGTTGTCAGGAACAGGTTACAGATATAATCCTACTGTGAGGCTGTTTGCGGTTTGCTATTCTAATAACTTAATCTCAATTTGCCTGATTATTAAGTGAACTTGTGATGATGATGGTGAATCTCGCAAAATTTGCCAAGAGGGAGAAGATTTGCTAGTTAAAGAACAGTAATCTTATTAGTTATATCTTAGTTATACCCTTGTTAGTTTTATGTCAAAGTCAGTGGGCTTAGCATGGTTCATGTGAGTCAGTTTCCTAGATGCCGTGGACTGTGCTGAATTCATCAGCTTGATGCCCTCCTGTAATGAGGTACTCAGTTTCCTGTTGGTCTTCTCTAGGAAATATTCTGATATCATTCTATTCATGATGTCCCTCTCCTGACCTTTTTTTCTTGTTTTCCAGTTGTCACTAAGGTTGGAATAAATAGATGTTTGGTAGATTTGCATGCATTTTCCACAGAGTATGTGAAGTGATCCTAAAATTCCAAATGCTGGCACAATTTATCAATATAGGTTTTATGCCTGTGGTTTATGCATTTATTTATTCAACATATATTATGTATATTATGTATAACTGGAGGTTCAATGCCAAGCAAATAAATATAGTATCTGCCTATGTGTGCAGACAGAGCTCAACGTAAATTTTGTGGTGATTTCCAAAGCATAGGTGCTTCACATGGTGGCTGTGATTTTAAATTGTCCAAGATTGTTATGCAATTATTCTGACAATTGGATTTATTTTTATTAATTACAATTTCAACATAAACTCTCAGAAGTAATTAGTTGATTGAATCCACTCACAGTACAGCCTACTTGTTTAAAATATCTTAAATTTAGCACTGTATAAATAGACCCTTTCTAAAGGTTTTATTTGATTAAATCAGAATCAAACAATTGTCATGTTATGAATAATATCCTATTTCATGTAAATGGAAAATTATTTTAGGCCCAAGAAAAATTCCAGAAAGCTTGGACCCACTTTACCATTGCCATAGAAGTTGATCCAAAGAACTACCTAGCCTATGAGGGAAGAGCTGTGGTCTGTCTTCAGATGGGTAATAATTTTGCTGCAATTCAGGATATTAATAATGCCATAAAGGTAAAAATCCATTTAGATTATATTTTTAGCATTATCAGTTAATAAGATGAAATAAAATATTCTCTTGTTATCTCCTAAAAGTGACTTGTAGAGAAAATGATATTTGTATTTTTGTTGTTGTTATTCCTAGAGTAAAGAGTTATTATGGCTTACCAGTTCTATAACCAGAAGGCATTTAAAGTTCAAAAATCAAAAGCCTGATAAATGATTCTCTCAGTAAAAGCAGTTTATAGTTTCATGAGACATCAACATTATTTTGTTATAAACAAATGAATGTAAACAATAAAATACCATTCTGAGTGTGAAGGAACTACGGAAAGAACAATGTACCATAAATCCCAGAGTCTTCTGTAGTGAAACGGCAAATAAAAATCTCAGGTTTTGCATATGGTGACAGGTCTTTTTTTTTTTTAAAATAAATAGAGTTTTGGATGCTGTTTCTGTTGATTTATGTAGATATTCCAACCTTTGACATGAGAAAAAGGAAAGAACTGAAAGATAATTTTTACTGCTTAGGACAAATAAATGTGTTTAATTTACTTTCCAGCTTTAACAGAACTAAGCAGATAAGCTTTTCCCCCATGTCTGCTCTTTGGAGAGGAACTGAGTAAAGCAGTAAGATTATTTGTTTTATTACAACCAAGTCAACAAAGTTTTGACATTGAACCAACTTCATACTGAGCCCTTTCTCAAAATATTTGCTCTATTGGGGCTTCATCTGAACTATAAAATTACTAATTGCCCACAAGTAGATTTCATGACGTTCATTTTTTGTAGACTTGAAATTGGAAATAAATAATATTCTCAGATGCTAAATACTCATACTGTTATATTGCAGATCAATACTACAGCAGAATTCTTAACAAATCGTGGTGTAATTCATGAGTTTATGGGTCAGCAACAAAATGCAATGAAAGACTATCAAACAGCGATTTCTTTAAACCCCACATACTCATTGCCTTACTTTAATGCAGGAAATATCTACTTACACCACAGGCAGTTTTCCCAGGTAATGTGAGTTTTCCTTAATATTTTCTTTTTGACACTAAATGCTTTCTTCGTTATATATACAGTGTGTCCATAAAGTCATGGTGCAATTTTTTTTTTTTTTCCTGAAGCTGGAAATGGGAGAGACAGTCAGACAGACTCCCGCATGCGCCCGACCGGGATCCACCTGGCACTCCCACCAGGGGGTGATGCTCTGCCCCTCCGGTGTGTTGCTCTGCTGCGACCAGAGCCACTCCAGTGCCTGGGGCAGAGGCCAAGGAGCCATCCCCAGCTCCCGGGCCATCCTTGCTCCAATGGAGCCTCGCTGCGGGAGGGGAAGAGAGAGACAGAGAGGAAGGAGAGGGGGAGGGGTGGAGAAGCAGATGGGCGCTTCTCCTGTGTGTCCTGGCCAGGAATTGAACCCAGGACTTCTGCACGCCAGGCTGACGCTCTACCACTGAGCCAACCAGCCAGGGCCTCATGGTGAATTTTGACCGGCCACAGGAAAGCAACAAAAGATGATAGAAATGTGAAATCTGCACCAATTAAAGGAAAACTCTCCCAGTTTCATACCTATTCAGTGCAGTTCAATGTGGGCTCACACAGATTTTTTAGGGCTCCTTAGGTAGCTATCCCATATACAGACTCGTCACTGACTGATGGCCTACCAGAACGGGGTTTCTCCACCAAACTGCTGGTTTCCTTTAACTGCTTATCCCACCGAGTAATGTTATTCCTATGTGGTGGCGCTTTGTTATAAATGCGCCAATATTCACGTTGCACTTTGGTCATGGATTTGAATTTAGCGAGCCACAGAACACACTGAACTTTCCTCTGTACCATCCACATCTCAACTGGCATGGCCGTGGGCTGCTCCGCTGTATACACGGTGTTACATCATCATCTGTGCATGCGCACCTGCTGCCACCTCATCCTACAGAAACTGGAAGGGTTGTCCTTTTATTTGCTGCAGATTTCACATTTCTATTGTCTTTTGTTGCTTTCCCATTACCGGTCAAAAGTGCACCATGACTTTATGGACACACTGTATTTCGTTACTCTTAGTTCAAATTTTCGTCTTAGTTCTCCAGTTAAGTATATTCAGTTCTCATCATCAGACTGTTTGCCAGTTTCCCTCCCAACTGATTGTTTCTTGGTTGTCTGAAATGAGCCATTTCTAAGAGTCCTGAGGAAGGGTTCATGGGAATAATATTCCTTGAATTTTTCATGTTCATTACTGTTTGCCTGTAGCCTTTATATCTTAAGGAGGCATGTCTCGGTTTAAAATCCTTGGCTCACTTTTTCTTCCCTTGAGTGTCTTGTGTAGTTTCACTGTTTTCTGTGTTGTACATTGATGTCAGATAGCCAGATGCAAATTGGTTTTTTTGTTATTTGTGACTTTTTTTGTTTGGATAATCAAAGTTTTTCCAACACATGGGTCAAAGTTAACAAGTACACACTGTGTGTTTTCTATATGTAGATTTTAGAAAGGTTTTGTTCAATCCAGTAGAAAATTTTTTTCTATAGTATTTCATAGTTCTGATTTTCTTCATTAGGAATACTCTATAGTCTCTCTCTCTCTCTCTCTCTCTCTCTCTCACACACACACACACACACACACATATCATGTCCTTTGACTTCTAAATAACAACTATTTTCACATTATTTTAAGTTTTTATTTTTAATTTACAGTGTTGACATGGTTTCAAGCCTCCCACTCAGTATAGCTCCCTTTACATACCACACCTCAGGCCCCAGGCAAAGTCTCTTTATACCCTCATTTCACCACCTTTGCCCCCTTTCCCACCCCCCTTTCCCTCTGGCTATTGTTGTCTGTATCTGTTGTGTATATATAACTTGGCTAATCTCTTCACCTTCTTTGATCTTGTTCCTTCTTCGCCCTTCCCTCTGACAGCTGTGCTTCGGTCCCCTGTGACCCTGCCTCTGTTTCTATTTTGTTCCTTAGTTCATTATGTTCATTAGCTTCCACATATAAGTGAAATCATATGGTATTGTTTTTCTCTGCCTAGCTTATTTCACTTAGGATAATAATCTCCAGATCCATCCATGTAGTCACAAAAGGTAAAATTTTTTCTTTTTCACAGCCATGTAGTATTTCATTGTGTAAATGTACCACAGCTTTTTTACTGTTATTTATTTATTTTTAGGGATAGAGACAGTGAGAGGGATACCAGTATTCAGCTGTTTTGTTGCAATGACCTTGTAGTATAGCTTGATATCAGGAAATGTGATACTTCCCCTTTAGTTCTTCATTTTCAAGATTGCTGAGGCTATTTGAGTTATTTTTTGATTCCATATAAATTTTTGGAATATTTGTTCTAGATCTGTGATCTATGCCATTGGCATTTTAATATGAATTACATTGAATCTATAGATTGCTTTGGGTAGTATGGACATTTTAATGATGTTAATTCTTCCTATCCATGAACACAGTATTTGCTTCAACTTATTTGTATCTTCCTCGATTTCTTATTTTAATGTTATAATTTTCTGAGGACAAGTCTTTTATGTACTTGCTTACTGTGTTTCCCCGTGTATAAGATGCACTTTTTAATGAAAAATGTGTGGTCCAAAAACTGGGTGTATTTTATAGAATGGTTGTAGATTTTTTTACTGGCATTTCTCACTTTTTCATGCTTGCTTTTGCACTCATTGTTGTGGATTAATAAAACTTGAATTCAGGCCCTGGTCAGTTGGCTCAGCGGTAGAGCGTCGGCCTGGCGTGCGGGGGACCCGGGTTTGATTCCCGGCCAGGGCACATAGGAGAAGCGCCCATTTGCTTCTCCAACCCCCCCTCCTTCCTCTCTGTCTCTCTTCCCCTCCCGCAGCCAAGGCTCCATTGGAGCAAAGATGGCCCCGGGCGCTGGGGATGGTTCCTTGGCCGCTGCCCCAGGCGCTAGAGTGGCTCTGGTCGCAGCAGAGCGACGCCCCAGAGGGGCAGAGCATCGCCCCCTGGTGGGCAGAACATCGCCCCTGGTGGGCATGCCGGGTGGATCCCGGTCGGGCGCATGCGGGAGACTGTCTCTCCCCGTTTCCAGCTTCAGAAAAATACAAAAAAAACCCCCCAAAAAACAACTTGAATTCAATAACTTCATGTAATACATTTTTTTTCCCAAATCTCAGACCCCAAAATTAAGGTGTGGCTGAGACTTTAGGGTTTTCTATGTACAATATCATATCATCAGCAAATAATGATAGTTTTACTTCTTCTTTCCCAATTTGGATGCCTTTTATTTTTCTTGTTTGATTGTTGTGGCTAGGACTTCCAGTACTATGTTGAATAAAAGTGGTGAAAGGAGACACCCTTGTCTTCTTCCTGAGTTTAGGGGATTGCTTTTAATTTTTGCCCACTGAGTATGATGTTGGCTGTTGGTTTGCCATATATGGCCTATATTATGTTTAGGTATGTTCCCTGTATTCCCATTTTGCTGAGAGTTTTGATCCTAAATGAGTGCTCAATTTTATCAAATGCTTTTTCTGCATCTATTAATATAATCATGTGATTTTTATCCTTTTGTTTATGTGATGAATCACATTTATTGATTTGCATATATTTTACTAGTCTTGCCTCCCTGGAATAAATCCCAATTGATCATGATGTGTGATCTTTTTAATGTATTTTTAGATCTGGTTTACTGAGAATTTATCATCTATGTTCCTTAGGGATATTGACCTATACTTTTCTTTGTAGTGTCTTTACCTGGTTTTGGAATTAGGATAATCCATGCCATGTAAAATGAGCTTGGAATTCTTCTGTCCTCTTGAATTTTTTTGAATAGTTTGAGAAGGATAAGTGTTAGTTCTTCTTTGAGTGTTTGTTAAAATTCACCTGTAAAGCCATCTGGTTTAGGACTTTTGTTTCCTGGGAGTTTTTTGATAACTGTTTTAATTTCACTTGTCGTAATTATTTTTTCTATTTCTTAATCTGTTAATTTCTCTTTCATTTTTGTTGCTTTCTTCACATCTCTCTTTACTATATTTTTTGTCAACTTTTTTTTTTTAATAAATTTTTATTAATGGTAATGGGATGACATTAATAAATCAGGGTACATATATTCAAAGAAAACATGTCTAGGTTATTTTGTCATCAAATTATGTTGCAAACCCCTCGCCCAAAGTCAGATTGTCCTCCGTCACCCTCTATCTAGTTCTCTGTGCCCCTCCCCCTCCCCCTAACTCTCTCCCTCCCTCCCTCCCATGTCCTCCCCCTCCCACCCCTGGTAACCACCACACTCTTGTCCATGTCTCTTAGTCTCATTTTTATGTTCCACCAATGTATGGAATCATGTAGTTCTTGTTTTTTTCTGATTTACTTATTTCACTCCTTATAATGTTATCAAGATCCCACCATTTTGCTGTAAATGATCTGATGTCATCATTTCTTATGGCTGAGTAGTATTCCATAGTGGATATGTGCCACATCTTCTTTATCCAGTCTTCTATTGAAGGGCTTTTTGGTTGTTTCCATGTCTTGGCCACTGTGAACAGTGCTGCAATGAACATGGGGCTACATGTGTCTTCACGTATCAATGTTTCTGAGGTTTTGGGGTATATACCCAGTAGAGGGATTGCTGGGTCATAAGGTAGTTCTATTTGCAGTTTTTTGAGGAACCACCATACTTTCCTCCATAATGGTTGTACTACTTTACAGTCCCACCAACAGTGAATGAGGGTTCCTTTTTCTCCACAGCCTCTCCAACATTTGCTATTACCCGTCTTGTTGATAATAGCTAATCTAACAGGAGTGAGGTGGTATCTCATTGTAGTTTTGATTTGCATTTCTCTAATAACTAATGAAGCTGAGCATCTTTTCATATATCTGTTGGCCATTTGTATCTCTTCCTGGGAGAAGTGTCTGTTCATGTCCTCTTCCCATTTTTTATTGGATTGTTTGTTTGTTGTTGAGTTTTATGAGTTCTTTGTAAATTTTGGATATTAGGCCCTTATCTGAGCTGTCGTTTGAAAATATCAGTTCCCATATAGTTGGCTGTCTGTTTATTTTGATATCAGTTTCTCTTGCTGAGCAAAAACTTTTAATTCTGATGTAGTCCCATTCATTTATCTTTGCCTTCACTTCTCTTGCCATTGGAGTCAAGTTCATAAAATGTTCTTTAAAACCCAGGTCCATGATTTTAGTACCTATGTCTTCTTCTATGTACTTTATTGTTTCAGGTCTTATATTTAGGTCTTTGATCCATTTTGAATTAATTTTAGTACACGGGGACAGGCTGTAGTCGAGTTTCATTCTTTTGCATGTGGCTTTCCAGTTTTCCCAACACCATTTGTTGAAGAGGCTTTCTTTTCTCCATTGTGTGTTGTTGGCCCCTTTATCAAAGATTATTTGACCATATATATGTGGTTTTATTTCTGGGCTTTCTATTCTGTTCCATTGGTCTGAGTGTCTATTTTTTTTGCCAATACCATGCTGTTTTGATTATCGTGGCCCTATAATATAGTTTAAAGTCAGGTATTGTAATACCCCCAGCTTCATTCTTTTTCCTTAGGATTGTTTTGGCTATTCGGGGTTTTTTATAGTTCCATATAAATCTGATGATTTTTTGTTCCATTTCTTTAAAAAATCTCATAGGGATTTTGATGGGAATTGCATTAAATTTGTATATTGCTTTGGGTAATATGGCTATTTTGATTATATTTATTCTTCCTATCCAAGAACAAGGAATATTTTTCCATCTCATTGTATCTTTTTCGATTTCCCTTAACAATGCTTTGTAATTTTCATTATATAGGTCCTTTACGTTCTTTGTTATGTTTATTCCTAGGTATTTTATTTTTTTTGTTGCAATCGTGAAGGGGATTATTTTTTTGAGTTCGTTTTCTAATATTTCATTGTTGGCATATAGAAAGGCTATGGACTTTTGTATGTTAATTTTGTATCCTGCGACCTTACTGTATTGGTTTATTGTTTCTAATAATCTTTTTGTGGAGTCCTTTGGGTTTTCGATGTATAGGATCATATCATCAGCAAAAAGTGATAGCTTTACTTCTTCTTTTCCGATATGGATGCCTTTTATTTCTTTGTCTTGTCTGGTTGCTCTGGCCAGAACTTCTAGCACCACATTGAATAAGAGTGGAGAGAGTGGACAACCCTGTCTTGTTCCTGATTTAAGGTAGAAAGTCCTCAGTTTTATGCCGTTTAATAGGATGTTGGCTGATGGTTTATCATATATGGCCTTTATCATGTTGAGATATTTTTCTTCTATACCCATTTTGTTGAGAGTCTTAAACATAAAATTGTGTTGTATTTTATCAAAAGCCTTTTCTGCATCTATTGATAAGATCATGTGGTTTTTATTCTTTGTTTTGTTGATATGGTGTATTACGTTAACCATTTTGCGTATGTTGAACCATCCTTGAGATTCTGGGATGAATCCCACTTGATCATGATGTATTATTTTTTTAATATGTTGTTGTATTCGGTTTGCCAGTATTTTGTTTAGTATTTTAGCATCTGTATTCATTAGAGATATTGGTCTGTAGTTTTCTTTTTTTGTGCCATCCTTGCCAGGTTTTGGTATGAGGGTTATGTTGGCCTCATAAAATGTGTTTGGAAGTATTGCTTCTTCTTCAATTTTTTGGAAGACTTTGAGTAGAATAGGAACCAAGTCTTCTTTGAATGTTTGATAGAATTCACTAGTATAACCGTCTGGGCCTGGACTTTTATTTTTGGGGAGATTTTTAATAGTTTTTTCTATTTCCTCCCTGCTGATTGGTCTGTTTAGGCTTTCTGCTTCTTCATGACTCAGTCTAGGAAGGTTGTATTGTTCTAGGAATTTATCCATTTCTTCTAGATTGTTGTATTTGGTGGCATATAATTTTTCATAGTATTCTACAATAATTCTTTGTATTTCTATGATGTCTGTGGTGATCTCTCCTCTTTCATTTTGGATTTTATTTATTTGAGTCCTGTGTCTTTTTTCCTTGGTGAGTCTTGCCAAGGGTTTGTCAATTTTGTTGATCTTTTCAAAGAACCAGCTCCTTGTTTTATTGATTTTTTCTATAGTTTTTCTGTTCTCTATTTCATTTATTTCTGCTCTGATTTTTATTATCTCCTTTCTTCGGCTGGTTTTGGGTTGTCTTTGTTCTTCTTTTTCTAGTTCCTTAAGGTGTGAAGTTAAGTGGTTTACTTCGGCTCTCTCTTGTTTGTTCATATAGGCCTGAAGTGATATGAACTTTCCTCTTATTACTGCTTTTGCTGCATCCCAGAGATTCTGATATGTCGTATTTTCATTTTCATTTGTCTGTATATATCTTTTGATTTCTGCGCTTATTTCTTCTTTGACCCATTTATTTTTTAGAAGTATGTTGTTTAGTTTCCACATTTTTGTGGGTTTTCCCCCCTCTTTTTTGCAGTTGAATTCTAGTTTCAAGGCTTTATGATCAGAAAATATGCTTGGTACAACTTCAATTTTTCTAAATTTGCTGATATTGTCTTTGTGGCCCAACATATGGTCAATTCTTGAGAATGTTCCATGTACACTAGAGAAAAATGTATACTCTGTCGCTTTGGGA
The DNA here is from genome assembly GCF_036850765.1 of Saccopteryx bilineata. Taxonomy (NCBI): domain Eukaryota; kingdom Metazoa; phylum Chordata; class Mammalia; order Chiroptera; family Emballonuridae; genus Saccopteryx; species Saccopteryx bilineata. Next base: position 111,109,707 of record NC_089493.1, read on the forward strand.
TGAAGTGTCCTGTAGATGTCTATCATATCCAGGTGTTCTAGTATTTCGTTTAAGGCCACTATATCTTTATTGATTCTCTGTTTGGATGACCGATCTAGAGCCGTCAGCGGTGTATTGAGGTCTCCAAGTATGATTGTATTTTTGTTAGTTTTTGTTTTAAGGTCAATAAGTAGCTGTCTTATATATTTTGGTGCTCCTTGGTTTGGTGCATATATATTAAGGATTGTTATGTCTTCTTGATTCAACTTCCCCTTAATCATTATGAAATGACCATTTTTGTCTCTGAGTACTTTTTCTGTCTTGTAGTCAGCATTATTAGATATGAGTATTGCTACACCTGCTTTTTTTTGGGTGTTGTTTGCTTGGAGTATTGTTTTCCAGCCTTTCACTTTGAATTTGTTTTTATCCTTGTTGCTTAGATGTGTTTCTTGTAGGCAGCATATAGTTGGATTTTCTTTTTTAATCCATTCTGCTACTCTGTGTCTTTTTATTGGTAAGTTTAATCCATTTACATTTAGTGTAATTATTGACACTTGTGGGTTCCCTACTGCCATTTTATAAATTGCTTTCTGTTAGTTTTGTATCTAGTTTGATTCTTCTCTTTTGTTTTTCTATCATTTGTTTTTGTTTGTTTGTGTTCCATACTTCTTTCCTCTGTTGCTACCTTTTTTAAGTCAAGTGTTTTTGTGGTGGTTTTTTTAAGGGTGGTTACCATTAAGTAATGAAAAGGGTACCTACCATATTCATTGTAGTACCCTATCTTATAAGTATTTCTGCACTTCATCATCCTTTGCTACTGTTAATCTCCATCCTCTCCCCCCTTTTTTTCCTTTGTTGTCACAGTTTAAGTTTGGTTTTATTGTGTTCTTGGTGGAGCTGTTACTTGTGGTGTTGTTTTCTTTTGTTCTTTGAATCTGGTTGGAAAACCCCCCTTAGTATTTCCTGGAGTGGGGGCTTTCTGTTGATAAATTCTCTCATCTTTTCTGTATTTGTGAATGTTTTTATATCTCCTTCATACTTGAAGGATAGCTTTGATGGGTATAGTATTCTTGGCTGAAAGTTCCTCTCTTTCAGGGCTTTAAATATTGGGGTCCACTCTCTTCTAGCTTGTAGAGTTTCTGCTGAGAAATCTGATGATAATCTAATAGGCCTTCCTTTATATGTTGTACTCTTCTTTTTTCTGGCTGCCTTGAGAATTTTTTCTTTGTCATTGGTTTGTGTCATCTTTATTATGATGTGCCTTGGAGTGGGTTTGTTGAGGTTAAGAAAACTCGGTGTTCTGTTTGCTTCTTGAATTTGAGGCTTTAGTTCCTTCCACAGGCTTGGGAAGTTCTCGTCTATTATTTGTTTGAGTATATTCTCCATTCCATTTTCTTTCTCTTCTCCCTCTGATATACCTATTATTCTTATGTTATTCTTTCTGATGGAGTCAGACAATTCCTGTAGGGCTTTCTCGTTTTTTATTATTTTTGAGTCTCTTTCTTCTTCTCTCTGTTGTGCCTCAAGTTGTTTGTCTTCTATTTCACTAATCCTATCTTCAATTTGGGCTGTTCTGTTAGCTAAGCTTGTTACCTCGTTTTTCAGCTCGTGAATTGAGTTTTTCATTTCTGTTTGATTTGTTTTTATAGTTTCAATTTCCTTGGTAATATATTCTTTGTGTTCATTGAGTTGTTTTCTGATCTCCCTATATTGCCTTTCTGTGTTTTCTTGTATATCTCTGAGTATTTTTAAGATTTCTATTTTAAATTCTCTGTTATTTAGCTCCAAGGCTTCCAATATGTTAAGTCTTTTCTCCATAGATTTTTCCACATCTATTTGTGTTACCTCTCTTTCTTTTGTATCCATAATATTCGATTTCCTCTTTCTTATCGGCATCTGAGGGTGGTCTTATTGATAGCACGCAGGCGCACTCCCTGGCGGCTTGAATGAGCGTCGCTGCTGCGGTAGCTTCCTCCACACCCTCGTCTCTCAGATTCAAGTGATAACAGTCCTTTTGTTTTCAGTTTGTGTGGAACTCCGGAATGCTCCGAGGATAAATTTTTCTCTTTCTAGTTGATAAATTTGTTGTGATTTAGGGGAGAGCTGTCGGACGCGCTTCTCACGGCGCCATTTTCGTGACGTCACCCTTTTGTCAACTTTCAAGTTGACAAAAGGTCTACTTTTTGTAGACCTTTCAATTCAAGTTTCCTTAAAAGTTTTTTTTTCTAAGCCCTGGCCGGTTGGCTCAGCGGTGGATGTCGGCCTGGCGTGCGGGGGACCCGGGTTCGATTCCCGGCCAGGGCACATAGGAGAAGCACCCATTTGCTTCTCACCCCCCCCTCCTTCCTCTCTGTCTCTCTCTTCCCCTCCCACAGCCAAGGCTCCATTGGAGCAAAGATGGCCCGGGCGCTGGGGATGGCTCCTTGGCCTCTGTCCCAGGTGCTGGAGTGGCTCTGGTCACGGCAAAGCGACGCCCCGGAGGGGCAGAGCATCGCCCCCTGGTGGGCAGAGTGTCACCCCTGGTGGACGTGCCGGGTGGATCCCGGTCGGGCGCATGCGGGAGTCTGTCTGTCTCTCCCCGTTTCCAGCTTCAGAAAAATGCAGGGGAAAAAAAAAAAGTTTTTTTTCTAGTTCCATCCCATGTCCATGTCATACCTCCAGGACCACTTCTCTTCTGAAATCCTCTATTTCTGAATTACTTTTTTTTCTTAAGTGCTATTGCTTCTATAATAATTTTTTTTCCGTTCATTTGAAATGTTATAAATTTTTTAAATCTAGATTGTAGCAATACTTTTTTCTTTCTGGCATTTTTATCTTTCTAAAAATTAGTTATTTTTCATCCTTGTTTTTACCATAAAGGTAGGTGAATTATTTTTCTCTCACTCATATTTGAATGCAATACATTAGTTTCCTGTTCTAATGCAGAGGTTCTTGTGGGAATTAAAGGAATAAGCCATGAGAAATTTCCAACTTGAGCTTCCTCGGACACTATAGTGAAGGATTTCACAATATGTCCTCTCTAACTTCCCTAGTCTGTAAGGCTACCTTAAGCTCTGTGTCTCTGAACTTCTCATAGCCTTTGACTTCTAAAATGATACACTCATTTGAAAAAGTTGGGTGTTTCATTTTTGCTTGCATTTTTTGAGACTTGTCACCTCTTCCTTCTCCTTCACCACCCAATCCTGTCACCATACTCTTTAATGAAATAGTCTTTGGGACTTATTTATGTGTGAAGAGGCTCTGGTTCTTGTTTATATTTTGCTGGAAACATTTAGTAAGTATTCCCTGTTTTCATTTAGCTTCTCATTCTTTCAAGTTCCACATATTCATGATGTACCTGCCATGTGCTAGGCATGAGGCTACAGAGATGAAGAAGGTAAAAAAGGATTCTTTCATGATGTAGTTTACATTTTATTGGAGGAAGAAATAGAAAATAAGTTTTAACAATATTTGTAGTGATATATTGTTAATATAGTTTCGTATCAGCATTCGCATTCTGTGGGACTACAGAAGATTACCGGGCAGGGGGGATAGTATTGATATAAGCAGAAAAAAGGGGTTTAAGGAGCAAGCCCTGGGTAGCACCACTGTGTAGAAGTGAAACAGAGAGGAAATGCCAGTAAGCAAACTGAGAAGGGAGCATCCAGACAGGATGATAACAAAAGTGGAAGAGATGTCACTCTGGTGAGTAAGTGCTTTAAGAAGAGAAAAATGTTCCTGTGTCAAATGCTGCTGAGATGTCAAGGAACAGGAGGGTGCAAGAGACCGTTGATAACTTTGGCAAGAACATCATTGAAATAACGTGGAGCAGAAGGTTGAGTGAAAAAGGGTCTTGGAGGAAATGTGAGGTGAAGAATTGGGGACCGCTCAACTTGTTCAAGAAATTCTTCTGTGAAGAGGGGTAGTGAAACAAGAGTGGTAGCTAACGTGGGTTAAGAAGTGTTCTTTTGTTCTCGTTTTGTTCCGAGGACTAGTTGATTCCTGCGCCTGTTAATGAGAAGGATCTAATAGAAAGGGAGAAGTTGCTGATGCAAGAGAGAGTAGCAGGGATAATTAGTATCAAAATCATTGAGAACTTGATGAGCTAAGAGTTTGTGAGTCACAGAGGTGGCCTTTATTTGGAGCAAGACACACTGTGCATTATGTCATGAGGGAAAGCAAGAGAGCCAGGACACACAGCTAAACATAGTTTGGTAAATATTGATAGTAGGCATTCCTATTGATTATATTTTCTCCATGGAACACAAATACTTGTCATCAGTTGAGGGTGAACAGTTAAAAAGAGAAACAGATGGCTAGGAGTTTTGAGAAGAGAGAAAACGTGAAAGGCTTGTGTTAGAGAGTGGTAGGGTGATCATACTAGGGAGCTGTAGCAGAAAACATTAGGTAGGTTATAGTTTTTTTGGGTTTTTTTTGTCTTTTAGTACATGATTTTTTATTTCTTTTTCTTTAAAAAATATTTTAACTACAACTGACTGTCAATATTTTATATTAGCTTTAGCTGTATAGCAAAGTGGTTAGATATTTATATAATTTACAAAGAAGATTCTTCCCCTCCCCCTGACATTATACATAATTATTGGAGAACATTAAACTCTCACTTGAGGTTTGTGGTTCTGAATTTACAATGAAATCTTGACTCAGTACTGGCTTGAATACAATTCTTTCTATACAGAGGCAGTACTATTTTGTGTCACTCCATAGTTGCCTCTGTGTGCTGATCTTTTATCTCCTCACTCCAGTTAGATTGTAAGCTCTTTAGGGCCAGGAATCATACTCCTTCCTCTTCTCCCTAGATTTTCTTATTCAGAAAGCCAGTCTATACCCCTAGTTTGGACTACATGTTTGCCTCCACCTTTCTTCTGAGCTCCTAACCCATATTTATTCAGTTGCTAAAATTAGATATTTTTACAAGGGCATCAGGGCCAAAATGGAATTTATATATCCTCTACTCGCAATCCAGTGCTTCTTTGTATACACTCTCTCTCAGTTCAAAGTGTCATGTTCCATAGAATCACCTGAGTAAAAACAGTGTCAACCACGGCTTTCTCTTCTTCTCCTCTTTCATCTAATCCTGTCAACTTTGTTCTTATTTTTTTCCTCAAACATGTTCCTTCCATTCTGTGTCTTCTGCCATTGCTTAGTTTAGTTCTTATTCTTTCCCAAGTTAACCATGACCCTGAGCAGCTTGCTGATCTCTGTAAAGAGTCTGGTTGACCTCAGTGGTGAGGCTAGATGCAGGAACAGAGAATTTTTTTATTTTTATTTTTTGTATTTTTTTGAAGCTGGAAACGTGGAGAGACAGTCAGACAGACTCATGCATGTGCCTGACCGGGATCCACTCGGCACGCCCACCAGGGGCGACTCTCTGCCCACCAGGGGGCGATGCTCTGCCCCTCCTGGGCATTGCTCTACCGCGATCAGAGCCACTCTAGCGCCTGGGGCAGCGGCCAAGGAGCCATCTCCAGCGCCCAGGCCATCTTTGCTCCAATGGAGCCTTGGCTGCGGGAGGGGAAGAGAGAGAGAAGAAGGGGGGGGGGGTGGAGAAGCAAATGGGCGCTTCTCCTGTGTGCCCTGGCCGGGAATCGAACCCGGGTCCCCCGCACGCCAGGCCAACGCTCTACCGCTGAGCCAACCGGCCAGGGCCGGAACAGAGAATTTTTGAAGTTATAATTCTGTAAGTCATAAATCAGACTGTCGTAGCTCAGGTCTCAGGAGACAGCTGGGAAGCTACTGTTTCTCTAGGTTGACAAGCAAGCGTCAGTTGCCTTAAACTTCATCAAACTGGCTGGGCTCTAGCAAAGTTTCTCTGCATTGTAGAATTAGTTAATGAAATGAAGACAAACCCAATACCCGGGGAAATTTTCTGTGCCCTTAAATGTTTGAGATAGGAGAGCCTCGTATTTTAAATGTATTTATCTTTATTAAGTCTGGGCATCATTATATGGAACTATTTGGTTAGATCTGAAGTGTAGTTTGATTTTTTATTTTATTTTAGTATGGCTATATTTCCTCAAAACTAGGGACACATTACATTATCTGGACAAATATTTTATCTAAAATGTATTTTGTCCGGTGTCCTGATACATTAGATCAGTGGTAGTCAACCTGGTCCCCACCGCCCACTAATGGGCGTTCCAGCTTTCATGGTGGGTGGTAGTGGAGCAACCAAAGTATAAATAAAAAGGTAGATTTAACTATAATAAGTTGTTTCATAAAGATTTATTCTGCCAAACTTAGTGAAAATATGACATAAAGTACTTGGTAAGTAATTATTATTATATGCTTTAACTTGCTGTAACTCTGCTTTATAAATTTTATAAAGTAAAGTTACTTCCTTACTTTATAAATCACCATTACTGTGGAACCAGTTGGCGGTTAGAAAATTTTACTACTAACAGAGACACAAAAGTGGGCAGTAGCTATAAAAAGGCTGACTACCCCTGTATTAGATGCTTGGGATTCACAGTGCACACTCCTTCCAGAGGCAAGCAGACTGGGAGAGCAGTTGCTCAGCTATATGAGCATGCTCTAGGCTCCTTTGTGCACATTTGTCATTAATGTATCTTTGGCACCCCCCCCCACCTTTATTTTTGACGATACTGGTCAGGAGAAAGGATTGTTCAATAGAACAAATAATCTCTAGAGGGTTAAAACACGGATGTGTTTCAGCTCCTTTTATCGTTAGTGACTTAACAATTTTTAAACCACATTTGGATGAGCTTCGTGTATGCATCGTGAACTACAGGTGACTTTAAAAGATAATTGGATCTGCTTTTCTAATTAATTACAGATATAAAGGCATTAGATCAATTGTTAAAAAATCACCATTTAGGGTGGTTGGTGGCTTTACCCTTTAATTGCTTCATAGATAATACTCTTGTACTTCAAATAACTTCATTATATTTATAGGCTTTCATTTTCTAAGTAATATATTTGGGAAGTTTTAATAGAAATATTTTCTTTCTTTTTTAGAGAAAGAGAGAAATGGAGAGACAGACAGGAAGGTAGATGAGAAACATCAACTCGTAGTTGCAGCACTTTAGTTGTTCATTGATTGGTTTCTCATGTTTGCTTTGAAGGTGGTGGGGGGCTTCCATTGAACCAGTGGCCTCTTGTTTCAAACCAGCAACCTTGGGCTTCAAGCCAGTGACCTTTGGGCTCAAGCCAGTGACCATGGGGGTCATGTCTATGATCCCACACTCAAGCCAGAGATCCTGTGCTAAAGCTAGATGAGTCTGTGCTCAAGCTGGTGACCTCCAGGTTTTGAACTTGGGTCCTTACCATCCCAGGTTGACACTCTATCTGTTTAGGTTAGAGAGAGTTTTAGGAAGAAAGGAGAGATCAAGAGTGTTAATGCCACAGAAATGTCATGGAAGAAAATAACTAGAAAATATTCACTAGGCTTGAGGGTGTCTTCAACCTTAATAAGAGCAAAACTCATGGAATAGAGAGAGGTAAGTAGAAGCCAGATTCTAATGTATTGGAGAAAATCAAGTGGTAAGGAACTGGAGAGAGTAAGCTTTTTCCTTTAGGGAAGTTTTAAAGTAGGAGCAAATTTTTATCCCTCATGGAGTTAGAGAAGAGATTCCTACCTTGAATGGTAGGATGTCTGATTAACATCTCAAGTCATTTGTGATAAAGGACCAGTTTTTTTTTTTAATTTCTAATTTGTTGTTGATCAAGACCCCAATACTGGTCCATGGACCACACTTTGAAGGGTTCTTCCAGATTGATGATGATTTGTGAATAATCTAGAGTCTTTCATCTTCTTGACAAGCTGATTTCTACCTTCTCTTGTCCTTCCTTATAGCATTTCATAGTATAATTGAGTTTTTATCTTCTTTTGGAATGCTTTAAAACCTTATTTAAAAATATATTTATCTCTGTAGCTTTTAGATAGTTTGCTTTTATATGAAAAATGTTAATATTCTAACTTATATTTTATCTTCTTAGTATGACCTTTATTTTATGATATATATTTTACCTTTTTTTACTGCTGTACAGGGATGTGGGTTTTGTGGGGTGCATGTAGGGTGGTGAAGCATTTCACTTTAATTAAGAGGATTATTTTATTTTATTTTTTTTTAATTTTGTTAAATTCATTGGAGTGACAGTGGTTAATAAGGCGATATAGATTTAAAGTATACGATTCTATAATACATTGTCTGTATATTGCATTGTGTAGTCAACTCCATTTTTTTAATTTTTAAATTTTTTTATTTTTCTGAAGCTGGAAACGGGGAGAGACAGTGAGACAGACTCCCGCATGCGCCCGACCGGGATCCACCCGGCACGCCCACCAGGGGCGACGCTCTGCCCACCAGGGGGCGATGCTCTGCCCCTCCGGGGCATCGCTCTATCGTGACCAGATCCACTCTAGCGCCTGGGGCAGTGGCCAAGGAGCCATCCCCAGCGCCCGGGCCATCTTTGCTCCAATGGAGCCTTGGCTGTGGGAGGGGAAGAGAGAGACAGAGAGGAAGGAGGGAGTGGGGGTGGAGAAGCAAATGGGCACTTCTCCTATGTGCCCTGGCCGGGAATCGAACCCGGGTCCCCCGCACGCCAGGCCGACGCTTTACCGCGGAGCCAACTGGCCAGGGCAAACTCCATTTTTTTTTTATCACTGACATTGTCTAGAATTGCTTACACATGGTGATAACAAAAAGCAGAATGACTATTGATCAGTTCTATTACTGTTTCTTGCATTCTCCATAGACAGTGCACCTCCTTATTATCTGTATCTGGGCTGAAATGCTTGCACGACCCCTTAGAAGTAATGTGGGCCTTAATTTTACATTAAGAGTAAAAGTGCTTCAAATTGCTGTCTAGCTACCAATTAAAATATATTCCAGTTATCATTCTCTTCACATGTTGTAGGCCAGTGACTACTTCTCAAAGGCTTTAAAGTTTGATCCAGAAAATCAATGTGCTACCATGAATCGAGCTATCACAAATACAATGTTAAAGAGATACAAAGAAGCAGAAGAAGATTTTGCAAGTGTAATTGAAAGCTGTCCCTACTGGGCTGTGGTATATTTTAACAGAGCCCAGTTCTACTGTTGTTTAAAGCAGTATGAACTAGCTGAAGAAGACCTAAGTAAAGGTATATGTTTTGGTAATGTTTTGGATAATATTGCAGTGGTCAAGGTGTTTGTTTACAAAAGAATAAACCCATTTGGTCTATTTGTCTAGATAAGCTTACATTAGAATGAATGTTTTTATATATCATATATTTAATGTAATCATATGGGTTCCTTTATGTAATCACTTACAGAAGCTAAGTGAGCTAAGATACAGAAAATTAGGGAAACTGTACACAAGCATTGCAGCCTTTCAAAGAAAGACACTGTACTGTTTCCCTGATTTAATTTTCTCAGAAAGATTCAATATTTTAAATTTAAATAACTAGGTGCAAATGAATAAAAATGTTTTCAAATAAGTAATTCTAAAGTTATGTTATAAAATTTTTATTTAAAAAATGAGATTTTTAGAGTATTAGCATAAAATATATCTTGATTATTTTCTTTTACAGCTCTGTCTTTGAAGCTCAATAATGCTCTGGTATATAATCTTCGAGCAGAAGTTCGCGGTAAAATAGGTGTGATTGAGGAAGCTATGTCTGACTATAACCACGCACTTGATCTTCAAGAACATGCCCAGTGATACGATTACATACAGTGTGGTTTCTGTAGCAGTTTACACAGCTTTTAAACCAGAAATTAAAATGTATCCATTGTTTAAAACAAAGGTTGCACTATCTTCATTACTATACTCAGTATGTTTCGTCTTCTCTATAACACTTTAATGCATTTTAGCAACATATTATGTTATATATTATAAAACATTTAGATCATTTTATGCATATTTAGCACAACTCAATAACTGAACTTCTTTGCAGTGTACAGAATTTAAATGGGAATGTTTCTTAAAGAATATTAACATGTAAAATATTTTCTTTAAAGTAGAACAATTCCTTTTGAAATAATATTGCATGATTGCATAAAAAGTGCCATGGACCTTTTTATAAATACAACTCATAGTATACTCAACAGTATCCAGATTTTAAAACATAAATATAGAGCTGATGATTATAAAGAAATTTCCTTTCTCCTCCTTTAAACAATGTCTCTTCAGGCCTGTATTCTTCCTGCTACTCGTATTCTTTTAACAGATAAATATGTTCCTGCTTTTCCTGTTGCCTCTCTTCCAGGACAGCACGTATAAAGAATTTGAGCATCCAGTTCCTTGAGATTGTTTTCTCTGTTTTAATGTAAATTCATAAACATATATATAAAAATCTGCATGCAGTTGTAATTAGTGCTTCATAGAAGTTGACAAGGGAAAGTAAATTAAAGCAGTTAATAATTCACTATAAAGCCCTGGCTGGTTGGCTCAGCAGTCTAGTGTTGGTTCGAATATTGATCAGAGCACACAGGAGAAATGACCATTTGCTTCGCCACCCTTTCCCTTTGCCATTTTCTCTATTTCTTTTCCCCTCCTAAGCAAACCCAGAATCTTCGAAGGTCAAAACAATGACAGTATGAATCCTAAATTTTGTTCTTATTTAACATTTCTTGTTGAATAGAGAATTCTTTAGCATACACACAATTTTCACAATGCCTAACGCGCTCTCTCTCTTGTCTCTCTGTCACACACTCACACATACACCCCTCTTAGGATCACAAGATAAGATGAATAAACTTAGAAAACAAAATTAGGGGAAAAAATGTAATGAATCAGATTAGTCTGCTCTAAAAACAAGTAGGTAGCTAAAAATTCTGTCAAGGTGATAAAAGTGAAATGTCAAATCATGGTGTATCAACATCTCAAGTTAATCATTGTAATTTTTATATTTGGATGATGCTATGACATAATCAGGCTGTAACCCAATCAAGTATAGTGAATAAAATACCATAACAAAATGTTAACTTACCACCCTATCTTAAGAAAGATTGCACTTAATCAAGGGGTATGGTGTGTATTGAACCTAGAGTGGGGGTGGGGTGGAGGCACGGTCAGGGTACAGACGTTGTACGCAAGTTCCTGGCTCTGTCTGCTGAGCTGACGCTCTAAAGAGTAAGCAGGAACCTTTTGATACTTTGATCTCTCGTTGGTTGGTAAATTCCCATAAAGTAAATGGAGCATACCATAGTCATAACTTGAAGCCACTAAATCCTTAGGCAGTTCAACCACTGATTCCATTCTAGCCAAGAAATCTAATAAAAATTTAGTTAGTCTATGTGGATACATAGAACAATATTTATAGTATAATTCTGTTTTATCTTAAAATTACACATATGCAATATATATCTATTATATTTTCCTTAAAAGTCTTAAATACTTTTTATGCACCAACCTTGAACAGTGAGTGCCTGAGAATATATTGCTGGTGTACTTTTTTTGGTAGAAGATGTGTGGGAGGTTTAAGAGAACCTCAGTTTGATTTATTTTATTTTATTTTTTTTTTACTTTTGATATTTCTGTGCTCTCTGGTTTATTTATTTCCTAATTATTGAATGTGTCTTGGTTTCCTAAGAGGAAACAATGAAAATATCTATCCTGGCTCCTATGTTAAATAGTTTATTTGAGGCAACAGTTAGAATTATGAAGAATGCACATTGCCTTTTTCTCTGAGCATAGGCTGGTGGGTAGTGCCCCTGTAGAGGTCCGCTGGTTCAGGCAGGTCTTAACCACAAAGCATCTCAGATCCAAACACCCAGACCATCTCTTCCGAAAATTTAACCTTAAAAAATTTTTTTTTAAAAAATATGTAGGGTAATAATCATTGTTAAATTTCCAAGAAAAGTATAAAATTTGCTGTTTAAATCTGGGAGTCAGTTGAGGTTTTGTATCTTCCCAGCTCTACATTTTAATGTATTTGCAAAAAGAGGAGAATACAGTTTGCATGTGCTCATATGGTGATTTTGTATCACTTTAAAGCTCTAGTTCTCTGCAAGTATAAAGATCTCCAAAACTTCTGATGAAAAGAAAAAGAAATCATGAAACTTTGGGCTGGACCTATGGCGGTACAGTGGATAGAGTGTCAACCTGGAATGTTGAGGTCACCAGTTCAAAACCCTGTGCTTGCCTGGTCAAGGCACATACAGGAAGCAACTACAATGAGTTAATGCTTCCCACTTCTTCCCTCGCTCCTAAAAATCAACAAATAAAATATATTTTAAAAATTAAAATAAAAAAGAAATCACGAAGCTTTGTATTAACATATCTGTGACTTCATGACACAAATTTTAATAGAACAAAGAATCTTAAGAGACCAGTGATTTATGCTGATAATATGTGTGATTTCATAACCATCACTGAAAAGAAATAAATTACTAAGTGGAAAAGCACTTCAAATATAAAAATGCTCCTTAATTTTATTTCAATTGGTTAGTAGGTTAGATAATTCCATTTATTATAATTATATATATTTTACTATTTGACACTTTATAGTTTTACAGTATTTAGTGTGGTTCTGAAGCCTAAATAATAAATTCCTAATGACATTACATGAAGTGTTTTTTTAAAATTTTTATAACCTTCCCATAGGAAAGCTATGTACGTCTATAAATCAACTTAGTTTGACTTACTTTCAGATAAATACAAATAACTGAGAATTTAACTTAGTATTTTATGGCATTATGATTGTTACATTGTAGAAAGTTTATTTTAAAAGCTTATAAATCACAGGATTCTGAATTTATTAAACTGGGAGACCACCATGTATTATAAGCTATGAACAAATCTAAAATATCTCTTTTAACTCTGAAGACCAAGATAAGAATTTTAGTATCCAGGTTAAGGTGTTTCATTACACAAAAACTAGAGATGAGTTGTTCCTTCCTTAAAAATGATAGAGCAACAATTTCATTCAAGTCTTGGGGCCCCATTCTGAAAATCTATAAATTCAATAGTACAACTCTGTGCTTTTGAAATATGGGAGACATCTCACCACTGCTCTCCTGGGAGTGTATTATGCTGAGTAATGTGTGTGTGAGTCCTGCAGTAGCTCTGTGGAGCATCCTCCTGTCTGCGGAGTGCTGGCTCCACTGGCATTGCGTCTCCTGCTTTCAATTCCTGTGCTCCCTGTTTACACACAAAGGTCCTATATTGGATCTTTGATGTTGAGTATAAAGTTAGGGTGAGAATATCTAAGAATTGAAAACCCTTGGCAATGCTGGAAATAGTTGACTTCACTAGACTATTGTTGTAGTAATATAATGTTATAGTAATTAAATATATAGAAATATAAAAAACAAAAATATGGAAGATATATAAAAGTAATTAAGATGTAATATTAAAATTAATTAAGGAAATTAAGTTAAGTTATGCCATCTGGATAGGAATTAATATAGTGTGTGCAGATGTGATAAGCAGACTCTGACTTTCGAGCAGGGCCCAGTTAGTGTGTGTGTGAAGTTATACGTAGATAAGAAGTGGCTTGGTGTCATAACTTTGCAAGTTAAGATAAATAAGAACATCTTAAAGAGTGGTTTGATGTAACATTTCAGTAGATTAACATAAAAGGGGTTCCCTGTGAGGAACTCCCAAAAAGGTGGTTTGAGGTGATAATCATACAGATTGACACCTGCTAGAAGGTAGGTTGAGGTGATAATTCTGTAGATTGACACCTGTTAGAAGACGTTGGCCAGAAAAGGTACTAAAGCTGAGGGGCCCCATGCTGCAGTAGTTGCCCAGACTCCACACCGCTCTCAGCTCTGACCAAAGACAGCCGAGAGGAGCACACCGACGGGGCACCCTTAAGCTGTACCCAGGCATGCCAAAAGGATTTGTGAGTAATAAATTGCCTGTGTGATTCTTGCAACTAACTCTGTGTGCCGGTCTCATGTTTTTCCTCCAATGGCAGTTAGTGTTGGCACTGATCAGTAGAATCCTCACAGCTGCCTCAAGAGTAGCCTCGGCCCTGACCGACTGGCTCAGTGGTAGAGCATTGGCCTGGTGTGTGGGAGTCCCGGGTTCGATTCCCGGCCAGGGCACACAGGAGAAGCGCCCATCTGCTTCTCCACCCCTCCCCCTCTCCTTTCTCTCGGTCTCTCTCTTCCCCTCCCGTGGCCGAGGCTCCATTGGAGCAAAGTTGGCCCAGGCGCTGAGGATGACTCCATGGCCTCTGCCTCAGGCACTAGAATAGCTCTGATTGCGGCAGAGCGACGCCCCAGATGGGCAGAGCATCATCCCCTGGTGGGCGTGCTGGGTGGATCCCAGTCAGGCGCATGCGGGAGTCTGTCTGACTGTCTCCCCATTTCCAACTTCAGAAAAATACAAAAAAAAAAAAAAAAAAAAGAGTAGTCTCGAAGAGGCTGCCAGCCCTGCTGATAAGCAGGAGTGTCCCACTGGGGAAGTCGAATCAGGGACGCCTGATCGACATAGAGCTTGGGTTCTACTGAGACAACTGTGCATTGTAACTTGGTTGTGAAAATGTGGTTTTTGCATAGAACTTTCTCCTCTAGGGTTTCTTTTTTTTTTTTTTTTTTTTTGCATTTTTCTGAAGCTGGAAACAGGGAGAGACAGTCAGACAGACTCCCGCATGCGCCCGACCGGGATCCACCCGGCACGCCCACCATGGGGCAATGCTCTGTCCACCAGGGGACGATGCTCTGCCCATCCTGGGCATCGCCATGTTGCGACCAGAGCCACTCTAGCGCCTGAGGCAGAGGCCACAGAGCCATCCCCAGCGCCCGGGCCATCTTTGCTCCAATGGAGCCTTGGCTGCGGGAGGGGAAGAGAGAGACAGAGAGGAAAGCGCGGCGGAGGGGTGGAGAAGCAAATGGGCGCTTCTCCTGTGTGCCCTGGCCGGGAATCGAACCCGGGTCCTCCGCACGCTAGGCCGACGCTCTACCGCTGAGCCAACCGGCCAGGGCCTCTAGGGTTTCTTAAAGGGATCTTCTTATCTCTACGGGAATAAGTGGGCAGCCAAGAAGTATCAGGTTTACTGAAGGAGTATTACAGGAAGACAGGAGTGAGATATTTAAGTAATTTAATTAGAAAGCAATTTAAAATACGCTTACATAGAGAGTGCTATGCATTGGAACAGAAATGTAAAAGTTCACAGGGAGCTGAAAGGTAAGTGACGAGATTTTGGAGACATTTCCTCCCTTTTGGGTGGCTATTTTGAGAGGTGCCACAGACCCTTGAGTGGTAGGACTCTCCTCTGTCTGTTGCTGGGAACGCTGAGACAGTGGCAGGCTACACCCACAGTGACACAGCAACTGTTCCTAAGGCTCCCTCCACACCACGCGCTCATGAGCCTGTTTTACAGATGGGGAAATTTGGGTCCAGAGAGATTAGGTGGCCCATCAAGGTCCTACATTAGAGCCAGAAGCCTCAATACAAACCCAGGCAACCTGAGAAATTAGAAAAATGCTGTGTCAGGGTTACTTTGGAATGGAAATACCAATTAAGTGGGTAAAAAACTCTGAAGCTCCTCTCTTTAAGGTTTTCATTTGTTGGTTTGTTGGTTTTTAGGATTCTGATCTTATGAATGCTTGACTAGGTAAAAAGTCTACTCTCAAAGAATTTTCAGTGACACCTGTGTTTTTATATAATATTTTAAGTGCCATCTTCATGTCTACTTAGATCCATTCTATGCTATATAAAAAACCTGGAATTATAAAACCATTTAGGGGCCAAGTGTCAAGGCCTTTTTTAAAGTGCTCTGTTGTCTCTTTAATTGTTATAACCACCCCAGGAAGTTATTATGATCAACACACCTATTTTACAGATGAGAAAACTGAAGCAAAGGAAGAGATTAGGTAATTTGCCTGAGGTCACACATTACTTATGGGTCCTTTACCCACCCACCCCCCACTTGACCCTGCAGAAGAGAGTGCAGACACCGAGACCCGAACTGTTTTTTAAAAGTTTTCCTGGCAGCAGCCTGCACATGTTGGGAGATCTGTGCCCCAGAAACTCTGTCTCCTGGTGCCCCAGGAATTACCTACCTCTTTGAGGACTTCAGGAACTCCATGTTTTATCCTCTGTTTGGAATAAACTGTGTCCAAAGTGGGCAATTCAATTTGTTTTCGAGAGAGAAGGATTTGAGGATAAAATTCAACCTTCAAAGTTAGTCATTAACATCACTGTACTATGGGTTTGTAGCTTCTACTGAGTCAGAACTTCATTTTCCAGCCACTAAGTCTCTCTGAGATTTACCTCTAAAAGTTTGTGGGAAAAAGAAAGGAACCTCTGAGATGAAATGACTTATGTTGATGTGGCTCACGAAACAGGACAAGGCTTCTGCCGTTAGCTCTCCTGTGACCCGCAAGGAATAAACTGGTGCTTTTCAAAACGGCAGTGGCTTATCCAGTTCTTGGGCCTCAGGCAGGGAAGAACTCAGCTATTTCTCTACACTTGTGATGTCAAGAGGAGTCACACTCCGAGAGACCTCTGCTATGAAAGAGGAATTGTTTACGGCACTTGAAAAATCCTCGTGGAACTGTCCATCAAAGTTTATGAGACGTGTGAGACTTAGGTATCAGCTTTCTGGGTCTTTTCTTTACAGAGCATTTAGAATCAAACCCTTTCCTTGGCTGGTTTTATATGGATAAACAGAGCTGTTTTACTTTTTCTTCTTTCCTATCTGTTTTTGTTGACTCCTCCCACGCCCTTTCCCCCCTCTTCTTTCATCCCTATTCTGAGACAATTAACTCCTTGTTTCTCAAAATGGGGTCTGTGGTCTACCTGTGTCAGAATGGGCTGGGATGCTTATGAAAAGTGCCTATTTCAGTCCTTACCTCCACCTAACTGAATCAGATTCCCTAGGGTGTGGGAGGGGAGCTCAGGAGTCATCATTTCAACAAGCTCCTACCTAAGGAGTTTCCTATCCATCCTGAAGCAGAAAAGATCTAGCCCTGTGTTTCTCCAACTTAATTGTGGAAGGCTTGATTCAACAGAACCCAGGGCCTGGCCCAGGGCTTCTGATTCGGTAGGTGGGGCGGAGAACTTGCAAAACTATGGCGTTCCTATATGCTAACGCTGCTGATTCGGAAGCTCCAGTTGAGAAGCTCTCATCTTTGAAGTCCTGAGAAACCTTTTAATAAAACATGCCCTAAAATGGTGAATGTTAAGCATTTTGGTTGTAGAAATATAAATGTTAACAAAACACCCACATTTCTATTTATACAACTGTGCGGACCATTTCTTATCCTGTGTCTCTCCATATTCAACCCGGCTCCTCAGCCTTTAGAGGGGACTACCCTCCTCTTCATGTAGCCTTGAGTCACACAACTGTGCATCTCTCCTCAGTCCCCCAACCTCCACCACTTTCCATTTGTTTTAGAATGTGATTCTCTTCCACACTGGGGCTCAGTTATTTGTGTTTGGGGAAGATACTTTATTTCCTCATATGTAAGACACACCCTTTTCACAAAATTTGGGGTCTAAAAGCTGGATGTGTCTTATACAGTGGTTGTGGCATTTCAAATGCCATGGATGGAACCGAGGACGAGGCAATATATGCAGACAGTGACTTGTCATCAGACACAGATGAGGACAAGCTAATGGATGGGAGTTTTGACAGTGGTGAGGAGTTGTATGAATTTTAAGATGAATAAAACTTGAGTTCAATAACTTTATGTAATATTTATTTTTTCAAATTTTGGGCCCCAAAATTAAGGTGTGTCTTATACATGGGAGCATCTTATATGTGGGGAAATATAGTACTGTTGTTCATCTTTCCTACCATACTGCAAACACCTTAAATACAAAGTTTATGTCTTTTTAAATTCTGTCTTGCCTGACGGTGACACTAGTTTGATGTTCAACAGATGAGTGAATATTTTGGTGGGAAAAGGATGAGTTTAATTCCCTTAATTTAGGGCTAGATTGTTAATGCTTTGGAGCAATAATGGTCACCAACCAATTCAGCTGAGACAGTGGGTAGTGGAAGGTCGGTGGATAATGGGGGATGGTCACGTGGGGAACTCAGACCCGCAAACTTTGGCTAGGAACGCCCACAACCAAGCGCGCCAAAAGAAACTTCCCTGGAGCCCTTTGGAAAACAGCGACCATCTGCCAGCCAGTGAAATTTCACTATGTCATATTAGCCAAACTTCCCTAGAGGACCCCTTTAAATATCCCTCACACGGGTCACCCCTTGCGACTTCCCTGGCCTCCATCTTTCCTCGGGGCCAGGGAACCTCGCTGGGCAGGATGTGTGCTCTGTACTCAATAAAGCCTTTTACTATTCCACACTTCGTGGCTCTGGCCCCTTCCTTCCTCCTCAGCAAGGAAAAATACCTTACATTTTGGTGCCAGAAACCCAGGAGGAGTTTGAAGTTCGCAAGGACCACTCCTCTTCCAGTCCCCTCTGAGAAAGAACCAGGATCTCCAACCTTCCACCCACTTCAGTGCACAGTGCGATAAGTCCCCTGCCTCTAGCCACCCTTGAGTTCTTTCCTCCGAGACTCCCTGTCCAAAACCGTAGCTACATCAGGGAAGACTTTTCCGTTCCGAGTGTGTGTGCTTATGGAGATGTCCTGAGCATTTCCACTTTACCTTTTCCTTCCGTGGCCAGACCTTGCTGATATTTAAATCTGACCACTCCGAGGACTGAGGGCAGCTGTGGGGGCACAGGAATCTCCCTCCTTGAAGAAGAAGAAACTGTTCTTCTTCTCCGCTGTGGCCAGGCCACAGAACCCACTGAATTAGCTTCCTGAAGGGACTTTCGGTGTTAACACCCTCACCAATTTATTGCCAAAAAAGCTGGGAACTGATTGGAGATCTCTTAGATACACGGCTTCTAATTATTCACGCACCCGTCCTTAATCTCTGTGCCGCCATTCCACACCGCACACGCCTTTTTCTGGCCAGAGAAACCTCACCTAAAACCTCCACTCCTAATCTTTCCTTTTCTGCAGACTCCCAACCCTCTCCCCCTCCTGTCTGACCCCCGGGGCACCCCTCTCTTGGGACTTCGGAGGACCTCTTTATGCTCGAACCTCTTCCCTCTGAGAGCCCCCTCCCCTCCCTTTGCAAAAACCTGTTTCTTATTCACCACTACCATCTCTCTTTCTCCTCCCCTGCTGGTCAGGGGCCCTTCCCTTCTCCACTGTGTTCTTAAACCCCTCCTCCATCAGGCCATTCTCAGCCTGGCATTGGCTCTTACACCGGTTTTCAGGACGTCCAACCCCAATTTTCTTGCAGGAAGTTCTGGCCCTGTCCTGCCTTTGGCTCCAGTGTTTCCTGAGGAATCTGGGTGCCGGACTCTGCATGAGCCCCCCTCCTCTTATCTCAACACCCCAAACTCCTATCCAGGACCTGTGAACATGGCATTTAAAGTTTTTAACGATACCAACTAGTAGAAACAGGCCAAGGCTGTTCGCCAGGCCTGCATGCAGCAGAAGGTAATGCTCCAAACCCCGGCTCTTGTGGCAGCCCTGAGGCCAGTAGAACAACAGAGGCAAGACACAGGAAGTGCCCGACCCAAATCCAAGCCACAACGAGAAACCCCACCAGCAGCTTGCTTTAAGTGTGGCAAGCAGGACCACTGGTCCCGGCAGGGCCCCTGCCCATGGCTGCCCACTGAGCCCTGCCCTGACTGCAAGCAGCCCAGTCACTGGCAGAGTGATTGCCCCTTTGGACAACAGGTTTTTCCTCAGCGCCTCTACGTGGAGGACAAGCCGCCCGAATGGGAAGGCCAATCCAGCCAGGTGGGTGCATCGCTTGAACTCCTAGGACACGGCCTGGACTTGGAGAACCCAGGGTATGCTGCAACAAGTGGGTAAGTCCATCTCATTTCTTGTGGACACGGGGGCTACCTTCTCTGTTTTGCCATCACACTCTGGACCTCTAATTCCCTCACGGGTCTCGGTTATGGAATGGATGGGACTCCTTCCTTTCCCCTTTTTATGCCACTCCTGACATGCAGTTTTGCCTCAAGCTTGCCTCCATACAGGACCACTGGCAGTCGGAACCACTGGACTCCATCCATCTCCAGCTCACCAAAAGACTGGACCCTACAAATCCCCCTATTACTCCTCTTTTTTAAAAATCCTTACAGGACAGCATCCGCGAAGTTTCTCAACTCACAGTCACACAGATGTTCCTCCTGATACCCCTCAAAACCACCACCTTCCAATCTCCCCCTCCCCACGATGCCCCTAATCAGCAGGAAGTAGCCAGACGAATAAATGATGCCCCTTTTCTATTTAACACAAAAGGTCAGAATGTAAGGTTGGTGGATAATGGGGGATGGTCACGTGGGGAACTCAGACCTGCAAACTTTGGCTAGGACCACCCACAACCAAGCGCGCCAAAAGAAACTTCCCTGGAGCCCTTTGGAAAACAGCGACCATCTGCCAGCCAGTGAAATTTCACTATGTCATATTAGCCCGACTTCCCTAGAGGACCCCTTTAAATATCCCTCACACGGGTCACCCCTTGCGACTTCCCTGGCCTCCATCTCTCCTCGGAGCCAGGGAACCTCGCCGGGCAGGATGTGTGCTCTGTACTCAATAGAGCCTTTTACTATTCCACACTTCGTGGCTCTGGCCCCTTTCTTCCTTCTCAGTGAAGAAAAATACCTTACAGGTAGTGTTTGGGATGAGCCTCTTTATAGTAAAACTTATCAAACTCCAAGAAGCAGCCCAGGAGGGAGCTGAAGCTTTTTACTGACTTCCTAGTTCTCTTCTCTGGCTCCACAAAGTGTGATTCCTGGACCAGCAGTGCTGCTGGCCTCGCTTGGGAACATGTCGGATATAGAATCTCAGCTTCACCCATAATCACAATTAGAGTCAGAATCTGCAGGTGCTTTATCTGCAGTCAAGTTTGAGAAGCACGATATTACTCAGAAGTTATCTATTTCACTGAAAAAAAAAAGTGCTTAGAAATAGTTTCAAGTCAGTGCAAGAATCTTTATTGTTGGTGATTATAAGGTTAACATTTTTTTTTACAAGATATCCTTGGGGTAACTGGGAGTTCTGCTGGGGATCTGTAACCACCAACACAGTTTCTTATTAAATGGGCACCATATTGTGCTAGACACTATTAAAGAAGCATAATGAATCTGAGCTTTACCACAAAGCCTGACGTCAGTGATGTGGGTAAGCAATATTAAGACACAATTAAACATATTAAGCATGCAGATGCAACATCACTACAACATGAGTGGATTTGTTTTTAAAAAGTTCTTTTTAATATTCATCCCCTATAATCCATATTTCTTTGATTTGAGAATTTCAAAACAAGATTTTCTTAACTAATTTGCTACAGAAATTTGGTATTCAGCAGTAACCTGAATGGGTTATATAAAGATGGATGTTTCTGAGTACTTTTCCACTCTATCTCAATTTGTAATGGAGAAGAGTAAATATGTTTTGATATGGAAAATGAGTTATATTATGTGATACCCAATAAAAAATGTCTTCTCTTTGAATTTCATATACAGGATAACTCATGTGTAAATGGGTCAGGCAGCAGAGGTCTCATTAACAGTTTTTAAATTGTCAAAAATAAGAAGTGTTTATGTGCTGTGTATTAAGATGTTTATTCATAATTTAGGGTTCAACATATGTC
Organism: Saccopteryx bilineata; assembly: GCF_036850765.1. NCBI lineage: Eukaryota > Metazoa > Chordata > Mammalia > Chiroptera > Emballonuridae > Saccopteryx > Saccopteryx bilineata. The sequence goes on from NC_089493.1 coordinate 111,131,217, forward strand.
ATTATTATCCAAATATTAAAACATTCAATGAGGCTTATTTGAGATTACCATACTTAGAATATTGATTTTATAGCTCCCCAGGAACAGATTATGCAGCATTTAATGTGTGAGGCTTAGTGGGAGATGAACTTTTTTAGTTAATAAGATCTCTTTCCTTTTATTGACAATTGTGAGTCTCAAAAGATGCTCATTAGAAAGGTCAGAATGGCTGCTTTGAAAGTGTGTTCAGTAAAGGATGAGTATATCAGCAAGGCTATAGGAGTCTGGGAGCTTTATATGTCTTGTTCATTACTGTATTGTTTTTCATTTCTCTGGGATGTTTTGTTTGACAAAATTTAACCAAAGAAGAACAGTGTCATTAGAAAGCTATTTAGAATATGAATGGTTGTAAACATTCTGCTCACTTAGACCCAAAAGTATTAGAACAGGGGAATATAGCAATTCATTATATCTTTTTGCATTTTACATAATACTACAGCATTTAGATGAATTATTTCTTCGCTGTTGAAGACTTTATTTTTAAATGGTCTACTTATTAATTATACCACTGCTGTTAAACTTCTAGCACATAGTAATTCACATATTATTCCTGATAATTTTGTTTCATTGATGTCTTTGAGGCCATTGTACAGTGTGTCCATAAAGTCATGGTGCATGCACTTTTGACAGTTCACAGGAAAGCAACAAAAGACGATAGAAATGTGAAATCTGCATCAAATAAAAGGAAAACTCTCCCAGTTTCATACCTATTCAGTGCAGTTCCATGTGGGCTCACACACAGATTTTTTTAGGGCTCCTTAGGTAGCTATCCTGTATAGCCTCTACAGACTCGTCACTGACTGATGGCCTACCAGAATGGGGTTTCTCTACCAAACTGCCGGTTTCCTTCAACTGCTTATTCCACCAAGTAATGTTATTCCTATGTGGTGGCGCTTCGTTATAAACGCAGCGATATTCACGTTGCACTTTGGTCACAGATTCGAATTTAGTGAGCCAAAGAACACACTGAACTTTCCTCTGTACCATCCACATCTCAACTGGCATGGCCGTGGGCTGCTCTGCTGTATACACGGTGTTACGTCATCATCTGTGCATGCGCACATGCTGCCACCTCATCCTACAGAAACTGGGAGGGTTTTTCTGTTATTTGCTGAGATTTCACATTTCTATCATCTTTTGTTGCTTTTCTGTGGCCGGTCAAAAGTGCACCATGACTTTACGGACACACTGTATTAAAAACAATCTATGCTACCATTTCAAAATACAATAAGATTACCATGTTCGTTATGAGTAGAAACAAAATAATACACACCCCTTTTTAATAAAAGTATTAAAATGTCTTCAGATTTGATATGCACCTTTCTAAGTAATGTGAACATTAGTGTTGTAAGCAGTCAGTTCTCTTATAAGCTTTACTTCCCCAAGGATAATTTCACATACTTTCTTTTCTTCCTCTCCTTAGCATAAAAACCACGGAGTCCTGAATTAATAAAGGATTGCACAGCACGTAGTAGGCATCTGATGTGTATTTGTTGAAATCAATGAACTTAATATTGGGGAATTTGAGCTTTAAAGAGGAAACAGAATTTAAAATGTGAACGTGGATTTAAGTAATTCACAGTGAAAAGTCAGTTTTCACGGCCAGGATATGGAAGGTCGTCATGTATGGTTTAGTTGGAAATAATCGACTGACATACATTTCAGTCTCACATTACTGTGCTTTACTGTTCAGAATAATAGACTTTATATAAATGCATATAAGTTCCTTTATCTTACTCTGTATTTTTTAAATTAAAGTGAATTTAAAATAAAATAATGTTGTTTCCAAAGATGGAATAGTTTAGAAGACTACGGCACTTCTTCTTTTTTATTTTTTTTATTTTTTTATTTTTTTATTTTTTTAAATTTCCAGAGCATTTTATTTTTTATTTATTCATTTTAGAGAGGAGAGAGAGAGGGAGAGAGAGACAGACAGAGACAGAGAGAGAGAGAGAGAGACGGGTGAGGAGCTGGAAGCATCAACTCCCATATGTGCCTTGACCAGGCAAGCCCAGGGTTTTGAACCGGCGACCTCAGCATTTCCAGGTCGACGCTTTATCCACTGCGCCACCACAGGTCAGGCCGGCACTTCTTCTTTTTTAAAGTACATATCTAGACTGGGTTTAGAATTGCATGTCTGGAAAAGCTATTCATAATCTGCTTTTCCTCCCCTTTCTTTTATTTTTGCATGTATTTATTTTGGCCAGCTGGTGAGACAGATCTTTTTCAGGGCTCAGCCTTCCAGTCTGAGCGTGGTTCTCTCTCAAACCAATCTTTAGATCAAATTCCTGTCTTAGTCGCTCCGGTGTCTGAACAGCGTTGATGTCACGGGGGCGTGGTGACCCGGTTATCTGTCCCAAATGCCTGGTGGCTTGCCAAGTAAAGGACTTAGTTAGGTGGCCACACACACTGCCCCACCTCACGAGGGGAAGGAGACTGCAGTGCAAACTTTAGGCAGCTGGTCTCCTCTTTGTATCTCGGCAGCTGTTCTATAGGAAGGTAGACACAGAGGCCTTCTGAAAAACAAATGGTCCTTTATTCCCTTCCTAGCTTAGTTGTCACCATGTTAGTGCACCAGTGGGCTTACACAAGGGTTAGTTAGTTGTAGGGTCAGGGGCTGGTAGGTAATCTTTATCCTGGAACTAGTCCAAGGCTTTGGTTCTGGAGGAAAATGTTCAATTTTATTCCATTGTCTGTGGAATTCGTTCTAACAGAGCTCAGATTTTTCACTAAGTTTGGGCTTTCTGCATTACAGTCAGCCTTAGAGATGGTCTTTTTTTTTTCCTCAGCGATGTTAAAATTCCAGACCTAAACATCCCCTGAGAAAGCCAGTGGGGTTCACTGACTGGGAGCCAGCATCGCCTTAGAGCTGGAAAAGCTGAATGAAGGGCTTCCCACTTCTTTGTCACCTGCAACATCGGCACACGAACCACAGAAGGTGTGAGGGGTTCTGTGCCTCACACTGTGGGGGTTTGAATATGAGGGTCCTGGCACCACACTCTCCTTCCTTCCCTTGTGGCCATCTACAGAGTAAATGACCACTCTTTAGCCTTCCTTCCTTGCGCTAGGTGAAGCATCGTGCTGCGGTAGAAGGTGTCAGAACTAGGTTCCCTAGTCCCATCTCTGCCAGTTGTGTCAGCTCAGCTGCTCTGAACCTTTTTTCTTATCTGCAGATGAGTCTTCAAGTCCCATCTAGCTTCAGGATCTATGGAACTGATGGGAATAATATTACCTGCTCAGCCTACCCGACTGGACTGTTGTGGGAATTAAAGGAGATCACATTTATGAAACTACTTTGTAAATCCTCTACAAAAGATTAAGCAATGTGATACTATTAATTCCCTCTGAAGAATCAAAATAGCTTGCAATTTGCTCTTAATCTTCAAGACTGTGTATAAATCTTTTGTATTTGGGTCTTTAACGATGTACACTGTAATGCAAGACCAATGAACAGAACAATCTCTCTCACAATACATGTGACTCCAAGTGTCATTCTAAAGTAATGGACTGGAGGGAAGAATGTATGTATTTTTAACGCAGGTAAAATTAACCTTAGGTACAAAGGATTCAGGACTTTTTTTCTACTCCTTTTAAAGTTCTGAAAAGCAGGTAAGTTACTGCTTCACACCAGAGATTGTTTAAATAGAGCAGGAGGCCCTGGCCGGTTTGCTCAGTGGTAGAGCGTCGGCCTGGCGTGCAGAAGTCCCAGGTTTGATTCCCGGCCAGGGCACACAGGAGAAGCGCCCTCTGCTTCTCCACCCTTCCCCCTCTCCTTCCTCTCTGTCTCTCTCTTCCCCTCCCGCAGCCAAGGCTCCATTGGAGCAAAGATGGCCCGGGCGCTGGGGATGGCTCCTTGGCCTCTGCCCCAGGCGCTAGAGTGGCTCTGGTCACGACAGAGCGACGCCCCGGAGGGGCAGAGCATCGCCCCCTGGTGGGCAGAGCATCGCCTCTGGTGGGCATGCCAGGTGGATCCCAGTCTGGCGCATGCGGGAGTCTGTCTGACTGTCTCTCCCCGTTTCCAGCTTCAGAAAAAAAAAAATACAAAAGAATAAAAATAAAAAATAGAGCAGGAAACTCAACATATCGTTGGAGAAGCAAGTGCTGGGGGGGGGTCCAGAACAGCCCACAGCTGGGGGCAGTGAGTGCTGATTAAAGGAGGGGCACTCTCAGAGCCCAAAGGGAAGCAACAGTATCCTTTACACCTGCTGTCACTGTTGAGACACTGTGGCATAAATTAGATCCTCTATCCAGGTGTGGTATTAAAAGAGTATTTTACATTATTCCAGTTTACAGAGTGAAACAGAAACTAAAGTACCACAAATAATTTTTCTATCTCTATCTAATCTCTCACCTATCTATCGTCTATCTACCTGTCATCTATTTATGGTCCACCTATGTATTGGATAGCTATCTAGGTATCTATCAATCATCTATTTATTTATAATTGGATGCAGCTCAGAGTAGTAAAAAAAAAAAAAAGAATACTTAAGAAACCATGTCTTTGGCTCTTATTCTCTCCCTTACTCAACAGCACGAAACCTAGCCTTTGGGCCATAATAGGGGCTTGATAATTTCTACTTCTGAGGGGAGGATGTTCCGAGAGGAAGAGTGAAACATTGAGGCAGGAGCCCCTATTTTTACTCCTGCCCTCTCTTGTGTCCTTGTGTTTTGAATATATAGTTAAAGCTAAAGGTTGCACACTGTCCTTTCAACTGCTAGCAAAACTTGGGGAGGCGTTGCAAGGGAATGCAAAGTGCCCCAGAGGAACTGCGTACCCTGGGTCCACTCATGTGATGAGTTCTGGACCACCTAATATGAGCAGCTGGTAGGAAGAAGAAGCCATTAAAAAATTTTTTTTAAAGAAAAATAGGGCTTCTGGAGAGTGGGACAGATTGAATGAAGGGGACCAGTGGTGTTTATAATGGTACTGAAATTTAATTTCAGTGCTGACCTTTCATTTGACATTTTAGATAATGCTATGGACGTGCTCAGCTATTTGTTTTTAACATATTTTCTGTCCTTTGGGGACACAGGCTTAATTAAATTTGAAGTCAATAAAAGAATAAAGTAAATTTTTGGCTTTAAAAAATCAAATTTTGAAAAAAAATTCACAATAGCAACAAATATGCAAAGCATATGAATAATTTAAGCAGTGTTCAAGACTATAAAATATGCAAAACTTTACAAAGAGGTAAAAGAAAATATCAGTAAGAAAAACTATGTTTTGAGATGGGAGAGTTCATATTAATATTATATATAAGGACTATTTTTTTCAAATAAATATATAAAGTTACAAATTCTGTTAGAACTTGACAACACTGTTCTAAAGTTGACATAGAATAATAAATTGATCAGACTGGTAAAAGTTGAAAACACTAAAATGTGGTGAGGTTGTGGAGCAATGGAAACTCTTACACACTGTTAGTTTAGCAAAGTAAATGTGCAACCAATCTGAAGAGCAATGGAACGATACCTAGTATAAAGTTGAAGAGTTGAAGACGTGACCATTCCTCACTCATACATTCTACTCATAAGTATCTACCCCTGAGAAATTCATATATATATATATATATATATATATATATATATATGCGCAAACAGGGACAAATAGGTTCATAGCAAAACAAAAAAAAACCACACACAAAACAAACATAAACAACCTATATAAAAGTTTACTTACAAGACAATGGATAATTTAAATGATACATTTCATTCATACAATGGATTAGGAAGTAATGAAAATAAAAGACCAAATCTACATAAATCAATTGCATAAACTTCGTGAACATAATATTGAACACCACCAATGTTAAGTGTACATACTGACATACATAATAAGGATATAAATAAACTCAAACGAGCCTTACCTGGCTGGATAGCTCAGTTGGTTAGAGCATCATTCTGATGTTCCAAGGTTGTGGGTTTAATCTCTGGTCAGGGCACATACAAGAGCCAACCAATGAGTGCTTATGTAAGTGGAAAAAAATTTACTGTTTCGCTTTCTCTCTCTCTCCTTTTCTCTCTGTCTAAAACTAATAAATAAAATATTTGGCATAAGCTTTGCCATGTATGGTGGATACATGGATATTCATTTTACTATTCTATATGCCTTTTTAAATGATTGAAAAATTTCACAAAATATTGAAAAATGTTAAAAGATAAATATGTGAGACTAGCATAATTTCTAGTTACAAGGTTTTATAAAGCTTAATTAAATTAAAATAAATTCATAGTATTAGCTGAGGAATGAAATCCTGATGAAAAGAAAAACATAGAAAAATCTTCAAACTGGTCCTTTCACCTATAAATATTTGGTATGTAATTATATGGGAAAACAGTGAAAAGGAATGAAATTTTTACCAAATAGTGTTAGGACAACCAGATAGCTACTTACAAATCATATAGGGACAAAACACTACTTGGCTACCACGTACCAAAATAAATTCTAAATGGATTAAAGAAGTTTAAATGGCAAAAATTCATGCAATAGTATAAAAGAAATTGATGAATATTTATTTAATCCTGAGGGTACTAGATTTTCTTTTTTCCCTTTCTCTCTCTCTTTTAAAAATTTTATTTAGAACTTGATCCCCCCAAAAGCCCCATCAAAGACCCCCTAGAAATTATTAAAGAGAAAGATAAATACATTTGACCATGTCCAAATATAAACTACTCTGTATCAAACTGGTACAAAAATGAGAAAATAAAACATATTAAAAATATGGTTGCTGCTGAGCTTTGTGAATTCTTTGTATAGTTTGAATATTAAACCATTATTAGAGCTGTTTTTATAAATATCTCCCATTTGATTGGCTGCCTTTTTGTTTCATTGTCAGTTTCTTTTGCTGTGTAGAAGAAGCTTTTTAGTTTGACATAGTCCCATGTATTTATTTTTGCCTTTACTTCCCTTACCTTTGGGATCAAATTCATGAAATGTTCTCTTCAGCCAAGGCCCATGAGTTTAGTACCTATGTTTTCTTTTATGTGATTTATTGTTTCAGATCTTATGTTTAGGTTTTTGATCCATTTTGGATTCATTTATGTGCACAAGGACAAACTGTAGTCAAGTTTCATTCTTTTGCATGTGGCTTTTTAATTTTTCCAGCATCATTTATTAAAGATTCTTTCTTCTCTCCATTGTGTGATTTTGGCCCCTTTGTTGAAGATTATTTGTCTACATATATGTGGTTTTATTTCTGGGCTCTCAATTCTATTCCATTAGTCTGTGTGTCTGTTTTTCTTTGAATACCATGCTCTTTTGATTATTGTGGCTCTGTTGCATAATTCGAAGTCAGGTAGTGTGATGGCTCTGGCTTCATTCTTTTTTCTCAAAATTACTTTGGCTATTTGGGTTTTTTTTATGGTTCCATATATTTTTTTGTTGCACTTATAAAAGAAATTATTTGAGTTCATTTTCTGAAGTTGCCTTGTTGGCATGTAGGAAAGCAATAGACTTTTGTATATTGATTTTGTATACTGTGACTTTACTGTGTTGGTTTATTGACTCTAATAGTTTTTTGGTAGAATCTTTGGGGTTTTCTATATACAGTATCATGTTATCTGTAAACAGTGATACCTTCACTTCTTCTTTCCCGATATGGATGCCTTATATTTCTTTCTCTTGCTTAATTGCTCTTGCTAAACCTTCCAGACCTATGTTGAATAAGAGTGGAGAGAGTGGGAAGCCTTGTCTTGATCTGAATTTTAGAGGAAAAGCCTTCATTTTTTTTCACCATTTAGTATGATATTAGCTGATGGTTTGTCATATATGGCCTTTATTATGTTGAGGTACTTTCCTTCTATACCCATTTTATTTATTGAGTCTTTTAAAGATAAAAGGATGTATCTTATCGAATGCCTCTTCTGCATCTATTGATAGGATCATATGATTTTTGTTCTTTGTTTTGTTAGTGTGATGTATCACAATGATTGATTTCTGTATGTTGACCATCCTTGTGCTCCTGGAATGAATCCCACTTGATGATGATGTATTATTTTTTAATGTATTGTTGTATTCTAGGATTTTTCATCTGTATTCATTAGAGATATTTGTCTGTAGTTTTCTTTTTTGTATTGTCCTTGCTAGGTTTTGGTGTCAGGGTTATCTTGGCTTCATAAAAAATGTTAAGGAGTATTGTTTTTCTTCTACATTTTTGGAAGACTTTGAGAAGGATAAGTACCAAATCTCCTTTGAATATTTGGTAGACTTCATTAGTGCAGCCATCTGGTCTTGGACTTTTATTTTTGGAGAAATTTTTGATAGTTGTTTGCATTTCCTCCTTGCTTATGGGTCTATTTAAGTTTTCCATGTCTTTGTGACTCAAACTAGGATGATTGTAGCAAACAATCCAATTAAAAATGGGGAGAGGACCTTCTGCCAAGTAGATGTATAAATGGCCAATAGATATATGAAAAAATGCTCATCTTCACTAGTTATTAATGAACTGTAGAAATGATCCCTGAAAGTATAGTCTTTTCACTAGTTGTTAGAGAAATGCAAATCAAAACTACAATGAGATGCCTCCTCACACCTATTAGATTGGCTATTATCAACAAGACAGGTAATAACAATTGCTGGAGAGGTTGTATAGAAAAAGGAACCTTCGTCTACTGCTAATGGGAATGTAAACTGGTATAGCAATTATGGAAGAAAGCATGGTGGTTCCTCAAAAAATTGAGACTAGAATTACCATATGAACCAGCAATCCCGTTACTGGGTATCTACTCCCAAAACTCGAAAACATTGGTATGCAAAGACATATGCACCCCCATATACATAGCAACATTATTCACAATGGCCAAGGCATGGGAACAACTAAAGTGTCCCTTGATAGAGGATTGGATAAAGAAGATGTGGTACGTAGATACAATGGAATAAGAAATGATGATATATTGGCATTTATAACAACATGGGTGGATCTTGAGAACATTATACTGAATGAAATAAGTAAATCAGAAAAAGCTAAGTAAGAACTCTATGCTTTCACAAATAGATGGGATATCAACTGAGACAAAAGTGAAGTGGTTGCGGGGAAGGGGTTTGTGGAAGGGTGGGTAGAGGGGAGTAAAGTAAGACAAATATACGGTGATGGAAAATGATTTGATTTTGAGTGATGGGTATACAACATAATCAACAGTTTAAGGGCTGTAGAAGTGTTTACCTGAAAGCTATGTACTCTTTTTTTTAATTATTTTTATTTTTATTTTTTTTTGCTTTTTTTGCTATGTACTCTTATCGATCAATGTCACCCCATTAAATTTTATTTTCTAAATAAAATTAGTATATATAGAAATAATAAATAAGTGTAAATATATATATTTATAGATCTATGTTTGCAGCATATATAAGAATGGTTAAACATATGAATGGAAAATCCCAAATATACAAAATTTAAATTGGATAAAAGACATAATTCAAAAAGGAAGAAATCACTTGAAAAAGATGTATTATAAAGTATTTAATTGAAGAAATAATAAAATACAATAATAGTATCCAGTGTTCAGAAAAATGGTCACTGTTATTTACTTTAGAAAAGAAATTACATTGGTCTAAGATTTCCAGAAGATTTCTCAATACTTATCAAAACCCTTTAAAATATACTTATATTTTGACTTAGAAATTAGATTTCTACAAATGTGTCTTAAAGATGATTACTCATAGCATGCTTATAAAAGTTTAACTTTAAATGTTGAAATATTGGAAATACTCTAAATGTACAAACACTTGTTAAGTTATGCTATTTGTCTATTAAAAAGTACTATACATCACAGCTGAATACTTTTTCCATAGAAAGATATTTAATATATAACTATAAGATAATATGCAAGCATGCTCCTGTTTACATATGCATGTAGAAGAATATATATATATATATATATATATATACACATACACACATAATATTGTGTTACTAGTCATATTTGAATGGGAAGGAATAAAAGAATTTTCTTTTTTTTAATTGTATTTTTCTGAAGTGAGAAGCAGGGAGGCAGAGAGACAGACTCCTGCATGTGCCTGACTGGAATACCCCCTCTGGGGTGTTGCTCTGCTGCAATTGAAGCCATTCTAGCACCTGAAGCAGAGGCCATGGAGCCATTCTCAGCACCTGGGCCAACGTTGCTCCAATGGAGCCTTGGCTGCTGGCGGGGGAAGAGAGAGATAGAGAGAAAGGAGAGGGGGAAGAGTGGAGAAGCAGATGGGTGCTTCTCCTGTGTGCCCTGGCCAGAAATCGAACTTGGGATTTCTACATGCCAGGCTGACACTCTACTGCTGAGCCAAATGAATTTTCTTGGCCATTCAACAAAGTTTAATCTTCATGAAGTAATAACCATCTTATCAAGTCATTCTTTTGTATTGAATGTTTAATAACTTCCAATTACTTTATAATCTAACAGTCAGATTTCTCACACTGGCACTGGGCCCACCATTTCTGGCCTAGCCCACTCTCCTGACCAGGTTCCCCACCCTTTTCTGTGCACCAGAGCCGAGTCTGAGGCAAGCATCTACTCTTATTTTTAAGCGTGTCCAGTCTTTTTGTTTCTCCCTGAGCATACTTTCTATACCTCCTTGCACAAATTGATTTTACCTCAGCTCTTAGCTCTTACACAAAGCCTTTCCGGGTGCCCTCAATATGGGGATCATCATCTCTCTCCCTGAGTTGTGCCAATTCAGACTCGCCGTATATTATGAGGTCCCTGGGCGCCAGCTCGTAGGGTTTCATAAACAAACCCCGATGGTTGTTATGTCAGCAGCTGTCATCTCTCTCTAAAGTTCTGCCTTTCTTTGGCAATCTCTTTGTAGAGGCCCTTGTTGCGGTCTGATCATGCGTCTGACTCCATGGGAAGGGTTAGGTGGTCCTGGGCAGTGGAGCCCTCGGGGGTGGGGACAGAGAGGAACCAAGGGCTGGACCACTGCTCTTCCTTGCCCCATCAACATGGTGTCCTGCTTGCCAGCTTCTTTCATTTATCCTTTTATTCTCTATTTTTCTCATGAGATCTTTGTGCTGCTCACAATCAAGAGTCTTTAAAATAAAAAAGCACAGCAGCACAATCCATTTAACTCAGGGGTCCCCAAACTTTTTACACAGGGGGCCAGTTCACTGTCCCTCAGACCGTTGGAGGGCCCGACTATAAAAAAAACTATGAACAAATCCCTATGCACACTGCACATATCTTATTTTTAAAGTAAAAAAAAAAAAAAAAAAACGGGAACAAATACAATATTTAAAATAAAGAACAAGTAAATTTAAATCAACCAACTGACCAGTATTTCAATGGGAACTATGGGCCTGATTTTGGCTAATGAGATGGTCAATGTGCTCCTTTCACTGACCACCAATGAAAGAGGTGCCCCTTCCCGAAGTGTGGTGGGGCCGGATAAATGGCCTCAGGGGACTGCATGTGGCCCACAGACCGCAGTTTGGGGACCCTGATTTAACTAATCCCTACAGTATTTAGAAGCAACAATGAAAAGTATTGTCGTCTTCCCACGGACAAACAGGGATAGTAACCTCCTTGGCAGTTTAGTCCAGTGGTTTGTGTCTCTCCTGTGCTGCTTGGGGCCACCCTGTGCTGCGGCCTTTAGCATAGCTGGAGGAAGTGAAACATCACGCAGGTGAGAGGCATCCCCTGCAGGGAAGGATTCACTGGGAGCTAAGCCACCTCTGCAGGTGGGTCGTATAAAGAAGCCCGTCTCCTGCACCCCAAGAACGTGGATACCTACGTGCCTCGTTTCCTTTGAGCTGCGGCCCTCTCCCACTCTGGCAAGTACAAGAGTTTGGCAGGGAGGCTGGCAAGCATTTCACAAGACCGTAAAGGTTAAGGTACGGTGGAGGTTGTTTAGTGCAGGATTGTAAATATTTGTTAAAAGCTTTGTGTGTAGTTGCTTCTTTTGATACCTCTAATCCACCGAGACAGAAATAACTTCAAAGCCATGCCTAGTCTAACTTGGTCCTCGACCAAAGGGAAAGATCAGCTACCGCTAAGCGATGTTTTCACTCCCAGGCGGCAGCCCGCCTTAGTAGGCTCCTGGAAAATGAATCATCACTTAATTGTCTTTGGGCCTGCTTGGAAGTGTGAACAGGGAAGGAGCCAAGCTGCATGAATACATGTGAAGGAGCCTTTAGTTGACAGGGTTCCGTGCTGTCAGCAGCGGAACGAGAAGTGACGTTTGTGTCTGTTGAAAAGGATGGGCTGAGCCACTCTCCTTTTCCGGGCGAGAGCAGAACCCCGGCTGGACCCCCACGCTGCTCAGCAGTGGGAGCGCAAAGGGCTCCACCCCTTCCAGCTCCTCCAGAATTTCAGGGTAGGGACTCCCAGGTTGTCCAGTGAGATCCAGGCAGCTGAAGGTTTGAAGGTGGAGGAGAGAGGAGTTGGAGGCTGTTGTACAATCACAGGTGGATTTTTGGAATTTTGGTAATTTTTTTTTTCCATATTTTAAATTTCTATTAGAAATTACTGTTAAATCCAGTTTCTTGCCTGACCTGTGGTGGTGCAGTGGATAAAGCATCAACCTGGAATGCTGAGGTTGCCTGTTTCAGACCATTGGCTTGCCTGGTCAAAGCATGTGTGAGAAGTAATCAATGAACAACTAAAGTGAAGCAGCTACAAGTTGATGCTTCTTCCTCCCTCTCTCCTAAAATCAACAAATCCAGTTTCCTATTTTTCCTCCATTTCCAAATTATACCTATTTTCATCTCATAGATCAGGGGTAGTCAACCTTTTTATACCTACTGCCCACTTTTGTATCTCTGTTAGTAGTAAAATTTTCTAACCGCCCACCAGTTCCACAGTAATGGTGATTAATAAAGTAGGGAAGTAACTCTGCTTTTTAAAATTTATAAAATTTATAAAGCAGAGTAACAGCAAGTTAAAGCATATAATAATATATAATTACTTACCAAGTACTTTATATCGGATTTTTGCTAAGTTTGGCAGAATAAATCTTTATAAAACAACTTACTATAGTTAAATCTATCTTTTTATTTATACTTTGGTTGCTCCGCTACCACCCACCATAACAGCTGGAATGCCCACTAGTGGGCGGTAGGGACCAGGTTGACTACCACTGTCATAGATTGTCAGTGTTCTTCAAAATGATGAAGGGCAGATGAATGAATAGCAGGGAGAAAATTAATTGCATGAATCTCATTATGTGCAACTAATGGACGCTAAAAGTGAAGACAGTTTTACACCTTCTACTATTCTCAACCTTACTGCCTTCAATATGGTACTCCTATGATTCATTATTTCTCTAGTCAATACTACCATCTACTTATCATAGGTCATTAGGTACAAAAAAAGTATAAATTCTACCCTATTTGTTTTATGTCTAAATTGTTAGTGTCATACAACTTGACTGAACAGTTGAAGAGGCTTTAAGACCTTTGAGAGATTTCTGGGTTGGGGTTGGCATTTTCTCTAGCCAGTGCTTCCTGGCTTTGAAGTTGAGGTTCAAGGTCAGCCTCCCAGCCACTTTTGCCAGAAAAATCATTCTTTGAGGAGAGAGTTCTCAGTTATTCCATGGAAAGGAGAACTGAGCCAGCCATAGAGCTCACAGGAAGCCTGAGAAGGTCTGAGATCACAGACCATAATGTAAGAAAGTATTTCACTGGCCCTGGCCGGTTGGCTCAGCGGTAGAGCGTCGGCCTAGCGTGCGGAGGACCAGGGTTTGATTCTCGGCCAGGGCACACAGGAGAAGCGCCCATTTGCTTCTCCACCCCTCCGCCGCGCTTTCCTCTCTGTCTCTCTCTTCCTCTCCCGCAGCCAAGGCTCCATTGGAGCAAAGATGGCCCAGGCGCTGGGCATGGCTCTGTGGCCTCTGCCTCAGGCGCTAGAGTGGCTCTGGTCGCAACATGGCGATGCCCAGGATGGGCAGAGCATCGCCCCCTGGTGGGCAGAGCATCGCCCCCTGGTGGGCGTGCCGGGTGGATCCCGGTCGGGCGCATGCGGGAGTCTGTCTGACTGTCTCTCCCTGTTTCCAGCTTCAGAAAAATGAAAAAAAAAAAAAAAAAAAAAAGGAAAGTATTTCACCAAGAAGGGTGCTATCAAATTTTAACATCTTAGATAGTCTGAGAAGAAAGAGAACTAATAAGCCTTTGTGATTTAACAAAAAGAAGGCTAATGAATCTAAGAGTAGTATTATCAATATGTGCTAGGAGTTTCAATTTAGAGAATAATATCATCAGCTAGATTGCTTCAAAAGGACTTCATGAATGAAGGCAGGCTTGAGCTGGCATTTGAAGGATGCATCTGGGAAATACATTCTGGAAAATATATTCTAGTTGTGTGTCTTGGGTGGTGTTGCAGGACAGCGGGCTGTTCACCAAACCTGTGTCCTCTTCTTGCTGGACACTCCACTGGGTTTTCTCAAATGCTGTTATGTAACTCGCTCTGATATGGTGCCACCTTCCGGTGTGGCCCATAGTTATCTCCCTTGTGTGATTCTCTGTGCCCACCCTACTTTTGGAGTGACCCTGGAAAACACATGTTAAGGATGATGGGACCATAAGATGGAAGAATCCTAAATACTTGAATCATCACTTGGAGGAGAACCATATGTCAAGTAGGAACACCTGTTTTGGATTTTAAGTGAGCAAGCAATAAACTTCTCATATATTATGGCACTGACGTTTTGGTTTATCTATTACAGCAACTAACACTATCTGAAAGTGAAAGACAAGTTTGAAGGGAAAAAAACAGATGGATGAGTCCAGGTAGGAAGGCTGGCAATGGGAGTCGAAGAAAAGATTCGAAGAGTGGTGGCAGCCAGCTAATGGAGGACTTTAGTTCCAAAGGGAAGTGTTTGAATTTTCATATTATTCTTCACATTTGTATTTTCACATTAAAAACCCACTCACACTCATTGTTAAATCTTTTCTTACAATTGCCCTATGAGGCGCAGATTCACATCACAGTTTACAGATGATGAAATTTGGGCTAAAGGCAATCAAAGTTACAAAAGTTATTCAAGCACAGAGCTAAGATTTGAACCTAGTTACTGACTCCAAGGCTACAATTCTCCCCACTTTAACTTACCTGCTTCATATGGCCAATTGAAAGTCAGAAACTACAGCGAAAAGTTTATGTGTTCATGGCAGCATATAAGGATGATTGTTGTGGGAGCAGCTTTTAGGATAACTTAGCAGAGCAGTGATTCCAATTAATGAACTTCTGAAGTAAGACTGGAACAAAGAGATAAGCTTGAATGAAGATGAGAAGGAAAGGAAAAGCCAGGATCAAGCTTTATGAAGGAAAAGTTGCAAAGATCTGGTGCCTAGGTGTGAGAGACAGGGTGAGGCAGGATTAGACACTCTTTTTTTTTTTAATATTTTATTTATTTATTTATTTAAATTTTTTTATTTTATTTATTCATTTTAGAGAGGAGACAGAGAGGGACAGAGAGAGACAGAGACAGGGGGGAGGAGCTGGAAGCATCAACTCCCATATGTGCCTTGACCAGGCAAGCCCAGGGTTTCGAACCAGCGACCTCAGCATTTCCAGGTCGATGCTTTATCCACTGCGCTACCACAGGTCAGGCGGATTAGACACTCTTGTGAAGGCTCAACTCTATCTTGGCATGTGTATCAAATGGAGAGAAGGCCCCCGAGGAGGTCATTTGCATGGGGACTTTGATTTCTCTTGGAAGCAGAACATCTGTGCCCCTCTGGGTGATGGAGGAGAGGTGTTTGTCCATTCCCAGGGCTTGGTCTGATCTGAGATGGGCAGAGAGAGAAGCAGAAGTCAGAAGCATTTGAAGATGTTTTCAAGGAAGATTTTGAGGGGGCGGAGCACAAATCAGGCTGCTTCAGGGCTGTGAAGCAAAATGAAACGTGTGTTGGCCTGGGGGACCTTCTCACCTTTGTGCTGCAGAACCCACGTGGCTCTGACCTGTGAGGCTTGAAGGGCATGTGCATCTTTGGGCAGCTGGTATGTTCGCAGATTTGGGAGCATGGGGGGAGCACCAGGACAAGAATGGAATTTGGAAATGATATTCTCTCAGAATCTCTCAGAAGATGCCTTCAGTGGGGGAGTACCCATGCTTGCTGAGGGAGCAGGTGCAGAGTTCCCTCTGCACATGTGAGACGTGTCCAGGGCATCTCAGGAACACCTGGTTGGAGTGAGGGGAGGGCCCTGTCAGTGGGGACAGTAGGTGAGCAAACTCGGAATTATTTATCGCTGTTCATGTATTTATTTGTGGGTCCCATTGGGACCTACACTGAGAATACAAATGTATAATTTAGTGAGGGGACACCTTCCATGCATGAGATAGGCTCATTTAAAGATTGTGGCCTGAACAACAAAAACGAGCTTATTTATCCAGATGTAACTTAATCCTCACCCATTTTAAGCTTCTTATTGTGCCTTATTACTTGACGGGACTTGGTCTGGCAGTGTTCTTGGTGTTTAAGAGGTTATATTTTCAGAAAATAAGGGTATTTTTTTTTTACTTGAATGTTTCAAAATGCTTTCATGGTATGTGAAGAAAGCCACTTGATTAAAGCGTTTGTAGTTTACATTAAATCCTTTTCTTCTTTCCAAAGAATTCAAAGTTCTGGCACAACCTAAAAGGGTTAACCTACACCTGGCCTTTCATCGTGTCTTTTTCCAAGCAGTGAATATTGTGAGTAAAGTCCAAAACATGAGTCTTCATGGTAGTTTCTTCCTGCCACGCCCCTCTGCGTCCCCCGCCCTGCCCCATATACCTCATGAGGTAAATATGTACTCATTTATCAAGTTCTGTGTGGCGATGAAGCAGATTGCAGGTTTTGTCCCCTCTTCATTAGTAAAGAGGGAGAAAGCCTATAGAGACTAAACTTTTGCTCACCAATCTGTTCATTTTACCTCCCTGTCCTTGCAAAATCCACTAACCTGAGCCCCCTGGCGAGGGTTCCACCTGTGTCTACTCCTTCTCCGCATCTTTGAAATGCCAGTGGAGGGCTGGCTATATAAACACACAAAACCCATCTCAAGTTGAGTTGAGATGAGCCCGTCCTAAGCCGAGCACTATTATTTTTCTTGCTTTGAATGTCATTACCTAGGCTCTGCCTCACTCTCATTTGTCATCCTCAGATAAACAGCTCCCAGGGGACAGGGAAAGCGGGGCTACACCTTCCCAGCCCCTCTGCGCAGCCAGCTTATTTTGACAGATTGCTCCATTAACACAAGTCTATTTACTTAAAAACATACCACCTGACTTCTATCCACACCAGTGAGAGAAAGACAGCGCTGTTCCTTGTTTGGGCCCAGCTATGATTCACATTTGTTTCAGGCTTCTTATATTTGGGACTAGAGGATGGAGGCTTGCAGCCGATGCTGCCACATGTCCTGCAGTAGCCGTTTCTGGCACGCTGGGTGTTGCCGAGTCCTTACATCAAGGGAGCCAGTGTTATTTTTAGGCAAGAATGCAAAGCAAACTGAAATCCTGAAGGAAATGGGTTGGCAGAGCATATGACACAGGCCCAATCCAGCAATGGGCTAATAACTTAATATTCGCCTATTTGTTTTATCCTTTGCAGAATATGCTTTAAGGAAAAATTAACATAAATAATTCATCCATTCATCCAGTACTTATTGAATGCTTATGATGTGCCAGGCACTGAAGTAGGCAGTGAGGATATGGCATTGAACAAACCAGATAAAAATATTTGCTCTTATGAAACTTATATTCTGGGGCAAAGAGGCAATAACAAATAGTGAGTTGGGCAAAACTATGCAAGTAAACATAAAATTATAGCCTTTTCACATATTTCATAAATCTATATTTTAAACAACTAACAATGGTAGATTATTTTATAGTTTATAAGTAATTTTTTTAAATATTAGGTTAGATCATAGGCAATTTCATGTTTCAACCTCTGTATCACCTCGCCATATCATTTTGATAACTCTGTGGGTATCAGTGTTTAACCTACATACAAACTGTGAAAGAGTAGATTATGTAAGCCTGTGGTCACCTCAAAATGATATGCTCTAACTGAGCTACTACAATAGCAAAACTAGCCTGACCTGTGGTGGCGCAGTAGATAAAGCATCGACCTGGAACGCTGAGGTCTCTTGTTTGAAACTCTGGGCTTGCCTGGTCAAGGTATATATGAGAAGGAACTACTGTAATAGCAAAACCAAAACCATAGATTCTATGTGTTTCAAGTTTTTGAAAAAATACTGGTAAAACTTAAAAAAGTCAAAGTTAATAATTGCTCCATCAGTTTTTTATGCAGAGGGGATTCAAGAAGATTCCTAATTCATGCTATTACCACTTTCCCTAAATCTTCTCAGATGTAGCCTCTCACAGTGACATATACTCAAGAGGTCATGGAGGGAGAAGGGGTCAGGATACAAGCAGTGTGGACAAGGACCATGCGTTCCTGGCTCATAGTGAGATATGGTGAGAAGACCACAGTGTTTAGAGTTTCCACACCTGAGTTGGAGCTGAATTTGTGATGAGCTGGAGATGATAATTAATAGGAGAATATCTGTGGTAGCTGGGCTCTCCCAACTCTAGAAACTAAAACCCAAAGTTCTCTTCGGAGGCAAAGGTCTGCACTGAGAAGACACTGCTGCGAATAGAATCCAAAATGAGAATAGAAATAATAATGGCGGAGGAATGAGAAGTTCCGATGAAAACAAGAGAGGAGGGGAGAGGAGGCACATCTCACAAAGCTAAAGGGCATACATGTTTATCTCTTCAAAAGCAATGAAGGGGGGATCTAGAACTATGAAGCTAGGAAAACTATCCACTTACCCTCTTTCCTAAAGGTGTAATAAAAGTATTAAAAAAGGAGCAACAGAAAAGAATTGCAAATCAATATAAAGTTATAAAAAAAGAGAATAATAATAAGATTATTAAGATTAATATCTCCATTCAATAAAAATCCCAGAAAAATATACCCACAAAATGGATGATAATTATAAACTGATATTTCAAAACAAGCCAAAAGAAATAAAAACATTGATAGAAACTGAAAGAACAACAGAAATCAGAATGAGAGAAACTCAGAAATAAGATAATTGCAGAAAAAAGATATAAGTGACAAATAACACAACTCAAAGGAGAAGCAAAAATTAAAAAAATTCATAAATGACAAAACGAGGAAGAAAACAAAAACAACTAAATACAATGAATATTGCTTCAGAAAAATAAAAGAATGAAAAAGGAACCATTTTAAAAATCAGCAAGAAATGAAGGAGAGAAATGGGATTTTGAGAGAAAGTGATCAATTTAAGGATAAGCAAAGAAGATTTAATATACATATGATAGGAATTTCCAAAGAAGGACGCTACATAAATGGAGCACAACAAATACTAAAATCTGTAATTCAAGAGAAGATTAAAATGGAAAATACTTGGGAAAACTAACACCAAAAAACAATAATGGGACACAGTCTAATAAGCATATTGGACTTTAAAAAGAGAAAGAAAATGTCTTCAGCCCATCCAGTCTGAAAGACATTCGTGTAGCAGGAAAAGAAAATCAATTTTCATCACAGTTCAAGAGTAATGCATTATGCTGGAAAACAAAAGGATTATATAATTAAGATACTCAAAAATAGAAAATATAAGCTAAGGAGTTTATATCTAACCAAACTCACCTTCAAATACAAAGAGTTCAGACCTGCTGTCACTACATGCCAAAATTTAGGAAGTATTGGTCCCATGAGTTCCTGCTGAGAAATCTACTAGGGAATGTGCTCTAGGAGATGACAATGACCAGGGGGAACTGACACCAGACGGTATGCGCCATTACATCGAGGAGAAAAACAGAAGAAGAGCTGGGTTCAGGAAATATGGGGTCCAACACACACACAAAAATGTGAAGCTGAGAATAATCTGACATATCTTCATATATGGAAAACTGCCTTGTGAAGAGACATTCTACAGAAGAGCTAAAGAATGTGGGGAATTTAGTCAGATGGTCAAAGTAAGACAAAGGACAATTCTAGGATGAACAGAAACTTGTATAAAAAATTAAATATAGTCATAATATATTACCTGAATACCATAATAAAAATATGAAAACAGTGACTATAGATATAATAAAAATAAGATAAATTATATTTGGAGAATAATGAAAGGTAAGATGGTGTCATTGAATTAATATCCCAATCCATCATAGTAGAAAGTCAATAGATACTTAATCAAGTAATAGGATTATACTGTACATATTTTTGGGAAATATAAACACATATTTGGAGAAGAAACAGCATGAGAGTTCAAAGACATTGCTTTTGGGGAAAAGGATGAGGAAGAAGAAAGAGATGAAGGACCGTTGTGCTGGTGATAAGTCTTATGGTCCTATTTGAATTTTTAATCAATTTGGATGTCATCTTTGATAACAGATTTTAAAAATAAAATAAAAACAATATAAATTCCAAAACCTCCACAGATAATCTCACTGTCAGACAAAATCTATTTACTGCTCATCCAGGTGCCATTCACACAGATTAGGACATGCTAGGCCCCTCCTGGTAGACAGCCATCTCCCCTTGGACTGTGCTCCCTTTGATAGCCCATTCTTTACCTAGAGAATAGGAACCCTTCCAGTTTCCTCAATCTGAACAAGAAAGCACAGATCACAGAACGTGAGGTTAGGAACACCCTTCAGAGATCACCCTTTGCACTTCTATTTTATTTTATTTTATTTTTTTAATTTTTTATTTTTTTTACAGAGACAGAGAGAGAGAGAGAGAGTCAGAGAGGGATCGATAGGGACAGACAGGAACGGAGAGAGATGAGAAGCATCAATTATCAGTTTTTTGTTGTGACACCTTAGTTGTTCATTGACTGCTTTCTCATATGTGCCTTGACCGCGGGCCTTCAGCAGACCGAGTAACCCCTTGCTTGAGCCAGCGATCTTGGGTCCAAGCTGGTGAGCTTTTGCTCAAACCAGATGAGCCCGCGCTCAAGCTGGCAACTTTGGGGTCTCAAACTAGGGTCCTCTGCATCCCAGTCCAACACTACATCCACTGCACCACTGCCTGGCCAGGCCTTTCTATTTTGTTGATGAGGGAATCATGGCTGATTGTGACGAGTGGTGGGCCCAAAGGCACCCCTTATTAGTTTCGACGCCTGAAGCTGATACTGGGTTTCCTGACTCCCTGATGGGTGTTTTTTCCTGCTACTATACTGCTCCCCACTGTAAGTCCATTCTGGCCCATCTGAATATCTCCCTCCATGCTACACATTCTCTCTCAGTGTCCTGCTTTTCCAACTGCCCTCGTACCCACGCAGTTTTGGAATTGCCTTTCAGGTAAGTTAGCCTATGGATAAGATAGTGCAATTTACCCTGCCCTCTGCTGCCCTCTGCTGGTAATATATGGTCTTTGCTGGTTCCCCTTCAGATTCCGGCCCCACCAGCCACTAAAAGATGTTTGTTACTTTTGGCACTTTTTTCACTGCTACCGAAGAAAATCCTTTGTTTCAGGGCATACTGCCCTCTGACCCGTGTCAATCCCTAACCAATCCTGTCATTTATTTATAGGTCCTTGTTTGCTACTTAAAGGTGATCCTCGAATGAATTGCGAGACATTAGAAGTGAGCTGATTAGAAGTGCAGCCTCTTGGGCCTCCCTCTACATTTAGCAGATCCAGAAACTGCTGTCTGACTAGATCCTCACACAAGTCATTTTGCATGAAAGTTTGATAAATGCTGCTCTAGTTCAAAATCAACCTCACTTCAGGGAAAAGTAGAGATCAATCTTATCTGCTTGGCAATTGTCCCTGATCAGTGCAATACCCGTGCCAGTCCTGTCACCTGGCAGTAATGAATTCTGGCCCAGATGCTCTTTTCTCCTTCATTTCTGCCCAAATGGTTGCCTACAGTAATGGAGAGCAGGAGGAAGTAGCATACATGTAATTTTAGATTTTAAAAATTCACTAAATTAAAATGAACCCAGTCACTAAATTAAATAGTTGAAAGGCAAGGCACATGAATTGTGTGACAGTATTTTCTCACTTGCCCCCCCCCCCAGTTATTAATAAAAGTGTCATAGTTTGGTTTTGAAGATAGAGTAAAATGATTCTGTAAGTTTTTTTTTTACCAACTCTATTTTGTTTATAATTTATAAAACCTATCTCTTTAATTTTAACGGTATCTATAAAACTGGTGGGTTTTCAGAATGTGAGAAATGGAATGTGTTACTACTTGAAGGGTCTGTTCTCCTGCACAACGTCATGCTCAGGCATTCGGTCAGCAAGGGTTTACTGAACACCTGCTATGAGCCAGCACTGTGTTAGGTGCTGAGAAATAATGCAGGTTGGACATGGCTCCTGCTTTCATGAATCTCCAGTCTCCGGCAGGAAACAACCATTCAACAGATTATGACTTAATAACAATATAACATATGCCTAAAGAGAAAACATAGAATAATGGAAGATCAAGTTGGCTTTCAAGAAAAAAAAATGACACTTAAAAAATATTGGAATTGGTGAGGGGTGGGGGGACATTTAGCAGGTGAAATTCTAGGAGGGCACCTATTATTTCGGTGCCATCAAAATCAATAAGGGTATTTCTAGTGGACGAGAAATGTTTTTTTCCTGCAGGCAGATAGGAATCACATACTTTCATTTTTTGGAAAATATAATAAATGCAGTAAAACATGTGATTTTTCTTTAGATGTTTGGGTGTTTTTCTTTTTTTCTGTGAGAGTTCTCTTTATGCCTTTTGCTGTGTCTGCTGTTTTGTGTTTCTGTATACAAGGAAAAAAAGTGCTGCTAGTGTGACTAGTGGCAAAAGCCAGCCAGTCTGACATCTTTGCCTTTGCTTACTTCCTTACAGTAAGGGGTTCATTGTGGCGGTGGGGGTTTGCAGAAAGAATAAAACTGGTTGAGGCTACAAAGAAACTCAGGGACAGAGAAAGGGGCTACATCGACATTTAAAATGTACTGTTTTCTGCAGAGGCCCATATAACAAACAAACCTCTGAAGACAGAGCCGTGCTCACAGTCCCATTAAAAGCTTGAGTCTGGAAGACACCTCTAGAATTTGTTGGCCCATTTCTCATCCCATTCTTGCCCTGGCTGGGCTTAGGAACTTAGGCTACCCTGGTGAAGAAGAGAAAGGGAAGTGACAGAGAATCATGTTTAGAATGAGAGCTTTACATTTGAAGAGACTGAATTAACTTAAATGGAAATAAAGGCCCAAGAGCTAAAATAACATGAATTTTTGAAAAAAAATGTACATTTTTGCAGATCCCAGTGTCAGTGCCTAACACATGAAATTGATGTCTGCTCAGTCATGAAGCAAGGCACAGAGCAGCAGATGCAACATGGGTCTCCCCTAGAGCACTTCTATGTGTGGCACCCAAACCCACCCTGGGGCTAAACTAAGAGGACTCTTCAACCAAGGAACGCTGAAGAAGCCACACAGAGACTGGTAGGAAAAGTCGAAACGGGGAAACGCAGAGAGGGCTGCCCAGCTCCCCAGAGCGAATGGCAGCAGGGAGAGACTCGCGTGGTGGAAAGTGAGTTTAGCAGAGGGGGAAGGGTCCTGAGGCCCAGGAACAAAGCCCCAGCCTGCAGCCCCAGAGCCCAGAAGAGGTATAAGGACAGTATTTAGCTGGAAAAAAGTCAGGATACTTGTTTTTGAGAAAGAGTCTGATTTCTCAGACCCAGGATCCTTTTTAAAGGGACCGCGCAGAACATCTCTCTCATAACCACCCACCCGGGGCTCCTGGGGATGGGGGGAGAGAGGAGAGGACCAGAGTAACAGGAAGAGAGTGTAATCTAGGAGGCACAGGGAGAAGCATTTTGGGAGATAGCCACCCTAACCCCTGGGACGAGTCACTCCCCAAAGCTGAAGTGAATATTTCCCCCAGAAACAGCAATACCAGCAAAGGGAAGCAGGAGAGCAGCCAAACAAGCTCCCCCGCGGCATTCAGAGCAGAGTCGCATAGAATGAGGGAGCTTTTGGGTCTACAGTAGTGAGTCTTAGGGTCCTAGCTGCAACGCCCCCACCCACGTGGCTGAGGGCGTGCTGGAGGGTGGTTGGCAGCGGGAGACAAAAGCGCGGTTCTGCTAGCAGGGGCGGAAACTGGGTGGCCACCACTGGGCTCAGGTGTGAGCTCAATCTTGCCCGGCTGGGGAGAAGGGGCCGTGCAAAAGCTGTCAAGCTCAGCTGCCGGCAGCCTGTAATCCAGCCTGCGGGGGAAAAGGGCGGGAACCCCGGAAAGGGTGGAGACCAGCCCCTGAGCAAGGGCAGAGGAGCACAGCCTTGCCCCACCCATGCAACCCAGGCTTGCAGTCTGACTTGGTAGCTGGCTTCTCCCGCGGGGGTGGAGCCAAAAGCCCAGAAGAGGCAGAGTTCCGCTACTGAGCTGAGCTTGGGAACACAGTCCTGCCCGGCAGTAGAGTCAAGGCTAGCAGCCGTTCCTTGAGTGGGCTCCTTCTGCAAGGGCAGGGCGAAAGCTGGGAAACAGGCGGAGACCCACAGCTGAGCAAAGGTGCTTGCCAGTGCCCTCAGGACCGAGCATAACATCACACATGGGGGCGGGGCAAAGGCCAAGGCCACCAACGCTTGTGCACCCGAGCACATGATCACAGCCACTCCTGTGAAGAGAAAATGCGGAGGCAGAGAAACACACCCCAAATAAACCAAGAGAAATCTCCAGAAAAGGACCTAAGTGAATCAGATATAACCAAATTACCAGATGCAGAGTTTAAAATAACGATTGTTAGGATGCTCAAAGATATCAGAACAACCATAGATGGCCATTATGAAAACCTAAATAAAGAGATAACAAATATAAAAAAGGACATTGAAATAATAAAAAAGAATCAGTCAGAAATGACAAATATAATATCTGAATAAAGAATACAAGGGAAGAAATTAAAAGCAGGATGGATGAAGCAGAGAATCGAATCAGTGAGTTAGAGGACACAATAAATAAAGGCATGGAAGTGGAGCAGAAAAAAGAAAAGAGACTCAAAAAGTCTGAGGAAACTCTAAGAGAGCTCTGTGACAACATGAAGAGAAATAACATTCGCATCATAGGGGTTCCTGAAGAAGAAGAGAAAGAACAAGGAATAGAGACTTTGTTCAAACATATTATAGCGGAAAACTTCCCCCAAGTAAGGCAGGAAAACATCACACATGTTCAGGAAGCACAGAGAACTCCATTAAGGAGAAACCCAAAGAAACCAACACCAAGACACATCATAATTAAAATACCAAAGCTAAATGATAAAGAGAAAATATTAAAAGCTGCTAGAGAAAAAAAGACTATCACCTACAAAGGAGCCCCCATAAGGATGACTTCTGACTTCTCAACAGAAACACTTGAGGCCAGAAGGGAATGGCAAGAAATATTCAAAGTAATGCAGAACAAGAACCTACAACCAAAACTACTTTATCCAGCAAGGCTATCATTTAAAATTGAAGGAGAAATAAAAAGCTTTACAGACAAAAAAAACTCAAGGAATTCACTGCAACCAAATCAAGGCTGCAAGAAATGCTAAGGGACCTGTTGTAAACAGATCAAAGGAAAAAAAGAATATAGCAAAAGAGGAATACAGTTTCAAAGAAAAAAATGGCAATAAACAATTATTGTACATATCAGTAATAACCTTAAATGTTAATGGATTAAATGATCCGATCAAGAGACATAGGGTAGCTAGGGTAGCTGCGTGGATAAGAAAACAGGACCCATACATATGCTGTCTACAAGAGACACACCTTAAATCAAAAGATGCACACAGACTGAAGATAAAAGGATGAAAAAAAATATTTCACGCAAATGGAAATGAAAAAAAAGCCGGAGTAGCAATACTTATATCAGACAAAATGGACTTTAAAATCAAAACCATAGTTAGAGATAAAGAAAGTCACTACATAATGATAAAGGGAGCAATCCAAAAGGAAGATATAACCATTATAAATATCTACGCACCTAATATAGGAGCACCTAAATATATAAAGCAGACTTTGATGGACTTAAAGGGTGAGATCAACAGCAATACTATAATAGTAGGGGATTTCAATACCCCATTAACATCATTAGATAGATCCTCAAGAAAGAAAATCAACAAAGAAACAGCAGACTTAAAGGACATATTAGATAAACTCGATTTAATAGATATCTTCAGAACCTTTCACCCTAAAACAGCAGAATATACATTCTTTTCAAGCGCTCATGGTACATTCTCTAGAATAGACCACATGTTAGGGCCCAAAAGCGGTCTCAACAAATTTAAGAAGATTGAAATCATATCAAGCACTTTCTCTGATCACAATGGCATTAAACTAGAAATCAACCACAATAGAAAAATTGAAAAACATTCAAACACTTGGAAACTAAATAGCACGTTATTAAATAATGAATGGGTTAACATTGAGATCAAAGAAGAAATTAAAAAATTCCTAGAAACAAACGATAATGAGCATACATCAACTAAAAATTTATGGGACACAGCAAAAGCAGTCCTGAGAGGGAAGTTTATAGCATTACAGGCATACCTCAAGAAGCTAGAAAAAGCTCAAATAAACAACTTAGCCCTGCATCTAAAAGAACTAGAAAAAGAACAGCAAGTAAAGCCCAGAGCTAATAGAAGGAAGGAAATAAAGATCAGAGCAGAAATAAATGACACAGAGGCTAAAGAAACAATAGAGAGGATAAATGAAACCAGGAGCTGGTTCTTTAAAAAGGTAAACAAGATTGATGAACCTTTAATGAGACTCACCAAGAAAAAAAGAGAGAGGACTCAAATAAATAAAATTAGAAATGAGAGTGGAGAAATAACAACTGACACAACAGAAATACAAAATATTGTAAGAAAATACTATGAAGAACTGTACACCAGAAAACTAGACAACCTAGATGAAATGGACAAATTCCTTGAATCATATAATCTTCCAAAAATCAATCTGGAAGAATCAGAAAACCTAAACAGACCAATTACAACAAATGAGATTCAAACAGCTATCAAAAAACTCCCAAAAAAAGAAAAGTCCTGGGCCTGATGGCTTCACAAGTGAATTCTACCAAATATTCAAAGAAGAACTAACTCGTATCCTTCTCAAGCTATTTCAAAAAATTCAAGAGGAAGGAAGACTTCCAAACTCCTTTTATGAGGCGAGCATAATTCTGATTCCAAAACCAGGCAAAGACCACACAAAAAAAGAAAATTATAGGCCAATATCCCTGATGAACTTAGATGCAAAAATCCTCAACAAAATATTAGCAAACCGGATCCAGCAATATATGAAAAAAATCATACACCATGATCAAGTGGGATTTATTCTTGGGAGGCAAGGCTGGTACAATATTTGCAAATCAATCAATGTGATTCATCACATAAACAAAAGAAAGGAGAAAAACCACATGATAATTTCAATAGATGCAGAAAAAGCATTTGATAAAGTCCAGCACCCATTCATGATCAAAACTCTCAGCAAAGTGGGAATACAGGGAACATAACTAAACATGATAAAGGCCATCTATGACAAACCCACAGCCAACATCATACTCAATGGGCAAAAATTAAAAGAATCACCTTAAGATCAGGAACAAGGCAGGGGTGCCCCCTTTCACCACTCTTATTCAACATAGTCCTGGAAGTCCTAGCCACAGCAATCAGACAAGAAAAAGAAATAAAAGGCATTCAAGTTGGAAAAGAAGAAGTAAAACTATCATTATTTGCAGATGATATGATATTGTATATAGAAAACCCTAAAGTCTCAGTCAAAAAACTACTAGACCTCATAAATGAATTCGGCAAGGTGGCAGGATATAAAATCAATACTCAGAAATCAGAGGCATTTTTATACACTAATAATGAACTGTCAGAAAGAGAAATCAAGGAATCAATCCCCTTTACCATTGCAACCAAAAAAATAAAGTACCTAGGAATAAATCTAACCAAGGAGATTAAAGACTTGTACTCGGAAAATTATAAAACATTGATAAAAGAAATCAGGGAAAATACGAATAAGTGGAGGCATATACCGTGCTCATGGTTAGGAAGAATAAACATCATTAAAATGTCTATATTACCCAAAGCAACTTATAAATTCAATGCAATACTGATTAAAATACCAATGACTTACTTCAAACATATAGAACACATATTCCAAAAATTTATATGGAACCAAAAGAGAACACGAATAGCCTCAGCAATCTTGAAAAGGAAGAATAAAGTGGGAAGTATCACACTTCTGGATATCAAGTTATATTATAAGGCCATTGTACTCAAAACAGCATGGTACTGGCATAAGAACAGGCACATAGATCAATGGAACAGAACAGAGAACCCAGAAATAAACCCACAGTTCTATGGACAACTGATATTTGACAAAGGAGGTAAGGAAATACAATGGAGTAAAGACAGCCTCTTCAACAAATGGTGTTGGGAAAATTGGACAGCTACCTGCAAAAAAATGAAACTAGACCACCAACTTACACCACTCACAAAAAGAAACTCAAAATGGATAAAAGACTTAAATGTAAGCTGTGAAACCATAAGCATCTTAGAAGAAAACATAGGCAGTAAGCTCTCTGACATCTGTCGCAGCAATATATTTGCTGATTTGTCTCCGCAGGCAAGTGAAATAAAAGACAGGATAAACAAATGGGACTTTATCAAACTAAAAAGCTTCTGCACAGCTAAAGACAATAAGAACAGAATAAAAGGACAAACTACACAATGGGAGAATATATTTGACATTGCGTCTGATAAAGGGTTAATAACCAAAATTTATAAAGAACTTGTAAAACTTAATACCAGGAAGACAAACAATCCAATCCAAAAATGGGCAAAAGAAATGAATAGACACTTCTCCAAAGAGGACACACAGATGGCCAATAGGTATATGAAAAAATGTTCAACATCACTAACGATTACAGAAATGCAAATTAAAACCACAATGAGATATCACCTCACACCAGTCAGAATGGCGCTCATCAATAAAACAACAGAGAATAAGTGCTGGCGAGGATGTGGAGAAAAGGGAACCCTCCTGCACTGCTGGTGGGAATGCAGACTGGTGCAGCCACTGTGGAAAATAGTATGGAGATTCCTCAAGAAATTAAAAATCGAACTGCCTTTTGACCCAGCTATACCACTGTTAGGAATATACCCCAAGAACACCATAGAACGGGACC
The DNA here is from genome assembly GCF_036850765.1 of Saccopteryx bilineata. Taxonomy (NCBI): domain Eukaryota; kingdom Metazoa; phylum Chordata; class Mammalia; order Chiroptera; family Emballonuridae; genus Saccopteryx; species Saccopteryx bilineata. The sequence goes on from NC_089493.1 coordinate 111,160,347, forward strand.
AAAAGGAGAAATGCACCCCCATGTTTATGGCAGCATTGTTCACAATAGCAAAGATCTGGAAATAGCCCAAGTGTCCATCAGAGGACGAGTGGATTAAAAAGCTTTGGTATATATATATACTCTGGAATACTACTCAGCCATAAGAAATGATGACATAGGATCTTTTACAACAACATGGATGGGCCTTGATAACATTATATTGAGTGAAAGAAGTAAATCAGAAAAAACTAAGAACTATATAATCCCATACATAGGTGGGACATAAAGATGATACTCAGAGACATGGACAACAGTGTTGGGGGTACAGGGTGGGGGGAGGAGAGGGAGGGGTTGGGGGAGGGGAGGGGCACAAAGAGCATGGCTTTTCAGCATTTGCCATATTCCCCCTTTAATCTATAGACAGACAGCAAATATTTACTTATGGTGTTTCCACTATAAAGATTGCTGTCTTAGGGACAAATGCTGATGAACTATTTCAGCAGTTCCTCCTTCTTCAAAGACTTATAGGTCAACATAGAGCTCCATGTTTCATAGGACATACTCAAGCTCACTCCATGCTCCCTGGAGCTTTAACACAAGAGAATACCCCCCCCTTTTATTTTGGTTGTATTATTTCTTTTATTTATTTATTTTTGTATTTTTCTGAGGATGGAAATGGGGAGGCAGTCAGACAGACTCCCGCATGCGCCTGACCGGGATCCACCTGGCATGCCTACCAGGGGAGAATACTCTGCCCATCTGGGGTGTTGCTCTGTTACAACCAGAGCCATTCTAGCAACTGGGGTGGAGGCCATGGGGCCATCCTTAGTGCCCGGGTGGCTTTGCTCCGGTGGAGCCTTGGCTGCGGGAGGGGAAGTGAGAGACAGAGAGGAGGGAGAGGTGGAGGGGTGGAGAAATAGATGGGCACTTCTCCTGGGTGCTCTGGCCAGGAATCGAACTCGAGAATCCTGCACACCAGGCCAATGACTCCTATGGGTCTACCATATCATGCTTTTTACTTAAAAAAAAAAAAATTTACATTTCTTTTGAAGGCTGATGAACAGGAGACACCAAATCTTTTTCACCTGCAAACTACTACCTTCTTTATTAGATCCAGCTAATAACACTGTTTTGTCTTTTTCCAAATAGCTCCAGATATATGGAAAAGATTTATATAGGCGGATGGGGATCCTCAAACCCCTCAGTGAGATCTTCTGAGCATGGCTTTTAAGATACCTAGAGGCAGAAAAAGCCCAATAGAGATCAGGGGAACTACCAGCTTTTAGGATACACCCTTAAAGGCTCCAACGCCCCAAAGGGGTCTCATAGGATGCCATCTGGGTCCTGCTTCAATAGTGGAAAGGAAGGTCATTGAGCTAAAGACTGCCAGTCTTACATGCCTCTACTGTGAGGAAACAGGGACACTGGAAGGTAGGCTTCCCCCTTGCTCCTGTAAGGGAGGGTTCAGTCTCTTCCAGCCCTGCTCCAGCCACCTATGACCTAACCTTGCCCAGAAAGCTGGGGTTTGCCACTGAAGGCTGAAGGTGCCCAGGGCCGTCAGCCCCATCTATGACACTGTGGACGAGCCTAGGGTATTTCTTCCAAGAAGCAGGTAAACTGATCTCATTTGCACAAGGGCCACTTAACTATGTTTTGCCTGAATAGTCAGGTTTTTTATTCTTCCCTCAAAGATCTCTGTTGTGGGTGTTGATAGTCCTATTTTCTGCTGCTTTGCTTAATATATAGTGTTTCCTTTATCCCTCCTACCTCAATGTCCCACTCATTTTTCAGGCTGGGACCTACTCCTAATTTAGAGCTCTCTTTCCCCCTTTTGCCAACTTGTATTATGAATTTACCTTTGCCACCCAGCTTAGTGTATCCCAAGGTTCTCTTTACCATGCCACAGTTGCAGAACTCCAGGGAAAAGCAACCTGGTCTCAACTCTCCAGGCAGAGGAGAACAGAAGTTCCATATCCACGCATGCTGCAAATGGCTTTTCCAGTCTACCTGAATTATTACCAGCTAGAAGCAGTGGTCATTGGGACTTGGACATGAGCTGCAAAGTATAGAATGGTGACAACAATTCCAGTGCCATGCAGACTTTTCCTGTGGGGAACTTTCCTGGACTCCTGCTCCCTGTGACAGCTCCTAACAGACTGAACTGTGGTTGGGTTGCATTTTTCAGGGATTTGGCATGGTGATGGGGCCAATTTGGACTTGGTGAACAGATTAAGGATACTACTCTTTTATGGATTCTTGCTGTATTGGCCAAGAGTTTGCTTAAGGGCTTTTAATCACTGTAAAAAAATAGAAGACTGGATAAAGAAGATGGGGCACATATACACCATGGTATACTATTCAGCTAGAAGAAACGATGACATTGGATCACTTACAGCAGAATGGTGGAATCTTGATAACATTATGCGGAGTGAAATAAGCGAATCAGAAAAAAAAAAGAACTGCAGGAGTCCATACATTGGTGGGACATAAAAGCGAGACTAAGAGACATGGACAGGAGTGTGGTGGTTACGGGGAGTTGGAAGAGGGAAGGGGGTAGAGGGGGAAGGGGAGGGGGAGGGGTACAAAGAAAACTGGATAGAGGGTGACAGAGGACGATCTCTCTTTGGGTGATGCGTATGCAACAGAACTAAATGACAAGATAACCTGGAAATGTTTTCTTTGAATATATGTACCCTGATTTATTGATGTCACCCCATTAAAATAAAAATTTATTTATTAAAAAAAAAACCACCCTGGGGAGTATTCCCAAACAAAATCACTTCCAAAGGTAACCAGCATTTACTTGCAGAAATGTGAAGACTGGCAGGTCCTCACTGGCTGTTCTTTTGCTTAAAAGAAAAATACAGTTCTTCATGTGGTATTGGCCAGTATTGTGGTACCTAAACTGATATCTGTTAAATGCATATGGCATGCTTGGTACTGTGTAAATCTTGGGCACAGCCATCAATGTAAATGGGATACTGTCCTGCCCAGGAAAAGCTTACATTCTAGTCAAAGAACAGGGATACATATTATTGAGTAAATAGTTTAGAGAAGGACAGGGTATAATGATATCTTATTGTGGTACCACTGAATAATAATGTTTATTAAGCACCAATTAGGTACCAACTTCTATACTAATTGTTCTATTTTTATTAACTAACTTATCCTAACAACAGCCTTATGGCTTAGGAGCAATCATTATCTCCATTGGAAGAAGAGGAAGGTTTAACACCATCACCCAACTAAATAGCTGAACTAGCAGTCTAGGAAGGTGCTCGATCTCTAACCTCTAAGCTTTATTTCCTCCCAGAGTTAGAAGGGAGGAGAACATAGGCCAATGCCATCTGGGTGGCTTCCTGCAAAAAAAACAACAAACAAGGTTTGAGCAGGGGTCAGAAATACTTGTAGGCAGGTGTGAATTGCTAGAAGCAGAGGCTGAAAAGGCCTTCAAGGTAGGGGAACAACACGTGCAGGTGGGCTCCAGGCAGGGGGACGGGAAGGCAGTAAGGAGGCACCCACTTGGAGGCCAGTGTGTTCCAGTGGAAGGAGAAGGGGTTCTGGAGTTATACCCATTTTAGCTCAAGTTTTAGCTCAGTCACTTACTTGCTTAATCCACTTCCCTAAGCCTCAGTTTTTTTATCTGTCTATTGGGAAGAAATCAATACCATCATCACAGGGCTGTTAAGAATAACGGTATTATACATGTAGTCTCTAGTACAGAAACTGTCGTATTGTAGGTAACCAGTAAAAGGAAGCTATTACATTATTTTAAAAGCTGTGTTAGGAGAAGTGGGAACTCATATAAGACAGGGGGATGAACCGGATTGTGGAAGGCCTTGCAGATAGTCTGTCATGGTAGCAACTTGGGAAATGAAATCACAACCGTTAGGCCAGTGTTTTTCAGGCAGGGTTGTGACCCATTAATAGCAGTGATCAACACAGTGGGTATCAACAAGTTTGTTTTATTTATTTTTTAATAAAATAGATCTGGGATTAAAATTTCAGAATGCATTCATTGCCCTGGGTGGATAACTTAGTTGGTTAGACTAGAGCATCATCCCGAAGCACAGGGGCTGCTGGTTTAATCCCCAGTCAGGGCACATACAAGAACAGCTATGTTCCTGCCTCTCTCTCTTTCTCCCCTTTCCTCTCTCACTAAAATCAATAAATAAAATTAAAACAATTTTTTTCAGAATTCAATCGGGAGAACTGTTTCCCAAAACAATCGTAAGCTATTGTTTCACGATTCTCTTGATTCAGTTTCTGTGTATTTCTGTGGATTTTGCATATGTGTGTGCAGGTTCATGATATAAAAATTATTTGTACTATGGATTGAGATAAAAAAAAAAGTGTTTCAAAGCTGTAGGTGGTATCTTTTCTACTAATTCCAGATGTCCCAATAGATAATAACTTGCCAGTTAAGATCCACAGTGATTTTGAAATGCATAGCGCTGTAGTAAGTGCAGGTTATAAACCACAGCAGAGTGAGATTGTAAGAAGTTTATCTTGTGAAGCTGCAGAGGCAGAAACGGTGGCCCATGCCCAGCAACATGACTGGAGAGGGTTTTTTTTGTAAGAGTCATGCTTTACTGCTTGACCTCAAGACGTCTGTGGTGAAATTTGTGGGAAACCTGGCTAACAACTTTTACAAGTCTTTTGGAAAATGTGTGTCAGTTCAAAACTTCCTAGAGAAAACAAAACATGTGGGAAATAATCATCCTTGTAGGAACACTATTTTAAGTTTTGTTAAATGGAAAGATTTTTCCGCAAAGTGTTCCCCCCCCCCCCCTCCATCAGCAGGATCTTTGAACCTGCTTGAGATGTTGTGTCTGTAGAATTGCTTCATTGTTAGAGAGCAAGAGCAGGTTTTTCCGGAATTGTTGCCAATGGCTACCATGAAAGAAAAAAGAAAAGGTGAAGGGTGGGGAGTTGAAGGGGGGGAAGGTAAAAAATGTTCAGTAATTACCAGTTAATAACGTCAGTGTAAATAGTACCGTGTCCTGAATGGTGCTGTAAAGCAGGCTCCTCCGCTCGCCACTGCACAGGCTGCCACTTTCCCCTCAGCCTCCCGGCTACTCCAGCTTTTCTTCTTCACTCCACGTGGAAACTGTCAGACACCACTTCTCATTAGATATAATTGCTTAATTTACTACCAAGGTATTTTCAATATCTAAGATCCGCACTGTCCAATATTACAACCACTAGCCACAGGTGCCTACTGAGAACTAAAAATGTGACTCATCCAAATTGAGGAGTGGGTTTCAAAGACTTAGTATGCAAAAATACATATAACATGCCTTGTTGATAAATTTTTAAATTATTGATTACATATTGAAATGTTAATAGTTTAGATATAGTGGGTTAAATATAACATTATTTATTTATTTATTTTTTGTATTTTTTCTGAAGCTGGAAACTGGGAGAGACAGTCAGACAGACTCCCGCATGCGCCTGACCGGGATCCACCCGGCACGCCCACCAGGGGCGACGCTCTGCCCACCAGGGGGCGATGCTCTGCCCCTCCTGGGCGAGGCTCTGCTGCGACCAGAGCCACTCTAGCGCCTGGGGCAGAGGCCAAGGAGCCATCCCCAGCGCCCAGGCCATCTTTGCTCCAGTGGAGCCTTGGCTGCGGGAGGGGAAGAGAGACAGAGAGGAAGGAGGGGGAGTGGAGAAGCAAATGGGCGCTTCTCCTATGTGCCCTGGCCAGAATCGAACCCGGGTCCCCCGCACGCCAGGCCGACACTCTACCGCTGAGCCAACCGGCCAGGGCCTATAACATTATTATTAACATATTAATACAATTAATTTTACCTGTTTCTTTTAAACATTTTATTTTTTTATTTTTTTATTTTTTTGCATTTTTCTGAAGCTGGAAACAGGGAGAGACAGTCAGACAGACTCCCGCATGCGCCTGACCGGGATCCACCCGGCACGCCCACCAGGGGCGATGCTCTGCCCACCAGGGGGCGATGCTCTGCCCATCCTGGGCGTCGCCATGCTGCGACCAGAGCCACTATAGCGCCTGAGGCAGAGGCCACAGAGCCATCCCCAGCGCCCGGGCCATCTTTGCTCCAATGGAGCCTTGGCTGCGGGAGGGGAAGAGAGAGACAGAGAGGAAAGCACGGCGGAGGGGTGGAGAAGCAAATGGGTGCTTCTCCTATGTGCCCTGGCCGGGAATCGAACCCAGGTCCTCCGCACGCTAGGCCGACGCTCTACCGCTGAGCCAACCAGCCAGGGCTTAAACATTTTAATGTGACTACTAGCAAATTTTAAATTCCCTAGTAGTCACATTAAAATGTTTAAAAGAAACAGGTAAAATTAATTGTATTAAAGCCCATCAATAGATGACTGGATAAAGAAGATGTGGCACATATACACTATGGAATACTACTCAGCCTTAAGAAATGATGACATCGGATCATTTATAGCAAAATGGTGGGATCTTGACAACATTATACGGAGTGAAATAAGTAAATCAGAAAAAACCAGGAACTGCATTTTTCCATACGTAGATGGGACATAAAAGTGAGACCAAGAGGCATTGATAAGAGTGTGGTGGTTATGGGGGGAGGGGGGAGAGGGAGAGGGAAGGGGGAGGGGGAGGGGCACAAAGAGAACTAGATAGAGGGTGACGGGACAATCTGACTTTGGGTGATGGGTACGCAACATAATTGAACTTTAAGATAACCTGGACATATTATCTTTGAATATATGTATCTCGATTTACTGATGTCACCCCATTAAAAATAAATACAATAAAAAAAAAATTCCCTTTGTAGCTTGCATTATATTTCTGTCAAGTAGTACTCATCTCAATAGAAGCTGATAGAATTGACAAACTTTATTGCCCTTATGTCCTCTAATTAAGAAAGGTGACTTTATTAATTACTACTGTGTGCCAGGCTGATGAACGTGACATGAGCACTCCCTTGCCCTTGAATGTGAGGTTCGTCCTCTGCTTAGGGAGTCTGAGCCTTTTAATGGTCCCTGTCAGAAGCTCATCTGTTCAGCTCAAGGTTAGTGGGCTGCTTTGGCTCCCACACAGATGTCTCATTTTCTTGGCTGGCTGTGTGCCAGGCTGTCTGTCTGCAGCTGTGTTGTGCTGTCTCTCAGGCACCAAAGTCAACGTTACCTTGTTCTCCTTCAGACCATTGTGAGACAGTCTTCAGAGAACTAATGGACCTAAAAGGCTTGGCCAAAGGTGTGAGTGTTTAGAAATGGTTCTAAAGCCTCAGGTAAACAGTATATTATCTGGGTAGAAACAGACAGATCTTCTCTTACCCATTCAAATTCTATGCAGATATCTGACCAACCATGCTGCTATCCTTGCACCCCTTGGCATGACTTAAAATTCACATCATTCTTATCTTTTGAGTAAACTTTTAATATGCCCAACCAAGTCCTGAATTATGAGTTTGCTTGAATGATGAATAAAGAAGAAAATGTAAAAGTAATGGGTCATTTTACTGACCAGATTGTCTGTGTCAGTAAATTAAATCATATGAAACTCTCATCATGTATATTTAATTTATTCTATTCTACATTTAACTATTCATTCATTAGTATAACTCTTACTGTGCAGTAGGCATTTCAGAGTACCTTAGTGATATGTGTTCCTTCCCCTCAAAATCTTTTTGCAGACATGCATGCAAATAGACACAATGAGGCTTAAGTTTGGGGGGCAGGAACAGAGTGGCTTTTTGGAGTTTAGAGGGAAAAGAACCTTTATCCCAAGGTGACCAGGACAAACCTTTTAAAAAGGTGTTATAATTTGGATTTAACTTTAAGAGGTCAATTTTTTTCCTGTATCCTCCTAGGTTCTTTCAGCTGGTCTAATAATCAAATTGACTTGAGACAAATCAACAAGAGAAAACAACCATATTTAATTCTATAAGTGTATATGGGAACTATACCTGAGAGGTGCAGAGACAGAAAGTTAAAGTGAGGTATATATGGCATCTGAGTTAAGGATGAGAAGAGGATGTAGTTTCAAAGGGAAGGAAGGTCGCTTAAAGAATAAGAAGAGGGGATATTCCGTAATTAGAGGTTTGACGTGTCCTACGGGTAGGACATAAAAAGTTATTTGTGGTGATAACTCTTATTATGGGCTAGATTCCTAGTTTATATTATTTAAGGGATACGTACAAGTTTCCTGTGAGCCTACAGGGTCCTGATGGCCTTCAGGTCAGAATATTTCACGTGCCAAAGTGGCACACCCTGGGGCGCCTGTTCTGAACCCCTTCACAGGTGATCATGAAAATCATTAGCCAGGCCTTGTCTTTATAATGCAACCTGAGTGATGAAATATTTTAAATTTCTGCACTTTTTGGAAATTTGCCAAATTTTTTATAGTCATCTAATATAAATATAGTATGATAGCAATTTTCACAGAAACAACTAATGTCTTTTTACCTACATTTTGATCACTTTATATAATATTTAACCAAATTCTAAATCATTTTAACAAAATTAACTAGTATATAGATTTGAGAGAAAACACAATTGAATCTTGGCAAGAAAATAACTGGGGACACAGAAATTGTTCAGATTTGTGAGCTGCTGGCACCCAGCTGGCCAGGGGCTTTCCTCGGTGCCTCTCCAGAAGGAATGGCCAGCCAGCGGAATAGGTGTAGGTCAGCGGTGTGACTCCAAGAGAGCTGAGGCCAAGAACGCAGCTCTCAGAGAACCAGGCTGGAGAAATCGATAAAGGCCTGGAAGGGCAGCGTGTCCTCCAACAATATTCCTTATTATCTTGACTTGATGGAAGCTGGACAGCAGCAAATTCATCACTGTACTCAAATCTTCCTTACTCAGGGCAGGGTTCAGTGAATGGCTGTTGCTGATCTAATGGTTCTGGAAGGCCCAGGTTATCCAGAACAAGCCAGTGTGTGGCGATGTTATGTCAATAGAACTTCCAGTTTCTACCCAGGAGCGGGACTCCCTGAGGGGCCAAAGTTTCTGTGTCTAACCAGCCACACACTAGCGACAGAATGGGACAAAGTGATTTGAGCACATAAGATACAAGGAATCAATATATTGAGCTGTATAAAGACCTCCTACATTTAGGTCAGAAGAAAACCCAGTTGCCAAACAGGAAAGTATTAGACCATTTAATTTACTCAAGAAGTTCTCAGGGAATATAGATAAAAATAATCCACTGGCTGAACAAAAATTTAGAAGTCTTAAAAGATTCAGTGCTAGCAAAGATGTGGGTCAGTGGGCACTCGTGCACTGTTGTGATTATGTAAACTGGTAAGTCTTTCTGAAGGATAATACCACATTCACTTATTCAAAAAGTATGTCTGAGTGCTTCTTATGGGCCAGCACCACTCTAAAGGCTGGGGTTACAACAGGAGAAATACAAAGTCTTGTTTCTTATAAGGCTATATTTTAGCGGAGGGAGGTAGACAATAAACAAATATATATCTGAAGTTCATAAAAGCTGAGAAGAAAATCAAAGTATAGACAAGAATGACAGGTGGGTGTGGTGCTATTTTATATAGGATGAGCAGGGCTGCCCTTGCAAAAGATGGTATTTGACTTTTTGCTTCTGTTAGAAGAGGGACATATATACACGGCACAGGCATTGGAAGGGCTTCGAGACCCATTGTTTACAGAAGACAATTTGTAGCAATGTAAATTGGGTATAATCCCTTTATAGGTTAAACAAGTGTGTGTGTACATCTAGTACATAGATATAATACAATAAATACATAGAGGCATACCCATGTACGTGAACACACACACATACACACACACACACACACACACATTCCAAACCCTTAACTCCGGTTACCTCTGGGGTTATGGTTGATTGCACAGGCTGTGATAGGAAGGAGAGGACCATATAATATCTGTATTTTTAAAATTGAATTTATTGGGGTGACATTGATGAATACAATTCTATGTTTCAGGTATTCAATTCTATACTCCATCATCTGTATATTGTATTGTGTGTTCACCAGTCAAAGTCAAGTCTCCTTCCGTCACCATTTATCCCTCCTTTACCTCCTTCTACCTCCCCAACCCCCTTTCCCTCTTATAACAAGGTATTTTTTTTAAGTAAGAGGCAACACAAAATACTCGAAGGACTCAATAGCATTTGGAAAAAGTTATGGATTTAGAAGAAGATGACACTAATAAAACACATTAAACTATTTTTTAAATAAGTTATCCCTTTCCAAACTAATATTCGTCAAGTATTCTTTTTTTCAAATGTATTTGTCTATCTTTTTAAAAAACCAAGCATTTGGAAGCTTAAAAAATGTATCAGCAGGCTTAAAGAGAGTGAGAGTGAGTGAGTGAGTGAGAGAGAGAGAGAGAGAGAGAGAAAGAGAGAAGATAGGACTACAAAGGCTTGATGTCCCAGAGGAAAGAACAGTTGGGAGCCACAGTTCACATTCTGACATCCCTGGAGGCTTCGGGCTACTTAACCTCGCAAAGGTCAGTTTCCTTAATGGAAAATTGGGATAACTGCTTCTCAGAGTAGCTGTTAAAAACACGAGTTAATTCACATGCAGTGTTCAGATACTGTTGGGTTCACAGTTAAATGCTTAGTAAATGTTAGCTATTGAAAAGGTCCTCATATCCACCAAGCTGGGATGGCTTCAGACGGGGCAGGAGCCCACCAGCAGAAGGCGCGACCCTTGACTCGTTCTTTAGCATCTTGACACTTCTTTCTTCTTAAATTAAAAAAAAAATTTAGACAATTAATTTTAACGAGGTGACATTGAACAATTAGAGTACATAGATTTAGAGAAAACATCTCCAGATCATTTGACATTTGATTATGTTGTATACCCATCACCCAAAGTCAAACTGTCCTCTGTCACCTTTTATTTGGTTTTCTTTAAGCCCCTCCCCTCCCCTCCCTCATCCCTTCCCAGGTCTCCCTTCCCCTCCTCCTGATAACCACCACACTCTTGTCCATGGCCATGAGTCTCAATTTTGTGTCCCACCTATGTATGGAATCATATAGTTCTTAGTTTTTTCTGATTTACATATTTCACTCAGTATAATGCTATCAAGGTCCATCCATGCTGTTGTAGATGATCCTGTTATCATTTCTTATGGCTGAGTAGTAGTGTATATATACCACATCTTCTTTATCCAGTCATCTATTGAAGGGATTTTTGGTTGTTTCCATGTCTTGGCCACTGTGAACAATGCTGCAATGAACATGGGGCTGCATGTGTCTTTACATATCAATGTTTCTGAGGTTTGGGGGTATATACCCAGTAGAGGGGTTGCTGGGTCATAAGGTAGTTCTATTTTCAGTTTCTTGAGGAACCACCATACTTTCTTCCATAATGGTTGTACTACTTTACATTCCCACCAACAGTGAATGAGGGTTCCTTTTTCTCCACAGCCTCTCCCACATTTGCTATTATCTGTCTTGTTGATAATAGTTAATCTAACAGGTGTGAGGTGGTATCTCATTGCAGTTTTGATTTGCATTTCTCTAATTACTAATGAAGATGAGCATCTTTTCATATATCTGTTGGCCATTTGTATTTCTTCCTGGGAGAAGTGTCTGTTCATGTCTCTTCCCATTTTTTGATTGGATTGTTTGTTTGTTTGTTGTTGAGTTTTATGAGTTCTTTGTATATTTTGGATATTAGGCCCTTATCTGAGTCGTTGTTTAAAAATATCATTTCCCATTTAGTTGGCTGTCTGTTTATTTTGTTGTCAGTTTCTCTTGCTGAGCAAAAACTTCTTAGTCTGATGTAGTCCCATTCATTTATCTTTACCTTCACTTCTCTTGCCTTTGGAGTCAAATTCATAAAATGCTCTTTAAAACCCAGGTCCATGAGTTTAGTACCTATGCCTTCTTCTATGTACTTTATTGTTTCAGGTCTTATATTTAGGTCTTTGATCCATTTTGAATTAATTTTAGTACAAGGGGACAACTATAGTCGAGTTTCATTCTTTTGCATGTGGCTTTCCAGTTTTCCCAGCACTATTTGTTGAAGAGGCTTTCTTTTCTCCATTGTGTGTTGTTGGCCTCTTTATTGAAAATTTTTTGACTGTATATATGTGGTTTTATTTCTGGACTTTCTATTCTGTTCCATTGGTCTGAGTGTCTACTTTTCTGCCAGTACCATGCTGTTTTGGTTGTCGTGGCTCTATAATATAATTTAAAGTCAGGTATTGTAATGCCCCCACTTCACTCTTTTTCCTTAGGATTGCTTTGGCTATTTGGGTTTTTTTTTTTATAGTTCCATATAAATCAGATGATTTTTTTTGTTCCATTTCTTTAAAAAATGTCATTGGAATTTTGATGGGAATTGCATTAAATTTGTATATTGCTTTGGGTAATATGGTCATTTTGATTATATTTCTTTTTCCTATCCAAGAACAAGGAATATTTTTCCATCTCATTGTATCTTTTTCAATTTCCCTTAACAATGCTTTGTAGTTTTTATTACATAGGTCCTTTATATTCTTTGTTATGTTTATTCCTAGGTATTTTTTGTTGTTGTTGTTGCAACCGTGAAGGAGATTATTTTTTAAATTTATTTTCTAATGTTTCATTGTTGGCATATAGAAAGGCTATGGACTTTTGAATATTAATTTTGTACCCTGCAACCTTACTGTATTGGTTTATTGTTTCTAGTAATCTTTTTGTGGAGTCTTTGGGGTTTTCTATGTATAGGATCATATTATCTGCAAAAAGTAAAACCTTTACTTTTTCCCTTCCAGTATGGATGCCTTTTATTTCTTTATCTTGTCTGATTGCTCAGGCTAGAACTTCTAGCACCATGTTAAATAAGAGTGGAGAGAGTGCACAACCCTGTCTTGTTCCTGATTTAAGAGGGAAAGTCCTCAGTTTTATTCCATTTAACATGGTGTTAGCTGATGTTAGGTTTATCATACATGGCCTTTATAGTGTTGAAATATTTTCCTTCTATAACCATTTTGTTGAGTGTTTTAAACATAAAATAGTGTATTTTATCAGATGCCCTTTCTGCATTTATTAATAGAATCATGTGGTTTTTGTACTTTTTTTTGTTGATATGGTTATTATGTTAACTGTTTTACGTATGTTGAACCATCCTTGTGATACTGGGATGAATCCTACTTGATCATGATGAATTTTTTTAAATTTTTTTTAATTTATTTTTTAATTTATTCATTTTAGAGAGGAGAGGGAGAGACAGAGAGAGAGAGAGACAGAGGAGAGACAGAGAGAGAAGGAGGGGAGGAGCTGGAAGCATCAACTCCCATATGTGCCTTGACCAGGCATGCCCAGGGTTTCGAACCGGCGACCTCAGCATTTCCAGGTCGACGCTTTATCCACTGCGCCACCACAGGTCAGGCCCATGATGAATTTTTTTTAATGTGTTGTATTCGATTTGCTAGTATTTTGTTTAGGATTTTAGCATCTGTATTTATTAGAGATATTATTGGTCTGTCGTTTTCTTTTTTTGTGTTGTTCTTGCCAGGTTTTGGTATGAGGGTTATGTTGGCCTCATAAAATGTGTCTGGAAGTATTGCTTCTTCTTCAAGTCTTTGGAAGACTTTGAGTAGAATAGAAACCAAATCTTCTTTGAATGTTTGATAGAATTCACTAGTATAGCTGTCTGGCCCAGGACTTTTATTTTTTGAGAGGTTTTTGATAGTTCTATTTTCTCCCTTCTTATGGGTCTGTTTAGGCTTTCTACTTCTTCATGACTCAGTCTAGGAAGATTGTATTGTTCTAGAAATTTATCCATTTTTCTAGTTTGTTAAATTCAGTGGCATATAGTTTTTCATAGTATTCTACGATAATTCTTTGTATATCTATGATATCTGTAATGATTTCTCTTTCATTTTGGATTTTGTTTATATGAGTCCTTTCTCTTTTTTCCTTAGTGAGTCTTGCCAAGGGTTTGTTATTTTGTTAATCTTTTCAAAGAACCAGCTCCTTATTTTATTAATTTTTTCTATAGTTTTTTTTGTTCTCTATTTCATTTATTTCTGCTCTGATTTTTATTATTTCTTTTCTTCTGCTGGTTTTGGGTTGCCTTTGTTTTTCTTTTCCCAGTTTTTAAGATGTGATGTTAAGTTGTTTACCTGGGTTCTCTCTTGTTTGTTTATATAAGCCTGTAGTGCTATAAACTTCCCTCTTATTACTACTTTTGCTGAATCCAGAGTTTCTGATATGTCGTATTGTCATTTTTACTTGTCGTATGTATCTTTTGATTTCTGCTTCTATTTCTTCTTTGACCCACTCATTTTTTAGAAGTATGCTGTTTAATTTCCACATTTTTCTGGGTTTGTTTACTTTTTTTTTGAAGTTAAATTCTAGTTTCAAAGCTTTGTTGTCAGAGAATATGCTTGGTATAATTTCAATCTTTCTGAATTTGTTGACGTTAGTTTTGTGGCCCAACAAATGGTCAATTCTTGAAAATATTCCATGTACACTGGAGAAAAATGTATATTCTGATGTTTTGGGATGAAATGTCCTGTAGACGTCTGTCATATCCAGTTGTTCTAGTGTTTCATTTAAGGCTCATGTTTCTTTCTTGATTTTCTGTTTGGATGAGTGATCTAGAGTCATCAGCAGTGTATTGAGGTCTCCAAGTATGATTGTATTTTTGTCAGATTCTATTTTAGATCAGTTAGTAGATGTCTTATATACTTTGGTGCTCCTTGGTTTGGTGCATATACAGTGTGTCCGTAAAGTCATGTTTCACCTTTGACCAGCCACAGAAAAGCAACAGAAGATGATAGAAATGAGAAATCTGCACCAAATAAAAGGAAAACGCTCCCAGTTTCTGTAGGATGAGGTGGCAGCATGTGCACATGTGCAGATGATGTAACATGGTGTATTACATTTATCAGGGCATCTGATAAAATACAGTGGAGCAGCCCACAGCCATGCCAGTCAAGATGTGGATGGTACAGAGGAATGTTCAGTGTGTTCTGTGGCTCACTAAATTTGAATCCGTGACCAAAGTGCAACATGAATATCGGCGCGTTTATAATGAAGCACCACCACATAGGAATAACATTACTCAGTGGTATAAGCAGTTGAAGGACACTGGCAGTTTGGTGGAGAAATCCCGTTCTGGTAGGTCATCAGTCAGTGATGAGTCTGTAGAGGCTATACAGGATAGCTACCTAAGGAGCTCTAAAAAATCTGTGTGTGAGCCCACATCAAACTGCACTGAATAGGTATGAAACTGGGAGAGTTTTCCTTTTATTTGGTGCAGATTTCACATTTCTATTGTCTCTTGTTGCTTTCCTGTGACCAGTCAAAAATGCACCATGACTTTATGGACACATTGTATATTAAGAAATATTATGTCTTCTTGATTCAATGTACCCTTTATCATTATAAAATGATCATCTTTGTCTCTGATTACCTTTGTTGTCTTGTAGTCAGCATTGTTAGATATGAATATGGCTACATCTGCTTTTCTTTGAATGTTATTTGCTTGGAGAATAGTTTTCCAACCTTTCACTTTGAATTTGTTTTTATCCTTGTAGCTTAAATGTGTTTCTTGAAGGCAGTATACAGTTGGATTTTCTTTTTTGATCCACTCTGCTACTCTGTGTCTTTTTTATTGGTGAATTCAATCCATTTACATTTAATGTAATTATTGGCACTTGAGGGTCTCCTATTGCCATTTTATATATTGCTTTCTGATAGCTCTTATGTTGTTTGGTTCATCTCTTGTTTTTCTGTCATTTGTTTTTGTTTGATTGAAGTATTGCATACTTCTTTCCTCTGTTTCTTCTTTTTTCAAGCCATGTGTTTGTGTAGGGGTTTTTTCAGGGGTGGTTACCATTAGGTAATAAAAAGGATATATATCATATTCACTGTAGTATATTATCTCATGAGTGCTTCTGCACTCCATCCTCCTTTGCTACTGTTAATCTTTGTCCTCTCCCCCCCTTTTTTGTTGTCACAGATTAATCTTGCTTTATTTTGCTCTTGTTTGAGCTTTTTAAAAATTATTTTGTTTTGTTTTGTTGTTTGTATCTGGTCAGATAACCCCTTTTAGTATTTCCTGAAGTGGGGGTTTTCTGGTGATAAATTCCCTCATCTTTTCTATATCTGTGAATGATTTTTCCCCCTTCATATTTGAAGGATAGCTTTGATGGATATAGTATTCTTGGCTGGAAGTTCTTCTCTTTTAGTACTTTAAATATTGGGGTGCACTGTCTTCTGTTTTGTAGAGTTTCTGATAAGAAATCTGATGATAGCCGAATGTGCCTTCCTTTATATGTTGTATTCTTCTTTTCCCTGGCTGCCTTGAGGATTTTTTTTTTGTCATTGGTTTGTGATAATTTCATTACAATGTGTCTTGGAGTAGATCTGTTTGGGTTAAGGTTTCTTGGTGTTCAGTTTGCTTCTTGGATTTGAGGTTCTAATTCTTTCCACAGGCTTGGGAAGTTCTCATTGATTATTTGTTTGAATATGTTCTCCATTCCATTTTCTCTCTGTTCTCTTTTTGATATATCCATTATTCTTATGTTGCTATTTCTGATGGAGTCAGACAATTCCTATAGGGATTTCTCATTTTTTTTAAATTTGTGAGTCTCCTCTTCTTTCTGTAGTATCTCTAGTTGCCTACCTTCTATGTCACTAATTCTCTCCTCTATCTGGCCTGTTCTATTAGCTAAGCTTGTTACCCCATTTTTCAGTTCATGAATTGAGTTTTTCATCTCTGTTTGGTTCCCTTTTATAGTTTCAATTTCTTTGATGAAGTATTCTTTTTGTTCATTAAATTGTTTTTTCAGATCTCTCAATTGCCTTTACATGCTTTCTTGTATTTCCCTATTGTTAGAATTTTAATTTTTAATTCTTTGTCAGTTAACTTCAAGGTTTTCAAGCAATTGAAATTTTTTTCTGGAGATTTTCATCATCTAACTGAGCTACATCTCTGTCATTTGTATCCATATTATTTGATTTCTTTGTCTTTATTGGCATTTGAAAGTGATACTGTTAATAACACTAATAAGAGATAATTAGGCAGAGTGACGTTAGAGAAATGGTGCCATGAGGAGTGCTCCTGATACCTCTCCCCAAGATTTCAACAAGTTCTACTATCAATGACAGAAAAGTCTATCCTTGGAGCATCTGGAAGTCCCACACACTGAACACAAAGGTATAATCAAGTGAAAAATTGACTAAATATATAATAAACCCTGTAGGATATAAGAAGGAGAATGGAACACTCTGCCTTCCTCACTAACCTGAGCAAAGGCTGCTTTCCACTTGGAACTGAGAGAGAGTGGAGGCTGGGAGCATGGAGGGAACTGGGCTGGGGCACAGGCATCCAAGCCGAAGAAAGAGTGTGACTACAGTGATTTAGCTCACGCAAGCTAATGCCAGTGCTGGATCCCGGCAAAGGCTGGCGAGTGGCAGCCTCCATTACCCCCGATATCCTGGTCGGCGAGTGCGGATAGTGTGCGAGAGGTTCCTCCTAGCACCCCAGGAGTGGGTGTCCATGTTCCTGGACAAAGGGGTAGGGTCAGAGGCCTCTGCATGGGCTGGGACCAGAGTCTTGGTGTAATTCCTGCTTCCTGAACAACAGCACATGGGGAGTACATGAAAGTGAACTTCCTTATGCCCAAACTGCTCTGGGTGGGAAGGGCACCTCCGCCAGTCTAACAAAGCACAATCCTGAGGAAGAAAAAATACGGAAGTGCTAGGGGGAAGGGCATGCAAGCAGCTTGCAGTCTGTCTGTGGAGCAGATCTGTGGATCCAATTGCTGAAATTAGCTTCATCCACAGTCTGCTCACCCCCAACTGACTTACACGGCTCTAATCGACAAGGTCTCTCTCAGATCAGCAATCTAAGACAAGAGATGTGATATTTTTTAATTCCTCTTGTTATGCACATAGGGGTGGGGGCAATTTCCTGTCAGCCAATACAGGGTGAAAAACACATTCCTACAGAACAAACCTCAGAGAACACTGCAGAAGTTAGACAGGATAAGCTGTAGACTTTTTAACAAGAAAGAAGCCTGCAGGAAACAATCCCATGGAACGCTAAGGCAAATTTAACTAGATATACCTGGGAAACTGAACAGAAGTCAACACGCCCCCCTACCTGCTTAAGCTGGTGGCTTTGATTGGCAGAGGTTTCATACTCAGGGCTGTATGTTAAAAAGAGGGACTTGGCAGCTTTTAAGACCTCCTGTTCTGCAAGCAGTGACTAGAGCATCTTCTTCCTAGCCAAAACAGGTTACAAAGTGCAAAAAGCCTGGGGAGAGTGGTCCCACAGAATGCTGAGGCATACTGAACACTCCTGGAGGCTCATAGAAAGCCACCTTGAGAGCAACTGGCTCCCAGTCCTGCCTGATTATGCTGATGGCTCTGACTGACAGAGCCTTACCCAGAGCCCTGTGCTAGGTGGGGATAGAGTGGGGATTTGCCAGCTCTTTGAGCCTGTTAATCTCCAGGCAGAGGCATTGGTAACCTCAACCTCATAACTGGATCATCAGGCTGCAAATTCAGGAAAGAGAGACTAGGAGAGAGGCTCCGGGAAAATGGACTCTCCCATTGTTGGAGCCTGCAAATGCTAAGACTGAAGCCTAGTATATGACACTGCCTTAGAGACTCATCAACTGCAAATCTGTACCTAAGCATGCCACAGGAGAAGAGCCTGGGGTACAGAGAGCCACCAAAAAGAGGGAGAGGAAAGAATAAGGAAGAAGATAACCTCTCAAAAATCAAGAAAAATTCACAGACTTCATTTTTTCTACTTTTTTTGGTTAACTTCATCTTCTTATCTTTATTATTTTTTTCTTTTACCTTGGTCCTTTTATTCTCTGCTTGTCTTATTCTTTTTTCTTCATCTTGAACTACATTACCCATAAGTGTTACATTTTTTATTTTTTTCTTTTCTTCTTTTTTTTCTATGAAGGTTACACTCCAAAACCCTTAACTCTCTTTTCTTTTTTCCCTTTTTCTTTTTTCTCCCTTTCTCTTAGTTTCTTCTTTTCTCCTTTACTTTTCCTCTCATTCAATCCTCACTCACAAACAAATTATTTTATTTGGGACTCAAATTTTTTCTTTGTGGCATTTTGGGTGCTTTTTACTTTGCATTTTAACTCATTAGCATTCCCCCCAACCCTGGCTCCCCATTCTATCTAGTTTTTGTTCCACTTAATACAATAGTATTTTTTTCTTATTCTTGTTTCCCTTTTATCCCTTTCATTATATCACTCAGTCAACCATCATTTAAAAGCAAATCATTTTATTCTTGATCCAAGTTTTTTCTTTTTTTGCATTTTGTCGGGCTCTACCTCCATTTTTGCCCCTTTGTCACTTCTCCCCAACTCAGGCCCTCCATTATAGGTAGTTTTAGTTACATTTAGCACAATATAATTCACAAATTTTCATGGTATTTTCTCAAAGAGGAAGAGAAAAAAGGAAAAAAAGAAATAGTAAAAATTTTTTAAATTTATATATTTTTTTCACTTTTTATTCTTTATTAATTCTCATTAGTGTTATTAACAAAATTACCCTCAGATGCCATTAAGGAAAAGAAAATCAAATATCAGGGATACAAAAGACAGAGATGTAGCACAGATAGATGAAGAAAAATCTATGGAAAAAAATTTAATAGATTGGAAACCTTGGAGTCAAGTGACAGAGAATTTAAAATAGAAATCCTAGAAATATTCAGAGATATAGAAGAAAACACAGAAAGGCAATTTAGGGAGCTCAGAAAAGAACTCAATGAACACAAAGAATATATTACCAAGGAAATTGAAACTATGAAAACAAATCAAACAGAGATGAAAAACTCAATTCATGAACTGAAAAAAGAGGTAACAAGCTTAGCTAATAGAACAGGCTAGATTAGAAGATAGGATTAGTGATATAGAAAACAAGCAACTTGAGGCACAACAAAGAGAAGAAGAGAGAGACTGAAAAATTAAAAAAAAATGAGAAAGCCCTACAGGAATTATCTGACTTCATCAAAAAGACTAACATAAAATAATAGGTATATCAGAAGGAGAAGAGAGAGAAAATGGAATGGAGACCATATTCAAACAAATAATACTTGAGATATTCCCAAGCCTGTGGAAAGAACTAAAGCCTTAAATTCAAGAAGCAAACAGAACATAGAGTTATCTTAACCCCAACAAACCTACTCTAAGGCACATCATAATGTAATTGGCACAAACCAATGACAAAGAAAAAATCCTCAAGGCAGCCAGGGAAAAGAATACAACATATAAACGAAGGCCTATTAGATTATCATCAGATTTCTCAGCAGAAAATCTATAAGCTAAAAGAGATTGGATCCCAATATTTAAAGTTCTGAAAGAGAGGAACTTCCAGCCAAGAATACTATACCCATCAAAGCTATCTTTCAAATAAGAAGGAGAAAGAAAAACATTAACAAATACAGATAAGATGAGGGAATTTATCATCAGAAAACCCCCACTTCAGGAAATACTAAAGGGGGATTTCCAACCACATACAAAGAACAAAACCAAACCAAACCACAAGTAAAAGCTCCACCAAGAACACAATAAAACCGAATTTAAACTATGACAACAAAAACAAAAAAAAAGGGAGAGGGGACAGAGATTAAGAGTAGCAAAGGATGATGGAGTGCAGAAGCACTCATAAGATAGTGCACTACAATGAACATTGTAGGAACACTTTTTTTTTTTTTAATTTTTTTCTGAAGCTGGAAACAGGGAGAGACAGTCAGACAGACTCCCGCATGCGCCCAACTGGGATCCATTCCGGCACGCCCACCAGGGGCGACGCTCTGCCCACCAGGGGGCGATGCTCTGCCCATCCTGGGCGTCGCCATATTGTGACCAGAGCCACTCTAGCACCTGGGGCAGAGGCCAAGGAGCCATCCCCAGCGCCCGGGCCATCTTTGCTCCAATGGAGCCTTGGCTGCAGGAGGGGAAGAGAGAGACAGAGAGGAAAGCGCGGCAGAGGGGTGGAGAAGCAAATGGGTGCTTCTCCTGTGTGCCCTGGCTGGGAATTGAACCCGGGTCCTCCACACGCTAGGCCGATGCTCTACCGCTGAGCCAACTGGCCAGGGCTGTAGGAACACTTTTTATTACTTAATGGTAACCACCCCTGAAAAAACTACCACAGAAGCACATGACTTAAAAAAGTTAGTAACAGAGGAAAGAAGTGTGCATTAAAACCAAACAAAAACAAATGATAGAAAAACAAAAGAGAAGAATTAAACAAAATACAAAACTAACAGCAAGCAATTTACAAAATGGCAATAGGGAGCCCTCAAGTGTCAATAATTACACTAAATGTAAATGGATTAAATTCACCAATAAAAAGACACAGAGTAGCAGAATGGATTAAAAAAGAAAATTCAACTATATGCTGCCTACAAGAAACACATCTAAGCAACAAGGATAAAAACAAATTCAAAGTGAATGGCTAGAAAACAATACTTCATGTAAATAACATCCAAAAAAAGGCAGTTGTAGCAATATTCATATCTAATAATGCTGACTACAAGACAGCAAAAGTAATCAAAAACAAAAATTGTCACTTCATAATGATTAAGGGGACACTGAGTCAAGAAGACATAACAATTCTTAATATATATGCACCAAGCCAAAGAGCACCAAAATATATAAGACAGCTACTGATTGACCTGAAAACAAAAACTGACAAAAATACAATCATACTTGGAGACTTCAATACACTGCTTACGGCTCTAGATCATTCATTAAAACAGAAAATCAATAAAGAAATATTGGCCTTAAATGAAACACTAGAGCAATTGAATGTGATAGACATCTATAGGACATTTCATCTCAAAGTGACAGAGTACAAATTTTCCTCTAGTGTATATGGAACATTCTCAAGAATTGACCATATGTTGGGCCACAAAAATAACATCAGCAAATTCAGAAAAACTGAAATTGTACCAAGCATATTTTCTGATCATAAAGCCTTAAAACTAATAAAATTTAACTGCAAAAAGAGTGTAAGAAACCCCAAAAAATGTGGAAACTAAACAACATACTTTTAAAAAATGAGTGGGTCAAAGAAGAAATAAGCACAGAGATCAAAAGATATATACAGACAAATGAAAATGACAATACAACATATCAGAATATCTGGGATGCAGCAAAGAAAGTAATAAGAGGGAAGTTCATATTAATTCAGGCCTATATGAACAACTAAGAGAGAGCCCAAGTAAACCACTTAACTTCACACCTTAAGGAACTAGAAAAAGAACAAAGACAACCCAAAACCAGCCAAAGAAAGGAAACAATCTAGAAGAAATGGATAAATTCCTAGAACAATACAACCTTTTTAGACTGAGTCATGAAGAAGAAGAAAGCCTAAACAGACCAATTAGCAGGGAGGATATAAAAAAAAAACTATTAAAAACCTCCCCCAAAATAAATGTCCAGACCCAGAAGCTATACTAGTGAATTCTATCAAACATTCAAAGAAGACTTGGTTGCTATTCTACTCAAAGTTTTCCAAAAAATTGAAAAAGAAGCAATACTTCCAAACATATTTTATGAGGTCAACATAACCCATATACCAAAACCTGGCAAGGATGGCACAAAAAAAGAAAACTAGACCAATATTTCTAATGAAAACAGATGCAAAAATACTAAACAAAATACTAGCAAATCGAATATGACAACATATTAAAAATAATACATCATAATCAAGTGGGATTCATCCCAGAATCACAAGGATAGTTCAACATATGTAAAACAGTTAATGTAATACACCAAACCAACAAAACAAAGAACAAAAACCACATGATCTTATGAATAGATGCAGGAAAGGCATTCGATAAAATACAACACTATGTTTAAAACAATCAACAGAATGGGTATAGAAGAAAAATATTTCAACACTATAAAGGCCATGTATAATAAACCTAATATCAGCTAACATCTTATTAAATGGCATAAAACTGAGGACTTTCCCCCTTAAATTAAGAACAAGATAGGTTGTGCACTCTCTCCACTCTTATTTAACATGGTGTCAGAAGTTCTAGCCTAAGCAATCTGACAAGATAAAGAAATAAAAGGCATTCATATTGGAAGAGAAAAAGTAAAGGTTTCACTTTTTGCAGATGATATGACCCTATACATAGAAAACCCCAAAGACTCCACAAAAAGATTACTAGAAACAACAAACCAATACAGTAAGGTTGCAGGGTACAAAATTAATATTCAAAAGTCCATAGCCTTTCTATATGCCAACAATGAAACGTTAGAAAACAAATTCAAAAAAATAATCTCCTTCACGGTTGCAATAAAAAAATAAAATACCTAGGAATAAACATAACAAAGAATGTAAAGGACCTATATAACGAAAACTGCAAAGCATTGTTGAGAGAAATTGAAAAAGATACAATGGGAGATGATGTCAGAGTAATGGCGGGGTAGGAAGCGATACCGATAAATCTCCCCCAAAACTCAACAAGATCTTCAACCAGAAACAGAAAAACCTATCCTTGGAGCCTCTAGATGTTTCTCAATACACCCAAAGGTATGATCGAGCTAAAAATTGGCTAAATATATAACCAAACCCCGAAGGAAATAGGGAGTAAGAAATGCTCAACCTTCCTCACTAACCTAAACAGGGCAGCTTTCACTGGAAACTGAGAATATGGAAACTAAGGCAGGCAAAGGGGGTGAATAGATCCAGGCTGCGGCACAAACGGCCGAATCAGGCTGTGACATGGAGATCCAAGCTGAGGAAAAACTGTTCCTGTGGCAACCCGGGCAATACAGCTAACACTCGCGCCAAACCAAGACAAAGAATGACAAGCGGGGCAGCCATTTTACCCAATCTCCTGGTCGGCGCGCGCAGATAGTGGGCGAGAGATTCCTTCCAAAGCCCCAGGAGGGTGCGCCCATGTTACCCCACAGAGAAGCAGAGTCAGAGGCCTTTGTGTAGGCCTAAAGCCTCTGGGCCACCCCAGCACCCTGGGAGAGCTGCACATGGGGAGGGAGCGAGAACTAATTCCAACGCTGGTCCGTACGGGTGGGGTTTTCACTCAGAGGGTGAGGCTGCTGGTGTGATATCCTGGTCTGCGCATGCAGATAGTGAGCGAGAAATTCCTCCGAGTGCCTCAGCAGTGCCTGCCCATGTTATCCCACAGAAGGGCAGAGTCAGGGGCCTTTGTGTGGGCCAAAAAGCAGAATCTTGGGCTGCCCCAGCGCCCTGAGGGAGCCGCGCACAGGAAGGGAGTGAGAGCTAATTCCAATGCTGGAACTTTTCAGTGCAGGCGGGGGATTTCACTCAGAGGGCAAAACTTCTGGCCTGACATCCTGGTCTGTGCGGACAGAGAGTGGGCAGGAGACTCCTCCCAGCACCTCGGAAGTGGGAGCCCGTGTTGTCCCACGGAGGGGCAGAGTCGGGGGCCTTTGTGTGGGCCAAGGGCAGAGGCTCAGGCCGCCCCAGCGCCTTGAAAAAGCTGCACATGGGGATGGAACGAGAGCTAATTCCAACGCTGGAAATTTTCAGTGCGGGCGGGCAGTTTCACTCAGAGGGCGAGACTTCTGGCCTGACATCCTGGTCTGCGTGCACAGATAGTGAGCAAGCGTTTCCTCCAAGCACCCCGGAAGTGGGTGCCCTCCCGTGTTACCGGACAGAGTGGCAGAGCCAGAGGTCTTTGAGTGGGCGTAAGCCCCGCCTGATTATGCTAGCAGCTCTGACTGACTGAGCCTTACCCAGAACCCTGCGCTGAGTGGGAATAGAGTGAGGAGTTGCCAGCTCTTTGAGCCTCTTACTATCCAGGCAGAGGCAGCAGCAACCCCTTAGCTGGATTATCAGGCTACTAATTGAGGAAGGAAAGACTAGGAGAGAGGCTCCAAGAACACGGACTCTCTCACTGTCAGAGCCTATAAATGCTAATGAGCCTCAACTGCCAACGAGACTGAAAATACATGATATCGCCATAGAGACTTATCAACTGCAAACCTCTTACCTGAGTGAGCCAAAGGGGCAGAACCCGGGGTACAGAGTCACCGACCAGGAAGAGGGAGAGAAAAGAAAAAGCAAGAAGATAACCTCTCAAAATCAAGAATAATCTGCAGACTTTATAACCTATCCCATTTTATTATATTTGTTCATTTGTTTCTCTTATCTTCATTCTTGATTCTTTTTTTTCTCCTCCTCCAATTTTGTCGTTTAACTCTCTACCGGTCTTACTCTCTCCTCTCCTTGAACTACACTACCCATAAGTGTTACATCTCCCATTATCTTTTCTTTCCTCTTCCTTTCTCTCTATGAGGGTTGCACTCTAAAACCCGTAACTCTCTCTCTCTCTCTCCTTTTTTTCTTTTTTCTTCTTTTAGTGGTTCCCTCTTTTTTTTTCTCTCTCTCTCTTTCTTTTCTCCCCCTATATTAGTTTCTTCCTTTCTCCTTTACATCTCCTCTCATTCAAACCTCAATAACGAACAAATTATCTTATCTGGGACTCAAACTTATGTTTGTGGCATTTTGGGGAGGTTTTACTTCACCTTTTAAAATCACTAGCAGTGCTCCCATCCCTGGCTCTCCATTTTATCAAGCTCTTGTTCCACTAAATACAATAGTAATTTTTTAATTTGTCCCCCCATTTTCCTGTTTCCCTCTTATTCCTCTCATCATAACTCTTAGTCAACCAACACCTAAACACAAATCATTTTATTCTTGATCCAATTTTTTTCATTATTTGCTTTTTGTGGGTCCATACCCTGCCCTTTTTTATTTTTTATTTTATTTTATTTATTTTATTTTTTTTCTTGCCCCTTTATTACTTTTCCCCAATTCAGGCCCTCCATTACAGGCATTGTTTGTTCTATTAAATACAATATAATTCACAGTTCACCACAAGATTTTCTCAAGAAAGAGGGGAGAGGAGAGGAGAGGAAAAAAGGAGGGGGGGGGGAATAATTTCCTTTTTAAAAATTTTTATTTGACCTGTGGTGGCGCAGTGGATAAAGCGTCGACCTGGAAATGCTGAGGTCGCCAGTTCGAAACCCTGGGCTTGCCTGGTCAAGGCACATATGGGAGTTGATGCTTCCAGCTCCTCCCCTCTTCTCTCTCTCTCTCTCCCTCTCCTCTCTAAAAATGAATAAATAAAACTTAAAAAAAAATTTTATTTTATTTTCTTTTTCTTTATTTCATTATTAATTTAAAACACACAACTTTTTTCGATTTTTTATTTTTTTAACTTTTTATTCTTTATTAAATCTCATTAATACTATCAACAAAACCACCCTCAGATGCTTTAAGGAAGAGAAAATTGAATATCATGGATACAAAAGAAAGAGAAGTAACACAGATAGATGAGGAAAAATCTATGGAGAAAAAAAATTAATATATTGGAAACCTTGGAGCTAAATGACAGAGAATTCAAGATAGAAATCCTAAAAAATACTCAGAGATATACAAGAAAACACAGAAAGGCAATTTAGGGAGCTCAGAAAACAACTCAATGAACACAAAGAATATATGTCCAAGGAAATTGAAACTATGAAAACAAATCAAACAGAGATGAAAAACTCAATTCACGAGCTGAAAAACGAGGTAACAAGCTTAGCTAATAGAACAGGCCAGATAGAAGAGAGGATTAGTGAAATAGAAGACAAGCAACTTGAGGCACAACAGAGAGAAGAAGAAAGAGACTCAAAAATTAAAAAAAATGAGATAGCCCTACAAGAATTATCTGACTCCATCAGAAAGAATAACATAAGAATAATAGGTATATCAGAGGGAGAAGAGAGAGAAAATGGAATGGAGAACATACTCAAATAATAGATGAGAACTTCCCAAGCCTGTGGAAAGAACTAAAGCCTCAAATTCATGAAGCAAACAGAACTCCGAGTTTTCTTAACCCCAACAAACCTACTCCAAGGCATATCATAATGAAATTGGCACAAACCTATGGCAAAAAAAAAAAAAAATTCTCAAGGCAGCCAGGGAAAAGAAGAATACAACATATAAAGGAAGGCCCATTAGATTATCATCAGATTTCTCAGCAGAAACTCTACAAGCTAGAAGAGAGTGGACCCCAATATTTAAAGTCCTGAAAGAGAGGAACTTTCAGCCACAAATACTATACCCATCAAAGCTATCCTTCAAATATGAAGGAGAAATAAAAACATTCACAGATACAGAAAAGATGAGGGAATTTATCATCAGAAAACCCCTACTCCAGGAATTACTAAAGGGGGTTCTCCAATCAGATACAAAGAACAAAAAAAAATAAATAAATAAAGCCACAAGTAAAAGCTGCAAGAAGAACACAATAAAACCAAATTTAAACTGTGACAACAACAAAAAGAAAGGGGGGAGAGGATGGAGATTAATAGTAGCAAAGAACGATGGAGTGCAAAAGTACTCACAAAATAGTGCACTACAATGAACAGGGTAGGAACCCTTTTCATTACTTAAAGGTAACCACCATTGAAAAAACCACCACAGAAGCACATGAGATATAAAAGATAGCAACAGAGGAAAGATGTACGGAATATAACCAAATAAAAACAAAAGATAGAAAAACGAAAGAGAAGGATCAAACAAGACACAAAACTAACAGAAAGCAATCTATAAAATGGCAATAGGGAACTCACAAGTGTCAATAATTACGCTAAATGTAAATGGATTAAACTCACCAAAAAAAGACACAGAGTAGCAGAATGGATTAAAAAAGAAAATCCAACTGTATGCTGCCTACAGGAAACTCATCTAAATAACAAGGATAAAAAGAAATTCAAAATGAAAGGCTGGAAAACAATACTCCAAGCAAATAACATCCAAAAAAAAGCAGGTGTAGCAATACTCATATCTGATAATGCTGACTACAAGACAACAAAAGTACTCAGAGACAAAAGTGGCCATTTCATAATGGCTAAGG
This sequence comes from Saccopteryx bilineata, assembly GCF_036850765.1. Classification (NCBI taxonomy): domain Eukaryota; kingdom Metazoa; phylum Chordata; class Mammalia; order Chiroptera; family Emballonuridae; genus Saccopteryx; species Saccopteryx bilineata. Next base: position 111,188,153 of record NC_089493.1, read on the forward strand.
GGACACTGAATCAAGAAGACATAACAATTCTTAATATATATGCACCAAACCAAGGAGCACCAGAATATATAAGACAGCTACTTATTGACCTTGAAACAAAAACTGACAAAAATACAATCATACATGGAGACCTCAATACACCGCTGATGGCTCTAGATCGGTCATCCAAACACAGAATCAACAAAGATATAGTGGCCTTAAACAAAACACTAGAGCACCTGGATATGATAGACATCTACAGGACATTTCATCCCAAAGTGACTGAGTATACATTTTTCTCCAGTATACATGGATCATTCTCAAGTTTTGACCATATGTTGGGCCACAAAAACAACATCAGCAAATTCAGAAAAATCAAAGTTGTACCAAGCACATTTTTTGATCATAAAGCCTTGAAACTAGAATTCAACTGCAAAAAGAAGGGAAAAAAATCCCACAGAAATGTGGAAACTAAACAACATACTTTAAAAAATGAATGGGTCAAAGAAGAAATAAGTGCAGAGATCAAAAGATATATACAGACTAATGAAAATGACAATACGACATATCAGAATCTATGGGATGCAGCAAAAGCAGTGATAAGAGGGAAGTTCATATCACTTCAGGCATACATGAACAAACAAGAGAGAGCCCAAGTGAACCACTTAACTTCACACCTTAAGGGACTACAAAAAGAAGAACAAAGACAACCCAAAACCAGCTGAAGAAAGGAGATAATAAAAATCAGAGCAGATAAAATGAAATAGAGAACAGTAAAACTATAGAAAAAATTAATAGAACAAAGAGCTGGTTCTTTGAAAAGATCAACAAAAATTGACAAACCCTTGGAAGACTTACCAAGGAAAAAAGAGAAAGAACTCATATAAACTAAATCCAAAATGAAAGAGGAGAAATCACCACGGACACTGTAGATATACAAAGAATTATTGTAGAATACTATGAAAAACTTTATGCCACTAAATTCAACAATCTAGAAGAAATGGATAAATTCCTAGAAAAATACAACCTTCCTAGACTGAGTCAAGAAGAAGCAGAATGCCTAAACAGACCTATTAGTAGAGAAGAAATAGAAAAAACCATTAAAAACCTCCACAAAAATAAAAGTCTAGGCCCTGACGGCTATACCAGCGAATTTTATCAAACATTTTATCCAAGAAGACTTGGTTCCTATTCTACTGAAAGTCTTCCAAAAAATTGAAGAAGAAGCAATACTTCCAGACACATTTTATGAGGCCAACATAACCCTCATACCAAAACCAGGCAAGGATGGCACAAAAAAAGAAAACTACAGACCAATATCTCTAATGAATACAGATGCTAAAATACTAAACAAAATACTATCAAATCGAATACAACAACATATTAAAAAACAATAATACATCATGATCAAGTGGGATTCATCCCAGAATCTCAAGGATGGTTCAACATACGTAAAACGGTTAACATAATCCACCATATCAACAAAACAAAGAACTAAACCACATGATCTCATCAATAGACGCAGAAAAGGGTTTCAATAAAATACAACACAATTTTATGTTTAAGACTCTCAACAAAATGGGTATAAAAGGGAAATATCTCAACATGATAAAGGCCATATATGATAAACCATCAGCTAACATCATATTAAATGGCACTAAACTGAAGGCTTTCCCCCTTAAATCAGGAACAAGACAGGGTTGTCCACTCTCTCCACTCTTATTTAATGTGGTACTAGAGGTTCTAGCCAGAGCAATCAGACAAGACAAAGAAATAAAAGGCATCCATATCGGAAAAGAAGAAGTAAAGGTATCACTTTTTGCAGATGATATGATCCTATACATCGAAAAGCCCAAAGAATCCACAAAAAGACTACTAGAAACAATAAGCCAATACAGTAAGGTTGCAGGATACAAAATTAACATACAGAAGTCAATAGCCTTTCTATATGCCAACAATGAAACAACTGAGAACGAACTCAAAAGAATAATCCCCTTCACAATTGCAACAAAAAAAAATAAAATACTTAGGAATAAACATAACAAAGAATGTAAAGGACTTATATAATGAAAACTATAAACCATTGTTAAGAGAAATCGAGAAAGATATAATGAGATGGAAGAATATTCTTTGTTCTTGGTTAGGAAGAATAAATATAATCAAGATGGCTATATTACCCAAAGCAATATACAAATTTAATGCAATTCCCATCAAAATTCCAATGACATTTTTTTAAAGAAATAGAGCAAAAAATCATCAGATTTATATGGAACTATAAAAAACCCCAAATAGCCAAAGCAATCCTAAGGAAAAAGAATGAAGCTGGGGGCATTACAATACCTGACTTCAAACTCTATTATAGGGCCACGACAATCAAAACAGCATGGTATTGGCAGTAAAATAGACACTCAGACCAATGGAACAGAATAGAAAGTCCAGAAATAAAACCACATATATATAGTCAAATAATTTTTGATAAAGGGGCCAACAACACACAATGGAGAAAAGAAAGCCTCTTCAATAAATGGTGCTGGGAAAACTGGAAAGCCACATGCAAAAGAATGAAACTGGACTACAGTTTGTCCCCCTGTACTAAAATTAACTCAAAATGGATCAAAGATCTAAACATAAGACCTGAAACAACAAAGTACATAGAAGAAGACATAGGTACTAAACTCATAGACCTGGGTTTTAAAGAGCATTTTATGAATTTGACTTCAATGGCAAGATAAGTGAAAGCAAAAATGAATGAATGGGACTACATCAGACTAAGAAGTTTTTGCTCAGCAAGAGAAACTGATAACAAAATAAACAGACAGCCAACTAAATGGGAAATGATATTTTCAAACAACAGTTCAGATAAGGGCCTAATATCCAAAATATACAAAGAACTCATAAAACTCAACAACAAACAAACAAACAATCCAATCAAAAAATGTGAAGAGGACATGAACAGACACTTCTCCCAGGAGGAAGTACAAATGGCCAACAGATATATGAAAAGATGCTCATCTTCTTTAGTTATTAGAGAAATGCAAATCAAAACTGCAATGAGATACCACCTCACACCTGTTAGATTAGCTATTATTAACAAGACAGGTAATAGCAAATGTTGGAGAGGCTGTGGAGAAAAACGAACCCTCATCCACTGTTGGTGGGAATGTAAAGTAGTACAACCATTATGGAAGAAAGTATGGTGGTTCCTCAAAAAACTGAAAATAGAACTACCTTATGACCCAGCAATCCCTCTACTGGGTATATACCCCCAAACCTCAGAAACATTGATACGTAAAGACACATGCAGCCCCATGTTCATTGCAGCATTGTTCACAGTGGCCAGGACATGGAAACAACCAAAATGCCCGTCAATGGATGACTGGATAAAGAAGATGTGGCACATATACGCTATGGAATACTACTCAGCCATAAGAAATGATGACGTCGGATCATTTACAGCCAAATGGTGGGATCTTAATAACATTATATGAAGTGAAATAAGTAAATCAGAAAAAAAGAGGAACTGCATTATTCCATACGTAGGTGGGACATAAAAGTGAAACTAAGAGACATTGATAAGAGTGTGGTGGTTACAGGGGGAGGGGGGAAAGGGAGAGGGAAAGGGGGAGGGGGAGGGGCACAAAGAAAACTAGATAGAAGTTGACAGAGGACAATCTGACTTTGAATGATGGGTATGCAACATAATTGAAAGACAAGATAACCTGGACTTGTTGATCTTTGAATATATGTATCCTGATTTATTGATGTCGCCCCATTAAAAAAATAAAATTATAAAAAAAAACTAACATGAAAAGACAACAGAGATCATTTGAAACTTTTGAAATACTTAGAATGACTGCACATGATCTTAAGAAATTAAAATTGCTGGCAAAATTTCCAGAAATTTAGAAAAGACACAAGAATGCAGTGAAGAAAAGAAGAAAATTATAGTAGCAGTTTAAGTTATATATCCTGGTATATCAATTTTGTCTTATCCTGAGAATCCTGCTATTAAATTTTTTCATGCCAAAAAAAAAAAAAAAAAAAGAAAAAGAAAAAGATACAATGAAATGGAAAAATATTCCTTGTACTTGGATAGGAAGAAGAAATATAATCAAAATGACCATATTACCCAAAGCAATATACAAATTTAATGCAATTCCCATCAAAATTTCAATGACATTTTTTAAAGAAATGGAACAAAAAAAAATCATCTGATTTATATGGAACTATAAAAAACCCCAAATAGCCAAAGCAATCCTAAGGAAAAAGAGTGAAGTGGGGACATTACAATACCTGACTTCAAATTATATTATAGAGCCACGACAATCAAAACAGCATGGTACTGGCAGAAAAGTAGACATTCAGACCAATGGAACAGAATAGAAAGTCCAGAAATAAAACCACATATATACAGTCAAATAATTTTCAATAAAGAGGCCAACAACACACAATGGAGAAAAGAAAGCCTCTTCAACAAATAGTGCTGGGAAAACTGGAAAGCCACATGCAAAAGAATGAAACTCGACTACAGTTGTCCCCTTGTACTAAAATTAATTCAAAATGGATCAAAGACCTAAATATAAGACCTGAAACAATAAAATACATAGAAGAAGGCATAGGTACTAAACTCATGGACCTGGGTTTTAAAGAGCATTTTATGAATTTGACTCCAAAGGCAAGAGAAGTGAAGGCAAAGATAAATGAATGGGACTACATCAGACTAAGAAGTTTTTGCTCAGCAAGAGAAACTGACAACGAAAACAACAGATAGCCAACTAAATGGGAAATGATATTTTCAAACAACAGCTCAGATAAGGGCCTAATATCCAAAATATACAAAGAACTCATAAAACTCAACAACAAACAAACAAACAATCCAATCAAAAAATGGGAAGAGACATGAATAGACACTTCTCCCAGGAAGAAATACAAATGGCCAACAGATATATGAAAAGATGCTCATCTTCATTAGTAATTAGAGAAATGCAAATCAAAACTGCAATGAGATACCACCTCACTCCTGTTAGATTAGCTATTATCAACAAGACAGGTAATAGCAAATGTTGGAGAGGCTGTGGAGAAAAAGGAACCCTCATTCACTGTTGGTGGGAATGTAAAGTAGTACAACCATTATGGAAGAAAGTATGGTGGTTCCTCAAGAAACTGAAAATAGAACTACCTTATGACCCAGCAATCCCTCTACTGGGTATATACCCCCAAACCTCAGAAACATTGATACGTAAAGACACATGCAGCCCCATGTTCATTGCAGCATTGCTCACAGTGGCCAAGACATGGAAACAACCAAAAATCCCTTCAATAGATGACTGGATAAAGAAGATGTGGTACATATACACTATGTGATACTACTGAGCCGTAAGAAATGATGACATCGGATAAATCACAACAAAGTGGATGGATTTTGATAGCATTATACTGAGTGAAATATGTAAATCAGAAAAAACTAAGAACTGCATTATTCCATACATAGGTGGGACATAAAAACAAGACTATGAGACCCAATGGAGAAGAGTGTGGTGGTTATGGAGGGGTGGAGGAGAAGGAGAAAGAGGGGAAAGGGGAAGGGGAGGTGCACCAAGAAAACCAGATAGAAGGTGACGGAGGACAATCTGTCTTTGGGTGATGAGTATGCAACATAAGTGAATGACAAGATAACCTGGAGATGTTTTCTTTGAATGTATGTACCCTGATTTATTGATGTCACCACATTAAAATTAATAAAAATTTATAAGAAAAGAGATAATTAAAAAAAATACAAATTGGAAAGATACAGTGAAAAAAATGAAAGTTCTATTATGATAAATAGAACAAAAACTACAGAGAACAGGGAGCAGGAACTGAGGGAGAATGACAAAGTGATAAAAAATGAAGTAAAAAACATGCAGAGTGCCACAAAGAAGAATATGGATCCAAAATAAAACAATTTGTTGATAAATGATGCTTGAATGAGAGAAAAAGAAAAAAAAAAGAAGAAAAAAAAGGAAGTTAAAGCTTTTGAAATGTAACCCTCATAAAAAAAGAATAAAGAATGTAACAGCTATGGGTAATGAGTTCAAAAGGAAAAGGAAAGAATAAAAAGGAAAAAGATAAAATGACCAAAGTGAAAAAGAATTATAAAAAATGTAATTTTTTCCTGGTTTTGAGAGGTAGCTTTTTCCTCTTTTTTCAACAGGTGGCGCTGTACTACAGGTTTTGCCCCTGTGGGGCTCTTGAGCAGAGGATTGCTGTTGTGTCGCTATGGCAATGATGTAGGCTAGGCCTTAGTCCCATTGGTAAGCGTGGCTTGTTAGGGCTTGGAGGCTCTGACAAGGGGAGTCTCAGTTTTCCAGTTCTCTCTCCCCACCTCTCTCCCTCCTGAGCTAGCAGCCTGGGACTTAGCTGTGAGGTTCGTCCCAGCCAATGCTTACAGAGCAAGAGTCTCTAAGAGTAGCCAGGTCCTTCCTCTAGGACTTCTCAAAGCACAGTTCTGGGTAAGGCTGTGCCAACCAGAGCTGCCAGCAAGAGCAGGCAGGGCTGGGAGTCGATTGCACATCTAGTGCTTTTCTAAGGGCAGGCGAATAGGTCTTGCATGTCTCAGTGTGCCACGGGATGGGAGCTGATCGCAGATCAGGCACCTTTCTAAGGGCCCCCAGTCATGTCTAGTACACCTCAGCGCTCTGCAGATCTAATCTCCACAGACTTCTCGCTTGTGCCCTGTTTGGTAGCCTGCAGCAAGCCACATGCGTGCCCACCCCCCACAATTTCAGCAGTGCACACGGAGGTTTGCCTCCGCCCACTTAGGGGCACAGTGCCTGTGATCTCAGTCAGAGCTGGGAATGCAGGAATGTGCTTTGAAACCTGTATCAGCTTGTGGAGGTGCCCCACCCAGTTAGGTCCAGGCCTAGGGATCCTGGCCCTTGTGCACTTCCTGTGCTGTTGGTCTGGGAGCTGGGACCACACAAAGATGCTAGCTACAGTCCATGTGGATGTCCACCGCTGATAATCTCAGGCTAAATCCTCTAGCTGGGAGCATGCGTGCCCATGCCAGAGGTACCAGGTGGAGCCATTTGCACACCACCCATGATCGCGGACCCAGGAGCACACAAAGCTGCCGGCACTGGCTTCTGCAGGCACCCCACACTGGCAACCTTTGTCAGAGCCTGCTGCCCGTGCTCGCCCCATGTTTGTGATCTCAGGACGAGCTGGCGTGCTCTCTCCTCTGCTTGATCATCTACCCTACCCCAGCTTCATCTCTCTGTCCCAGATCCTCTGCTTTTCTCAGTTCCAGATGAAAGTGGCCCTTCCTCAGATCAGTGAGGAAAGCAAAATACTCCATTCCCCGTCCTATTTCCTTCAGAATGGATTACATATTCAGCCACCTTTTTGCCCAATCATACCTTTGTCTGGTGTGTGTATATTTCAGATGCCCCTGAGATTTTTTCTCAGTCTTTAGTTGTTGCATTTGATGAAATTTCAAGGGGAGATATTGGGAGCACCCCTCACAGTGCCATTTCTCTGATGTCACTTTTCTTAAAATTTTTAAATATTTAATTTTATTGATTGATTTTAGAGAGAGAGAAAGGGAGAGAGTGAGAGAGAAATCTGTGAAGTTTGAGAAATACACGTTTAGTAACTAGTCAGAATACAAAGGATGTGTGGATGTGTGGTTGATAGGTCAGGGAATAAGCGTGAGACAATACAGAGTTCCTCACAATGGAGCCCAGTCTCACCACTTAATAGCCTTCACCTTTGGTAGTTGAAATATAAACAGGTCTCCAGACTCCTGCTAGGGTAATATTTGCACTTATGGAGAGAGAAAACAATAGACAGCCCCTCTTTCCTTGGCTGACATTTGCCTTAATAAAGCTGTACTGTGGGTCCTTCGAAAAATCAAGGGGATTAGTTGTTTCTAGAACATGTAAGTTTGCACATTCCAAAGTGAGTAATTAACCTTAAGATAAATGACTAGACAGTTGTAAGTTCCCAGAAACAACTTGCAAACTCTGCCATTGTACTTCTTTCATGGTAAATGGCAGGAATAGGTGAAACATTTAATTCTGCTGAAGACAAATGTTAAGAGACCTTGCCTGAACTTCTTCTGTAGAGGGAGAGGAAACCCAGAATCCCCTAATATCCTACTGGACACTCCTTTTCTTACCACAACCTCTCCCTTTGCCTTCCAAAATAATGTTACCAAGTAAGCTGAGGTATTGAATGACCCTGCCGGGGTCGCTGTACATTAAGAGCATTGGGACATTCATAGGACACTCAGTCAAGCACTGGGGGTCCTGACCTTCCACATCCCCCATGGAGTGTGGAAGGGGCACACACTATTTGTCAGACTGACCTCAGCAACATCCTTTCACCCTTGAACCTTTCTCTTCTGACTCCTTTCTATTCATGTTCCCATTCTTCTTTCATTCAGTTCTAGTTTCCATTCCCTATCTCCTGTTTGGAGCATTTCCTGTATCCCCCTCCCCCATCTTGTTTCCTATGGAGAACACTCACCACCATTGTGAAAAAAAGTTTACGTTTCTTTTAATATCCTTTGTGCACTCAAAATAGATATATCTACCGATATGTCTCAGATGAAGAAAGTTATCATCGACCAAGCTCAAGCCAGCTGGGTCAGATTGCTGTTTCCCTGTGATCTTGCTAACTATTCCTTTAAAAATGCTTCATAGCATCTTTGAGAAGTTGCATCTTTGGGAATGAGCTGTAATTTATTGGGAGAAATATTTAAGTACTCTCGTGACAAAGTATCAGGCAAGACTTGTCTTTGTCCCCAAGTGTTTAAGAATGTAAACACAAAAGCACCAGCAATGTCCTTGGTAGATTGGTGGCCTCATATTTAAAATGCTTCTGAAGATTCAGAAGAATTTCTTTGCATGTTTCTTGGCTAATGACTCTTGTGACAGATGCTTATATTTTCTGTTCTTGACACAAGTTTGTACGTGGGGCATAGTAGTCAAGTTATTAAAGAGGGAGCAAAAAAAATGGTAGCTTTATGAAACTCATTTATCAGGAATGCTTTATTGTCCACTAAAATTTAGTATTTAGAAAATAATCTTGCTCTTTAATTAGATGAAATCAGATGCTGATTATTGCAGCCATAAATGATCTTTGAGTGTGATTAATTCAGCTAAATCTCAGTTGTCCGATTTGTGTTGCCCATTGATGATATTATTCTAGTGAAAAAGACTTGAGCTTGGGCATGATTAAGAAAATTGGCTTTACTCACAATCTTATGATAACACTTGAGGATAATGAAAACAATAGCAACTCCCAAAGTCAAGATGGGTCATTCAGCAGTAACCTATTACTCGGCTCTCTCCCAATATTCACATCATTAAGTGCTCAGTAACACGAGGAAGAAATACATGACTAATTAATACTGTTCAGGCTAACATTCTGTCTAGCAGCTGGATTGGCAGGTTTGTGCCATGTCCTGGATCCTGCAGGATGCAAATACAGCAATACTGGGGTCCTAGGTCATCTCTGTCCGGAAGCAGTGGTAGAAGAGAGGCCAAAACAAGCTGCCTCGCATCTCTGGCATCAATAATCTAAGCTACATGGTCTTGCTATTTTTTTTTCTTTTCTTACTTTTCAAGTGAGAGGAAGGGAGCTAGATAGACTCCTATATGCACCCTGACCAGGATCCACCCGGCAATTTCCACCTGGGGCCAATTTTTCACCCATATGGGGCAATGCTTGCAACCGAGCTATTTTTAGTGCCTGAGGCTGACTTGACCAACAGAGATATCTTAAGGGCCTGGGGCAACGCTCAAACCAATTGGGCCACTGGCTGCAAGAGAGGAAGAGGGAGAGAAGAGGGAAAAGGAGGGGGGAGAGAAAGATGGTCATTTCTCCTGTGTGTCCTGACCAGGAATTGAACACAGAACATCCACATGTGGGCCGATGCTTTACCATTCAACAAACTGGCTAGGGGCAGTCTTGTTATTCTTTGTCACCATCCACACTGTGCTCAAAGTTTGTTTTCTTAGTCTTTGTTTAATGAACTTGGCCATCCAAAGAAGTGTTGTGAAAGAGATGAAGATATGTACGTGTCAATCTGTTTCTTTGATTTGTGTAATGTTCCCAGCATTTACCTTCCCATGCTGGCTTTCTAGGGAAGAGCCATTCTTTACTATCAGGGAAATTGAAAAAAACTGAAAAACACAAGTGATTTGTACCTATAGAGGAGGGAACAAAGACCAGAAAGTGCAAGGATGCTGCATGGACCAAAGATTCCACACTTGACTTGCATAGGTTAGGTGTGCTCATGCAATGTGATAGATGAGAGCGTATGAGCAAACATTCAATCAGAGCCCAATCCAGTGGGTCAGTTCTTAGGCAGCCACAGATTTGAAGGAGCTCTTTAAGGTTCCAGCCTCAGGCTTTCTAGTGGTGCAACTGACACTAATCTTAGAAGTACAATATCCATCTTCTAAAAACCAGGCTTCGTCCTTAAAATTAATTCTGAAGCCTCCACTTGGAAACTCCAAAATACTGAATGCTCATCAGTGCCGCTATGATTGATACTTTGTTTGCCTCTGTGCTCTTTAAGTGATTCTCAAGAGGGTGGATATTTTTAATGTTTAAATAAAGTTTATTTTAAAATAGTGTTGGCCATATTTGCTGAGTAATAGAAAACTTCACCTATATTCTGAGAAGAATGTACAGAAGGCCACTTAGATGTTAACTATTTACATGGTGTAGAATATAATGTTAGAGTAGCATGTCAGCTTGGCCCTCAAATGGAATATCCATAGACTTGCACTTCAAACATGTATAAAAAATATAATATATCATGTTTAACTGCATAAATATATCCACTTAGTGACTTTACCTTCAAAAGAAATCACTACTTCTGTCCAACAATTAAATAGCCTGGAGTCACTAAGCAAATATCAGCCAGATGACAATTGTTCAATGAGGATGTTTTAAAGGAAGGAGTTTATGGAAACAGTCAGAGGCACATAGGGGTCAACATGAATGAAAAACTAGCGCAGTCCTCTCAGTGGCATGAGACATCACGGAACAGGAGCCTTGGAACCTGGCATCAGATCTCAGAGAGGACTCAAGTAGGGTTTAAGAAAAAACATCTTGCAGATTGGGTCTCGTTGGAATGACTTAAAAGTCAAAGGGGGACATGATTCTGTACCTGCTTAGAAATGAGGAGGATCTGTTTCCAGAATACATTGGTAAGCTGAATAAATAAATAAATAAAGCAAGTTACCAAACTTGTATGCAATATTCTACTTGTCGTGTATAACCTGGGCAGAAAATGAGAATGTATATTTGATTTACTTGTATTTCCGTGAAGAAGCCCTGGAAGGATAAAAAAGGAACTAATAAAAACAGAGTGAGGAGAGGTTGGGACGCGGCGGGAGAACGGCTCTTCCGGGGGGAGCTTTATATTGCCTTGATTTTTAAACCCTGCGAACGCATTACTTATTAAACATGTTTAAAGACATAAACGTGGTGAGTTGTTTTTTGGAGAACTTAAACCCAAGTGGAATATTTGCTGGGAAAATTTTAAAGCTTGACAGTTTAGCATGAGCACAGCACTGTGAAGTGATGGGGGTCAGCGGCCTGAGAAACAGGGACACGGTTTCGGGTCTCAGTTTCAGTTTTTCGCACAAATGATTTGATATCTTTTAACACTGAACCAGTAAATGGGCTGAGTGTGTGAGGCCAATCATGTTTTCGGTTACGTATGAAGAAGTTGCCTGGAGCATCCTGCTGAGAAAGATTTTGAGGCCATGTCCAGGTTTCGTAGAAGAGCTTGATGAGTGATCTCTGCCATGGGTGTAGGACAGGAGAATGATAGCACACATGCCTTTTATTTGTTCTTTCTTATTGTTTTACACTTAATTTTTTTCAATTACAGCTTACATGTGATATTATATAGGTCCTTTACATTCTTTGTTATGTTTATTTCTAAAAGTCCATAGCCTTTCTATATGCCAACAATGAAACATTAGAGAACAAACTAAAAAAAAATAATCCTCTTTACGATTGCATCCACCATATTCTTGATGAACCTGATAATAAAGGAAATTAATGAAAGTGTGGAAAACAGGCATCATCATCTTCTTGTGTTTCTTCCTGAAAATGTTATTTTGCTAGAGGTGGGGGAAGCAGGAGAGATGGAGGGCAAATCAGTCCCTTTGAAGTATGCTTTGTCTCAGAGACAGGCTGGACCAGATGGAAGGAGCCCTGCAGAGGGGTGGCTGGGAGCACTTACCCAGCCTGCCACCTCTTTAAGGCTCACCAAGGAGCCTGTCCTGGTAGAGCCATTAACATGCATGACCACCCTGGGGAACTTGGGGTCTTTCCACCCTACTGGTTCCCTCCCTCTGGGGGGCTAGAAAAGGCGGTAGGGCCATATATTCTGATTACTCTCATTGGCTCCCTCCAAATCCAGTAATAATACTTCCATTCTTAACAATGTTCATTTCTTAGAATAATCTTTTATATTTAAACATCCTTCTCTTCCTCTGATGTTGCAAATATTCTTGGGAGATTACAGTATAGACAAGAATGGGAATTGACGTTTTTGGAAGTACATTTTAGCTGTTGTATAATATAAATCTAGCATAAACCAAGCTAAGAGATCTGAGGAAAACTGATGTGTATGAATATTTTCTTAGGATGCAAATATAAAGAAAAAACAAATAGTTGATATTGGAAACAAAGTCTACTTTTATTTCCTGTCAGCCTTTTTCTTGTATCTAATTCTGTGATGGCACATAGCCGATATTCTATATGTGGCATTAAATTAATCCCATTTAGAAAAATGAGTTATATGCACAAGCTCATATCTTAGCAAAAACACAATACAAAGTTTTTGTGTGAATTAAAATGATAAAAACTGAGCTAAAAGTTGAAATGACATCTACCCAATTAGAATCATGGAAGCAAACAATTATTTTGTTTTTCTTCTTTTGCGGTGCTAGGAGACGTGAGTGGGAGGCTGTTGACAAGCTGAGAACCTAAAATGACATAGGTGTTTGGTGTTAAAGTACTTTTCTCCTTCAGCCCAGGATGCATTGGATTGCAGCCTGGAGTCCCAGTTGGTTTGAGTGATGACTAAACACAGGCAGAGGATGAGTGAGAACTAAGCTCCTGTTCATTTGAACAACTGAATATTTTCTTTCAGAGTTTGCCAGTATTATACATTAGGCAAGAGAATGTCAGCTTCAAATGTATTACAGTCATTGTGTAAGTATGACAGGGACTCCTCATTTTTAGTAGGGTGGATGTGCCCCTACATGTTCTAGGTAGAGTTTATCCTAGCCTGGATCACCCCTTTCTATTCTCATGATGTACTCAAAAGCAATACACCAGTTATAGAATGTGAGACAGTTCTTATACATTTTTTAAAATGTGTGATTTTAGACAAATATTTGGACATTTGGGATTTCTCTGGCGGTGTGTGTGCATTAGTAGTGGGAAACTGCAAGGACATAATATTAGATAGGTGTGCATTTTTCACCCTTTTTAATAGCTTTCGTTAAAAATAGGTGAGGCTTATCATCAGGGGGCGCGGGCATGGAAGGTCCCAAATGCTGACCGAAACTTGGTGCTGTGTTGGAACTTGTAACTCAAAAAATGTGAGGCACTTCTCAGTCACCTGCCATTTAGCCCTTAGCTGAGTCGTCACACCCCTTCCTGTAGTCCTGGGCACTCTACTTGCTGGGAGAACCTCCCTAACTCCTTTCTTTGCGTTTTGTTTGTGCTTCCAAGCTCCCCACTCCCTATCACCTTCATAGAAGGGCTGTAAAATAACACATTACCGTTAGGTGTCGCTGTCTGACATGAAATGACGAAAAGGAAGGCTTTCAATTTATTTTAAAAATCACCCAATTGATACTGTAGGTAGGACATTGTCGCTGTAGATTTTGAAAACATCTTTTTTTCGTGCAAATAAAGAATTGTTTTAGATTGAAAAAATTAGTACTATGCAGCCGTAATTTTTAAAGTAAAATTTCAGATTTTATTTTATTTTCTGGAGAGAGATTGCAAAAAAAAACAAAAACAAAAAACAAAACAAAACTGTTTTAGGCTGGCGGGCAAAGTTTTCTATCACTTATCTCAAACCCACATTTCCCAGATCGCATCTGCTTTTGTCTTTATGTACCCTCCCCTCAGTCAAATTGGGCTACTTGTCTTTTTTTTTTTTTTAATTTTCTTACTACTCCTTTTACTGAGAGTGTTCTTCCATTACCTCCCAATGTCTTCTGTAAGGGACCTCCTAGCTGTCACAGAGAAGGAAGTGCAGGTACCAAGTCCTCTGTGAGAACATTATCACGGAAGCAAGGACTGTCATATAAAATTACCCCAAGCCTAGAATGGTTCATAGAATAAACGTTAATAAATGATAATGAGTGTAGTTAAATGAATAAATGAGTTATAATTTAAAAATGGGTACGGAAAAATTTAATTCTAGTTGACTTTTGGAGCATTGCCAATTCACTGGGTACTAGAAATGGACCATTACAATGCTAACTAAGGAGTCTGGCAAAGGTATGAGGAAATGCACCCATACGGTGCTGTAGGGAGCCAATCAGTATGACTGAGGATTGATGACAGGAGAAAGTGAACAGCATCGGTGCCCTACCGTCTCTGTTTAGGACTTTCTGCTTTTTAGCCATGCTTTTTTGAATAAATAAAAAATACAGTTAGAAATACAATATTCTTTCTCTATATTCAATTTAGAAACTGTTGTTTTTCTTCCTTCATCCACTATATTCTTTTTAATTTAATTTAATTTAATTTTTTAAATTAATTTTAATGGGGTGACATCAATAAATCAGGGTACATATGTTCAAAGAAAACATGTCCAGGTTATCTTGTTATTCAATTATGTTGCATACCCATCACCCAAAGTCAGATTGTCCTCTGTCACCTTCTATCTAGTTTTCTTTGTGTCCTTCCCCCTCCCCCTTCCCCTTTCCCTCCCACCACACTCTTGTCCATGTCTCTTAGTCTCGTTTTTATGTCCCACCTACATATGGAATAATGCAGTTCTTGGTTTTTTCTGATTAAATTATTTCACTCCATATAATGTTATCAAGATTCATCCATTTTGTTGTAAATGATCCGATGTCATCATTTCTTATGGCTGAGTAGTATTCCATAGTGTATATGTGCCACATCTTCTTTATCCAGTCTTCTATTGAAGGGCTTTTTGGTTGTTTCCATGTCTTGGCCACTGTGAACAGTGCTGCAATGAACATGGGGCTGCATGTTTCTTTACATATCAATGTTTCTGAGGTTTTGGGGTATATACCCAGTAGAGGGATTGCTGGGTCATAAGGTAGTTCTATTTTCAGTTTTTTGAGGAACCACCATACTTTCTTCCATAATGGTTGTACTACTTTACATTCCCACCAACAGTGAATGAGGGCTCCTTTTTCTCCACAGCCTCTCCAACATTTGCTATTACCTGTCTTGTTGATAATAGCTAATCTAACAGGTGTGAGGTGGTATCTCATTGCAGTTTTGATTAGCATTTCTCTAATAACTAAAGAAGATGAGCATCTTTTCATATATCTGTTGGCCATTTGTATTTCTTCCTGGGAGAAGTGTCTATTCATGTCTGTTCCCATTTTTTTTATTGGATTGTTTGTTTGTTTGTTGTTGAGTTTTATGAGTTCTTTGTATATTTTGGGTATTAGGCCCTTATCTGAACTGTTGTTTGAAAATATCATTTCCCATTTAGTTGGCTGTCTGTTTATTTTGTTGTCAATTTCTCTTGCTGAGCAAAACTTCTTAGTCTGCAGTTCTATTCATTTATCTTTGCCTTCACTTCCCTTGCCTTTGGAGTCAAATTTATAAAATGCTCTTTAAAACCAAGGTCTATGAGTTTAGAACCTATGTCTTCTTCTATGTACTTTATTGTTTCAGGTCTTATATTTAGGTGTTTGATCCATTTTGAATTAATTTTAGTACATGCGGACAAACTATAGTTGAGTTTCATTCTTTTGCATGTAGCTTTCCAGTTTTCCCAGCACTATTTCTTTTTTTTTTTTTTTTTTGCATTTTCTTTTCTGAAGCTGGAAACAGGGAGAGACAGTCAGACAGACTCCCGCATGCGCCCGACCGGGATCCACCCGGCACGCCCACCATGGGGCGACGCTCTGCCCACCAGGGGGCGATGCTCTGCCCATCCTGGGCGTCGCCATATTGCAACCAGAGCCACTCTAGCGCCTGGGGCAGAGGCCACAGAGCCATCCCCAGTGCCCGGGCCATCTTTGCTCCAATGGAGCCTCGGCTGCGGGAGGGGAAGAGAGAGACAGAGAGGAAGGCGCGGCGGAGGGGTGGAGAAGCAAATGGGCGCTTCTCCTATGTGCCCTGGCCGGGAATCGAACCCGGGTCCTCCGCACGCTAGGCCGACGCTCTACCGCTGAGCCAACCGGCCAGGGCCTCCCAGCACTATTTCTTGAAGAGGCTTTCTTTTCTCCATTGTGTGTTGTTGGCCCCTTTATTGAAAATTATTTGACCATATATATGTGGTTTTATTTCTGGACTTTCTATTCTGTTCCATTGGTCTGAGTGTCTATTTTTCTGCCAATACCATGTTGATTTGATTCTCGTGGCTTTATAATATAGTTTAAAGTCAGGCATTGTAATGCCCCCAGCTTCATTTTTTTTCTTTAGGATTGCTTTGGCTATTTGGGGTTTTTATAGTTCCATATAAATCTGGTAATTTTTTGTTCCATTTCTTTAAAAAATGTCATTGGAATTTTGATGGGAATTGCATTAAATTTGCATATTACTTTGGGTAATACGGTCATTTTGATATTTCTTCTTCCTATCCAAGAACAAGGAATATTTTTCCATCTCATTGCATCTTTTTTGATTTCCCTTAACAATGCTTTGTAGTTTTCATTATATAGGTCCTTTACATTCTTTGTTATGTTTATTCCTAAAAATCCATAGCTTTTCTATATGCCTACAATAAAACATTAGAGAACAAACTCAAAAAAATAATCCTCTTCATGATTGCATCCACCATATTCTTGATGAACCTGAGTCTCCCAGATCAGCAGCTGCAGGGACTGAGCTCATCGGTATTCCAGGGAGGCCTGCAGGGATATGCTGTCAGAGTGGGGACAGCATGGGGACAGAGGGGAGGCTGCCTTTGCTGCTTGGCATTCACCAGACTTGGCCAAAAGTTTCCCTCAATCAATGATGTGCAAATAAGGGGGGAAAGCAACAAGAAAAAGAACCTCTTAAAGAGCCCCATATAACATTTTAACAAAAAGAGATCCACTGCTACAAAGTACCATTTACAAAGTATATGTGAAAGTCATCATAGTAAAAGAAGAAAATCTATAATGCACCTGCTTTGAGTTATTAAAAGACAAAAAAATATGTCCATGAAAGTATTATTTGGAGGGGAGCTGATAACAACTAAAAAAAGAACTGCCAATGTTAAGAAAAAAAAGTCATAGAAATTAAAACTCTAATGCATAATTAAAATTCTCATTGGTGATAGTTAACACAGACTCTTTTATAAAATGCAGGAAAAATATAAGAAAGAAAATGATAGCTTTATAGACTCTGAAGCTATGAATAATTGGCACCCTTGAGAATGAGACTATATGAATAGAGTAGAAATTATAATTTAGGGTATAATCAAAGTTACATAAAGAAAAGTTTCTAGATCTGAGAAAAATAACTGAGACTATAGAATGAGAAAAATGTCCTAGGCAAAATGAATAAAATGAGGAGTTCTGGAGGTACGTTGGTGAAACTATGAATTGCCAGTACAAAAACAACTAACAGTTTTCAAGCAAGAAAAATAAACAGGTTACTTGTAAATATTAAAAAAATGAATTATCCTATAGGACCATGATGTGGCATTGATGCCAAATACATGTGTAGAAGCTTACAAGACATTTGGTCCTGTCCAAAAGTCCACAAAGACATTTGGTCCATGTTCAAATTTGGACATGTCCTTGAAATGTCCACTAATGTAGAGTCTTGCAGGACATTTGGTCCTGTACAAATATCCATGAAGAAATATGACCCACGCTAAAAGGTCCTTGATATTTGGTCTTGTTCAAAATGTCCATGTTTACAAAAATTTCCTAAGTTCAGATAACCCATAATATTTATTTCTACAAAAGCTACTGTTGTGTTTCATTAGTCCAGTAACTGTGCTGCAGCTGTATCACCAGTAATAACCCTTCTTGTCTCTGTAGCTTAGCAGGTAATGGCACGTGGGTTAGGCAGGTGCGTCGTGGTTTAAATCTTGTAGCAGAGCAGGATTTTATATTAACTATGTGCCGAATGTCTTCCTGATGTTTTAGACTAAACAAAATGTCTGCTAACCATGTGGCATTAAGCCCAGTTAATAATTTTGAATGGATACCCAAATGAAAAGAAATACAACAATAAATAATTTAAAAAAGACAAAATGAAAATTAAATGAACTTTTAGAAGCATAGTCTCAGGTTGTACTGGCAAGGAATGGGAAGTAAAAAAATATTAATCTGATAATTATAAAATTATTGGATCTAATAATGAGAAAAATAAAAATTATAATATTAATTTAAAAATCTTGATTATATTATTTAAAAACTATATTGTCTAAATCATTGATTAAAATGAATAGATAGATATGACTCAACTCATTAGCTATGTATACAGATAAGACTAAAAGTGTATTTAGTAAACTGCTAACAAAGGTAACCTCTAGTTACTAAAACCATGATGACTTTTATATTCTTTCTTACGTTCTGGTGTTTTTTAAACAGTAGAACTACAATAGAGCTACAAGTCAGTCAAAGTAAAAAGAAAGCAATATTTTCTGTTCATAAAAGAAAAAAGAAGAATCAAACTACTGTTTAAATATTCAGGTAGGTTCATTTTCTTATGCATCTGTGAATAATTATTGACTTTAGATGGTAACAAGGTAGGGCAATCTCTGAACCCATCCCAGGATTCTGTTCATATTGACAATGCTTCAAGTTTGGCTTCTCTTTATGAAGACATAAAATCATTTTAGGGCCATTAGAGCTGCTTTATGTAATCCTAAAGGATGTGTTATTCTCCAATTTTACAAAGCTAGGCCCATTATCTCAAATAGAGTATCATTAGTGATCAGCCTCTCAACTCTGCACCAGATTGCAAAGGAGATACATAGCAAATTAATCCAGATACAGATAGACTATGAATAGCTAGAGGTATAATTATAAACTTAAATTTAGTGTCTTTGGGTGCTGAGCTGTACCACAATATGTCACAAAAATGTTTTTAATCTAGAGCAGTGAGACCTAAGTGGTTGAGATAAACCTCAACAAACACACTGAAAACTATAGTAACCACTGCTATATAACTGAGAGCTCATTGGGGTCTGTTCCCTGAGCCCACACACTAGTCAGCTGCCTGGATTTCACCATTCTGTGGATGAAACTAGGAAAGAAAACACAGCCGAGTAAGACTATCTTGAAGTCAGAGAGAAGATGGTTTGTTTCAAGGTCTAAAGAAGTGCTGGTCTAAGGCATCCACACTTGGGCCTTCCCAGGATGGGGACCTCCCTATGACCAGGTAGCCCACGTCCATTCTACTGCAGCAGGTGCAACATGAGAAAAAGACAAAAGCAATTCAAAAGAATGAATCCGACACAAGTTTTCCATTCTGTGGAAGCCCAAGTTCTAACTTTCCCCCCATTTCACCAACAGCTCTGGGCCTTGGACATAATCCATTCTTTAAGTGTCCTACACTCTGAAGTATAGAAATTCAATAAAATAAGTAAGAAACAAAATCCTCAGATAAACAAGTTCATTATATGATGAACCCTCTGGTAGAGAGGGTAACTCGATCTTAATGCTAGTCTGAGATTTGGCAACATAAGGAGTCTAGACATGGCCACTTGGCTTATTTGAAGCTAACTGAAGACATGCTAGCTTTCCTAGTCAAATACAATTTAATTTTCGCATGCTAACTGCTTATTTTAAGACAAACTTCATCCTCACACACTTGTCTCTGTTAACCTATTTCTACACACAATGTCATGTTGACAAAAGCAGCATCTTCAGCAGGCTTCTGGAAACATCAGTGAAGTTATATCTGGTGAAGAATTCTGAAGTGATGCTGAAAGGAACCCTACTTCATTGCTTACACTCTCAATTCCAATCTATTTGCCTCTGCTGAGCCATGTGGTTGGTAAAGCAGATGGTAGCTGGAACCTTGTGGCCTTTGGACTGCGATATTCCTGGTGAGGGGAGTGAGTGAGCCCTTCTTCTTTGTAGATCAGGTATGAACTTGGGAAGCAGTGGTAGGAAGAGCCTGGGGTGAAGCAGAGGTTCTTGGGAAAACCTTGGTTTGCAGAGGTCTGTGCCCACCACACTCTGCCAAGAGTAGGAGAAGGGGGATCAAAATCGGCTTTGTACAAATGTCAGATTTTCCAGTCTGCAACACTCTGAAAATCAGCTGAATGAGCAGGTTGTCTTTCTAGGCAGGAAGTTGGAAGAGTGTCAAACATGAGCTCTGAGGAGTTAATAATAACAACAAAAACCCAATAGCAAAATAACAGCCGGTCTAAAGGACCCAGCAGCAGGAAGGCCAGTAGTCAGTACAAATAGAACTAATGCTTGGCAATCTAGAGTTGTAGAAGGAGGCCGAAGATAACTTAAACAAAAATAGTAATAATAATAACAACAACCAGCGCATTTAAGATTCAAATACAGCACAAATAAGACTCTGTAATTAAGAATTATGATTTTCTAACTAATGAATCCAGTTGCTTATTTGAAGGAGATGAAAATCATTAGGAAAAAGATGTAGGTGATGCTACAAGATCTGCTATATTCATTGTAAGAGTTCCAGAAGAAAAAAGAACTAGTCAAGAATTAAATAGTAGCAAAAAATGTCTGTGATTTGAAAAAAGATCTAAATCTGCACATTGACAAGGCTCACCACAATTCAGTAATTTCAGTAGGATGCATGACAAAAGATATATTGAAGCATAATAAAAATTCTTGAGCTCTAGTAGAAACAAAAAGGATCCAAAATTTGGAATAAGTAGAAGAGAGTGTTGGGTACTTTTCTTGTGCAGGGCTGGGCTTGACTTTCTATGACTGAACTATTTTATGGTTCTGTAATGGCTGAGATTAATGTATAGATTTTTGACTGCTGGGAATGAAAATAATTTCTGTTTGGTGAAACAGATAACCCCAAAAGATACAGTTCGAGGCTCTGTAAGATATTAAGCAATCTTGAATCTAACCTAGCAATTTTATATCAACATTACTTATTAAATTACCTAGATATACCTACCTTCTTGAATCTTCTTTGAATCTCTCTCTCTTTAAACATTTGGCTGTAAAGTTTTAATAATTAAAACTAATGAGGTAAAAGTCACTGAAAGAATTGCTCATATAATGTTGCATGAGGATCATGGTTTTTACCTTTTTGAAAAGGATTCTGGTAACAGATTTAGAGATCATCCATTGAAATGTCCAAGGGAACTCAAAGAGCTGCTTTTCTGGTGGTCACCTTAGTGCTGCTTACACTCAAGCATGACTTTTCTTGCCCTGGGAGTGAATCCTGAGCAGTAATAGACTATAACTTCACTCATGCATGATTTTTTCCATTTATCTTCTTCTTCTCTGTATCTTTTTATTTATTTATTTATTTATTTATTTATTTATTTATTTATTTATTTATTTATTGCTTTTGAGAGAGAGAGAGAGAGATGGGAAATATTGATTTGTTGTTCCACTTATCCATGCTGTCATTAATTGATTCTTGTATGTGCCCTGACCGGAAGCAATCACAACCTCAACATGTAGGGTGATGTTCTAACTAACTGAGCTACCCAGCTAGGGCTTCTCTATTGATTTTTAGGTTTTTGCTTTTTCTGATTTCTGTATGGTTCATCAAGTCATTCCATATTGGTGGCACCAGTGGTGAAAGTTTGGTCTCACTGTCTGACCATTGGTGATTTCCATTAAATGGAGGATGGATATAGTTTCTTATAGGTGAGAGAGGATAATTGTTAATTTTTTTCTATTTGTGAGCACAAATCAATTGAAAAAATAAATATATATTATATATTGGTAACCACTGGAAAATACAGTAGCTCTTGAGACCTAGACTGGTGAGTTTTTGTGTTTCTGGATTTATTGTTGACCTGCAGTTGAAGTTGTATAACTGGGCTAAAAGCTATGTACTTGTAATTCAGAAAGGCCTTTATTGTGTCTAACTGTGAAAGAATTCTTACTTCTGGAAGATATTAATAAATTAGATTACAATGCCTATTAAATTAAAGGAACTCTGTTTTGAATGATTTTTAGAGATAAATCACTGCTTTTATAAGTTAAATATCCCCAATATGAGATACCACCTCACACCTGTTAGATTAGCTATTATTAACAAGACAGGTAATAGCAAATGTTGGAGAGGCTGTGGAGAAAAAGGAACCCTCATTCACTGTTGGTGGGAATGTAAAGTAGTACAATCATTATGGAAGAAAGTATGGTGGTTCCTCAAGAAACTGAAAATAGAACTACCTTATGACCCAGCAAACCTTCTACTGGGTATATACCCCCAAAACTCAGAAACATTGATACGTAAAGATACATGCAGCCCCATGTTCATTGCAGCATTGTTCACAGTGGCCAGAACATGGAAACAACCAAAAAGCCCGTCAATAGATGACTGGATAAAGAAGATGTGGCACATATACACTATGGAATACTACTCAGCCATGAGAAATGATGACATGGGATCATTTACAGCAAAATGGTGGGATCTTGATAACATTATACGAAGTAAATATGTAAATCAGAAAAAACCAGGAACTGCATTATTCCATACGTAGGTGGGATATAAAAGCGAGACTAAGAGACATTGATAAGAGTGTGGTGGTTATGGTGGGTTGGGGGGAGAGGGAGAGGGTAAGGGGAGGGGGAGGGGCACAAAGAAAACTAAATAGAAGGTGACAGAGGACAATCTGACTTTGGGTGATGGGTAAGCAACATGATTGATTGACAAGATAACCTGGACATGTTTTCTTTGAACATATGTACCCTGATTTATTGATGTCATCCTAGTAAAATTAGTTAAAAAAAAGAAAAAAATCTTTCACTACTTTAAATGCACTAGATTTTTGAAGCAAAAGAATCCTTCTTACAGAAACTGCTAGTGTAGGAACATATTAAAAATCCTGTTCACATAGGTAAGATGAATCTTTGGACAAACTATACTAGTTTCATAATTTTCTTTGGTTTATCAGCATTCAGTATAATACAGCATGTAAATTTATTAACATGATTTTGGTATGTTTTCTTATGAACAGACCAGTTTAATATAAAGTCCTTAAACTACTTACTTCGGCTTACTGATCAAATAAACTAACATTACAGATACATTATGTTTAAGATGATAAAAATACAAATTTATCTTTATAATTCTGCCATTTTAATAGCAGTAATTATTTTTATAGTGTGTCAGTTTAAACATTATTTATAAGATCTGTAGTTAGCCTGACCAGGCGGTGTCTCAATGGATAAAGCTTTGACCTGGGATGCTGAAGACCCGGGTTCAAAACATTAAGGTTGCCAGCTTGAGCCCAGGTTCATTTGGCTTGAGTGTGTGCTCACTAGCTTGTGCACAGGGATGCCGGCTTGAGTGTGGGATCACAGACATGACCCTGTGATCTCTGGCTTCACCCTAAAGGTTGCTGGCTTGAAGCCCAAGATTGCTGGCTTGAGCAAAGGGTTACTGGCTTGGCTGGAGCCCCAAGTCAAGGCACATATGAGAAATAATCAATGAACAGCTAAGGGGCCACATCTATGAGTTGATGCTTTTCATCTCTCTCTCTCTTTTTATCTGTCTGACCCTGTCTGTTCCCCCACCCCTCGCCTCTCTCTTTTTCTCTCTCTCTAAAAAAAATCTGTAGATAACTTAAAACTTAAAACATTGAGATCTTAAAAATTGCATTTATCAAGAATGATTAATAAATACACAGGTAATTTATAAATACCATTGACAAACATTGATTACTAGGCATAATTTCTAATTCCTATACTTATGCATCTGATTTTGATACACTACAAAGTGGTTATATCTTTAGGATATTTGTGTTGATGAATTCTTTTTTTTTACCACTTCATGAAGGTGTAATGGATAAGTGTAGCTGGAGAAAGTTTTGTTACCAATATTCATGAGTTTTGTTACACTGATAAAATCCTTAGGTATGATACATTTTTCTATCTTCTAGTTTGCTCTGTGAGATAGAAGTTATTGTTTTAGTTACAAGTTTTAATTAATGCAGGTGAGACTATGGCAGGAGCCATAATAATGGGGAAATACAACTGTGTGTGTATGTTGGTTTTTCAAGAAAAAAAATTAAAATGTTAATTTGGTCTAGAATATGAGGAAGCATAGTAAAGGACAAAATTTGAGCATACATAAAAAGTTGTACAGGTTTTGAAGAAAGTGAACTTTATTGGCTTTGAATTATAGTAACTAAGTCTGAGAAGAAGCTATAGAATGTAATAACATTTTGGAAAAATTTTTTGAAGAATTTATTCATCAGATAATTTAAGAAGCAGAAAGGAGCTTGTGAATCTTTTACAGCCAAAATTTCATATTAATGGGAAACTACAATTTAGCTTTCTCTCTGTTAAAATGATAAATTAGTCTTAGAACTCTTGCCTAGGGATAGCAAAATATCATTCTGCACCCTCTGTAGCATCTGTTTAGATAGTAGAGACTTTATATCTTATCAGAATAATTTTCTCTGTTCCGTTTCAATTTTAACAATGTCCTTAATTATTTTTTAAAACCAAAATTAAAGAACACAATTTCCTCATTTATGAAAGAAATTCCTTCCAATCATGTTACCTGTTTGATGTGATTTTAAAATACTGACACTTTGATTAGATAGATAACCAAGTGCTAGTTCTCAGCATCCATGACACCATCTTAATCAAGTAACCGAATCTCCTCTAATAACTCTTTTTAAAAAAATTTGTTATTTTTAATGCAGTGATATTGATAAATCAGGGTACATATGTTCAGAGAAAACATCTCCAGATTATTTTGACAGTTGATTATGTTGCATACCCCTCACCCAAAGTCAAACTGTCTTCCATCACCTTCTATCTGGTTTTCTTTGTGCCCCTCCCCTCCCCCACCGCCTCTATCCTTCCCCCTCCCATTACCATCACATTCTTGTCCATGTCTCTGAGTCTCATTTTTATGTCCCATCTATGTATGAATTCATATAGTTCTCTAATAACTCTTTTGATTTTGCCTTCCCAACTTCAAACCCTAAAATTATAAAAATAAAATCAGTTTGTCTTTTATACCTAAAACTATCTTTGAGAGTTACCAGAGAGCCCTGGAAAGTAAAAAGACTTATTATTTTACTTTATAGAGAAGAATGCTAGAAATGATGAGGAGTGTTTAGTATGGACCATGTTTTCTAATTAGCTTGATACCTTATATGCATCTTTTCATTTCTGTTGTAATCTTATGCTTCTTCTTACAAGAGTTTTAAAAATCACTTTCACTGCTTATGACCTTGTAGAATATGATAGAGATAATAATGTTCTTCAGTGCTTTCACATTAGCAACATATCTAGCTGAATATCCTTTAGGCTAATGAATAATGCAAATATACTAATCTGAAATAATTATATTGCTATTAAGGGCAGGCAAAGTTGACATGTTTTTGCTTCTTTCATTTGTATAAAAATTTTTAAAAATTGGAAGTTCACGAGTTGTGAAGATTCTGTAACCAAGGACAGTTATATTATTTTCTTTTCTTTTTTCTTTTTTAGTGAGAGAAGGGGAGATAGAGAGACAGGCCCCCACCGTGCACCCTGCCTGAATCCATGTGGCAACCCCCATCTGGGCCAATGCTTGAATCAACCAAGCTATCCTCAGTGCTCAGGGCCGATGCTCCAACCAGTTGAGCCACTGGCTGTGAGTAAGGAAGAGGGAGAGAAGGGGAGTAGGGAGGGGGAGAAAAGCAGATGGTCACTTCTCATGTGTGCCCTGACCAGGGATCAGATATCGAACCCAGGACTTCTGCACACTGGGCCAACGCTGTATCCACTGAGCCAAAGGCCGGGGCTGACAGTTATATTCTGTATCCCTCATTTTACTGGTTGACTATACTTAAAACAAGTATGTTCAACTTGGTCACTGCATGCCTATTACAGTTTGAAAGTTAATAAGCACTTTATTTTAGATTGAATGGTTGATAGATTAAACCAATGAATGAAATAATGATAATTCACACTAAAATATTAGAGACAATATGCTAGTAGAATTCTGAGTTGAGAAATATGTATTTTAAAGGATATTGGCATGTATCACACAAGTGAGAAAGGGCAGTGGTCAGTATTTTGCAACATTTCTGTGAAAAGATCACTTATGAATCTTCTGATTATATCAGCAGCCTGGAAAATGCTGAACCTTCTTACACTTGCTATTCTTTCAATATTTTGGCAGTCTGGAAACTAGTCAGGCTTCTGCAGGTGTCTTCAAATATTCATCATCTATGAGTATGCCCGTGACTTGGGGGGAAAGTCACTAATCACCTTCTTTATCTTGACAGGAAGATCACTAGTTGCATGAAAGGCCTTCAGGCCCAACCTTTGGTTCTGGAAATCAAAACCTGGTACAACTATACACAACTTTATTATTTGCCTGTGTTCATTAAAATTATTTTCCTATTTTGCTGATTTTGTTCATATTGGGAAAAAGGAACAAAAATCACCCCCTCTTCTGAGATAACAAAAACTTTAAATCCCTATTATTATCAGAGGTACATTTATGTTTTTTCATTACAAAAATTGTTACGAAAAATATAACATGTACCAATAGGAGAATTTATTAAATCTTACATCTTTGTTAGATAGTTTCCTAATTCCATTACTTTTACTTTGCTATTGATAAAATTTTAAGTGGGTGAACTGAATGCATAAAACATTCTGTATTTAGGGGTTTCAAGTCTTTGGCTGTATTGCAGAAAGTCAACTTTGAAGGAGCAAATAGACTAAGGAAATGTTCTCGTGGGAAGGGAACAGTGATCAGTCCCATTTCAGAGTGTGAACTTTACTGTCCCAGGTCTTTGGGCCTTCATCTCAGCTTCCTGAGTCATCCCTGCTGCTCCTGACTTTTGGAATATATGTCTGACCTTGGTTCTTCAGTGAGGGAAAGAAAATCTTTTCCTTCAATTCAATGGTTGAAACTTAAAAACAACAACAACAAAAAACCCAACTTCTAGTAACATTAAAGAGCAAAAACAAAGTAAATAAATAAAACCTGTAACCATGGTGATACATTGTATGTCATCCTTAACAGAAAAGCAATACCAACCTTTGCTGTCATTTTTGCCATATATCCTTCACCTTATCCCTTTTGTCTTTGTTCCCCTGATTTGAGAAGAGGTGCTGGTTTGAGAACTGGTTAAAGTCTCCTTCTCTAGTGAATGCTGGATGGTAAACAAATAAATAGGTGAGATTGTACATATTTTTTATTATAGCACATATGTTATTTATTTCCTGAACTATATTTATCCCTTCTCTAGAAACACACAGACTAAAGGAATCGTGACAGTAACAGCCAGGAGAACCATGTCACCCTGTCTGTTGGTTTGTCTTTCTTATTTTCTGTTTGTTGTAGGGTATCTCATTATTGGAATGAGATTCACACTAAACCCCGGGGGAGTATGATTGATAGAGGATTAAAAATTTAAACATGGTTTTTGTGCTTAAAACTCCCCTTGAGCTTGCAGTGGAATAAAGTGATTTCTTTTACGGTGTAAGTTAAAAACGAAAACAAAAGCTCTGAGATCCTGGGTAGGTGCTCATTTGTAGTGTTTTTCTCTTTGACAGGGGCCTTTGGTTTTCTAATTGGGAGAGGCAGAGTGATGAGAAAACAAGGAGCACTTGCCCCTTATTTGTAGATGTATATAAGATTACAGAGCAGGAAGGGGCCTCCAAACTTACAGGAAAGAAACAGAAGTTTGAAGTTATAGCCTTCATGTCCATTACATGGTTAGTGGCAGAGCCACAACCAGATAGAGCAAGAGAGTCTTATGTTCCCAGAAGTTATGGACTCTAGAGTTAGTCTGGTTTTTGGCAGTAATGACTGACATGATGTTGGGTTTATAAATATACATACATATATATATATATACACACATTTTTCATTCTTTTTCTGTTCCTTTTATTGTCTTTAAAATATCTGTATATCTCACCAAAAAACAAACAAATAAACAAACAATGTAAAGAAATAACCTCTGGAAATAAACAAGATAACTTGAGGTGTTCCCCCTTATTGTTTAAGGATCCTTGGTGAAAATCATTTTAGAGTCCAGCATGCATTTCCACATATGAAAATTCATGTAAATTGCAAATCAAGGTCATGGAACACTAGGATTCTTATACAACAGATAAGAATCTGGCTCATAACAGGTGACGCCATTTACCAGTCTCTCAGAGAGTCTAGAAAGACACAGACAGCTGAATTAATTTATTGCCCCCTACTCTATGGTCCTAATTATTTAGCCATATTTTTCCTGTGGGTAAAGTCTGCGTAGAAATTGCTTTTGGAATTAGCCACATTACCTTTTTCTTGTCACTAGAGTGTCATTCTGTATATTGCTTCTTTAGTGTTTCTTAGAGGCTGAAAGAATTAATGAAGTTACTAGAGTAATTTCTGCACTGTGACTATCTAATGATAATTTGCTGAAAAGAAGTAACTCCATATTGCAAGCCTTTCTGAACAGTAATTCTGTTTTTAGGTTTTCTTATTCACTCAGCAAACATTTGTTGAGTACCTACTATAGGGTTACATTTTGTTAGGCACTAGAAAGGCAAAATGAACAAATGTAGTCCCTGACACCACAAAAACAAGTCTAGGGAGAGAGTAGCAAGTGACAATTAAATAGTGTGTGATATTGTCTTAAAAAAGGCATATGCAATTGACGTCACGGAAATGGCGCCGTGAGAAGCGCGTCCGACAGCTCTCCCCTAAATCACAACAAATTTATCAACTAGAAAGAGAAAAATTTATCCTCGGAGCATTCCGGAGTTCCACACAAACTGAAAGCAAAAGGACTGTTATCACTTGAATCTGAGAGACGAGGGTGTGGAGGAAGCTACTGCAGCGATGCTCATTCAAGCCGCGAGGGAGTGCGCCTGCGGTCTCCATTGTATTTAGTCTTCGCTCCACTTAATACAACAGATTTTTACTTATTATTTTTATTTTTTCTTCTTTATTATTCTTTTTTGGTCCTTTTTTCTGATTCCCTCTTATCCCTCTCATTATATCTCTTAGTTGACCATCACTTACAAGCAAATCATCTTATGCTTGTCCAAGATTTTCTTCCTTTTTTTTTTTTTTTGCATTTAGTAGGTCCCTACTCCCTTTTTTTTGCCCCTTGAACTCTTCACCCCAAATCAGGCCCTCCATTATAGGCACAATATTTCCCTGAGGAGGGGAGAGGAGGGAAAGAGAAGAGAGAAAAAAAGGGGGAAATAATAAATTATTACTGTTTTTTTTTGTGGGGTGTTTTACCCTTTTTTTTTTTCTTTTTACTCTTTATTAATTCTAATTAGTGCTATCAATAAGACCACCCTCAGATGCCGATAAGAAAGAGGAAATCGAATATTATGGATACAAAAGAAAGAGAGGTAACACAAATAGATGTGGAAAAATCTATGGAGAAAAGACTTAACATATTGGAAGCCTTGGAGCTAAATGACAGAGAATTTAAAATAGAAATCTTAAAAATACTCAGAGATATACAAGAAAACACAGAAAGGCAATATAGGGAGATCAGAAAACAACTCAATGAACACAAAGAATATATTACCAAGGAAATTGAAACTATAAAAACAAATCAAACAGAAATGAAAAACTCAATTCACGAGCTGAAAAACGAGGTAACAAGCTTAGCTAACAGAACAGCCCAAATTGAAGATAGGATTAGTGAAATAGAAGACAAACAACTTGAGGCACAACAGAGAGAAGAAGAAAGAGACTCAAAAATAATAAAAAACGAGAAAGCCCTACAGGAATTGTCTGACTCCATCAGAAAGAATAACATAAGAATAATAGGTATATCAGAGGGAGAAGAGAAAGAAAATGGAATGGAGAATATACTCAAACAAATAACAGACGAGAACTTCCCAAGCCTGTGGAAGGAACTAAAGCCTCAAATTCAAGAAGCAAACAGAACACCAAGTTTTCTTAACCCCAACAAACCCACTCCAAGGCACATCATAATAAAGATGACACAAACCAATGACAAAGAAAAAATTCTCAAGGCAGCCAGGGAAAAGAAGAGTACAACATATAAAGGAAGGCCTATTAGATTATCATCAGATTTCTCAGCAGAAACTCTACAAGCTAGAAGAGAGTGGACCCCAATATTTAAAGCCCTGAAAGAGAGGAACTTTCAGCCAAGAATACTATACCCATCAAAGCTATCCTTCAAGTATGAAGGAGATATAAAAACATTCACAAATACAGAAAAGATGAGAGAATTTATCAACAGAAAGCCCCCACTCCAGGAAATACTAAGGGGGGTTTTCCAACCAGATTCAAAGAACAAAAGAAAACAACACCACAAGTAACAGCTCCACCAAGAACACAATAAAACCAAACTTAAACTGTGACAACAAAGGAAAAAAAGGGGGGAGAGGATGGAGATTAACAGTAGCAAAGGATGATGAAGTGCAGAAATACTTATAAGATAGGGTACTACAATGAATATGGTAGGTACCCTTTTCATTACTTAATGGTAACCACCCTTAAAAAAACAACCACAAAAACACTTGACTTAAAAAAGGTAGCAACAGAGGAAAGAAGTATGGAACACAAACAAACAAAAACAAATGATAGAAAAACAAAAGAGAAGAATCAAACTAGATACAAAACTAACAGAAAGCAATTTATAAAATGGCAGTAGGGAACCCACAAGTGTCAATAATTACACTAAATGTAAATGGATTAAACTTACCAATAAAAAGACACAGAGTAGCAGAATGGATTAAAAAAGAAAATCCAACTATATGCTGCCTACAAGAAACACATCTAAGCAACAAGGATAAAACCAAATTCAACGTGAAAGGCTGGAAAACAATACTCCAAGCAAACAACACCCAAAAAAAAGCAGGTGTAGCAATACTCATATCTAATAATGCTGACTACAAGACAGAAAAAGTACTCAGAGACAAAAATGGTCATTTCATAATGATTAAGGGGAAGTTGAATCAAGAAGACATAACAATCCTTAATATATATGCACCAAACCAAGGAGCACCAAAATATATAAGACAGCTACTTATTGACCTTAAAACAAAAACTAACAAAAATACAATCATACTTGGAGACCTCAATACACCGCTGACGGCTCTAGATCGGTCATCCAAACAGAGAATCAATAAAGATATAGTGGCCTTAAACGAAATACTAGAACACCTGGATATGATAGACATCTACAGGACACTTCATCCCAAAGCGACAGAGTATACATTTTTCTCTAGTGTACATGGAACATTCTCAAGAATTGACCATATGTTGGGCCACAAAGACAATATCAGCAAATTTAGAAAAATTGAAATTGTACCAAGCATATTTTCTGATCATAAAGCCTTGAAACTAGAATTCAACTGCAAAAAAGAGGGGGAAAAACCCACAAAAATGTGGAAACTAAACAACATACTTCTAAAAAATGAATGGGTCAAATAAGCGCAGAAATCAAAAGATATATACAGACAAATGAAAATGAAAATACGACATATCAGAATCTCTGGGATGCAGCAAAAGCAGTAATAAGAGGAAAGTTCATATCACTTCAGGCCTATATGAACAAACAAGAGAGAGCCAAAGTAAGCCACTTAACTTCACACCTTAAGGAACTAGAAAAAGAAGAACAAAGACAACCCAAAACTAGCCGAAGAAAGGAGATAATAAAAATCAGAGCAGAAATAAATGAAATAGAGAACAGAAAAACTATAGAAAAAATCAATAAAACAAGGAGCTGGTTCTTTGAAAAGATCAACAAAATTGACAAACCCTTGGCAAGACTCACCAAGGAAAAAAGACACAGGACTCAAATAAATAAAATCCAAAATGAAAGAGGAGAGATCACCACAGACATCATAGAAATACAAAGAATTATTGTAGAATACTATGAAAAATTATATGCCACCAAATACAACAATCTAGAAGAAATGGATAAATTCCTAGAACAATACAAGCTTCCTAGACTGAGTCATGAAGAAGCAGAAAGCCTAAACAGACCAATCAGCAGGGAGGAAATAGAAAAAGCTATTAAAAATCTCCCCAAAAATAAAAGTCCAGGCCCAGACGGTTATACTAGTGAATTCTATCAAACATTCAAAGAAGACTTGGTTCCTATTCTACTCAAAGTCTTCCAAAAAATTGAAGAAGAAGCAATACTTCCAAACACATTTTATGAGGCCAACATAACCCTCATACCAAAACCTGGCAAGGATGGCACAAAGAAAGAAAACTACAGACCAATATCTCTAATGAATACAGATGCTAAAATACTAAACAAAATACTGGCAAACCAAATACAACAACATATTAAAAAAATAATACATCATGATCAAGTGGGATTCATCCCAGAATCTCAAGGATGGTTCAACATACGCAAAACGGTTAACGTAATACACCATATCAACAAAACAAAGAACAAAAACCACATGATCTTATCAATAGATGCAGAAAAGGCTTTTGATAAAATACAACACAATTTTATGTTTAAGACTCTCAACAAAATGGGTATAGAAGGAAAATATCTCAACATGATAAAGGCCATATATGATAAACCATCAGCCAACATCCTATTAAACGGCATAAAACTGAGGACTTTCTACCTTAAATCAGGAACAAGACAGGCTTGTCCACTCTCTCCACTCTTATTCAATGTGGTGCTAGAAGTTCTGGCCAGAGCAATCAGACAAGACAAAGAAATAAAAGGCATCCATATCGGAAAAGAAGAAGTAAAGCTATCACTTTTTGCTGATGATATGATCCTATACATCGAAAACCCGAAGGACTCCACAAAAAGATTATTAGAAACAATAAACCAATACAGTAAGGTCGCAGGATACAAAATTAACATACAAAAGTCCATAGCCTTTCTATATGCCAACAATGAAATATTAGAAAACGAACTCAAAAAAATAATCCCCTTCACGATTGCAACAGAAAAAATAAAATACCTAGGAATAAACATAACAAAGAACGTAAAGGACCTATATAATGAAAATTACAAAGCATTGTTAAGGGAAATCGAAAAAGATACAATGAGATGGAAAAATATTCCTTGTTCTTGGATAGGAAGAATAAATATAATCAAAATGGCCATATTACCCAAAGCAATATACAAATTTAATGCAATTCCCATCAAAATCCCTATGAGATTTTTTAAAGAAATGGAACAAAAAATCATCAGATTTATATGGAACTGTAAAAAACCCCGAATAGCCAAAACAATCCTAAGGAAAAAGAATGAAGCTGGGGGTATTACAATACCTGACTTTAAACTATATTATAGGGCCACGATAATCAAAACAGCATGGTATTGGCAAAAAAATAGACACTCAGACCAATGGAACAGAATAGAAAGCCCAGAAATAAAACCACATATATATGGTGAAATAATCTTTGATAAAGGGGCCAACAACACACAATGGAGAAAAGAAAGCCTCTTCAACAAATGGTGTTGGGAAAACTGGAAAGCCACATGCAAAAGAATGAAACTCGACTACAGCCTGTCCCCGTGTACTAAAATTAATTCAAAATGGATCAAAGACCTAAATATAAGACCTGAAACAATAAAGTACATAGAAGAAGACATAGGTACTAAAATCATGGACCTGGGTTTTAAAGAACATTTTATGAACTTGACTCCAATGGCAAGAGAAGTGAAGGCAAAGATAAATGAATAGGACTACATCAGAATTAAAAGTTTTTGCTCAGCAAGAGAAACTGATATCAAAATAAACAGACAGCCAACTATATGGGAATGGATATTTTCAAACGACAGCTCAGATAAGGGCCTAATATCCAAAATTTACAAAGAACTCATAAAACTCAACAACAAACAAACAAACAATCCAATAAAAAAATGGGAAGAGGACATGAACAGACACTTCTCCCAGGAAGAGATACAAATGGCCAACAGATATATGAAAAGATGCTCAGCTTCATTAGTTATTAGAGAAATGCAAATCAAAACTACAATGAGATACCACCTCACTCCTGTTAGATTAGCTATTATCAACAAGACTGGTAATAGCAAATGTTGGAGAGGCTGTGGAGAAAAAGGAACCCTCATTCACTGTTGGTGGGACTGTAAAGTAGTACAACCATTATGGAGGAAAGTATGGTGGTTCCTCAAAAAACTGCAAATAGAACTACCTTATGACCCAGCAATCCCTCTACTGGGTATATACCCCAAAACCTCAGAAACATTGATACGTGAAGACACATGTAGCCCCATGTTCATTGCAGCACTGTTCACAGTGGCCAAGACATGGAAACAACCAAAAAGCCCTTCAATAGAAGACTGGATAAAGAAGATGTGGCACATATACACTATGGAATACTACTCAGCCATAAGAAATGATGACATCAGATCATTTACAGCAAAATGGTGGGATCTTGATAACATTATAAGGAGTGAAATAAGTAAATTAGAAAAAAACAAGAACTACATGATTCCATACATTGGTGGAACATAAAAATGAGACTAAGAGACATGGACAAGAGTGTGGTGGTTACCAAGGGTGGGGGGGGAGGGAGGACATGGGAGGGAGGGAGGGAGAGAGTTAGGGGGAGGGGGAGGGGCACAGAGAACTAGATAGAGGGTGACGGAGGACAATCTGACTTTGGGCGAGGGGTTTGCAACATAATTTGATGACAAAATAACCTAGACATGTTTTCTTTGAATATATGTACCCTGATTTATTAATGTCATCCCATTACCATTAATAAAAATTTATTAAAAAAAAAAAGGCATATGCAGGGTCACCTAAGTTGACTGGGCTGCCGTGGTGATAGTGGGTGTGGCAGGTGCGCTGTTGGTTCTAACAGAGGAGAGTAGGTGTGTTGATGGATGGTGAGGATAATGGAAAGCTTCCTGAAGAAGGTAAATACTAAGTTGAGCTCTAAAGGATAAATAGGAATTAGCCAAATGATGAAGCAGCATGTTTCCTTAGTCTTGCCTCATAACACCTCAAGCATATATGCAATGTGTTTTAGTGCAAAATTCCAATTTAGTTAGCATGAGAACAATTCAAAAGGCTCACCAAATTCTCATCTTAAAGCTCGGCTTGGTTCTCCTGGTGTGTGGTATGTATCTCACACACGCATCCTCACAACTCGCTGCACATTTCTAACCTAGTCCATCGCAGAATGGATTCCATGCCATAATTTGGGGCCCATGGCAGTGTTTGATTCAAAGCAATACCTTTTGCATTGCCTTTGCTCCACTAAGAGGTGTGCTGTGCATCACCAGACCACCTGGTAACATTGACATTTTTATGTCTCCCTGAGAAATATTTTCTATAGCTGAAAGACCAGAAAGTTTGTGGAGCAGGAAATTGGAGAAATAAGCAAAAGGAAGGCAACCTGTTAAATTCTCCAGCACTAATGCGCTTTACAAAAAATAGCCTTCTGGGGACTAAAGTCACTGACATGAGGAAAATGATGCATGAGGCTGTCACATAAATCTCATCTGTGTCCTATAATTTTTAATCTGCTCTAGGTCAGTACAGATTCAAAATGCTTGGCCAACAGGAACCAGGCACAGTCACTTTAGTCCCCAAGGGATCCTGAAAAGATATGTATATTATTTTATATCTTTCTTGCTATAGGAACCAAGAAACCATGAGGTCATTCCTGCTGCTTGGCTTAACACATCTGCACACATCCTCTTCTTTTATTTTATTTTAGTTTTTACACATGTTTTCCATTTCATTAACAAATATAATTCTCTTCAATAGCCTTCATAAGTATTAAAGACTATATATATATTTTTTAAATTGGTTGTTGGTGAGAAACACTGCCTCTTTTTGGGACTGATTTGACTGGAAACGAAGACTCACCAGCCAGGCAGTGGCAGAGTGCTCTTTATAATGATAGCTGTTGTTTAGTAAGCACTTGCTCTGTGCCAGGTGTTGTACCAGTTTATTGTCTTATATTTTCACACTTATAACAAATTTGCCAGGTGGGTATTATTACTTCAGAAATAAACACACATATTCATACAGTTAAAGTGATTTTCAAAGATCACATGCTAGAAAGTAGTTTTAAAAGCAGGATTTGAATTCAGAGCCAATGTTCTTTCTGTCACAATGAATGGATTTCTATCTTTCATTGATGCACATGACTAGACATTTTCTATTCAGCCTTCACTGCACTTGAACTATTAGATTCTCTCTAAATGTGAGCCAGATAAATTGGATCATATTAAGACATTGAGATATTAAAATAAAAAGTTTGAAAACAGTAAGGCAGGAGACTTGAGTGGAAAAAAAGAAAATTTCATAGAGTTGGAACTTGAACTAAAACTTAAAGATATAAGAAGAGAAAGGAGAGGATATTTTAGGACAAGGGATATAAGTTTGAGGAAATGTCACAGATGAGGATATACATCAAGTTTGGTGATAAACTGACTTTTCTGATTCTAGCCTAAGACCTAGGCAAGGCCAGGATGGAAGTCAGGGCAGGGGAGTAAATGAGGACTTGTTAGCAGAGACTAATTATATTCAACCTTCTGCCGGTGTGGACACTAAAAGAAATGGTTTCCCCTCACTTCAGAGAGGAAAAAACCCCAGAGAATTTCCTTGTTGTGATTGCATTTCAATGGAATGGCTCAAAATCTACACCTGCAAAAATATTAATAATGATCTATGCCTTTGAAAGGGAAATTTCCATGACTTTTATCAGAGGACTGATGTATGAATAATTTATAATAATTATTTCTCCCTTTGTCTTTTTTTTTTTTTTTAGATTTTATTTATTGAGTTTTGGAGAGAAAGGGGATGGGGAGAGAGAGAGAGTGAGAGAGAGGGAAGGAGAGTGTGAAAGAGCAGGGAGAAGCAGGAAGCATCTACTTGTAGTAGTTGCTTCCTATGTGTGCCTTGATTGGGCAAACCCAGGGATTTGAACCAGCAACCTCAGTGTTCCAGGTCAACACTTTATTCACTGTGCCACCAAATATCATCACTTTTTCCCTTACCTTTAGAAATGCACCTGGGTCCTGGCTTGTTGGCTCAGTGAATAGAGCATTGGCCAGGCGTATGAACAACCCAGGCTTGATTCCCAGTCAAGGCACACAAGAGAAGTGACCATCTGCTTCTTCTAGACTGTTAAATATTTTGGATATCCACCCTGGAAACAGGGCCCACTATGTTATTTGTGGGCTCAGTGCAAAATGACAATGTAGGTTCCCTTGTTCAAAAAAAAAAAAAAAAAGTGCCACGAAACATACTGAAAAATAAAACTTTCCCCTTTTTTCTCTATCTTGACTTGTCATGGCATATTTTTACTTACTAGTTAATGTCATTCTACATTTAGGGGAATTGAACACTTAATAAATAAATAAAAAGTTACAGTTTTTAAGATGGTGACAGGAGGGCGTGAAACCCAGTGGGAGGCGCCTCTGAATGAGGGCCCTGCATACAGCAGTGTGCCTGTGAAGCCAGCCTCATCTAGAAAGCAGTAAACTAAAACTTTTGCAGCACCAAGATGAGCATTGGGCAAGAGTGGTTCCTTGGGGGTAAAGAAAGAAAATGAGAGAAAATGGCTCAGAATACCACGTGATTATGGTAGGGTGTAGGTCATGCAGTGGACAAGGAATGTCTGGCTGTCAGCAAAGAATGTGTCATGGTCTTTCCTAGAAGGCTGGAGGAGGACTACGGGAAGAACACATGGGCGGAAGACTAAATACCATTAAGTGAATCTTTTTTTTTTTTTTTTGACAGAGACAGAGAGAGAGTCAGAGAGAGGGACAGACAGGAATGGAGAGATGAGAAGCATCAATCATTAGTTTTTCGTTCCGCATTGTGACACCTTAGTTGTTCATTGATTGCTTTCTCATATGTGCCTTGACCGGGGGCCTTCAGCAGACCAAATAATCCCTTGCTTGAGCCAGCGACCCTGGATCCAAGCTGGTGAGCTTTTTGCTCAAACCAGATGAACCCGCGCTCAAGCTGGTGACCTCGGGGTCTTGAACCTGGGTCCTCGGCATCCCAGTCCGATGCTCTATCCACTGCACCACCACCCAGTCAGGCCATTAAGTGAATCTTTAAGTGGATGAACTGACCCTGTCTACAAGTTGCTAATGTGTGAATTCATGTAGCCCAGGGAGAAGTCTATGGGGTGAAGGGCAAAATTTGAAACCTTATTCTCCTCTCCATGTAGTTGACATTTTAACCTAATGTTTTGGGAGATCATGTTGATGATGAAATAGAAATGTGAAGAGGGAATCCATTGAATAACAGAAATTAATCTAAATAGCCTTGGCTCATCATTTCAGCCTTCCCTATCCAAGGGTGTAGCTTAATGTGAAAAAAAGTCATGCAAGCAAGAAACATGAATAGGATATTAGAAATGTGGATTCTCGGTTGCACATGGCAAAAAGGCCTAGGTGCTTTTTTTTAATTATTGCAAATACTATGTAAGTCAGCAGCATAAAGTAGTAGTGGGAATTAAATAACTAATTTGATATTGAGCTACAAAAATAGAAGTAGAATATCTAGGGCAAGTATGACAATTATGAAATTCAACTCTGTATTCTTCAGACCACACCTGTTGTATTGTTTTTAGTTTTATACATTACATTTTAAAAGTGACATAAACAAAGAAGACTGGTTATTAGACCCAAGCAGGAAGAAGTCAAGAGACTCAAAACAATGTAATCTCAAGAGCCGTGGAACAATGGAAACTATTAGTTTTGTAGAAAGAAAAACTTGGTAGAGAAGAAAAGGGTGGAAGGAAAGGTATTTCTAAATATTTTAAGAGTTTGCATTCAGAAGAGGAATTAGATGAACTAGTTTAACTGAAGAGTGAAACTAGAGCCAACGATTATTATTAGAAGGGAATAGATTTCAGCTCACAGAAGAAATTCTAAATTAGAAGAGCTTTTAAAAGGTGAAATGAGCTGCTTTGGGAGGCAATGAATTCCCTGTTGCTGAAGTAGGTGTGGTGTTATCAAAAAGGGGTAAGTTGTGAAGTAAAACAGTGAGGGCCACATCAGGTTTAACACTTACTAGTATAACTTGGTAAACTGCCTAACTTCTAGCTTCAGTTGCTGGTGGAGGTGTATAACTTTATTAGAAGGAGTGTTTGGAATATTAGAGAAAAATCTATGTAAATCTCTTGATATAGTCTCAAGTGTTGTGCTTATAAGACATTGAATGTGTATTATTTGGAGTATATATTATTTAACATATGTAACAATCATATTTCTGGTTAGTCAAAGAGCTTTACTTGGATCTGAAAACCTTTAATAAGTAGGAACTTGCTTAACATAGTTCTTATCTTAACTACTTTTATCATAAGATCTTACATCTAAGATCACAAGAATTTGCCTACATAAATATTCTTAGAGCTTTCCTCACAAATTATCAATTTTTATGTGGGCATATAAAGTATGGCATTGAGAATTTTGATTCTAAAAAATAAAATAAGTGGAATTTAATCGATTGCAAACCTAGAATAAAATATCTAAGTTCTTTAAAAAATCTTTCTTTCTTTCTTTCTTTCTTTCTTTCTTTCTTTCTTTCTTTCTTTCTTTCTTTCTTTCTTTTTATTTTTCTAAAGTTAGAAGTGAGGAGACAGTCAGACAGACTCCTGCATGTGCCAGACCAGGATCCACCTGGCATTCCCATTAGGGGGCAATGCTCTGCCTATTTGGGGTGTCGCTCTGTTGTGGCGGGAGTCATTCCAGCACCTGAGGTGGAGGCTATGGAGCCATCCTCAGCGCCTGGGCCAACTTTGCTCCAGTGGAGCCTTGGCTGTGGGAGGGGAAGAGAAAGATAGAAAGGAAGGAGGGAGGAAGGGTGGAGTAGCTGATGGATGCATCTCCTGTGTGCCCTGGCCGGTAATCGAACCTGGATCTTCCACACACCTGGCCAATGCTTTACAGCTGAGCCAACCAGCCAGGGAAAAATATTTAAGTTTTTATCTTATTCTCTGAGCCTTTGTTCTCTGAAGAATCTTTTACAAATCAAAGTGTTTTCCGGACTGGAGCAGTTGAATCATTAAAGGATTATAGAGATCAATACTCTCACACCAAGCAAAGGGGTAAGATAAATTCCATTTTACAGCTGGAAAAACTGAGATTACACCCATGATAAAATTTATCGAGCACCTTCTACATGTCAGGTGCATCAGATGCTTTACTTCATTTCATGCTGTCCTAGCAATCACCCCAAATGAAACTAGGATAATTACCTTCAATCATAGGTGAAACCCTGAGGACAGAGGAGAGAGGCTCTTTTTGAGGACAAAGGCCATGTCTCTTATTGACTGCGAAACTCATTAGGCACATGAGAAAATTGTGCTGAATTAATGGATAGATGAATAAAGAAATGAAAAGTTGGAATCTCAGAAAGAACAAGCAAATTGACAAAGCCATAAAGTTTGCTAAGGGTTGGAGGTTGACTCAGACTCAGATCAATGCATTGGCCCTCTTCAAAGTTACAGAATCTACCTGTGAGGACCCCTGATTTCCAGAAACTGTTCCAGCATTTTCCTACCGAAAGACAATTGAACATCTGGGATTTCACACTGGGTAAACGTGAGATGAATTCTTTTTACTTCTCTATTCTTCAGGTTTTTACTTGCATTTTACAAAGCTTGTTTTATACAAGCTGGTTCCACTATTTTTACTCTTGTAGATGTTGTTAGAAGAGCCCTTTTGCTCTGAAACAGAATGGAATACTGCAGACTTCGGTTTGCATCCTGACTCGAGCATATATCAGATAAATGATTTTAGGTAAGTTACTTAGTGTCAGTGTAAGAAACATCCAAACCTGTAAGAATTTTTATGTTTATTTGAGCCAAGTGACCACAAGTGCAGGAACGCAAACTTGCTGGGATTGAGAAAATTCTCTGGAATATGGGAGTTTTACCACTTATTTTACACATCAGAATCAACCCCCTTACATAAAATTCACTGGTTATAGCTTATGGAGGCAGAGAAAGCAAAACGAGGAAATCTCTGAGATTGGATAAAAAGTGAAAGTGATAGACACATACTTCTGTTACACTGATGTGTGTTGGGTAGTTAACAATGAACCTGTACAGCCCACAGAGGTGGTATGCAGAAGAACAAGATAACAATGTGGGTTTCCTTGACTTTGTGGTTTCCTGTTCTGGTGGGAGATTGTGCCTGAGGGGTCCAGAAAAAGGGAATTACCCTGACATTCCAAAGGTATGATATATATTCAATAGATGCAAAGACAATAGACAGGCTCAGTTAAGGTGAAGATTGACCTTTGTCCAGTAAGATACCGCCTAGGACATGACTATCTGCCATGACTTACTTTTAGCTAGAGAGTTTTAATGTCAAACCATCCTATGTGGTTATCTTAGGTCTCTGAGTCTGAAATACCACCAGTCAGGCCTTCCCTGAGCTTGTCAGGTTTAGTATGGTGTCCTCTTTTTCATCCTCTAGTAAAGACACCACTTCCTACATTAAGTTCTTTCATTTCTCTATTTGGTCAGACTTAAATGTGATAATGTGCACAACCTTGTTAGCATCATGTCATGTACATTATAAGCATTCAACACATATTAAACTGTTAATGATAAAATGCTACTAATACATTGCTCATTGTAGAAAAATTAAAAACAAAAATATTGAAAAGAAAATAATAAAACATTCATGATCACATCCTCAAAGATAACTAGTTAGCAACTTGTTGTGTTTTCTTCTTAATATGTTGTGCACATTTTAAATCATTGAGATAGCATGGTCTATATAATTTTGCGAACTTCTCTTTTTGTTTTTACCTCAGCAGGAGACTAATTTGATTAAGAGATAAATGCTGAAAAAGTCAGGAGTGACTTCCACACTAGAGCATTTTGCTGCTGTGTTCATAAAACCTAAATGGGCACTTCTTTATGTTTTAAATTACTTTTCTGCTCAAGGAGTGATAGAGTTGAAGAGTTGCCCCCCAGGATATCTGGAAGGCAGTCATTACTCTGCTCTCTAATTGAAGAATAAATGTCCAGTTTTACTCAGTGCTTTTTCCAGGCATGTGCTAATTAGGATGCTGCATCTTCAGGCTTTCAGATAATTACTGATGGACAGTCTTGCTCTGATTTTCAATAACCTTTCTTTTCCTTTCCAATACCTTCTCATTATCAAGAGAATTGCATTAAAAAAAAGCTTATAAGGCTCATAAGCCATGACTGGTTTGTAAATTACTTAAGAACCTGGGAGTATTTAACTTGGAAACCAGGTGCGCTTATAAAGATGAGAGAGGAATTGCCTTTAATAAGGGACATACTCAACTGCAAGGGACTGATTGTGAAAATGCCATGTGGGCCCTGGCTGGTTGGCTCAGTGGTAGAGCATTGGCCCAGCATGTGGATGTCCCAGGTTCAATTCTTGGTCAGTGCACACAGGAGAAGTGATTACCTGCTTCTCCACCCCTCCCCCTCCCCCTACTCTCTCTCTCTTCCTCTTCCACAGCCATGGCTCGATTGGTTCAAGTGCATTGGCTCTGGGTGGCTCCATGGAGCCTCTGCCTCAAGCACTAAAAATAGCTCAGGTGTGAGCATGGACCCAGATGGGCAGAGCATTGGGCCCCAGACAGGGGTTTCCAGGTGGATCCTGGTCAGGGTGCATGTAGGAGTCTGTCTCTCTGTCTCTCCTCCTCTCATCTAGAAAAGGAGAAAAAGGAAGGAAGAAAGGAAGGAAGGGAGGGAGGAAGGAAGGAAAAAGAAAAAAAAAGAAAGTAAAAGAATAGAAAAAAAAAGTAAGAGAAAATGCCACCTGGCTGCTTTCTTCCCAACTGTCTGTGTTTCTCAGAATGACTGAAAAAGGATTTAGCTGAGGTAAGGTATTGTGAGGGGTTGATAAACCTTTGCTTTTGGTTCTTGCCTCATCCAGGGAAGCCACTGTCTTGTCAAAACCACCCTTACTATTCTCAGAAAGAAAGTAATAGAGATTCAAGGCAGACACCAAATCCTCAGAGCAAAAAAAATCTATGCACTATAACTAGCCCAAAAGGAAGAAGAAAGTGTTGGCTATAGGTTTTCTGTTTAAGCTCAGAAATGTATTCCTGGCTGGAGTAAATTTTTATAATAATCACCACAATTATATTTAATCAGTATGAGTGAGTGGGAAGGAGGGCTACTATATTAGTGAAATGTTCTTGTCTCAGATTCCCTCTTGTTCACGCCTGCTGTGTTTTTGCATGTAGACATGATGGGTCATCATTGGAAGAATTCTGCTTGCTGCTTGAGCTTTACAAAAACAGCCGCTCCCATTTCCCTTCTCTTTGACATAAAAGAAGCCTGAACTTGGGACTTTCTTAAGATGAATTAGAAACACCAATAGGGCTCCCATCTTCTCTGTTGGCACCTTCTTGATCAATCAACCTTTCTTTACTCCAAATGCTGATGCTTTGAGTTTTGGAAGTATCAGACACATGGACTTCAGACTGGTAACACTACTTGACTTGATTTTTCTGTCACGCTAAAAGATGTGGCATGTTGTGGGTTGAATTATGCCCCCAAAAGATATCCCCAAATCCATCCTCTGGTATCTGTAAATGTGATCTTACTTGGAAATAGGGTCATTACAGATGTAATCAAGTTAAGATGAAGTGATACTGGATTGGGAGATGGGGGGTCCCTAAATCCAATGACTGGTGTTCTTACAGAAATGCCTTGTGAAGATACAGAGAGACACACAAGGAGGAAGACCATGTGAAGACGGAGCCAGAGATTGGAGTGATATAGCAACAGGCCCGAGAATGTCAAGGAGTGCAGGAACCACCAGAGCCAGGGAGAGACAAGACAGAAACTCAGAGGAAGCATGGCCCTGCTGACATCTTCATTTTGGATATCCAGGTTTCAGAACTGTGAGAAAATACATTTCTGTAGTTTTAAGTCACCAGATTTATGCTTATTTCTATGGCAGTATTAAGAAACTAATACCTAGCATGTATGGGATTGGTCTCCACTATGCTAACAGCCTCCTTTCAAGAGGACTTTCTATTTTCAAACTGAGTTTTATATGGCTTTTTATTCTATACTGCCTACCACAGTAGAAAATAGAGAATGGCTGTTCTTACAGCGCAGATGGACTCACGGGCACACATATCACCTTAGGTTGTGTTTCTTCAGAAGCAGTCCTGACATAAGGATTTG
Organism: Saccopteryx bilineata; assembly: GCF_036850765.1. NCBI lineage: Eukaryota > Metazoa > Chordata > Mammalia > Chiroptera > Emballonuridae > Saccopteryx > Saccopteryx bilineata. The sequence continues at coordinate 111,232,553 of NC_089493.1, forward strand.
CATGCAAGTTGTTTGTTCAGAGGTGATCTAAGGAAGTGCGGATAAACAAGGGGGGGGGGACATTGGCCCTGGCTGGTTGGCTCAGTGGATAGAACATCGGCCCTGCATACAGAAGCCCCAGGTTCGACCGCTGGTCAGGACACACAGGAGAAATACTCATTTTCTTCTTTTCTCTCTCCCTCTCCCCCTTCTCCCTCTCCTACTTCTCCCTCTTTTCCCCTCTTGCAGCTTGATTGGTTCCAGCGTCGGCTCCAGGAGCTGAGGATAGCTCCAATGATTTGAGCATCGGCCCCAGATGGGGTTGCTGGGTGGATCCCAGTTGGGGCACATGTGGGACTCTGCTCCTTTGTCTCCCCTCCTCTCACTTAGACAAGAAAAAAAGAAAAAAACACACAAGTGGGGACATGAGATAAGGAAGGAATGGCAGCAAATAGAGTGAGAGTTGTTGAATCGTTTACCGCTGGGGCACATCAGGGAGTTCTGGAGGACAATATAGAACTTGTCTCAGAGCTCCCCTTAGGGAAAGGGTGGGTGGAGGGTAAATACCTATTGTTTCACCATAGACGCTCCATTATTTCTTCCCAGAAGTCTGTCCTTAGAGCACACAGCTTGCATTTTAAGAGTTTACATTTTACCTCTCTGAGATCCACCTCTTAATCTTCATTTTTGAATTCTAAAATCATAGTGGGGAAGACATTTTACAGACAAAACAAATTGAACTGTGTGTATTCTCTTCTTTCTGTGATAATGCTGGAAACTTCTGGCCCATCATTTTGTGTGCATCATTCTGAAGGACGCTTTCCTCCCTTTCTTCCAAGATATACATTTTCACATACATCCCTGCCTGAGAGGCTTGTCTACCCCAGGGACTGTGTGCAATACCAGGAAAGGTTAAGAGAGTAAATCCTCAAACTGTAGCTTTGAGGTCAAATGTCTACATACTCTGAGTCTGCGTAAATCCTTTGAGGATTTAAATTTGCAAACAAAATTTTTAAGTGGAAAAGCCTATTTTATTGATCTTTAAAATAATGTCAGTCTTATTCTTAGTTGCTGAATCAGAATGGCTGCTTTAGAAATGTAGTTTTAAGCCTTAGATTTGATTTAGTGAAGAGAATATATAAAAATGTTAACAAAAATTATGTAGTCACCTCTCTATCAAAAGAAGTGCTGAATGTGTTTAAGGATTACATTTGTGTGTGTGTGTCCTATAAGAATATACTGTCCCCCACTCAGAGAAAATTTGCTTAGTGCAGATTTTGAAAAAAAGAAAAAAAAATTCAAAGCCTGCATGAGAGAATATATCACCTTGAACAACAGTGAGTGGCAATGCAACACCTGTTAAATGGACCTGGTTTTCATTCTGGCAGCAGCAACAGCATTGAAACGTTCAAGGTGTGATGAATTATTATCCACCATCTGTTTTACAAAACGTTAATTTTTTCTGAAACCAAAACTACAGTCCAGCAAATGATCTCTCTTAGCAAAGCAAAAAGTCATCATTCATATGAGGCCTTAGAAAGAACTTGAGCCGGAAATTATTAGCACAAATGATTTGCCAGAGACAGAGTGGAATCTTATTAAAGGCCAGAGAAAATGGTCAATTAGATAATGAGACACAAAATAAGCAGTCAGAAATGGGAAGAGAGGAAAATATAGCCTCCAGAGGCTAAACTAGAGATGTTTCTTACTCTGTCTTTTAGGAAACAGTTATGAATCATCTCAACAAAATTTTCCATGTGGCATTGGCTGTGTAACTGGTGCCCCAGAGTGATGAAATGTCATTGTTCTGGGTTTTCCTTTGTCCTGATTGTGGTAAGAACATTGTGTAGCAGGCCGTATCTAAAATCTACCTCTTCCTACGAACATGTACAGTTGGCCAACAGATATATAAAAAGATCTTCTACTTCACTGGCTATAAGGGAAATGCATATCAAAACCACAGTGAGAGGCCCTGGCTGGTTGACTCAGTGGTAGAGCTTCGGCCCAGTATGTGGATGTCCCGGGTTTGATTCCTGGTCAGGGCATACAGAAGAAGTGCCCATCTGCTTCTCCACCCCTTCCCCTCCCCTTCTCTCTCTCTCTCTCTTTCTCTTCCCCTTTCACAGCCAAGGCTCCACTGGAGCAAGTTAGCCCAGGTGCTGAGGATGGCTCCTTGGCCTCTGCCTCAGGTGCTAAAATGGCTCTGGTTGCAACAGAAGCAACAGACCCAGATGGGCAGAGCATCACTCTCTAGTGGGCTTGCTGGGTGGATCCTGGTCTGCCGCATTCGGGAGTCTGTCTCTCTGCCTCCCTGCTTCTTACTTAAGAAAAATACAACAAACAAACAAAAAAACCCACAATGAGATACCACCTTATACCTGTTAGAATGGCTACTATCAATAAAACAAGAAAAACAATTGTTGGTGCTGGTGGGAATGTAAATCAGTGCAACCTCTATTGAAAACAATATGGAGGTTTTGCAAATATTTAAGAGTAGTATCATATGACTCAGCAATCTTCTGAGAATTTTGAAAATTTTAATTTTTAAAGATACATGAACTCCTGTGTTTATCACAGCATTATTCACAATAACCAAGACATGAATACAACCTAAGTGTCCTTAGACCGATGATGGGATAAAGATGTAGTGTATACATACAATGGAATACTGCTTAACCATAAAAAGATGAAATACTGCCATTTGCAAAAATCATGGCTGGATCTTAAGAGCATCATGCTAAATGAAATAAGTCAGATAGAAAAGAAGAAGAACCATATGATTTTACTCCTATGTGGATATAAACCGAAAGCAACAAATGAACAAACAAAACAAACAAACTCCCAGATACAGACAACAAGATGGCGGTTACCAGAAGGAAAGGTGAATGAGGGGAGGTTGAAAAGTCTAAAGGGGTCAAATATATATTGACAAAAGGAAACTAGATTTAGGTGATGAGCACACAAAGCAATCTCCAGCTGATGTATTATAAAATTGTACACCTTAAACTTATGTAATATTATTAACCAGTTTGCTCCAATAAATTTACTAAAAAAATAAAATATATCTGGTGAAATGTGAGTAAACTCTGAAGTTTAGTTAAGAGTTTGTACTAATATTAATGTCTTTGTTTTGAAAATTGTACTATGGCTATACAGACGTAAAAATTGGGGGACTTGAGGAAATATTTGGGAAAGCTCTGTACCAATTTTGCAACTTTTCAGTAAATTTAATATCTCAAAATAAAAAGTACCTAATTATATGTGTATATATAAAATAACAATAAAATCCATTTATTTGTAGGTGATGTGAAATTAAACTTCAAGTGAATAGCATATTTTGCAGTATGTTTCAGTTTATTTAAATAAGCAAGTATGTGTAATATAGTTCATAAATATGTATTATCTTTTAAGAATTTCACAAAAGTTTTGACTATTAATTTTGACTGGGACTATATTTCCCTATGAGTTATGAAATTAATCTATAGCTATACCTTATATAACTGATATATACAGAATGCAACAGCAATGTATTTCATATTAAACTATAATAGGTGATTTTTTTAATGTGATGTGTGCTCCACCAAATTCATTTGCATAAATGATTTGATTATTAAAGCTTATTTGCTGATGTATTTTAAAAGTGTAGATTTTTCAAAGTAGTAAAGTTAACTAATTATCTTAAATTTATTATCTAAATTGCTAAGTATAATATTCAGTATATTTAATATCTTTCCTTCAGCTATTTATTTGGATGTAAACCTTTGGTGTTTTAAATAAAATTTATATCCTTTCTTTTAAATCTTTCTAAACTCTGCACATTATTGGTCTAGTATCACTACCTAACAAACATAAAAAAATAAAAAGTTGTCTGAAGACAGGACTGTAATAATTCCTCCCAAAATTAGGAGTAGGACTCTGAAAGCCTTTGGGAGGAGATAAATTTGAGCTGAGGAACTAGAGTCTATGCTGAAGAATACAGCAATAGGTCTCAGGTATGACTTTGAAAGCTCTGATAACTACTTACCTACAACTAAGCCTGCATCCACTTTAAGTCTATATTTGTGTCTTGTATTTATATCCATCCATATGTACAGCTATCTATATATACATATTGTAGTCATTCAAATAAAAGTACATCAAATGGACTATTATATTTACATATCTAAATTTTTTTAAAAATCATAAGTTCAATAAAATTAATTCTAACTTCTTTCAACGTTAGATGACTTTCTGTGATGATGTTTGCTGATATTGCTGATAAACAAAGAAGAGTGGATTTTCCTAGGAAGAATTATCCTCCAATGCTCAAGTCTCCAAGTTCTAGGCTTCCCTCTTTCTATTCTGAACATAAAGTTTTAAGATTGTTTCTTTTTCTTTAAAGATTTTTTTTCAAGAGTTCTGAGCTTTATTTACCAAGACCCACAATACAGACCACATTTTGCAAATGACTCTAAAACAAACGCTTCACAAAACAATACTGATTTTTTTTAATTTATTTTTTATTTTTGTATTTTTCTGAAGCTGGAAACGGGGAGGCAGTCAGACAGACTCCCGCATGCGCCCGATCGGGATCCACCCGGCACGCCCACCAGGGGGCGATGCTCTGCCCATCCGGGGTGTCTCTCTGTTGCGACCAGAGCCACTCTAGTGCCTGGGGCAGAGGCCAAGGAGCCATCCCCAGCACCCGGGCCATCCAATGGAGCCTTGGCTGTGGGAGGGGAAGAGAGAGACAGAGAGGAAGGAGAGGGGGAGGGTGGAGAAGCAGATGGGCACTTCTCCTATGTGCCCTGGCCCGGAATTGAACCCGGGACTTCCACACGCCAGGCCGATGCTCTACCACTGAGCCAACCGGCCAGGGCCAATACTGATTCTTTATACATGTGACATACTCCAATATTTTCTATTGTTTTGTGATGTGGTATGTTATTTCATTCTAATTTATTGAAAACATGAAATTCTGTTTCAGGTCCATACAACATTTTCTTGACCTGTTCATGGGTCACAACCTGCAGTTTGGAAGGCTGTCTTCAGGGTACCCTGTGCATCCACCAGGTGACTCTCTAATCTGAGTCTAGTGGGGATGTTTCAAGGAAGCTCATGATGGCCCCCTGGGCAAGAGTCCCCTGGGAGATGGACCTGGAGTCCATATGTCTGTGAGCAGAGTGGGGTCTGTGCTGGAGTACCTGGTGCAGGCACGCTGCAGAACACTATCTGTCCTGTTGGAGCGATCTCCAGGCAAAGTGACCTGCACCAAGCTGCCATAGCCTTGCAGGTTGGCTGGAGCACCTGGATCCCACTCCCAGTGGTACCATCCACATGAAGGAAAAACATAAACAATGGGGCTCATAAAAACCTGCAATTCCCAGCAGTTTACTCAGATACTAGAAGGCCCTCATGGTACCCAAACTTTATTCTGCAGTGTGTCTCTTTCTCTCGTGCTTATACGTTCATTTGTCCTCAGTTGTGTCTCAGGAGAAAATACTCTAGATGTCGGTATATATTCGGTGTGTTTGTGGGAGATCAGGAGATAAGCATCCTGTTACACTTCATTTTAGAAACCCAGATTGGATTGAAAGAGACAGAGGCAGAAAATGTAAGAAGGCTTTAAGACTCCCAAAATTTTACAAGCATAAAACAGGCTGATAACACTACTCTATTGCAAACATGTACCACCCTTCAAGAGACAGGAAAAGTGACTCTGAGGACAGAGGTATATTCTCACAACGCAGAGCCTGGAGCCACAGAGGATTGTTACCAGGCCTTGAAACCCTAGTGGAATATGCTCTGCTAGATTTCAGCAATGCTTGGGACCAGTGACTCCTTCCTTTCTTTCTTTCATTTTCTCCTTTTAAAATGGGACTGCCTATACCTATGCCTTTCCTACATTGTGTTTTGGGAACAGATTACAGGGGGTCCTCGGGTTACGACCATCTCAAAAGACAACATTTTGAGTTTATGACGCTCATTCCCCTAAAATATTGAGACATGAGTGTTTCGGCTTATGCAGTTAGCGTCGTACTTATGGACTCCATGGTTGAACTAGTTTGGTTGCGCTGCAGGAGAATATGCAGTAACGTGGCATATGGGTGAGGGAGTTGGCATCTCCCAGTACGCTTACCTACGCCATTTTGGACTGTTAAAAGCACAAGTGTTCCATTTGTGTTGCTTTGTTTGGCAACTCTTTGGACCTTATCATGGCTCCCAAATGAAAGTCAGAGTCTTCAGATAGTAGTGCTTCAAAAAAAGGAAAGATGATGGATGTCATAGAGCTACTGGCATCACATGGAGAGGAGCTGTCTGCTGAGGACCTTGTTCAGCTGGAGAAGCAGCTGATTAAAGAGGAAGAGATAGAAATCCCAGACCCAAGAGATTTACTACCAAGGGTTGGGCAGAAGGTTTTTCTATAGTAGAGGATGGGTTGGCAAAATTTCAGGACCCAGTGATGACAGATTCAGTAAGGTTTACAGCAATGTTATGAATACCTTCCAATGCTATAGGCAGATTTTGGAAGAGAAGAAGTCATCAACTTTCCAGACTAGCCTGGAACAATTTTTTAAGAAGGTAGAGAGGCCTGCAGCAGGACCTGCACCCTCTACATCAGCTGCTTCTCAAGATAAAACACCTGTAGCACAGGTAGAATCACCTCCAGCGTCTCCTGCATGTTCCGTAGGCAATCCTGATTCACCTGACCCAGTATTTCCAGCACCTTCTGCAGGTTCTTCTGCCTCTCCAGCTCCCTCCTCCCAATAGATCACTTTCTCTCACCTTGCAATGCCCCTCCCAGTGCGTAATCCAACTACAGGAATAAAGGTAAGGAATTATTTTTTACATTTATTTTTTGTCATTTTTTTCTGTTACTACAGTACAGTGTACAGTACAGTATATTTACGTCCTTTTCCTTTTTCTGTGGCTTAGTTGTGTTTTTATGTTCTAGATTATGATTTTACAACTGTATTAGGATAGATAATTGACTTAGGCTAGGGTATGTTTCAACTTACACCAAAATTTGAGTTATGTTACTATTGTAGGAATGGAACTGTGTTGTAACCCGAGGACCCCCTGTACTTGTTTTCTAGTGTTTGTGTCCAAAGCAGAATTTTAGCTAAGAGGAATCAGGCCTTGACATTTAATCACACATCCTTTAGGTGATGAAAGGGGGTACTACTGTTGAGCTAATGATATGTAGTTGAGATTTTGGGATTAAGTTGATACTGCAATGGCTTCAGAAATTTACAAATTTGGCAATAAAGTGTTTATATTTTCCACATGGATTGGATGTGAATCTTTGAGGACCAAAAAACAGTGTGCTAGACTGAATAAGCAAATTAAGCCACATTCTAATTTTTGGAGTCTATGAGTTACACAACAACAAAACAGAGTTTGCAGGTGAGATTAAAGATCATAAAATAGATTTTCCTGAATCATCTAGGTCCTACATTTTTCACAGATGTACTTAACAAAGGGAGGCAGAGGGGCATTGATACAGACAGAAAAGAAGGCAGTGGGACCAAGGAGTCAGATAATGGACTAATGCAACCACAGTCAAGGCGCTCTGGCAACCACCAGGAGCTGGAAGGGACAAGGAGAGGATTGTCTCCTAGAGCCTCTGGAAAGAGTGCTGTCCTGCTGACTGCATTGATTTTAGCCCAGGGAAGTGAATTTGACACTTCTGGCCTCCAGAACTGTGAAAGAATAAATTTCTGTTGTTTAATGCCACAGAGTTTTTTGTTTATTTGTTATAGAAGCCACAGGAAATTATGGGTGATTGTCCAAGATTATGTGGATGATGTTTCAACGTCAGTGGTGGAATTCAAATAATTTAACAACCAGTTCTCTGCCCTAATGACCATTTTAAGTATAAAAAACCAATATACCAAAAGGTAGTTTATTATTTCATGCATTTAATACTTAAATAAGAACAATAAGAGAGGTACACAAAACTATATTGTTATAAGAAAGTTTTAAAATATTAATGAAAACATTAAATAATACATGACAAAAAACAATAAAACTGTTATTTAAGATATTTCCATATTGCTTTTTCCCCCAACAATTATAGCCAGAGAGAGGAACAGACAGACAGGAAAGGAGAGAGATGAGAAGCATCAATTCTTTGTTGTGGCACCTTAGTTGTTCATTGATTGCTTTCTCGTATGTGCCTTGATCAGGGTGCTACAGCAGAGCGAGTGACCCCTTGCTCAAGGCAACAACCTTTGGGCTCAAGCCAGTGACCATGGGGTCGTGTCTATGATCTCATGCTCAAGCCAGTGACCCTGCACCCAAGCTGGCGAGCCCGATCTCAAGCCAGCGATCTTGGGGTTTCGAACCTGGGTCCTTTGCATCCCAGTTTGATGCTCTGTCCACTGTGCCACTGCCTGATTAAGCCCATATTGTTTTTTGATTGATGAATTTACTTGCAATTTTTTTCACCTATGGATGAAATGAACATTACTATGGGCTTAGAATACGCTGATGCACAGATGAACGTTAAAAAGGAGTAAGGAATGTAAATTTGTGATTTCCACATTGGGCAGCTGCCTAGGTGCCCACCTTAGAGAGAAACCTGATTACAAGTGCCATTTTAACAAGTAATTTGCTGAACTCAACAAAAAATTAGGTATGGGCTCTGCCAAACTGGTGTGAACCAGCTGAATTCCGTCACTGTTACAGGTCCTCTTTAGCTTTCAGATGCATTTATTCATTGATTCAACCTACTAGCAAATATCTAAGGCAGTATAGAGCATAATTAAAAGCACAGACTTTGAACTTAGTTCAACTTGGGAGTGAATTGCTGACTTTGTGACCTTTATCAAGTAGCTTAACTCTCTGGGCCTCAGTCTCAACATCCTCACACTGGAGATGTTAACAGTACTTAAACCAAGGGGAGGTTGTGAAAATAAAAGAGTATAATGCACAAAAAAGGATTTATGCTGAGCACAAGGTTCAGCTAAGAGAGCTTTCTGTTCTTCTGAGATAAACAATGTAGAGAGATCAAGGATTGCATGGAAAGCCCAAGGCTATTGGGTACCCATCAAAGGCACTGGGGACATGATAGGATTCTTTCTGAGAAGGTTTACCAGCTCTTAGATGCATTTGAATGACACTGCCAAAAGGCCTAAGAATATATTTTTTCTTTTAAAAATATAACATTGTGTGTGTTTTTGCTGATCACATTATAATAAAGCATTTAACTATAGAACATTTGGGGGAATTTTAAAAAGGTTAAAAGAGAAGGTTGTTCATAATTCTATTATTCCCAAACAGATATTATTAACATTTTGGTACATGTCCTCCCAAAAATGTAGTTTAAAAATTTCTAGACATCATTATTCTAATAGCATAGAGTGCAGTTAAAGCAACAGTAATCAAAACTTCCCAGGCTTGTGCTTTCTCCAGCCCACATAAGAGCCTGAGCCCCCTGCAGTGCCACCTGTTATTTTGAGGGACTCCTGTGACTTTTCAAACATGCACATAGTCCAGACTCCAAAAGTTCCTGCAAAAGCAATTGAATGACGGCTCTTTAGCTTCCTGTCTTTTTTCTACTTGATAAAATGCCAAGTGAATTATCTTCAGATCTTCCCTAAAATGCAACACTGGAGGTACCAGAATATCCCGAGTCCCTCACTATGGCCAAGTCATGCTCTGTTCCATGCCCTATCTGCTGTGTTGCTGTCCTGGGGTCCTAAGCAGGGGTGCTTGGCTAACATGCCCAATGGAGTGTTTCACAAAAGCATCTCCCTTTATCAGCATCTGTTCTGTTTTCAGGGCTCAAACACTTGGGGACTGGAGAACACCACCATGCTGTTTTCTTCACTCTTTGTCTCTGCCCCTCTATGTCTAGCAGGACACTCTTTTCTCTGCATAATAATGCGCACAAACAGATCCTCCCTTGGCCCCACACAGCCAGCTATGCTGTCAAACCCTAGGCACAAGCTGAGATCCTCATGCAATTTGTTTTACTAAGACTTTTTTTTTTTAAAGATTTTACTTATTCATTTTGGAGAGAACAGAGAGAGAGAGAGGAAAGAGAGAGAGAGAGAGAGAGAGAGAGAGAGAGAAGGGGGAGGAGCAGGAAGCATCAACTCCCATATGTGACTTGACCAGGCAAGCCCAGGATTTTGAACCAGCGACCTCAGCATTCCAGGTCGATGCTTTATCCACTGCGCCACCACAGGTCAGGCTACTAAGACTTTTTGTTTTTTGCAGTGGAAGCAAATTTCACTCAAAGGACTTTAAAAAGACATAAAGATGTATTATTTTCTCTTTCTAATTCTCAGTTTGGATCTATTAAAGTACTGGCCATCGTAACCATAGGGACCTTTAGATTCTCATCCTGAGGAGCTGAGAAATTGTAGCAGGAGGAGAAAAGGCCTTTGTCACTGGCTCTGATAAAAGTCTCAGTGATGACTCTGATGGTCCTGGTTTAGGTGTTTATTATGTAATAGTTGTGCTAGCCAGAGGATTGATTATTCTGATTGGCTACAATTGTGTTGGATACTGGATTACAGCTATGTTGTCTGCCCTTCCCAAAGCCTGAAGAGCGGTAGGGACAGAGTCAGGTTCACCAGTAAATATCAAGAACCGGAGAAAAGTATTAGAATCAGAGAGGAAAGATTGGCTTCCAAAAAGATACAAGATTAATGTTAATAAAAAAATTTTAACTTCCACAGCTAAAAGTCTTTTTTCTTTTTTTAAGTGAGAGGAGGGGAGATACTGAGACAAATTCCTGCATGTGCCCCGACCAGGATCCACCCCTAGTTGCACCTGATGCTCCAATTAACCAAGCTATTTTTAGCACCTGAGGCCACTGCTTGAACCCTCAGAGCCACTGACTATGGGAGATCAAGAGGGAGAGGGCGAGAAAGAGAAGCAGATGGTCTTTTCTCATGTGTGCCCTGACCAGGAATCGAGCTGGGGACGTTCATATCCCGGGTCGATGCTCTACCCACTGAGCAACCCGATCAGGGCCTGTAAGTCTTTTTAAAAAGAGAGGGTTTAATTAGCATGGTTAGCAAAAGAAAAAAAAATGGTCTTGGGCCATGGAGTGTACACTACAAGCATGTTCATCATTCAGGAGTTTTGCAAAATTTTATACATCATATAACGGGGAGAAAGATGTAAGTTATTCTGAAAGAATTTGCATTTATAATGTATTAGTTATAGACAAAGGGGGTATAAAGGAGGTGGGCTGCTCCTGGTCTAGGGGCAACAGTCCAAAAGAAAGAAGTGTCTGCTCATGTGGATTAGCTGTGGGCAGCAAATTGGAAGGTTCGTGTGTTAAATAAAAAGTGCTGCCTCCTGGGGTTCTGTAGTGCCATGCCCTTCCCTCTTTGGGTACTCTCCAAAAGAGTCCCCTGGAAATTAATTCTAAATTCCAACAAATACACAGAATGTGAGCAGTCTGTCAGAGATGGTCCACAGCTATTTACAGGCTTGTTTTGTGTCTTTCTCTCATTTTTGGCCATTGTAATTTTAATTTAGAACAACTCAGTATATATGTCTCATCATAGGCACTACCATATATCTACTGTAATATTTATATTTTGCCATGATCAAAGAATTAAGTTCCCTGCAGGCAGGGTTTTTGTCAACTTTGTTTATTATTGTATTCTCAGGTCATGCTATATATTTTAAAAGTTATTTTTTACTTAAGACTATCTCATCACCATTTATTTCCCTATGGGATAAAATATTTTTTTATCACATGATTTAAAAATAATCTTTTTCTTAGTTTTATTTTTTTTTCAATTACAATTCACACTTAATACCATTTTATATCAGTTTCAGGAGCACATCATAATGGTTAGACATTTATATAATTTATGAAGTGATCCCCCTGATAATTCTAGTACCCCCCTGGCACCATACACAGTTTTTAAAGGCTTTACATTCTATTATTTAGATATGCAATAATTTACTTGACCAACAATCGACATCTGTTTTGTTTGACTGACTCTGAAGTATTCCTAAGAGAAAAACAATTACCCTAAGAATTGTTATACAACCCACCCTGCTCCTTTGACTTTCCTTCCCAGCCTCCATGGAGTTAAAAAAGACAGGTAAGCAAAGTCAATGCACTAACATTTAGTTTATTGTCTAGAACAACTCCAAATTTCTCTTCTATTCATACAGCACTCTGACACCAGATGTGTGTTGTTTTATTTTCCCCCACACTGAATGATTCCTGACATCAGCCGAGTATCTTGCCTATCTGTATTTGTGTACCTCTTTGGGGGCTGCTCTCTCTCAGTCACAGTTGACGTTCAACTTTCCTAGTCATAGGAAAGTTAGCCTTTCTGAGAGTACTTGTTGAGATTAAAGTCCTCATTGTGTGACATCACAAATTTTCTCATTGTTAAAAAATAAACCGAGGCATACAAAATTCTTAAGAGTTTGAACAAAAATTGATTTGAAGCAGCATTGAATCTAGTATAATAGAAAGGAACCCCAAGGAGCTTTACAAAATGAAAGGCCTTTGTAGGCAGAGAGAGAAAGTTACTTTAGGTAAAAAGCAGGTTGCTTATTGCAAAGTCTCTTTCCTTTAGGCAGGGGTCTATCAGGCAGATCACATCACTGGTGATGATCAGACAATCCCTGATTGGATTAACAGTCCATTTCTGGGAGAACCAAAACTGTAATTAAGTTAGGTCTTGGTTGAGTGACATGTGGCTTAGCATAAGCAACATCATATTAGGCCTATTGTCCTTTTTCTTTTTTTTTTTAACATTGTGTAACACCATTAAACCTGAGAGCTGGAGCTTATGAGCCCTACTGTCTTTCTGTTCACTTTAGGTTCAATATCTTTTGTATTTACAAAGCACTGCATCATCAACATCATAATAATATATTTTCACCAGATTAAGAGGCTGCCACCGATGGTGTAGTTGGCCAGAGGCAGACGGACAAGTCTAGGAGTCAATGATCCAGAGTTACATCCAATCTCACGAGGAAGTCACAAATCAAAACAACGGTCACTTGGTGTCATGGACCCAATGTGCACATAGTTATAGAAAAGATATAGAGACAATTCCTTGTGTCCTTAGTGAAGGAATAATACAGGTCCCCTTCTCTTGAAAGTGAGTCCTCAAGGACAAGGGTCTGGTCTTAAACATCTTTGCATATTTGGTACCTGTCTAAACATAATCAATTGGCTCCCATTGACTTGGATCTGGGGTAGGGTATTTTGCTGATCTCACTGAATTCCCATCACAGCTGAGAGTTAGGTAGTGGTGGACTCAGTGATGAGCCAAAGGAAGAGAAGCCCTACATGGCTAAATAGAGAGTGGCAGAAAGAAAATCCAGGTTCCAGTCTCTCAGACCACAATGCCTTGACAGGTATGTGTTGGTGGTCAGGGGAGCAGGCTCTGGAGCTGGGCTGCCTGAGCTCAAATCCTGGCTCTGTAACTTACTAGCTGTGTGACCCCAGACCAGTCACTTAATCTCTCTGTTTCTCCATTCCCAAGATGTAAAATGGGGACAATAACAATCATACTTACCTCCGAGGGATGTGATGTGATCAGCTTCAGTAAGTTTGCAGTATTGCTTAGCATATATTGATACTAAGTAAGAAATATAGCTAAAATAACTTACTATTGTTTGTATATTATTATTATTTGCTACATTGCTTTTGTCTAAGAGTAGTTTTTATATTTTAGCCTGAGAGCACTGGACTTAACAAATGGAAAGAAGCTAGATCTCTGAAAATAGAATCTGCAGGATATCAAAGCTAAAATTACTGCTTGACTTCCCTTAGTATCTATTAGCATTTCCCTTCCATTATGTCTGTATCTTGCTTCGGCTCAGTTTGAGTCATTCCTTAGAAAGAGACAGAATGTACTAAAACTCTACCTTGAGAACAATTGCAACACTAAACAGTGTGTCTGTCCATAGGAAATCATACATATTTATGGACAATTTCATCTTAAGACTATTACTGATCCAACAAAGGAAACATACAACAGTGGTACATATTTGTCAACTTTTGGAAGGAGGTTCTGTTTCCCAAGATAAATACATAATTTTAAATATTTTAGTCCCTGAAGATTATATTTTATAACATGCTGAATAAATTATGTATTTTATATAAAGAGAAGATCATGGAGCCCAATACATCTAATTTAATTTATTCCTCTTAAATACTGATTACAAAATTAATAAAATGAAAATTTTCTTTTAACTAAGGGAAGAATTGGCATTCATTGCACTTCTTGGTTGACCAAATTATTTTTGTCTTTCTAGTTCATTACTCAGTGTGAAATCTGGAGACACATGGTGTTGATTATTTCTTTCAGGGTTTGCAACTATTCTGTGGGTGTGGTTGGGTATTAAGAGAATGTGGAGCAATAGGAGGTTGCTATGCTTTGCATATTTTTCATTTTTTAGAAAAATGATTTTTAGAAGTGCACAGATATTTGTACTTTTCAAAGACATGAATGGTAATCTGGAAAAATTATTTTGGAGAAAAATCATAACCAGCTATTGCTTTTTAAATTTTGAAAACTTTTTTGTGGATCAAAAACGTCACTATAAAATAATTCTTTTCTCTCTTTCCATATCCTTTGGAAAGGAGGAAAGAAAGAAAATCACTATGCTCAGTTCACACTTATGTGGTAAAATATTAGGCTCCACCCCTTTGACTACTGGGTATCTGCACAAATTATCTGAAATTCTGCTACTGAGGAAAGTTGTTGATTCTCTCCAACTTATATATTCGATCACTTATGTACATCAAAATGGATTGATGGGTATGCCTCAGTATTTATTTTATACTTTGAGTTATAATCCAATATTACTTTATTGATTTTTAAATTTAATTAATTAATTTTTTAGGTGAAGGAGGTGAGATAGATTCACACATACACTCCAACTGGGATCTACCTGACAACCCCCATCTGGGGCCAATGCTTGAATCAGTTGAGCTATTTTTAGTACCTGAGACTGACACCCTCGGACCAACTGAGTTATACTCAGAGCCTGGAGCTGATGCTCAAACCAATTAAGCCACTGGCTATGGGAGGGAAAGAAGAAGAGAGAGAGAGAGAAAGAGAGAGAGAAAGGGAGCAGTGGAGAAGCAGATGGATACTTCTCCTGTGTGCCCTGACTGGGAATCAAACTTGGGACTTCCATACACTAGGCCCATGCTCTACTGCTGAGCCAACCAGCCAGGACCAACCAAAAGTGTATTTTTAACCAAAAACAGAATCTAACCAAAAGCGAACTTAAATGACCAGGCCTGTAAGTTCATTTTTAATAATCAAGTTATTTTATCTTATTAACCTCTAATTTGGTTTTTTTTTATTTTTTCCCCTTTTTTTCTTTTCTTTTTTTAGGTAAGAGGAGGAGAGATAGTGAGGCTGACTCCGGCATGCACCCTGACTGGGGTCTACCTTACTGGAGGCCAATGCTCAAATCAACAGAGCTATCCCCAGCACCTGGGGCCGATGCTTATACCAATAGCTGCGGGAGGAGAAGAGGTAGGGAAGGGGGAGAGGTAGTGGGAGAGAAGCAGATGGTTGCTTTTTCTGTGTGCCCTGACTGGGAATCAAACCTGGGAGGTCCATATGCCGGGCTGACACTTTATTCAATGAGCCAAGGGCCTGGGCCTAATCTGTTGCTTCTGAATGGGGCATGACAAACCAGTACCACGTATTACCTACTCTTCCCTCCTTCACTTCCAGCTCTCCAGCACCATATGTACACATATTGTATTTGTCTCCTGTGGACCTTGGTGAGAACTTTTCTATTTTTGCTTTTACTATCTAATAGTTTTATAGTTTTTCTTAATTAAATCTTTGATTCATCTTGAATTTATTCTGGTGGAGGGGTGGGATAGCCATCATTTTATTTCAGCCCAACTGCCAGACCATTTCTTAGATGAATCTATCTTTCCCCACTGATAAAAAACACTTTTTTGTATATTAAATTTAAAAATATATATTTGATCTATTTCTGAGCTTTCAAATATGTTACAAAAATTTTTGTCAGTTTATTTCTGTACCAGTACTAATTTTTAAATATAGTTTTATAGCTTGATGTGTTACTAACTTTGAGACAAACATGGTATTTTAAAGAATAATGCATTAATTATATGTACTATTTTAAGAATAAATGATGCCTTTATAATATTTATACTGCCTCTCTAAAAATAGCTATTCTTTTATTTATTCATCTTGTATTGTATCTCTTGGTAGAATATTTCTTTCACATAGATCCAGCACATTTCTTATATTTATTTAAGCTAATTTATCTTTTTATTATGTTTTCTTAGCAATTATTATTTGTATATAGGAAAGCAATTCATTTTGGGCAATTAATCTTGTATTCAGAGATTGTATTGAATAATATAATTGTGTCTAATAGTTTTTTATTTTTTTCTCCTGGGTTTATGTTAATATAAACATGTCATTTTCAAATAATGATGATTTTCCCTTTTCCTTTTTCCTTTTTGCTTCATTTATTTCTCTTGCTTCATAACAATGGCCAATTGTTTTAGAACAATTTTAATTAATAGAACACACTTTATTGTAAGAGACTCCTTTTTACCACAGTTATATCATTGTCTTTTTAAACTGTAATGTCCTTGAGGTTAGGGACTTTTATTCATAATGTATAGTGCAATATAGTAATACAATAGGTAACTGATATGTAATTGTTGAAGTTAGGCAGGGTGAGGTAGAGTAAGCTGAGCTGAGGTCAGTAGACAGATACCCAATCCAGATATATTAGCCTATGTAAAGTGATTTTCCTTGAATGTCACAGGGATAGTGAACGTGCCTGTTCATTAGACCCATGAATGTCCGGTGTAAGTCTCATAGCTAGAATCTATGAGTTTGGGCCTATATTATGTCAGTTGGAATGAGGGAACAGTCCAGTCTAAGGCCCATCTTTTATGCACAACTTCCCTGGAAGACAGACTTTAAAATTTTTAAAGATATGAGCCCTGGCTGGTTGCCTCAGTGGTAGAGCATCAGTCTGGCATGTGGCTGTCCCAGGTTTGATTCCTGGTCAGGACACACAGGAGAAGCAACCATCTGCTTCTCCACTTACCCCTCCTCTTTCTCTCTCTCTTCCCCTCCTGCAATATTGCTTTGTAGATTCTATATAGCCATCCTTCGGCACAAGTCTCATGGCATCCTACAGAAGTAATAGGAACCTTCCCTGGATCCTGCATGGGATTCCAGCAGTGGTCTTGTGCAGGGGATAGGAAGATGGAGGCAGCAGCATGAGTTTCCTGCACATAATAAGCATCAAGATACTGAAGAATGTGGAGAGGCAGATGTATATCTAAAGCAGCTTTGTGAGCTCTATCAGTGAGACCTGCCCAGAACATGGTCAGGGTAACACAGCCTCAGCAATGAGAGCATGAAGAAGACAGCTCTTGGTTGGAATGGAGCCAGAATGAGAATATCAAGTGCAATGAATAAACCAAAGGCAACCTGTGTTCTTGGTTTATGAGTGGAAGCCAGAGTAATCACAATTTGATAGGATCTCGAATTAGTGGGCAAACTTGTAACCCAAAGGCTTCTGGCCCGATGGACAAATGTCTCTGGTTGGGTACTGGTTTCTGTAACTCTAATATGGTGGCCCAAGAAGATTGCGCTCCTTTTCAAGTCTTTTCTGGTAAGTCCTTTATCATGCATCTCTATTTCAGAGAAGATTGCTTCTAACTTTTCCATTAGAAAAATGGATATTATGATGGATTTCCTTTTTCCATTGAAGTTAATTGGCCATGGGCAATAATACTGAGCACAGTATCTGGTAGAAAGAAAAGTGGAGGGATGTTCACAAATTGCCATGGGGAAGTGGAGAGCATGGCTCATTTGAGGAACTGAGGCTCTGAATTAGCTGTGCTAATTGAGGCAGGCAGGGTACGCCTCCATGCCCAGCAGTGTATTCCCAAATGGGATTTGGAAATTTGTTCTTTCATTTGTGAATACACTCATTTATTCAGGAAACCCTTCTTTAGTATTTTATCATAACAGGGGTATCATGCTAGAACTGTAGAGTCGAAAAAGAATAAACCAACTTACAGGCTGGTATGTATAATATGTCCTTTTCTTTTCTTTAGATAATACTTAAAAATAATATTGGTCATAAGCCTTTGTGAAAAACGTAAGGAAACAATAATCTCTCTCTTCAAAAAAAGGGGCATAAACTCTCAACTTCTTATACGGTTCCAGGGGGTGCACAGCTACCTGATTGTGCCTGTGGAGTCCCTCATGTTGAGACCTCCCCCAAGGAATGCAACAGGCCCAGGATTGGTGGCAGAAGACTTTGAGCTTGATGAATTAGAGTCATGAATGCCATGTTCTCTGACCAAGTACTTCTTTGACATTTTATTTACTTTTATAACCTATCTGACTTTCTTTCCCTTGTACTTTGAACTCTTAACTATTCCCTCTCTGTGGTGGTACAATATTACTGAGCACTGATGGGGGATTGGCAGAGGATGAAGAGAGAGGATTTTGTAATAATGCCAGGTGATGACATGTTTGCACAACAGCATTCTGCCTTGGAGAGCTGGAAGAAATTTTGGTTGGATTGGTCCACAGTCCTGTCTCCACCCATGGCTGGTCAATGGGAGTCAGGACACGGAAATTCCTGATGCTTAGCTTTGCTCCTTTACCACTGACTTAGTTCTCATTTCAGACCCTAAATCTATCTCCAATTCTAATTTCTGGCCTAAAATCACCATGTAATGTCTAACAGGCACATTTTTTTCAAGGAAGTTAAAATTTGTTTACCAGAGTTGTTAGAGACAAATTTGGAGTTAGTGAGGTATTTGAAGATTAAAAATGAGTTGTAGTATTCATCATACCAAATTTCAAAGGCAAAAGAAAAAAGTATTTCAAAGGAAGCATTTTGTCCTACCAAAGAGATAAAAGAAATATATATTTTTTTGTGATTCTCCAGATGAATACAATTGTTTTTGTGGGAAAAGAGAGTTTTACAGACAGAACTCTCCTTTTGTGATGTAGGACACAAGTGTTGCCCAAATAAAACAACAGTAACAACAAACATGCAGGATCCGGGACCTGAAATGCTGACAGATTAACAACCTCAGGGGCCAGTGGCACCACAGTGATTTCTCACATTTTTCAATTTTCAAAAATCCCTAAAGACAGCTTTTATTACATATTTTGGAGCCATTTTTTTTTAAATCAGAGCTAATCTGTGTTCAAAACTTTAAATAAAATTTCTTTCCCTATGTCAGAGGACTAAAGTGTCCCCCACTGCACGGAGAACATTCACAGGGTTCTAAATGGGAGAGAGAGCCGTGGGTACAGCCCAGCAGCCGAGGCACCTGCCGCTGTGGGAGCTGCACCAGCCAGGTGTCTCTTGTTCTGTGTTTTCCTACTTCAGCCAAGAATAACGAAAGCCGTAAATCATCTTAGGTAACACAGACTTTTGAGGGAAGCTTCCTTTGAATTTGGTGAAATTTAAAATTCATAAATTTTAATTGAGTTCCATAAAGAAGAAAGTTTTCTTTAAATCCATAATTTGTTGTCCAGGAGTAAGAGTCAGGGGCAAGATATGAAGGAACAGTGTTTTGCCTGGGGTAAAGCATGATGGTAACTCAGGAAATATAAATGTAACCACCAATCCAGACATATACAATGGAAGTCCAAGGACATTTGAATATAATGTACACAGGACCTGATACAAGGAAAGAATTCAATATAGTCAATTGTACTCTCCTGTACTATGGCTACTACTGCTTTTCAAATCAGATTTATAAAAAGTATCTGTCATAATTTATATCCATTATAATGAAAATGTTCCTGAAGCTATTTTCACGTTTATTGTGAAAGATACCTCAATTTCCAACAGAATATACGTCATCCTAGTAAGAATGCAAGAATAGATGACCCTCCCTCATCTTAAGTAAACTTGTTAGCAACATTTTGGAGCAAAAATTTTTTTGGAATATGCTGACAGCATCTTTTGGGGAAACTATTACTATTCACTGTTGTGAGTTAAGTATATTTTTTCCTCAGAAGCGATCCAGAGAATTGGGTTTGGAATACAGAATAATCTAGGCACTGCTGGTGTTTTTAGACAAGTTTAATGGGAATGGAAGGAGGCAGGATGAGTGCCTGAGAATAATCAATGGTTCTCAAATTTGTGTGCATAAGAATAACTTGGCGTTCTTAATAACAATGCAGATTTCTGGAAGCTAGCCCCCAGTGATTCTGAGAAGACAGAAGGTAGGGATCAGGAAGCTGTATTGGCAAGAAGTCCCCCATCTTCTGCTCATCAGCTGGTCCATGTTCTACACTGTGGAATGCTGGGGCCTGGATCTTGACTTTGACTTGTATGCTAATACTTCTGGATTCCCTTCTGAACAATGAGAAGTTAGAGAATAAACTCCTGTATCTCTGAGTGGTGGTAGTATCCTTTCTAAATCACAATACATCAACAAATTGGGTTTAAAAGTAAGCAAAACAAAAGCATGAATTATATTTAAAAATTCAAATGGTTCACGAGCAGCATGACATTTTACATTATAATGAATATACTGGGGAACAAAATTTTTGTTGCATCCACAAAAACACTTGTTCTTACCTAATTCAAATGTGCTGATCTCAAATCTGACATTAGTTTTTCTCTGTAAGCTACAAGGTTTTTTTACAATTCAAGATTTTAGGTTTTCATTTTATTGTAAAATTTTCAACATTTAGTTTAACATAATGTCTTCTTGGGCATCATCTTTGTGAAAATATAATAATTTATATAATGCAGTAAATACACTAATACACTAGAAGATATGATTGCATCAGAATTTGTCTACAACTTTGAAATAGAATATATTAAAACACTTATTTTAATCATAAAATTTGAGCAAAACTTATTTAAATTCTATTCAGGCAAATATTTGCGTTTGTAGCTCTTGCGTTTGTGTACTTGTTGAGGACAAGCTTGTTTGATGCTCCGGCAGGCAGTAGTCTGCTCATTACTAACAGCTCCAAGATTTTCAGGAAACTTACCAAGGTGACTGTTCAGGAAGTGAATCTTAACGCTCATGTTACATCCAATGTCGCAGAAAGCCAACAGCATCCTTTGAACAAGAAGTTCATAGTTTTCTGCTTTTTTGTTGCCAAAAACGTCTTCCTTATTCATCTTCCTGGCAAATTCTTCATCACATATGAGGGTTCGAATTTGAGGTCCATCAAATACACCTGCTTTTATCTTCTCAAAAGACAAGGAGGAAAAGTAGAAATAATATGTTGAAAGCATTCACTTTCTCTATTCAAAGCTTGAACAAACTGCTTCATTAAGCCAAGTTTGATGGGAAATGGGGGAAAAATGAGCCTTTCTTGATTAACTACAGGTTCATTTTGCATCCCGATTTCCAGAGCTTCATGTTTTGGCCACTCCTTCTGTGTTCACTATACCCCCGAGCTCGGCTATCCCACAAACACAGAAACCGAGGATACTTCGTGAAATCTCTCTGTTGTCCTAGCAGGAAACTTACCATTTTAAGATCCACACAAATGATCCAGTTATGCTCCTCATACTTCAGAAAGTCAAGGACAATTTTTATGTCATTATAATCTTCCTGCAGATGAGTTGAATAGCCATTTGGAACCGCTGAAAATAGGCAATATATGCACATGTCACAAGTGATGAAATATTGAATATTTTTGCCTTGGATGTTGAAGTGTGTAACAGCCACATAGATAACAGAAGGTGTCAGGACTGTTCTTAACATTTAGCCTATTCAAAGAAGCCATGATTCTATTTTTAAACAAAATAAGAGGGTGTTTTTATCAGATAATAATTTTTTACATTTAAAAACAACTACAATTATGTAAAAGTGATGTTTGTAAAACATTAATTGCCTTGTGGTTATGTTCAATCCAAGAGTTGTTGCCCTTAAACTCCAATTTAAAAACTAATGCATGGATTGACGTCACGGAAATGGCACCGTGAGCAGCGCATACGACAGATCTCCCCAAAATCTCAACAAATTTATCAACTAGAAACAGAAAAATTTATCCTTGGAGCATTCTGGAGTTCCACACACACTGAAGGTGAAAGGGCTGTTATCACTTGAATCTGAGAGACGGGTCGGAGCTGAGGGTGTGGAGGAAGCTAACTACCGCACGGACGTTCATTCAAGCTGAGGAGGGAGTACGCCTGTGGTGAGTGAACCCACGCGTGCAACTGCCCACCCACACTTGGCGAGGAACAGCCTGAGCACTGCGAGCAGCCGCAGCGTGCCGTGAGAAACCGCGCGCGTACCCTGTGCTGCGGTCAGGTCACAGAGCGAGCTCCCTTGCGCCGTGAGCATCCCCAGCAGCCCGCACTCTGCGAGCGAGCGTCCCTACCCACCGGCGTGCCCAGAGCACCCCATTTGCTCGGGTGCCCTGAACGTCCCACTCGCCCACACACCCAGAGCACCCCACTCGCCCGCACACCCAGAGTGCCCCATTCTCCCACGCGCCCAGTGCACCCCAGCCGCCTGCGGCAAGGCAAGTGGGAAGGGCGCCAAAGCTATCTTCCCTACTCCGGAGCTTCTCTCCGTGGGTGGGGCACCTCACCCAGCCATTCAAGCTAACAATCAAGCGTTGGGGGAGGGGCACACGGGCAGCTTGAAATACTTTCTGGAGCACAGCTGTGGATCCAATCACTGAAATTAGCTTAACCCATGAAATCTGCGCACCCATGGGGCTCTAATTGATAAGATCTCTCTCAGTTCAGCGATCCAAGACAAGAGGCGTGATATTTTTCAGTGCCTCTCGCTAAAGGGGCGGGGGCAACTTCTGATTGACAGAGCCTTCATATTTAGGGATATACGCTAACAAGAGGGACTTGGCAGATGTTAAGATCTATATAGCAAGCAGAGACTAGTGCCTCTTCTTCCCAGCCAAAACAGGCTACAAAGTGTGGAAAGCCTGGCTTGAGTGGTCCAACTGAATGCTAGGCGCTGAACAGTCACCTTGACAACAATTGGCTCCCAGCCCCGCCTGATTATGCTGGAGGCTCTGACTGCCAGAGCCTTACCCAGAGCCTTGCGCTGAGTGGGGATAGAGTGGGGATTTCCCAGCTCTTACTCCCCAGGCAGAAGCAGTGGCAGCTTCATAGCTGGATCACCAGGCTGCTAATTCAGGAAGGGGAGACTAGGAGAGAGACTCCGGGAAAGCAAACTCTCTCATTGTTGGACCCTGCAAATGCCAACAAGCCTTGACTACCAACAAGACTAAAGCCAATTATATGACATTGCCATACAATCCCATCAACTGCAAATCTCTACCTAAGCGTAACACAGGGGCAGAGCCTACGGTACAGAGTCACCGACCAGGAAAAGAAAGAGAAAAGAAAAAGAAAGAAGTTAACGTCTCAAAATCAAGAAAAATCCACAGACTCTATAACTTGTTCCACTATTTTTTTTGTTGTTGTTTGTTTCTTCTATCTTATTGCCTTTATTATTATTATTTCTATTTCCTTCACCTCAGTCCTTTTATTCTCTGCCCATCATATTCTTCCCTTTTCTTGAACTACACTACCCATGAGTGTTACATTTTATTTCTTTTCTTCATCCTTACTCTCCTTTAGGGTTACACTCCAAAACCCTTAAATCACACTCTCTCCTCTTTTGTTTTTTTTTTCTTTTCCTTTTTATCTTCCTTCGTTTTTCTCTTTTTTTATTTCTCCCTTTCTATTCGTTTCTTCTTTTCTCCTTTTACTTTTCCTCCCATTCAATCCTCAATCATGAACAAATTATTTAATTTGGGACTCAAGTTTTTTTTTTTTTTGCTTTTGGTTTTCTTTTGTTTGTTTGTTTTTGTGGCATTTTGGGTACTTTTTACTTTGCTTTTTAACTCATTAGCATTCCTCCCAACCCAAGGTCTCCATTTTATTTAGTCTTTGCTCCACTTAATACAACAGATTTTTACTTATTTTTTTCTTCTTTAATTATTAATTTTCTCCTTTTTTTCTGTTTCCCTCTTATCCCTCTCATTATATTCCTTAGTCGACCATCACTTACAAGCAAATCGTTGTATACTTGTCTAAGGTTTTCTCCTTTTTTTTGCATTTAGTAGGTCCCTACCCTCTTTTTTGCCCCTTGAACTCTTCACCCCAAATCAGGCCCTCTGTTATAGGCAGTTTTTTTTATCTATTTAGCATAATATAATTCACAGGTCATCACGATATTTCCCTAAGGAGGGGAGAGGAGGGGAAGAGAAGAAAGAAAAAAGGGGGAAATAGTAAATTATTACTGTTTTTTGTTGTGGAGTGTTTTCTTTTTTCTTTTCTTTTTTTTACTCTTTATTTTTTATTAATTCTAATTAGTGCTATCAACAAGACCACCCTCAGATGCCAATAAGAAAAAGGAAATAGAATATTATGCATACAAAAGATAGAGAGGTAACAAAAAGATGTGGGAAAATCTATGGAGAAAAGATTTAACATATTGGAAACCTTGTAGCTAAATGACAGAGAATTTAAAATAGAAATCCTAAAAATACTCAGAGATATACATGAAAACACAGAAAGGCAATTTAGGGAGCTCAGAAAACAACTCAACGATCACAAAGAATATATTACCAAGGAAATTGAAACTATAAAAACAAATCAAAGAGAAATGAAAAACTCAATACACGAGCTGAAAAATGAGGTAACAAGCTTAGCTAATAGAACAGCCCAGATAGAAGGTAGAATTAGTGAAATAGAAGACAAGCAACTTGAGGCACAACAGAGAGAAGAAGAAAGAGACTCAAAAATAATAAAAAACAAAAAAGCCCTACAGGAATTGTCTGACTCCATCAGAAAGAATAATATAAGAATAATAGGTATATCAGAGGGAGAAGAGAAAGAAAATGCAATGGAGAACATACTCAAACAAATAATTGACAAGAACTTCCCAAGCCTGTGGAAAGAACTAAAGCCTCAAATTCAAGAAGCAAACAGAACACCGAGTTTTCTTAACCCCAACAAACCCACTCCAAGGCACATCATAATGAAGATGGCACAAACCAACTGCAAAGAAAAAATTCTCAAGGCAGCCAGGGAAAAGAAGAGTACAACATATAAAGGAAGGCCTATTAGATTATCATCAGATTTCTCAGCAGAAACTCTACAAGCTAGAAGAGAGTGGACCCCAATATTTAAAGCCCTGAAAGAGAGGAACTTTCAGCCAAGAATACTATACCCATCAAAGCTATCCTTCAAGTACAAAGGAGATATAAAAACATTCACAAATACAGAAAAGATGAGAGAATTTATCATCAGAAAGACCCCACTCCAGGAAATACTAAAGGGGGTTTTCCAACCAGATTCAAAGAATGAAACAAAACAAAACCACAAGTAACAGCTCCACCAAGAACACAATAAACCAAATTTATACTGTGACAACAAAAGAAAAAAAAGGGGGAGAGGATGGAGATTAACAGTAGCAAAGGATGATGAAGCACAGAAATACTCATAAGAGAGGGTACTATAATGAATATGGTAGGTATCCTTTTCATTACTTAATGGTAACCACCCTTGAAAAAACCACCACAAAAACACTTGACTTAAAAAAGGTAGCAACAGAGGAAAGAAGTATGGAATACAAACAAAAACAAATGATAGAAAAACAAAAGAGAAGAGTCAAACAAGATACAAAACTAACAGAAAACAATTTATAAAATGGCAAAGGAACACACAAGTGTCAATAATTACACTAAATGTAAATGGATTAAACCTACCAATAAAAAGACACAGAGTAGCAGAATGGATTAAAAAAGAAAATCCAACTGTATGCTGCCTACAAGAAACACATCTAAGCAACAAGGATAAAAACAAATTCAAAGTGAAAGGCTGGAAAACAATACTCTACACAAACAACACCCCCAAAAAAGCAGGTGTAGCAATACTCATATCTAATAATGCTGACTACAAGACAAAAAAAGTACTCAGAGACAAAAATGGTCATTTCATAATGGCTAAGGGGACACTGAATCAAGAAGACATAACAATCCTTAATATATATGCACCAAACCAAGGAGCACCAAAATATATAAGACAGCTACTTATTGACCTTAAAACAAAAACTGACAAAAATACAATCATACTTGGAGACCTCAATACACCGCTGATGACTGTAGATTGGTCATCCAAACAGAGAATCAATAAAGATATATTGGTCTTAAACGAAATACTAGAACACCTGGATATGATAGACATCTACAGGACACTTCATCCCAAAGCGACAGAGTATACATTTTTCTCTAGTGTACATGGAACATTCTCAAGAATTGACCATATGTTGGGCCACAAACAATATCAACAAATTTAGAAAAATTGAAATTGTACCAAGCATATTCTCTGATCATAAAGCCTTGAAACTAGAATTCAACTGCAAAAAAGAGGGGGAAAAACCCACAAAAATGTGGAAACTAAACAACATACTTCTAAAAAATGAATGGGTCAAAGAAGAAATAAGTGCAGAGATCAAAAGATATATACAGACTAATGAAAATGACAATACGACATATCAGAATCTCTGGGATGCAGCAAAAGCAGTAATAAGAGGAAAGTTCATATCACTTCAGGCCTATATGAACAAACAAGAGAGAGCCCAAGTAAACCACTTAACTTCCCACCTTAAGGAACTAGAAAAAGAAGAACAAAGACAACCCAAAACCAGCCGAAGAAAGGAGATAATAAAAATCAGAGCAGAAATAAACAAAATAGAGAACAGAAAAACTATAGAAAAAATCAATAAAACAAGGAGTTGGTTCTTTGAAAAGATCAACAAAATTGACAAACCCTTGGCAAGACTCACCAAGGAAAAAAGGCATAGGACTCAAATAAATAAAATCCAAAATGAAAGAGGAGAAATCACCACAGACATCATAGATATACAAAGAATTATTGTAGAATACTATTAAAAACTATATGCCACCAAATACAACAATCTAGAAGAAATGGATAAATTCCTAGAACAATACAACCTTCCTAGACTGAGTCATGAAGAAGCAGAAAGCCTAAACAGACCAATCAGCAGGGAGGAAATAGAAAAAACTATTAAAAACCTCCCCAAAAATAAAAGTCCAGGCCCAGACGGTTATACTAGTGAATTCTATCAAAGATTCAAAGAAGACTTGGTTCCTATTCTACTCAAAGTCTTCCAAAAAATTGAAGAAGAAGCAATACTTCCAAACACATTTTATGAGGCCAACATAACCCTCATACCAAAACCTGGCAAGGATCTCACAAAGAAAGAAAACTACAGACCAATATCTCTAATGAATACAGATGCTAAAATACTAAACAAAATACTGGCAAATCCAATACAACAACATATTAAAAAAATAATACATCATGATCAAGTGGGATTCATCCCAGAATCTCAATGATGGTTCAACATACGTAAAACAGTTAACGTAATACACCATATCAACAAAACCAAGAACAAAAATTACATGATCTTATCAATAGATGCAGAAAAGGCTTTTGATAAAATACTACACAATTTTATGTTTAAGACTCTCAACAAAATGGGTATAGAAGGAAAATATCTCAACATGATAAAGGCCATATATGATAAACCAGCAGCCAACATCATATTAAGTGGCATAAAACTGAGGACTTTCTACCTTAAATCAGGAACAAGACAGGCTTGTCCACTCTTTCCACTCTTATTTAACATGGTGCTAGAAGTTCTAGCCTGAGCAATCAGACAAGATAAAGAAATAAAAGGCATCCATATCGGAAAAGAAGAAGTAAAGGTATCACTTTTTGCTGATGATATGATCCTATACATCGAAAACCCGAAGGACTCCACAAAAAGATTACTAGAAAAAATAAACCAATACAGTAAGGTCGCAGGATACAAAATTAACATACAAAAGTCCATAGCCTTTCTATATGCCAACAATGAAATATTAGAAAACAAACTCAAAAAAATAATCCCCTTCACGATTGCAACAAAAGAAATAAAATACCTAAGAATAAACATAACAAAGAATGTAAAGGACCTATATAATGAAAACTACAAAGCATTGTTAAGAGAAATAGTAAAAGACACAATGAGATGGAAAAATATTTTTTGTTCTTGGTTAGGAAGAATAAATATAATTAAAATGGCCATGTTACCCAAAGCAATATATAAATTTAATGCAATTCCCATAAAAATTCTTATGACATTTTTTAAAGAAATGGAGCAAAAAATCATCAGATTCATATGGAACTATAAAAAACCCCGAATAGCCAAAGCAATCCTAAGGAAAAAGAATGAAGCTGGGGGCATTACAATACCTGAGTTTAAACTATATTATAGGGCCACGATAATCAAAACAGCATGGTATTGGCAGAAAAATAGACATTCAGACCAATGGAACAGAGTAGAAAGCCCAGAAATAAAACCACATATATATGGTCAAATAATCTTTGATAAAGGGGCCAGCAACACACAGTGGAGTAAAGAAAGCCTCTTCAACAAATGGTGTTGGGAAAACTGGAAAGCCACATGCAAAAGAATGAAACTCGACTACAGCCTGTCCCCGTGTACTAAAATTAATTCAAAATGGAGCAAAGACCTAAATATAAGACCTGAAACAATAAAGTACATAGAAGAAGACATAGGTACTAAACTCATGGACCTGGGTTTTAAAGAACATTTTATGAACTTGACTCTAATGGCAAGAGAAGTGAAGGCAAAGATAAATGAATGGGACTACATCAGGATAAAGAGTTTTTACTCAGGCACGGAGATCCAAGCCGAGGAAAAACTGATCCTGTGGCAACCCGGGCAATAGAAGCTAACACTTGCGCCAAACCCAAACAAAGAAAGAAAAGCAGAGTGGCCATTTTACCTGGTCTCTGGGTCGGAGCGCAGTTAGTGGGCGAGAATTTCTTCCTGGGAAAGCCACGCATGGGAGGGAGTGAGAACTAATTCCAACGGTGGAAATTTTTTGTGCTGGTGAGGGTTTCACTCAGGGAAACGCGGCCGGCCTCATATCCTGGTTTGCGCACGCAGATAAGGAGTGAGCAATTCCTCCGAGTGCCTCGGCAGTGCGCGCCCGTGTTATCGAAAAGAGGGGCAGAGTCAGGGGCCTTTGTGTGGGCCAAAGCGGAATCTCGAGCCGCCCCAGCGCCTTGCAAAAGCCGCGCATGGGGACGGAGCGAGACTCAATTCCAACGGTGGAGATTTTCCGTGCTGGAGGGTGTTTCACTCAGAGCGTGAGACTGCTGGCCGGATATCCTGGTCGCAGACAGTGAGTGAGAGTTTCCTCCAAGCGCCCCGGAAATGGGCGCCCGCTTGTGTTACACGGACTCTCTCACTGTCAGAGCCTATAAATGCTATTGAGCTTCGACTGCCAACGAGACTAAAGCACAATACATGACATTGCCATAGAGACTTATCAACTGCAAACCTCTACCTGAGCGTGCCAAAGGGGCAGAACCCAGGGTACAGAGTCACCGACCAGGAAGAGGGAGAGAAAAGAAAAAGCAAGAAGATAACCTCTCAAAATCAAGAATAATCTGCAGACTTTATAACCAATCCCATTTTATTATATTTGTTTGTTTGTTTCTCTTATCTCCATTCTTGATACTTTTTTTTCCTCCTCCAATTTGGCCGATTAACTCTCTACCGGTCTTACTCTCTCCTCTCCTTGAACTACACTACCCATAAGTGTTACATCTCCCATTATCTTTTCTCTTCTCTTCCTTTCTCTCTATGAGGGTTGCACTCCAAAACCCTTAACTCTCTCTCTCTCCTCTTTTTTCTTTTTTCTTCTTTTAGTGGTTCCCTCTTTTTTTCTCTCACTCTCTTTCTTTTCTCCCTCTATATTAGTTTCTTCCTTTCTCCTTTACATCTCCTCTCATTCAAACCTCAATAACAAACAAATTATCTTATCTGGGACTCAAACCTATGTTTGTGGCATTTTGGGAGGTTTTTACTTCACCTTTTTA
This sequence comes from Saccopteryx bilineata, assembly GCF_036850765.1. Lineage (NCBI taxonomy): Eukaryota > Metazoa > Chordata > Mammalia > Chiroptera > Emballonuridae > Saccopteryx > Saccopteryx bilineata. Next base: position 111,262,439 of record NC_089493.1, read on the forward strand.
ACTCACTAGCAGTGCTCTCATCCCTGGCTCTCCATATTATCTAGTTCTTGTTCCACTAAATACAATAGTAATTTTTTAATTTGTCCCCCCATTTTTCCATTTTCCTCTTATTCCTCTCATCATAACTCTTAGACAACCAACACCTAAAAGCAAATCATTTCATTCTTGACCCCAATTTTTTCCTTATTTGCTTTTTGTGGGTCCATACGCTCTTTTTTTTTCTTTTTTCTTTCCTTTTTTTTTTTTTTTTTGCCCCTTTATTACTTTTCCCCAATTCAGGCCCTCCATCACAGGCATTGTTTGTTATAATTCACAGTTCACCACAAGATTTTCTCAAAAAAGAGGGGAGAGGAGAGGAGAGGAAAAAAGGAGGAGGGGAATAATTTCCTTTTCTTTAATTTTTATTTTATTTTTCTTTATTTCATTATTAATTTTTTTTAAAAAAACAACTCTTTTCGATTTTTTATTTTTTTTTATTTTTATTTTTTTTAACTTTTTATTCTTTATTAAATCTCATTAATACTATCAACAAAACCACCCTCAGATGCCATTAAGGAAGAGAAAATTGAATATCATGGATACACAAGAAAGAGAGGTAACACAGCTAGATGAGGAAAAATCTATGGAGAAAAAATTTAATATATTGGAAACCTTGGAGCTAAATGACAGAGAATTCAAGATAGAAATACTAAAAATCCTCCGAGATATACAAGAAAACACAGAAAGGCAATTTAGGGAGCTCAGAAAACAACTCAAGGAACACAAAGAATATATGTCCAAGGAAATTGAAACTATAAAAACAAATCAAACAGAGATGAAAAACTCAATTCACGAGCTGAAAAACGAAATAACAAGCTTAGCTAATAGAACAGGTCAGATAGAAGAGAGGATTAGTGAAATAGAAGACAAGCAACTTGAGGCACAACAGAGAGAAGAAGAAAGAGACTCAAAAATTAAAAAAAATGAGATAGCCCTACAAGAATTATCTGACTCCATCAGAAAGAATAACATAAGAATAATAGGTATATCAGAGGGAGAAGAGAGAGAAAATGGAATGGAGAACATACTCAAACAAATAATAGATGAGAACTTCCCAAGCCTGTGGAAAGAACTAAAGCCTCAAGTTCAAGAAGCAAACAGAACTCCGAGTTTTCTTAACCCCAACAAACCTACTCCAAGGCATATCATAATGAAATTGACACAAACAAACAGCAAAGAAAAAATTCTCAAGGCAGCCAGGGAAAAGAAGAATACAACATACAAAGAATGGCCCATTAGATTATCATCAGATTTCTCAGCAGAAACTCTACAAGCTGGAAGAGAGTGGACCCCAATATTTAAAGTCCTGAAAGAGAGGAACTTTCAGCAATGAATACTATACCCATCAAAGCTATCCTTCAAATATGAAGGAGAAATAAAAACATTCACAGATACAGAAAAGATGAGGGAATTTATCATCAGAAAACCCCCACTCCAGGAATTACTAAAGGGGGTTCTCCAATCAGATACAAAGAACAAAAAAAAACAGAGCCACAAGTAAAAGCTCCAAGAAGAACACAATAAAACCAAATTTAAACTGTGACAACAACAAAAAGAAAGAGGGGGAGAAGATGGAGATTAACAGTAGCAAAGGACGATGGAGTGCAAAAGTACTCACAAAATAGTTCGCTACAATGAACAGGGTAGGGACCCTTTTCATTACTCAAAGGTAACCACCATTGAAAAAACCACCACAGAAGCACATGAGATAAAAAAGATAGCAACAGAGGAAAGATGTATGGAATACAACCAAATAAAAACAAAAGATAGAAAAACGAAAGAGAAGGATCAAACAAGACACAAAACTAACAGAAAGCAAGATAGAAAATGGCAATAGGGAACTCACAAGTGTCAATAATTACACTAAATGTAAACGGATTAAACTCACCAATAAAAAGGTACAGAGTAGCAGAATGGATTAAAAAAGAAAATCCAACTGTATGCTGCCTACAGGAAACTCATCTAAGTAACAAGGATAAAAACAAATTCAAAGTGAAAGGCTGGAAAACAATACTCCAAGCAAATAACATCCAAAAAAAAGCAGGTGTAGTAACACTCATATCGGATAATGCTGACTACAAGACAGGAAAAGTACTCAGAGACAAAAATGGCCATTTCATAATGGCTAAGGGGACACTGAATCAAGAAGACATAACAATTCTTAATATATATGCACCAAACCAAGGAGCACCAAAATATATAAGACCGCTACTTATTGACCTTAAAACAAAAACTGACAAAAATACAATCATACTTGGAGATCTCAATACACCGCTGACGGCTCTAGATCGGTCATCCAAACAGAGAATCAACAAAGACATAGTGGCCTTAAACAAAACACTAGAGCACCTGGATATGATAGACATCTACAGGACATTTCATCCCAAAGTGACTGAGTATACATTTTTCTCCAGTGTACATGGATCATTCTCAAGAATTGACCATATGTTGGGCCACAAAAACAACATCAGCAAATTCAGAAAAATCAAAGTTGTACCAAGCATATTTTCTGATCATAAAGCCTTGAAACTAGAATTCAACTGCAAAAAAGAGGAAAAAAATCCCACAAAAATGTGGAAACTAAACAACATACTTCTAAAAAATGAATGGGTCAAAGAAGAAATAAGTGCAGAGATCAAAAAATATATACAGACTAATGAAAATGACAATACGACATATCAGAATCTATGGGATGCAGCAAAAGCAGTGATAAGAGGGAAGTTCATATCACTTCAGGCATATATGAACAAACAAGAGAGAGCCCAAGTGAACCACTTAACTTCTCACCTTAAGGAACTAGAAAAAGAAGAACAAAGACAACCCAAAACCAGCCGAAGAAAGGAGATAATAAAAATCAGAGCAGAAATAAATGAATTAGAGAACAGAAAAACTATAGAAAAAATTAATGGAACAAGGAGCTGGTTCTTTGAAAAGATCAACAAAATTGACAAACCCTTGGCAAGACTTACCAAGGAAAAAAGAGAAAGAACTCATATAAACAAAATCCTAAATGAAAGAGGAGAAATCACCGCGGACACCGTAGATATACAAAGAATTATTGTAGAATACTATGAAAAACTTTATGCCACTAAATTCAACAACCTAGAAGAAATGGATAAATTCCTAGAAAAATACAACCTTCCTAGACTGAGTCAAGAAGAAGCAGAAAGCCTAAACAGACCTATCAGTAGAGAAGAAATAGAAAAAACCATTAAAAACCTCCCCAAAAATAAAAGTCCCGGCCCTGACGGCTATACCAGCGAGTTTTATCAAACATTCAAAGAAGACTTGGTTCCTATTCTACTCAAAGTCTTCCAAAAAATTGAAGAAGAAGCAATACTTCCAAACACATTTTATGAGGCCAATGTAACCCTCATACCAAAACCAGGCAAGGATGGCACAAAAAAAGAAAACTACAGACCAATATCTCTAATGAATACAGATGCTAAAATACTAAACAAAATACTAGCAAATCGAATACAACACCATATTAAAAAAATAATACATCATGATCAAGTGGGATTCATCCCAGAATCTCAAGGATGGTTCAACATACGTAAAACGGTTAATGTAATACAACATATCAACAAAACAAAGAACAAAAACCACATGATCTTATCAATAGATGCAGAAAAGGCTTTCGATAAAATACAACACAATTTTATGTTTAAGACTCTCAACAAAATGGGTATAGAAGGAAAATATCTCAACATGATAAAGGCCATATATGATAAACCATCAGCTAACATCATATTAAATGGCACTAAACTGAAGATTTCCCTCTTAAATCAGGAACAAGACAGGGTTGTCCACTCTCTCCACTCTGATTTAATGTGGTACTAGAGGTTCTAGCCAGAGCAATCAGACAAGACAAAGAAATAAAAGGCATCCATATCGGAAAAGAAGAAGTAAAGGTATCACTTTTTGCAGATGATATGATCCTATACATCGAAAACCCCAAAGAATCCACAAAAAGACTACTAGAAACAATAAGCCATACAGTAAGGTCGCAGGATACAAAATTAACATACAGAAGTCAATAGCCTTTCTATATGCCAACAATGAAACAACTGAGAAGGAACTCAAAAGAATAATCCCCTTCACGATTGCAACAAAAAAAATAAAGTACTTAGGAATAAACATAACAAAGAATGTAAAGGACTTATATAATGAAAACTATAAACCATTGTTAAGGGAAATTGAAAAAGATATAATGAGATGGAAGAATATACCTTGTTCTTGGCTAGGAAGAATAAATATAATCAAGATGGCTATATTACCCAAAGCAATATACAAATTTAATGCAATTCCCATCAAACTTCCAATGACATTTTTTAAAGAAATAGAGCAAAAAATCATCAGATTTATATGGAACTATAAAAAACCCCGAATAGCCAAAGCAATCCTAAAGAAAAAGAATGAAGCTGGGGGCATAACAATACCTGACTTCAAACTCTACTATAGGGCCATGACAATCAAAACAGCATGGTATTGGCAGAAAAATAGACACTCAGATCAATGGAACAGAATAGAAAGTCCGGAAATAAAACCACATATATATAGTCAAATAATTTTTGATAAAGGGGCCAACAACACACAATGGAGAAAAGAAAGCCTCTTCAATAAATGGTGCTGGGAAAACTGGAAAGCCACATGCAAAAGAATGAAACTGGACTACAGTCTCTCCCCCTGTACAAAAATTAACTCAAAATGGATCAAAGATCTAAACATAAGACCTGAAACAATTAAGTACATAGAAGAAGACATAGGTACTCAACTCATGGACCTGGGTTTTAAAGAGCATTTTATGAATTTGACTCCAATGGCAAGAGAAGTGAAGGCAAAAATTAATGAATGGGACTACATCAGACTAAGAAGTTTTTGCTCAGCAAGAGAAACTGATAACAAAATAAACAGAAAGCCAACTAAATGGGAAATGATATTTTCAAACAACAGCTCAGATAAGGGCTTAATATCCAAAATATACAAAGAACTCATAAAACTCAACAACAAACAAACAAACAATCCAATAAAAAAATGGGAAGAGGATATGAATAGACACTTCTCCCAGGAAGAAATACAAATGGCCAACAGATATATGAAAAGATGCTCATCTTCTTTAGCTATTAGATAAATGCAAATCAAAACGGCAATGAGATACCACCTCACACCTGTTAGATTAGTTGTTATTAGCAAGTCAGGTAATAGCAAATGTTGGAGAGGCTGTGGAGAAAAAGGAACCCTCATCCACTGTTGGTGGGAATGTAAAGTAGTACAACCATTATGGAAGAAAGTATGGTGGTTCCTCAAAAAACTGAAAATAGAACTACCTTATGACCCAGCAATTCCTCTACTGGGTATATATCCCCAAAACTCAGAAACATTGATACGTAAAGACACATGCAGCCCCATGTTTATTGCAGCATTGTTCACAGTGGCCAGGACATGGAAACAACCAAAAAGCCCATCAATAGATGACTGGATAAAGAAGATGTGGCACATATACACTATGGAATACTACTCAGCCATAAGAAATGATGACATCGGAACATTTACAGCAAAATGGTGGGATCTTGATAACATGATACGAAGCGAAATAAGTAAATCAGAAAAAAACAGGAACTGTATTATTCCGTACGTAGGTGGGACATAATAGTGAAACTAAGAGACATTGATAAGAGTGTGATGGTTACAGGGGGGAGGGGCAATGGGAGAGGGAAAGGGGGAGGGGGAGGGGCACAGAGAGAACAAGATAGAGGGTGACGGAGGACAATCTGACTTTGGGTGGTGGGTATGCAACATAATTGAATGACAAGATAACCTGGACTTGTTATCTTTGAATATATGTATCCTGATTTATTGATGTCACCCCATTAAAAAAATAAAATTATAAAAAAAAAAAAGTTTTTACTCAGTAAGAGAAACTGATATCAAAATAAACAGACAGCCAACTAAATGGGAAAGGTTATTTTCAAACAACAGCTCAGATAAGGGTCTAATATCTAAAATTTACAAAGAACTCATAAAACTCAACAACAAACAAACAAACAATCCAATAAAAAAATGGGAAGAGGACATGAACAGACACTTCTCCCAGGAAGAAATACAAATGGCCAACAGATATATGAAAAGATGCTCAGCTTCATTAGTTATTAGAGAAATGCAAATCAAAACTACAATGAGATACCACCTCACTCCTGTTAGATTAGCTATTATCAACAAAACTTGTAATAGCAAATGTTGGAGAGGCTGCGGAGAAAAGGGAACTCTCATCCACTGTTGGTGGGACTGTATAGTAGTACAACCATTATGGAAGAAAGTATGGTGGTTCCTCAAAAAACTGAAAATAGAACTACCTTATGACCCAGCAATCCCTCTACTGGGTATATACCCCCAAACCTCAGAAACATTGATACGTAAAGACACATGTAGCCCCATATTCACTGCAGCACTGTTCACAGTGGCAAAGACATGGAAACAACCAAAAAGCCCTTCAATAGAAGACTGGATAAAGAAGATGTGGCACATATACACTATGGAATACTACTCAGCCATAAGAAATGATGACATCAGATCATTTACAGCAAAATGGTGGGATCTTGATAACATTATACGGAGTGAAATAAGTAAATCAGAGAAAAACAAGAACTACATGATTCCATACATTGGTGGAACATAAAAGTGAGACTAAGAGACATGGACAAGAGTGTGGTGGTTACCAGCGGTGGGGGGAGGGAGGATGTGGGAGGGAAGGAGGGTGAGAGTTAGGGGGAGGGGGAGGGGCACAGAGAAAACTAGATAGAGGGTGTCGGAGGACAATCTGACTCTGGGCGAGGAGTATGCAACATAATTTAATGACAAGATAACCTAGACATGTTTTCTTTGAATATATGTACCCTGATTTATTAATGTCATCCCATTAACATTAATAAAAATTTATTAAAAAAACTAATACATGCCATTAATTGTAACAAAAATAAATTAAAATTTCATAAAAACTAGAGCATGCATCAGAAATAGATTTCAGATTTGGAATCAGTAATGCAGAAATATATAAAAACAATTCTAAAACCTCATGCAACAAAAAATAAAAAAAATTGTTCCCCAGTGATATTTTAGTGTGATGTGCAAACAAAAAAATTTTACTGAGTTTTAATAGTATATAAAGTACTCCCCATTGCTGCATTAAAATGATAAATTTTCCAAACATAGATCATTAACATTCAAATGTTCATGGTTTTCAGGTTATTTATGGGCTATAACCAATAATCTCTTACTTTATGTCAACTCCTCAATCACATTAGTCTGTATTACAAACTAACTTCAAATCAACATACTTTCAATAAAAAAATGAGAGTGTAATGTGTTTAATCAATAATAAGGGCATTCATGAGGATTCTGCCCTCATCACCTAATCACCCTCAAAGGCTCCACTTCTAAACACCACATATTGGGTATTCAGTGTCAACAGATGAATGTGGGGGAAGGGGCTAAACATTCAGTTTATATCAGCCAAATTGTGTTTTGTCTACTTTCCTGTAAAATCTATATTTTGTTAAATTGTGAGGCTTAGATCATGTTTTAACTTTAAAAATAAAATAATCATTTTAGATAACTTACAATATTCAGAAGAATGTATAAAAAAATTAAAATCACCTATAAAATCATTAACCAGAGAAAACCACTTTTTAACACTCTGGTATATTTTTATTCATTCTATTATCTATGAATCTTCACATGGATGTGTCTTTTTCCTTTATTTTCCTGCAATATCCAGCTAATTTGGGACACAGAGTTTGTATCTTGCTTTTAAAAAATAAACTATTTCAAGATGACTTGATTTAAAATTAGTGTATGAAATGAAATTATATTCTCAAAACATGTTTTTATGTGTCTGATTCTGGTTTCTCTGAGGAGCAGATGCCAAAATGTAATTAAAACTGCAAGAATTTTATTAAAAGTGCCTATGTGAGAGAAAATAGGAAGGCAATGAGGCTGCATGCAAGTCTGCCACAGAGTGGGTCTGCCCTAGTCTCTTGTCTCCTTGGTCTTTAGCTGGAAGTAGGCCTTGGAAGGTGTGGCCTTAGCGCAAGTTCAGTAATGGATTTCAAAATGCTGCAGCCAGGCCAGCCCTTGGTCAGTATATTTCTCATAGTTAGAAGTCTGTGATGCACATTCTTATTCCCTATATTAAGGTTGCACGATAGTCCATCAAGTGGATAGATTTTTCCCCCCAGTCATTTTCAACAATTGTGCTTTCATGATTATTTTCTTAGTTGGGTTCCTAGAAATGAAATTGCTGGATTGTGGTATAAAATTTATTTCTAAATATTTTATCTAATATTTAATATGTCCAAATAATGTTCCCAAATGCATTTCTGTATAAACTATAATTTATTTACTTTATTCTATCTATGTAGTTATTTGAGAAGTATATGTCATTCTAGTAGTGGCTATCTTTAGATTTTCAAAATAATTTTTCAATCTGTATTTGATACCAGCCTATAAAATAATTATTTAAAACGATCTTATGCCCTTATCCTCTTGGATTTATTTAATTCTAACTTCTCTGTTTATGAATATGATATGAAATTTGAGGCTAAAATTATTGTACTGTTATTAAATTCAAAATAAACTTCTTGCAAGTATATATATATATTACTTTTGCAACTAGTATGAAATTATAAATAATAGAGTATTACTTCCATAAATAAACCAAAATAAATAAATAAAATCTTTTTTTTTTAAGAACCAACTTTACAACTGTTATGGTGAACCAAGTGTGTCTTTTGATATTGGATTTTAGGTTAATAGTAACATCCCAGAGCAATAGAGCTATATTCTTTGATACAGATTTTTCCTTAAAATTTATTTTGAACCAAGAAATTTTGAAGCTGATTTAATTATACCATAGAATACTGCTGCGTGTAAGCCACCAAAGCTTTCTTCCTTCTATTCATCAGTCAAGTTTTCTACTGGGTAAGAAGGGCTGCCTTCCATGTCTAGCCATAGGCTAGCATCATCTTTTTTTAAAATTTTTCTTTTATTATTATTTTTTATTAATTTTAATGGGGTGACATTGATAAATCAGGGTACATATATTCAGAGAAAACATATCCAGGTTATTTAGACATTTGATTTTGTTGCATACCCCTCATCCAAACTCAAATTGTCTTCCATTGCCTTCTATCTGGTTTTCTTTGTGCCCCTCCCCTCCCTCCACTCTCCTTTCTCCCCACCCACTCCATCTCCTTCCCCCCCTGCCCCCCATAACAATCACACTTTTGTCCATGTCTCTGAGTCTCCTTTTTTGTCCCATCTATATATGGATTCAAATAGTTCTTAGTTTTTTCTGATTTACGTATTTCACTCAGTATAATGCTCTCAAGGTCCATTCATATTGTTGTAAATAATCCAATGTCATCATTTCTTATGGCTGAGTAGTATTCCATAGTATATATGTACCAACACTTTTTAATCCACTCGTCCACTGACGGACACTTGGGTTGTTTCCAGATCTTTGCTATTGTGAACAATGCTGCCATAAACATGGGGGTGCATTTCTTCTTTTGGAATAGTGCTATGGTGTTCTTGGGTTATATTTCTAAAAGTAGGATAGCTGGGTCAAAAGGCAGTTTGATTTTTAATTTCTTGAGGAATCTCCATACTGTTTTCCACAGTGGCTGCACCAGTCTGCATTCCCACCAGCAGTGTAGGAGAGTTCCATTTTCTCCACAACCTCACCAGCACTTACTCTGTGTTGTTTTGTTGATGAGCACCATTCTGACTGGTGTGAGGTGATATCTCATTGTGGTTTTAATTTGCATTTCTCTAATGATTAGTGATGTTGTGCATTTTTTATATGACTATTGGCCATCTGTATGTCCTCTTTGGAGAAGTGTTAAATGAATTTAGCAAGGTGGCAGTATATAAAATGAATACTCAGAAATCAGAGGCATTTTTATACACCAACAACGAACTTGTCAGAAAGAGAAATTAAGGAAACAATCCCCTTCACTATTACAAAAAAAAAAGTACCTAGAAGTACATTTAACCAATGAGATTAAAGACTTGTACTTGAAAAATTATAAAACATTGATAAAAGAAATTAAAGAAAATATAAACAAGTGGAAACATATACCGTGCTCATGGTTAGAAAGAATAAATATCATTGAAGTGTCTATATTACCCAAAACAATTTATAAATTCAATGCAATATCAATTAAAATACCAATGACATACTCCAAAGATATAGAACACATATTCCAAAAATTTATATGGAACCAAAAGAGAACACAAATAGCCTCATCAATCTTGAAAAGGAACAATAAAATGGGAGGTATCACACTTCCTGATATTAAGTTATACTACAAGGCCATTGTACTCAAAACAGCCTGGTACTGGCATGAGAACAGGCACGTAGATCAATGGAACAGAACAGAGAACCCAGAAATAAATCCACATCTTTATGGAAAACTGATATTTGACAAAGGAGGTAAGAGCATACAATGGAGTAAAGACAGCTTCTTTAATTAAATGTTGTTGGGAATTTGGACATCTACCTGCAAAAAAATGAAACTAGACCACCAACTTACACCATTCACAAAAATAAACTCAAAATGAATAAAAGACTTAAGTGAAAGCCGTGAAACCATAAGCATCTTAAGAGAAAACAAAGGCAGTAAGCTTTCCGACGTCTCGCGCAGCAATATATTTGCTGATTTATCTCCACGGGCAAATGAAATAAAAAACAGGATAAACAAATGGGACTATATCAAACTAAAAAGCTTTTGCACAGCTAAAGACAATAAGAACAGAATAAAAAGACAAACTACACAATGGGAGAACATATTTGACAATACGTCTGATAACCAAAATTTATAAAGAACTTGTTAAACTCAACACCAGGAAGACAAACAATCCAATCAAAAAATGGGCAAAAGAAATGAATAGACACTTCTTCAAAGAGGGCATTGTCCTTTTTTTATTCTATTTTTATTAATTTTAATGCAGTGACATTGATAAATCAGGGTACATATGTTTCGAGAAAACACCTCCAGATTATTTTGACATTTGATTATGCTGCAAACCCCTCACCCAAAGTCAAATTGTCTTCTGTCACTTTCTATCTGTTTTTCTTTATGCCCTTCCCCTTCCCCCACTCCCTCTCTCTCCTTCCAACCCACCCCCGTTACCATCACATTCTTGTCCATGTCTCTGAGTCTCATTTTTATTTCCCATCTACGTATGGGTTTATATAGTTCTTAGTTTTTTTCTGGTTTACTTATTTCACTCTGTATAATGTTATCAAGGTTCATCCATGTTATTGTAAATGATACCATGTCATCATTTCTTATGGCTGAGTAGTATTCCATAGTATATATCTACCAAAGCTTTTTAATCCACTTGTCCTCTGATGGACACTTGGGCTGTTTCCAGATCTTCGCGATTGTGAACAATGCTGCCATAAACATGGGGGCGCATTTCTCCTTCTGGAACGGTTCTATGGTGTTCTTGGGGTATATTCCTAAAAGTGAGAGAGCTGGGTCAAAAGGCTTTTCGATTTTCAATTTCTTGAGGAATCTCCATACTGTTTTCTACAGAGGCTGCATCAGTCTGCATTCCCACCAGCAGTGCAGGAGGATTCCCTTTTCTCCACATCCTTGCCAGCACTTATTCTGTGTTGTTTTGTTGATGAGCGCCATTCTGACTGGTGTGAAGTGATATCTCATTGTGGTTTTAATTTGCATTACTCTAATGATTAGTTATGTTGAGCATTTTTTCATATGTCTATTGGCCATCTGTATGTCCTCTTTGGAGAAGTATCTATTCATTTCTTTTGCCCATTTTTGATTGGATTGTTTGTCTTCCTGGTGTTGAGATTTATAAGTTCTTTATAAATTTTGGTTATTAACTCCTTATCAGATGTACTGTCAAATATATTCTCCCATTGTGTAGTTTGTCTTTTTATTCTGTTCTTATTGTCTTTGGCTGTGCAAAAGCTTTTTAGTTTGATATAGTCCCATTTGTTTATCCTGTCTTTTATTTCACTTCCCCATGGAGATAAATCAGCAAATAAATCGCTGTGAGAGATGTCAGAGAGCTTACTGCCTATGTTTTCTTCTAAGATGCTTATGGTTTCATGGCTTACATTTAAGTCTTTTATCCATTTTGAGTTTATTTTTGTGAATGGTGTAAGTTGGTGGTCTAGTTTCATATTTTTGTAGTAGCTGTCCAATTTTCCCAACACCATTTATTAAAGAGGCTGTCTTTACTCCATTGAATGCTCTTACTCCATTGTATGCTAAATATCAGTTGTCCATAGAGTTGTGGGTTTATTTCTGGGTTCTCTGTTCTGTTCCATTGATCTATGTGCCTGTTCTCATGCCAGTACCAGGCTGTTTTGAGTACAATGGCCTTGTAGTATAGCTTGATATTAGGAAGTGTGACACCTCCCCCTTTATTATTCTTTTTTAAGATTGCTGAGGTTATTTGTGTTCTCTTTTGGTTCCATATAGATTTTTGGACTATGTGATCTATATCTTTAAAGTATGTCATTGGTATTTTAATTGGTATTGCACTGAATTTATAAATTGTTTTGGGTAATATAGACATTTTAATGATGTTTATTCTTCCTAACCATGAGCACGGTATATGCTTCCACTTGTTTGTACCTTCCTTGATTTCTTTTATCAATGTTTTATAATTTTCTGAGTACAAGCCTTTAGTCTCCTTGGTTAAATGTACTTCTAGGTACTTTATTTTTTTGTTTGTAATAGTGAAGGGGATTGTTTACTTAATTTCTCTTTCTGACTGTTTATGTTGGCATATAAAAATGCCTCTGATTTCTGAGTATTAATTTTATATCCTGCCACTTTGCTGAATTCATTTATCAGGTCTAGTAGTTTTTTTTTGTTTGTTTTTTGTTTTTTTTTTTTGTTTTTTTTTTCAGAGACAGAGAGTGAGTCAGAGAGAGGGATAGACAGGGACAAACACACAGGAATGGAGAGAGATGAGAAACATCAATCATTAGTTTTTCATTACGCATTGCAACACCATAGTTGTTCATTGATTGCTTTCTCATATGTGCCTTGACCGTGGGCCTTCAGCAGACCGAGTAACCTCTTGCTGGAACCAGCGACCTTGGGTTCAAGCTGGTGGGTTTTTTGCTCAAACCAGATGAGCCCACGCTCAAGCTGGCGACCTCGAGGTCTCAAACCTGGGTCCTCTGCATCCCAGTCTGATGCTCTATCTACTGAGCCACCACCTGGTCAGGCTCCAGTAGTTTTCTGACTGTGACTTTAGGGTTTTCGATATAGAATATCATATCATCTGCAAATAATGATAGCTTTACTTTTTTTTTTCATCTTGAATGCCTTTTATTTCTTCTTCTTGTCTGATTGCTGTGGCTAGGACTTCCAGGACTATGTTAAATAAGAGTGGTGAAAGGGGACACCCCTGCCTTGTTCCTGATCTTAAGGGGATTGCTTTTAATTTTTGCCCATTGAGTATGATGTTGACTTTGGGTTTGTCATAGATGGCTTTTATCATATGAGGTATGTTCCCTGTATTCTCACTTTGTTGAGAGTTTTAATCATGAATGGGTGCTGGATTTTATCAAATGCTTTTTCTGCATCTATTAAAATTATCATGTGGTTTTTCTCCTTCCTTTTGTTTATGTGATGAATTGCATTGATTGATTTGCAAATACTGTACCAGCCTTGCCTCCCCAGAATAAATCCCACTTGATCATGGTGTATAATTTTTTCAATATATTGTTGGATCCGGTTTGCTAATATATTTGTTGAGGATTTTAGCATCTATATTCATCAAGGAAATTGGCCTATAGTATTATTTCTTTGTGTTGTCTTTGCCTGGTTTTGGAATCAGAATTATGTTCACTTCATAAAGGGAGCTTGGAAGTCTTCCTCCCTCTTGAATTTTTTGAAATAGCTTGAGAAGGATAAGAGTTAGTTCTTCTTTGAATATTTGGTATAATTCACTTGTGAAGCCATCTGGCCCAGGACTTTTCTTTGTTGAAAGTTTTTTGATAACTGTTTTGATCTCACTTGGTGTATACGGTCTGTTTAGGTTTTTAATTCTTCCAGATTGATTTTTGGAAGATTGCATGTTTCAAGGAATTTGTCCATTTTATCTAGATTGTCTAGTTTTTTGGCTTACAGTTCTTCATAGTGTTTTCTTACAATATTTTGTATTTCTGTTGTGTCAGTTGTTATTTCTCCACTCTCATTTCTAATTTTATTTACTTGAGTCCTCTCTCTTTTTTTTAGTGAGCCTAGTTAAAAGTTCATCGATTTTGTTTACCTTTTCAAAGAAAAGTAAACTCCTAGTTTCATTGATCCTCTGTATTGTTTCATTAGTCTCTATGTCATTTATTTCTGCTCTGATCTTTATTATTTCCTTCCTTCTACTACATTTGGGCTTTAGTTGTTGTTCTTTTTCTAGTTCTTTTAGATGCAGGGTTAAGTTGTTTATTTGAGCTTTTTCTTGCTTCTTGAGATATGCTTGTAGTGCTATGAACTTCCTTCTTAGGACTTTTTTTACTGTGTCCCATAATTTTTTTTTTTTTTGCACTTTTCTAAAGCTGGAAACAGGGAGAGACAGTCAGACAGACTCCCGCATGCGCCCGACCGGGATCCACCCGGCACGCCCACCAGGGGGCAACGCTCTGCCCACCAGGGGGCGATGCTCTGCCCATCCTGGGCGTCGCCATGTTGCGACCCTCCTGGGTGTCGCCATGTTGCGACCAGAGCCACTCTAGCGCCTGGGGCAGAGGCCACAGAGCCATCCCCAGCGCCCGGGCCATCTTTGCTCCAATGGAGCCTTGGCTGCGGGAGGGGAAGAGAGAGACAGAGAGGAAGGCGCGGCGGAGGGGTGGAGAAGCAAATGGGCGCTTCTCCTATGTGCCCTGGCCGGGAATCGAACCCGGGTCCTCCGCACGCTAGGCCGACGCTCTACCGCTGAGCCAACCGGCCAGGGCTGTGTCCCATAAATTTTGAGTTGTTGTATGCTCATTATCATTCACTTCTAGAAATTTTTTATTTCTTTTTTTTTATCTCATTCTTAATCCATTCATTATTTAACAACCTGCTATTTAGTTTCCATATGTTTGAGAATTTTTTAGCCTTTCTGTTGTGGTTGATTTCTAATTTCATGCCATTGTGATCTGAGAAAGTTCTTGATATAATTTCAATCTTCTTAAATTTGTTGAGACCACTTTTGTACCCTAACATTGGTCTATCCTAGAAAATGTACCATGAGCACTTGAAAAGAATGTGTATTCTGCTGCTTTAGGGTGAAAGTTTCTGAAGATGTCTATTAAATCGAATTGATCTAGTGTGTCCTTTAAGTCTGCTGTTTCTTTGTTAATTTTCTTTGTTAAGGATCTATCTAGTGATGTTAGTGGGGTATTAAAATCCCCTACTGTTATAGTATTGCTGATGATCTCACTGCTTTATATATTTACGTGCTCTTATATTAGGTGCATAGATATTTATAATAGTTATATCTTCCTGTTGGACTGCTCTCTTTATCATTATGTAGTGGGAGGGCATCATCCTTTTAATGAGAGTCAATTTCAATTTCTCCTGCTTCTGTGCCACATAATATTTTCCAGCAGAAATATGTGTCTTCTAGTGTAACATAAATTTCTGGCCATGTAGATGATAAAATGCTGACTCCTTGATGAAAATATATTGACTGCAAGAATACATGACAAATTTACAACAATCTGCATATGCTTTCAACATTGGGAAATGAAGTCTTCTGTGAGCCCTAATTTTCTTATTTACCTACTCCTATTGTTTACTCCTTGTTGGGGAAATAGGCCTCAGTATGTCTATATCCACAGTGCTAACCTGTAGAATCATAAAAAGGGGTGGGGCAGGGCACCTGGCAGGCAATTAGCATCCTGTAAAAAGAATAACAGAACTTCCTTGTGCAATATTAACCACCCACAACACCATTTAGTCTCAGAACAGAAAGCTCTGTGAATGTTTAACTTTCACAATGTTTGCTTTTCTGATAGTGAGTCACTTTCATATATGAAATATAAGCCTGTTGCTCATCAATTAAGCCTGAGTTGACCTTCAAAATTTAATATTCTTTTAACAGTGATATGTGTAATTTGCTACATGGTAGCATCCATTCAAAATATGAGAAAATTAGGATTGAAAATATCATAAGCTTGAATAAAGAATTTTGAATAGGCCATCTAACTTATCAGTTCAATTGCATATTGCAAATCATGGGTGCTGAAGGGCATTTAGTGAGAGAGGCCTCTATCCCTTTAAATACTCCGGCTGTACTTTCAGTAAAAATGAAATGACCTCATAAAAATATAAGGCAGTGCTGTTTGACAGGCATTGAGTCTCTTCTGACTTCAGAGCAGAGGATGAGTGATGAATGATGTGAGCAACAAAGACTCAGCAGAGGAAGAAACAGTTGGAATGCCATGGAAAGAAAGATAGAGCTTTGCTAGCCAAGTGCCAGAAACAGCAGGAAGCCAGACAACACCTGCTGTTGATTTTAAGGACTTGCTCAACCTGTTTGTAGGTCAGCTAACCTCTCAGCTGGCTCATGCCATTTCTGACTGCCTAGGTGAGGCTCGAAGTCCTGACTACATTTTTAGAAATGTTGATGGCCAGGGCAGGTACATGCCTGTTGGAGAGATCTAGAACTTCTTTGATTTAGTGATGTATAGAAGGCCCTTTGATATGAACACAGGCTTATCTTCTATGGCTTTCTTTGCATTTCAGTCAAACACACTACTTCCTGTTCCTGTTGCTTAAATTTGTGAACTATTATTATGAGTGCAGGTAAAGAAAGATGCTAGAAAGGGAACTTGAGGTCAGTATACGACGTGGTGTCGTGTCACACTTAAAATAGAGACTTATTATCAGTGCTAGGAAATCATTGCTAGGGTTAGGCTTTTAATTGGAAAAATTACATAACTGGATTTGCATTTTAAACTCATGACTGTGTACAAGGTTGATATTGTATGGTTGTCAAGCACCAAAGAAGTCAGACTGCCTGAGTTTGGATTCTGTTAGGTGCTCTGAGAAGAATCGCACAAGGCCAAGGGAGGTAAAACAATGGACTTTATTAGTGCATCTGGGTGCAGATGGGCTGAAGCCAAAAAAGGTGTCAGCTCCAATAGGAGGGAGTCTGGGGGCTTTATAGGGTTTGAAAGTTCTTGCTGATTTACCTGTTGCTAGGGAACTGGTAAAACTGTGTCTGTTCCTTGGAATTCAGGTGGGTCAATCTGCTGTTAGTCAGTTTCGGGAACACCAGAATGCTGTTTACAGCCTTTGAGTCTCTCAACCATGTCCATTCCTCTTGGGTTAGACTGTGGTCATTGTGATCTGCAAAGTCCTAGTGAAAATGGGAGTTAGGAGGGGCAAAATGGAGCTGCCTTTGTTCTACCTAACAGATTCCTTTTCTGATCTTACTAGCTCTAACTTTATTAACTTCTCTAAGCCTCTGTGATCTTGGTAGAATAGGGATAAAACCAGTGACGGGATTCAAATAATTTAACAACTGGTTCTCTGCCCTAATGACTGTTTTAAGTATGAACAAATGATATACTGAAAGGTTATTATTTCATGTATTTCATACTTAAGTAGGAACAATAAAAGAGTTACATAAAACTAGATTCTGTTATAAGAGTTATAAAATATTAATGAAAAAATATTAAATAATACCTGACAAAAAAACCAATAAAACTGTTATTTAAGATATTTCCATATTGCTTCTTGATTGGCATTCTCACTTTCAGTTTTTTCACCTATGGACTAAATGAACATTACTATGAGTGCTTAGAATATGCTGTTGCACAGTGGAATGATAAAAGAGTAAGGGATGTAAATTTGTGATTTTCATACTGGGTGGCTGCCCAGGTGCCTACCTTAGAGAGAATGCTGATTACAAGTGCCATTTTAACAACCAGTTCACAGAACTCAACAAAAAATTAGGTATTGGTTCTGCTGAACCAGTGAGAACCAGCTGAATCCCACCACTGGAAAAAACCCATCACCTATCTTACAAATTTATTGTGAAGCTTAAGTGAGATAATGCATGTAATATACTTAGTCCAGTGTCTGGTGTAGAAAGAGAGCATTTAGTACCTGTTGGCTGTTACTATTGTTACTATTCTTCCAAGGGTAGTATAAAAAATAGACGACTCTGCTAGAAGCTTAAAAGAGGGGACTGGGAGACAAAAGACCAGCTAGTATTCATGGCAATATTTTAGGAGAGGTTTCAACACTCTGAATTAAGGCAACAGCATAAGGGCTAAGAAAGGCAAAGTTAACACCATGATGGGAATGAAATGAACAGGTCTTGGTGACTGAGTAAATGTGGAGGGTGAAGCAGAAGAGAAATCATGGATGATAAAGTTTTTAGCTGAAGTCACCAGTGGTTGTGGTGCATTGACCAAGAGACAGCCCACCTTGCTGGTGCCTCACTCATAACTGTAGAGCCGTTTGACAGCAGAATTGCATCTCCAGTACCCAAGAGCTTCCTCTGATGGCGGGTGTGAGGAAATGGGACGTGCTAGGGAATTCTGTCCTGGCACAGCCCTGAACCACTGTTTGGCAGGCACATAGCTCAGCAATTTTGCAAAGAAGGTGGGATTACTCTGAGGTGTGGATTCTACTCTCTGAGCTCCCTGGTGGGATTCAACTCTAGGTCCCTGTAGTGGTCACTTGTTTGACAACTAAGCCTTTTTGGTGGCCTTTCCTTCCTGGTTTCTCTTCATCAATCCTCAAATAATCTGCCCTGGATCACTTTCCAAGTAAAGTAATTGGACTGGAATTTATGTCTCAGGGTTTACCTGTAAAAGAAAACTAAGTAAGTAGGGAAGTGAAAGGGCACATGGGGAGCATGAAAATGAATTCTGTTTTAAAGATTTTGAGGTGGAGATGTTTTGGGGATATTCAAGTAAAGATGGTCTAGAATGCAATGGAAATAAGAAAATAAAAGTTAACCATTAAGTTGAGATCTGGTATTCTAGATTGGCGGGTAAACTACACTAAAGTGGAAGTTGAAATCTTGGAAGAAGGCATTCCTTCAAGGATAGTTTGTAACATTAGAAGTTTTCAAAAGCTAATTAACACAAAAGTGGATGCAAACACTATGTTCTTAGAAAGATGAGAGCAGAATAAGAGGGTAAGTGTTCTGAAAGCCAGAAGACAAAAATCTTCAGGAAGGAAAGTACAAATTCTTTTGAAGGATTCCCTGTTTATCTTTGTAATAGCTGAAGTGCCTCAAACATAATTATAATTAAAAAAAGCATTTGGGGGAGGGGGAGGGGCACAAAGAAAACTAGATAGAAGGTGACGGAGGACAATCTGACTTTGGTTGATGGGTATGCAACATAATTGATTGACAAGATAACCTAGACATGTTTTCTTTGAACATATGTACCCTGACTTATTGATGTCACCCTAGTAAAATTAATAAAAAAAGCATTTGTTAAATAAATTATTTCTCTCTATTCCACTGTAAAAATATAGACGATGAGGTGGTGAAATTAAGAGATAAAGATTAATTTAAAAATTACTCCATCTTACACAATCTTTTCTGTTCTTTGATTGGTTAGCTCTCTGCTTTTGTTTGCTATAAAATGAATTCATATTGAGAAGCAATAGGCTCTACCATGTTCCCTCAACTAGTAGTCTGTGTCTGTATGAGTCTATTCTTGATACAACAATAATAGTAGTTCATTTTGGCATGGGGTAAAAGAGCAAGGGGTAGAAGTCTTGAAGGACTTGGACGGAGAAAGGACAAGGACCCTCCATGCTACGTAACTCTAGTATTTGCTCTCCCTCCTGTGCTACTGCTGTTTCTCCAAAATTCTCTTACACTGTTTTATTACTGCTTCTTAGGTTAGAACAGCAAGTTGTAACATGATGTCATTACTTTCTGGCTCTGAGTTTTGATGTCACCGCATTTCTTTTCCTTCTCTGTAGTTTGAAACAGGACAGAGCAACCCAGGCTTTCAGATCTGCATATTACAACAAGCTCTTCCACATGATGAAGTATTTCCAATGTACAATGACCTGTTTATTGTAGGTAGATTTAGATGTAATACAATTCCTGAACTTAAAAATTATTCCCTAACGCCCTGGCCGGTTGGCTCAGCGGTAGAGCGTCGGCCTAGCGTGCGGAGGACCCGGGTTCGATTCCTGGCCAGGGCACACAGGAAAAGCGCCCATTTGCTTCTCCACCCCTCCGCCGTGCCTTCCTCTCTGTCTCTCTCTTCCCCTCCCGCAGCCAAGGCTCCATTGGAGCAAAGATGGCCCGGGTGCTGGGGATGGCTCTGTGGCCTCTGCCTCAGGCGCTAGAGTGGCTCTGGTTGCAACATGGCGATGCCCAGGATGGGCAGAGCATCGCCCCTGGTGGGTGTGCCGGGTGGATCCCGGTCGGGCGCATGATTGTCTCTCCCCGTTTCCAGCTTCAGAAAAATGCAAAAAAAAAAAAAAAATATTCTCTATCTTCTGGAGTTGCAGTGAGATTTAATTCATAAGCCCAAGTGGTTTATGCTTATGAAGAGAGAGTGCAAACATTTGTCTGAGGCTTAAGGTGTTTCCTGATTTCCTGCTCTCCTTGAAAACCTTGCATCTGGGTCTGAAAGTCTGTACAGAGAAACTTTCTTGAAATTTTTCTAGAAGAAAGAAGAAGTGGCTTCTGGTTGGAACTATAAGAGATGAACTTAGTTGTTCAGTTCAGCCAATTTAATAAATCATTGTTATTTTAAAATACATATATTAATTAAAGAATAATTTCTGTTCATTATATACATTTTTCAGTGTTCAGCATCCCTAAGTGTTCATCACCCCTGAGATTGTTCTCAATGCCCTGTTTCCTCCAAAAGTATATTTTCTACATTCTCTATTACATTCTCTATTACTGTGTTAAGTCAATTGCCAAGTTGTCTGTTCCCATTTATATAAAACCATTCAGCCAATGTCCTGTTCTGGGCAGACACAATGAGCAATCTCTGACAGTTTTCCACTTAATTCCATGCTCCAATGGGTGCTTTTTGATTGAAAATATTTTATCATAATTTATTTCGTTTTATGGTCATGATCTCACCATGATAATATCGGGGGGATAAAGAAGGATCTGACTCAACAAGATGGTTTTTCAGGAGATTAGCTGCACCTGCCATTCCAGTGAAACAGGCACTCTCCTTGCCCTTCACCTGCAGGCTGGGATATTGGGTCTGAGTTTTCCCTTGTGGGTCTGTGAGGTTTTTATTTTCCAGGAGGTATTACTATTCAGCCCTTGGGTTGACTTCTCTGGAAGCTGTTCTTCAGAGCCCAAATATATGCTTCCACTGGTCTTTTCTGGTGTTCAGCAAAAGCAAAGTGTCTATAATATTTCTTTATCTTTATTTTATTGATTACTTATAGATGATAGATAGATAGATGATAGATAGATAGAAAGAAAGAAGCATTAATTTGTTGTTCTACTTGGTTGTATATTTGTTTGTCGCTTCCTGTATGTGCTCTGACCGGGTATCATACCTACAATGTTGGCATTTCAGGAGGACACTCTAACCCACTGAACTAACCAGTCATGGATTATATGTCTATTCAGGATTTTTTCTTCAGCTGCCCTCTTGGTCATTGGACCAATAATTAATGAGCTCCTACAACTCCCATGACATGGCAGGCAGCTCTCAAACAGTTTTTAAAAAAGAATCATAGAAATGTTTTTGCTCAACCAATAGTGTTATTTATTGTACCCAGAAATAACTTTGAGCTATAGATGGATGCT
Source organism: Saccopteryx bilineata (assembly GCF_036850765.1). Classification (NCBI taxonomy): domain Eukaryota; kingdom Metazoa; phylum Chordata; class Mammalia; order Chiroptera; family Emballonuridae; genus Saccopteryx; species Saccopteryx bilineata. The sequence continues at coordinate 111,284,282 of NC_089493.1, forward strand.
TTGAAATGAAAGTTTTATTTGAACTCTTGTTCTTATATGACTGAACTATTAACCTCCCCTTTTCTCCCTAACAGTCACATTATTGCCATGAAGTAACTATCATGGGCAGCCAGGTTGACCTCATGCAGGAGAAGCTATCCATTGGGTTCAGTAGTCAAATTTTTCCCTTTACCAAATTCTTTCTCTTGAAAAGCTGAAGAAAGTATATATTATTTTGCTTATAGTATGAAGACTACTAAAATAAAATTTTTCTAAGAAAAAATAACAACTCAGGACTTATTTATTAATCACTGATTAATCACTACATAATAGTGCCATGTAGTAAAAATTTTTACAACTCAGTAAAACCTTAGAGAAAAATCCTGTGCAATTCTCTTATTTCACAGACAAAAAAAAAAAAAAAAAAAAAAGGCACAGAAGTGAAGTGACGTGACTTCTCTTGATGTTTACTCTTTAACTAGATTTGTCACCAGAACACAGATCTTACAACTCTTACTCCAGCATTCTTTCCATTATTCTCTGCTCATGAGGTCTTTTCATGAGAGCAAGTTTTGGTAGGAAAGGTAAAATGTTAAGAGTACTGGAAGAGGAAGGTCAGCCTGAGGGGGCAAGGAAGCAGGTGAAGGAAGGCTGAGATTATTACTATGAAAATTTTTCTGGTTGGGCAGCACATTTTGAATACCTGATATTGTCTCAAATACTTCAAGTTTAAAAATGTTTGTCTATTTAAGACAGCTATTTCCTTTTCATTATGTAAAACTAATTTTACTTTATTGAGTTAACATAGATTCAAGCGTCTCACTGAATACAACACACTCCCCTCCTCCATGTTCCCATCTATACTCCCTTTGCCCCCCTCCCCTAACTCCCACCCCCATTTCATCTGGGACCTGCCATCCTGCTATCTGTGTCTCTGTACTATGAATATATAATTTCACTAATCTCTTCACCTTCTCTGATCCCATCACCTCATCCCCCTTCTGTCTGACTGCTGTCCTTCTTGTCCATGTGACCCTGTCTCTGCCTCTATTTTGTTCCTCAGTTCACTTTATTCATTAGATTGCACAAGTAAGTGAGATCATATGATATTTATCTTTCTCTGCCTGGCTTATTTCACTTAGCATAATAATCTCCAGGTCTATCAACGCCATCACAAAAGGTAAGATTTCCTTCTTTTTCATGGCCACATAGTATTCCATTGGGTATATGTAACACAGCTTTTTAATCTACTCATCCACTGAAGGACACTTGGGCTGTTTCCAGATCTTCGCTATTGTGAACAATGCTGCCACAAACATGCGGGTGCATTTCTCCTTTTCGAGCCGTTCTATGGTGTCCTTGGGGTATATTCCTAAAAGTGGGATAGCTGGGTCAAAAGGCAGTTCTATTTTGAATTTTTGGAGGAATCTCCATACTGTTTTCCACAGTGGCTGCTCCAGTCTACATTCCCACCAGCAGTGCAGGAGGGTTCCCTTTTCTCCACATCCTCGCCAGCACTTACTCTGTGTTGTTTTATTAATGAGCGCCATTCTGACAGGTGTGAGGTGATATCTCATTGTGGTTTTAATTTGCATTTCTCTAATGATTAGTGATGTTGAACACTTTTCATATGCCTATTGGCCATTTGTATGTCCTCTTTGGAGAAGTGTCTATTCAGTTCTTTTGCCCATTTTTAAATTGGATATTTTACTTTTCTGGTGCTGAGTTTTACAAGTTCTTTATAAATTTTGGTTATTAACCCCTTATCAGACATACTGTCAAATATGTTCTCTCATTGTGTGGGTTGTCTTTTATTTTGTTCATAGATTCTTTTGCTGTGCAAAATCTTTTTAGTTCGATACAGTCCCATTTGTTTATCCTGTCCTTTATTTCATTTGCCTGTGAAGATAAATTAGCAAAAATATTATTATGAGAGATATTGGAGAGTTTACTGCCAATGTTCTCTTCCAAGATGTTTATGGTTTCACCATTTACATTTAAGTCTTTTATCCATTTTGCTTTTGTTTTTGTGAATGGCGTAAGTTGGTCTAGCTTCATTTTTTTTGCATGTACCTGTCCAATTTTTCTACCATTTATTAAAGAGACTGTCTTACTCCATTGTATGCTCTTACCTCCTTTGTCAAATATTAATTGACCATAAAGGCATAAGTTTATTTCTGGGTTCTCTGTTCTGTTCCATTGACCTGTATGCCTGTTCTTTTGCCAGTACCAAGCTGTTTTGAGTACAATGGTCTTTTAGTATAACTTGATATCAGGAAGTGTGATACCTCCCACTTTATTCTTTTTTTTCAAGATTACTGAGGCTATTTGTGTTCTTTTTTGGTTCCATATAAATTTTTGGAATATTTGTTCTATCTATTTGAAGTATGCCATTGGTATTTTAATAGGAATTGTGTTGAATTTACATATTGCTATGGGTAATATAGACATTTTAATGATGCTTATTCTTCCTGTCCATGAACATGGTATATGCTTCCATGTGTTTGTAACTACCTTGATTTCTTTTATCAATGTTTTACAATTTTTCGAGTACCAGCATTTTACCTCCTTGGTTAAATTTACTCCTAGGTACTTTATTATTTTTGTTGCAGTACTAAAGGGGAATGTTTCCTTAATTTCTATTTCAGACAGTTTATATTTGGTATATAAAAATGCCACTGATTTCTGAATATTAATTTTATATCATGCCACCTTGCCAAATTCATTTATCAGGTCTAGTAATTTTTTACTGTGACCTTAGGGTTTTCTATGTACAGTATCAGGTCATCACCAAATAATGATAATTTTACTACTTCTTTTTCAATTTGAATGCCTTTTATTTTTTCTTGTTGTCTGACTACTGTGGCTAGGACTTCCAGAACTATGTTGAATAAGAGTGGTGAAAGGGGGCACCCCTGCCTTGTTCCTGATATTAAGGGGATTGCTTTTAATTTTTGCCCATTGAATATGATGTTAACTGTGGATTTGTCATAAATGGTCTTTATGATGTTGGGGTATGTTCCCTGTATTCCTACTTTGCTGAGAGTTTTGATCATAAATTGGTGCTGGATTTTATGAAATGCTTTTTCCGCATCTATTGATATTATCATGTAATTTTTATCCTTCCTTTTGTTTATATGAAGAATCATATTGAATGTTTTACAAATATTATACCACCCTTGCCTCCCCAGAATAAATCCCAGTTGATCATGATGTATGATTTTTTTCATGTATTGTTGGGTCCAGTTTGCTAATATTTTATTGAGAATTTTAGCATCTAAGTTAATCAGGGATATTGGTCTATAGTTTTCTTTCTTTGTAGTATCTTTACTTGGTTTTGGAATGAGGATTATGATTACCTCATTCAAGGAACTTCGCAGTATTCCCTCCACTTGATTTTTTTTGAATTAGCTTGAGAAAGATAGGTGTTGGTTCTTCTTTGAATATTTCATAAAATTCACCTGTGAAGCCATTTGGTCCAGGACTTTTGTTTGCTAGAAGTTTTTTGATAACTGTGTCAATTTCATTTGTTTTAATTGGTCTGTTTAGGTTTTCTGATTTTTCCAGATTGAGTTTTTGAAGATTATATGTTTCTAGGAATTTATCCATTTCACCTATGTTGTCCATTTTTTTTTTTTTTGGCATATAGATCATCATAGTATTTTCTTACAATTCTTTGTATTTCTGCTGTGTCAGTTGTTACTTCTCCACTTTCATTCTAACTTTACTTATTTATTTGAGTCCTCTCTCTCTCTCTCTCTCTCTCTCTTTTTTGGTGAGTCTTGTTAAAGGTTCATCAGTCTTGCCTATCTTTTCAAAGAACCAGCTCTTGGTTTTATTGATCTTCTGTATTTTTTTTTTAGCCTCTATGTTATTTATTTCCACTCTGACCTTTATTATTTTCTTTTTTTCTACTTCCTATGGGTTTTGTTCTTCATTTTTCAATTCTTTTAGATGCAGGTTATTTATTTGAGCTTTTTCTTGCTTTTTAAGGTATACCTGTAATGCTATAATCTTCATTCTCAGGACTGCTTTTGCTGTGTCCCATATATTTTGAGTTGTTGTATGTTCATTTATATTTGTTTTAAGGACATATTTGATTTCTTCCTTGATCTCATTGTTAACCCATTCATTATTTAGTAACATTTTATTTATCCTTCAAGTGTTTGAATGTGTTTTAGTTTTTCTATTGTAGTTGATTTCTAGTTTCATGCCATTGTGATTAGAGGAGATGCTTGATATGATTTTAATCTTCTTAAATTCACTGAGACTGCTTGACCAGGTGGTGGCACAGTGGATAGAGCATCGGACTGGGATGCAGAGGACCCAGGTTCAAGACCCCGAGGTCACCAGCTTGAACGTGGGCTCATCTAGTTTGAGCAAAGCTCACCAGCTTGGACCAAAGGTTTCTGGCTTGAGCAAGGAGTTACTCGGTCTGATGTAGCTCCCCAGTCAAGGCACATATGAGAAAGCAATCAATGAATAACTAAAGTACCACAACAAAAACTGATAATTGATGCTTCTCATCTTTCTGTGTTTCTGTCTGTCTGTCCCTATCTATCCTTCTCTCTGACTCTCGCTCTATGTAAAAAAATAAAATAAAATAAATTAAATTCACTGAGACTTGTTTTGTGTCCTAACATGTGTTCTATCCTAGAGAATGTACCATGAGCACTTGAAAAGAATGTATATTCTGCTGCTTTAGGGTAAAAGGTTCTGAAGATACTTATTAAGTCTCATTGATCTGGTGTGTCATTTAAGGCCGCTGTTTCTTTGATAATTTTATGTCTAGAGCATCTATCCATTGATGTTATTGGGGTATTAAAATCTTCTACTATTATAGTATTGCTGTTGATCTCACCCTTTATGTCCGTCAAAATCTATTTTATATATTTAGGTGCTCCTATATTAGGTGCATAGATATTTATAATGGTAATATCCTCCTGTTGCATTGCTCCCTTTATCATTATTTAGTGATGTTCTTTATCACTTACTATATAGCCTTTGTTTTAAAGTCTATTTTGTAATATATAAGTATTGCTACACCAGCTTTTTTTTCATTTCCATTTGCATTAAATATTTTTTTTCATCCTTTTGCTTTCAGTCTATGTGTATCTTTTGTTTTGAGGTGGGTCTCTTGTAGACAGCATATGTATGGGTTCTGTTTTCTTATCCATTCAGCTATCCTATGTCTTTTGATTGGAGCATTTAATCCATTTACATTTATGGTTATTATTGATATGTACTTGTTTATTGCCATTTTATTCTTTAAATCTACAATCTTCTTTTTCTAGATTTTTTTCTTTGCTCTTTTTATAGGAAGCCCCTTAACATTTCTTGCAGTACTGGTTTGGTTGTAATGAATTATTTGAGTTTGTTGTGGGAAACTTTTTATTTCTCCTTCAATTTTAAATGATATCCATGCTGGATAAAGAAGTCTTGGTTGTAGATTTTTGTTCTGCATTACTTTGAATATTTCTTGCCATTCCCTTCTGGCCTCAAGTGTTTCTGTTGAGAATTCAGATGTCATCCTATGGGGGCTCCTTTTTAGGGGATTGACTGCTTTTCTCTTGTAGCTTTTAGTATTTTTTTTATCTCTTAGCTTTAGTATTTTAATTATTATGTGTCTTGGTGTAGTTCTCTTTGAGTTTCATCTTAATGGGATTCTCTGTGCTTCTTGAACTTGTGTGACTTTTTCCTGCATTAATTTAGGAAAGTTTTCAGCTATGATTTCTTCAATTAGGTTCTCTATTCCTTGTTCTTTCTCTTCTCTTTCAGGAACCCATATGATGTGAATGTTTTTTTTTCATGTTGTCATGAAGCTTTCTGAGAGTTTCCTCAGAATTTTTGATTCTCCTTTCTTTTTACTGTTCTGCTCTGTGCTTTCATTTATCTTGACCTCTAAATCACTGATTTGATTCTTTGCTTAATCCAGCCTGCTCTTGATTTCTTCTAGTGTAGTATTCATTTTTGATATTGTATTTGTCATTTCAACTTATTCTTTTTTATGATTTCAATGTCTTTTTTGATGCTTACTATCTCTTTATTGAGGTGCTTATTGTGTCCATCCATTGTTGTTCTAAGATCCTTGAGCACCCTAAAAATCATTGTGTTAAACTCTATATCTGGTAGTTTGGTTACTTTCATATCATTCAGTTCTTTTTCTGGGGATTTCTCTTATTGATTCATTTGAGTTGCATTTCTTTTTCTATCTATTTTTCTCTGTGTATAGACTCCTCTTTTGGGCTTGTTGCTTATGTAGATAGCTGAGTCTAGAGTTGGTGTTGTCTGCCACTAGCTAGCAGTTGTATTGGTTCTAGATCTTCTTAGGTTGGCATCAGCTGTTGTTTGTAACCTGCTATGGGTTGCTTGTCTGCAGCTACTGCTCTTTTTGCTGTTTGTGCCTGCATTTTCTGTGCCTGGGTAGTGTGGGAGGGGCCATCCTGTGTATAAGGATCAGCTTTCTCCTGCTTAGAGGTGACAGCATCTCTGTATAAGCTCCAATCTACATAAGATTTGTCTCCAATTTCAGCTGCTCCACTTCCTCTTTCAGCTCTTTTCAGAATCTTCTGTAGAAAGAGTGTAGTGTGGGCCCAGGCTAGCTTTGCCCAACCAATTTCTGTATAGGTTGCAAGCTTGTTGGTTAGGGCAGCTGAGATTGGGAATATGTTAGTGGTACCCCTTGCTTCAGGGGTTCCTTGGGAAGTAGCTCTATACAGGGACTTTGGCCTCTACTTCAGAGCCTAATCCTTCAGCCACTGCTGGGTACTCAAATTTTATTTCTCCCCAAAGTGAACAGTTGGTTTATATCAAGTAGGGCTGACAGTCCTCTTTGCAGAAATTCTTACAGTTGATGAGACCCTAGTCTCAGGGAGTAAGACTGAGAGAGTGCCCTCCTGGATCTGACTGTGCCCTCCAGAAAGTGGCTATGCCCCTTGACCAAATCCAACAATAGGCTCACTGGGACCCACACTTTGAATGTCCATGCTCCAAGTCTCTCTCCTTTCCCTCTTTGGAGTCTATCCCAGCAGGATAGAATATCCAGAACTCAGGCCAGCTGAAAGTGTAGCTCCACCCTATCCAATGCACATGAGCCACTGTGCAGGTTCTGATCACAGAGAACAAAACTCACATCAGCTGGGCCTGTTGTGAGGAGCCTTTTAATAGAATATCACTCTAGCAAGAGTCATTAGGTCCTGAACCAATGCTCTCTGCAGCTGACCACTTGATGTGCCAACTCTGGGCCTCCTTGACAGAAAACTAGCCAGACCAGTGGGAGACAATACCCGTGACTAGCCCTCAGCAACCTGCTTGGAGCTAAAAGCAATCCAGAGATTGTAACTGTTTCTGCTGGACTCAGGTGCCCATGGAAATGCTACCTGCACACCTAGGCTGACTTTTACCCACAGTGGGCCTGGGGGAAAGTCTGCTTAAAAGGCCAAGGTTCCCTGAGTCCTTTCTTCTGCAGCTTCTGTCTGCTGGTTGCTTCTTGGTCTCTAGAGTCTAGAGCCTGCAGCAATTCAGGGATTAAGAATGGTGGTTGGTGTGGCTCCAACCCTTAGCCCCAGATGTTAGTCTTTACAGATTTTTTTCACAGACCTCAGTAGGGTGTGGCCCCAGCAGTATGGTGGGTGTGGCCTCTGAGCCTCAGAGGTGTGATCTGCAAGCCCACAGTTTCAACTGAGTCTCCTGTGAGGTATAAGCACCAGTCATGGACTCTGGAGAGTGTGGGGTTATAGCTCTGGCCTCAGCATCAGAAAACTGAGTCACTGATGTGATACCTGCTTCTTGGCCTCTCAGAATGACCCTTTACCCTGACTGGAGCAGGAGAGATTCCTGAAGGCAGAGCAATTGCATTTCCCCAGGCTGATGCCCCTCCGAGGGGATGCTCTGTGCAAGAAAGATGGCGATGGCAGTACTGGAGAATGATTCAGCACCAGAGGTTAGGGTGGCTGTTCCCCACCCTGTCTCTCCCTGGGTCTCCAACTTTACACTGTCCTCATGCAAGTCCAGTCCTCTCAATTCTCCCTCCCCAAGAGCCCCAGGTAAGTGGCTATGAATGAGATTTTCTGTACGAGCCCTTTAAGACTGAGTCTGAGTCTCAGAAATCTGTCTCTCGAAGACAGAAACCTGGCTGTTTTCACCGTCAAATTCTGTCTGGGAACCTCTTCTAGGCTCTAGGGCTCTAGGATGGGGCTAGGGGCCTGCGACTGAGCACCCATATCTCTTAGGGCAACCCTTCTGCAGTTGGGGTTGCCGCCCCTCACTGCTGGGAGCAGGGCAGCCCTGTGTCTCTGCCCTTCCTACCAGTCTCAGTGTGCTTCTTCTGTGATCCTTGGTTATAGAGTCCTCTGTGTTTAGTCCAAAGTTGCTTTTTAAAGATGATTGTTCTTTTTTTTTTTCAGAGACAGAGAGAGAGAGTCAGAGAGAGGGATAGAGAGGGACAGACAGACAGGAATGGAGAGATGAGAAGCATCAATCATTAGTTTTTCATTTCACGTTGCAATACCTTAGTTGTTCATTGATTGCTTTCTCATATGTACCTTGACCATGGGCCTTCAGCAGACTGAGTAACCCCTTGCTCAAGCCAGTGACCTTGGGTCCAAGCAGGTGAGCTTTTCTCAAATTAAATGTGCCCGCGCTCAAGCTGGCAACCTTGGGGTCTCGAACTTGGGTCCTCCGCATGCCAGTTTGACACTCTATCCACTGCACCACCATCTGGTCAAGCAAGATGATTGTTCTTAAATTAAGTTGTAATCCAATTTGGTCTTGGGAGGTGGCAGTTGGAATGTCTGTCTACTCAGTAGCCATCTTCTCCATTATTGCTATTTTTTTTCTTCTTTTTTTAAAATTCTTTTTGGAAACCCAAAATGTACTAAAAGAATTTATATAACAAAAGAGAGAAAAGGCCATTGACCCTTTTCACATCTCTAAAACTAGAAAGACAGAAATCACTAACCAGACCCTTTGGGGCTTGGATGGCCTGGGGAATCTGAAGTAGCTTGGGTGAAGTAAAAAAAGGAGCAATTAAGTTCAGTCACAGTAGCTAGAGAAAAAAATGAAGCTTGAGCTTGTCCTTAAAGGCCAGGCAGAATTTGAATAGATTCATAGAGCTGGCAGGTAAGGCTGCTTGGTCAAAGGTCACATTTGTGATTGAGCCTTGGCTTTCACTCCTGAGTAGTGTTTTGAAGATTAGTGAAAGATGACTTGGGGAGTTAGAGTGGGCCTTGACTGAGGACTGTTTGAAGGCTCTCCATTGTGGACAAGATCAAATCCACAATAGTTTCTTGAAATGGCGAATAGATTTGAAGATATGGCACTGTATGAAATTCAGTCTGATGTCCTGGATGGTTTGGGAGAAGGGGAAGCATTAAAAAGAGAATGCTAGAGTACATAATATAGGCAGTGACAATGTGGCATCCCTGTGAAGAAGAAGAATAAAGCTGTGAGATATAATCAAACCAGCACAGATTGTACTTGAGGCTGATTGAATGTGGGAGAATGTGGGAAACACAACTTGAAGATTTCAAGTTGGAAAGAAGATTGACTGGTGTCAGTGATGAATTCTATAATCATTGGATTAAAATGCAGCTGCAGTTAGTGAAAAGTTGAATATTAGAAATGAAGAGAAGGGAAAAATAAACTATAATCACAGCGTGACTTTTTCCAGATTTTGTTTCTCACTCTCCCTGGCTGGACTGGGAACATGTTGGGGTGAGGATTAGACTCCATTTCTCTGTGGAACACAACATAGAAGCATGTATTATGTGTTTAATAGGATAACTTGGGCTAGGTATGTGAAAGAATGGTTATATCATAAACAAAAAAGTATGGGTGATAGAAAGAAATAAAATTCAGAAATGCTGTGCTTTTCAAAATGGCAGGAACCCCATGAGAAATGTCTTAAATATGGTTGGAAATAATGAATCTTAGGTAAAATTTCAGGCCCACTGATAAAGGGCTATGAATTGGCAGGATGGAATTTAGAATTGAAATTCTGAGATTGGATAAAGTCTCTGAGAATGGAGAGTTAGGGAGGAAAGAGTAGAAGTTTTATTTTATTTTTTAAATTATTTATTTATTTATTAATTTTAGGGAGGAGAGGGAGATACAGAGAGAGAAAGAGAGGAGAGACAGACAGAGAGAAGCAAGAGTAGAAGTTTTAAATATAAACTGTCAGTTCCCACAAGGCTGCTATCTGAAAAAAACCACCTAAATCTACTGTTTATTGTTGAGTTTAGGAGCTTCTGTTTGCTCAACAATTTAAAGCAATTTTTAAATTTATTTGATATATAGTTTTCCTTTGTTTATATTCTCAAAAAACAAAGTATAGCCCTGGCTGGGTAGCTCAGTTGGTTAGAGAGTTGTCCTGATATGCCAACGTTGCAGGTTCAATCCCGTCAGGGCACATACAGTGTCAACCAATGAATGCATGATAAGTGGAACAACAAATCAGTGTTTCTAATTCTCTTTTTTTTCTTTTCTTTCCTGCTCTCTAAAATTAATTTTAAAAATTGAAAAAAATAAAAAGCATAGCTTTACAACCAGGTCAAGAGGAGAACAAGAAGGTTTGAGGCCTTGTCTAGTTGATTCAGCAGTAGAGCATTGGTCCAACGTGTGGAAGTCCCAGGTTCGATTCTAAGCAAGGGCACACAGGAGAAGTGCCCATCTCCTTCCTCTATATCTCTCTCTTCCCCTCCCATAGCCAAGGCTCCATCGGAGCAAAGTTGGCCTGGGTGCTGAGGATGGCTCCATGGCCTTTACCTCAGGAACTAGAATGGCTCTGGTTGCAATGGAACAATGCCCCAGAGGGGCAAGAGCATCACCCCTGGTGGGCATGCTGGGTGGATTCTGGTCTGGCACATGCGGGAGTCTGTCTAGTCATTGTCTGACTGTCTGACTCTTCCCACCCCTGCGCTGCTTCTCACTTTGGAAAAACACACAAAAAAACCAACAAAAAAAGGTTTGAAAAGCCTAATTTTTTTGACGTCCTCAGTGAGACACATTAAACTTGAGGCAACAGCACTAAGGAAAGGACTTGGAGATAAGGGGAAGATGATGAAAGGGGAAATATCTTAAGACCTAAAAAAATAAGACAAAGTTGCAAAAGAAACTCAAGCCAAAGTAATGCAAAGTTGAGCATGAGGGATGAAAATTTTATTATTATTATTTATTACTAATATATAGGAAGAGAGAGTACGGCCAAGAGAGAGCATAAGAGAGTGGAGTATGGAGAATGTGATTGTAATGTCTGGAAGAGATTATTATCTTTTCATTATTGCATTTAAGAAAGTGAACGTTTTAAAATTGAAATATGTTCTGTTTTTTTTTTGTTTGTTTTTTTTTCCTGGAGAATTATGTTGTTAAGAGCTCATTACAACTTTTTTTCCTCGTATTAATCTGCTAGCAGGGCCCAGTGAATCATGGCTGAAGATTTTGTAGCCCAAATGAAAAATCATTTAATGAAGATTATAGCTAAACAGTGCAGGAGGGCAGAAGAGCAATGGCCTTGGGCTGTGTGAATGGCTCTCAAAAGTGCATGATTTGCCTGGAGCTGAGGTTGGCCTCAGTGTCTGTAGTGTGATGGACCAGCTTGTGTCATCCTTGTCTGTGAGCCTATTGAAGGAGTTTGGATTTTATTGAGGAAGTGATGGCTCCATTCTCTGGTTTTTTGTTTTGTTTTGTTTTTTTTGTATTTTTTCTGAAGCTGGAAACGGGGAGAGACAGTCAGACAGAGTCCCGCATGCGCCCGACCGGGATCCACCCGGCAAGCCCACCAGGGGGCGACGCTCTGCCCACCAGGGGGCGATGCTCTGCCCCTCCGGGGCATTGCTCTGTTGCGACCAGAGCCACTCCAGCACCTGGGGCAGTGGCCAAGGAGCCATCCCCAGCGCCCGGGCCATCTTTGCTCCAATGGAGCCTCAGCTGCGGGAGGGGAAGAGAGAGACAGAGGAAGGAGAGGGGGAGGGGTGGAGAAGCAGATGGGTGCTTCTCCTGTGTGCCCTGGCCGGGAATCGAACCCAGGACCTCTGCACACCAGGCCGATGCTCTACCACTGAGCCAACCGGCCAGGGCCTCCATTCTCTGTTTTAAAACACTCTGGCTAGCGGAAGTACAGTGAATGTATTGCTACAAACATGGGTAAAAAGAGAAAACTAATGTAGGTAAAAGAACTAGGATTTAGGATTCAAGTAGTGGGGACAGGGAGAAGTAGGCAGATTTAGGACCTACCTGGAATCACCAGTTGGGATGATGGTTTGGGTGTAAAATGGGAAAATCAAGAAGACTCCTAGACCCTTGATGGCTTGAGTCACTAGGTGAGATCTATTGGCTCCCTAGAAAAGGAAACATTGAAGGACATACCAGGTCTGGATATTAAAAAATGTAAGAAGATTTTTCTAAATTGTAAAATACATAAAATATAAAGTTTACCATCTTAATCTAAGTGTAGTGTTCAGTAGTGTTAAATACTTTCCTGTTGTAGAACCAATCTGCACAACTGTTTTCATCCTGCAAACTGATCCTTTGTTCCCGTACAACAACTCCGTATTCCTCCCTTCTTCCAGCCCCTGGAACAACCATTCTACTTTCCAGCTCTACGAATTTGACTGCTCTAGGTAGGAACCACATATATAAATGGAATCAAACAGTATTTGTCTTTCTGTGACTGGCTTATTTCAGTTAGCATACTGTCCTCAGTTTTCTCTCATGTTGTAACGCGTGTCAGAACTTCCTTTTTAATGCTGACAGCTGTATTTCTCTGTATGTATATACCACATTTTGTTTATTCATTCAGCCATCAATGGGCACTTGGCTTGCTTCCATCTATTGACTCTTGTGAATAATACTGCTATAAATTTGGATTTTACAAATATCTCTTTGAGATGATTTCAATTCCTGGAGGCAAGATTCCAGGATCACATGGTAATTCTCTTTTCATTTTTTGAGGAACCGTCATATAATTTTCCATAACTGTTGTACCATTTACATCATCACGAGCAGTGCCTAAGGGTTCTAATTTCTTCACGTTTGTCAACACTTATTTGCTGTTTTTTTTGTTTCTGTTTTTAATAAAAGAAGTCTTGAAATGACACTATGTTTATGAGAAAACTGTCCCAGAATAGCTAGCACTGAGACATATTCTCATACAACTATTAGATTAATAAGAAAAAGAACAAAACCCTTTGAGTTTTCAGGGAAAACTTTTAGTCACTTATAATGGAGAAAACATCATAGTTAAAAACATTTTTTTAGGGATGCCAGAGTAATGGTGGTTTGAGAGAGATACCCTTGATCTCTTCTCTTAGAATTTCAACAAGTTGCACAGCTATAAGGCAGTAAAGGAACCCCAGCTAGGCTTTTAGCCCTGAAAGGTCTGTGCACCAATTGGACTAAATGTGGGAAGGGTTGAGAAACAGAGCTGAAGGTAACACTCCAGAGAGGAAAGAGGCCTGGACTGTCTGGGTTTTTGTCTGCTGTGGCTCTGGAGAGGAAGAAAATTTGGACTATTTGGGTTTTTGTCTGTAGGTTTTCTCTTTGGGAGGATAAATCTAGACTGTCAAAATTCAATGACAAAGAATCCTCAAAGCAGCTAAGGAGAACATAATATATAAAGGAAAACCCATTAGGTTATCATCAGATTTCTCAGCAGAAACTCTACAAGGCAGAATAGAATGGATTAAACATTCAAAGTACTGAAAGAGAGGAATCAACAGCCAAGAATACTATATCTATCAAAGTTATCCTTCAGGTATGAAGAAGAAATAAAAACTTCTCCAGACACACAGAAGCTGAGGGAATTTATCACCAGAAAACACCCACTGCAAGAAATACTCAAGAGGATTATTCAACCAAATACAAAGAAGAAAACAACAGAAAACTACAAGTAAAAGCTTCAACAAAAAAGGGAGAGGATAAAGATTTTCAGTAGTAAAGGAGGATGAAATGAAGAAACACTCATAAGACAAAGAACTCTTGTGTATATGACAATATTTTCTGTTAATAACCTAAGGGTAACCACACACAAAAAACCATGGAAGCCATTCCTCAGAGTCAGGCCTAGAGTTTGCTCCTTTAGTTCTGCCAATGATTTGTAAGCATCTGAATCTTTTTTAAAAAACTTCTTTCTTTTGACAGTTATTCTCTTTTTGTAAATCAACCCTGACCAGGGTAGTATTATAATGCTATGGGTATGATCAGTGAGAAGATCCCTTTTAAAAAACAGGGGCAAATCATAGATGGATAGGACTAGACCTGAGGGTAATCACAAAGTGTTGTCCTATCAGAGACACAGAACCTTTCTTTTTTTGAGCAATTCCAACTTTGAGTGACTATAGACCTCTTAGAGATGACAACTAACTTTTAATGGTCTTTATTCCTCTGTTGAGTACCTACAATCATGACTGTTACTATAAGCCATTGAAAAATAGGTACTTTGTATGACATGTAGTTGGAATATATATTTTCAATTTGGAGGGTCACTTTCTTTGCATTCTTTGGTCTTCAAGAACCTTAAGGAACAAAAGTTTTTAAAAGCATAGGGTGACTCAGTCACTGACAAACTGAAACAGAGAGAGTGAACACTGGCCATACACATCCCAGCTGGCTCAGCAAATGCCCCACAGGCTGGCCTTGTTTATTAATGATACACTGCTTGTCCAAAAAGAATAAAGTTTGTTTACAATAATTACAAAAAGATAAAATAAATGTGAACATATAAAGGTAAAAATATTTTGGCCAAAGAAAAAAAAGGAAAGACAATAAGGATGAAGCCAGGGGAGAACTGGTTCTGTATCATGCATATCATAAGATCTTACACACTCTTGAGGGGCAGAAGGAAAAGGAGGTTGCCTTTCATGTGACAGTTTTCTGTACTTTTTGCCACATTTGTGGTCTCTCAAATTATCCATAATAACCATCTATCTTCATGTTAACTATAGTTAGTTAAATAAATACCTTCAATCCTAGGAAATTTTGAACATTTTTATTTCCTGATGCAAAAACTTTTCCCAAGTCCTCTTTTCTTTCCTCCAGGGCAGAGGGAAGAATAAATGAGAAATGGCTCCTCTGACAGAAAGAGCATGTTTGGGCTCAGCTTCATTATGGAAGATTGGATCTGACTCCTGGTAACCACTTAGGCATCATGAAAATTAGTGATAAGAGCAGGGTCTATTTTTTAGCTTCCTTCTCTTAACTAGCTACAGGTGACCTCTAATAATCACCAGGCTGACCGCTTCATGCTCTCCTTCTCCTATCAGCCAAGTAGACAGGCTTGCTTTGTGAAATTGTATTTAGCCTGTATTTTCTTTGAAATACTTGGCTTGAAATATTTGCTGCAGGGAAAAATTCCAGTAAAGAGTGAATAAAGTTAGCATCTCTAATATTGTGGTAGCTCCGAACATTACTTAAAGAGTTAATGTATGAAGAACAGGGCTGGCAACGAGCAAGTGCTATAAAAGTAATAGCTATTATGTTGTTCAAAAGTAACTATTAGAAATACTTTTCATTCATGTTATTAATTTTCACATTCAAGCGCCATCTGGATAAAGAGATAGAATCACCTACAATTCCAGGAAAGTCATTAAAGCTGTTTTGTTCTTCAAACAAATGTCAGAAAACAGCAAGACTTAGTCTGTTAACTACTGATCTTCCAAGTAGTTGTAACAAGAGAATCTGTAGAGCCTTTGGGTTTAAGCCTGAAACCAGAGATTAATGCTAAATGTTCTTTTTTTTAATCAGAATTTTCCTCACGCTAAATCATCAGCCCTGGGGCTATTGGAAAGTTATAGCAATTGAAATATATATATATATTTGGGAGTCTCCCAAATCGAAGACTTCATGGTAAATTTTGACCAATAATGACAACACCCCTTGAGAACATCTGGGTGAAATTCATATCCATAACACTTTCTTGCTAATGATGATACTTAATCAGCAACCACAACCAACATTATGGACACTTAATTATGTGTCAGATGCTGTGCTAAGTACGCCAAATCTGTTGCATTATGTTAAATTCAGAACTACTTTATGAAGCAAGTACAGGTTTTACAGGAGATGAAATAGAATACAAAGGCATTAACTCACTTGCTAGAAGTCTCACACATTGTGTGCTATAAAGCAGATTTCTACTGTAGGCCATGCCTTCCTCCACCCATAGAGCTGACTCAATGGTTTATAATCAGTGGAGCATGTGTGAAACCTGCTTGCTATCATCAAAATTGGTGGTGGGTATGTTAATGTAAAAAGTCCATGGATGTGGAGGAATCAGGACAATGATAACCAGATTCTTTTGGTGTCCTTGGGGACAGCTTTTATACATGACAAAGATCATTTAAGGGTTATATTGAATTTTGAAAGAAATCTTTGATTTATTAAAGTAGTAACATCAAGAATATTTTTTCTTTAATGTTTCAATTTAACTTAAATATTATGATTCAACATGCATCTTGGAAATTTCAACAATTTCTTTTTAAAAGAGCTTTTACAATGCAAAGGTTAAAATTATTCTAAGCATTTAAATATATCGCTAATAAATTATTTTTAAGCATTTTTACAAAACTTTGTTTCAAGTACTCAACTCTCATAGTCTAATAAAATAAAGTACAAATATGGTGAATTCTAAATCTGCCTAACATACCAAGAACATTATCAACTATATATATTTTATATATTTATACTAAAAATCAGAAAAATCAATTAATTATACTTTTAGTTGTAGTAAAATACAGATAGCATAATGTTTACTAAAGCATTTTTAAGTATACATTCAGTCGTATTAAATTTATTCACATTGTTGTGCATCCATCCCATAATATTTTTAGTCTTGTAAAACTAAAACTCTATGTGCATTAAACAATAACTTTCTATTTTTCCCTTCCCTCAGCTGCTGGTAACCACCATTATACTTCTTCTTTATGACTTCGACTACTCTAAGTATCTCATATAAATATAATCATATAATATATTTTTGTGACAGGCTTATTACACTTAAAATAATTACCTCAAGGTTTACCAACATTGTAGCATACTATAAAATTTCTTCCCTTTTTAAGACTGAACAATATTCCATCCTATGTATAGACTACATTTTCTTTATACATTCATGCATCAAACAACATTTGACTTGCTTCCATATTTTACCTATTGTGAATAAAGCTGCTATGAACATGTATGTACAAATATTTCTCTGAGATTATGATTCAGATTCTTTTGGTTACATACACAAAAGTGGAATTGCTAGGTCATACAGTAATTCTGTTTTTGAGTTTATGAAAAACTACCATACTGTTTTCTACAGAGTCTATACCATTTTATCTTCCCACCAACAGTGTACAAGTGTTCCAATTACTCTACATTCTTCCAACACTTGTTTTTCTTTTCTTTTTTAATAGTGGCCATCCTAATGGGTATGTGGTGGTATCTCACTGTGCTTTTAATTTTCATTTCCTCATGATTAGTCATTTTGGGCATCTTTTCATGTGCTTATTGGCTAGACAAAGATGTCATAAGAAATGAAATCTACAGACCAATATCCCTCATAACAGATACAAATATATATTATATTTTTTAGTAAGAGAGGCAGAGAGAGAGAGACAGATAGGGACAGACAGAAAGGGAGAGAGATGAGAAGCATCAATTCTTTGTTGTGGTACTTTAGTTGTTCATTGATTACTTTCTCATATGTGCCTTGACCAGAGGTGTCCAGCTGAGCCGGTGAACCTTGCTCAAACCAGCAAACTTGGACTTCAAGCCAATGCCCTTTGGGCTCAAGCCAGTGACCATGGGGTCATATCTATGATTCCACGCTCAAGCCAGCAACCCTGCACTCAAGCTGTTGAACCTGTGCTCAAGTCAATGATCTTGGGGTTTTGAACCTAGGTCTTCTGTGTAGCAGGCCAATATTCCATCCACTGTGCCACCGCCTGGTCAGGTGATAAAATATTCTTTTTAAAAACATTTTATTGATTGATTTTTAGAGAGAGAGGAAGGGGAAGAGAGAAAGATCAGTTTGTTGTTACACTTATTTATGCATTCATTGCTTGATTTTTTTATTATTGATTTTAATTTATTGTGTTTACATAGATTCTAGTGTTGCTCTGAATGCATCCACCCTCCCCCATATTCCCCTCAACATCTCCCTTGCCCCCCTCCCCATAGCACCCTCCCTCTTCCCTTCAGGTTTATCCCATCATATCATCCCCTTTTCCACTGTCCTCTTTTCCTCTGGTTCCTTTGAT